>NC_142417.1:5435357-6681785 GCF_059516105.1 Syngnathus floridae | reverse complement strand
TCTGATTCATATCGCGTATCTGGAATATGAGTTCAGCAAGAAAATCCACTGATTTTTATCCATCTCAGTGGTCGGCCATTTTGCCACTTGCTGTTGACTGAAAATGTCATCACAGTTGCTCAGACCTCAAGTAGCGACCAATCATGACTAGCCGTGATTGGTCGTTTTAGTGGATGTCGCGGAACTAATTGTCGTGACAATAAACAAACAATAGTTGGAAAGATATGTTTTAAAAGTTTATAGAAGTTCAAATTAAGTTCAGCTGCAAAGATTAAAGTGCATTTTAGGTTTATCTTGAAAATTCACCCAAAAATTGAACATCTAATTTTTTTCCTGAGCAGCATTTGATGTTGCCCTCTGTGAGTGAAACGGTGTTTTCTCACGGGGGTAAATATTGAGGGAGCAGAAATAAACGTACGCAAAAAAGGCTGGATTTTTTTTAAGCTAAACTGCCGGCCTCTCTGTTGGGCTGCCAAGGGCCTGTGCGTCACTTGATCCATTGTTTAGCGTACGGAGGTCTCGCTAAGCAAGCGGCTGCCTCCGCGCTCCAGCTGCAGCCCCTGCACTGTTTATGTTTGCAAGGCCCTTCGCCTTGAAGTGGGCCTACACAAGCAAAGCTGATCCATATGTGAGCGGCGGCCCATTGGAGAACTTTTTCTTCACCCTCTGTTCTTTTTTTAGTATTCCACCTCTTTTCCCTTCTCATCACTAGCTAATCATCCTTTTTCCGCCACAATCTTGTCTTCACAATCTGATCTTCCAAACTGGGCTTATCGTCAATGTGACCACAAAGATTTGCTTGAATTTCTCCTTTTGCTGTTCTAGTACTCATTACATTTTAATTTTCACCATATTTTTTCACTAAAAGATTAAATGACAGCTGGGTTAATAGAAGATTGATAGCCGATAGCGGCAATGAGAACGACTTCCGTGTCTCAACTCTTGGCTCATAGCTGGAAAAAGGGATGCTGACCTCGTCTCCTGGGTGGGCCACTGCTGCCGTGTGCTTGTGTTGGATCATCTTTGGACCGTTGCGTTTACTGAGACAACAGGCAAGGCGTGTCCAGGGAGGGGGGGAGGGCGTCACACAGGCAGCATCCTCAAAAACATCACTCCCTCCTCCTCAATTTCTTTCCACCCATGTCCCGCCTTCAACACTTCTAACACACGTACGCTCCATCACTCACATGGAGAGTGTCCTCCAGCATGACCACCCACAGGCTTTGTGACATGAAAACAACTTTCCCTTGACTTCCACTCACTTCTCGAGGCCACTTTTATGGAGAGTTTGTGCTTAATTGTGATCTGTTCCATCAGTAGCCCCCAGCATTTTTTGTACTACCAGGAGTCTTTTTATATTGCTCTAAAATCACATGGGCAAGAAAATACAACATAGTGCACGGTTCAGAATTGATCAAGAATATTACAGTGACCAGGGGCGTACAAATGGGGGGGGGGACAAGAGGGGCCCATACACGCATAATGAATCAGAATATGTTTGTCCAGATTTATTAGTCAAAAAATCCCTTTATACAAATAAAACCATTAGTGCAATGCAACGGCCTGGTGGTTGGGGGATGCTTGCAATGGATACTCTAACATTATTTTGTGAGTGAACAAGTACTATGATTAAAAGTGCTATTCAGCCGCTTTTGAAAAAATGGTAAATTACAAGGTAGCACAAAGTCGTGGCATCGCTAAATTGCAGAGCACTTGAGGTGAGAAAAATCCCCTCCCATCTTTGGTTCTTTTGTAAGAGGAGTAACAAAGTTTTATTTCAGCTATACACGCTATAAACAGACACACCTGGAAATTCCCATGTAAGCATCACATTAAAGTAAAGTACAGTATAGGCAAAAACTTTGACCATTAAGTTTTGTTTCATGGGATGTAGCTGACTTTTATTTTCACCCAACAAACATACCTGCACAATCTAAGCTTATCAAATAATGCCCCCCCCAAAAAAAACTTATAATGTAGCCAAGGCACATTACATCAGAGAAACCTCACGATAAACAAGCAAACTAAAGTATGCCATGAAGTGTACTATATTGAATAGATAGAAGGAAGTTGGGATGGAATAGCATACAAATAAGGCAAAATGAAATAATTTCTAGTGCAGTGGTTGGACGTTACTGGTCTATGATTCTGTGCGTGGAGCATTAAAGTGGTCCACCAAAACTACTGGACAAATTAATAGCGGTGACGTTTCATACAGTTAAAAACAAATCCGCTTTGAGTACAGAGTAACAGCACTGATTTCATATTAGTTGCTTTACCTGCAAGTGAAAAATATATTTCAGCCACATTAAGTGTAGTCATCTATTAAAGTAATACACTACAGAAAACTAAAATCACAGTAAAATAATTAAATGAAGTACTTCTCTGACCTTACCAATACTGAGTTTCATTATTTACATTTTTGCTTTTGTTAGTGAGAACTAATTCAGTAGAATACTACCAAATATGCATGAACCCATGACAATGTTTTTCTTGTCTGCACCAACCATAAACAAATCTAAAATTCTTCTTCTAAAAGGTCTCAGATTTGCAATATCCATAAGCACAAATCCTGCCCTCAGCCTCAACGGGTATCATCCAAAGACTTGGCTTTTTACACCCTCTAGTGGCCTTATTAAATATTGCACTACACGTTAAAACTTCTTAAGTGAAGCTGCAACAACTTTACATGATTTCTAACCGGGAAACATATTTCCAACATCACAATCGATTCTGTCTGATTTTGCAAATTCCACTGTGAATGTATTTGACTCAGCACTGTTATGACACTCCTCCTCCTTTAGGTTTCCATTATTACTGCTCGGGATCTCTTTTCTGCTTGTTTTTTCTCCACGTAGTCCTTTATACCTTGTAGCATAAAGTCTGAATGGAGAATCTTGAGTGGGATAGAGAGTAGTAACCAGCCCTGTGCGTGCACATGTACAATAGACAAATTATTTTCTTGTTCATTACATCCAGAAAGTGTTCATAGCGCTCCACTTTCTCCAAAATTTGCTATGTTACAGCCAAGATAAAAAATGTGGCATTGGGATAACTGTGATTGCTGACAGAGCTTGAGAGATGTGGCAGAGGAATGGGCCAAACTGGCAGAGCAAATCACAAACAGAAAAAAGAACCAAACAAGGAAAAACAACTGCAACAAAAAAAGAAAATGAAAAAAAAATCACAAAAAATATAAGCAAACAAAATAGCAATCACAAACAAAAAATAATCTCAAATAAAAAAAAATGTCTAACATAATATACTAAAATTAACATGCTTGATATTGAGTGTACATAATTTAATATGTACAACATGGATGAATACTGGACATATTAAATTATGTACACTCATTATTCTTTATAAAGAACGACATGAAATTTTTGTGTGTCTGTGGGGGGTTTGTTCTACTTTGGAATGAGGCTGTGAGATAACAAAACATGGACAAAGTGAAGCGCTCTGCACCAACATCTTAGTATAACCGAGTCTTCCTTACCAGCAACATATGGCAGATGCTGCCGTAAGTTTTGTCCCCAGCTCTGATATACTGCAGCGAGCTCTCCACAAAATCTCGCGGGGACAGCATGGTCACGTTGGTTTTCTGGTAGCCCACCATGCGAGTGGAGACCCCAAAAGGTGTGACTGCCTAAGGAAGAGGTCAAAGAGAAGCTCGACTAATTGTTTCCCCGCCCCTACTTGAAAAGGTTGCACCTGTATAATTATGCCTTTATCTTTGTACTCAGCGTGAAGACCTTGAGAAAATCTCTCCACAAATATCTGCAAGAGTGATACGCACAGTTTAATGAGAGTAACAACACGTTTGGAGCCAAGGAGAGGTTGAACGATACTCACTTTGGATGCAGAGTACAGCGAATACATTGGAAATGGAATGCTGGCAATTCCGGATGCAATGTTTACTATCACCCCTTTTCTCCTGCATACCACATACACACAAACTTCAACCACTCTTTATTAAATAATACCAATGAGAGCGGGGCATTTTTATCTTTATCAATAGAATGGATCACGAATCGTGTAGGTGTACCTAATAATGTGGCCGGTTGGTGCAGCTGTGTTTGCTTTTTTTTTTTTTTATGGTCATTGTCATCTACTACTAGCAGCCATTATAGTAGTATAGTTTGTTACATCAAATGAAGGAAACCTGAAAAGGAAACCTGTTTTCCATGCCCGGCAGGATTATTTTGCACATCTGTTGCAAAGAGAAAGAAAGAAAGATTTTAGGGCAATGCAAAGAATTTTATTGTTAGAGCTTTACTCTTAAATGGAACTTTTTAGATTTTTGCAAATTGGTTTGTTCACAGTCTTCTGCCTACCTTCGACAAAATTAATTTTTCTCTATATTGTTATTATCAGAATTTTGAGACCCTCCCCCCAAAAATGTGCGTAAGTCCTAATTGTATCATTTTTTGGACCTTTGAATGTGGAGGTTGGACACTTACCTTCACCATGGTTTTCACATTACAATTGATTACCCTCGTGATTATCTGAAAGGGACGATAACAAGCATTGTAATCATCTGATCTTTGAGAAGAAAAAACTGTGCAGTGTCAAAAGTTTCTCATTTTCTGTCATGCAAATATACTTGCAAACTCGGCCGCCACTAACCTGGTCCAGATCTTCACCTTCGAGGAATCTGCGAGGGACCACACTGGGCACCATGCCTACATTGTTGACTAGCACACAATAGTAAAAACCAGCTTTGATTAATTGCATTTGATAACAATTTGCACGCATTGTATAGTTGGACTGTGATAGTAAATGATCATGCTGAAGATGTACCTAATACACCGACATCCAAGTACTTAAGATGCTCCTCAATGTCAGTGAAGATATTGTCCTTGGTGAAGTCTGCCACGACCACTTTAACCACCCGTTGTGTAGATTCACCTGCACATGGACACACGATATCTATACTACCCAAGGCTGTTATGACTCTGGAAGATACTAAACATAAAATGAGGTAGTCCTCACTTATTTCCTTGGCCACCTTGTCCAAAGTCGCTTTGGTCCTGCTTATAATCACCACGTTCATTCCATGTTCAGCCAGCTAATAGTGGGACAAAAAGAGGTAAAGCAGCGACACAGTACTACTTTCCTATTAAGACAGAGTTCTGGTGCCATCTTGTGGCATCTTGGGGTATTTCAAAAAGATGCAAAATATCTAAGGTGTTCAGTGAATAGCTGAGGATAGAGTCCACAGAATAAAAAAAAAAAGTGAAGAGATGAATTTGTGAAAAGTGAGTTTGATGTCATACATATTTTAAATTAATTTTAAAAAAGGTTATGTCCAATCCCAGTTTAAATAAAAACTTACCGCAAAGGCGTATTGTCTTCCTATGCCCTCTGAAGCTCCAGTGACCACTGAAACAGAAACACTTTGTTAGTTGACTTAGCATTCCTCACTACAAGGATGCATTGGTATCATCATGATGTCAAAGAGAAGGCTTGTGTTTACTGATTCATCACGTTCGAGTTACGTTCTGTACTTACAGCCTGTTCCTCTGATAAGGAACGTGCTGAGAACATGTCCAACCTGCCACTACCCTCTCATCTCCTTAGGCCCTGAATACTTAGATAACATATTTCCTTTCCAGCAAGCTTTTGAGGGGCTTCCAAGTCAGTTGTGACTTACTGGAACTGTTATAATAAAAGAGTGGGTCAGCTATGGAAGGAATGAAGAAGTCATTTTAACGTGGTAAAATTTTGTAATATTAGCTTGTAACAGTATGTGTAACAGTAATATGTAACAGTTACATTCCTAAAACTGCAAAACATTGAGAACAGTGATTCTCATCGTGTGCAATAACACTGGTGGGCCACCTCAGGCGGTAGGATAAATAATCTCCCAACACTCAGCACTTGGATTTGTGTTTGTTTGTTAGAATGAATTTTACTGAATTTTTATTTACATCATGTTGGCAGCTCCACGCTTTCGTATGTTTCTCATAAATTCTGGAATGTACAAATTTCTGGGAGACTCTAAACGCAACCAACTCGGTCTGATTTGTGATTGGATCTGGGAGTTAAGGGGCGGGGACAGTGGAGCAGACTGGAGCTCACATGTATGATACCAAATAAATCTCAGGTTTTCCGATTGTTGGTCTGTATGTGCATACTATAAGGTTACTCTGTGGTATAATTTTTAACCTATTATATGGAGTCATGCACAAAGAGGAAATATCTCATTCTGTGGTGTAAATATGGCAAAATTGCTGGTGTAATTTCCACCAACCAAGGTTTAAGGAGTAGATCAAGACGATTTGCAGTTCGACTTAAGCCCTTGTCTCAAAACTGCGCCTTATGTTTGGAGGGTCCTGTCGTAAAATGATCCTTCAAATTAAAATTATTAAGAAAAATGAACTACAATAATTTTTAGACTACTGTGCTGTGTCACTGTTTTGTCAATCACACTGTACTGGAATCTCTTGTCAAACAATGTCCTCAATATTGAGAGGGTTAATGACCCTTTGCTTTGGACATGACCAGTGTATGGGAATATTACTTTTCCACAAGGTTACTGTTTAATCCCACTAAAAATCCGTCACGGGGAAATGCTGTCAACTTTAGAAGAAACTGTTGGACCAGTTTCAGATGGCAAGTGACTACTCGTCTCTCCAGACTAATCGTTAGTACAAATTAGTTTAACAACTCTGACACTGCCAAGCAGCTCAGATGGGAAAAATTTCAGTAATTCAGGCAGATATTAGATCTTCCGGACTGCCATCATCAAATACACTGTTGGATTCCTGTCTGACAAGTATTTGAATAGGCAATTCTGGACTTGTGTGAGTTTGTTGACACGATTGTTGCCACACGGCTGTGAGCCAATGTGCCAGATAAAAGATTAGGCACAATGATTAATTCTTGGTTTGCAAGTAAATCATGTCAATGCCATGTCAATATGAGTGAAAGCAGGTTAACTTAAGAATGTGAACTGATGCAATTAAAAGGTTTTAATCATGACCTAGATGATGTTTAGGAATCTAGATTTGGGTCATTTTTGGGGACAAAGTTATTACGGTACCATAATTTGTTTTGTTGTGGAGGTTACAGTGTCAACTTTAGCAAGAATAAAAAAATGTGAAATGTTGAGTTACTGTTATTTACTATATCTAATCTGTTCCCATATAGTTTATGCTACACATGCACACTCACACACACAGCATGCTTACCTGCCCATTCTCCCATGGACAAAAAGAAAGACTTTGGCACCGGAAACCACCTTTTGGGATAAAGCATCCTTGTAAAAAGAAGCAGCTTCGCTCCATAGTAGATGACAACGACAGCACCGAGAGTAGTGAAAACCCATTCCATAAAGTTCTTCATGCTTGTCCGGCACCTGAGGCACACTGCTGTTCCCACCGCTGCTACTGCTGCTTACAGCTGTGTTTGTGCTCCAGTCAGGATCTCGATGAGTGATGCAACCAAAATAAATAAACACAGAAAATAGTGATCTTTGCCAGAGAAGACACTCCCTTGTATGGAACAACACACACTCTCTCTGCCCCCCTCTGTCCAACAACTACTGAACATATCGTATCTGTTAGTGTCAGCCATTAAATGCTCTAAGGCATGTGACTAACTTTGGTACGAGTCTTTTTGGAGAGAGAGGCACAACTTGAAAAACTGCATTTGTAAAACCGCAGTGTGACTAAGATGTTGTGTACAAAGGTTGATTGCTTACCGTCCATTTAGTCTGGATAAATGAATGGATGCATTGATGAAAAGTTAACACACCCTGGTCCAAATGCCATATTTTTATGAGAAGGTGGTCTATAATGGATAAAACCAGGTAGATTCATCTGTTTTATTTACAGTTGCACTCATCAGAATATTGTGTTTAGACTACTGTGGGCTCAGAGAACATATTCATGCAGGAAAAGAACATTTATAACAAGTAACATTTTAAATTGGAATAAAATAAAACAAAAGACAATATAAATGGCTTTTATGAAGTGTAATTACTGTATGAATTTGCAATTCATGTGTTATATGTTTGCCTTCAAAGGGTATGATAGATGCATTCAGGTGCTCTAGGTTTTATTTGATCGGAAAACCCATTTCAAACATCATTATTCAACAAATGCAATTTGCACAAAAAAAACCCTCCAGCCTTTCAAAGTAAACTGTAGCAGACGTGTGTGACGTCATGCACGCTGTGATCATGACGCCTCTGATCCACTAGTGAAATTTTGCCATGATTAAAAGTAATTACTCAAATTCACATTTCATTTTCATGCATTTTCCAAGCAAAACCAAAGAGCACGTTCTTCCAAAATAACAGTATCTTTTTTTATATATCTCATTCTAAAAAAAAAAAAGAAAAATAGAAGGATTTTAGTTACGGACAATGCCAAAATACAAGCGGCAAAGTTTCATTATCAGCGGAAACCGCAATTTAAATCAATGCATCGGTTTACCCATCTGAAGCGTTACTTGGCCACTGACGTCATCAAAGCGCGCCGGGTTGTGGAGCTGGCGCCATTCTAACAAGCGTGTGTCCCCCCATCTACCTGCCGGAGTACCACTAAACACAGCTTTACTTGCAATTTACCTACTTCTGTGTTTTCTCATCTGCAGTCAATCTTTTAGGTGAGTCCCGTAGCATTTCCTCGAAAATTTGTCGTTTGCTGATTTCAGATGATGAAGACATTATTGGTGACTAAACGTGCATTGCCCTCATCTTATCTGCTATTCAATAAGTTTAGCTCCCTTGTTAGCCTTAAAGTTAGCTTTGCTTTTTCGCATATTGTGTGTTTTGATCAAATGTCATTACTCTCTTAACGAGTGACACCAAAAGAGGCCCATTGCAAAATGCCTATGCGAATAAGCCTCCGCTATGTGCAAATCATTACATGACTCTACGATCTGGTCAATCGCGGACCGTAAATCAGATTTAATCGTGATTTTAGTGTATGGTGATTTGATTAGAAAAGCCAAATGGTCAGTTTTAGGTAGGCTGGGCTGAGAGGCCCGTATTTGGGATCTCCAATGGCATGGCTAACAAGCTTGGACACCGTTTGTGGCTTGACAAGCGGTGGTCTTGTTGCTAACATTTGACAGCTGCACAGCATAAAAGGATGACACCTGCATGTGTCAATGCAATGTAGGAATAAACAACAGTGCAAGTGTAACTTTGAAATGCATGTAGTGGTGCAGGCTAGATAGGCTTTCTAACCTGGTCCGTGTCCGGTTTGGATGATCAGGTCGTATGTGAACTGTTATACAGTTTTTTTCAGTGGCTTTCCTATCTTAAATTGTGACAGAGGTCGTATTTGTTGTTGGTGGAGGTGGTTGTTGTTCTTTAATGTTTTCTTAACATCATAATTTAAAATACAAAATAAAATGATCAAGATCTTTGTCCATGTACATCCGTGCAGTTATGTTCACCTAAAATGTATAAACACAATTAAAGCTACTTCATAATTACCCCCATAAAGCACATGAGTAGCCTGTGAGCCTGTTCTAAAAATAGCTCACCAGTGATGGGACATTGTGTTTTTCTAGGAAGGTTAAGACATTGGGACAGTGCTTCTCAATTATTTTCTGTTATGCCCCTTTAGGAAGAATAATATAACCCCCCAACTAAGTGATTACAAGTAGTATCGTTTGTCTATGAAATTGTAATGAATATGACATTGCATCCTAATTAACGTGTTTCCAGGCTGACCTGCCCTACTATTGGAGAAAAAAATTGTAATAATAATAATAATAATATTAATAATAATATTAATAATAATAGATAGTAGTAATAATACAGTAATAATTTAGTAATAATTAGGCTTTATGCAATCAAATGGAATGTAGATGTGTATTTAAAGACTTTATTAGGTGTTATTTGTAATTAAAACAAATATTTATATGTAATTAATGGTGAGAATGTTTCCGATGTTAACCACGCCATCACCAGTGATTTTTTTTCAATCAAATTTAATATTATTTAATTTTTATTTCAATTCTATTATTTTTTTTACATTATTGTCTTAATATACACAATATTGTCTTAATATATGAAAATACAGTCATTTCAGATAGGACTGCTAGCACTCTTGCTAATGATCATGCCAAATTCTATCACCTGTAGCTCTTAATAGTCCCATTTAGAAATTTACTATTTAATGCACGCTCATATGCGACACTTGTTGATGCTCAATGTTCCAGCATTCCAGCAAAACATCCCTTTCAATGTCAACTACTGGCCTGAAGATGGCAGTGTTGCTCAATGCGAACTCATCTACTTGCCACCCTCCGCCAAATGGACAAAAGTATTGGGACAAGCGGTCATTATAATGGCATCTGGCCACTTCTTTGTCTAGAACAGCTTCCACTGGTGGAACAGTAAACAATTTTGACGCAAACTGTTTCCACATGAGTGGAGGCATACAATTGTCCAGAATGTTGCGATAAGATCACACATTAAGGTCCAGTGGAACTAATAGTTGTAATCCTGCCTCATAATAATTAATTGACCAAGAGGCATGTCTCAATATTCTTTTCCACACACTGTGCTCCATCCTCTGCTGGTCTGAAACATTGCAGCCTGTTAATATTCATTAATATTAAATGTTTGGAATTAAGTGCTTGTCAACTGATCTTGACTTCAGATTCCTCACAGAATGAGGCAGGGGAATAAAAAAAGCAACCCCTCTAGCATTGGTAACTTTCACAGGTTTTCACATGCTTCAAAAAAGACATCACTCCCTACCTACCCTACTATTAGGCACTAAAGTCCCATTATTGAAAGTGACGGACTCATTCATTGTCTCTTAAGTTAAGTGAAGATGATTGTGGACCGGAGAGCCTTGAACATCATTGAAAGCAGTAATGGAGACAATGTGCATGTTGAGGTTAATGGCTTGGTTTGCCTTAAAATGGGGGCAAAATATTTTGCAATTCAATTTGTTCCGTGACATGTTGACTTCCGATTGAATTTAATTTTAAAACAATTTCTCCCATAGGAAATAATGGAGAGGGAATTGTTGTGAAACATTTCTTTTACTTTTTTCTTTTCTTTTCAAGTTTTTGTTATTTTCATAATTATTTTACAAAATAGTATTCTAACGGTCCCTGTGAAAATAGTGAAAATAAAAATGTCTACCAAAGTCCGAACTTTTACGCAGCAAGAGCATTGAAACGTCTCTGTCTGTGTTCCTTTCAGGTATATCCAGCTATGGATATAGACGGTGCCAGTTCGGTGGTGCTGAAGACGTTAACCCAAGCCACCAGTCAAGACACGGCTGTGCTGAAGCCCGCCGAGGAGCAGCTCAGACAATGGGAGACACAGCCGGGCTTCTACTCTGTCCTCTTGGTGGGCAAGAATTACATTTGAGTTCAATACTTCTAAACGGCTCATTTGCTTTCGACACACGATTTTTGAAATGCAGGAAATATGGGGTGATTATGGAGCTGCATTGAGACTCCGCAAATGGAAACTCAATGGCAAAATGTGATGTATATGATTAAGTCTCGGGGCTCTTGCTGACTGCGTTGCATTACTATTATTATTTATCCATGGCGCGCCTGAGCAGTCTCAACCTCTCTCGGGTGTCAGCACATCATAAGTTACACATAAGGTTTTATCGTGTTATTATTTATTTTAATGAATACAATTTTTTTTATTTTCGGTTGTTTAGAAAAAAAAAATAGTTGCCTCGAGTGATGTCATATTTATGTATAAATACTTTCAATTAGGACTGTCACAAATAAATCGTTTTGGAATGGACCACCATTGATTCCTTGTTTGGCTTCAGAACATCTTCAATAACCATATGCTGGACGTGAACGTGAGATGGCTGGCAGTACTCTACTTCAAAAACGGCATTGACAGATACTGGAGAAGAGTGGCCCCTAAGTAAGTACAGGTTTTTCACTTTTTAATGCCTCTCTTGCTGTTATCTCCTTTGCCGCTCTCTTTATTTCTCTCGTTTTATGGCTTTATGTTCATCTTTGTTTTGGTTCCATTTTCCCGTTACAGCTCTCCTATGTGTATTGTGCCTTTATTACCGTCTTCACTGCTACAGCTTGTGTCTTCCCTCCCTGATTATTTATATATTCCGGGCTTTTTGTCTTTTTAATGCATGCTGATCCGGTGGCCTCTGTGCTTCCACCGAGCCCCGTGTGTCTTCGGCTACTTTATGAGATGACTCTAGTTGGATTTGAATGAAGCATTGCTCCATAAATCCACAGGACAGCGGCTGGCCCGAGGTCTTTGGTTCTGCCTCAGCAATCTTTGTGTTAGGCCACTTTGTTTCCCGCTGTTATTTCCTTCTTCTCAACCGTCTCCTCTTCCTCCCTTCGACCAAGTTTGTTTTGCAGCTGTCGGTAGTTTAGTGAAGTCGCTTTCATTTTTTAGAGTGCTGTGTAAGGTTTTTTTGGCCACCATGTAATTTGATTACCTTTGGGCTCATTGCCATGAATTGAAGCGCGATACGGCGCGATGAATGTGGTGTCACGGTACGAAGCGCAGGCCACGTTATGACTCTGTTGCACCGCGTTAATAAGTGTATCTGACAACGGACTCGGAAAAAAATGGTGTCTTAACAGCCCCCTTTGTGAGATTGTTTTGAGCACATTCTGTTCTGGCACGCCGGAATCAACTGATTGTACGTCTTTATCCAGCCATTGATTTTTCGACAGCACTTTTCACCTCCGGTTGCCCAATGCCGATGTATATTTGAATCTTTTGCTCATTGCCAGCGTGCGTGTAAATCCTCTTTTACTTAAGCACATGCCGAGGCGTCGTAAATTGTCGCACCCTCCATGTGTACCTCCTTCTCCTCGCTCTGACTGCTCGGTGACGCATCGCCGTGATCATCTAGCACTCCCCCTACTCCAGTAAGCTTCAGCTGCAGCTAAAGTCTACAGCTTAATTTTTTTTGTATGTTTTGCAAATTCGTTGCACAAAAGAGCAATTGCAAGAGCGTCAGGCGCAATTTTGTGAGCGATAAGATGTTTGATGGAGGTAGAGGATTTACAGAATGTTGGCAACTGGGTGGTGTCATTGCTATACAAGGATTTGAATTTATCCCCTAGCATCTTAGTAGACGTCTTCGTATTTCTATTTGGACGTGTATATTTCAAATCAAGTGCGAAAGATTCTTCCAAGAGTTTGGCAGGCTTGCTGTCTTCACAATGCAGAGGCTGAGCTCTGCAAAGGGCTGCCATCTTGCAACTCGCATCTCTCAGGGATTAAAAACACGGCATATTCTTTGCGCTGTCAGATGCTATTTCTTCCTCTAGCCTGAACATGTTTTCTCTGTGCGTCTGTTGCCAGCGCTTTATCAGAGGAGGAGAAGACCACGTTACGTGCTGGTCTCATCACAAACTTCAACGAGCCTGTCAATCAGGTTAGTGGTTTCACTCTACTCTACCCTGCTGAAATCACACCTGCCCTGCCCTGATTGTAGGCTCCTTTAAAGAGAAATCCTGTCCTCCGTATCAAATTTTGATTACTACATGCCATATGTAGAACACTGATTGCCATCCATGCATTTACATCAGCCTGAGCTGACCACAGGTCGGAGGTAGGAAGCGAGGCTTACCGACGTTTGCCGTTCTCACGGTTCTTGTGGGAATTAAAACATGCAGTCAGATAGAAAAATGTCAATGCAAACTCATCCATCCATCCATCCATCCATCCATCCATCCATCCATCCATCCATCCATCCATCCATCCATCCATCCATCCATCCATCCATCCATCCATCCATCCATCCATCCATCCATCCATCCACACACCAATTCACTCACTCACTCACTCACTCACTCACTCACTCACTCACTCACTCACTCACTCACTCACTCACTCACTCACTCACTCACTCACTCACTCACTCACTCACTCACTCACTCACTCACTCACTCACTCACTCACTCACTCACTCACTCACTCACTCACTCACTCACTCACTCACTCACTCACTCACTCACTCACATTCTGAACTGGTCACTACACTGTGTTTTTTGTTTTATGGGGATTTTTAAAAATAAACATGACATTAGTGGTGGGCCACTGTTTATCATCATGAAAAGGGATTTTTCTAAAGGCTTGGACCTATGGTGGCATGATCAAAGCTATAATTGGGTGCGGGGGGGCGGGTGGAAATCAGGTTGCCACGAACCTTCTGGAGATGACAACAATACAACGATTCTGATTGCGACCACGGAGGAGCTCTTTGAGAGGCTAAATATGCACTCAGCCATTCAGGATTTCTCTTGCTGTCCACTGGACACAGCTGGCAGGATGAAAGGCATGAGAATGAAGTCATTTGCACTCTTTGCCAACATGCCGTGTAGCCTGAAGTACCTCCTGACGCTATTTGAAAGATAAGACGACCCAACTTGCTGCCTCTAGATGCGGATACGAGCTGGGAATTTTTTTTTTAATGTTCGTGTCCTATAACCTGAATACCCCCTAAAGTTGTACAGAATTATCTGAACAAATATGCCACTATAGTTACACCTTAGAATTATGCTCATGACACTTACATTTTTTCAAGAAGGACTAGAATCAACAAGACAGGTTTGTAGAATGTGTAAGAAAAATAATTTTGAAGTTAGGTGGCGTGTATCGGTCTGCCAGTACATGGAAGGTGGCCCTGAATGGCAGCTAGCATTCCGTTCTCTACTGCTTGCTTTTCCCTGAAGGGCGATCCTTAAACATTAGGACTATTAGTGTCCATACGGCAGGCTGTTTAAATACCATATGGCGCCGCTGCTCCGCAGTCGCACCTTCTCTTTTGCTAACCAAAACCAGACTGACCGCTCGATGTTTTATTTCCCAATGGCTTAGTGTGCTTTTGAAATTAAAGAATGCATTTATCAAGGTTAAGGTAAACAAATGCCCGCAAGTAAAGGCCTCTTAGACCAATCTGACGTCAGCAGTTGGGAAGTTGGCCGGTCCTTGGCGAGCGCCATCTGCTCACGTCGGGGAGCCACGGGTCGGTTTTCGGCGGCATTACAATTAATCACTCTGATTAGCTGTTAGCTTGCATGTCAGTTTACGAGACAAGAAGCAGAAATGATGAACCGAGGTACCTTCTTTATTATATATTATATATTATGGATGAAAATTCATGTTAGAATCTCAGGAAATTATTTGACCGGTGTCCTAAAATGGATTGTTTGACTTTGGAAGTGCAACTCTGTTTTAAAAACGCCAAACTATTTTGGCAGAAGTGTTTTTAAGTGATCTCTCCCAAGGATTGTTTTTTTAACTAAATGCACTGGCACATCCCTCCTCTGCCGTTTCATGCTGTTTGCCTGCGGTCATTCTCTTTTCCGTGTGTGTGTCTGTGTGTGTGCGCACGTCTGCTTTGCCAACAGATAGCGACCCAGATCGCGGTGCTGATAGCCAAGGTAGCCCGCCTGGACTGCCCCCGGCAGTGGCCAGAGCTCATCCCCATTCTGCTGGAGTCCGTTGTCAAGGGCCAGGATGCCCTGCAGCAGCACCGAGCGCTGCTCACCTTCTATCACGTTACCAAAACACTCTCGTCCAAACGTCTGGCACAGGACAGACGGCTGTTTCAGGACGTAAGTCATCAGCGGCCTCATTTGTGGACAGATTCTGTCTCTTAAATTGTTTAATATTTTTTCTCATCATGTCCTCTCCCTGCTGCCAATGTTGAAAGTTTGTTTTCAACGCAGAGTTGGATGTTGCCTGTAGATGGTGCTGTTTAGCTGCTGTGTGTCTGTCAAACGTGAGATGAATATATTCGTGCGCTTATCCAAAGTAATGCTCCTTTCGTTGAAGCTCTGATTCTGAAGATCTGAAGATTTTCTGTTAAATGCCATCAAGTCTTTTCAAGAATGTAAGATTAAAGCAAAAAAAAATATGGAGTTGGAGAGTAAAACATAGTGTTAGGGCAAAGAAACGATCAAAAAGACTAAGCAAAGCACGGCTGTACTCCCCAAGCTTTGGAAGCTTCCTACAGCTCCCTATCCTTCTAATCTAACATTTCTAGTTTTTTTTTAACACTTGAATCCTCGACATGTACCTACCTCATGCCACGATTGCTGCTGGATTTGCAGTTTCTCTCTCTGGAGCCTCCTTTCATTTGTTGATGAATATTTCTGTCTTTGCATTTTTAATGTGCATGGTTATCACCTTCTGAAGGTGTTTGCAGTCATTTTCATTTCAACCTTGTTTTTCCTCACCTTTATCTTTGACACTTTGACTTCCTTTCATGTATGATTGTATACTTTTTGGACATTTTACCTTTTGATCTGTTTCGTGTAGATGCTGGAAGTCAATTACTTAGCACAACTTGGAGTTGACAGAGAATAATTGGCATCAGAGCACCAAGTATTCTGAAGATGCCAAAATGTTTAAATAATGAAGTGTCGTCAGGATTTCCCCCAGAACTGTGAAACTTTCAAAGTTCTGTGACACTGATTGGCTTCGAACTGTTCTGTGACCATTAAAAAAACATTTACATAAACATTTTAACATCTTTAATTGTCATAAATGTACAAACAGATGTTAACCACGATTTAATAAAAGTAACAAACTAGAACAAAACGACGCTCCCTTGGCAGAAGCTTAATTAGAAGAGGAAACTGTTGCCCGGAGCTTTGGTTTGAATCGACCCTAATGAGCCTTTTTTTGCATCTACTTGGTTTTTCTGTGAATGTATTCAGCAATGCTCGGGCCCTACGCCACATTGCACATGTATACATACTTTTATTGGAATGAAAATCAAAACCCAAAGCTCATTACCATGCCCTGGCTGATTGTCTGAGTAAGCCACACGAGGTACCTACCCCACTGTTTAAAGGTACCAACCGTGCTTTTGTTTGCCTTTGATCATCCCATTTTGTTCTCCTGGAGTATATGCTCTCCTGGAGAAAATGTAATTGGTTTTGAGCCCAAATAATGTTTTGGGAGTAAGGGAAATAGCCAGTTCATTGAGACTTAAATTAGCGTGGCGACTCTCGAGGTCCTTATTTTCTCCCTACTTGTCTTTTTGTGTCTGCTTTGTTTGTTTATGAGTCACTTTTAGCGCAGGAACTTCTCCAGCCGTGTGATTATATTTTGCTATGTGAATGTTACTTGAAGATTCATTCAATGCGCTCACTGGGGTGTTGTTCAAAGTGTCCACTGATCCAGAATGATTTGAGCAGTGTGTGATTGACTGTTTTGTGTGTGCGTGTCGGCAGTTGGCGTCGGGCATTTACAGCTTTGCCTGTTCCATGTGGAGCCACCACACGGACCTCTTCCTCCAGCAGATTTGTGCCCGTGACGAGACGGCGGCGATGGCATCGCTGGAGAGAACACTGCTGTCGCTTAAAGGTAGTTGGCACAATAAAGTGAACGCCTGCACCACACACACGAGGAACACTTTTTTTTGTTGTAAATGGTGCCGTAATATGTCCTCAAAAGGGATGAATAGCTAGTTTTGAAATTAGACTAGTAAACATTTTTTCAAATAGTTTAAAAAGATGAATGGTAATAAAAATTGCCAGCAACATTTCTATTTTTAAAATTTACAATTTGTAATTTTAGTAATGACACAAAGTTGATGCAAAATTTGTCTTCGTAGGCCACATAAAATGATGTAGCGGGCCCTATTTGGCCCCTCGGCCTTGAGGGTGACACCCATGCCATGGAGGCTTTAAAGTGAACAAAAATTCATTTTTTTAAAATTAATTTTATTACATAATTAAAGCAATAGCAATGGGAGAATCATAAAGACAGTCCAAACAGTAAATTGGGGCGGTAATTGAGCTATTCAATTCCTAAGCTTTAAATTGACATAAAATGCCTTCCATAATTATTGCCACCCCTGGTTAAGATGTGTTCAAAGGCTTAAAATGATGTCAAATTTATTGCAGAAGCAAAGTGAAACTTTTATAAATCGTTCACCAGACAGAGTTGAGCTCCTCCCACGGCCGTCTCATTTCCCAGACCTCAACCATTTTGAAAACCTGCGCCGTGAGCTAAAGAGCAGAGGACTCGCCCTGGTCGATGGATGATTTAGAGATCATCTGTGAGCCGTTTTATTCAAAAGGGTTATGTCACATGAGATTCATAGGATTCTTAAGTGCTTTGAGGTCATAGTCAGTGATATGTATTCCGTTTAACCATTTAGAGGAAAAAAAATTGGCGGTGCATTAGTCATTCGCAGTTTTTCATCATTCACCACAAAGCTCAATCGCCATCCCGTCGATAAAAGAATTTTAAGTACTTGGCTGTGCTTTGTGGAACCCAGTCAAGTTGACGATTCAATGGAACCTCGGATAGTAAAGATGATTCAAACAATAAGTAGTGTCTTTTATGCAGAAGAGCTTTCACAGGCGGTAGAAATTGGGATTTTGTTAAAAAAAAGATGCAGAAGAAATTCTCTTTTTACTGCATCATGAATAAAACATTGGGAATGCTGTAAAAATATTTCCTCCCCCTCAGTACTACGCAAGTTGACCGTCCATGGATTCCAAGAGCCACAGCAGAATATGGAAGTGATGGTGAGTGTTATCACTTTTTTTTGCTTAAATTGCACATATTTCCAGGAAAAAGACATTTCAGCATTTCTATATGCTTCATTTAAGAGTTCAGTGTGCAAAAAATGTGGATAGCCATGGTGATTTGAAATGCCCGCAGCTATCTATCTCTCTGTGTTCAAAGAGCCCAGAGTTTTGTTTGAGTCCTTCTCCAGCTGTCGCCATAAACAAAGTCCAAATCCATAAAGCTATTTCATTTTTGCATCCCATCAACCACCTTATGACCCTGAGTCTTTTTCTCCTTTTGCTTTCAGGGCTCGCACTTGAAAATAACAAATGTGCGCATTTCTCCTCTTTCTGAACTGCAGATGGCTGCTTACTGTTCAGTTGGGCATTTTTTTTTTTTTTAAACAAATTCAGTGACGCCTTTTAGGTTGAACGCTCTAACAATAACAATTAGTTTGCGCCCAATTAGATCTAATTTCTGCCAGCAAGTTTTAAAACACAAATGCTACCAAGCTCCATTTAGGCAAAAATTGACACGTCTACCAGCAAACTGTTACTTGAAACTCTCCTAAAATAGAGGTTTAATAATAGAATATTTTCTGCCATTTTGTTCCTCATTAACTCCTTGCCAATGTAGCTTCGACTGTGCTTGAAAGTGTCTAAAATATGTTAATAATGGAGAGCAGTTTATTTAACAGGGAGTTGAAAGTATGATCTAGTCCAAGTGCATCGTCACATTAACCGTCGTCACATTTTCAGTTGTTTAAGCTTTGAATGCGTTCATCTAAACATGCTTAGCCATTTTCTCCTTTATTTTTTAGTTTGCAGTCCTACTTGCTCACCTTGTAGAGGCCAAAGCCTTTTTTTATTTTTTTATTTTATCGTTGATAATCACTCAGTCTGCACAAATGAGTTAAGTTCTAGCTAGAAGGGACAAGGTCTTACAGAGGCTGTAACTCTTACATTAAAATGTCATTTGCCTCGAGCTAGTTATTCCAACTCAGCGGGCAGACATAATGGCTTTAGAGTTAATATTTCATGTTCAGATTGGATTTACATGTTGTAGCTCAGGCTAGTTCCTGTTTTAGTTTGCAATACCATTTTCACTCGCGTTCATTCGGCGTCCTCGGATTTCCTTTGACATTCTCCGAAGTAAGAGTAAGCCTTCAAACAGATGTTTATTTGTGTTTTTGTGCTACTTCTAACCAGTTTACAGGTTTTCCACGGTCAAAGCTGCCTGATATTATGTCAAGTAGAGTTAGCAAATAATAATGTTGGCCTTACCTCTGAATGAGGCAGTATTTTATTCCACAGTCTCCGGTTTTATACAACCTTCCAGTTTATTATGTGATGGTTATTATGTGACCTTGTAAACTTATGCTAACAAGAAAATACAGAAAACTCTTGTCGTTTGATATTTTGTGTGGTTCCAGCTAATTGTCTTTTTTTGTGGTATTATTTTAAGTGGAAAGCCAACTGTGCCAATTAAGGCAGGTCAAGGCAAACCAAGTTGTGCCGTGCAATGGAGAGGCGGCATGAAGCCACTGCTTTTTATTTTTGAACGTCGTCCACTATCGCATAACTGCAAATTGGACCGGCCACTGCAATAAAAACCTCTCCTCATGGGAGTAGATGTTCTTTTGTATATCACAACAACACTTTCACAATCTGTTTTTATTGCATTATTCCTTCGTTTATATAAAGTAATACCTTAAAGCACAGCTCAATCGCCTCTCTGCTTCCATTTGCAGTTTATAGGCGGCGTTTCTCTTTTTTTACGCGCTTGTGTAGCTTCCCAATCGGTTACCCTCTGTCACTATTGTCTTATCATAACTCCTCCTAATAAAAAATCGATACAGTTGCAATCTTTTTCTCATCACTCATCCCCAGAGGTTCCATTTAATCGTCAGTCAAGTGCGTTTCACTCACCAAGCTCAACAAATGACATGCCATGGAAGTCGTTTTCATCATCCCCTACTTTCTTTTCATGAAGCCCACCTCACTTGACTATTTTTTGGGGAGAATCTATGAAGGTGTCCAGGCTGTGGGTGCGAGGTGGCTGATTAATGACGCCACCGTTGACCTCATTGCTCAACACTAATGCAGATCTTAACAGACTGCATCTCCATTTATCAATCCATTTCTTTAGTCACGGCTACCCACGGGCTTCGGAAAATTGATTCTCTTTCATCCTGTGTGCGGCTGCCACTGCTATTTATCCTCCTGAGTGGAGAGGCAGGTGTAACTTTGCTTAAATAGTGAGCACCTAAACTGCAGAAATGGCGGCAATTATATTTGTTTTTCTTCTTTCCCCTCTTTTTAGGGTTTCCTGAATGCAGTGTTTGAAAGGCTAAAACAATTCCTGGACTGCTGTGAGTACTTGGCCTCTCACATCTGTGAGATATGAACACTTTTGAATGAAAGACTCCAAAGTTTGTGACCAAACTAGAGAAGTCAAGTTTCTGAGCAGAAAATGAAGTGGGTCTGCACACCTCATTAAAGGATCCCTTACATTTGTTTTCCCGTAAATTAAGGCCTGAATTATCCGTCTATTTTCTATGGTTCTTTTTAATTATCTATATTCCACTGTGCTTTTTCCTTTGTTTTCTTCCGTTTTTCTCATTAGGGTCGCATGTGAGCTGGAGCCTATGCCAGCAAACTTTGCTTGAGAGTTTCGGCACGTCTTGGACTAGCCACCAGCCAGTCACAAGGCACATATAGGCAAATTAGCATTAGTCATTATTATTTATAACTATGAACCATTGATTATCTTCACTTAATGTATGGAATGTGGGAATATATACACCCACGTGACGGGAGGTGATTTGAACCCCTGAACTGTAAGCATGTTTGTCCTTGAACCAGGTTACTGAAAATGACAGCGGTGATCCACATAGCTGTAGATTCTTGGCCTAGCTGCAAATACCCAAACCCTCGAAATGAATTTTTTTAGTTCACTCATCTTGACACTTGTTGTGTGAAGTCATTTTGATGGCTGCGATGTCAGAAACAGACAGACGAGCCGCCAGCTCCGACTCTTAAACAAAATTGAATTGTCACAGTTTGTGCTTTCTGCCGTCAATCAAACATCGCCACAGATGTCTTTGGTCCATATGGTGCTCACTAATGAAACAAGGGGCTCCTTCAGATTACTGTCACAAATTATGAAAGTGTTTGCTTTGAATTGATTGATAAAACAGTCCTCAATATGCTGTTGCGTTTGGGGCAAGCGTGCAAAATTGCGTTTACTGGTAAAGGTTTAATTACTGCAACATGAGAATTATGAATAATTAAGACTCCAGATGTTGTCCAACTGTCTTTTGATCGTGGTGTCGTTTTAGGCCGACAAATCGATACCGGCAGCACTTGTAGGGAAAAGCTGGAAAAGACGATCATACTCTACACCAAAGTTGTGAGTTCAAGGATAACAAGTGGTAGTTGATAAACAGAATAGTGAGATCTAACTGTACTTTTCTTCTCTTTTCCTTAGTTGTTGGATTTCTTGGAGTACCACCCATGTGCATTTATACCTTTAATCCAGTGCTCGCTGGAATTCGCCGTGAGCTACGTGTTCACGCCCGTCGGAGAAGGCGTCACCTTCGAACGCTTCATCGTCCAATGCATGAATCTCATCAAGATGATTGTTAAGAACGACGCCTATAAACCTGCCAAAAATATTGAAGGTGATTTTGTTGAACATGTGTTTGAGACCACTTTCACGACACCCGTCAGACTGAGTTGAGCTGGATATAAGTTTGCCTTGATGTTGCCATCTTCCACACAGGGCAATTTTGTGAGGCGCAAGGTTAAAGAGCCTTAGGGCATTTAGCAGAAAAATATTGGCTGCAGCTATTGTGACGTATTTTTTCAAACTGCGACGTCAATCATGTAGACAGACAGCAGGTCTCTTGTGTATCTGAGTATGACAGGTCCACAAGTAGCGTAGCGCTAATGAAAGCAAAATAACAAATGACTCTATTGGCTCACTGATCATATATTTTAATGTGCTGTTTGTAATTAGTATTATGAATAATGATGTTGGAAATGACTTTTTCCTGCATTGTTGCACTCTGTAATAATAATAATAATAATTGTTGTGATTTAGGAAATGTTGGCAGGGACAAGAGATAACGACGTGCCAACTGGATTTGAATATTTACTAACAGCTTCATTGTCCTCTCATTGTAGACAGTAAACCAGAAAGTCTGGAGGCTCACAAAATCAAGACGGCTTTCTTCACACACCCCACACTGACGGAGATCGGACGACGACTTGTCTCCCACTATTTCCTTCTCACGGAAGAAGAGCTGACCATGTGGGAAGAGGATCCCGAGAGTTTTGGTAAACATCAAATGAATCCCCCAACTCCCTTGTGACCAAGAGTCTAATTTTAATTATTGATAGACTTAACAGATATTTCCGTTCCTGTTCATGAATATACATTATTAATCTTATCTCTCAATTACACGTCTCACATAATAATTGCATGACTTTCATCATTTCAAACCCTGCATGATGGACACATACAGTACATTTGCAATTAAAACAACTTGGAAATCAACCATTTTGTTCAACTTAGAAGGTTCCACTGCATCTAAATGAGGAAAATCATGATTAGCTTTGAGCTCAAATGGTGGAGTAAATAGGTTGAGAAAAACAGAGAAACTTTCCAATGAAGGCTTCTCCATGTCATTGAGCACCATCTGACTCCCTCTCACTCTTCCCCTCTGCAGCTGTTGAGGAAACGGGAGGCGACTCTTGGAAATACAGTTTGAGGGTGAGTAAAAACTTTCCGATTTTGAGATGGAGAACTCTTTCCATGTTGCTACTTCTACTTTAATATATCACCAGTGTATTCCCTGATAATATTAATCATGGCAAAAGTTTACTGCGGACAAAAAAGTATACTCACAGTGTAGTCAACACAAGTTTTCCTGCATTTTTTTTTTTTAACACAGAGGTCCTAAAAATTTGTCACATCCGAAGCGTAACACAACAGTAGATAAAGCGTTATGTCCGAGCTCCCCTGCAATCAGACAATGAGATTCATGACTTGTTGGACAGCGGCAGCTTGCTTTCAACACAAAACTCCGCGTTACATTCCGATAGTATTTTGCACAGCCTGCTTTGACCTTTGCTTCAGCGTGCTGTGAAGGGAATTGATAAGGACGGTTTACGGAGGACATGTCACCATGCAACTTTTGTGCTCGTGAATCCCGCTGCCTGATTAGAAGTGACTCTTAGCCGTCAATCAACCTGTGTGAATGGAGCAAGTGAATTGGCTTTGTCTGACTCATTCACCCTACTGATCTTTTTACGCTTGCAGGGTTGGTAAGGTGAGCGAGTGCATGCATGCATTCCCCCAAGAATGAGATTTATTCTCCAGAGTGACATGTTTTTTTTTTCTTCTAAATTCTTAATGATAATTTTCTTTGATGTTTTTTTTTTAGCCCTGTACAGAAGTGTTGTTTTTGGATATCTTCCACAACTACGGCCAGACCTTGACGCCTGTGCTCCTGGATATGGTTCAGAATCTCCACGGTTAGTTAATTCCATTTCCAAGAGTAGTTGATGGTTTTTGTCCTTTATTATTACCTTTCGTACAGAACATGTCATTGTTATTGCACACGTACATTACATATTGGATCCTGTGGGGGAACACATTTTAAAATTGAACTGAGATTCAGCAAATTCAGCAATTCTCACACAAATAATCATCATCTCTCAATTATTGACCAAATAGGTTAGTCCCACATTTTGGCTGCTTTAGAAAAAGGCCCTCAAAAGTGACGCTATTCTCCCCTACTGTGGATATAGTCCTCTCAACATATATGTACTGTGGTTTATGAAGCAGAAAAGCATTTAGGCATGAAAGAATCATGTTGCCTTTAGTAATCTATGTAACAGCTTTGTCAGCAACCTTGAATTCCCTTGTGACAGATCACTGTTATTGTATAACCACTCGCTGGCATCTCCAGCACTCGGTCACACTCACGCCTTGATGGCGACAGGCTTTTCTGTGTCGCCATTGTTTGTTGACTTTGTAGGGTCTGCTTCTGGCCTCTTTTCTATTCTGCTCTCAGCTTCAAGTGACAAAGTGGAAATAGGTTCAGACGGAGAAAAAGCAACAGCAGATTATGAAATTCTATGGTTGAGGGGAGTCAGCTATTGATTTGAGACCTTGGTGCACCACAAGGACTAATAGAGGTAGAAAGCAGACTGGTGAAGAGATGTGACTTGACGGAACATAAGTCGCTAGATGGAAATCACAACCTTTGCGTAACTAGTCCATCGAAAATAATATCTCCACAGAGAAGATCGTTCTTAACAACCCTGCAAAATTTGAATGAAGTCTGCAAAGGCCTGATTAACGGATGTCTCCGAAAGGTTATGTTAAACCTACCATCATAAAATTTGTGGACAACACCAACTTAGGAAAAAAGAATGATAGCCATTTATGAAGCCAACTGAAGCGCTTGTTTCTGAACAAAAATAGAGGACCTACAGATTATATTGAATATTTTAAAACGTGTCTCCCAAGTCATTCACCACAGTAAAATTGACAAAAAAAAAAGAATGAAAATGTCAATTTTTTTGTTGCAGGCCCAATCAATGTGGAAAATCCTGTTGAGCTGTTAATGAAGGACGCAGGTGAGTCAAACTTCTCTTTTCGTCTTTCTAAGGAAGGTCAGCGCTGCCACTTGGGATGATTTAACAACATCCAAAAGTCAATCGGATTGCTTCCCAAAGTGGATAGTTCTACAAAAGTGTTTCCAATTGAGACATCAGTCATCTTCTGGCACCTTTAATAAAAACACAACTTGATGTTGAAGCTGTGTGCTCTGCTGCAGATAATTACAATCGTGAGTGTCAACCTTGTTGAAGAGAAAATAAGTGTGTTGAGTAAATAAAAACATTTTAACAGCACTCTGAATAGAATCTGACATTAATGATGCGGTTGGGTTGTTAGTCCTCAACTCTCAATGATAACTTGAGGTTGTTGTCTGGATCAGTCGCACACATCCATCATACAGGCTATTAAACATGATGTGTAAATTAATACATAGAAATTAAGACTGTGTGTTGTCAAACTACAGCCAGGAACTTTTTAAATCTTTTTTTTTTTAAACTGCACTACTCATTGAGGTTTTTAGATTTGACAGTATTGAGTAAGTTTTCCAAGGTGGCTTAGCCTCGTAAGAGCGAAGCGTTTTGTGATCATAAACTGTATTGCGTTTTTTTTGTTGTTGTTGGTGTTTTTTTTTTATTTAGTGCAGATATGGGGGAGGCATTAAAATTTATGTCGTGTGAAATTTGGACTTAGAATAAAAGCTCACTATAATAGAAAGGTGTTGAGAAAAAGCAAGATTTGGATCATGGTGTGCAGAAGAAATAATTTGGTCAGCTCCTTGCATCATAAACTTGGACACACACATTGTGAAGCGAAAGTAGCCTACTGTTATTTTAATTGATGTTAAAGTCATGGTCTGAGTCTAAAGTAAGATCATCTTTCACCTGAGGCAGGAAAAAGTTGTGTGCTAGCTTGGCATTAACAAGGTGGTGTGAAAAGGGGCCAGACAAAAGACAGACACTCATTAAAACAAAAAAAACTTAATTGACTTCCCGACAAAGAATCTATTTAACGGTGTCTGTAATCTCTTTTCATTGCTCGTAAGAAGTGAGTTGAACAAAACGTGCAGAGATTCCGACAGTTCCTTTTACCTGTCCCAGAGAGTCGACCTCTGGCAATGTTTCATTGAGAAGAATCCAAGTGCTTGATTCGGCACTTCCGTCCCATCTGTCCTGTGTGACTCTTTGGACTTGCGCATCTGTTAGTCGTGATGAAGGAGAGCAAATGTGACTGAGGCGTGGCGCTGCACAAACTGCACAAGCCACTTGCATCACTTTTAAAAAAATGTTTTTCCTTCGAGGCATATGTTCTCACCACAGTGCTGCTGCCATCTACTTTGGAGGACATTATCTTGGCTTCCCGCTCCCACAGTAGCGGGGATGTACCCTGGAGCCATCGGCATCCTAAATGCGTCACTGACTGCATGATTTTACTGTTTCTATGAGGATGCGCGTCATCAAGCGGCATCAGACAATTACGTATCACTTTTGTTTTTCACATTACACCGCAATTCCATTCCACTTCAAATCTGAATTATCCAACCAATATTTTTGATAGTGCTTGTTTTCATTGGGGTAGCTGACTGTATACAGCCAATCAATCGCAGGCCCCATGGACAAGCAACTGACACTTTTGTACAATTTTGGAATATGTAAGGAGGCTGAAGTACAGAGAAAAGTCACACAAGCATGGGGGAAGTATGCAAATCATGATTCGAACCCCAGACCTCAATATCGTGAGGCATTCGTGTCCCAACGGCAGGAAGCTGACGTTGCAACAATAGCCCCATGTCCTCCCTTTAATTGAATTTCCTGCTCTCGTCTATATTTTTTGCAACATTATTTACTTTCCCCCATTGAATGCTAACATAACAATTCACTGATGATTTTCCTTTTTTTTTTTTTATTGATGTTTTCTGTGGTATACTGCTATGCTTTTTCATATTCTCAGTTGTTTCCATGCTGTAGAAACCCATGCCAAAAATGTACTACTACCAAATTGCTTTTATTTAGTGTCATGTTGACTTTGTTTGCCTTCTGCAGTTGAAGGGCAGATTATTCAGATCATCTGAATACCGCAGTCGTTCTTCTGTTGAATCCTAGAGCTGCATTTTTAATAAAACAAAACTATATTCAGTACATCAAATCTCAGTTTTTATGGAATGCTGTACAAAAATGAGATGGCTCATTTCTTTTTAGGATTCTTCAATATCAAAAGTGGATCGACTGACTCTGCTTTTTCTTTGATTGTCTGCAGTGTTCAACGCAGTAGGCCTGGCTGCCTTTGAGCTTTTTGACAATGTGGACTTTGACCAATGGTTCAAGAATCAGCTTCTCGGGGAGCTGCAAGTCAGCCATCACAGGTGACAGTGTTTTTCTGTTTTAAATAGATACGACTATGAGTTGGGTGAAAACTTTGCATCCAATTTTATTGATTATAGCACACTCTCAGTCATCAGCGTTAACACAGTCACCACTCAAGTAGAATTCGCACAATCCACTGCGGCTGTGTTTTAACAATAAATATTATGTACTGATTTGCAACACGCCATCGTGAAATAAGTCGGCTAACAACATAGCAACAGAGGCTAACATTCGTACATCTCATGAACAAGGCCTGGCTATTTTCAAATCCTATTTGCTTTTTCGACTATTTTAATATAAATTGACATTTAACTTCATGTATGGTGTTTTTCCCCAGCATCAAGTATTGATCTTACAGATTTAACATCCTTATCAGATAAGTCCAGCTAATTTCCTATTGACCTCTGTTACGCTATTGATTTGAATAATCAGCACGGTCAGTCTATGCCAAACGCCTCATTAGTATCCAGCCGATATCCGTCGGCTACATTAACAAACTGCCGTCTGTGTCCGCTCAATTGCTCCCAGACTAGTGACGCAGCAGTTGGGTTGGCAATGTGGTCTCGTCACGTTCTCCGTCTACAGACTCAGGCAGTGGGCCGGGAGATAAGCGCATTTAAAAAGTGATGAGAAAGTGGGAGAGTGAGCCGCTGGCGTGAGTGATATGAAGAACAAAGGAGTGCCCTGCAGGCACAAATGCCAGGGAAATCAAAGTAGCAACCCGGCATCACTCCAAAGATCAGCCACTCAGGAGGCTGCGTACGTCAGTGAGTCGGCGGACTGATGTCACTGTGACACGGGTGCTCAGGTGCTTCAGTCTGTTTGACTTTGTTTTGATAATGTTGCTAGTGATGCCAAGGATTCAAACATTCCGTGGGCATTTTCATCATCTCAGATATTAACACAAAGTTAAAAAATGCATCATCAGAGTTTGTTCTGGTCTTACAGAAAGTTGTTTCCTTATGCTTATCTCAATCCGGCCAATCCACAGTATCTGAACAAACCCAAACCTTTTCTCACATGGCCACTTTGGCCCCTCCGCACTTTGTGGGCGGAGCTATTTTAATTTCTCTTTGTGTCACAAAACGTAGTCATTATCTCTATTCATTAAAAGTACATCTCTAATGATAATAGCAACTCACCACCAGTTCCTTTTAGTCAGCGTTAGATGTATTCATAGAGCTCCTTTTCCTTGTTCTCGTGTGCGGAATTAAAAAAACAAAACACGTTCCTGTCAGGTTGTACATGTTTCTTGAGTTGTTTGAAGAGACTGCTATGCATATATCGAGTCGTTATGAATATTAAAATGACACCCCCCCACCATTTCTTTTCTGAACTGTTAGTCATTTTCCCTCTGTAGCAATTACTGGTGTGTGTTTGTAGTCTATCGTGCGTGTATGCTTTGTTCATGCAGAGGCTGGCATATACGGTTCCCAGCGGTGTGCATTAGTCGGTATATACAGTAATATAATATACAGTACGTGCTCTGACATATGAGGCATAAAACATCCTGGTGGGAGCACTATCTTTAGTCACTGTCAAAAAAACTCATCAAGAGCTGTTCTGTTCTGATGTCGTTCTGAAGATGAAAAGAAGCCACTATAGACATCGTCATGATTATACGCGTTGTATCAAAATCAACTTTGAGACCTTGATTACAGAGGGAAATGCATTTCACCGTAGCGTCATATACTTGGCAGTCTCTCAAGAGAAACAAAAAGAGAAGTTCAAGCCAAGAGTCTCATTCCAAGAGGCTTTTCTGGCAGCTGGTCGACTTTCTAAACTTCTCCGTTGCATAAAAGGTGCAGTCGTAGGAAATGGAACGTGTCTATCTATACATGTGTCCTCAGAAGAAGTACTTCTTTTGGATGCAGAGGAACCTCCATAGTCAACTGCCCGAGTGAGATGCCGATTTTTGTTTAGTTTAGCTTCTTCTTTGTCTTTTACCGTTTTTCACATTTAAACCCGTTTGGCGCATATTGCACTAGGAGTTCGAAACCATCTTAAAAAAAAAAGACCCCGAGTGCACCAACAGACAAGTGTGACATCACTTGACCCCATGGAGGCACAGACCATTATTTGCAAAACATAATTTACAACAAATTTATCTTGATATATTATTACATTTACTTGGTTGTTCAAAATAACTTCACGCAGCACAACATGATTTGTCCTGACTGCATGAAGATGAGCTGTTATCTCACAGCGTTAAATTATTTGGTGATCTGAATAAAACTCTTTAAAGATATTCCGTTAATTATATAAAGTAAGGGAATTGGCATGAGTTTACCGGAGGGCACATTGTGTTGTGATAAACCAGAACAACAAACCTGTTGTCAAAAAGTTTGACATAATATTATGCCCACAAAACTTTCAGGGTGGAACCGAAAAAGTCCATCTGCTGCAGGTCTTGCGAAACCTGTGGGCCACCGTGGCCCAAACAGATGTCTGCTTGGACCAGAAGCAGTACAATCATGCGGCCAAATGCACCGATGAGAGACTCTGTGCACCGCGTGACATTTGGAGCCTCTTCATCAACAAGATGGTCAATGTCCCAATGTCCTTGGTCCGGTCTACTAATCGTCTTTACTGCCAGTGACACCACTTGTTAAAAAACTACTTAGAGGTTTGGCTTGGAAAAAACATCAACTTTCGTGCGAGTAGTGTTTTAGCAACAACATGGTGATTGAACGATCATTACGGCTGTAACATTAAAGAATAATGCTTCTAGGCATTCCGCAAAATTGCCTCAGCAGAGCCAGCAGGGTAGGTTATTGCGAGGTCTAAAACCGAACAATAGCAGGGGCCGTTGGATTTGCAGAGGCCCAGTTATTCACTGCCAGCACGTCAATCGCCGTCAATGGCAGCGAACGAGTTAAAAGCAAGTTGCTTTGTCAGAGATATATTTGTGCAGGGATATGGTAATTAATCCTACCCGCACGAGCATGCTGGCTGGCGTCTGTACACGCAAATAGACGATGTTTAGCTATGAGCTTACACATTTATCAGCTGCAGCTCTGCCAGTTCACGTTCTTGTTAAATCAAGCGTAATTATCAAGTTGTAGAAGTTGGTAGCAGTGTGATGGCTGACTATGTTTGAATTCTCCAATAAAGGGAAGTCAATTTGCCCAAGCAGAATGAAAATACGACTGATGCTCATTCATCATTTGTGCCTTAAATATTGCTGATAAGCCAAGAAAGCGCTTTTGTGTCATCCAGACATTGGTGGGCAGAGGCTCCATTGTGGCACTTGGCCAGGTTACAATGAATGTCGTGAAAGACTGACATTTTTACATTGCCTTTTGTGGCCTGACCTTTTTAGTTTGCGATATATGAAGCCTCACTCTCTCCCAGCTGGTGTACGAATTCTTGCAGTACACACAGGGCCGGCCGGAATGGGACTCAGTTTCATCACTGGAGTTTTGGGATTACAATTTTGTCTGCTTCCATTTAGGAATATTGCCAACAGTACGTGAAGGAAGCCGCCGGTGTTTGTTTTTCTTTAAGAATATATCCCAGCTAATCATCTTTTATTTGTCTGTGATATCACTTACATGATATTTCATATGCTCAGCTCAAACAGAGCTGTTTTTTTTTTTTTTTGCTGCCTGATTAGTCAGTGTACTCTGGGACCATTTCCAAAGCCATTTTTCTCGAGCACCGCTGTACCTGTTTGCTCATGCTTGAAGTCTACCATATGCCTCGGCTAAAATCAGAATGCAGTGCGAGACTCTGTTTGTCTCTCAACCCAATTTAATTAGATGCTCATCTGTTCTCTTCACTTGATCCATTGCTTAAATGCCACCTTTTGTCTGCGAGAAGATCAATCAACTCCAGTTAGGCTCACTAGTAGCTGTAAATTAAACGAGTTTATTTTAGAATTACAAAAGACTGCTGAGTGTTGTTGTTTGTAAAACAACATGTAAATTGAAATAATACAACACACTTGTGCTACTACATTCTCTCAGTTGCTTGTTTTTACTTCCCCTTAACTGCGTTGTACAGGTTATAGGTCACTTTAATACCGGAAGAAATTTAGAAATGATCTCGGTCTCCTTGTTTAAAAAAAAATAAATAAATCTGGCATTTGGACAGGGACTTGTTATAGCTCCTGAACAAGCAAAGCCAGTAATGAATATTTCTGCAAATATTTGGATGTTTTGTGCATAACGATAACATCATTTCTTCTACATGCCAGTTTAAAGATTGCCTCGTGAACTATTTTAAAATTATTTTTTTCTAAATGTACTAAATGCAACCCTGTTGTTGTTTACAGGTACAAGCTGATTCGTCGAAGGGTCATTTGGCTAATAGGCCAGTGGATCTCCGTCAAATTCAAATCAGACCTTCGCCCTTTACTCTACGAGGTCATCCTCAGTCTCATGCAGGATCCGGATTTAGTGGTGAGTCTACTTCTAAAAATCCCCGGTTACACCCATCGGTGTCATTCAGTTTTGCTCGCCTCCGTACAATATGCATTGCGAGTTCCTCAAGGTTTTGCCTTTCCCCTGCGGGTATAGAATCGAGATGTATATCATGTTTTATTTCTTACCTTGAAGCAAAAGTACCAAACACCCACAGAAGTGCCATTCGTTTATTTCACTACCACCATTTTTTTTCTTTTCCGTTCATTGATTTCCATCAAATCAACTCTATTGACAAACCAGCAGACATTAATGCGTCTCGCTCCACCCCACACAATATACCACAAAAGCTCAGCAAACAAAAGCTTACTAAAAGCCTTAGGACAAAATAAGATGCGCACTTGATTGAGTCACCCACATTAGACGAGAGATACCACCGCCCCTGCAATATTGAGTTGTAGCTTGCAAATAGATGCTTATTTTAATAAGCTCTCAAAGTTTGTTGTTATGATGTAAGCATTGCATGTTCATGGTCATTGCAATCATATTCTGAACATACGTTCTGAGATCCTATTAATTCAGGGAAAATAAGAGTGCAGCTCTCACGAATTCCATGCTCTCCGCCTACCCAGTACATGTTGAAAATATGAAGCAGTGTATTATGTTTGAAACTCCACATATTGCTTTTATTTTCAAAGTAAAACAGGGATTCAGTTATTACAATGTGTGGCGAAAGCAGCTCCAGATCAATGTTGTCAGGGTGAATTAGAGTCTCCCGGGCCGTAATGAATTTTTGATCACAAAAGAGCTACAGTGAAACAATGGGTCATAGTAAGTCACTTCAAATGGGTATCAAGTTCTAAAAAATGTTCTCCTCAAAGAAGTAGGTATAAGTTTAAAATTTACACTTGCTACACAAGCACTCTGTATTTAATTCAAGGGAGAGACATTGATTTTTACCTTCAGCTCATGTTTAAGGGTGTTTGTCTCGTGTTTAATATTTTAGTTTTTTAATGATTGAGCAGCTAGATGATAATTCAATAGATTGAAGCAAACAACATAGTGTGAACAATAAGCAACACTAATTGCCCCTGAAACATGAAATTGACTTTGCCCTTAAAGCATGTCTGAATAATAGCTGCAAACAGCAATCAATGGGCATTTTACATAGTACTTTACATTTTTGTAGTCAATACACAAATGTAGTGCTCTTATTTCAGCTTTGTCATTTTCCCACTCTATGTAATCCATTTACATCGATCCCTTCAAGTGTTCAGCCTGGAACGCTTTGTATAGAAGTGAAATGCGGGCTATACGTTTTATGTGGTACGGCAAGACGAAGAAAAAAAATTGCAATTGAATGTTACGTGTCAGTAATGAGAAATGTTACTCTAAAAAGTGAGATTTTCATCTGAAACAAAATTGTTGCAACACATAATGGTGTTATAGTGGACATCCACAAATTTGCAGTTAGGCACTGGGTGACTCCAAAAGTTTCGAAATGGCAAGGTGTAGTCTGAAATAGTCGGAGGCATAGTGATTTGTTGTTGTTGTTGTTGATGAGGACTAGACAGAAGCAATTTCAAGGTAGCCCTCAAGCTGGAATACAATGTCTTGCATAAATGATAAATGTATTATTTATATTTAACCAGTTGAAACTAGCTTATTGAAGATCATAACTGAAAGTGCCTTGGAGTTGGCCTCAAAACCCATTAGCCTCGCAGTGAAGACACGGGAGAGTTCAGCTGCGCTCTGTCGGAGCAATAAGACAGTCGCCAAAGAAATGGCAACACAACGTTGACTTTTTTCCCCCATTAACGATGCTCGCCTGCTGATTCTACGTTGAGCTTATGCATACAAGTTTTTTTTTTTTTTTTATCCATTTGCATTTGTAGTAGGCGACATTGATTTACTTTGAATTTGCGGATTAGCACGCTTTGAAAACGTCAAATGCTAGTGATATAGGAAACCGTTAATTACGTTGCCATGTCTGCAGGAGGGCTTTGAAGGTGTTCAAATATGGATGTTCTCTTTAGGGACCTGCTATGGAATGTAGTTGTAGAAAATATGTAATTAAAGGACTACAAATTAAAGTAGATTACTAACTTGAGCGAGGAAATGTAATGAACAAGCTTGATTTCTATTGCAACGTGCCGTCTCACAGTTTTAGTATTTTTTTTTGCTAAACATGGATTTATATTTACCGGTGAAATTATTTGCTGAGCCCTGGAAAGATTTCCCCAAAAGGAGCATTGCGGGATTTTTGGAGATATTTTTTTTTCCTGCCCCGAGTTGAAACTTCTCTGTTTGATTCAGTGAGCTTTGTCAAACTAATTTTCTCCTCATTTAATCTTAATAAGTGATGCATTTGTTCGAATGATTAATGTTATAGCAATTTTTCAGTTAGGTGCTTTCAGATTGGCTTTCTTGCGACCAAGATTGTTTTGTTTGTTTTTTTTTAAACCAAATTTCATCAAGTTGTCTCCTGCACTTTGCACACTAATTGAAATGTAGTTTATTTCATTTAAGGTGAATTATTAAGGCCAGTGCTGACAACATTGCTTTAGTAAAGTATATCCACTTTTTTTTTTTTTTTTTTAAATGACTGCAATAAACACTTCTTCTTAAATGGCATGTCTTCGCAACGTTTTATCTAAATGGAAGAAAATACAGTAGGAATTATACAGCGAAAGATGTCCTCTCTACAAACTCATTCCAATCCTTGTAAAAACCCCTTTATTGATCTTGATATCATTTGTCGTAAAAAAAAAATCTGCTGACTCTATTTTCACCCAGGCATCCGTGCTGGTTGAGGATAAGGGCGACGAAGCACTGACTGTAATGGACTTTATGAGTCTCCCACCAATTTCTTCACTCGTTTACTTTCCTTAATTCCTCTCTTCCATCTGCTTGCTCTTCCCCCCCGGGCGTCATTACCACCTCCATCACTCTGACACGGCAAGATTGCACCCTTTGGATATGAAAGTGGACTGTGGCGTGACTTTAGAAAGCAGAAGCTACGTTTAACCAGATATATTTACATAGCTTTTACAAGACTTGGATCTTTTCTTTGTATATTTTAGCTTTTCTTCCTGCAACTATAAAAAGCTTCTTTTATTGCAAAGGGAACCTTCGCATCTCTAAAATGCGCTGTAATATAGTTTTACTTTCTTTTGCCATTGATATTAGAAAAACAAAACAGCATCCCTTTTAATGTTTTTAGTGCTGAGTGTTCTCCAAAGTTTAACTTGATTTTGAACGTGCTTGAAAAGTGCTTGGATTTGACCTTGGTAAAGGTATAAACCCGCCGGTCCTGTCAACTCAGCTAATGGGTTGCTGTGACATTTGCCACCCAGTCAATTAACGTGATGAAAAGTTTTCATCCACTTGCTGCAAATTTGACATCTTATGCAACGGCAGGCTTAGTTGGTGAGTCCATCATTTGTGCACTATTAGCTTGTTAACATTCCGCGTCGGTTCTGACTTTGTGCGGTTAGCAGAGCTGACCTCATCTTGCACTTATTTAGACAGGCAACCTCCACACAATCAAAACTCCATGACTTGATGATTATTGTATTTTTGCCTAATCCAGACTGAACTGATGAGTGGCAAAATGGATATGTTGTCTTGTGCTTATTGTGATGTTTAATTTCCCCCACAGGTGCGAATTGAGACAGCCACAACTCTGAAGCTCAATATCCTTTTACTACGTTGAAGATCAATTGAGAAATCAAAGCGTGGTATGAGAGCCGTTATTTGTATGTTGCCACCAGCTTTTGGTGTGGAAAAGAATCATTGTTTAAGCACAATTCGGCTGTATTTAACTTTGAAGTAGTTTTTAAATATTTACTCAAGTGCATTTTTAGTCAACTTTTATGTCGATGTTTTAATTCAGTCATTATTTGAGCGCAGTTTATTTTATATTCCAATATGTATTGTATTGTATTAAATTGTGCATACCTTTTAAGAATAAAACCTTTCTCATTTCTCATGAGCGCTTAGAACTATTACACTACTGTACTTTACTGTTGGTCACGATATACTTAGAGTTATCTGAGGTTGCACTTGTTGTGAACAATTTGGGAACTACTGACCTAGATGATGCAAAAAACAGATCACAGTTGTATTAATGGAATAACATGACCCTTAACTCAACCCTACCCGTCGATGACTTTGAGTTCCGGACAGAGCAGTTCCTCCCCGTGAGTACTTGTTCAAGGATTGTTGTTTAAAGTGTGAAAATGTTCACAGTATGTCTTTACCACACCACGCAGTACTTGGAGTCCATCTTTGGGCTGCTCTTCCAGCTGTTGCAGCAGGTGACCGAGTGTGACACCAAAATGCAGGTGCTCCACGTCATCTCCTGCGTTATTGAACGAGTCAACACACAGGTGAGGTTTGGGACATTCACAAGTGGAGAATTCATCATTTGTTGCAAGCGAAGAAGAATGTTTTTAATTTTGAGGAAGACCCAGTGGTGTAGTCTGCTTGGGGGAGACATCGCTCAGAGTTATCACCCAGGGGGTCTTCCCACAAAGGAGCTCAATGATTTGTCATCCTGACAGCAGGAACACAAATGACTGTAACTGCAAGTCTTTAATCGGCTCCTGCATCCATGTCATTCCTCACTTAACCCTGCGGCACAGATGCCCCTTGCACCACCGTGATTTAATTCAAGGCCGTAGCAAAATGATTATATATTTTTGCATTCAATGAATTGCCCTCATCCACATCTGCCGACTCTACAGGGAAAGAAAAAAAAAAGAAGCTGACCCTCTTAATGACCTCCTCAGGCTCTTTTCTGATCCACTTTAAGCACCATGCATTAAACGATGCCTTGACTTCAATCTGTCAGAGAAATGACTTTTATCCGCATGGACTGTCAGTCTGGTTAAGTCTTCGCCCAGTCCCCGACCCCGACTAAACCTCTCGAGTCAGCACGAATCTTATTAACATTCTAACCCTGGCAGAAAGGGATTTTGGTCCCCACAAAGACTGTAGGGAGATTGAGAAAAATACACAGGGCGTGTAGAAGATGATGACACAAAAAAAAGTGTGTTTTTGTTCTCGTACTTCATTTGAAGGGTTGGTTTGCAGGCGCAATATCTTCATCAGGCTTATATTGTCTTTCTCCGACAGTTATTTTCTCTCCCCATTACACCTCCCTACAAAGTTGCGTAATCAAGTAAAAGATTTCCAGTGTGGGTTACGTAGCCTACTTACAAAACCGTCACAGGGTAGGTACATAAATTGCTGATGTTCCGACTGAGGATGGTATCTTTTTTGTTGGTTTGTTGGTTTGTTTTGAAAAATACTCAATTTAGCCTCTGGCATTTTAATACATTACCAACGATGTGAAGTGAGGACGGCATGGTGGGCTGCATATGTGTATTGCATTCTCATTAGGAGAGCACTTTACACTTCAGTTCACCTTTAAATGCTGTTTGAACCACAACAAACCACAAATGGGATGCTGCATAATCACAGTCAAGGACATAATCATCTACTGGAGGATCAAGATGATTTTAGATTGGCTGAATAAAACTACATGTATTGTTTTTTTTGCCTAGGTTGTACAACAGTGATGTGTGAGTTGAAATGATTGTCTGTGTTTTACTGGCAGCCTGTCCAGAGTATAGTCAGTATTGTCAGCACCTCTTTGCGACCCTTAGCGGTGTAAGCGCTGGAGTAATTGGATGGATAATTATGTTTTGCCGAGGGGACAGCAAAAGCTGCAATACTGTTGACTCTGCTCCCAAAGTGGAACCACCAAAGTTGAACACAATCCAGTCCGTGACGATGGCCGACTTCCAAATTGTTCTATTAATTAAATTGTTTTTAATTATGATCCATCGTCTCAGTAATGCTGGGTTGTTACAATTTCTAATACCATTTGGATATTGTTGCTGTGTTGTGTCCTTAACATTTTGCAATCGATCTTTTTTTTTTCTATTTTAGATCAAACCATATGTAGGCTGTCTAGTGCAGTACCTGCCTCTGCTTTGGAAGCAATCGGAAGAACACAACATGCTGCGATGTGCCATACTTACTACTCTTGTTCACCTTGTGCAGGTAGGACGTGTTCCACATTATGGGCTGGTGCTGCCATCATAACATTCTTTGAAGTATTCTCTTTCTATTGTAGTCCCTGCAAAACAACTCAAGGGACCCAATCCTAATTAACATAATAACATCAGTCAATCTGTGCTGCAAAACACGTTCTCATTTGTTACTTAGCACTACATAGTGTCATACACAAGTCACAGAGGGGCATGAACTGAAGAAAGTGGCATGTTGACACCCAATTATTGTCGTGACACTTTATCTAGAGAATTTCGTGTACCGACCTCTACGCAGACACACACAGATGACAAATCCGCATAAACCTCAAACCATGTTTAAGCGTCAAACCGTAAATGGTGTGGAGGAAAGCAAAGCCACTATAATTAAAACTTGATCAATTGATTCGTTTTTAATATTGTTTTCAGTGGTGAAAATTCCACTGTTCCTTTACACCAGTATTACTTGAAAGACCGTTAAATGTGTATGAGCAGTAAATAGTCTGTGAACTACACCCAAACCTTTTCTCGAGCAATTGAAGTAAATCGAATTACAGGGCTTTTGGATTGGAGGCTATAAAATGCACATTAGTGTCCAAAGCAATCATTGTATCTGAGCCCTGTGCTTAGTTCTACTGAACTTAACCTAACATTGTTTCTACTTCATTCTTCTCAGGCAGTCTGCAAAGAACAACCACTCAGTTGAAAGTCCAGTTTTTAAACTCTTCAGCTTTCATTGATTTTTTTTTTTTTTGGCAGGGCCTTGGTGCGGAGAGCAAGAACCTGTATCCCTTCCTTCTTCCTGTCATCCAGCTAAGCACCGACGTCTCCCAGCCACCTCATGTGTATCTGCTGGAGGATGGATTGGAGCTTTGGTATGGTCCTTGTTTTTTTTTTTTTGCTTCACTGCTAGCCATTCTGTGATATTGGTGCATATGTGGTAATTGTCACTATGTTTTAATTTTGCGTATCTTTTGTGGCATGGTAAGAGCTGTGACTATGTGGCATGGCTAGTGGTCTGTTTTTTTTCAATTCGTGTTTCAGACACATTTAAAAGCACACCCTCGTCTAACCTTTTGTTGCACCTGCAAAAGGTTTGCCCGAGTGGCGGGGAATCTTTGCAGGTGTTACCTTTTTTGTTGCCCTCCTGTCATCTCTTGTCTTTTTAACTCTCGTCCTGAATCTCCCTCTTTGTGTTGCCACCAAGCACTGCCAGATTATTGTGATGTAAGAGCGTGTGGCAAAAAAAAAAAAAAAAAATCTTTTATCTTCCCTTGATAAACAGTCACGCACAAAATATCAATTTGCTTTTTTTACAGTCAGCTTGTTCATCCAATTTGGCTTTTATCTTCTGTCATCTTGGTCTCTTGATTCACACCAGTTATTTATGACGTAGTAAGATCATATCATTCTGCTCGAATTCAACATTTTGGCTAAAAGGATGTTGTGTAACGACTCTTAGTTTTACCCAAAGGCTTATTTTCTTCTCCCTCGGCTTGTACCTTGTCTTCATCCAGGTACGTGACTTTGGAGAACAGTCCAGCCATCACCCCTGAGCTGCTCAGAATTTTCCAGAACATGTCAGCTCTACTTGGTGAGCAAATCCATCTCTTTTGATCAAATAACACCACAACCTTCTTGATTCCAGCATTCATTCATGTTTTGGATACTAAAAAGTCAAAATCTCACGTCGCCACTGTTACAAATTCGTTTCTGCTTCTAAGTTAAGGTTCAGAAAAAGTACTTCTCAGTAATGTAACTCTTGAGAAGCTCCCGCTCGACTAACAAGATTTATAAGCACACAAAGTCTACGCACAGTCACACTCTTGATGTACGTTCCTGTCGTGAAGAAGCGCATGTCGTTCCTGTCGTGAGGAAGCGCATGGAAATTTCCAGAATGGGGACAGAAAATTGGTGCGATCTTTTTTGATGAGCCTGGGTGTTACATCACACTTTAGCAGACAGCCTGTAATGATCTTGCCGCTGGCCTTGCTAAGATCTGTAGGGAAGCCAGGAACTGCTGGTATATTGAAACGAACTGCATGATCGAGCACCGGGATGCTGCTTCACACCCCCCTCCCTCAACACTCTTTTTAGATTTGTGTGGTGAGGAACCGCATTGATTTGGTGCTTCTGCTCTTCACCGAATGAGACACACTAATATGAACACCGGTTTAGACTTATTGGCTTACTTGGGTGTCTGATCATTCCCAGCATGGATTGGAATCAATTAGATTTAAGAGCAAACGACAGATAGGAGGACGAGCCATAAATCGTCATCCGCCACACTCCAGCTGCGGTAGGAAACCTGTGGCTTGTGGGCCGTATAGAGTAAAAGTATTCGGATCCAACTTGCTTTGCAATTGTAAAACCAAAACAAACACCTTTAAGAAAACAACATCCAACCCACAAAAGCTCAGTAGGCTTTTGTAGTAAACATTTTTAGAACATTGCATCACATTTATTTCCATAGATTGTGACCCCCTCACTGAAACTAAATGGCACAGCCCCCCTCCCCGCCGCCCTTCAATCATCAGTATTTTCTGTTAGTCTGTTCTGCCCATGCCCTCATTAATCAAGATCGAGCATCATGGAAAAAAGATTGACCTGATTTGGTCAACTATTATTATCGTTGGCTGAGTTTACTATGAGTCACATTTCTCGGCTTTCTATCACTATGTGGACACGGTGTGTGCTTGGCAACACTCCTCATGCTCAACTTCTTTCTCTAGGTCTCTCATGGACTACGATAGGACCATTTTTAAACTAATAATTAAATGAAAAATTAAACAATTAGTTGGAGCAAAAGGTCATTTTAATAATATTTTTCTGTCAGGTCATACAATTTTAATGTATGACTTTTTTTTCTCCCCTTGACCTTTATAGAGCAAAATATTTCCAACTTATTTCGTCAGTAACAATTTATGTCGCTTTATCGCCTAAAATTCTACCCTGCATTGAAAAATCTTTTTTCTGAGAAAGTCACATTAGCATATTTAAAGCCCCTTAATTACCTTGAATGCACTTGCGAGGGCAGCGCTCCAGTTGCTCTAATGAAAGATAATAGCTCAGAATGATGGCAGCAGGTCAAGACAAATTAGTACACAGATTCAATTTGTCACTTTAATGCAGTAGACAGGAAAATATGTAGGCTGTTATTTTGGGGAAGAGCATTTCATGCTTGCATTTCCACATAAGTCCATAGATACAGCACATTAACTTTCCCCTTGCCTTTTTTTTTGTCAAACTCGTCACTTATCACAATTTGGCTCCTTTTTATCGCGGCATCCGGCAGTTCATTTATTTTTGCCCATGGAGAGCAGTGCAGAGAGTTGGGCCATAGAAAAGCGTCTGGCTGGGATTGGTGCCGCAGCTTGCCAGGTATGTGGTCTGGCCTGCCTGATAAAAGAGCCTGCTCCATCACGGCTAAACTGGAGCAACAAATTCCCTAATTAGAATGTCAAGAGCCTCGCTTTGGCCTGACTCAACGAGCACTTTTCCCTGTGTAATACTGCCACCTCGCCCTCCAAGTAGGACGCATTTCAGCCGCGTGTGAAGCGCCGACAAGAAGGTGCATGAAAAGCAGCAGTATTTTTTTTTTTTTGGTTGCCGGCATTGCGCCAACAGCTCGAGTGTTCATTAATCTAACAGCTGTTTTATTTAATGCCACTATAATTTTTATGTGAGGCGCAATAGAAGAAGAGCTGCAATTTTGAAAGAAATCAAGGTCGTGAATTTTGACAGAAACTTTGTTGAAGAGCTGCTTGTATTTTTCCAGCTTTGTTATTGCAAAACTCACAAAGCAATCGTTAAAAGCCAAATTGTAATTGCTTTTGTTCCTCATTAAGCTTGCAATTAACTTTTATATATGCAGATATAGCCAGTATGACATTATTGAGAATTTTGTTTCGTAAATATAATCCACATGTATTTTTAATCACTAAATTGTGTTTGTACAATATTTGTTTGGCCACTATGAGAAGAAATGTAGTGATTTTGTGTTGTGCTAGTAACCTATGGCTATTCATTATATGTCGGAGCTGGATTTATGGATCAAGTAATTTATTGCGATGCACAGACATTCATAACCATTATATTTCTCTTGGAAAAAAAAATCAATTAAGTGTGGTTAAAGCCGTAATGTCTTCGGCCGTATATAGCATACAAATGCTTTTCTTCTTGGTACTGCAGCACTTACGAGGAGGCTTTCTCAAAGGGTTCTTCATCTCAAGGGCAACCTCCTCTCTAAAGCAGCGCATTTTTTCTCGTATTTGTCGTTTTGCCTGCCATCCAAACACAATCGACTCTCTTTTCCACTCCCGAGGTGCTTCCTTTTGCTCGACTATAAATGTCTCCACTGGTGTCATTCAAGGCTTGTGGAAACATAAGTGGTGACACCTCACCTCACTGGTAAAATTTAAGATGGAGGTTTTTCAGGCATGTTGGGATCGCATCATGTGCTCAAGGGTTAAGCTTCTTTTTTGTGGAGATGTTTTTTTTTTTTTTTTTTTTGGCTTGGTGTAGACTGCATCACAGCAACAAAACACAATTGCAGCTCTTTGCCCAGCACTCAGCTGGTTATAATCCAATTTTGTGATTACATGTGAAATTAAACGCCAATTATGTTTGATTCAAAGCGTATTTTTATTTTTACGCCTTTATCCTCCATCTCTTTACCCAAGGTCACATAAACACAACGATCCATGATTAGAATGTAGAATTTTTTTCCTAATCATTTAAATGTTTATCTGTTTTGTACACTCCAGTAATTTGCTGAGCACATCCCGTTAGATAAAAAAAATACATTCAATGTTTTAATATATATATACGTATAATAATAAATATTTGCAGTAATGTCCTTGTAGCTGTGAACATCATCAAACACTAAAGAAAAATGGCTGTAGTTTTAGAAGATAGATTTACTCTCACCAGTAAATTGATTCTATAAATGGCTGCTATTTTCCATTATTATGCAAATTGTGACCAGTAGTCACAATATCACAACCTTACTTTGTTTATACACAGTCATAGTTCATTGGTTCTGTATTACAGGTGTGTCAACAGCGTTTGGAGGAAGTGATTGGTTCATTCCTTTTCATTCCCGAAAAACAGCGGGGCATTTGTGAATCAGTTCGGAATACAAATGAAGATGTAATGACTGAAACAACAGCACACCACTCTTCTGGCTGTCCTTCATTTCTGATCACACATGTTTTTCACATGTCATTCAATGTCGGAGGGAAAACTGGAAAATTCCCATCTTTAATTGGCAGCGTTAAAGCAGCTGTTTATATGTACTTGTCCGGAGTGTCCGCGTCTTAATGAGGACTGGTAAATAATGGCGTCCTGTGACAAGCAGATACTTGCCGTTTATGTTCCTCTCGACGGGTAGAGATAAAAATGTCTCTGCAAAAATTAATGTCTTCAAATAGGATGCATAAAATTAATTAACGGTGAATTTAGTCACTCGATTTATGACCCGCATACATCGATCGGACCAATTTCACCGGAAATTTACCCTTAAACTTAAAACATGCTGTTCTTTAGCCAAGATTGTCTTTACTTGTTTATTAACAAAAAGTAAAGGTTGTTTTGGGAGTCCAGTCGTGTTCAATAGAAAGCAAAAAAGGATTTGAAGGACATTTCCGAGGTTAAATAAGATGTTTATAAATTTATCCGAGCATTTTTGGTTGGTTGTTGAGCTTTGAGCGCTTAAGAATATGTGCAGAAGAGTGTGTAGAATGGAGATACATGGTTTTCATCAAATAGTGACCATATTTGCCACTTGTCCAAGGGCATTCATTTACTCTGCAATGTTTTGAGCACGTTGTGCTCTCGTCCTTTATCGTAAGTGTCATGTGTGATCCCAGGCTCATCTGTTTTTTTTTTTTTAGCTTTACCTTGTTTCTGATCAAAATGAATGGCCTGCGGCGGTCAGGCATTTGTTGTGTGGCATCAATTCTACTCTGGTTATTTTCCAAAGTTTGCTCTCATCCTGATGTCTGGTTGGATGCTTTCTCCTTGTGTGCTGTAACACATATCGTGGCTTAGTGTGTTTTGTTGATGTGAATATTCATGTGGTGGCGCATGCTGACTTAAAGAGCCTCGAGAGCACACTGCGTGCTTGCACGGATGGCAGCAAATATGATCTTTTTTGTCTCATTGTGGCTGGCTTGAGATTCAACAAAACATATTGGATGCTTTTTATCATAGCTATTCAACCTATATGCCAAAAACAAAACGTATTAGATGCTGTTTATTATGTCTGATCAGCTCGAGGCGACAGCAACAGCCTCTTAGTAAGTCCCTCCGGGTCCTCTGAAGTGTTCTGTTTCCTGCCGATGTGCGTCTTTGTGCACTTTGTCCATATTAAGCTATTATTATTCTATATGCGAGAGAATGTCGAGCCTGTCGGCTTACTTTCAAGCGAAGGTGTAAATAGAGTTGCTCTTTGGCTGATTTATCTTGCTCAAGCTACAGTTCCTCGCATGGAACTATTTTGTCAGGCTGATTTAACAAATTTCTTCTCAATGTGTTTTCTCATGGCTTCTTTTAACGCCTCTGTAAAATGGGTCCTTGGTTTACAATTTTTTTTTTGTTCCCATGGTGGCAACGTAAGCTGAATTTGTACACAATTCCAAACACATTGTAGTTTAGCAATAATTTAGTACGATATATGTTTTTAACTATGTGATGTCTTGGCTGGCCATTTGGGAGTTGAAAATGTCACACAGTCGCCTTTGCTGGCTGTGTCGTTGAGTGAGTGGGTCAGTTTATAATTAAGGCAACGGAGTTCCGTGCGTGTGTAGGAATGAAAGCTCATTTCCTACCATTCAATTCCTCTTTGAATTGCAGATTTGCACACTTTCAGATTGCTTCATGTCTAGAACTGCCAGGGATGTTTTGAATCATAAAAGAACCATGTTGATTTCGATTCTGCCTCTTTTCCGCTTGTCAATTTGGCTTGACCAAACCAAAAGCGTGCACCCACATTTACAGACAGTGGAGCAATCCGAGCTTAATTTCCTTCCGGCGATGTTAGTCACAGGTACAAGACGATCTCACGGCATCATTTTGGATTCAAAGCTCACTGGAGCATCGGTTCGTGAAGCATGCGTGCAGCCGTGGGATTCTTGCCCCCTAAAAAAACTACTGGCCTGGAAGAAATAGATCAGGATCTTTTGATGTGGGTCAACAGCAGATTGCTCGTGCCAGCGGTGACCGATATGATTGACAGCGGAGGGACGTACATTGCACACTTTTAGAACAACTGGTCTCAAATTTTAGCTCACACATCCAAATCCATCACCTCTCACTGGAAGCATGTTGGTTAGCGTTCTTTCGATTCACTATCAAATAATACCTGACGCCAGGAGATGATTTAAAATATTTATCTTTCTCTGGAGCATAGATAAATTAAATGAACAAATATTAAAAAAAAAAAAGGTGATCGTATCACCCCGAATAGTAGGCTTGAATGTCAACAAGCTTCAGCGAAGGTCACGCAAATACTGGAGGTCAAGGATGAATCATGTTAGAGTTGCCTAATGAAGGAGTCAAAGGTGTTGAGTCGTTAAAATAAAGGTCATTGTTAATATTGCGCCTTACATTAGCGCTGGCAGATGAGCAGTCTCTTTGGAGCCACTTAAGCCCAAAGCTATGCTGTTCATTTACTCGCATCCTGAGATGGATAATTAGAAAAGGCTGATTCAGCTGATTTCTGAGTCGATCCTTTTTTTTCTTCTATTTTTATACAACGAGCATTGTCTAAATTTGCTTTCATTACAAGCCCAATACCCGCTGCCGGGCAAGTTAGTTTTTGTCCGATCCATGATTAAGTAGAACCATTGTCATCCTCTCACGGCTGCCCTTGTTCATTTCCCTTCCTTTTGTATCCCTGTCGGCATTGTCAGTCAAAGCTTTACAAACTGTGATGTAACATTTCTTTTGTGCAGAGTTGAGCACAGAGAATCTGCGCACGTGCTTCCAGATTGTCAATGCCTACCTATACTTGTCTCCAACGGAGTTTCTTCAGGTGAGATATCCACAGTGCTCAATTGGAAGATAACATAATTTGATCTTTGATATGTAATTTTTTTATTCTCCTTTGTATTTACATGATTTTATTTTTGCAGAACTATGCTGAATCCTTATGCCAGTCCTTCTGTGATCTGCTGAAAGACATCACGAACGAGGGACAGGTCCAAGTTCTGAAGGTTGGTTTACATCGATGCTGACATCTGACATTTTAAGGTTATAAATGGAGCGCAAGAACTAATTTGGCCAGAAGCCTAAGGATGTTGTGAAGCGGCACAAGGAAGCACATTCAGTTACCATCTTCCTTACTCTCGTCGTTGGATTTTTTTAAAAATTTTATCTTTTTCAGGTTAGTGATAGAATGAGGCGAGTTGTTCCATCTAAATTCAAGAGCCGACTTTCTTTCCTGCGCATCAGCAGGCAAATACCAACAGTGTTTCTTCATCCTCCACCACCATCACAGCATGATATTCACGCTTTAGTGATGTTTCTGTGCACAGCGCATACTTAATGTCCAGTACATGTAGCTCCTTTGTTCTGGCTGAAAGGAACACATCAGCTCGCACAGTGTCACTCAATAACACACATGCGTGTCCTTTGCGACATGTGTGTTTTTTTGAAAAATTCATATTTTGTGTCATAGGCCAGCTATCTGCCCTTTTCCTTTTGGTCTTTCACACTTGAGCTAATTACTTGCACAGAGTGCACAAGAAAATGCCATTGATGATTCCTGCAGAGGTTTAATTGTGTGAACCCTAGTAAGCGAGGAGAGTGCTTATTTATTGGATTCATTTGAAGTCCGGAAAAATCAACAGAGCTGTGACTTTTAGTGAAGCGCAGGCAGCTTGAGTAGGGGGATATTATTTATTTATTCATATATTTTGCAAGTACACTTCACTTATAATAAAAATGAAGTGTGAGTCCGCTCTAGTTTTGCTTTTACTTTAGCGCCGAAGCAGGTTCCTCTTTTTATTTCATCTTTCTTATGCACCTCACGGAAACATATTTAACTAAAACTTGAAACTTCACCTTTCCGCTCAAACTGTAGGTCACAGCCCCAATTAAAAGCAAAGAATTTCTTTTTAATAAGTTTTTCTGACTGACACTTGTTCCCCTGCCCCGCCATTCTGTTATTCCTTTTTTTAATTTTTTTTTTAAATATATAATATTTACATAACAGGTTTCCTTGCATTTTTCCTGTGATTTTCCTTGCTGCTTTGTCCTTCAACTTCTACCTGTGTGTTTCGACAGGTAGTAGAAATAGCTTTAAAGGTTAGCCCCATACTGGGTGCTCACATGTTCCAACCCCTGCTGCCAGCTGTCCTCAGAGGTGTTGTGAATGGCGAGGTGAGTTGACCCCCCGCCTTCCCCATCCACCCCCGTCCTAATGTATGTATGGTCGTAAACATACATTTGACTCAAAGGTTGGCTGTCCCTCTAATAGAAGCTGTGCCCACAATTATCCACCGAGTGAGTCATGCAATTATGGAAAATAAATGGCATAATCTTCATACGCAGACCTTAAAAGGTATATTTGAGTTTTGTTGCCAATGAAAACAGCAGACTGGTGATCCCGTGTCTTGGCAGTGCAAAATTCAAGACAAATTTCAAGAGACAATTGCCGTTTAACAACAATTACATTTTATGTAAAGGCCGACATTTGGTTACGCCACAGTTGTGTGCAACTACTCAATTTATTTGTTCCACTCAGTTAACTTATTTTCTCCATAATAGACCGTCTTCTAAATTGCAATATTCCCTTTACTATCTGATAAATCCTGGGTACAAATAAAGTCCTTAGACACCTCTTCCAGCCTGGGTTTGAGTAAATAAATGCCCTTGTACTTTTTCTTGTCCTCTTCTGTTACAAAGATATCTTATGATAGCATTTATCGATCAATCAGCACAATTAAAAGTTACTAGACTGCTTCGTCAGCTCTCTTTTCCTCCCGCAGTGCCCTACTGAAGCACATATCTGCATTTCTTTATATGCAATCAGCTGTTTTTTGTTTCATACAGAGATACCCTGTGGTGATGTCCACCTACTTGGGCATCATGGGCCGCATCTTGTTGCAGAACTCCAGCTTCTTCTCATCGCTGCTCACTCAGATGGCGTCCGAGTTGGGTCAGGAGGTGAGAATCGGCGCCCGTCCTTCATTTCCGCCTTCTCAGCGGTCTCTTTCAACCCCCGTTAAAGATGCCTGTGAAAATGGAATCCTTCAAAAAGTGGGCTCAAAGCGAGGAGCCACGGAATTGCAAATAGTACCGTTCCCTGGCGCTAAGTCAAAGCTCTCGCCCTCTTTGATTCTGAAACTTTGAAATTGTTTTTGCCCCCGCTAGAGGGGGAATGAATCACCTACTGTTTATAGTTTGGCCTTAATCTAAACGGATAAAAGGAAAGAATAGGCTGTTTGAAAAAATCCCTCAACCGTCGCTCGACGGTGCCAAGCGGCTCTCTTCGACGCCGCCTGCTAAATGATGCGGCGAAAATAGGGAAGGTCAATTTTCATAAACAGTGAGATTAATTCAGGCACCCTCAAAGACTGTTAATATCCACTCCTTTCTATTTTGTTTTACCAGATTGACCAGTTGTTAGGCAGTGTGATTGAGATGTGGGTGGACCGCATGGACAACATCACGCAGCCTGAAAGGAGGAAGCTTTCCTCTATGGCCCTGCTTTCCCTTTTACCGTCTGACAACAGGTAAGACATATCTGTCAGTCACAGGTGACCGGGGATTTGAATCCATTCTAGGTTTTTTTTTTTTGTGCTGATGCGCAGTATACACGCTCCACCTTTCCATGGTATAATTCACATATTCACTTTTTTTCTATTCTCAGCTATTTGCCAAGATCCTTACCTGTTTGTGTGCTTTCTTTAAAGCTCCACCATGCCACAATGTGACTGCTGATAGTATCTCGTGTCAAGGGAGTATATAGTAAAGGGCAATGTAGTACATTTTACTGCAGCGGTCTGTTTTTTTGCTGCCAATAGTCTCATTTTGTACAATGTGCCTACTCACATGTTGGGAAGTAAATGTAAGAGACAATCATTTTCCTCCATTGCTGTTGGATGCGGCAATTTTTATTTTTTTGCAGTTTCCCAATGTAACTGAAACAAAGAAGGTAAGTAAAGAGCAGCAATTTTTAATCCATTCATTTTTTTTGATTAAAGATGATCACCAATTTGACAGTTTAAATAGCAATGTCCTATTTTTGAATCAAACGTCATGTTCTGGTGATTTTACATAGCGATTCACTTTTTCAGCAAGATTTTTGGACGACTGACATTTTCCGCCGCCCTGAATATGTAATGTTAGACAACCATGAAATCCTTTGTCATACCCTCATGCTTGCGCGACATTGCCAATTGGATTTGACAGCCTTGGCTGGTCGGTCGCTGCATGACAAATCAACTATCCCGCAGACAATCGCAGCTAAAATTGGAAGGGGCTTGTATCTTGATCTTCATTTCCCATTATGCATTTAATTATTTTGTTCTTTCTCTAAGAGCGACAGAGTTGTTCAACTAAAGTTGAGTAGAGCAAAGGTTGGTAAAGTTTTCTGACTCCTGCTGACAGTCGTTGGTAATTGTAGTGCTAATTTGCTAATAAGCAAGAAAGAGCGACGGATAAGGGCAGTGTTTAGCACTGCAAATTAGTTACGTGGGTCTGGTCCAGGCACCCTTTTCCCTCAATGTGATTTAAGTTGGCTGGCTGCTTAGTGTGGCCTGTGGCCTAAATCAGCAATTCTTTTTTCTGTTCTGCTTTAAGAACCCTGAATGGTCACTTATCTGTGTTTTTATGTCACAGAAACAACTTTGTCATTTGCATGCACCTTGTTGATTTTGAGATCAAATTTCACCGACTTGAATTAAAGGCACAAGTCGCCAGCAGCGCTGGTCAGTCGTTAGAAAAGCAATCACGGGAGACGTTGGATAAAATCACAACTGACGGATACGTTTAACTGTGCGGTGAAGGAGTCTTTAATTGGATTTTAGTATCCAGCGGTGATTATGCAGTCTTGCTGTTCCGGTGCATTTTTGGTCATTTATTTGTTTTCTGGGCGCACTTTAAAGTGAAAAAAGAGGTGCATTTTTGTCATCAAGTACAGTATGTGCCTATTATTAATGCATTAAGGCTCTCTGCAAGCTGTCCAAGTCTGGGTGGTGTTTTGGACTAGTTTTTTTTTCCACTTCATGCTCTTTGAGCCGTGTTATATTAAGATGCTCTCTCAAGTGTGTATGTCGCAAATAGAAAGGTTAATTTCAAATGTCAGAAGGGAAGTGTCGAGGGTGATTCCTAAAATAAGCGCTTGACAGAGTATTGATGAATGATAACGATTTTTTTTTTTTTTGGTGTTGACGTGTGTCTTTTGACAGCCGTTTAATCAAATGGCTGCATGTCCAAGTGCCATCAGTGACCATAAGTCATGACCCAGTTATTTATGTCTCTCACAGCGTGATCCAAGACAAGTTTTGCGGGATTGTCAACGTCTCCGTCGAGTCTTTGCATGACGTGATGACAGAAGATCCCGAGACGAGCACCTACAAAGAGTAAGTATGTCTGTCTGACTCATGAATTAAAAAAGGGATCTTTTTCTCCTCAAAAAAGTTTTAAGAACAAAAGCACTTTGCCAGTACCAGGAATGCAGTGATGGAAGACAAACTTTCATCACTGCATCTTTTCATTAAACCACGATTGGCATCAGCGTGGCGCCCACTCACAAGATAAGGGCAAGGGTGAAAGTGCATGCCTTTAGTCCTGGCTAGTGACTGATGGGCTGCGGCAGGGCGAGCGACACCAGTGGGAGCACATTATTGTCAAAGTCAATCAGTTGAAGAGAAAATGGCCCATGCACATCAGCTTGATGTGGGAAGGGAATAGCCTGCCGTCCTTTGAAAGCAAATCTGCCTCCGAGTATGTCTGCTCTGTGTCTCACCGAGGCATCAGACTCATTTCTGAGCTTCTTGCTGTCGGTGTTGCTCTTTTCTGGCTCTCAACGTGTCAGGGAAAAATCAACCCATAGATTTAACACAAAGGTTAGTTTTGATGTATCTGTTTGCTCGTCGATGCCTATATGAGATTTATTTAAGTGTTAGACTTCAAAATATGTAAGAAACTGTCCATGGGTATTTGCACCACCTGCAAAACATTTCAAATTTTTATTTTGCATCAACCTTGTAATAATGGACACAGTTTTATCCTGAATCCAAATATATGAGCTTTAAATGTGAAGAAAAGAACCAGATTAGTTAGATCTCAAAACTCAAAATCAAAACTCAACATTCAACTTTGCAATCAAATAAATAAAATTGCTGTTAGATTGGACCCTTTATCCTCAGATACAAGTTTCACTCGCTTGAGGTTCTATTTGGATCTTAAGAACAATGCAACTCTTATCAAAATCGCCAAATGTAAGATCAGTGGTGGGTAAACACACTTTTCCTAATAGCTACAGGACGCTAGACTCAGAAGGCTTCTTATGTTCCCCCCCCCCCGCATTTATTTGCGTGTGTGTACGCATAATGCCTGTTCTGAAGTGAGCTCCTGCAGTGCAAGTATATGTATGGTTATTAATATTAAATGGAATATTATTGTGTTTGCAGCTGCATGCTGATGAGCCACTTTGAGGAGCCCAAGCTGAATGACGACGAGGAGCCGCCGACCGAACAGGACAAGAGAAAGAAACGAGTCAGTCAAATAGCACACGCAGTATTCTACACCTTTTATTTCATGCCCCATTCTCGCCAGAGTATGATTTTATTTATTTATAAAGGCAGCTGGGCAAAACAACTGCAAACCTATAATTATAAAGTAATACATTCAATATCCCTTTTGGACACGGTATTCATTTTACTTGAATACATATTATATTATGCTTCTGGGATTTGTTGGATTTTGAACCACTCTTTTGAAATAGAAAATAGCAACAGCATAAGTGCTTGTTTTTGTTAACTATTTGAAATCATCATCATCCTGTTTTCATCCAAAAGCACATAAGAAGTCTTTTCACGCCACTGCTTGAGTTTGTCTAAATGTGTTGTGGAAAGGCTTCAGGGATAAAAGAAAATCTGACTTCTTCTTGCAATCCAAGATATATTTTTGGGAAAGTTTGGGTGCTGGGGAGTAACCAAGTTTTGAATTGAATTTCACATTCAGGCTTAGTACCCATCTTGAGATTCAGTTGCTGTCACAGTGCTGCATCATCATGTTAAGTTCAACTCTTACAAGATGAGTCAGGGTTGGATGTTTAGAAGCAACTAATGTGAGGCGAGATGTTGAAAGAGAACTGATAAGCGTCTTTAATAAGAACTGAACACAAAAACCCTTGAACAGGCATGCTGTTTGGGATTAGACTGACACGGTGTAATATAAACACCTTGGAAACATATTTAATACCGATACTCTTTGTTTATATACAGCACCTGGAATGAATCCCTGAACAAAACTGCGTGTGTTCAAAGTTAATTCCATTGCTGTTTGGTTTACAACGTACAGCAGTCTATTTTTTTTTTTTCCTGGTCCCAAACCATTTGTTCTTCTCAGGGACTGAGTGTGGATGTACGTGCTTCCCGGTGCACTTATCACCACATCCCAGACACTGACTTCTTGCTCCAAGGAAGAGAGGAGACTTAAAAGTAGCACCTCTCCCTACTTGATAATGCGTGTGTGTGTGCGTGTGTGTGTGTGCATGTGCAATGCACTTTGAGAAGAAGAATTTGAGGGAAAGGCCTGCCTTTGACATTTTACAGGACTTTTAGACTTTCTGCTGCTGATGCTTTTTCGGATATGTTCTGTAAAATAGTGTGTATAATATATTCTAATTGGTACTGTAGATAATTTGTTCGAACTCCTCGTAAAAAATTTTTACATTGCATCTGGCTGGGCGATATGACCATCAAATATTTGTTTCCTACACATGCAAGCACGTACTGCTTAGAACAGCTTTTGGAAGACTTTGAAAGTGCCAAGTAAAAAATGCATAATAATGCGCTTACTTATTCCAAATTTAGAAAGTGAACCCATAGGAGAGGGTGGGGGGGACACACTTTGCTGACAAGAGACTAAGTGGACTTAAAGCCATTTTGTAGACACAAAAGGAGCAATTTACATTTGGAATGGATCTTTTCACACAGACTAATGGTAAAATTGTGCTTTGTGGGACATTATGAAGGGATACCATACTGTTCGAATCCAGCTCTGTCTGACTTGTGTCCTTGGGCAAAACACTTGACACACCTCGCCTCCCGTACCACTCGCACTGCATGCAAATGTTTGGTGGTGGTGGCAGGGGCACATTGGTAGCCACGCTTTTGTCAGCCTGCCTGTGGCTACTCTCAAGCAGAGTGTGAATGCGTGAGCGCATGTGTGTTCAACCCTTTCTTACACTCTTAGACTCGTCTTACACTTGTTATTTTTAATATGAAACATGCATTGAAAAAATTTTAAAATAATATCTCGGCTCTTATGAAGCCATTTTTTTTCTTATTGCCCACGGTAAGAAGAGCGTTCAACTATTTTTGCAATGAACAGAGTGGATTAAATTTTCAATGGCCTCAAATAGCTTAAGGTGTCAGACTGTCCCTTTAGCACATCTCTCAAAGTGACTTTTGGATGTGAGTTCCTCTTTGTGTGCACATTTTACTCAAATGAACAGACAGGAAAAAAACTGGCATAATTCACATCGCAGGGAGTCCACACACGTGAGTTTGCTTCGATCAGGTAACGAGATGCAGATTTTTATTGAGATTAATCAATGGATTATATGATTATTCACAACTGTTATTGTTATTCGATTTTTTCATCTCCCCTTTATTCTTATATTTATGAACCGTTACCCTCCTTCAGCTCATCTGTCACTCTTGTGGAGATATACGTATATTCATACGAAATGACTTTTTGTGCATTATGTATTCACCCTGAGATACAGAAGGCATTTGTAATGAAGACGTTTGCATTTTGCTCTCTTATTGCTCGCAATCTCAGCAGACCGCCAGTGTTAGCATAATGTGATTTTTGGGGGGAATTACAGACCTCTCTGACTGCTATTCTACCCCAGCACATAGAAAGATTAGCCATTCTGCTGCCAGAGGCAATGCGCAACCATCTCATTGAGTTCCCATCTCGACGTTGCCATTTGATCATGTCAGTCCCCACACGGAGCGGGGTAATTTTGCAAATACTGTACGCTGGTGTTTACCATCTTCAGAGTTAACTGTTTTTATGATGCCCATGATTGCATTCTCAGACAGAACCACAATATCAAATGGCATCATCCTTTTTCAGGCTCTACCTTGTGTTTGGATGAAACATAATTGCCTTTAAGTTTTTATTCTCACTTTTATGTCTTCATTGGGATGTTTTTCTCACCATGTTAATGGGAGTCATTAATATCAGATCAGATGATTCAGTTGTTAAATTGATCCTAATACAACTTAATTACCGATATGGCTCACGGTGGCTCATTACTGTACAAACTAATCTCTGGCTGATTGTTTGCTCAAAAGACTTTGAAGCAAGTAATTGGAGATGCAACCGGAGCCTAAAACTCCACCGGGGTTTGTAAAATATTGCCGGTACTCGGAGTACACTGTCACACAATTTATGATTAATTGGGATTTGTTGAAAACAGATGGGAGTCATTTAAATAAAACACTCACCTTGAATAATTGGAAGTAAAAGTTGTTAGTCTGCCTGCGTTTCACACGGGCTTTGTCAGACATGGAAATACAGGATTGATTAAAATGGATTTTTTTTATTGTTTAATTATTCTACATGACGTACAAAAATAGTTGCAGCAAAGTAATGTTTATTTACAAAACACATTTATTGACTCCTTGTAAACACTTGCCTCAAAGGTCAACAATCCATTTTGTATTCCAGAGTGCATTTTCAGTCCAAACAAGTAACCTTGTGGAGGATTTAAATTTTGACATCAAGCGTTTCAACCATAGGCGAGCCTGTCACATACTCGCTCGGCGAGACATAAGTTGTCTCGGTTTTATACGCGTGGGCTGGATTTGTGTTGAAAGCGTACACTAGTCCTGGTTTGATAACCAGCATTTACGCCCTCCACCAATTCCTATTAGCGAGACATATTCCAATTTGTGCAGCCTCATTTCCTGAGCAAATGACTGCAATCAAAATGTAATCCTCCCACTAAACCAAGAGACCATAAAAGAAAGACCAAGCAGTGAAGAGTATTTATTTTATTTTCTTGGTCCCGTTACACCCTTCTTACATGTCTCACCTCAGCCATCGATTAAGTCTAGACGCTGGTCACTTACGGTAATGATTGAATTGATCTTTTGATCAATGTCACATCAGTGTCCGACTTAACATTTACACTGTCCAACCATCCTTTAAGAAATGTCAAAGCAGGATCACATTGTTGTCGAATCTTGAGGGGAAACATCCAATTATTGTTTCTTTAAAGAGCTTCACACTTTTACGATCAAGCCTCGGTTGTTTCAAAATATTAAACCGATTCTGCCATTCTTTTAAGAACGAGTCAATGTTGTAAAGGTGTCTAAAAAAGACAAGAAAGGCTGTGTATAAATGCAACCTGTTTATCTTTTAATTTAGATCTTCTGCTAACAAGGCAATTAAAAAAAATCCTTTTTCCCCGTCTGATTATTCGCTTCTACCAATCCGCCTCATTTATCTTTGACTTTGTCAAAGCCTTGGGCTGCCTCTGTATCGATGTTGTTTTTCCCATCATCCCTCCAAGTCCACTTAGTCCTCAAGCCTCTCTTCAGCCCTCTATCATATTATTTGTGCTGTGTATCACCGCCTAAATCGTTTTGCACGTCACTTGTGCATGTTTCTCTCCACTTGCTGTTGCCAAAGACCCTCTTCACTAAAGGGCAGAACACTTCAGCATTTGTCTTTTTCCACCCTCTTTTTACTCAGACACAAACTGTTTAACTTCCTGACAGTTCATCGTCTTGAATCAAATACCTTGAATGAGCTGCTTGCTAATTTAACGTTGCCCAAAGTTGCAGTTTATTTTTTTTTTAATTCCTTGAGTATCAGCTAACTCTTTTAAAGGATTAAGTCTATTGACCAATCGATACGGCTCAGGCTGAACCTCCTCCCATCAATCCCCCTGTGGGTCACTCACTGTGAGTGACACCTCATGTATTTGTAATTTCTCACATAGGGGAGTTGGGAAAAAACTCAAACCGACGAGAATCGATCACGGTGGATGATACGTTGCTTGTGACAAATGGGACAAATTAAGAACTGCGTGACGGTCGTGTCACGCTGCGGCGGAGAAGCTTCGCAGCTGGCCGCGGTTGCAGATGTCGTGTCAAATATGAGCTCATCGAATTAACGTATCTGAGGCACTTCTTGGTTGATGCTTGAATTCATCAGACCTCACGTGAGCGTGTCGGCACACACCGTGTTGCCGACATGTGGTAAATCTGTGTGGCGATTAGTGCTACATTTCAAATGCCTCTCAAGCAGCAAGAAATGTGTTTTTTATGGTTGCGCCAGTCTGTTAGATGTAATATCTCCAGATTCATGAGAGGACTTCCTGACTCAACTTTCACTTACTGATTAGATTGTTGACCAAATGTCAAGGCCACCTTGACTTCCCATGTTTCTCTTTTCTGTGAATGTTATATGGCTGGGGGAAACTTGTCAACACTCTGAGAAGAGCAGGAACTCATCAGAATATATTTAACATTCTGTTCAAAACCATGCACATGTTATTACTGTGCATTACTGTGATTGATGGCCCCCCGTTAAGTCTTTGCAGTCATACCTTGACTTAAAATTCCTTTCAATTCATCCATTGATGTGTTTTCTACAGAGCTGATCCTGTGGTTGTCAGCCTATCCCAATTGATAGTGGCTGGAAAAAACTCACACAAGCATTCTGAGATTCAACCAATACCATTCGTTCACACGGAGCCGCTATTGATGAATTCATTATTACGATGATGTTCCCCATAGTCGAAAACTTTTCTAGTGTATTTCATTAGATTTACTAGCACACACAATGTTCTTCTGCTTCACTGGTGTATGCATGATCCCTTCCCTCACCTTGCTCTTCTCGCCTTTTCACCTTTCCTTCCCTCAATCTCACACTTGCATCGCCTCTCAAATTTCTCCTTTGTTCTTCTTTGCTCCGTGCTCCTCTCGAGCCTCCGATTTTCCTCAGGGGTGATAGCGGAGTGCGCTTGTTTTTCCCAGATAAGTAGCTCGTGTCTTAGCGCAGCAGGTCCCCTCAGCATTCTCTCATCTTTTTAGCTCAAGCTTGTTAGTTTTGCTCCTATATCTGTCTGCTCAATCTTATCCATCCCCTCCTGTGTTTGACACACTAGAGTCCACATTCACATCTAGGTTGACATTTTCGACAAACAAGTGTTTTCTGTATTCAGTACTAGATATTAGAAATTGCCACTTTTTACTGGATTGAAAGATGGGTAACTTCAGCGTCAAACTTTTACCCAAGGTCAAGCCGCATCTTAACTCAACTCAACAATAAAGTTTGGTTTTTTTTTTCCCTGGAAAATGTTGCCTGCTATCTCCAACAAATGACGGGTAAGCTGACAACACAGAGCAGAGTCGTCAGTTAGTAAATTATGACGGTCATATGCTTTTCTCATTAAGACACTCCCGCAGCCACTCTTCGGGAGTTTGATTGCTCTATAATGGCAGCAAGCTAATGAGCAGTACAAGTGTCATGATTGGCAAGGGACCAAGAGTTGCCATTTACAATAATGTTGCTCTCCAAGGGCTCCAAATGATTCTTTTCATGCCCTTTCCACTCTCTTGATGGCCGCCGTCTACAGTGAGGGCATATGCAACTTTGGCTGATTAGGTGATTAAAGAGAACCGCATGCTGTTTGTATGTCTCCGTACGCCGACCTAGTTTCAAAGGGCAGGCTGACGAAAAAACAACACCACAGTAATTTGTTTGTTGAGGGGACGTGATAAAAGTCACCGAATGCGATTTTGATTTTTACCAAAGTCTTTTAGATAACTAGTCCTCATCACACAATATGTCATCAAATCGTGTGTGTGTGTGTTGCAACCTTGAGCTCTGCCGGCATTGAGCAACAGATTTTTTTTTTTGTGTGCATTTGTCGCTCCGCTAGTCTTTATAATTTAAATTCCACGTTTCTTTGCTTTTGTCTTCTCCGTTTGTTGTTTTCACTCTGAAAAAATAACTCATCTGAGCTGCTGTGTTTATATGTCAAAAATTCTGTTGCCTGTTTTTCTTGCAATTGTCCGTGCTGCTTTCATTATAAGATACCTGGCAGCTGTTGAATATACGGGGGAGGGATTATTTCAACCTCAGGTTTTGGGGTGGACATCGAAATTGGATATTGCAATGTATCTTTGTTGCCTTCTTCCTTTTGGTTTGTGAGTGTAAAACACTAAGGTTGTTTATGTTATGATGACATCCCTGGCAGGAATTAATGGGATGTGGAATCATTTCTATGGCTGCCAGAGAACTGGTTGAAAATCTACTTTACGCTCATTGCCATCACAAACTTTGTGCCTCAGGGCCTTAGAGTTGTCACCCTGCATGCTAATAACATGATAGAAATGTTATTCGGGATTGATTTTGCAAAAAAACACACCACACTGAAGGCATCGGTCAGAAAGTCTTTTGACTTCTTGCCATGTGCCTCCATGATAGTGAAATGCTTTTACTGAATAGACTCAAGGCGGCAAGAAAACAGAGGAGTCGAGCCAAGTGGATCTGTGGAGTTTCGTACTGCGGGCTAACAGAACAACAAATTGCCTGTGGTCAAACTGGCAGAGAAAAGCCCTTAACACATTGGTTCAAAGGAGCTGATTCTGTGCCATTTAGCAGTTTTATCACTGTGAAACATGGTCGATGTGATGTGTGAACTGCTGATCAAAGTAATTAAATGGTCCAAATTGAACCGGCTCGATTATTTAAAGGAGACATGCAATTTTGTTTCCCCCCACAATTTCAAACAGTTCCTAGCTGTCCTCATAACATGTTTGTGACCTGCTTTTGGCAAAACTCCCAAAGGAATATGACTAAATCAATAACACGATACTGGATGATAAAATTTGTTGGGCTGTGTGTGTTAACGAGAAAGTGAGCAATGGTTCAGGTTCTGTGCAATGGCTGCGCTTTCCTCATTGATAAATAAAAAGAAAAAAAATGACATTCTGTCTTGTATTGCAGTTGGCCCTGGAGGACCCCGTGCACAGTGTCTCGCTTCAGCAGTTTGTTTATGAGAAGCTGAAGGCTCAGCAGACCCTTCTAGGGGACCAGAGCTTCAGCAGCCTCATGGAGACCGTGGACACGGAGCTCGTAAAGCAACTCCAGGAGTTCCTGCAAGGTTTCTGAACCACATCCACAGTCCTTCACCACCGTTCACAACACACCGCTGCCGTTTAATTCTCGACGCCTTCTTTCCTTTCAAGAAAAGATACCCAACCCAACACGTGGATGACTAATCCGGATCTTCCCAAACGCTGCCCATGTTATGCCTTATCTATATTCAGAACGAGCTTTGCCCATTCCCCCGCTAACGCCGTTAAAAAACTCGATTGCTTTATATTCCTTTTATAAAAAAAAACAAATATAGGCTATGTCTGTATTTACCGTGATTTTGTAAAACATCAGCTCATTCGAGCTTCCACTCATCTTCTCAACTTGCCGTTTCTTCCGTTTGTGTGGTTTTGAATTGGAATGAGTGGAAGTGTACTAACCAAAAATTGTTTGCGTGCAAGGGACTGTTCAAAGGAATATTCCACAGACTGGAGCCAAACTGAAAGGAAACCAGAAGGACTTGTAACAGTGTTTACAAAATCTATTCTTTAAAAAAAAATAACTAACCAAAAAAAAAAAAAAAGAAATGTAATTTTTGTATGTATGTAAAATATGGACAATAATCTGCATGGCTATTTTAGTTTGTTTTTACTTTTGCATTCCCCCCACCCCTCCCTCCATGTTTTAAAGTGATGTTGTCATAACCAGAGGTCAAGTTGAAGTAACTACTGAGGTTGAATTTTTTTTCTTTTTTTTTTGGTTATGTTCTCATCTCGAAAATTGGTGACGTTTCCTTTTTTCAAGCCATTGATTCGAATGTGGAACCACATTATGTATATATATATGTACTGCTGCTAATTGTGGGCGTGTCGGAGCACTTTAATAACCAAAAACTTCCTTCTCATCACTGCTACGTGTTCCTCAACACAATGACTATCAGCAGGATGCCTTCACTTAAGAGTCATACTTTTTTTGTCAAAATAATGTGCCAGTACCTTATTTTGACTTTTATTTGCCCACTCCGAGTGAGAATATATTTGATTTAGTAGTGGAACCAGTATTCAGTACAGTTTAATTTCATTCATTGATCAACATATATTAAGTCTTAAAATGTTTTTTGAGCTCCGAACCTGAAAGCGATTGTGTGGAAAATTGAAAAGTTCATAAGGGAACTTAAACTCTTGGGTTGAGCATAATAATTAAATTAGGTGAGAGTTCTATTTTATTGCACAATAGTTTTAGTTTTACACAAGATGGAGATAAACATGCAGCCAACGCCCCGCCTTGCGGCCTCTAGCTTAAAACACGGCTCTTCTTTTTTCAAAGTGTGTTTCTTGATTCCGTTAACACTAGATTATCTCTCTGCTCGTATTATGTTAATAGGACAACTTTGCTTTTGAATTTTGTTTGTTTTGTTGGGAAGGGGAAGAAAAAACCCACAAAATAAAATGATCCTTATCTCCCCCTTATGCTTTCAATAAAATGCAGTTATTCAGTCCAAAAGTTAAACGCTCTATGACTATATGACGAAAACGCAATATTTGTTTACTGTGATTTCATCATCCCAAGAGTCATGTTTTTTTTCCTCTACTGCAATGTTGCCGCGACGAATCTGTATATCAGTCAACACATTATCACCTGTCACCTTGAAGGAAACTAATATAGGAGCTGAATCACAAAATCTGCCTTTTTTGATTGACAGAGGTATTATTTTAATAGTTGGGCTATTGTGGTTGTAGTGAACTGCACTGCTTCCAACTGAGAGCCTTTTCTTGAGCATCTTTTGCAGAGATCCTGCAAAATTGGCTGAGAAGTAAATGTTTTTAATAGTAGCTCCCCCGCAGAAGACAATTTTTTAAATCCCCATGGCATTTCGGGGTACACATGATTGGTGTCCGTCTTACGTTACAGGTGCCTGGATCAAAAACTTTAGACTCTTGATGTTAATACTGTTTGTATTATACCAACAATGTAGCCCATTAAGCCCAAGTTTGAAACACAGAAACTTTATTGTCCTTCTCAGCAAGACTGTTTGTTTCTCCTCACTCCGACGATAAGGCAGCGGACATTCGCTAGTGGCCCAGCCCGCACCAATTTATCTTAGAGGATCCGATGTACTCTCGGACACGTTGGCCTCTTAAGTGATTTATGGAGTGCGAAGAGACTTCTAAGGAATTCTGTTCACAGAGGCATTCATTTGACTTGAGCTGGACTCCAGCAAGTCTTGTCCTCGGTATGTGGGACTGCACCTTGGACTGGAGTACTGCTCCCATACGGTACAGTGTACTATTTCTGACAAGTCACATTGACAGTGGTCAATTTCGCAGTTTCCAATTGATTCTGTCAATTGACAGGTCAGGAAACAGCTGGCCCTGTTGTTACACCGACCGGGCTTTAAAAAGCTTTTAACCAGTCTTGTCCAGCTTTCGAAATGATGAACACTAGGCTAACATGTCTATGCTCGATACAATTGGATGGCATATGTCAAACTGGGCAGTGGTGTGTAACGTGCGTTTTATTGACTGGAAAAGAGCTTTTAAAAATGACCTTTGAGACAATTACCTCTAGCTGTGAGCGAGCTTGTTCTTTTTGCAGCCGGACCATTCCAATGGCAGCGGCCTAATGGGTGAGTACGACTTTTTTTTTTTTTTAATCACATTGGTGTCTGTAATTAAAACCAACCACACGTCACTCTCTAAGCAGAAAACTAGTCGGAACAAGATGAATGACTTTTTCCCTCCAAGTTGTGAAAAATCCATTATGGTTACACAGCGTAAAACTCGTTGATATGAGCGGCATAAAACAACAGAGGTGGAACTTGATTCACGCCTGAATGCCAAATATTTTATGAGGCTCAATCCTCTTGCTGTGGTGAAGAGGAGAAAAATACTAAAATGTCAGTCTTGAAGGAGGGGAAGAATCAAAGGGGTGAGATGTCACATCAACTTTTCTTCAACTTGATTTGTTGTAGCTGCTGGCTAAAACAAACAAACTGGTCCAAAGCAAATTAAATGGGGGAGGAGGTGGGGGGGTATTTTCTTTTTGTGCTATGCTATACTGTCACTGTGTAGCTTTTCCTCAAATAATGGCCATTGCTCTATTTGAATGTTTACAAACTTTTATTGACCCACAGCACATTTTTTTACATTTCATTTTGTATCAGTTTAATCACTCACATAGGCACTCAATGTGAGTGGTTTCTGCAAGGTTTCTATTTTCTCCGGATTCTGCGTGCAGATTTTCATGAAGCTGAAGAAATTACACGAGCCAGACAGAAAAGTCAGCATGCAAGGTATGTATATTTAAAAATGAATATATAAAAGAGAGCTTAATTAAAATACACTAAACATGTCTTCATGTAAGGAATAATTGTATGTTTGTCACAGCATGTTGTATCTTAAACTATTTTTGGTATTGTCCAAATTGATCTAACACTGGTTAATGAAGCATACACTGTATGCCATTTATGCGGATAAACCTTTTTATTCTTCCTTTCCAATTGAGTTATCTTGTTTCCGCTTTGGTCACCGGTAGAAATGTCTCAGTTATTTTATGTTCTTTGCTTCTTCTGTTTCCAGTGGTACCCATCAATGAGCCCTGAGACTTTCACAGAATCAGGGAAATTGTGTATTGACCAAGTCGTCAGTCTTTATTTGTTTTGACAGGTCTTTCATGCTTTTGGCTGATGGAACCAGTTGAAGAAGGATGCTATTGTGAGTCAGGCTGGAGTCCATAAGGTGAGTTGATCTCTGAACACTATTTTCATTTCTCACTGACATGATATTCTCAGGATTATCAAACTATTATTGCGTTCTCTTTTTCCCTTGGTTTTTCTTCACACCATTTAAACGAGTGAGTGTCAAGCCCACTGTGACATGTTGAAGACAGCTTCTCGAAATAATGAACAGTCTGAGTTCCTTTTCCTGTGAAGAACTAACCATAAGATGACACCATACGTGCTCACGACGATTAACGAAAGGAAAGCCGACTGCATTTTTGCTTTCATTCTAATGTCACAGCAGAAATAGACTCATGAGCACAAAGTGTTTTTACAATCATCTTTTCCACTGCGAATAATGACCTCAATTTCTTTTGCTCCGATGTGGTCTGTTGCTCCAGTTGCTTTTTTTTTGTTAGGGTTAAAGATTCAAGGTTGTGTGTGTTGAAAAAAAATCCTTGTAGGCTGTGAAACTGGGCCAATCTGTCTGGCATCAACAAATAAAAGTTCTGTTCAAAGTCACCCAAATCACAATCATCTCACTTTAAGATACCCGGAGATTATTACGAACAAAATAGTACCTGTTGTCTCACAAACAAATGCAGCGGGTGTCAGCGTTATCACCGGGCTCCCTGACATGACAGTATTAACAGGCAGAATTCCGTAAATCTGGCTTAATCCTCCCCGAAATGGAAAAAAAAGAATCAGTGATAAGCGGCAAACACACAAAAGACAACAGATAAGCGTCGCATCTAAAAAAAAAAAAAAAAAAGGGCCGCAACATTCTCTTATCGGTGGTGTTCTAAATCTAAAACATCCTCTTATCAGTTGCGTGCCATTTTAAGGCACTCAGGCCTATGCGAAACAAGAAGAATGGGGTCCAACTGAAAGAGGATAATCAATGTGAAGGACAGAGAAGCACTGAGCTGGCTTTTTTACCAAGCACTCTGTTTAAACCCAATTAAAGTTATTACAGTAGATGAATACTTGACTCAGATACATATTGCATGTCCTCCAAAACGTTGCCCTAGGCTTTAATAGATGCTATGCTGCAATTAGCACCAAATGACCATTTTTTTCCTTTCCTCACTCGGTTTTAGTTGTTATATTAGTGGTTGTCAAACTGAGGTCTGTGGGCTCCCATGGGTCGGGGACTGCAAACTAAATAAATTAATTCCCCTACATAGCTTGGAGCTAATTAATAGCTCTGATATAACTGTGTCACATCATCTAGTCAAACTCGAGGCTGGGCGATCCTTTTTTCTAAAGCTGCATTTCTTGTTTTCTTTTTGGAGGTGACCCAAAAAAAAAAAACACTCCGTCACTTCTTGATGATTGTCTCCTCCTGCAAATATTTTGTTAAGACACCGAAGCATGAGATGGTACATGATAACTTTTATCAGAAAAAGACAATATTCCCTGCCCATGTTTGCAGCTGCCAGTGAATTTCCCTTGAGCCTTGTCTTATCTTCTGACCTTCGACAGACACCGGAGTCACCATCGGCACTGTTGGATAAGCACTGGAAGGATGGCGCAGAACATTTTCAGAGGTACAATTTAGAATACTTTGTGGGTGGAGATAATGAGCTCATGCATCCACTTTCTGGGTTATTTTCCAATCCAGTGGCCGATAGGGATGAGTGCACTTCATTACCTGATAATTGGCCGAATGGCATCTATTAAATGAAGACTTGTTTGTGAAAGGTGTTCCTGGTAATTACGTCATCCACCTACTGAGATGTTTGGATGAGGGTCTGTCATCATCGCACAAGTCGGTTAAGTTCTGCAATGTGCTGAATGGTCACCTCTCTCCCCTGGAGGCTGATTGATGTCGGACATGTGGGAATTTTTGCCACCATCTTTTGAAACAAATGTGACAGACTGCAGGGTGTCGTCCGCTTCAAGGGGGTCACTTGATTAGCCTTGAAAAATATAGTCATCTTTTTTTCCCAACAGTATAGCACTCTGACAAAAATGAGATATACCAAACTGTTGAACTACCTCAGATTGCCTTTAAATTCTGATCACAGCCTTTTAATATCGCAGACAGCATGATGATGTTCCTCTAAAAAAAAAAAAATGTCAGAAGCTTCTCAACTCCCACTGCCTCAGATAGCTTTATTCTTGTAAAGTGGAATTAATGTTTGCCTGTAGGTGCAGACATCTTTCTGAAATACCTGATGACTCCTCTCTTCAATTTAATGTGAGGATTTTCATGCAGAGGAAGGGATTTGATGAGCGCCCGTCAATCGGTGGCCCCTTAGCATCACATGTGAGCATTATACTCCATGCAAATGATGCAACTCATTATTATTATTATATTATCATCTATAATGGGATTACGCCTACAATAATGTTAGGGAGTGCAAGTTTCTAGTGTGATGTCCCCTCTGGAGATGTTCTGTAAAAAAAAAAAAAAAGTGTCTGGGAATGTGTCTATATTTACCTTCTCCACATGACTGAAGGCTCTCATGCGCTCTTATGAAATATACTGCAGCGATTCATGCACCCCACTGAACTATGACATTTGCAATGATTGAAAATTTTCATCAAATTTATTGGTACCCGGCTGTTATTTTTATGTGAGCGGTCATAAGGGCGACCGTGCAGACCCTCCAAATGTTAGCTGACCTAGAAGATGGAGACACAATACTTTGGGCATCTCATACTAGTGGCTGACCTATTAACACTGAAATAAATGATTTTTGTAATAAAAAAAAAAAATCCCACAAATATCGACCTATTTGTTAAAAAAAGTAGACATTATTCAAAATAAACTATATCTCTTTTTTTATTTATTAAGCTGGTTTTTAATGTATAATGTGATTGCTTAAAGATCTTTTTTTTCCCCCACCAGTTGAGAGTAATACATCAAACTCTGTCACATGAATTCGACCATTTCCACTTTGAGGCTATTCAGGTGAGTGACTGCAGGTACAGAAGTGAGAAAATGTTTTAAAAATCCAGCATCTATTTGTCATCCTAAAGTTTTAATGTGGACATAAAACTAAGTTGGATTTAAAACACATCTAAGAGTTTGCCCATCTTTAGATTCCCTTATATTAGAAAAATCTCCCTCACAGCACACCACCAACCAAAAAGGTCTTCAAATATGTTTACTCTGAAATACTGACATCTCAATTTACTTGCAATTGTACTTTCTCAAGTGTGAAATTTGGTCCTGTTTAGTTCGAAACAAAGCTTCTTGCCATTTTAGTGGCAGAATTGAGCTGCATGGTACAAGCCGAGAGCAACATATTTCTTTATGGCCACTTTAAAAATATTGACTGTGCATATGCAACATACCATACTTTGATTTCCAATATTATTTTTTTCTTTTCAATTAGTAACCAATGTTTGTTTTGCTTTTCCAAATGTAATAACACAAAAATGTGTATACATACATCATCAGACTCGATAAAAGCACTAATTATTTGAATTGTGTGCTTAATGAGTTTTTCCTTTCTTCACTTAAATTATGTTTTTCCCAAGATTCCAATTATCATATAATTGCGTTATTATCATTGACAAAATGGATTCTATTACTCTCGTCTCTTCACTTGGAAAGCTCTTACTGTACAAGTGAAAAGTGCCAGTAGCTGGTATGGACACCCACAAGAACATTCTATTCCTTAGTGTAGCCTCGAGCAGAGCAAAAAGTACAGGCAGCTCTTTCCTCAGAGAACCTCTCTTACTTTGGCTTCAAAAAGCCTGACATCTATTCTATATTTCATAGGAGGCTTTAGAAGTCTCTCTTTAGATGCAGCTTAGGCTTATTTGCAGTCAGTTCTGCTGGAGTCGTATTCACTAACCTTTGTGGTGAGGTTTCTTCTTGCTGTACTGCGAGCTCTTGTTCTGCTATTGGACCTTTTTGGATGTGTTACTCACGATGCATCGTGACCTCTTTGGTCACAGTCATCATGGCAGTGCTGACACATGCCTGACTGACATCATATTTTCTTCCTTGTAACAATCTTTCTTTTGTACATACTGTAGAGTGAGGGAAATCATTATTTTTTTCTCGTAAAAATAAGTCTATTTGATTATGGTAGTAGAATGTCAGTCAAAAATACATTTGGAAACTTCATAGTAAGGTAGGCTTGGATGTGAAAAGCACAGTTGTGGCTTTTTCGTGCCACACAAACATCACATTGCCTTCTTGCGTCACACACTGCAGGTATCTTTTGTTTTTCTGCTCTAGATTAGCCCTCAGTACGGCTTTAAAGAAACTGGAAATTTTATAGTCCTTTGAAATAATAAATATCCATCCATGCATTATCCAAATTCCAAAACACATTTTAGAAACGTTTTGTTGTTATTGTTTGTGTACTTATAATTTTAAGGGGCAGTTTGGCTGCAAGATGGTGGGAGGTGAAATTAGAAATCATCATGTTTCCCTGGAGTGGTAATAATATTTTTTCCACACTTTACCGTGGATGAAAAAGAACTATACACAGTCTTTAATTGGCAACCTCGCTTCAAAGCATTAAATTGCTCTTATTTGCTCAGCATGTCTCCCTCAGTGGGAAGAAGGACCGTTACTGGTGCTTGTGCTCGTTTCAAAACAATCCAATTGACATTGACAACTGCAAATCAATACATGTGACCGATGAAGTACGCCATCTCACAAAGATCAAAATAGCATTACCACTTTTTGTAAACATGTTTTTATGAAATGATATGTACTGTGCCTTCAAAATGAGCACAGAAGTATGTTTACTAAAAATGCTGAATTTACACACACTTATCACTTTGGGGTATCCTCGCTTTCCTTGCCACTGTTTTAGGAATTTATGGATGTTGGAGTTATTATATTTAATTTACACAAAATAAGCTTACGTTGTTGCAAAGTGGCGTTTATTTTTTTCCCCCATGAGAAGATATAATCAAATGTGAGGGCTGAAGCGCACCACCTTTTGTGAAATACTTAATACAGTGAACTTCTGTAGTTGACCGATCATGACATTTCCAAACTGTTTCGACTTTCATTTTCCCACTAGAGTATGTGAGGCTCACTCTCTCTACTCCAACTTGTATTCAAGCTACACTTATGAAAAATACTAGCACAGAAGCTCAACCCCCTAAAAAGAAAGTTGTAAGTTGTACAGAAGGCCTCCATTGATTTCTCATCCATCATGCATGAAGGCCTTCCCCTTCAACATGTTTGCAAACATCTCCACGGTGGAGCTCCACTTGCCTCTGAGGCTTTTCCTCCAAGGTCCGATTTTTGGAGCTACTGTCATGCACTATACATATATAAATACCACCATCGTGCATGTTAAATGAAAAACTCTCTTGACAGTGTCAAACAAACTCAAAAGCCCACTAAAAACAAACAACCAGGCTTGAGTCCTTCTTTTATGTAAAAGAAATGTCACAACAGTGTGAATGGCCATAAAATCGTGGTTCTCATCTCGAGTTAATTAGGAAGTATAACATTATTGACAGTGATTTATAATGGCACCGTGATGATTTATTCAGTTTATAAAGTGTTGATTTGCGTCCAATATTTTCTGGCCAAATCCTAGGACCACTGCTGTTACACTGCAGACAAGTTTTAGCTGTTGCCTGCTACCTTGCTTGTACTAGTTTCCACACGTGTGCACATAAATTAAAATCATAACTTTAAATTAAAGACTCAAGTAATCATACATATAGCAAATCATACAAAGTGTTTATGCACTACACAAGTGTCCCCAAGTAAACCAGCGTTCAGGGTTCTTTTTCCACATACGTGAAATATAACTAGGACGCCCTCCCTGTCGTTTTTCACATCGGTCCCAAACTGTGTTGACCTTGAGTGAGAGAAGAAACATTATAGTGTACTGGACGTCATGGAGTGATTGATTGGTCGCCCATCGGTCTAAGCCCGGTGCAATTCCAGCGTCGTGTGTCGTACTGCGTTGTCAGATTAATGTCAGAGAACCGCTGTATATTACACTAAATGTCCCATCACCTGTATGGACAATCAATTCCTATTTTATGGAATGTGCTGAGTTGGGTTTTTTTTTAATTAATGTATTTATTTATCAGTTTATTTATTTATTTCATTTTTTTTTTATGGGGTGGAGGTTAGGTAGGAAGATTATCACAGGATAAAATAGATAAGTTCAACAAAAATGTTTAATATCAGCAAATATTGTGAAGATTTGCAGTTTTTGATTTTTCTTCTTTGGCTTTTTATGATGCCACAAACTTGCCATTGAAAGCTGCAGTTTCAGGGTTAAAATGATGAGTAGTTTTACATTATTTTAGTTCTATTTTTACTGTGGTTAACATCTTCTACAACATCTGATGGATAATGATGTTGAAATGCTACTTAAATCATTACCTGTGTGGCTTTTAAAAGCTTTATGGACCCGGAAGAAATTAATTTACTCCATATGATTTCCTATGGGAAGAAAGCTTTGAATATAAAACGACTTGTACGTCATCCTGCATCACAGAATGGATTATATTGGCCTTTGGAGCTTCCACTGTATTATTTTTATTTCATTTTTATTACAATTTCCATTTATTTTCCAGGTGGTGACACTCTTAAAAATGGGACTGGTGGACAGTTGGGAACTTTGCAGATAAACATGCCGACAGTGGCCATCCATCTCCCCCAGTCAAAGGAACCTCCACCCATTTATTTTCTGCCACCCTATCAATCTGTGTCACACACACACACACACATGCTCACACACACATGCGCACACACACACACACATGCACACAAACATGCACGCACGCACACACACTATATGCATTGAAAAAGCCTAAGATCTAAGATCGTGACTCACTAGCAATCTTCAGTGAGGATTCAGGTCCTAGCTTTCCGTGTTCTCTTGGTGTGTCTGAGTATGTCTAATACCATAAGTACACAGCCAAGTTATGTAATATTCAGTAGCTTATTAATATGGCAATAGCGAGCTCCCTCGTGGCGCACATCTCCAAGTCCTCTTATGGTTCCATGTGCTGACAATGCGACTCTAAAATCCCACCCGCATGACAAAGGATACCTGACCTATTGTTTTTATGCTTGTTCAGCCTCACCATAATCTGTCATCGTTTTTGCCCTTTGGTTCCCTCTGTGGCATTCCACAAGGATCACTCCTTGATCCTTTTATGTTTGAAAATTGGATGTTGGTAGATAATGTTGCAGCATGGATGTAGAATACAAATCATTTTTTTCCCTCAAATAGCAGTCTGCCTTGATTCTTAATGTTTCTGTATGTTTCTTATTATTGCCCCCCTTTTTTCAGATTTAAACTCCTGTTACACTTGATATAGTTGTAATGAACCAGTGACCTCCAGCCTGTATGCAATTTCAAACCTCATCTTTGCCTGCATCCACGTCACATTCACACTTGGCTGCAATTGAGCCCCAGTGATATACTGTAGTAGATTCGACTTTTTCTAACAAATGACTTTCATGTTGGTGATTCCAGGAAACATCTTGGTCATGTGGATGTACTTATAACTGTGTCACTCTTGTGTGTTTAAATGTTGCTGCATGTCTTAAATGTGCCCAGAAGTCTCGCCTGGCACGCTGACAAACTGACAGATGATGACATGATGAAAATTGCTTTTGGAGCACCTGTATGACCCATCTTAACCAGGAAGTGATGGGCACAGCAGGCCCTGCATGTATTGTATGTCACTCAAATGCATGAATTCAAGCTTCAATGCTCAATTCTATGTATGGACTATATATTCAGGACCTATTTTCCCAAGTGTACCCAAAATCTCAGCGAAAACTAGTTTCTCCTGTAGACTTCTTTGAGCCCAATTCCATGTGACATCGTCTTGAAAAGAGTTTGCCTTGAGTGACACGGAGATGATTACCCAAGAGTACATGTCATTCATAACTGCAGTAACGCCAGCCTTCTTCTGCCGTGTGCTAACTTAATTGTATTCACAAATTCATCTTTTAGTGGTCCTTTCTGTCTTTATTTGCACTGATTCAGAATCTGCCCTCATTATTCTTTCTAGCACATCAGGTTATAATGATAATAATCGATAAGCCTTCTCAAACAGACTCATCCTTCAAATAAACGCTTCTCTCTCCCGCTGGAGCATTTTGCAAACTTTTCTTCTTTCCCCCATGTGAACCTTACCCTCTGTCTCATCCACTCCTCTCTCTATTGCCATCATCTCGTGCTCCTCCTCTTCCTCATACCTCCCTCAAGCATCCCTCCCATGCACCTGCCATCAAGTGTGAAATGAGAGCGCAATGAGTTGACTTTCAACGCAGAGGGGATAAGCGTGATTGGTCTGTCACAGGAGAATGGTCGCAACTGGCTTGCCTTCCCCCCATCACGAACGTGAAGGCCATCATAGACCAGTTCCAAGAATCCAGTCAATCTACCGCAGAAAGATGAAGTGCAAGTCGCTAATCAATCAAGACATACGAGAGTTACACCAACTGCTATTCTGCATTGCACACAAACACACTAACGATGCATTCGAGGTCCATCAAAATGAGTTTACCCCGGTGTGAAGGAGCATCCCAAGCAGTAATAAATATCCATTAAAGGGTCTGACGCTAACAAGTCCTGACGTGAGGGCGACGAGGGGGGACAGCGGCGGCGTGGTTGGACTTTCTGCCTTTCGCCACCTGCGGCGTCTGTCCCACTGATCAATGCTGCTTTCACGGCTCTAAATGAATCCATCTGTGTTCTTCACCCGAGTGGGAGTGTTGCAACCAATTACCAGGAATGAGAAGTAATGAAGTACAAGTACTCTAATTTGTGAAGCTAAGAAGACTCACATTTGACAGATATTTTCTGCTCCTTACCTACCTTTTCAAAATAGTGCTGAACCGTTAATCAACTTTAAATCGGCATTGCGATGTAAGAGAATGCACTTTTCTCCAAGGCTGCATTTTTGGAAGACTTTTAGATGCATGTATATTATTTATAAAGCAGCTTGATAAGTTCTTATGTGAGGTTTGCCTCATTTTGAGAGTGTATGTTTGAGAGTTGTATCTCGGTCATGGCGAGGGATTTAACATATCATCAGCTGTGTCCCTTTGAATCATTGCGAGTTTGGGCCTTTTAACACTCGACAGCCTCATCAAAGGTGGCCAGCTACATGGCCATCACACCCAATCATGAAAATTGCCTCTGTTTAAATGGCGCAGCCCCTCTCGGTGGCTTCTCAAGTGGGCCTTGGTGAACGGGTCATTTTGGCGCTCTTTGAACCTTGCACGGGTCCTCGCACTTGATCCATATCAACTGGCTGCTTGATTCGCCCGCTTCACACACTGATTTAATTGCCTGCTGCAGAGCCTGGCCATGAATCTTTTAGCAGCCCGATGGTGGAAGAAGTCACAAGACAGACTTTCACATTGCTGATTATCTGCTGGGCTGTGTTGTACCTATAACCATCAATACTTCTTTTACTGGAGGCCATTTGTCAAAATTTAGAGTTTCCTCTTTGCAGAGGCTCCACTTTTTTTTTCCACCAGTATGTCAAAAGCGGCCATAACTGTATGTGACATACACACACGCCGCCATGATTTAAGCTATTCACAATTTCCGTCACGAATATTACATGTGAAGTAATTTTTGTTTTTTTCTCCCTCTGCCTCACTAAAGCGTATCTGAAATGACATTGATGGATGTGCATGCTCAGTTCTGACAGTTGAGGAGAAGCCCACATTGCATTACCTGCAGGGATTTTTTTTTTCATTAGTTTGTATTATGTTTATTTGACTGCAGTTGCTACATTAGCACGTAATAATGATTCACCTGCCATTTACTTTCCAGCGAAGCACATATCTTGATTGACTGCTGGCTGGCTGATATTTGTGTCACAGGGGTGGAGAAAGACTAATTGATTCTCCTCCACAAGACGTCCCAGAAGAACAATGAATTATGAAGCACGATCCATAACTATTGGGTTTCTTGCACTTTGCTGTTGTGCAACAGAAACGTCTTTTTCTAAAATATCAAATGTGCAACAAATCGAAATGATCAGAGGTGTTCAAACCAACAGGAAAGCAGACTGTCTGAAATAAATTGTGGTTTAAATCATCGATTTAAACTGAACCACAAAAAAGTATATAGTTAAATTACTTGAGGATATTTGGCTGACAAACGCGGCACATAAAGGACGGCTCGTGTGTCGTCATTGTTGGGTCACACGTGAATGATGGCGCGGTCGGTACGTAACGAAGCAACGAGATCATACATCAGCCAGTAAAGGACAACATTATCAGTATTAGAAAGTGATGGATGTGTGCCGTCGCTATGGCAGATTGATGATTTGTTCTGAGCATGTTTGATGGACTGACAAAGAGAACTGGCAAGCATACGTACTGTTCTCGGTTATAAAAAAGATTGCACACCATATGGGGAAAAAAAAGCATAAATTGGGTTTTAAAGTAAGGCTTCAAACTCTTTGTTTCTGGTTTCAAAGTAGGAGTTCAAACTAGGGTTAGGATTTCAAAATATAGCTTTAATATCCCCCTCCCTCATCTTTTAGATTCTTTAATTGCTTTATACATTTATACACCACACTGTGTTTTCAAAAGCTTTTTTTTTTTTTTTTCTACTGCCCCTTAAACAGAAGTTTGGCGCCATCAATTCTGGCTCCCTGCCTGTTCTCTCATCTTAATCTGGGGAAGAGAATACACATGCACACACACTGTATATGTGAAAACGGAGACGAGGGGCAAAGAAGATAAAGAAGCACAAAAGCACACAGGATGCTAAGGAAAAAGAAGAGGCAGACCATGGTGTATGGGATTAAAGTGACAAAATGAGAATGGAGTCAGCATGAATGCTTTTATACATTTATGCACCACGCTGTGTATTTCATGCCATAGACTATTGACAGGAACTACCGTGAATAGACGAATGTTCCCAATGCACATTGTGTCGTTGTGAACCTCGGTTCCACTTTGGGGATCAATGTTTTTTTTTTAAACAGAAATTCTATTCATTTTCAATATCTCATACAAGAAAACTTAGGTAATTGCCCAAATGCAAAAACCCATAGTGGTATTAAAGTTCATTTTAGGTGTTCATTAAAGAAAATTGGATTGAGTGAACATCAGCAAGAACCTTTTAATAATATCTGACATATGCTGGCCAAGGAATTTTCAAACCTAATTACCCCAGTCCACCAAAATCTATGAACCAATATTCAAGCTTTTATGTTAGTTAATGAAGAAAAGTTTTGATTTGAATAGCACTAAACTCAATTTAAAATATTTAGAAGAACATGGAATCTACCAGTTGTAATTTTCCACTTGGGAAGAAAGCATTAATTGAAGTTCAAGTTAAGCAAGACATGAACATATTTCAAATGATTTCTGACATGCTTATCGTGGAATCCTCCATTCCAAAACCAAGTCCAAATTTCAACGTTAGTCATAATTTTAGACACGTCAAAGCAAAAAAAAAAACAGTTGATTACGAACGAGTGGCTCAATGTGGCTTGGGGGAACTGAGCTGAACGGGTCCCCCTGGAGTCATTTCTGTATGTCAAAGTTGAAATGTATATTTTGAATACCGTCTGATCCGAAATGCCGAGGTCATCTGCTGGCTTCCTTTCTGCTTGAGCGCTCTGCTGGTTTCCCTTTCAAACATCTTTTCCTCCCTGTTAATCTTTGATGGCCTCCAAGGATGACACCCTTCCTCGCTCCCCTTGCTGTACACAAAAACATGCTTCAGCTTCAAAGTCAGAATCTCTTGAACAGAATACACTTCAGAATCTCTTGTTTTTATTTACCCTCACCACCCCCCACTTAACACACACGGCATTTAAATTATAGATGCTCGAATGCACGTGCGCCCACAAGGATGTTCTACCCTGAGCGCAGCTGATGTATTGGAAAAATTGAAAATATCTCAGAAACGTCTCCAAGGCCTCGCTTGAGGCCAGCTCCTCCTTCTGCTGTACACTTCCTTATCAAAGCAGGCTGATATTTATACTAGCATCGTGCGCTACCTTTATTTTTTTATGTACACTGTGTTTGTGTGTGTGCGTGTGAGTGTGATGTTTCTCTTGGCCGGTTCTATTCTCATATCGGATAAAAAAACAAAACAGTAACAAGACCAAGATATGAGCACCAGCACGGTGCCACTTGGCATCCAGACTGCTGAAAAATAAAGTCCAAATAGCAGGAGTAGAAGAAATACAAGAAGCCATGGACAAACATTTAACACAAGCAGTTGCTCTTTTATTTGTGTCCCGCGACAGTGCAAACTGCAGGTTGCTATCTAATTGAGAACCGTTTCCCAATCACGGAGTCCCCGGCTCCTCAACGGGGTGTTAAACACACATGAGGATGTGCAATCTTAAATAATAAACAGGCTCAACAATTATAATTGTCACCCCGACTGTTTTCCAAGCAGATTGGGGAGAAAAATCACTCATGGATCCCAGGCGACAGGTTAATTACTCTCAAATCAGCACAATATTTTATTATTATTACACACAGACAAAATCCACAATGAAATGCAACTGACTAACCAATCCTCAACAAACAACTATTCAGGCCATCCAAATACCAACCAAACTAACTATCACTACCAACACAACACAAACAACAAACTAAGAAAAGATCTAATTAGTCAACCAAACAACTAAGTAGTCAAACTCAAAACAATCTCGCTAACTAACCAATAAAAAACAAACATAACCCAACTAAATAACAAACAAACCAGACAAAAACAACTAAGTAATCTAAGAGCCAGACATCTAACAAAATAATTAATCAAACAACCAATACCGTAATGCACAAAACAAACAACTCATCAATCAAAACTCTAAACAAACCATTCTCCACAAAACCAAACAACAAACTAACCAACCACCAAAAATAACAATAAAACACTCACAAACTCATCCAACTAACAACAACACACAAAGAACTACAAAATACCAGCTGAACAAACAATCCACCCCAAAAAGAACTAATCCACCATACTAACGACTAAACAAACAAAAACCAGTGAGCCACTCTTTTGTGTCAACATTTTGGTTGTACATTGCAATGGTTTGCAAAGCAGCTTTTGCATCTCATGTATTTCTAATGACCAGAATACGTGTGCCTCCTCTCAGAAAGAACCACTGATGCATTTATAGCGAGGAAGCTAAAGATGAAGGTGGTGGGATAACGGCCGCATAGCGCACAGCGGGAGTGCAGGATGAAGTATATGCGTGAGAGCAGATGTCACACTACATATGACGTAAAAAGTCGTATGTGGGATGACACTTGCACCAACATGCTGTGGATTAAAAATCAAGCAGCAGAAGAAGGATTAGCGCACAGCGGCCACCCACTCGCCGGATATTAAGTCTTTTCTTGCAATCCTTGGTCCTTTAGCATGTATTAATTAGATGTTTGCCTCTCTGAACTTGGTCCTATACATTAATCGTTAATCAGATCAGGGCGCTAATTGTGAAAAACAGGCAACATAAAAGGAAATTCATAGAAAGAAAATGTTAAATATTTATATTTCTTGCAATGTGGTTAGATCGTTGTTGTTAATTATTCTGGGAAATCATGAACACGACTTCACACAGATTAACATCATTTTAATTAATAAATTATAATTAAAGACAATTTGAGCACATTTGTTTTGCAAGTGTGGAGCCCTTTGCATTAATCAGTACCCAATAAGGCACTCACACACTTTGCGAGCCTACCACTAATTTGTTTAGCAAAAGTGCAAGCAAAATATCACAAACGACTTCCAATATTCCCACAAGTGACCTAGCTTGTGTGTGTGTGCGTGTGTGTGTGAGCGAGCGAGCGGCGTATAGGAGGAGAGTGCAGCATGCGTGATGTCAGAGGCGGGCAGGCGGCCAGAGTCAGAGCGCCGCCTGCGTGAAGGCTGCGGTCGACGAGGTCATCGCTCGCTCTGTGCACCAAACAATGCAGCTCACCAGGTGGAAGTTCATGCTGCATGACAATGGATGTGTCACGTTATACGTTACTTTATGTTGTGCCCAATTTGGAAGGAGCAATTGTTGCTTGAGCTCTACTGTAGCTTCTTCATGTTTTTTTTCTCTTGTAGCAAAGAAGCATCTTGTTTCTTTTATTGACCGTCATCCCAGTGCATACTGGTCGACATACACGCTGGGATCACTTTGTCGAAAGTACATTTGGAACCTGGACTTTCCGTATTTCTCCCTGAGCAATTGATTTTTCTCTCACTTGCAAAAGTATTGGCCTTCCTCGTCATCCGGTCCTCAGCGTGGATAAAAGAAATAATGAAATATTGTCCTGACAAGCTCACTCTGATTGAAGACCTCAGGGAGGACTCTGAGCCCCTTCTCCAATGGAGATGTTCCAGACCGCAAATAATTAGCATGTTCATGAAAGCCACTACAGGCAATTTCATGACGTGGTGAGTGACTGCTGTTGTGGAGGGAATTCAAAAAGCTTCGCTGTTGTGCACACGCTTTGACCAACAGCAAGTTCCGCAGGTGCCTCCTTTTTGTTGTTGTCTACCCCCCCCCCCCCCCCCCCCATTGGTCTCTTCGTGAACTATCCGAGAATCAATTGCACAATAGCAGAAACGAGGCACTGCTTTGCTTGCTTGTCAAACTGCCTGAGTACAGACAGCACATCAACTACTGCCGTGTCCAATTGATTGGCGACCAGTCTCGAGCGTACCCGTCCACTTGATCAACGTCTGCCGGGATCCGCTCCAACTCACCTGCTACCTTAATGAGGATAAGCAGTATAAAAAATGGATAGACGTGAAGCCAATATTTTGATTCCTCAAGTCAATTTTGGATCATATGTCAAAAACCGTGACCTCTTGGAGATGAATCACTTGAGATACCTTAAAGGTTCCGCTGAAATCTGACTTATTAGGTACAGCGGCTTTGTAGGTGCCCCAGTGGGTTGCACCCTGACCACATCCTGTGCTTGATCATTCCCAGTGGGTCATTTCCCTTGTTGAACTTTGCCAAGGATCCACATCTTGACTCAATTTTATTCATCCCTTGGGATTGCTCCCTCTGGAAATTCTGGTTCCAGTAGCTTGTACAGAACTAGTACAAAAGAGAATATTGCACATGACTAACAAACAAAGCGGAGATTAATAAATAAAGAAAAGGTAGAGCAATAAATAAAAAAGTGTAGAGTACGAAATAAATAATAACAATAATAATAAATAATTAAAATAAGTAATAAATGAAGTGTTGAAGGTATTTGGTATGCCAATCATGTGAGATCTCCCTTTTTCCCAGGTCCTCTCAGCTCCTTCCCCCAATTGATGAAAGTACGTCTCAATGGATAATGAATAATTCCAGATTTTTTTTTTTTTTGTTAAGCCGTGTTGAAGTGAAAATGGCATCCTCGCTCTTTATAGAGCAGCATCGCAATCAACGTCGCGGCCGCCTTCTTGAAAATGTCAAGACGATCCGAGCGTGAGCCCTCGTGTGTCACTCCAAAGTTCTTATGATGCAGCCGTTGCGTATGTGTGTGTGTGTTTATCTGCTTGTTAGGAAGGACCCGCATGCATGAGGTCATCATCTGCCCATGAGCAGCAGAACGATCACCTCATCGATCTCCACCGCCTCAGGCCCCTTCAGGTAAACTGTTGTTGCCTGGAGCTGCTTTCTCCCTCTGAATAAGTCCAATTACTGTGGAGGGTCATTCTGATCAGGTCAAAGATGAGATGTTTTGAAACCAAAAGTCTTATTTTCCCACTTGCGCTGAAGTCACTTTTTAATGCACCCAACTTGCGCCCGTTCTCCCTTCCCGACCTCTAATCTAATTATTCCATCTTTATTCATATATGGAAAAAAACAGCATACTAATAATGCAGTATGCCCCCCTTATCAAATCCAAATGTATTCTCAAAAATGTATTCTCATTATTTTTCATCTAAAATGACATTTTGTCATATTCTTCTTCTCTCCTGGCTGTGCATCATTAATGAATATTCCCCACTTGTCACACGCAAACGGTCCAGTTGTCCACCCTGCAACTATTTGCTTTTTAATGCCGTCGCCTCTTTAATGTCACTCGATAATTGCTCCGTTTCACAAAGTAGAAAGCAAAGAGGCCCTCATCATTCACGAGATGCTGCTGTATCCATGGCAACCAATTTGTTACCTCCCAATGCAAACAATTGTTGATTGTACCTTTGGGAGGAACATGACTTTTCTCGTAAAATTATAAACGTATTTATTGACACAATACTACGCTCTTTCTGAAATATATCAAATTCCAAGGGTTCCTGCTGTGGCAGGATTATTGATGGTCATTCTCGTGTGTCCACATGTTAGCATATTCCATCAGCGCGGAAGGAGCCACATGACGAATGACGATGAAGGATTCCAGGTCATGCATGCCAATCGCCTTCACACTTCATTGCAACAATGAAATTGGCCATCTCACGTATTGCACATATTAGCATTGGATAGTGCCAAATGTAATTACAGCTGCCGTCTGCGGCCCGACTGTGCCAGCCCGCTCTATCAACTTTATTGTATCTCTGGCCGGTGATGATTTATTTCTATTTTCTGGACGGGTGGTGGTACGGCCAGCTCTGTTAACTGGACTTTTTTTTTTTTTCCTAGTCGTTCTGATGATGGGAAAGTGCTGAGGTGGTGGAACTTTCTTTCTTGGTGACAGTGAACACTGTTTTCGAGCAATATTACGCCGGTGACAGGGCGATGACTCAGGGCGAGCGACCCGAGTGCCGTTGCAGTGTTGGACATGCGCTGAAAAGGATGATGGATGAAGCACAGTTGGAGTTTTTATTGTGTTAGATTGCTCCCTGGATGTTCTCCACGCTTCCGGGAAGGCTTTTTAAAAGATGTTTTCAGTCTACTTAGAATTTATTTTTGCAAGTCTACCTCTTCCCAAAAGTGTTTGATGGGGTTGAAGTCAAGTTCTTCTAGCTCATTTTATGCCGTAGAACAGAAAAGAGTCTTTCCCAAACTGATATTGCTTATTGCCTTCTGGCACTGATGCTGGTTAGTCCAGGCAATCATAACAAACTTGAATTTGAAGCTAGATGATATTTTTTGTGAGTTTAACTTGTCCCCTGAGCTTGGCAATTCTCTGAAAAGATTTTTTTTTCTTCCCCAAACAGTGCTGTCTTTGTTTGTACTTTATTGGCAAAAGTGACATTTTTGAAATGCCAAATCCTCCACCGAGTTTTACTAAGAGTTTTCACTTCCTCTCAGGAGACTCACAATGAGGATTTCTAATTGAAATTCAGAGCGTAATGTTAAGGTAGGCAGGGGGAAGGCAGGGTGGGGGGGTTGCTTCGAAAATGCATCATCGCTCAACACAATTCTTCCTGCTGGCTCTAATAAACTTCTAGGCAAGTAAGGGTGTTCAGTGAAAGGTCATGCTTCATTTAAAATAAGGTAAAATCCAATCAGAGAAAGTGCACAAAATCTTATTTGCTATTAGTCGCAGCTTTGTGAGCATAATTCATATGATGTATTCAAACAGCATGCAATATCGACTGCATCCTTTTTCTGTACGTTCCACCTCGACTGTTTTAACACAGCTGGAGCTACTTCATCTGCAGGAAAATTCCATTTCCTGCTTGGACAGCATGCAGCCATTGATCACATCCGTACTTTAATAATGAGCATGGCGGGCACTCATATGAGACCATTTGAAATGTGCCCGATCCGCAACACCTGTATAACGCAACACATCTTTCGTCATTCAACCCCAACTATAGACTTGAAAAAAAAAAAAATGCATAGTAACCGCCATCTTGAACAATCGCCCAAAAAAACAAAAAAATCAAATCAGATTCCAATGGCTTCATGTAAATCACACAATGCAATGACATCATCAATCTTGATCACATGATTTTTCTACGAAAGGACACAAAGCTGTTTGTTCAAGCCCATTGCCATAATTGCAATCTTTATTTCCATGCGTGACACTGCGACCGTGTGGCAATTCAAATGAGGCCTCGGGGTCATAGGATAAACTTTGTGGGATTAGGAGTGACCCCATTCATCCTCCACTCACTATTCAACTCCATGTGGTGTTTATGTCGGGGGCCAACTTTTGAGATAACAGTATTGAGCCACTTCACCCCGGCGTATTTTAATTCAACAATTTCAACTTTTTACTGAATCAAATCACTTTATAAAGGGATTCATAATTTAACAATCACAATTCGTCTTGTTTCTTACTTTTTTAAATTCAATTCTCAATCAAATTGCCACTAAATAATTAGTAAATTAGATCATTTTCAGCCACTTCCTCACAGCCCTTCTCATGATTTATTATCCTTAAAATATGTAGACAATATATTTAACTGTATTCCAATAATGAATTTGAAACAATTGCGATCCTCCCACATTGTGTGCCAGTAATATATTTTACCATTATAATATTTCCACTTGTCTCGTTCATTGTGTTTGCTCCGTCGAACAGCAAAAGCTGTGATGTCGGCCGCATTCAAGTGGTTTGACTCATGTTTGCGTACAGTGAGCATGTCCACTCAACTCAAAGGTAGCAAGTCAACTGATTGCCATGCAATTGTGTTGTACTTTAACAAGAGACACATTATCTTTTTTTTTTTTACACTTAAAAACAGTTCCCAAGTGTCTATTGGTCAAATTACACAAATATAACACTTTGAATAACAACCACTTGTCACTCTATTGAAATCGCTTGGTTTTGGGGTCAGAAGGTCAGTCAAGGACAGTTTACAAGCTTTCGTATGCTGCCGCTATCATGAGTACAAGCCCAAAGACATTTCCACACGGGTTTAACTGCAGCTTTAAAAGCTAAAAAGAAAACGATAGCCATAAAAAGCGTAGCCTGCTTTGTATTTACACCGAATGGAGACTGCTTTGTCTCATCGGTGGCAGCCCAATTATTGTCCGGTAGAAAACGGCTTCTCTCGCCCCAAACGCTTTTCGTTTCCTCTTTGAAAATTAACCAGCTGTGATGATTGCTTCCATTTCCCATTTGCTTTGGACTGCGATGATTGACAGGTCCACTTACGTACATCTGCGCCGCTGTTGTTTCGGTCCCCTGTGAGGCCTGCAAGTTACCTTTGAAAAACTATTTTGCATTCCGCCATTTTAATGAAATTGGCTTTCTCATCTGATGGACTATGATTTTTTTTACCTTTTTTACACAGACCAATGATAGAGGGATGGACCGAGGACGAAATAAGGACAGACGGACGAGGTTACCCATGTCGTGGACGAAGAATGGACGGGCAAAGTTTGGTAAAGTGCCCACCTGTGATGAAATGCACAACAAAATGTACATAATAATGTGCATCCATATCAATCTGTGCAGTTGACGCTTAGCACATTTAGTACATTAGGAGTAAATCTCATTCTAATGGCACATAGATTATACTTGATGGACTGACTCTGCAAACAGCAGCATTACGTTTCTCCCGAGAGTAGATAATTAATGGAAAGCTGGCACACATTATGGAAATGCCCGATATAGATCCGTGCAGTAGCCATTCCAGACATTTTTAATCTTCCCTCTTTCCTGTAGGCAAAAGACAGATTGGGAAATTTTGAGAACGTTTCCCCCTTTTTTTTGGGCTAGAACAACGTCTGGATTTATTCACTTCAACTTTTTTGTAAGTCATTTTGACATAATAAGACATAACAGTGATGATTACGTTTCTCGAACATCTTGCTGTATTTTTTATTATTTCATTTTTTATATTCCTTGTTGACCAGGTTGATGGAACTAAAATAACACCGTTTACCTAGCAATTTTGTTTTCATCGTTACAAATGATGCTTTTTTTTTTTTGGCAGTGTTGAGTGTTTATCTCTGCAGATACAGGCGCAGCATGGCGGATTTTATAAAGGACATTTGAAAACACAGCAGACTTGATTGGCTGCCACTCGCATATATTTCAATACACTCCGAGTCGCTAAAGGGCATCTCATCAAAAATATTTTTTATTTATGACTAAGATTGCTCAACTCCCTCTGCTCTCAACTGGCTGTCCAAACATTATTATAACAAGATATTCTCAATTGCTCTTGAATAGCTTCTGGCTCTCTGTGGACAACATGCAAAGGACTTCTTAACATTCAAGGTGAGCGCTCACTCGACAGTCTCAGAAAGAGAAAACAAGTACAGAAAGGTCAGGAGTTCAGGGCAGGCAGACAGCCAGTGGCTCTTGCTCTTCTCTGGCCTGTTTTTATTTATGGCAAGTGGCAAGTGGATGAGATGAAGGAAGGAGAGAAAAAGGTTAGGAGTGAAAAATGGAAAGTAAAGAGAGTGTGCAAAGCTGCTTTTACTAAAAGGTTTCAGGGAAAAAAAGGCATTAGTCACTGACAATTTATGCAATTTTTCCAATTTTCTTGCCGCTTCTCAATCGTACGAATAATGGTCTGACCTGGATTTGTTCTTTGCTAAGTACATATAAATTGTGCAATGACAAAAGTTATTATCTGTATCCTACTCGACGATGGAGGAAAGAGTGAAAGAACTAAAAGACTAATCGAAAGCTTCTGACCAGTACGAAAAAATAATTATATATGCTTCTCCTCAAGAAGGTCGCGGGCGTGCTGGAGCAGCCTGAGCCACTCGCCAGCCGATCACAAACCAACTACAGTAAAGAGAAATTAAAATGCCTGAACAGAACAAAAAATGAATAACAGAAAGTACATCTAATTGAAATCAGTCAAAATCATGCTCCAATCTCCGAAGGTTAAATATTGATTACTATTGTGATCATTCAAGTCAACATTTTCCAAGGCCAAGAGACACGATGGGAAAAAAAACCCAAGCTCTGAACAAGGCTAGCCGGCTGGACCACATCCACGCTTCATGCCACATTTCCTCACATCATGCCATCGTCATGAAAAGTGCACAGGAGCGCGTCTATCCTCACTTAAAATATGTTTGACCTTAATGCTATCTTCTGTATACAATGCACACGCATTTCTGTTTGCGCAAATTGCCACGCATGACTAGTCACCTCATTACATGGACTGTAATTTCCCCTTACACACGTATAACACGGTTGCACGTCCCATATCATCCCCTCTGCTAAATGGCGTGGCCGGAGGATCATAGGATAAGCCCCATGGCATCTAATTGGCCTCCTTTAGAGACTCTGTGCACACATGATGAAGTGTCAGCCCACTCTCAGGCTGTAGAAATGTGCCGCTGCAAACGTTCTGTGACAGAGACTGAGAGTCTTTGCCACGGGGATCGCTGCTGAAGCCCACGAGCATCAGTCAGTATCGAGTCGGCAACACGCACACGCATGCGCGCACACGAAGGAAGTTACTCGAAAACAACACTGCAAAGATAGTGGAGGAACTAAATCATTGCTCTGTATTCAATCTAAAATTCTGCAGCTAAAAGAACTTGATGAGCGGTACAATGTGATTTTTATTGAAATTGCAGTGACGTCACTGCGTTACCGTGCCAGCCTCAGCATCTTATTGCCGACATAATTGAAGGCAAAGGTGACTCAGAGGATACGCACGCATATGTATAAAAACAAGGATGTTATGCATGCAGTAATGGCAGCTGGCTTATAAACGCTAAAAGCACTGATTAGTGGATTTTAGCTTTGTGGGGAAAGGGGAAGGAAATGAAACATAAAAATAATAATTTTATACATGGCCCTGAAGCCAAAAACTGTCATATAAAATGAACCTGTTTGCAGGACACAAAAGTGCACCGCAAGAGCTGGCAGCGCATGACAACTGATTTCATTTTAAGGTAGTAAATCAAAAGCTTGGCAATGTAAGGTGCATGATGATGAGCAATGGTGATGATGCAATAGGCCAAGCGACATTTCCTCACCAAAATGCCTTTGTCTCTCATCCGTGGACCAGAAAAGGGGAAAGCTGCCTGAGCTGATGAAAGACCCAAGTGACTTTTTTTCTTTTTTTTTTACTTTATCGTGCATTTACCACCTATAATATGTTTAGTCGAATAATTTCAAATCCAGAAAGTAGAAACCCTGACATAGTTCGGCAACCAGCAGCTCCATGGAGCTCGCTCGTTTACCTGCCGTGTAGGGGAAAAAAAAAATTCTAAAGTCAGTCTTTCATTCCGTTGCTTGAGGCTGTTTTTCAGTGATAACTTGGCTCCACACGTCATCCTGTTACAAAGATAGCTCGTCCAGGTCGATGCAAGTGAGTGCACGCTTGTACTGTACATGCACCATCGCTCTCTGACATTATTTAATGCGCTCAACATGAGAAAAGATGAATTTTACAGCCGTGACGCACTGCCTGCTTTTTGCCGTGTGAGTGAACGTATGGAAACCCAAATTGGCCCACTTGAATCTCAGAATGAATTGTCAAAATCATTCTGTTTGTTGTCCTAATACCATTAATTATTACTATTAATATATTTTTTATGACTCGTAAACTTGTCCTGAAACTTTCTTTTAGGCTGAAGGGAAGTACAAAGCAAGTGAAATCTGTAATCTCTGCATGTGGGACCTCTTTGGGTGAACAAGGGGCTTCATGCGTCAGCACCATGCGACCACCTACCTATTTTGTAACAATAATCCCACAGTGGGTGGGATTACTGCAGTCCTACATCACAAAACCTGCAAGTACAAGATTACAGTAGCTCATCCGTACAATATAATAATGATAATGATAAGCCCTCATTTCATCTCTCTGAGAGCCACATGGTAGTGATCTGGATGGTATTCTCTTTTGTCCGGCAAATGAAAAATATACCCGAAAGTCCATGCACGATCAAGCGCTCTCCTAGGCTGCCGTCATTTCAGTTGCGGGTCAGTAATTTCAAATAAATTTCCCCCATGAGCACTTTTGGATGTGCTGATGTCACTGCCACCCCCCAGTGAATGTAGATGAAGGTGAAGAAGAGTTTTTAAATGTGTCAGATATTAAATGCGAGTTTCTTTTTGTTTTATCTGGATATGTCAAAAGTCGTAAGCTGTAGACCAATCTCTCAATACAGTGAAATTCTACACCATTAATGTACAACCTCAATAATATATGTTTTATGAAATGGGCCAGTGATTTAGTCCTGTGAGGACAAAATCAAATTTGAAATCTTAAAAAATGTCCCATTGCGAGTATCGTCTCAGTGATTGATTATGAAGGCCCTGAACAAATTATCTGAATGGAAGCTGAAATCTGACAAAAAAGATACACAGGCAAGTTTTGGAGTCAATGCAGCCAATAAATGCTTGGTAATGAAGAGAATGTAGCAGACTACACTTCTGGGAATAAATTAATACAATTTCATGGAACAAATAGGTTTTGAATTAGGTTAGTCCTTCTGATAGTATTGATCTAGTTAGCTTTTTGCCCATGAGCGCCAACCATTGGACAATACATATGATTACAGAAGTATATAATTTGTACAATCTTAAACTAGCAAAAGAGTTTGGATCTAATTATTTAGCCATAATTTAATCAGGTAATGATATTTAAAGGCTATCCGTATGATGCAGTGCACTTCTCCAACCACAATAAACACTTTGTCCTGGTCTTGTTGCCAGTGAAATGGATTTGGGGTCCCTTCAAAGATCTTTGGTCTTTTCAAGTGTATATGTGTACATAATATATTGACTGAGTGTGATGTTGCGCATCATCTCTGCCACCTTTCATCATTGTTTGTATGCCACAGGTGTCGTCTCGACATTGTGATGCCGTCTGGCTTTCCTCTCTGTCCCCGCCCGGTTCTCCCTCCCTCCATCTGTCGCTGACTCTTGATGCTTTGGCTTTGATTTGTTGCCATGACGATGAGCTGAGTAATCAGCCGACCGCCCCCTGTGGCCTGTGTACATCTCGACAGGGGCTTCCTTCTGAAACTCGTGTTTCTGCTCATCCGCTCTAAGTGGATTTGTGGCCGGGTTGGGCGTGAGAGAGCAGAGTTACGCCAGCGGGGCTTTCCTGCATATTCTCATTTATCATTATTATCGTAGTGCTATACTTGGTGGCACGGTGATAATTGGTTTACGCATACGCCTCGCAGTTCTGATGTTGGCGGTTCAGATTTGTGCGTAGAGTTTGGATGGTCTCTTATACTGCCGTTTACTCCCAAATTCCCCAAACATGCATGTTAAATTGCTTTCTGTGTCCATATGTTTCCTGCGAATAGTTGGCAAGAAGGTCATCTGGGATATAGGTTCCAGAACACACCTGCTCCCCTACTGAGGGTCAGTGATATGGAAAATGGATGGACAGATGAAACCCTGAACTACATTTGGTACGTCTGTGCCTGATTTAGGCTTAAAAGAAGAGTTTTATAATATATGCTGCACATTTTAAAAAAAAATTCCTCATTTAGACATACTGAGAACTGCCTTTAATATTTTGCTGAACAATGCAGCCAAAATATTACAAACATCTCTCAATATGATGATGACGTTGATATTTGCAGCACTTTTTGATTTTAGATTATTTTTCAAAGGATGTAAATCGCTTAAAACTTTATTTTGAAAATGTTTAATGATCATTACCTTTCTTTGGTGATATGCTTTTAGAATTATAGTCCATGAAGTTCCACTTTGTAACATTACCTTTCTTTGTTATTTAGCTGTTATGTTGTTGCTGCTGCAATACCTGTGTGCAATACAGTTCCTGAACTTTTTAAAAGGCTCCAGTATTAATGTTTTAAGTGTTTGTTATTATTATCATTACAAATGTACAGTGGTGTACCTAATGTGGTGTCTTCTATGTCTATTATAGGGACTACAACACACTCTCTGCTGCCATTCATTCTGCCTATTGTCACTTTCTTGTTGTTGCAAATAGATACGGGAAAGTCTATGTTCTGTTTGTGTCTATTTGCAGACTGGCCTTAGATACGCTGCAGATAACATCATCATCCTCATCTTCGTCCTCATCATCAGTATGATAAGTTGCTTTGCGCCCCTCCCTCCTCAAGCTACATTACACAAGATAAATGCCATGTGATGCATATGAAGATTTATGAGCAGAAATAAGTTAATAACCAGCCTGCCTCATTGCTCTCCTTGTTTCCCCCAACACGCTACAAAAATGGACTCAAGTTATCTTAATAAGGAATGACTTGGATTGCGTTTTATTGTTTCAGTGCTACAAAGCTCGTGATGTCGACCTGCATGACAGAAATGCGTGGATGGAGAGCACTTGGCAACACTGGGGCGCCATTGCAGACAGCCAACAAACACAGTGAGCACAACACGAGATAAACGCACGTATGAAGAGTCCTTGTTTTCACCACAGGCCTTGTGACACACAGAGACAGAACCTGAATTCAAGTCTATGCATTTGGATGATTTATCTTATAAGTTTTTTTTCTTTTTGCCTTTTATACTGTCAGTAAACATGTCCTCTTTTCCTTTGCGTAAGTCCCCAACACGTGGTTGACCATGTGTGCTCATGGCACACTTTGTTCGGTACACCTGCACAAATTCAAGAGCTGTATCTCCCAAAACATTTGCCTTTACAAATGGTATTGAACAATTGTTAATTTTCTTTATTAAAACCTATCAAATATGAATATTTAACAAATAAATTTATCATACAAATTGTAATTAAAATAAATAAATTCAAGGTTTTTTTAAGTCAGAGAAAATAATTATTACATAAAATAAATAAAATTACTGTAGAGTTAAGTAAAGTAAGTTAAAGTTAAAAACTGAACCCTAAAATAAATTACAATTAAATTCAAAATTATAAATAAATAAATAAATAAATAAATAAATAAATAAATAAATAAATAGATAAATAAATAAATAAATAAATACTAGCATTGGTGTTTGAATAATACACCCCTGGCAGAATTAATTGCATATGAATACAAATAATATAAAGATGAATAATAAATACATAACATCAATAGGTAATGATACATAACTAATAACAAATTATTAAATGAATGCAAGTCAGTGTCAGTTCTTTTTGTTCAACTTTAAACCTGCAGAGGAAGCTCTGGAAGGTCAAAGAATAATAATACAGTTTGGTGTCAACTTCGATGCTAAAGGTTGAAGCTAAGCTAAGCATCTGGCTGGTAATCTGTATTCTTTTTAACGCACACAATGTGATGCAATGCTTACTACAAACACAGTATTAAACATGGTTAATACCAACAACTGAGATAAGGCTCTGATTCTGATACAGCTCTTGCATTTGGATGCCTGTGGACAGTGCAGTAGGTGCAATCTGATGGAGCGTTGCGTTCACGGCCTGTGGAATTTGCACTTGACAATCTTTTTGAAAGCACTTTGGAAGTCCTTGTTGAAGTAGGCGTAGATGATTGGGTTGAGCAGGGAGTTGGAGTAGCCCAGCCAATTGATGACGGCGCCAAGCCATTCGGGCATGTAGCAGCTCTCTCCGCAGAAGGGCAGCACTAGGGCCACGATGAAGAACGGCAGCCAGCAGAAGATGAACGTGCCCATGATGATGCCCAGCGTCTTCACCGTCTTGCGCTCTCGGGCCAGCGCCAATTTGCGTTTGGCACCGCAGTTCCTCTCGCTGAGGTTCTCGTGCGAGGATGACTGCGGGGTGTTGGGCAGGGCCAGGTGGCTTTTGGAACTGCTCACCTCCATCACCTCCAGGGATTCGGCCTCGTCGCCAAACTGCACGGCGCCGTTGATGCACGGCCTACCGCTGCCGGCCTCCCCGTTGCTCTTCTTGTGGAGCACCGCGGGGGATAATGTCAAGCAGCGCTCACCTTTGACCTTCTCTGTCTTCTTCACCGTCTTTCGGATCCGGAAGCGAGCCGCCTTGAAGATCCGCCCATAAAGGACCAGCATGAGGATGAGAGGGATGTAGAACGCCCCGAAGGTGGAGTAGATGGTGTAGCCCGGGTCCTGGCTGATGATGCAAGCGTCCGGGTCGGCTCGGTCCTCGGCGCTCCTCCAGCCCAACATGGGCGGGATGGATACGGAGAAGCCCACCAGCCAGGTGACACTGATGAGGAGCGCGGCTCTTCTCGGGGTGCGCTTGTTGACATAGTCTATAGGGTCCGTGATGGCCCAGTAGCGGTCCAGAGCGATGGCACACAGGTGCAGGATGGATGAGGTGCAGCACAACACGTCCAGAGAGATGAACAAGTCACAGATCCCCTGGCCCAGGGTCCACTTGTTCAACACCTGGTATAGGGCCGCCATGGGCAGCACCAGCACCGACACCATGAGGTCCGTCACAGCCAGGGATCCGATCAAGTAGTTGGCCACGTTTTGGAGGGACCTTTCCAGGGCGATAGCAGCCACCACGCACGCGTTACCGAAGATGGAGCACAGGATGAGCGCGCCCAGCAGAAGGGAGGTGACGATCTGGTAGCCCAGTTGCACGAACGGAAAGGAGTAGGAACCGCCGGTGTTGTTGTTGTTGTTGTTGTTGTTGTGGCTGTCGTCGGAGCCCAGCCAGTCCGCCACCACCTCCACCCCGGGCGGGTACCCGACGGTGGCGTTGCTGTCGTTGCCTCTGGTGGGAAGGTAATCCATACTTTCCCGGCGAAGCGCGGGGAGGGCATGCAGCCAGCCCGGGAAGGTGTCGAGGTTGCGAGGCTGGCTGTCCCTCAGCCGCTGCTGGTCACGGTACCGGTGCTCATCCCGTGCGTCCTGGCGCGTTCCAGCCGAGCTGGCAAGTTACTCTCAGGACGCATGACGCACGCTTGGGTGCGCGCGCGTGCTGTTTACATGTGTGTGCGCGTGTGTGCGTTTGAATCTGTTTTGTGTGTGCTTGTGAGAGTGTGCGTGTGTCCCGTGAGGGGTGACAGACGTGCGCGCTCACTGGTGCCGAGAGTCATCTGAGCTTGGTGACCACGTGAATGATTTTATAGCATCAGCCCCTCCACACGTCAGATCCAGGAGGTCTCGCCCCCTTTAAAGAGGGGCTCCTCCACCGCCTGCTCCCCCATTTTTCTCTTTTTCTCTTCAACCTCGCACCTCACTCCGCTGGAAAAGCTGCTCTCCACTCTTTTCAACTTTCACTCACGAAGGAAAGCCTATTTCAATCAACACTGATATGAGGTTGTATAAACTGAAAACAACCATTCCTGGTTAAACATCCACATGTAACGGTCAATGTTTGAATGTGACGCGATGTTTTGGTGTTAAAAAAAGTTCTAAATAGGAATTTCGTGAAAGAGTACGAGCAATTTCTCAACTCGTCTATAGGGGAGAATGGGCGGCAGCTGCTGCTATCTGCTGCACACAGCCAGTATTGCATCCAGTTGTGGCGCTGTGGTTCTCAATCTTTAAAGAGCTATTAGTCCACGACACATATTTTGCACAGTAGCACCAGCAGATAAATATGTCATGAAAAGTATACGCTCCAAACTGAATGACGTCAGATAGAAGGACGGATGAACAGATGTAGAAAAATTGACCAATTGAGTGGAAATGGATAGTCTGCAATCTGCAAACCTGCTGGTGAAAAATGCCATGAAAAATATCGATGGATGGTTGGAATTATGATTGTTTATGTAAACATGTTAAATGTTTTTTTCTTTCTATTGGTTTTATCTTGATTGATTGAAGGGTATAGAGAGGTACCTGTTGGAAATTGCTGACAATATGTCGACTGTGTGTTGTTGTTTTATTTATCATCTAATGTTGAACAAGCCGTGGCCGCTCTGCACTCTACAAAAAGGGGCCATGAGCAGGCCTCATCCTATTGTGATCTATTGTAACAAGAGGGCACTGGGTAGGGCTGTGGATCTTTTTGTTCCACAGAACGTCCCAGTGGGCTCACTCGCAGTCTGTTAAGAGTTGCACGAGCAAAGGTCGGCTCCAGGGTTCACCACCTGCACACTGGAACCATCCCTGTGCGCTTAAAATTATCCAGAGGAAAAAGAAGCGAGTGAAATGTAAGGATGAAGAGGCAGAGTGTGGATGGGGCTTAAAGGTGCAGCCATGAGCTCCCATGTGGGGGTCAGCGGTGGGAACGAGAGCAGCATCCGTGGGGAGCAACTTCTGCGACCGGTGCTTCCAGGAAGGAAAGTCCACAGCGAGATAAGACGGGATGGAGATGAAAGAAGACACGCAAGAAGTTGGGAGAAAAGAGGGAGACTCAGGAAGTGTGTCAGTATTGAAAATGTTGGCAATGGATCAGAAGAGGGAGGAAGCACAGAGAGTCTGTCCAGCTCTGGTTCAGATCAAGTGGAATCTGCAGTTGGGTCGAACGCAGTGGCTAGCGCCAGTGCCATCATGAATAAAACCGCTCTTCAGCATCCACAAGCAGCGGGGAGGTGTTCACCCCCATCTCTCACCTCCGTTCGAAACAGATCACCCGTCCCCTCTCGCCCTCAGAGAGCTTCATCATCCGGGACCACCTCAGTGAGGCCACCCAGCCGTCCTCCCAGAGACCCATGCTGGGTGGATGTGAGGACACCTGGCGGCTTGTCACAGACTTTGACCAACGCTGAGGGAGAGACCCACTTGGACGAGGAGGAAGAGGGCGGAGGTGTGATGGACGTGACGAGCCCATCTCGGATCACGGTGCCAGAGAGGATGAGCAAGAAGGAGAGGAAGAGAATCAAGTGTGCAAGGAGGAGGCAGAAGAGAAAGGAGCGATGGAGGCAAAGTCAGCTGCAGGTGATCCACGCTGTTCATCGAGATCTTTTATTTGTATTCACCCGACAGCAGGCCCTTTGTTTGGAGGCAACTCAGTTAGTGGTTAACTTCTTTTTACACTTAAGTGAGAGTTGGCATTTAAGAATGCAATGTGTCATCTGCAACCAGGCTTTTATTTATTTCCAAAATGATGTTTGGCAGAATAGTCATGATTAGGGAAATTGTGGTTGTCGGCAGCCGTCGTCATGCTCACATCGCATCTCAATAGGCATTGTGAGCTCATCCTGAAATGGGCTTGTGTGTGAATTAGCTGCATGATGAGGCTCGGCTGCAGTGGGCTCTTCAAGCACAAAAACAGACAAAGGAACAAGTTGTGCTTTGCATCTTCCACTGAATTGAATCTTACATCTACACGCGCTACAGTGTTTTGCAACAATTCATTGATCAATCTAAGATGGAAGATGTCTTAGTTAAACTTGAATGTTAAGCCTGCACTTTGTCAAGACATTTACATTTACTTTCCAATTTTTCTGGAATTTCTTTCCACCTTTTCACCCAACGCCTCAAAGTAAACATATAAATCAGATTTTATTATTCTGAAGATTTTTTTGGTTTAGATTTTTTTCATCCTTGCCTCCTCATGGTCCCTCCAAGGAAATAATCCAAGCTCCACCAGTGACTCCAATGTCATTCTACAGATTTCTTCTTAATTGCTATCTATTTTGTGACAGTGCTTTTATTTTTTTCAGTTTCAACTTCTCATAGTTTTACCCTCTCGGGCGCCACCAACCTTCATATTGTTTTTATGGTTTCTATTAAATTGGCAGAGTTTCAGCAAGTTGGAGAGGGAGCTCTATTTTCAGTGTCAAAACTTAATGACAGTGTTGGGGTGTCACAGTGGCAATCGAACCCGCGCTGTCCGAGGTTTGGTTTGTCCTTGTCCTTTGATTCAAAGCCATATGAAACATTTTGGTGGTTTTGCCAAATAATTATGGACATGCGCACAATTACGTAAAGCTCCTTTTCGGCGCACTCTCCTGTCACAAACAATCTGCAATGCCAGCTGTTGAATGAATCCATCCCCACAAGCTCCTTATTTCATTGCCTTTTTGTTGCTTGAGTTGCTCATTTGAGTTGAAGCTTTCTCTCTTCAAGTGTAAATGAGACATCAACAATGTCGTTTTCTCCGGAAACATATTATCAAGGCTCACTCGAGTCTTTTTTTTTTTTAATTAAATAACTTGGTTTTTCATACAAAAAGAAAAAAACATGCTGATTTTCATTTGACTTGAGAAATAGCAGGCTAGCCAGAAACAGGAAAAATAGTAACAAAGTAGAATTGCAATTAAGGGCCATCATGTGTGAAATGAATGAATTACTCACAGTCACATTTATACACCCCCCAAAAAATCCATAAAAAAGGAAAAGAATTATAAAATCATCCCCCAATGTGTAGTTTTGGACAGATAGTAATCAAGATCAAAACACAGTTAAAAAAAAAAAAAAAAACCTCCCAAAATTAGTTGTCTGAAATCACTGACACTGTAGTGGTTCACCCACCTGACTTTGGTGCAGGCAGGACTCGTTCTGCTCCTTCTCAGTGACTGTGTGAACGTGAGTGTGAAATGTTGTCTATTTTGATGTGACCTGTGACCTCCATTTTCGCATGCAGTCGGCTTATGTAGTCAAAAGCTCCCTGTGACCCTAAACACAATAAGCATTACAGAAAATGGATGTTCGAATGGACAAACTCTACCAATACTTGTGTCATACTTCTTTTTCACAAATACACCCCGAGGATTTGAAGCGGTAATTACTCTGGAAGCAACCCTTTGCTCCACTCATGTGTGAGGAGTCAACATGTGTCACTTGTGTTTACGTGGCACTATTTCAAGGTGAAGACGGGGGACTCGAGGGACAGATGTTGCCACAAAGTGGCCTGGCGCAGCCTCCCGGATGATGTTGTTGTCAATTGTGTGCGTGTGTATGTGTGTGTACAAGCTCTTGGGAGGGTTGACCCAAGGGGATATAAGTGGTACAGTGGGGGTGGTGCTGCAGAAACAGATGCAAAGCAGGTTAACAATATGCCATAAGCAGAATTCTTGTGTTCCACCTAACGCTCCTTCTGTTTGCCCCGCATTTTAATGCAATCCCAGATGTGAGAAAACATTAGCGAGAGACAGTCTCGCTCTGTGAAAATCTCACCTGACATGGCACTTTTCAGTCACACATATTATCTTGTGCACGTGGGTGTCAAATAACAGAGACAAAACTCAGAGTACATCACACATAACCTCCACACACTTAAAGAAGATGCCCGTGTTAAAACTCCCAGGAGGAGGAAGGATATTTCATAGTGATAATAAATGTTTAAAAGCCTCACCGGTGGAGTGTTTAATCTCAGGTTAAAAAAAAAAAAAAAAAAAAGCGTCTATCTACACCTAATTGCAAAAGAACAAATGCAATTGACACCAGCCTCAACTTTGAAGATAGATTATAAATTCCTTTATAAACAGATGAAATTGGAACCATACAATAAACTATTTGAAAAAAAATATTAGAATTTTCATTTTGGATTAAAAAAAAAAGAAAAATGCACTGGAAGTGTTCATGTACACACAGGGACAAAAATGTTATGCCCCAAATAAATAATTAAATAAATAAATAAATAAATCATACACTGCTTTAGAATTGGGGTTCAATGGACTTATTTAAAAAAAGACGTTCATGAACTAGGCACCCCTAAGCTTGAAAATAATTTGACCAGGAGGACCAAGATGTGTCCTCAACTTAGTCTAACGAGTGCTCTCGCTCTTTCCTCCGCTTAACAGGGTTCCACAGGTAGCATTACCAGCAGCAGCGATGAAGATGAAGAAGATGTGAGCAAGGAGGGATACATATGCGCCGTGTGCCTGGACGTCTACTTCAGCCCGTACATGTGTCAGCCATGCAAGCACATCTTTTGTGAACCTTGCCTGAGGACGTTGGCCAAGAACTGTCCTGCCAGTACGCCCTGCCCTCTCTGCAGAACCATCATCACGCACGTCTTCTTCCAGAAGGGTGAGGCCACGTTGGGCCCTTTGTTGGAGCTCATTCGACGTAACTAATGTTGTGGTCAGTCAGCACTCACTAAACTGTAAATAAATAATGACATGGGACGATGCACATTTTTCCCCCTTTGGGCCAACACATCCATAAAAAGAGAGAGGATGCGGTCACAAGGAAAACTCAACCACACAGATGAGAGCTCTTTGGTGCTTAGATGATGATGATGATGATTTAGTTCTTGTGTTGATTAGCCGAGGCAAGGTCACGCACACACAGAGTCTCGTCGTGCGTCATGCTTTTGCTTGTATACTGAATGAATCATATTCATCTTATACAATATTTAGATTTTTTTGTGTTTTTTTTTCTCCACAGAGTTGAATCAAATGGTAAGGACGTTCTTCCCAAAGGAATACGCATGTCGGAAACAAAACTTCCAGAAAGCGACTTGTGCAAAATGGCCTCTGCCGAGCTGCAGAAAACTCTTCAGAATATTTGGAGGTACGCTGAAGTCTATCACGGCTGACTTTGGGAAAGAGATGGCCAACTCCAGGGTACAGTTATAACCAAACACTGACAAGATGAGTTTTAAATGAATCTATGGGCACTAGCTGGTTACATAAAATATTTGCTTTTGCTATTTGATTTACATTTCATCTAATTTTGAATTGAACTTAGTAAAAATATTGAAAATGGATGGATGGAATAAATGCGAATACATGTTTTTGTCCCCCCCCTTTCAAATACATGCAGAGGAAGGGACAGCAGGGGGCGACACAGCCTCACTTGCCTACCCTGACCACAAGTCCCTGCAAAAGTGAGCCAAGTAATCAAAAAAACCGAATCAATACATTTTGTCTTCCGCCTTCCAGGTTTCAGGCCTTCCAGCCCCATGGTGCGACGTCAGTTGCCCCGTGCGGGCAGCGGCTTCCGTCTGAGCGCGTTGGATTTTGACGACGACGGCCGCGGGTGGCACTTTGACATGGATATGGTCATCATCTACATTTACTCTGTCAACTGGATTGTTGGCTTCTTCATAGTTTGCATCCTCTGTTATCTCTTTTTCCCCTCTTTTTGACAGTCTGATGATGATGATCATGATGACAGGTATATGAGATTAAGCCGTTTGCTGCACTGTGGAAACAAGCAGGTGGGATGTTGAGTGGAGCAGTGTCAGCTTGTTATCGGCCATTAATAAACGATTGAAAGGGCATATTGTGTAGGAGGCACATTTGGGCGTTCAATTTTCTCAGTGTGCACATGATAAACAACATGTTCTGTCCCGGAATTGCGGGGGGTAGATCAGAAGCATTGAAATAGAAGGGACATTTGCACTCGGCTGTTTATTGATAGCTGCACTTGTGGTGATTGTGGTGGTTTGAATAAAGGCACCTTTTTACAGTGGAAAAATCTTAGCGCACACAAAACAACACCCAAAAAACTATGACTACAGAAATAATGATGAAGTTGATTGTCTCGATTAACTCACAAAATGACTTATCCAATGCAAATTTTGGGCTGGTTTAATCATGCACAAAGCTGATATTGTGGCAGGAAGTCATAATTTATTCTGGCAACGACTTGAATGAAGGCTACCTTCTACCTTCCAATGGAAGTCGAGACTATAATTGTCCTGTATGTCAATAAATATCAGCATAGATATTATAGACCAAAGACTAACTATATGAGATTGGATTTTTTTGCAGATAATATCTCACAATACACCAGTGGGTGGGGATTACTATTATAAGATTATTTTTTAAACTTTCACGCCTTATATCACGGCTTTTCACCTATCGGGGTGGGGATGTGTTTCTCTGTCCTTCCCCAGCAGTCTGCTACAAAATGCTCCTCCAAGGTTACAAGAGGAGGAACCACCGAAAGGGAGGGGGAGGAGGAGGGGGGAGAGAGATTTGTGAATGAATGTGCAGATCTGCACGCCAAAGTGCAACCCAAAATTTAAATAAATAAAATTTGTGAGACGGTGACGTTTGCAGCCTTCAATGCTGCGAAGAGGCAGCAGATGCTTATCGGCCGGCCGCCTCTGCCAGTGGTGCTCGGTGCAAATCATGGACGGGTTGTGCTGGGTGATGCGTGAGGAGGAGATGAAGCAAGGAGCCCGCTTGTGAGCTGCATGCCGCGGAAGTGGAGGTGACTTGATGCGGAGAAGAGGAGCGCGTCTTTTGCCTCCTTATCCTCATCGTCCGTTCTTATCTGAGAGCACATCTGGCTCCACTCTAGGGAGGTGGCGTGAGGGCTGGGGTAAGGCAGGTTTGGGTCAGGAGAAAAGAGAGAGGACGGTGAAGAGTTGAAGAGGAGGAGGAGAGAGGTGGCGGTGGTGAGGGGGGGTGGGGCCGCAGCACACGGGAGCGATCGTTCCGTATCAGGACTGTTTTATTAGTGGGTGTGTATGCATGAGTTCTGCATCGAACGGGCGCAAAAACCGCCCCAGACCGGCCGGGTCCATCTTCCAGATTGGCAAGCCCCTCTACCGAGACCCCCAGCGGCGGGAGAGCACCGAGAGCAGCCGCAGAGCCCTGCGCGCCGTGGTCGACTGCAGGATGGTAAGTGGCGGACGTACGCGCGTCCATCCCGTGCACCGCTGCTCTCCTCTTTGTGTCTCCTGCACGCTCATGCGCGTGACACATATGACGACAAATTGCTGCATGTATGACGTACTGCACTATAATGTGCATTCACAGCTGTGGGGTGCTGTGCTGCAGCGTTTTTTTTTTTTCCTTTGGGGGGGGGTGTCTTCTCTAAAACTGCATGAATGAGTGCTCTGATGATGCTGATGATGATGATGATGATTGATGTACTGACACATGGAGCATGTCAAGTGAACGTCATTTAAGGCTGCGTGCAATGAACACTCTGCAGAGCCGGCACGGAAGTCGAGCAGCTTTTATTTGACTGGGAGGGAGGGGGGGGGGGGGGGTACTCTGAGGTGGTGCAAAGTCAATAGCACGATCGATAATCAATGGAGTCATTAAAGCAACCTCTGTGCTATTTTGATCAAGGATCATGTTGACTTATTTTAGGCTGCTATTTTGCAACCTGCCTGTTCACTTTGAATGTTGTTTTTTATCCTAGTTTGTTTTCTAAAATTAATTAATAATTATTATGATCATTATGTATATTACTGTTTTTTTTTTTGCACTGGCTGTGTTGTATGATCGTTTTCGCTTTTTCAAATTTATATTTTATGATTAATGTTTTTGCCTGTTAAATTATTTTAGTATTTAATTTAATATTACCATTTCTTTTTTTTAAAATGCACATGCACATTTGTTCTGTTTATTTATCATGTAATTGTATTTTGCAATTTCTATTATTTTATTTGGATTCCAGTGTATTCTTTTGATACTGGCACTATTCAGTGCAATGTAACGGGACATGGAGTCACAGGCCCATGCACGCCTGCGTTGTCTGATAAAGAGCCAATACAAGAGTTGGAGAAAAGGAATAACATTTTATTTAACTGGAATACTTTTTTCATGCATTCGTACAAAACAATTGTGTAGCATGTTCAAGTGTAATGTGCCGATTTCGCCACAGAGTGGCGCTGCTTTAATAGTGCCATCATCCACTTGAGCTTTGTAATCATGGACAAATGTAGATGCCAGCTAGAATATATTGGTGTGGTCCTGCAAGTTGGAGCATCGTTGTCTTTTTAAAGGCAGACTTGTAAATACAGCTCTTGCATTTGATCATGCATGTGCAAATGAACATACTTTACATGAAGTGGTGTTTACTTTCTGGTTGCAACACAGATCGTGCAAGAGTTCAACACATTGGTGGCGCTGTACCGAGAGCTGGTCATTTCCATCGGCGAGATCACCGTCGACTGTCCCAACTTGAGGGCCGACATGCTGAGGACTCGAACCAAAGGCTGCGAGATAGCCAGGGCCGCACATCACAGTCTCACATTGATTGCAGGGTCAGTGTGATCATATATATCCTCCACTAAAAAAAGTGTTTCCGCAAAAAGGTCCAACACAAGTTAACAAAAAGTAGAACAAAAATATAGAAAAATGTAATTGAAGAGAGAGAATATTTTTTAAACTATTTGTGCAATTTTCTATTTAATGTTTATTTCAGTACTTTCACTCACCAGTGGGTGATTTAGTACACACACAGTTATCATCTGCTGTAGATTGAAGCATATGTGATGCTGCTACAGAGTCTCATAAAAACTGGTGATGAGCGACCAGCGGGTAAATAAATCTTACTTGATAGGCTTTTTATGTCAGCACATTTCATTACTGGTCCTCGGGAAGCTAAGCAAATTGTAAGATAAACAATATCATCAAGCAAAATGAAATAGCAATTCTGTTGCTTATTTGTCAAATTTATTTGGCTGAAGTGATCATAATGCAGTTTTTTTTTTTACACATTATATTTTTCCCACAAGGATCAAGAATTATAGCACATGTAAAGACACCATGTGAATAAAAAATGCTCACAGACACATTTTCACATAAACAGATACGTCTTTGCTTGAATGTACACTTAGAGGGCACTATTTAGACCCAACAACCCTAACCCTAACCCTAATTTCTTGATGTGCTTTAGGCCAGAGGATGGCGAGATTCACCCAGAGATCTGTCGGCTCTTCATCCAGCTCCAGTGCTGCTTGGAGATGTACATCACTGAGATGCTCAAGTCATTCTGCTTGCTGGGCTCTCTGCAGCTCCACAGAAAAGGTAAACACCCAAACCCTAGTTTGAAACGCTAACCCCTGACATTATAACCCTTAAACGTGTTCCCCTAACCCCCCAGCCCTAACCCTAGCCATAACACCCCGGCCCTAACCCTGATCCCAGATTAGAAGTACATGTTTCTTCAACTCTTTCTCTGCGGCACCAGGCAAAGATCCCTGTAGCCTTCCATCAGTGGACAGAAAAGCCGACGAAAGCTCAGACGTCCCCATCCTTGAGGACACTTCCTCCTCGCCCACCGATGGCCCTCCATCCGCATGGCTGGTGGCGACGGACATAGAAAACATTGAAAAGTAGGTCCACAATAAAGATGCTGTATTGTTCAATTGTGTGTATAATGATAGAAATACATTTCATTGCTACTCATCTAGTTTTATCAACAAATTCACTTTGATATCAGAAGTCATGGAAAATAGTGATAAGCAAATAGTTCAGTATGAAATGTATGCAACTATTTTTCAATTTATGTTCAGAAGGGATTTGTTGTAGAAAAATGTATCTGCCAAAATATCACATTCAGCCCAAATACACACACTTTATATGCAACAAAAAAGTGACAAGATCTATATCATCTTTATTTGTTGCAGGGACATGAGAGAAATGAAGAACCTTCTCACTAAACTCAGGGAGACGATGCCTTTACCACTAAAGAACCAAGGTGTGTTAGGACTGTGGGTTGAACTACTGAAAAGTTTCAGCTATATTTTCAACTATATTTTTTCACCACAGTGAAAAGGTCCACGACTTTGTTTGTGCCATTGAAACATAAAGACATATTTTGACAGACAGGCAATGGAAAGAATATGAAATAAAAACCAGTTTGCAATACTTTCTCTATGTTCTTGTGGCTTCCAGATGACAGCAGTTTGCTGAACCTGTCTCCCTACCCGCTAATCCAACAAAGGAAGAGACGCTTCTTTGGCCTCTGTTGCTTGGTAACCAGTTGAGGTATCAACAACAACTATCAAAAAACAAAATTTCCCTGTTCTGTCCTCCACTACTCTACTACTGCCATTTTCAAACAAACAAAATACTAGCAAGGCTGCCTATTTTGGGGATTTGTTTTGTTTCGTTTTGTTCTACATGGAATAAATGGCAATATGTTGCCATGGTTTTGAGGTCAATGAAGTTGAGCCTGTAGTCCATTGTTTAATGTAAAAGACAAAACACATCCATGGGCAAAACACCTCCACTTTTATTATTATTAATTTTTTAACCCTCCTGTTATGTCATTTTTTATAACTTTCAAAGGGAGCCACTGCATGTTTAGGCATTAAACAAAATGCAAAAAATGTTTAATTAAAAGAAATGAACAAAAATACTGCTGTAGACCCATTTTTGTTTTCTTTTTTTATTTAGTCTTCCATTAAAGGTAAATGTCTATCATAACTTTACAACTTCTAAGCGCAATATACTGTTTGATACAACAGAGAATTTTCTTTACACACAGACACACACGCACACGCATGTACTTGTACATCCAGTTATTTATCCTGCCCTCTTAGTAAATTCGCCTGTTTTTAGTTGGTGAAGCACTGGTAAGCACGTCCGTCCGACAGTGCAAAGGTGCTGGGTTCGATTCCTGCTGTGGGCCTCCAGTGTCTTTGAATGAATGCTTGTTAGTCTTTGTGTGCCCTGCAATTGGCTGGCATGGCGCCACCTTGTGGACGATTGTTGTTATATTTCTGGCCCATTGGACGTACAGTTCGGTACATGAGGATGATGTAGATCATTTTACATTATCAATAAAACCTTTTTTTTAATGAAAATAAAGGGTTGAGTGGATTATTTCTCACTTAAACCTCCACTAGGGGGAGACAAACCACCACTAAAAATGGTAACTAAATATTATGCAGTGTTTTTGTTATTTACCTTAATTTCTCTGCATGCAATACAGTGACGTCTTCAGAGGACTATCGAGCGTATCAATTAAGAGGGTTACAAGCTTTGAAGTTATTATTACGAATCTTTTAAGAATCACAGGGCATTGTATCCACAACAATTTTTTTTCTTTGCAGCGCCTCATCCCTGCTTCACATTCACTCAATTAAGTAATTAATTACTTGAAATGTGTTGCAGTAGGATTAATGACAACTGTAAAAAATATTTAAAATACTTAAAGATTCAGTACAAATTTACAGAAACTTGAAAGTTACATGCAGTAACTTGTGCAGTAACTCTTCAAATCTCTAGAGGGAGCCCACGCACACAGTTGTGTCCATAAGGGTCCCTATATGTGATTTGCAGTAGCAAACACAGGAGGGCAATAGAGATTTAGATTCAATTTGCACTACATAGAAATTGTTTTGTAAAGCATTTAAGAGAGAACTAAGTGGCCTGTTATTAGGTACACCTGAAAATGGTGGTGTACCTAATAGAGTGTCTAAATGACGTCACAGATCAAACAGCCAATCAGAAAGTGGGGGTGAGGGCGGGTGTGGCAACTTTCACTCAAACCAGGGGTGTCGACCGCCAGTCCTCGAGGGGCCGCGTTCCAATATGTTTTCCAAGTTACCCTCGTTAAACACACCTGCGTGAAAAGTTTTAGCTCCTTTTGAACGTGAAAGTGGCTAAAACTTTTCACGCAGGTGCACTTAACGAGGGAATTTTGGAAAACATGTTGGAATGCGGCCCCGAGGACTAGAGCTTGACACCTATGACCTTTGACCATGATATTTCCCTAATAAAGTGGCCTATTATTAGGTACACTTGAAAATGGAGGTGTACCTAATGGAGTGTCCGTGTGATTCCCTCGTTAAGCGCACCTGCGGGAAAAGTTTTTGGTCATTTCATGTTCTGCAGGAGCTAAAACTTTTCCCGCAGGTGCGCTTAACGAGGTAATCACACGGACACTCCATTAGGTACACCGCCATTTTCAAGTGTACCTAATAACAGGCCACTTTATTAGGGAAATATCATGGTCAAAGGTGCAGTTTGCAAGGTGCAGTTTGCAAGGGACGTCACAGATCAAACAGCCAATCAGAAAGTGGGGGTGAGGGCGGGTGTGGCACTTTTCACTTTCATTTAAGCTTTGACCATGATTTTTCCCTAATGAAGTGGCCTGTCATTAGGTACATGGCGGTGTACCTAATGGAGTGTCCTCCGCTATTGGATTTCAGCCCACCCCCTAGGTAGTGGGCGTGATCCATTGGTTTTCCCTCGGCCGACTTAGGGGCGGGGCCATCTTATGTATTTACACATAAATACTTGTATTTGTGAGGTTCCAATTCTAAAACCACGTCTGGGTCTATGCTCACACCTGGGATCGAACCTGGGTCATACTGATCGAGAGCCCGTGTCACTAACCAGTCGGCTATTTCGGCCTAGCGCTCCTTAGCCGTCTGTACTGCTTTGTACTAGTGATGTGCATTCCAGTTTTTGAGTGAACTGAATCTTTAAAATTGCTTTAAAAAGCTTAAGTGAAAGTGAGGGGGGGACGTATCGTTGAACAACTCGTTTGAACGAATCTTTTGAGTGAACTGATTCTAAAGAAACAGTTAAAAGAACTGGAGATGCACATCACTAATTACAGCAGGACACATATGAAGATGGTTTCCATCGATTTTGAGGCAGTCCTTCTAATTACATGCTGGAAATCACTTTCAATAAAAAAAGAAAATTGAATGATTTCCTTTCAAATCGAGGAAGAAAAATCATTCATTGCTTTCCAATTTCAGACAAACTTGACACTTTTTTCCTAGTTGCATTATTTCCTACATCCACATTTCCATCACAACGCTGCTGTCAACCTCATCTAGGGGCTTCATGCAATTCCGAGCCATTACAGGCTGTCAGCTCCAGAGCCAGTGCCACCGAGCCACAGGGCATATTAAGTTGGGACAGTGACAGATGATTCTTTTCCCATATATAAACAAACTCTGGGCTACTGACAGATTTAGCACGTCCAAATCATAACGCAAAATCAATTGGGAACAAGCTGCAAATGACAAGTTAGGTGTATTTTTAATATGGCAGCAATGTGTGTGTGTGGGGGGGGGTGTTATTTTTTCAGGCAATAGCGGCGGCGTATAATACAGCCAATTAGAACACACAAGTGCAAACAAATGCTGCTCGTGTGTATGAGAGGGGGACAATTAAAGATTTTCTGCCATAAGAAACCGTTGTATACACAAATTGGTTGCTGTTTTGTGCATTGGTGTCTTGCTTTGTCAAGGAAGAACCAAAATATGTGACTATAATAGCCACAATACACTGGTACATGATTAATATAAAATATTTGGGGTTAGTGGGTAGGGTTATTTTTTATATTTTTTTGTCACTTACTGGTTTTATTTGCTTCCTGGTTTTCTCACAGATTTTTCTGGATTGAGCCGGATTGCACCGATTTGAACCGTCTCAAGCCGGTTTGAGCCAGTTTTAATCAAATTGAACCGTTTTACACCGGTTTGAGCCGGTTTTGGACGATGAATGCACAAGAGTAGAAGTCAGGTAAAGAGTGAGAGTGGGTCATATTTGGTATCTATAAAATCAACAGTCCTGTCTCAGGGCCTCAGGCTACAATAACAGTTGGCTCAGACAACAGGTCGGCAGACCGTGGCTTCCATTAGTGCCGCCACACAATGGTCACATGTCCCTTTTTGGCAACCATCTGTTCCTGAAAAATCCAGGGCGTACCAGTGAGAAGGTCTCCCATCTCTTGGGAAAAAGAGACTGTTTTCAATGTCTTGTCGATTCCATCAATGTGATGAGTCAGCTTGTTCCCTCTTTTTCAAATCAAGTGACAAAGTGCAATGAGGATGAGAAGACACTCCCCCATTTCAAAATAAAAATTTCATTTGTGTCCATGCGCCACATACATGCACAGTGTAGTGCTGCGGTCACAACTTTTATTTTTGCACCTCATACCAGTTTCACAAAGCAACTGAATATACTACAAAAACAAGATATTTAATTTTCAAACTGAGAAACATGGGTGCATCGCATCTGTTAGTGTTCACTTTATTACATCCTTGAACATAATCTTTGTGTGTAACGTTCAGCTAAGAACTAAATTTAGTCTAAGTTATTAAAGGACAAAATACAAGAAAGCCATTGTTGCCATGCATGGACATTTTTTTCTAAATAAAATCTGCAAGCCATTTATTTTCAAAGATAATGTAACATGAGTATAGATGAGATGAAACCAGTTTGAGATAACAATTTTTGTAATAATATAGGCAATTAAAACAAATATTATGGCGTGCATCAATAACTAGCCTCCTTGCTATTCATGGCAGGGCTCGGCTCCTATCCCTCATGGACTGGTCACACAGAAGTAGAAAAATTGTTCCCAATCGAGGACAATAAATGAACGTGACACCGTTATATTGGTCCAATTCCAGCATATGCTTTTACCATGCCAGAGTGAACATAAGAATCCGAACAATTCCCCTCATGTCCCCCACGTGTGTAGTAATGACTTCCTCTTGGTCCATTTTGTCATTAAGTATCTACCCAGAGTGCTTTCGTAGGCACCCGAAGAAGTTTTACGACACCTTCCCTCCAGTGAAAGTGCACCTCAGTGTACTGTTAGCTGCTGCTGATCCTTGCGATGAGATGATCAAGAGGCTCCACAGCTCTACTTTGTCTTTACATTCCAAACTTAACCAAAACAAAGTGGCACATTTAAATGTGTTGATACATCATAAAAGTAAATACAAATAACAGTATTCCGAGACCAAGACCTTCCCTTAAAAATGACTTAATCATTTCCTTTTTTTGCATGTACGTATTATTATGAAGGGTTGTCGTGTTTCACTAGAACTCCAAATATTTCCATCTCCAAAAGAAAATTGCTTTTGTCAATATTGCTCACCATGTACTCCAAACACGGATGTAAACAAACAAGCGCTTCAATTTCAAGTCAGGTCTGTTTTCAGCTGTTACGTTGAATGACATAGTGAATTACATGAATTATACAACACGTCTGCATAAGGTCACCCCATGTGCCACCGCTCGCCTACTTTCATTCTCATCACCGTGGTAACTAGGAATGATTTTTGTTTTATATTTATGGCTATGTTTTTAGGATGCTCCTGTGTATGAAGGCAAACAAAAAGTTCAATTGCTGCTTGGTCCATTGTCACACAATGGGAAATGATGGAAATTACTTTTGTGGTACAAACAAAGCAGACAAAAAGGCCTTTGAGTGTTTTCATATTCTTCATATGCAGCTCAAGGTCTATGCACTAGTATTTTTCCTCACTAATCAAGGCAATTAAGCGCACTCCGAGAATGACAAGTCATGTTTTTTTTCCACCAATAATTGGCATTTCTACATGTACATGCTGTTTCTCCTACTCATGCTTAGACACTGATGGTTAATTTTATAATGTCACTTGTAAGCGTGCAAATGGACCGCAATGAATATAAATGATATGGGGGGGGGGGGCTCAGTCAGTTTTCCAAACACAGGGAGAGATCAGCATTCAGTGTTCGAGGCTTTTATTTATCTGCCACTCTAGGAACAAAGGTTTCAGTTTTACAACAGCAAATGACTTTTTTTTATTGTATTCTTAATTTTTTTTTTGTACACCATAACATAAAAGCAATGACAAGAGCTTTCAACAGGGAAGACAATAATGACCTCACAACACAGGTTTGTACGCCCTTATCAAGTCTCAAGTCATTTGTGCAGTTTCAACCTTTTGACTGCAGTCAGGAGAGAAAAACACGTCTTAAAGTCATGCAACTTATAAATAATAAAATGGATGCACAGAAATTGAGCATCCAAATGGTACTTTAGGAAAGTTTTTCCGCTCATGCTAAGCACTACCAAATTTGTATTTAAAAAAAAAAGACGAAGAATCATAGTAAAGTGGTAAAGTCACTGAGCGCTTTACAATTTCTTGGCAATATCGTCTTACAATTAAAGTATGTACAAACACGATATAAAACATAAAAAGCGCAACAATTTGAAGACACCAATGCGTACAAACGGGACTTTTCATCAAAAGCACACAAAACAGCTGACTTTTAAGACACATTCGCTGATCCCTAATAGTTTTTGTGTAATGGTAGCGGATGAGACAACAATCCTCACAGGATACATTCTGTGCAGAAAGTGCTTTTTTTTTTTTCTACGATGCAATGACACATTTCTGTTTGAGGTGCCATAGAAGCCAAAATTCATATTTACCTATCACACACACAAAATCCCACACACACACTTTTAAATATCTCAGCCCCCCCGTCACGTAAAAAACTCATACTCTCACTCACATTAAAAAACTCACACCCATTTTGTCTACGTAGTCACCCAAATTATTCACACCCCAACAAATGTTAAACATACACCCCAAAAGCTTGTATTTAACACCTAAATAGTTTCAAACTTTCTCTCTCAAATACACATGAAAAAAAAAACCTCTTCCTCACAACAACAAATAATAAATATTTTTTGGGTTAAACTAAGTTAAATTTTTGGCATCTACGGAATCTCATACTTCTGTCAATGCATTGGTCACCTTATTTTCTTCTCTTTCTCGCAATATATTTAATGAACACATAATGGAACAACAATGCCAGATATTGTGAAATTCAGAGCTTCGGAGACATTCAAAGACACCCGATAAAGACACCAATGTGCTACTGTTATCTAAACACGTTGAAGCGGCGCTGCTAAAAAAAAAATGACAAAAAAGCCGACTTGAAATGAAGTTCACCTCTGAAATTTTGTGTCAGCAGAAAGACTACAAAATCATGATGGTGACTCATGAACGCTGCACCGCAATATTCGATACAGACGCACAAGGAGGGAATTGAAAGTATAAACAGATGCTGGATAGACTCTTGTGAGCAATATTTTTATACATCACGACTCAGCACCCACCACCAATTCATTCCGAGCCAGCAAACTCTTCACAAACCTTTACAGTAACACCTTGGTTATTTCAAAAACAGCATAATCTTATTTGCTTCCCCCAACTGCTCAAACTCTCAATGGTTTAAGGTGAAATTAAATACAAATAAATAATGCTAAAGTGCGATGAGAAATTTTGTTGTTTAATTTAATATTCGGGAGATTATTGTGGAATGAGGCAGGTTGGAATCGATAAAAATAAATATCAATTAAAATTCTACAGTATAGAATTTTGTGAAAATCTGTGTGAGTGAGCATGTTTAACTTTTTTTTAAACCAGATACTCCCAGTGGTATCATCAATAAATATATATATATTAAAGAACATGATTTTGAAAATATATATAAATTCATACATTAAGAAATAGATATTTGTAAAAAAGTGAAAACTTGTTTTCCTTTGTAATTGGTAATTTTCCCAGATCCTTTCAATGGTACGAGATGGGTTTGAATTAATCAACAAATATTCTATAAAAAATGTATATGGATTAAAAGTGTATAAGAAACCTTTTACAAGCTATGCAATCTTATTGTTTAATTGATTTTTTTAAAATGTAAAATCTTGTTTTATTAATTATGATTTTGGGGGGCATTGAATGAACTATTTTAGAGATGTTGCCCCATACAGTACATTCAATGGGATGTAGTGGGTTGAAATCAATAAATAAATACTAAATAAAAACATTAATATGAAAAGTCCACTCCCAGGTTCACCCCTCGAAAAAAGTTGAAAATTATTAAAATTAAAATAAATAACAAATGTAACAAAGGAAAATAAATGTGAAAATAAATAAATAAATAAATGAATACATTTTAAAATACTATATTGAAATAATCATGTGTCAATAAAAAAATGTTGAAAAGATAATTTGACTATTAGTTGGACTAATTTGTTGGGGTGTACATTTAAAGTATTTCACATCTTTGTGATCAGAATCATGCTTTGCAAAGAGGAACATATATATAAAAAGCTTTACCTTTGTATCATGAAAGCGCTTACGTTTACAGCTTGGGTGGGACATCTCACTTAAAAGAAGGGATATTTTTCCTCCCTAAATTACCAGGCTGACACTGTCATAGTCCACCACAACGTTTCTTCTCTCAACTTGATCTCAGGTCATTCACCATTCCACGATAGCCCTAAATAAAGTGAAAGGAGCAGCACATCTCCTCTGAAACAAATGCCAAGGAGAAAAGAGGCAGAGCACAGACCAAGACCCCTGAGCGGCAGGGGTGGGGGGCGACTTGTGCTCACTGACGCGGCTCTCAGGTGGCGTCGTCGTCGTCCTCGTCGTCCATGTGGTAGTTGAGGGTGATGACGGCGCTGATGAACTCGCCCAGTTCAACAAAGTCGGCGGTGATGATGTTGACGCCGCTCTCGCCGGGTCGCTGCGACCGGATCCATTGCATCATTCCCGGCAAAGCCCTGCGGGGTACATGACAGGGAATGACTGTGGAGTTGACTCTCTTGGTCTGGACATTATTTATGGTGTTCCCCAGGGATCAATGTTGGGCCAGTCCACATTTTTGAATATAAATAACATTTGTAAGTTGTTATATTGAGGCTGGTGTGTGCATGTGTCTCTGGTGGACTATATTATTTCAAGCAATCTGCACTTATTAGTGTCCACACATGCTCACCTTTCTGTGATTGTTTCTCGGAGTCCACTAGCCACACCCTTCATCACCGTGCTGGCCTTTGGTGTGAGGACCACCTGGGAAACAAAGAAGGTTCCCTTCCTCCTGCAGGAGACAAGCAGCCCATATGTTTTTCCAATTCATTAGGAATTGAGTAAAAACATATATTTACAGCAGCTTGCTAACCTGCGGTCAGTGACAGAAGCCTGGAGGAACTGAACCAGCTTCTCCGGGTCAGTGGTGTTGGCCCACGGGGCAGGCATCATCTGGCCAGGCCAAAGGAAGGGCACCTCCAGAGCCATGGGGTGATGGTAGAAGACCAGAACTTGGTACTCCTTCTCCCACAGATACTGCAGACTCACCTGAGGACACGGGAAAATAGACTTACCATCATCTGAAATCTTATTTTATTCTTATGATATACATGCAGTTAAAATATATAATTATATCTCTTCAAAAGCAAAAATATTAATTTATTGTGACTACAAAACTGGGGGTAAAAATATTAAAAATAAAAGTAAAAACCTTTGGCACTCATCAGTGCACTGTGTGATAATATACTAGTATTTGAAAAATACCCTGATGTAAAATACAGTATGTTCTGGCTTCTTTTGTGCGTATTAATCTCGAAGCTGTCTTTAAACAGCTGCAGTGCAGAGCGTTGAATCTGCTTGAGAAGAGAATGAATGGAAGCTGCTTGGTGGGTGTTTTAATACCTGTGGAGGATAGCAGTCATTTGTATGCGCCCCATTTTTTAAGTCTATTATTTGCACTGCTAGTCAAGCATTCCATCTTATTCTTTGTACCCATGATTCAAATTGACTAGCAGGGGGTGGATGGATGTGAAGGTGAAGACTCATGAGAATTTATATGCTGCTTGCAATGGGATTGATTTGAACCATTTAACTACCTGCTTGCCCAATTAGCGCATTTGGGGATTTTTTTTTTATTTTGTATTATAGTAAACAGAGCCACACTGTTGTCAATATAGTAATATTTCTTAGAGTGTGGAGACTATGACTTAATTTTTTTTCACTATTTTGAAGGCTTACCTCCTGGGCAAACACAACTGGGCAGAGCTTGTCTCCAAAAACGTCCTTCAACATGGTCACCAGCTTCTCGTGGTGCAGGTTCTGAACGCCGTAGAAGTGGTTGAAGTCCAGGAACACCACTTCTCTGGCGTGTGCGGACAGGAAGCTACTAATCTGCTCCAGACCTTCTCTCACCTACAGAAATCACATACACAAGAGATTCTTTTTAATCTAGGCCACACATTTCGCTAATCATAATTTGAATCAGCAGAAAATGAGACACCTTCCAGCATGTGCTTGAATTTTGATATTACAAATCATGCATTATTCATTGCGAAAATCAAGAAAATTTGCCCCGTCTCACAATATTAACATTTAAATGGACATTCAATGAAATTTGCAGAAATGCAAAAAATAACATTCTTGCTCTGTCTCAATCAAAACATAAAATAATGAATCTTAACCATTATTCAGTTGAAAAGTTGAACACGAGCTTGTAGAGAAGAAGACAGCTTGTAAAATGTAATGTGTTCTTCCTTGGCTATGGCACGAGTGCCTATAAAGCTTCAGAGAAATTGGCTAAGTCCCTTTTGGGTCGTCACAAACACATAAAATAGCGGCACTGAGTAGAGCTCATACATCTGGCTAAACTGAAGAATAAAAATTTGGATCACCATCAAGTATATATTGTAGCAATTCATCTCCCAAGTGTGTACACATTTTCCCATTACAGCAAGATTTCTGTTTCTGCATTATTCACTGAAAAATGAGGTAAAACTTCCTGTTGAGGAATGAGAAATATCAACTGCTCATAAAACTAAAATTACACACAGCAGAGCACAGATGGCCATTGGTCTTAATTTGCATCAGCACCAAAGAGAACATCTTCATTAGGAGTCAAGATTTCATTACTGAGAATTATGATAAAATGTCAAGGTAATTATTGAGGTATAATTTGTATAATCCCTCTCAATTAACCACAGATTCTTTGGCAGAGGTGTCAATTAAATTCAAAATTCAAACATTTTTTTTTTAAATGTATCAATATGGATAGCTTGCTAACTAGCTGGATAGATGGCTCGTTACATCACTAGATTGACTCACAGACAGACAGACGGACAGACAGACACTATACTGACTGTGGCACTGAAGAGACCGTGGGCAAAGAAGAGCTCATTGTCGGGGTCTCGTGGTTTGGTGGAGATGCGCAGGTCAAAGAAGCGAACGCCGGACTCCAGCTGACTGTTGAAGTTCATGGTCTGCGTGGCTAACCATTTCCTCATCAACTTTTTGGCCACCGTGCCGAAAACAGACACAAAGTTCTGCACAGTCTCGGGCTGCTCGGGGCCCACGGGAGACGCCTCGTCGATGTAGAAGCTGAAGGAGTCATGGGAACCTGGAGTTGACACACACAAACAAACACAGGCTTCAGGAGGGATGTTGTGTCGTTGTGTATTTGTGTGGCCTGCGCAGGGATGGAAGCGCCACGTTAGAACTAGCCTGGCGCCATGGCAACAACTTGTCTGAATAACAACATCAGGATTGTTAAGTCATGAACCGAAACAACTTGAAAGCATCCTCAGCACATGACCACGCTGAAGAGAAGACAAAAACAACTCAGCATGGCTGTCAGTGCTGACTTGTTTTTTTTTCCACCCCTCACTTCAGTTTCCTTATACGTATTTTTTTAATCATAGTACATCTGGCAGCTATCGACCTTTGAATGATGTTTGTAAACAATAAGCACCAGAGTACTTTTGGGTGGCAGAAGGCGAGTGACACTTATTAAATTGGAAAACGCAGACAAAAATGTTTTGTTCGAGCCAATTATAGCTGTATTTTGGTGTTTGCCTGGCTCGTTCAATAAAAGGCTGAAAATGTATCGACAACTGCGACTCTCCTTGCCCGTACGTTAAGTCATTATTGTATCTTAATTGCTCCAATTTTGTTCTCTTCACTCTAGCAATAAGTGAAGCTCCGTAATGAAAAAGACGTCGGCTGAATTCTTGATCATGAAAATTGTCTTTCTTGTTTTGTGTCCTGATGTGACCTACTGCAGTGTGTGCATGTATCACGTTACACAAACCAGACAAATTGTTTTATCATCCGCCTGCTTGTTCTCATTTCAGCAATCGATTCCCCATCCTCTTTTTTTGTCTCATCACAGGCCTGTTCAGTCTTGCACGGTAACAACACGCGCACACATTTAAGCAGACAGACAGACAGGAAACCAGAATGAAGCCTCCAGTCCAGCTTCCGAGCCGCGGCAAACTTATTGAAGATGTTTCGAGACAAAGCAGAATTGGCAGCTGGAGCAGGTGGACACTGCGGGGGTCGGGTGACGGGGTCACGTCGGGAAGCGGAGCATGACCCCAACATGCTCAAACAGCTGGAGCTCAAGTTACCGCTGGGAAGGACTTGTCTTCAATTTTAAGCTTTGCCCAACTGAACAAAAAAACAAATCGTGACAGTGCATCCACTTTTTTGTTTGTTGGTACACCATGAGTTTTATTTATTTATTTATTTATCTATTTTAATGGAAACATATGGCTCACTAAATGTTGGAATCCCAAGACGTTTTATTCTGTTGTATGAATGGCAATAGGTGAATTGAACCTTTTTGCCATCTCTGTATGTCGCTGGTATAGATAAATGAGTGAAGATGCATTATTTGTAGCAGTAAATAATTTTTGGACCAGTTAAGTGAATTTTTTTTTTTACTTGCAACACATCTTGGTCACATTTTAATGGATACAAAAAGCCACCGCAAACTCCAGGCAAGGAAATAAAGCTGCATGACAAATGAAATGTGGATGTCATGAAGCTTGAGCATGATATATTCATGGAGAAAACCACAAACACCGCAGCCGTGGAACATCTTTAAGCCTGGAGGCTTTTACGATCCTTCCAAACTGTCCACAGGAGCAGATAGATACAAGCCGGAGTTGAGTAATACTTGTGAGGATGAGCAGAAGATGAGATGAGGGGAGGAGATAAAGAAGACATAAGAGGAGGAAATGTAGAGCGGATTTAAGGCGAGGATGACATCACATAAGGAAGTGGGTTTTAAGAAGATGGAGAGAATATCAGGGATAATAAGGAGATGAGAAACAGATGGAAAGAAATGCGTAAGGCAAGCGTGTCGACGCATGGCGGTTATGCTTCGATGGATATAACTAGTTTTGAAATCAAAAGCTAGTAAAAGGTTCGATACTTTTCAATTTATTTCCATGAGGAGAGGATTGGGGTGAATGAGATAAAATAGGGAGCTGAGATACAATTAAGTGTGCAGGTAAGTGGGGAAGTTGGAGGAGGGACTATAATTTGGCCAAAACGAGGTGTGGAGGGAGGACGAGGGAAGGAAAATTGAAAATGAAAAGAAATTCGGACGGAAAGTGATGAGGGGAGGAGATAAGAAGGGGAATGAAATGAGGAAAGGACATTTGGAATGAAAAAAAGAGACGCCAAGAGGAAAGGAAGATGAGGGAAGTACATTTGGAGAGGAAGTGAGCAGATGAGGAGAGGATTTGAAGATGGGAGAGGGGGATAGGAAATGAAGAGAGGCGAGATGAGGTGACACTAGGAGAGGGTGAAAGGACATGGGTGATGGTTTGAGGAGGCCAAATACCACAAGGAAAGACAATAAAGGGAGGAATTTAGAGCATTTGGGAAAGATGATCAAATGAGAGTGGGAAGGGAATTAGGCGAGGAAATGAAGAGATGAGGAAACCAGGAGAAAAACTAAGTGGAGGAATTAAGGTAAGTAGCCCAGAAGAGGGAGGTAACTAGGGAAGGAAAAGGAAAGACAAAAGATGATGAGGAAAGGAGGCTAGGGTGGGGATTTAGGAAAAATGAGGGAGGAAATTAAAAGATGAAATGAGGAGCTGAGGATGGAAGGTAAAAAAAAAAAAGAAAGAAAATGAGGTGAGGAGCCGAGAACAAAACACCAAGTTACCAGTTCACATTCTAATTAAAAATGAGTGACACATACTCATTTGGAATGTACTGGAAGAGTAAGACTCTTTGTAACACACTGCTTCCTTGAAACTGAAGCACACCCATGGAGCATCATTGAAATCCAAGCATGTGGACATCCATTCCCTTCAATCTCCCCATGCGCTTTTATCACTTGTCCAGCCTAAAAATAGCTTTGAATGTGCACACGGCTACCTGGCTGGACTGTTCTTTATCGCTTTTTCCTCCCAAAACCACACGCACGCACACATGCACTCTCGTTGCTGTGTACCAACTGGACTTTCCAAATCAAGACAAATGCCCTTCTGGAAACCCAATTAGCAGACAGTACCACGACTGAGGCCGCCTGGGTAGAAAATCCATACAACATCATTTTCTGCCTGCTTGTAAGACATCTGGATATAATCAGGAATGTTTGCAGGATTGCCCCCCCCCCTTCCCAAAAAAAAAGAAAACACAGCAAGAATCTATTTTCAGTCTCCCCCAAACATCTTGGTGCACTGGTAACTGATCATCATTCTCCTTGTTTGGGGATTAAGACGCAACTGAGCGATCCAGTCAAGGGATTTATGTCTCCTCTTTCGGAGGAAGCCAGAAAGACACAAAATATTCCTTCTGCGGCTTCTTTATTTATCGCCTGTTTGTCAACCAGTGTTAGGTGTACCACACCTCTCAATCAAAATCAGCACTTGGTTTAAAGATGACTAATTCAAATGCAAATGTGGACTCGGGAGAAAATTGCAAATCCGAATCCATCACTTTTTGCTCAGTCCCATCTATTACATTTTACAGCCTTGTCCAAAACAACTGCTGTCCGTTGTAATGATGCTAGATTGGTTTCATGGTGACATACGAAAATATGAATTCACACAGTATCTGGCAGCACGTTATTGGTCACCGCACTTGATGCGAAACAAACCAGTTTGCAGGAGTCGTCTCGTAGCTGCAGAAAATAGCCCACTGGGTCCCCTACTGTGATGTGGGGGGTGGGAGTAAGGGGGTGGGTCAAATGGTGACTGTACAATAAATTGCTGCAATATAGGAGATGGAGAAACAGTGGTGAATTATTACCACAGTAGTAAGAGCTGGAGTTATGGCAAGCATTTGTTTTTTTTTTATGTGCCATCTTCCATGTTGTTAACACAAATCACCCTAATATCAGCCTAAATTATTCAGTCTAATAAAATTGAAGCATTTTCTCAATTGGTGTTCCTCAAGGTTACATTCTAAGACCCATTCATTCGTTACAAAACACATTTCTGCTGTCTATTACTGTAAATCAGCCTTATCATTCTTTAATAAAATACAATGTTCAACCTCTTCTTGGTCTCTTGCACACACTTTTCTGAAATAAAACATCGAACCGTCATCAACAGCAGCTGCTTTCTCTCCTTCCTGCGTCGCAACTGTCACACATAATGATAGCATGACAATTACAGCCCTGAAGGTCGAGCTAATATGAGCCAACAGAGACAATGACAAATGTGTTTCTGGACTTCATCATTAAACGTCCTGATTTGCATCGCTGCCAGCGTGAAAGTTGTGCTCAGTCATTAACGCCAGGAAACTCTGCTCTAATTGTGCTCATCGAAAGATTTTGCATTGTTCTGGTGCAGCATATTGTTAATTTTCAATAATACAAAGCTGGTAAAGCGTTCATCTATTCAGCTCGTTCAGAACGCCGCAGCTCAGTTTCTGACCAGTACACAGAAATCAGATATTACTCCAAATCCAAAAGGTTTTACACTGGCTCCCGGTCAACTATAGAAGAGATTTAAATTTTTGATACAGCTCTATAAATTCATTTAGGCCCTAATATCTTTACTACAGTAAGTGCATTTGTGCATATCTCCTTTTCAATAGGAACATTGAGCTTGTATCCTCTTAGGGGACAATCAAAGCACAGACCCATAATGATCCTTACTAATTGCCTGTCATAAAGAAGGACGCCACAAGCACAGCTGTGCTGCCACGGCAGTTGGTGCAAAACCAGGCAGGCGCTGTTTAGCTGTTTGGTAAGAGAGTCGCGTCATCGCACTCCTCAGCTCACACTGTTGGGTACTCCAAATTGACAACACACTTGAGTCGGGATTAGTCAGTCTGTCATCTGGGGACATCTAAAAAAAATATATTACAAAAATAAATAACATGGGCGAAGCATCTGTCTGTCCGTCCCAGTTTGGGTCCCACCTGAATACGAGCGGAGCACAATAAATTTTCCCTGTGAGAAGAATTACTCTCCAATAGCAACACATGGTTGTGGCTAAAATAGAATTCTTCTCAGATTAGGAAATCTTGACAAACAATTGTGCCAACACAAAAAGCAAGAATAGTAATCATCACAATGTGTTTATGCAGAACATGGATCCAAACGGAGGAGGTGGGTGGGAGGCGAGCATCTGAGCTTCACCCCACTACCACCACCAGCACCCCCCCCCCCCACCCTCCTCCTCCACGGTGGCAATGAGCAAGTAATGATAGCTAATTAAATGGGACAGAGCATGCTCCCATGCTGCTCGCTGCCTCGCCGCGTCTCAACCAGGCCACACTTAGGCGTGTGATTCAGCAAATTACTAGCATAACTTATGACATGTCAACGCTGGTGTGTGGATTCTGACTCATATAAACAGCGGTGAGTCGTGTATTTAGTACCTGATGATTCCCAACTTCATCCACCTCTTAACACCACAGCTAATCATATCGCTCTGATTGAAGCAATCATCGATCATCATACTTGCCAAAGACACTGATTTTCATTTACAAATATAGGTGTCAAGTCAAATTGACTGCTTATTTAAAAATATTTTTAAGTGAAGTCTAGAAAGCCTTTTTTTTTACAGTCCTTCAAAATAAAATACAAGTATCCTTAAGCGAAATTCCATAAACACAATTTGGTTTTGAAATAGTTAAAATGCATTTCCAATTAAGTGGCAGGTTTTGTTGGTATCTGCTGAATGTAATGATTGTAACTTATAATCAATTAATCAACTAAGATACTTTTCAAAGCAACTAGTCTGTAAAGTAACTAAGTTACTTATTAAAGAATCTGTGATCAACACAGATTGTTGTCATTCCAGACGATCCTGCCGCCCATCCGCCCACTAGCTTGCTCGCTAGACCGCAATGTAATGTGCCCCCCGAACCTTTTTTGGAATTTGGAGAATAGTGGAGGAACCCAGAGTACCCAAATAAACTACACACAGGTACACAATTCCGCACAAGTGTACAGCCATTACTCAAAAACACTTGGAATGAAAATCCTTGGCGCACAGCAGCATGAACAAGTGAATGATGAATCTGAACATTACCTTAATGACTTTGTATTATTAATTGATTGTGATAAGATATTGCAGAAAAGAGGCGGAGCTTCTGTAAGGACAACTGCGCACTGTTAGGTTGGCACCATCTATCTATCTATCTATCTATCTATCTATCTATCTATCTATCTATCTATCTATCTATCTATCTATCTATCTATCTATCTATCTATCTATCTATCTATCTATCTATCTATCTATCTATCATGGAATGTAAAATAATCATACTGTGTATAAGCTGTCACGTTGCGCAACAGGTCTCGCACATCGAAAGAGACCTCGTTGCGTCCTCGGTTTACAACGGCACCGAGATACGACATTCCGAGGTTACGAACAGCTACCGAGGAGGAATACGCTTCACATGCCACACAAATAAATACTTTGCGATTGTTTTTCACTTGATTGCATTAAATTCATGGATGATAAGTGTTTTTGCATATATATATTTGACTTCAGTACTTGGTGATTATGTGCTGACTAAAGAAGACGTTCCGACTTACGTGAAAATTCATCGTAAATGACCTTCGGTAGAACGTATTGAAATCTTGAAGCCACACATTCACGCACACGGGCAAACGCAGCCGATGAAACACGTGGATTTACTCACCGGGGATGGCCAAGTTGGTGAGTGGGATACTGTGCATGCTCTGCGGGAGACTCGACATCCAGTCGGCGAAGCGCATGTCAGTACTTCTCCCGTAAGACGAAGCCATGCCGCCGCTGCACCCACCGCCGCCGTGCTCGACACACGCTTCTTCTCCAGCACCAGGACCAGCTTGCCTCACTGCCTACCTTCCTCCCTGCCTGCCTGGATGGGTGGATAGATGGATGGCTGAGTGGATGGATAGATGGATGAATATAGTGCGCGCTCCTCCTCCTTCATCTCCTCCTCCTCCGCCCTTAGTGGACGCACACACGCTCCACCCGCAAGTTAAGCGACAGTCCACACCACACACACCCCTGGGCGGGTCACGTCTGCGTGTAGCACAAGATGGGATCTTGCAAGGCAACAGGCACGTGTAGCAATAAGTTATAATATTTAGTTTTTAAACCTCAAATGCTTTAAATTCAAAGTTCCTTAGTAAAAAGGAGAATTATGTATAAATGCACTGTGCTGCCTTGTTAATGGTGTTTTGCACATGCTCCATCCTCACATCCAAAAAATATACTACTGCACATACCTTTGAAAGTTAGCATACATATTAATAGCCAGTTTAAAAATAATAAAAGTTGTTTTTAATTATTGAAGAGATTTTTTATGGACTTCGTGAGCCACTGATGTGCACTGACACGTGTATCTAGATAGACGTAGTGTGTAAAATTTTCCCTCGAGGAATATTAGAGGAGTTTTGCTTTGAAGTCATATCTAAGTGACTCACTAAGATGTACAATTAAAGGTTACATTAAATCGTATTTAATAAGAAACAACCGTAATATCGAAAAAGGTCAACGACAGCTTTGACGAGAATAAAAAATGATGTGCCTCATAAAACTTCCGACATTCACGACCCAAGTTGTGGCATGTGATAATGCGTTAAGCGGCGCTCCAGGCGGGTCTACTGCGAGGTGAGTCCAAAATACATGCTAACTTCCAGGCCCCACTTAAATGTAAGTGACAATTTTAATTAACCACCCGCAAAAAATCTTTCCAGGTTTTTCTGTCGTTTTTGTTTAACCCTTTAAATGTGTCGTTGTTTTCGAGCATCACTGCGCTAACTTGGTTGCAATGTGCAGGCTTAAGGGGCTCCTGTTGATTTATGAAGGGGCGTGCTGGATTAACATCAACAGCCGGCCGCCACAGGCCCTGTCACTTTTCCTCGAGATTTTCCGCTTGATGCACTAACCCAGCTGATCTTCAACCCAAAAGACGCCCGTGGGGCAAAATTCTTACAGTTACATAACGGCCTTCAGGTAACACTGCCGCTTCTCTACTCGAGTGAGGCAAACGCATGGAGAACGTTGATGCGAGTCCACCGTTCCATTTATAGAAGTCAACGACCTGCAGCTCTTTGCTTTGCTTTCCTATTAGAATCAATGAGAAACACCTCGAAATCAGTTCATTCAAAAACAAAAGAAAACACATTTGTTCAACATAGCATCCAATATTGCATTTTATTGCTTGTACAAAAGCAAGGGAAATGCAGATGTATGAGTAAAAAAAAACATTAAGGCATCTTTATGTTTTCTCTTGTGGTATTGTCAGAAAAGTAACAAAAAGCTCTTTTATGTCCACATGATCCAATCTGAGTTTTCATTGACATTTTGTTATATCCCGGTTGAGGACCTGACATAAATTGCTTAAAAATTCCCATTTTTAGTAACAAGTTGATTTTATAGTAACGAGGACTCCTAAAACGAAAGTTATTGCACAGGATGAGAGAGAGCAAAAAGAACATTGTAATTTTGCAAATGGTGGCCGTGAGGGGTTTATTCACTGTTAATCGATTACAGTGATGACAAGTGAAACTCGACTTTAAATTAAAGTATAAAGACTTATTTGGTATAAGGAAAAGAAACAGACAGATAAAAAGCACCTTTGTGGCGTGAGAACATGTTTTGCCTATTGAGCAAGGAATCCACAGTGCTGCTGTTTTGGTTAGCAAAAGACTCAAAACAGCAGGGGATTCTTCATCGTCCGTGTGTGAATATCGGAACTCCTGAGAAGCTTATTGGTGGGGAGGTGTTTACTTGCCTTTTGGAGGATGATGCAGTTGACCTCTATTATGGAGAGGGACGGCCACTACAGGGGCAATTATGTTTTGAAGCCACTCTCAAATTAATAACTTATAGCAGCAAGCTTCTTCTTTGATGACTACTCTTGCTGATTGGTCAGCTTATCAAGAATCACTTCAACATAACTTTGGCCTGTCTAGAAGACAGAGATTCCCTTCTAGATTTGCTGCATGGGTCTCAGGTTGGGGGACACCTAGATGACATTAAAAAAAAAAAAACAGTTAGTCAAATGATACATTGGAATATTTAATCATGTTTCGAAGGATGGACTGACCTCAAAGTCGGTACCAGTGCACCCCTTGATGTCGTCTGGAGTGATTCCCTCCCACACTTCTATAAGAGTCAGCCCTTTAGCCTTATCCACATCAAAGACCGCCTGAGTGAAGAGAAGCAGAAACACCATGACAGGAGGAAAAAAAAAACCGAGTGTTTTGTTTAATAGATGTACTTGAGGGTGCAAAGGGGTCACAGAACACAAAGCTAGGGGCCACAATTATTAAAGTGACCTTCAAGCTCTCGAAAAAAGAATTCAATCACAAGTGGATGCGGACCAGCCCTTCAAGGTCAACTATCTTGACGTGTGTATGTGCGTGCGTGTGTTTGTGTGTGACACTGAGCGTGACGCAGTAGGCAAGCAATTAATTGCTGACAACATGAAACATTTAATGGATGTGTTTTTAATTAAGTGCAAACGACAAGTTGCTAACTACCATCACTGGTTTGCGCAAACACAAAGCTGAGCAAACGTCTCAACCCTGCATTCAATAAAGTGATTTTTGTGCGGCTTTAAGATAATCGGACTAAATCACGACTACGATGACTAAATCCCAGTCGGAACAAAAGCGGCTGGAAGATGTACTGCAAGGCATGATGAGAGATTTCACAATAGGAGAGCTGGAGACAAAGTGACCTGGGTCCTGTTGCGTCTCCCAGCGGGGAGTGACAGGCCGAGGCTTCTTCCTCACAAAGCCTGTCACGGATCAGCTCATTAGATTCACGCACACACGTACGTGGCGGGAGGCTGACATCTCACTCCAAAATAAAAGACAGATGGAAGGGCATAGGGAGTAGGAGGATACGTAGACACGGGCACAGACACGCGTCACTACATGTGATGCAAGCGTTCTCAGTCAATATTGGCTGGTGAAAAAATAAACAGCTTTTGTACACGAGTTAAAAAAAAAAGCATTTATTTAGATAAAATTATTTTATCTAAATTTTTATATTTCTAAATATATTTTTTTAAATTTTATATTTCTAAATGTCACTGTTTTATTCCCAATAAAACTTTACGAAATGTTACTAAAAATGCTGTTGGCAGTTATAACTAATATTATCAAAATACTGATTTCCATGTAGAAATTTGACAAGCTCTATCTTTTAAGTGTAGTTTGTTCCAAAATTTCCTGTCGAACACAAAGAGAATTACAATTTGGTTGCGAGATAATTGCTGTCATTGGCGTAAAGGCCACAGCTAATCATTTTGAGTGAACATTTGAATAATTCATTGGTGAATAAATTACTATTTTTTTTTTCCCAAAAGAGAACTTTTTCCGAATAATCGAGATGTTAGCACACGTGATAGAAAGTCATTGAATAAGTGCACGGTGACCGAATGAGGTGATTTTTTTTTTTTTTTTTTTTTTTAGTTCAATGCCAGATTCTTTCAACTAAAAGTCCAAGTGGCCAATTCCAATGTAACACCAATATCCGATTTTCTGTCAATTCCCTTTTCATGGCTGTTTACCCAAACGGAGCGCATGAAACAACCAATATTCTCATCCGCCGAAACCGCATGGAGGAAAATCCATAAAGAAAAACCTCCCAGCAGCAACAATAACACGACTATCAAACATTATATTCATTTTATTTTGCTTGGAATGAATATGCTAAGCTAAACCCCATTTAGGTCACATTTCATTGTAGTTTATTGTAATTATTTATTATAATCAAAACTGTGTCACTAAAACCCTGCAGTGAAAATTCAACCAAAATCAACCCTTTAGAAAACCTTAAGCACAAAAAATAAAAGGTTCCTGGGTCTCATTTTGGGACAAAACTTTTTATATACAGTACAGTGTGACAGAGTATAAAGGAAGTAGAACATTAATTACATTTACAAGGAGTTATCTCTCCTGTCGAGTCCGACCAGAGAGACCCGAGCAAAGTAAGACACAATAAAAACAGGTCGAGCATTATGATGCTCATTAAAGTCATCATTTGCCATGTTTATAGCCTTTCATTTCCTACAGCTGATAGGGGTCAGGCCATTTCCTCGGATAATTATCTCCAAAACTGTAACTCTGTTATTTACTTGCCTTTTTTTTTTTGGCCCCACGTTTGCGCAGATTATTTCTCTGTGTCAAACCAAGAAGGCGATTGAGTTTGAAATGATATCCTCCACAAGCTACCAATGGCAAAAGGTCGACTTCCTTCTTAGCACTCTGCCGTGGCAAGAATTCGACTCAATTTGATTGCTAGACACAGGTTGGCTGAGGTAGTTGAGGTCAAAAGCCAAAACCATTACACTTGTTACATTGTTCAGCCCTCAGTGTGATTTTAACCGTTCTTTCGACTTCCAGGACTTTGGCTTGGAAGTCATTAAAGGAGTTCAGCTCAGTCAGTATCCACAATCTTGACTGTGAGAGGATGATGAAAAATATTCATGCACTTTCATTGCTAGTTTAGTCTTACTGTTCTATTTCAAAATAAGAACCTAATCCATGTTAGAGCCAGGGGCGAACTCTACCCATTTTGATATTCACAGTAAATTTGAAATAGGTTCAAAGTCAAATTCTCATATACAGTACACGGTGTACCTAAACTCTCAATATTATTCTTAATGCCGTGTTTAAACAATGGTTAACTTCTTTTTACTTTTCTTTTTAACGTTAAAGATGAATTACCGTATTTGCCGGTGTACAGGTCGACTCGGTGTATAAGTCGACCCCCTAAAATTCGACGGAAATTTACGATTTTATGATATATCCTTTGTATAAGTCGAGCTCAATTGTTGCATTATATTAAACTTCAAAATTCAATATGCGAAATTTATTGACGAAATGTGTTCAAATTCCGGGAGGCCGTGCGCATGCGGCTGTTTATAAGCACCGCGGAGGAGATCGCGGCCGGCGAGCTCGCGCACGCCACCCGGCACCAACGGGAGGCCGGAAATAGCTCCAAGCCGAGCGGATCGGCACTTTATAAGCACCGCGGAGGAGATCGCGGCGCCTCATTGGACTTCCAGCGGCCGGCGAGCTCGCGCACCCGCCCGGCACATCCGGGAGGCCGTGCGCACGAGCCAAGTGGCCGAAAATAGCCCCCGCCGAGCGGATCGGCTGTTTATAAGCACCGCGGAGGTGGTCGCGGCGTCTCATTCGACTTCCAGCGGCCGGCGAGCTCGCGCACCCGCCCGGCACATCCGGGAGGCCGTGCGCACGAGCCAAGTGGCCGAAAATAGCCCCCGCCGAGCGGATCGGCTGTTTATAAGCACCGCGGAGGTGGTGGCGGCGCCTCATTCGACTTCCAGCGGGCCGCGCACTCGCGCACGCCGCCCGGTTCAAATTTTCTAAGTGCAACGCACAATGAGATGCATGAGAAACGGCCTTGGTTACCATCACATTTGAAGCGATGAATACGAAGTTAAATTTTATGACTCGGTGTATAAGTCGAGGTCGATTTTTTTCGGTCGATTTTGGATCGAAAAAGGTCGACCAATACACCGGCAAATACGGTATGTACATTTCTATTATTTCAAGTAGCGAAAACAAACTTCATCGGAATAATTTGAACGGACAGCATCTGACCTTAAAGATTCCACAGTGGCAAAAGACACACTAAGAGAATGTCTGACAAGTGGTTTGACAGATCGAGAAAAGCAGCAGGAGACCAAATAAGGAAGGCAAGGAGGATGCGGCGGCACCATGCTGGCAAGGGGTAGGAGAAACAGATTTAACCTTTATGGACAGAAAACGCCTCGCTGGGAAATTTTGTGCAATTATAGATCTCATCCGTCGAGCCCGTTGTCTGGTCCGTTTATCGACATATAACTTCCAAAGGGGCCAAACACAGCATGGTAACGTGATTTGAACAAGAGAACTTAAAGATTCACAAAGTACAGTACTGCTACAGCTGCTTTGAAGGGCTTTTTTCTATCACTTCAGCAACATGTATTCTCATTGAAATTGTTGCACTCTGCAGCTGATTCCCCAATATTGCTTACTTAAGTTTTAACGACTGGATTCTGCAGCATTAGGCTTCTTCTGCAATTGAGAGGAGGGGGTAAAGAGTCGTCTTGCCTCGATCCGCAGGAGAGAGGATGATGAAAAATATTCATGCACGTTCAAAGCTTCGCTCCCTTGGAGGAGATTTGGCTCTCTTTAGTGAATGTCAAAGATTTATCTTTAGACTGAACTGCAGAAGATGTGATGGAGCCTGGACAGTAAGCTCTACAATGTCCAAGGATGAATTTCAATTCTCTGGACAGGAAAATTGGCTTGCAGGGGTCACCAACTCTCAGTTTATTTTATTTTATACAGGTAGTTCTCACATGATATAATATTAATAAATATTTTATTTTGTTTTTCATAGGTAATTCTCACATGAAGGAGATGATAAATATTGAATTTCCTCAAATCGTTACCTCCCACTTTTGATGTTTAGGAACCCTTCACATTACACGTCGATTTAAAGCCTGTGCATATGACTTCAATCAGTCATATTCCAGCAGGAGCAATAACATACCAGGCGGGGGGCTGGAGGTAGGGATAAGGTCTTCAATAAATGACATAATAAGACAAGCCATGCCCCAGTGTGAAAATGAAAACACTAAAACAAAATCAATAACTAGCCTCCAAAGAGACTAATTGGTACTAATTGAATCAAAGTCATATCCGTCCACCCTGAGTGCATCACAGCCATCATTCAACTTGTTTTTATACAAGTGTGTGTGCGCGTGCATGTGTCGAGAGTCGCTTATTACCAATGGGTAATGATGTTATCCATCAGCGGAAGCTCTGATGTATCAGTGATAAAGCCTTAATTGCATGGATAATATATTTACAGTGCAACCCTCAAACAATCACGATTGAATGAGTCCAATTATTTTGAAAAGTGGTGAAGGAGTCTATTTGGTGCTGACAGCGAGTTTTGGATTATTTGTCATGGGGAAAATTGTCTTTGCATGAAATGAAAAAATAAATAAATCAAAGAAGTTGACCAGCATCACACATTGATTGTACAAAAACCCTGAGCTTTTTTCTATTATGCTGATAATCAAATTAAATAACCAAGTACAGTTGTTTTAAATGCACCAATATTTAAGTGCTGTGTGATCTTATAAACCGCAGTGGTCTTCAATATTAAATACACTTTTAAGGAATATAATCTGTCTCATATTTTGATGACCACTTAGACCGACTATGCTTTAATGTGGGTCCTGATGGGGTTACTTGCAGAGTCATTCATTTACTTGGGTGGTAATTAATGTAAAAGGTTTGCAAAGCACTGTGTTAAAACATGGAGGAAATGCTGTTATAAAAACACTAAGTGGAAAAAAAAACATTTCAGTTCTCGGAAGGTTGTTTAACAGTGTGTGTGTGTGTGTGTTAACCAAACAAACACAAACCTTCTCTGTAATGATTCGGTCCACACACTGTTTCCCAGTCAGAGGCAGAAGGCACTTGTCCAATATCTTGTGTTTACCTCCCTGGAAGAAAGAAACCACAGCCTAAGGTTAAAACGCAACCATTAACCCCAGTTGCTCCTTTTCAAAGTGCAACAATAATTTCAGAAATGGTTGGACAAGGTATGGATCCAGACACCTAAAGCACATATTTGAACGTCCATTACAGTCTACCCACCATTAATCTTGAAGTGGGAGTAGGTCACATGACATAACACACACGCACACACACATCCACGTGTGCTCCATCATGAATGACAACACCCTTCTGGGCAGTGAGTTTGTGTTCACCTGCTGCACCATCTGGACCGTAGCTGGGCGCCAGACACACTCCGATTATCCCGGCTCAGCGTGTTTGCGCGGCATGTTTTCGCTGCCCTTGCTTTACATTTACATGAAGTCAAAATTGTGCTCGGAGTCGCCCGTCGCGGCGGTACCACTCTGACTAATCAGCTCTTGACCCCAATTTATTTTAGTATTTGAATTAGCTAAAGACAAATGAGCAGCGAACTGGTATGCACGCTGAGCCTTTTCTGCTTAAGAGCCATTAAGCAAACCATTAGGAGAATTACCATTAATCAGTCAGAAGGCTCAGTCATTAGTGCAGGAAGTAGACGCAGAGGGCACAGAGAAAAAAAACAGGGAACGTACACATACACTCAAATGACACAAACCTTTGCTGAGTGCTCCATGGTGACCACCACCTTGGTTCCGGCGCTGGCCACCAAGTCCATGGCTCCACCCATTCCCTTCACCATCTTGCCCTAAAATTGCAAGATAAATATTGACGAGTCGGTGGAGTCCCTTTTAAACTTGTCATCATTACAAAGAATTTAAAACGTTTCGGGCAATATTTTTATGTGCTGCACAGTTCAAGAAACACAGAGGAAAAGTAGAAAACCAATTTGTTCGTCACAAACGTCAATTAAGATAAACCACAATTTTCAAAAACATTTAATATAAGGTCTTGCCAATAACAAAAGAGTTGTTGTATTCCTTCCATGTTATCTTAAGTGGAGAGGCTGCAGCTTTAGAGACCTTTGGCATTATTTGTCGCCAATGAGGAACGAAAATCTCTTTCATTTGTCTGAACAAAAGAATCCACGGATAGCATTCAGAAGACATGAAGCTAATCAAAATAATGTGAAATAACATTTTTGTATTTTGGCAGAAATGTCAGCTGAAGCCATGTCAAAGCCTGAGAAAATGAAAGCATCGCAATCAGTGCCAGAGGGACACCAGTGAATGTAAATTGATGAAAATAACGATGAACACAAAAGTCGTACTCGTAGCTCTAAAGCAGCTGTCCAAAGTTAAATTAACACAATCCGCCAATTGCAAAAGTACTCTAAATCGGACAAGATTTATATATATAATAAAAATCTGTTTGGGCAATAACATTCACTTTTAACATGACAATGTTAAGAGCCATCTGAGCTAAGAAACAAATGTTTTCAACAAAAAGAACATTTGAGGAAAATAAAGTTTGCAATGGCAGGACTAAATCCAATTAAAAAAATAATCTGTGAGGTGAGGGCCGTGCTCAGGAGACATCCTGGCAATCTGATACGTTTGAGTGCTTTTGCCAGGAAGAGTGGGCAACTATTGCCAAGTCAAGACGGGCCATGCTGATAAGACTCCTACACAACACACTGATTGAGGGCTCTCATTAAATCAAAAGGTGCTTCATAAAGTATTGAGTTTTCCGATGTACGCCTTCCTGCAACCAACTTCGTATATTAATTTTCCCAGATGCATTTTCTTTCCTATTAGATTGCACACGTGATCGTTCAAATGTTCTCATCTAAAATTATTTGGATTGCAACATGAAGAACAGAAGTTTCGCAGAAGAGGCGTGAAGTTAGAAAGGCCCCATTGTTACTTACGTACCAGATCCACAAATGAATATCATAAATTAGAGAATATGAACAAATGAACTAACCCGGCAACCTCAACACGGCTGTCAGTTGAGTAAAACGTTTCTTTTTGCTCGACGTGCCTCAGTGTCCCCGGTGACATGAAGAAATTGCCACGGGGTTGACGACTGAGTAACTGAATTAAAATCCCATTTGCTCATCAATCATGCGAAGAGGCTTCTTTGCTTTACTCTCTCCTCGATAACCGGGGGATATATACTATAAATGCCGAGTGTTGTGAATCAGAAGGATCCAGACTGCCTCTGGGGAGGCCAGCTGGGTAGGGAAGATATCAACGCAAAGCAGTGCGAGGGCGGCGAGAGGAGCGCAGGGGGAAGTTTGATTTAATTGAATATACTGTCACGCATCATCTTATAAAAAGCTGTAATGAGTCCTCAAACTACTTTCATGGAAAAAAAAAATCCACTTTGAGCTTTAAGCATCTCACAAAGATATAAAGCCCTGAACCTTTAGTCACACCTCTGCTTTTTTATTTCACGCGCAGCGGCTTTTCATAGGCTATTCCGGCAGGAAACGGTGTCTTTTCTTTTTTTTTTTTTTTCTACGCGATCGATGCTAATGCATTTTCTGACATTCAAAACGCTCGCTAGTGTCCGCGCAGGCCCTCGGGGGACGACCACGTCTGACCTGATACTCGCCAAGTCTGACTTGTGTGATGATGAGTGTGAGCCAGACACCTGCGAGCGAGCGAGCACACCCTCCTCAGTGACCCGAGCTGTTGTGTACGCGGACAAACATCAATATTGTCACGGTTTAACTACGGAGTTTGGCTTCTTCTGATCTTCGGCTTTGCATCTGCTTATCTGTAGGCTTTAGGTTTATTTGATCTTGATCTATATGCGTGCTCACGTTTGTATGACTCAGGCGGAGATAACTGCGTCAAATTTGAACATTTTAAATCGCCCACTTTTGATCGAAGTCAGCAAAAGGCCCGACGTCTTTGAAAGATTATTGCGAAAGCATATCCTGTGACGTGGGTCGTGTTAAGACAATTCTGCTTCCTGATCTGCTCTGGAACGAACAATGAACAGTGAGAAGCACCAATTGCAAACGCTAAACATTTCAATATTCACAATCCTAAGATCAAGTTGCAAGTTTTTCAAACGCACAACTGAGGATTTTCTCATAATGTGTCTTTTTCGTGTCGTAATACTTGCCTGCTCTTTAAATTAATCCTTGCCAGCGGCAGCTAGTGTGACTTAAATAGGCGTTAAGGGAAAACGTTAGCAGCTTAATGGCCTTTTCCAAAGCGAGAGATAATGTGGGGGGACTGTAGGAGGCTGGATCTGTGGCGTCGTACCCAGATTACAAGAGACATACGGAATGATGTTCAAGTACTGCTGGGATGGCGCCAATCGGGATAAGAGAGAGACAGAGATGACATTGAAGTCAGGCAATGCTCACTCAACAAGTTTTTTTTTTTTTTTTTTTTTAAAGAAAGCCACTACTAAAGCTTTTCATTTTAAGCAGTGAAGCATCAGCAACTGAAAATACTTTCCAAACATGGAGCATTTGATGTTTGCATCGCCATGGCAACTTGTTTGTACAGTGTGACAGATATACCAGAAAAAAATGATTCCTTTTCCAATAGTTGCCACTTGCCCAGCCGCTACTTTTCTTTTCCGTTGAACATGTCTGACAATCTCCAGTGCCTGAGCCTGACATAAAAGAGTCTCCATTTAATCATACAGTGAAAGGCTGCAGCAAGCCTTGCTTACGCAGGTGATTAATGGATGAAAAGCGAGGGATTTGGAATTATTACCAATTTGTTTCAAACTGAGGACGATGCCAGCAAAGCAACACCCCAACGCATCCCAGTGGGATTCAATAAGCTTTGCTTTTTTTTTTTTTTTTTATCTCGTTTGTGTGTGTTTGTGAGTTACACTACTTCCAGTTATTCCTGCCTTGAAATGAGTTATGCAACGGCTTTTGATTAAAATCCAATCAGACCTGTGTAAACAATTTTGCTTCAAGATGAGCCATGGTTAATTCTACTGCCATCCACAATGGAACAAAGCACACACAATTAAGACGACCACTTAATATGCACATGAACTGACAGGTAATCTTTTAAGCGGCTCCATTTTGTAACAGAAAAAAATTAGGGTAGGATTTATTTATATCATCGTTCATTTTACACCTACAGTTCTCTGTCTGGGGTTTAACTACTTAATGGTATTTGTTCGTTCGTTTTTTTTTTTAATGGCATTTGTCCATTCACAAAGGCATCACTGGCCAAATACAGCCACACAGTCAGCTGTACAGAGGTCGTGACCCAAGTTTCATCTAAATGGCTATGGTCAACTAAATAGTCAACTGAGTAAAAACAAAAACACTGCTTTAACAGCATGCCAAAAAGATTCTATTTCAGATTCAAAAACACAGAATGTGGAAGTCGAGTGTTGAGGAGAAACATATCTTAATTTTGTATTAACACCTGGGCGCAGGTCCCCCAAATTTAGAATCTTTTTTTTCCGGCCCTAAAAGTTCAATAATAGCCAAGCAAATTCTTAACTGTATTCGACTCTAGTGCACTGTCTCAAACCTTTGTTGATCCAGAGGTTTTAGCCTGAGTGGAGATGTAAAAGCATTTCAAAGCCATCAACTGGAAAATGTTTATCTGCATTTGCATATTGAAAGCGTTCCAAATCGAAATCGCGCACAGAGCGCAGCATCCCCGACTCCTACGTTAAAACATTTCCAATTTCACGCTATGCACCCATTTTTAGATGGTGAATAATTTTCATTATCAGAGACGGAGTGGATTGTAATTCTCTTCATCTGTCCTTTCAAAGGGAGGGGGGGGCATAATGAGGATTGAGGCGTAGGTGAGGGCCATGGTGTCGTGTGTGTGAGCGAGCAGTCCAGAACCAGTCTGGCTTACTAAGACAACTGCCGTATAAAACCTCCCCTGCAAAGCCAGCATAGTCAAGTGCCGAGTTAATTCAGCATGGCCACAAACAAACAACACAACCCGAGAGGTTAATAGAAAATAAATGAACCCTCTGAAAATGCTGTCTATCTTGGCCATTGAAGACAGCTGCATCTCGAAATGAAACGTGTACACTTCAGTCTAGCGAAAAAACTGCAATGTGCCGGGGGACGTTTGTGTCGAGTCTCGCCCCCTCAACATTCTGTACAAGCTTTTAATGGGTTCTTGACCTTCGTAATCACAGAGGAAGGCTGTGGCTGCCGTGGTCCAGAGACCAATTGACCTGATCAAACATCTTGCTCGAATCCCATCCCCAGCCATAAGCGCCTCCAGAAAAGAACAATTGCCGTGTTCTGATCGGGGTAATGACAGCCTTCAAACCGCCGCGCATAAAATAGACACAATGGTGAAGAAAAATCAGGTGTACCCTGGAACAACAAGAAACCATTATCAAATAGGAGGTACCAAAAAACTGCTTTCTTCTTCGCCCAGGCAGCAGCTCGGGCGCTGCCAGGAACATGTAATTCTTCCTCAAATAGGCTTGTCATTTTGGAAGTGAACCACTTGAGTCTGCAAAGTCAGGCTGCTCACGCTTGTTTTGGACTGAATGAATATGACAGAGAGAGGGAGTGTGAGATTTCATCCTTTTAAGCATTGAAATTCTTGCTTCAAATGGGAAATGTGGGAAAAAATGAACACATGGCGCCAAAAGAAGGCATGTCCAGCATCACAATAACCACTACCATATAGAACGACATTATGAGTAAAGCGCAAACCACTCATGAGGATGAACTGGGTGGGGGGGTCATGAAGTGCAGCTCCATGAATTTGTTATGACAACATCCTGTTTCATGGAGGATAATCGACATTGCAATTTTCTCAGCGGTGGACTGTTTCATTGATGCTACACTGACTCAAAAGATGCTCGTATCTAGATTCTCATCAAAATGACTTTCTTGGTCATTTCGGTTTTATGGAATGGGTGGTGTATTTTCGAACTATCTTTCCATCTATGTTTTTGACCCAAGGGAGGTCATAAAAAAATGTAAGCTAGTCTTTACGAGCTACACCGACTACAGCGTCGGTGCCATTCTATGAAATTGAATCCAATAAGGTTGCCAGATGAGTGCGAGTTCAAACAGACTGATGACATTTGAGTTGCTGCCAACTGACAAGAAATAAACTTACCGGGATCATCCAATTGGCTAGGTCTCCATACTTTGAAACTTGCATGGCTCCGAGCATCGTCAAGTTGATGTGGCCCCTGAAGAGAAAAGACAGCTGTCATCGTTTGAGTCAGGGCTTTTGAGTAAGACGATGATTTTCCATCTCTGCTACTGTCATCTATTTTAAATGTGGACAATTCAAAGTAGGCTTTGAATGCAATTTTTTTTTTAAGCTACACAGGCCAGAATCTTTATGATGAACCTTTAAACTACTTACTATAAAGACTTTGTCAAGCAATTACCATCATTTTCTGTATCAATTAAGTACCAAGGGAGTTCTTGACATTCGCATTTTTTTTAATTTTATTTAGGAGCCTTGTTTAAATTGTGTTGGACCTTGTGCCTGACCACACCGCAACCCTTTGTGAGTCAGGCGATAAATATGAATCTGTCTTTTAGTTACTCCTTCCAAACATCCATAAATCTTGCACAAAGGCTAAGACCGAGGTTCATTGTGTGGTCGTTGCCTGTGTGACAGGAAAGTGCTATTTATGAGCATTATTGGATTTCCACGGGGTGGACGTGTGTGTGTGTGCGCACTCACACACCACAACTGATGTGTATGCAGGTGGGCAATGGCAGACAGATCAATAGTAACCAAGGTATTTGGGAATATTGGCCGGGCTGTCGCGTATTGCATTTGTTAGAGATGCTGTTTGTAAATAGCCTGCCTTGGGATATCACATTGAAGCTTGCGTGTTTATCAAACGGGGTGAAGTTCAAGCACCTACTTTGAAGAGAATATTGAGATTATGCACAAGAATAACTAAACAGTAAAGTTCCCATACGTCATGCATATGAGGTTGTCAGAACTTTTTGAGCATTACCCTCGGATCATGGCAAATGACTCATCGCTGGAGAAGTAGGCAGCTCCGGGAAGCACTGTGACAGTCTCCTTTCCTACAGCGCATTGAAACAACTCAGTGGAAAACTTCACCAAATGAATTTATGTTGAATAATAATGTGTAAAAAGAAAAAAAATCAATGACATGAATTGTATTTGTGTTATTTAGCTCGTGCTTTATTTTTTTAAGGCTTCGATTCAGCTTGGGCACATATCGATCGGGCTCACCTGCATTAATTAGGTCTGCATCTACATCAGCGTCTGTTGGGTATGGGCCCTGCAAAGATTAAAAAAAAAAAAAAAAGATGCACTGGGATTTGATTTGTGTGCACACAAAGTGAGTCAGAGAATTGCATTTTTCTCACTTGATGAGACTGATTTTTGACGGGGAGAGATTAGTGCATCGCTTGTTCAAAACTGGCACTCATAATTAAGACATTTTGACAAATCAGGCATTGCCATGGACGCCTACACTCTCCTGTCAAAAATTGATTGGAGAGTCATTCCATCTCAGCGGCAGCTTTCTTTTCTCTGGTCTCAGAGTCAATAATGATTTTGAAAATAAAAAGGAAGAAAATTAGTCTAGCCACCACAGTGTGTTCCCTAAATTGAAAACATTATTATCAAGGGTCCCCAAATTGAAGTACTAAAAACTTACCAGTCCTAAAATTCCATTTTCGCTTTGCAGATGCACAGTGATGTCTGGCTTAATGAAATTGCTGGCCAACATTGGGATGCCAATACCGAGGTTAGCTGGTCAACATTTTGTTAAGGATCAGATTGATGAAATGACCATTAAAAATATGGAGATTGGATGTTCACTCCCAGTGCCATATGCCAAACAATCTAGCAACCCTCCCTGTTCTGCAGCCTTAGCGAGGCTGTGATTTAGAAGAGTTAGTCTCCTATTTGTGGCTTTCCTTATAAGAGCCGGATTGTTTCCAGGAAATAAGAAGCATAATAGCAACCCTGATTGGTTTCCATACAGCACAGCTTTCCATTCGATTGAGCTCTCAGGGAAAAAGGATACCATACATCCCATCTTCAAACTCCAAAGCTGCACGACGAATGATCCTTTCACGGACAATATCGGAATCCTTTTTTGGTTTGGGCTTCTCCTCTTGGGGTTTCTTTATTGTTCGTTTCTGGAAACAGTCAAAGGTTTATAATGTCATGTGTCTAGAGATAAAATGACGGTATTGTCAACCACACATAATAGACATCATGAAAATGTCATTATCACACGAGTGACATCATTTTTGTTCTAGTCTGGTAAATCAGAGTCGCTTAAAACTCATGTATGTTTTTTTTTTTTTTTACCTCGATTCTTTTTTCATAGCTGCCTCCCTGGACAACCCTGTGGACGTAGATGCTGGGGATGTGGATGTCTTCGGCGGCAAAAGTTCCGACGTCCACCACTTCTTCTACCTAAAGAGAAGAAACCAGAGGCGTTAGCATCAAATCACATGCATGATGTATTTTGGAAAAATTAAGAAAAAAAAGCACATGACAATGACGTCACCCATGTGCCTGAAGCAAGTTTGTCCAGAGACCAACTTTGCAACCGCATCACACCACATTGTTATCATCAACAGAGAACTCATGTGGGCAGAAGTGAGTTCAAGGTCTTTTCTATCCAACTAACAAGACCCAGCAGAGACAATGATTTGAGGCGAGGTAGGTCATCGTGATACAAGTCCAGGCACGAATGCACCTGCTCCTTTCTCCTTAGATAACAATGTTAGAAAAGTTGTCTCCACAAGCATACCAGCTCGGGTGGGGGGGGGGCTTGGCATCACGCTGTTGACATTTAATCTGCTCAAGCATCAAAAAACTTGTGCTGAGATTCCCTGCAGGCCATGTGTTGAACATGGCTTTTATTTTTTTAAAGTCAACATAAAGAGAGGGGAGAAAATACCACTGGTAGTTATTTTATTTTTGCTTTTTGAAGAAAGCAGATATTCTGTCAACAAGCATGATTTGCTCCTTTCTGACGATTGTTTGGTGAACAGACTTCAAGCTGACGACGGAAACCAATCACAAGGGAGCAAATGGGGACTTATGCATGACATTACATAATTTCCCCCCCCCCACACACACACACACAATATCCAGTACTTGCCTGTGTAACGTGGTGTAACCTACTTATTCCATTTACATGAGGGGCAAGCAGCCGTTGGAGCAAATTGAATTAAATCGCTTCTTATCTCGACTTCCTCCCTCAGCACTCGGTGCTGACTGAGAAGAGTCAGCGGTTGAGAGTGGATCTTGGTGTTGTCATGGATACGCATACGTGAGGAAGCTCAAAACCATCATCTTTATCCCTTCTCTTTTGATCGGGATATGTTAAATGTGACACTCCGCCGTGAAAATCGGGCCGTGCAAGATGAGATTGGTGGTGGTGGCGAACCGATAGCGAGGTCCCACACATCCTCCCACGTCTATCCGATAAGCTCGATCCTTTTTTTGTGAGATGGACGATTTGCATAGATGCCTTCATCAAGCAAGACTGAGCTCAAATTTTAAGATGACTTTAAAATAGGGCAGACAGGGAAACATTGTTAAATGACAATTTAGTCACCAATAGAAAAATGCTGTCACCCCTGTTCAAAAGTAATCATTTGAGGTATTTTTTTTCCTTCACTTTTGCAAACCTGACATTTCCTGGGCTATATTTTTAATTAGCCAACCAAAGCTAAGGCGCAACACAAAAGCTCATCAAATTTGAATAAGAGTGTTCTGAAAACAGAAAGCAAAACAAAAAAAACACCCTTTCATCTGCTTGAATGGTGTTCACAGACATAGTTCAGACAGCAGCTTTACAAACACATGGAATGGTAATAAAAAAAATAAATGGCATGATAAACACAGATGAGCAACAACAAACACACAAAAAGAAAAAAACCCACAAAGGCAAATGAGCAGGTGTACGGAGGGAGCAAAAACAAGGCACACAACGCATTGATATTCCTGTATGTGTCCGTCAATTTTCACATCAATGAGAGCAGAACAAGGCAAGCTCGCAGGGATGCTGTGGGGAATCAAAGTGTCCTCCAGAGACGCTTTCTAGAGAGTTTCGGTGTGAGGGTTTTTTTGTTGTTGTTGTTTTTTTTAGGGTGTGGGGTTTTTAAGGTTACTTGCACATATGCTAAAAAATAAATTCAAATTCACAATGATAGTGAACTTATTTTTACACATTTAATAAAGGTTTGATGCTAACAGTATCTAACAGTAAAATCTGGGTTTTATAAAGAAAAATAAATAAAGACTATCGTCTATGGAGCATAGGTGTCGTTATACCACAAAACTTTGTCTGCACAAAATAACTAAAAAATGAACAAACTTGTGTGTATATTTTCGATAGCTGAATGGTGAATTCGACGATGTGCATTTAAATTTAATGCTTTCCCACACAGAAGGATGAAGTGGTAAAACTCCAAGGATGTCACAAGTTGTGCTTCAACTTCACTCAAGTGAGAAGAGTGCACCACAAACAAAAATGTTCCATCTTGACATCCTTGCCGTGATGCCGACTCGCCTTCTCGTGTGAGCTCATGCACACCACATTCAAAAAAATAAAATAAAAGTGCTCGTGCTTACTTTTAAGGCGCTCAAGAGTCACACTGATGCGCTGCTTTGACTTCTATGGCAGACAATATATCCTAAGTTCAATATACATTATTTGCAGGTTCTCTTTTGCTATGAATCACACTGGACAGATTTATGACCAGCCTTACTGAGATGCAACATGTTATCGGGGTAGGAAAAGTGATGGTGTGGCTCAAGGCGACAAGCGGATGAGGGGGACTGCGACACCACACTCTCATTATCCCCATGTATTTATAGAGCCTCCGTATGGGTGTCTATGTGCGGGCAATCGGCCACGGCCTTACTGTCACTTTTAGGGGGGCTCGGCGCCAACGCTCTCCCCCGTGCCCGGAACTGACAACGCAATGGATTTGTTTCCTCTCTGATTTCCAATATCCAAATGAATGGAAGAAAATATTCCAGAAACCCAAATGACATGCTTCTAATCAGATTCACTGCTAATTAAAACCAATGATGGAATTTAGACAAAAATAAATACTGCTAGCAACTATACATCTGGTGTTTTGTCACATTTTACAATCTGGAAGTTGAACCCAGAAAGAGATTAACTTTTTAAGCCTTACAATCTATGTGGCTACCAGTACCAGCGGTCAAACATTGCATTATCTCTGGTTTCTAAGGTACTGAAATATTCAGTAGAGCTAGCAAGAGTTTTATTTATTTCACTTCTAGGGCATATTTTTTTTTGCTGAAGTTGGGGTCCCTTTAGGCATATATTTTATATAAAGTCAAACACACGAAAAAAAAAGTGAAATATTTGGAAGACTTCCAGTTCTTACATTTGAATTCTGAGGTCTCACCACTTCAGAACACAAGCGTAACATTTAGTTCAAGATGATGGAACTTTGCACCAAAACTCACGTGTTTTGTGTAAATGTGCTACATTCAGTTGGTGCATATGTTAAACTAAATTATTTCTTTTGGCTCTGGTTATCTCCCTATTATGATTTATCTTTTTTTCCATCATTCAAAGCTACAGGTCATTTTTGCATCGATGCCTGGAGAAACAAAAAAATTTAATAATAATAATAATAAGATAAGGCCAGAAGCGTAGATCCACTGGACCATGCTCAGATGCATACCTAAATAAACATGATAAGAATTTGCATAATGTACCAAGGCATTCATTAGACATCTTGAACCCACAAAGGCTCATTCATAACAATGAATAGCAAAAATTAGCTGAAAATGTTTGCTGTTATGAATCAATAATTAAATTAGTTTTATTTTGAATGAGAATGCTTTGAACTTCTTTTAAGATGCAATATTGTGTGGAATGGTGCAGTCACAAGTTAGTATAGCAGAGTTCCGCATGGATGTCGTTCAAGTGCCTGCAGATGGTATAGTCTCATAATAATGGTTGTGAACACAAATATATCGCTTATCTGTGATCAACAAAAGGATTCAGTTGAATCCATTTGCGATGACAGATGCGTGAAAAACACTGCTTCGATGTGGTGTCCTACCAAGCACCAGGACTTTTTCAGTGTACCTGTGATAAGGGAATAACTGGACCAGCTGGATACCGTGATACATTCAACAATCCGATGGCAGCTCTAGGTTGCCAAGCAACCATGAAAAGAGCTAGGTGGAATTTGTCAATTTCCAAACTGCTTTGTTTTATCGGATGTATTTTTTTTTTCTTTCATTTAAATTTATTATGTACCATACAAAAAAAAAAAATCATTGCTGTGTCTATTACTAAAGTGACTTAGTCATGAAACCACAACAGTTGAAGTTGAATAAAGTAGTGCTTGCAAAATTAATACAACTTTGAGGAGAAATTTGGATCTAGTAACATAAAATATTTACGGTTGCATGTCACGCATACAGAATGACAGCAAAAGACATACTTAAAAAAAAAAAATTAGACTCTTCCGTAGCTTCGACTAGCATAACATGCCCGTTTTAAGGCTATATTTATTTTCAGGTAGATGCTAAACAACATAAATGCAACTTTAACAATCCTTGCAATGACAAATTGGGTAATATGCACAGGAAATAATTTGTATTTTGTGTAACTTAACGTTTCAATAAAGCATTAGTATATAGCGTGAAGAATGCGCAAGCACACAGTTCTTGGAATCATGACTGTTCCCTGTCAGACTTTGTTAAGAGCAGTATGGCAGGTGCATCCTGGATGTGGGATTTAAATCTCGCCCACAAGATGTCACATCCTTCTCCTCAGAGTTTCCTCTAGTCTGACTGATTTTTATTTTATTTTTTTCCCCCTAAAAGGTGCCTTCCCAACATCAAATCTGCTCTCATTATGACAGCTCCATATACAAGCCAGCCTAATGTAATGATGCAAGGCAATACTAAAACAAGTCATAAATCCTTATGGTGTTTATATTTGGACATAAAAAGCTTGTCACCACTGTTGTTCCCTTCTTGCGGTCGGGATACATTTTTCCTTCTGGGTTTCTGCTAAAGTCCAGCTTTTGAATTATGCATTGTGCAGCTGTTTTGGTGGAAGTTACTCAAAAGAAACACAAAAGTAGTTTAACGCATGACAACTCAGAAACAGCAATTATGATTTGAATTAGCTAGTGATACATAACAGCTGGCTTTCACAGCTTTTGACAGCACTAACCACTTCATCACCACTTTTCAAGCTACTGGGTCATCCGAGACAATCAAACATTCAAAGCCGACAGTTCTCTTTCTCACTCAGAAATACATTGTCATTCATGTCACTAGCATCGCCATCACAACTTCAGCAGAAATCAACACATTTTTTGGCACCACTGCTGTTATTCTCTTATTATTATATCAGTGTGGAAGAACAGCACCGGGCTGTTTCTTTTGGGCAAGTGTAGCATCGACTTCCCGAGCACCACTCATACTCATCCTTGGCTGCCATCAAGGTCACTGTGATGCTGCTGTCTCAAAACTAATTAGCTCCACCATTAGTACTGCGGGTTTATCAACAGCGGTGTGGTGTTGAAACTAATTTTTTAGTTGCATTGAAATTACTGATCAGTATCAAAAGCAGGAGGCATGACTGTCTAGACTGTATTTACAAAAAGCATTGATTCATTTTCAGCTTTTTCACACAGCAAAGAGACTCAGCAGGTGCCTACAGAATATGGGAGGTGTGAAGCTGAGAATGCATGGAAAAGGACGGCGAAATAAAGGTTGCCTTTCACATTTCCTTGCTGTCAAATGGCAGATAGTAAGTGGATAACCAGACACCAGATTGAAACGAGATGTGACACGAACCCCAACGACCCGACACTATAAATGAGCCGAGGGGGCAGGTCACTGGAGATATTAAATCTTTCAATACTTCTGCAATATCTGAGAGTTACACAAGTAGAGAATAAAAAAGAAAGGACCCTTTGTCCTCTGTAGGTGGTTAGATGTGATGACTGTGGCGTGCCAGTGCTGCTTTATGGTGTTGCTTGACTTTCTCTCACAGGAGGAGGATACACGAAGGCTTTTTTAACTCCAATTCTCAAGAGAACATGTTTTTAATAGTGATCTTGATATATACAAAAGTGCTGTCTACAGTGCACTAAAAAAATACTGCACTGATATGTAAATTGTCTTGTGGGTAAATACACAAGGCAGGTCTTGGTGCTCCATTGAGAGCCATTAAGCTATTTAGCTGTCTAGTACATACATGAATTTTAAAAAAATTTTGCATTGCACATATCTGGCTTGGATTTACAGCATGACTTTAACATTACTGATGTACATCATATTGAACAGCCCATGTTTTCACAAGATCATTGATTTACCGCCGGCGTACGTGGGTATACGCGATCAATGATATGTATTTCTAGAGAGTCAGGCTCGCATTGGCGGGGTTCACATCATGTATGTATAGCATTGGAATCAATTATGGAAACGCATGTTCCACTCGTTAGATTACCATAATATGAACACAGCGCATTAAAATGTCATAAAAGTTTAATTCAGCTGTGGAGTTTTGAAAAGGGAACACTAAAAGATGACCACTGCAAGCTCTGTAAGGCTGTTTGAACGTGACGTGCAATAAAAGACCAACCTACCTCAACTATTGTGGTTTTGGCTGCCTTGCACATGGGCTGGTTGAAGTTTCGAGCAGTTTTCCTATGACAATCAAATAAAAGGCAAAATTGAATGATTTCAAACTAGAATGCACAAATCAAAGCATTTTCATGTAGTTTACTGCAAGACATTGCTCTCCTGTGGTTGAAGGTGGTACCACAGACCTTGGCTACAAATGTTTTGCGTGGTAAAACCAGTCATTTGTAATCAGTTGGTTCAGAAGGACCTCAGCAAAGCAATCAGCTGGTATAGAAGTAAAGGTTACGGTGTGATTGGTGATTTTGAATGACGCTTTGTCGCAATTTTATTTTAAAACATGTTTAATTGAAGTGCTAAATCATTCCCCGACCTTATCTTGGCTTCCTAAACGGTTCAGTATGTCAACCTTGATTACAGATTATCGCTATTGCGGTCCTAAATTGTACTGATTTAATTCAGTCGCACAAGCTGCTCTGGCCAAGGTCTAAATGAACAGTTTGCAAGGACAAAAAACAATAGAAGGACTCAGAGAATTTAGTCGTCTATTCACCTACAAAATGAGTGGATGACTACTTGGATCTGAAAAGGTAAAATAAAGTGCCATCGCGATTCGGAATTGCTTCAGCACAGTCATTTATCATCATAATTGAACAGCTCGGTTTCACGATATTTCCCATGCTGCCTTGACAATTCAATGGATTGAGATTTATTGAGAATTGAGATATGCTAGTTAAGTTTGCTGTCAATGCTAAAAATTAAATAGGAGTGGAATCACATTCAAATAAAAAACATGGTTACATATAACACATTGGGCACATATTTCAATGTTGTTGTTTTTTTTTTCCCCCAGTGGTGGTGGTTACCTGAACACAATGTTTCCAGCCCTGTCAGCTTTCCATGCCTTGATCAGAGCGAAGTCTCCAATGATGGCCTTCTCCATGATGTAGTGTCTGCCATTAAACTCCTGCACCTATATATAAAAACAGAAAAAGTTCAAGATGAAGATGCTGTATGGAGCAGAGCAACAGTATCGACAACTAAAGTAGTCAAATGATGCAGAATAACTAAACCAAATACATTAATTGTCATTTGCTTGCTTTTATTTTTTTGAGGACAAACAACAAGACGGGGAGTAAACATTCCGCAAGATTTGAATGAGTAAAATCAACAATTGTACCTCTCTTTTTTCACTAGCAATGGCGATACTGCCATCCTTGTTGTACTTTATAGGAGAGCCTCCTTCCTGGATCAGCGTGCCGTAGCCAGTCGCGGTGAAAAAGGCTGGAATCCCTGCCCCTCCGGCTCGGATTCTCTCCGCTAAGGTGCCCTGTGGTGGAAAAGTGGCAAAATAGAAGAAAAGAAAAAAAAAAAAAAAAAAGGACAATTGCTAAGATCTCATAACACACGCAACGGCACTCTGGAGAGTTGTTGGCTACCACCAAGTTGAAATTGTCAAAACATGAACTAAATGTAAGTTTTCCTGACCAACCTGTGGCGTGAGTTCCACCTCCAACTCCCCAGATAAATACTGTCGTTCAAACTCGGCATTCTCCCCAACGTAGGAGGAGATCATCCTTTTGATCTGCTTGGTCTGAAGAAGCAGGCCGAGTCCAAAGTTATCCACACTGAGGGGGGAGAAAATGTATTTTATATTCACTTTGACATTGCAAAGCAATCATAGCTGCCTGCACACTTGCAGTCAAAACTAGACTCAAGAAAAGTAAGTAGCAAATAGTGGTGCTCTGGGAATATTACTCAATAAATGTTTTATGACTCAATACTTTAGAGGCCATTCTAAGAACTCTAATTTATGGCCAATTAATAACTAAGTATGGGCGGAGAAATAAATGATGTCAAACATAAGATAAATAAATTCCACAGAATACTGGATGCAGTTATTTTTTTCTCAGGCTTCTTATGGTGAATCTGTATATTTGTGTGAAAATATTATCTTCATAATGCATACAAATACTATGTAGATGAGATTTATTCGGACTAAGGTTTAAAAATATTCTGAAGATATGCTGCCACCTAGTGGTTTGAGATGTGACGCATCAATTTCCTAAATAAAAGTGAATTTTGAGAAATTTTCAAAAATAGTAAAATACAATAAATACCTACAATTATAAAAACATAAAATAAATAACACAATAATTACTCCAATTTGAAATGTACAAGTGCATTGCAATCTGTTGAACATTGTGCAATAATTCATTTCAGTAGTGAAACTCAATGCATATTCATTAGTTACTAAAGAAAGGCTGTAGGGAATTAAGTTGGAATTTCTCTTCCAAATTTTTTTTTCTTTTTAATACATTCAAAGATGTGCACTTCGTTCTAATCGAACAAGTGAACTAAATCCATCCATCCATTTTCAACACCGCTTATCCAGACACAATGCAGAAATAAAATGAGATGAAGGAAGGCTATTTAAAAATCAATATTAGTCTTGCAGGGTTCTATTTTTCACAGGGTATAAGAGAGTCTTATTCTCTAACTTTTCTCATCTAGTCTAAGTCTTTTCCTTTCATGGCCCTCACCATCATGCATCATGCACAATAATGAGGGCATTTAAATGTAGATAACAGCAGCTGACTGGCAACAGACCAGCTGACCCTGTGGAAAAAGTACTGCTCTCAGTATTGTTACAACAACACAGATCCCCCCCCCTTCACAATTTGTATTGAAATAGCTTTCCAATATTTACAAGAAGCGTCTCTGCACATGTGCATGAATGTTCTGTGTCGCCTACCCTGCATTGTTGCTGACTGCAGTAAGACCTTTCACACCGGTCTTCAGTAAACTGGTGATGAGATTCTCCGGGATGCCACATAATCCAAAACCTGTGTTGAGCAAAAACACAAGCATAAGTTTGCCGTCTTGCAACTTCAAGGTCAAATTCCAGCACTATGGTACAATCAGTAAGCTTTTCAATCTGAGTATTCAGTGTGTTGTAACACATTGTTCAACTCTTGATTTTGACATAATAAAATATGAACACAAAGTGGGATTTTTATCATAGTAATTGAGGGCTGTGCAAATCTAGATGCAGGATACAATTTGATGAATCCTCTTTTAACAGTCCTTTATTTTCATAATCCTACAATGTGCCATGTCGTTTTCTCTCCGTGTGGTCATGACTGAATGCAGGTGGGGACAATGGAAATATTTTTATAGCTGTCTCAGCTGACTTCACCATAAATATAAGCTGTGGTGTTATAAATATACATGTGTGTGTTGAGCGGACACTATTCAAGTGCAGAACAAAAGGACTAAGTAAGCAAAATGACACATTATTGTAGATGTTTGCTGACACTGCCATTTAGAACTAAAATTCAGATTGGCATACAAACACCGGTCTGGCTCTAGCTTTTAATAAGGTTGTCAGTCTCTGCTTGCAAATAAATTATATAGAATGTCTGGAATAGGGTTGGAACGGGAAAACAAACAAAATGACAAAACCAGACATAAAATATAAAACATGTTTACTGACAAAATATAATTAAAAAAAGTATGGATAAAAGACTTAAAAATATGCTTCATTTAGCATTTACCTCCAACAAGTACAGTCGCCCCATTTGGGATGTCTTTGACTGCCTCTGTAGGATCAGAGTAGAACTTTGAACTTCTCTGGCTGGAAGTCGAAAAGTAGCAACTACACGTCTGTAAACAACCGAAAAAGAGCACAGATTCCAACCAAAACAGTTAAACTTCAGATAAGCTTATACCTTGAAAAAAAGGACAGATTAGCTTTTGAAAATGTATGATGTGAAGAAACTGAAACAACCCAGCCATGGTGCTGAAAAATAATTCTGCTTGTTTAGTGTAATGAGCTATTTGCACAACCAACTAAATTGCAAAGCTACTGAACACAACCTGCAACAAAATGATTCTAGCTTTAATAATGCTTAATTCATGAGTACCTATCAATAAATATACTTGTGACAACACTGTATAGAATCATGAGCAAGGAATGATGTACAGTACTAAAAATCCCAATACATAATTTCACATTGAAAAGTACTGTTTTGATTCAATAACTCATCCACCTTGTTTTCTTTGTTCTTTTTAAAGGGCGTTGCCCATGATACATTTGTTGAATTAGATGGCTGGCATAGCACTTGTTAATATAAATAGCATTCAAAGTTAGTACAGGAAAACCTGACGGAAAACATTACTTGGAAGTTAATTTGGGGCAATGGAGGTGAATTATGAAAGCCCCTGTGACCTCCAATGGTAGAAAATTCAGTGCCACTACATTGTGCTTATGTTTATACTCATTTCATTCCAGTAAACATTGCTGTAGACATTGACTAACCACAGGATCAAATTAACCAGTACCCACCAAAAGAATTATTTAAAGCAACACAACACAAATAAATAGGCAACTGTGTTTGTTATGACCTTCTTCCACGAAGTTCTAACCATTGTGCAGCAAAAACATGACAGCCAAATACCAACCTTGCTCAATGAACGCTTATCGAAGTTTAACGTGGTTTTGCATGGACCAATGAGGTATTTAAAAGTGTCCGCTCGACATATGGCTTTGAATGCCATGGTAATACACACGCACCGGACGGCAGCGGATAGGAAGACGGCTACGGAAACAAGATACTCTGGCTGTTAGCATCCTGCTTATAGCTAAGTTAAAAGCCAACGCTGCAGTCACATTGGTTGGATTCGAGGGGATGGTAACCTGATGCATTCAAGGTAATCAGAATTCGCAATGTTTAAATTGACATTTATTATTGGTCGTCTTTTGAATAAACGATACAATTGTCGAATCAGAATTGGTAGCCTAGACTCTTAGTTGATATTATTACGTTCTTTTTTATTTTGAACGACGTATAAAAAACATAACAGAGGTATTGATCACTGCTGTGTGCGTGCCTGCGTGCGTGCGTGGGCGTGCGTGCGTGTGTATTCACTAATCCAATTCAAAAACCAAATACAACACCATTTGCAACTGCGTTGTGTAACAAAGAAAGTTGTTTCTCTGACAGTAACCACACACATGCAAGTTATATCGTCAAAACACTTGTCAACGAAAGAACATACGTCATGTGACGTCATACTACGTCATTGTGAAGATTCATTCATCGTGCTTGTATTCTTCCGACCTCCATAAACCTACCAATGCATTTTGTGTTTATATTCTTCCCTGATCTGTAGTATATTAAAGTAATAATAATAAAAATAATAATACATATTTTAAAATAACTTTGTCGCATCCTCCGTTGCTTGGACACGTGACCCACCCTCACGTGACTAGTAGTTTTAGTCATGGCCGACGACTACAGGCGACAAGGCCTCGACTTGGAGAGAAGAATATTTGAGTTTGACGCCAAGTGTTCCGCTCTCAAAGCTGAGAAACAAGGTAACGCTTCAAACATTCTATTTGTAATCCAATTCTTGCTATTTCTTGGCGTCGCCTGACATCCGTGCTTCGTTTTTAGCCGGCTAACGAGCTAACTGTTGTTAGCTTTATCTTGCGATGCAAACAGCAACTGCCCCGGTGTAACTTTGGATAACCCAACTAACAGACAGCGCCATCTGTGTGCATACCGGGACCTAATATTAAAATATATCGCTTAATAATGCAATTATTCATCCCGTTGATGGTTTCTGGATGTGAACATTCCGAAGCAAACATTTTAGCTAGCGTCCCTCTATTGACTTTAGCTCAAAACGTGACCATAAACATTTGTAATTTTTAAGTCTATCCTGCTTCTATTTAGTGCCAGTCAAGTTTTGGACCGATTATGCCTAGTTCTGTTTTTAGTCATTTTCGATGGTTTTACACTACGGCAGATCAGTACGAAGTGGTAACCACCCCTGCCACACAGTTCCAAGGTGTGTTAGAATCCTGGCTCAGACCCTCATTCTGCCTCTCACATTCCATAAATATGTCAAAATAAAATATTTCAAAAACCATGTTCAATCAAAACTAAATTAACCGCAAGTCTGAATGAATGTGCGTGTGAATGATTGTCAAGATGTTTTTGAGGACTTTTTTCATGTTGCACAATTAAAGGCGTGAAAAACCCTACAACAAAACAACATTAGTCCGATGCTATGTTTATTTTGACAGTGGTTAACGTTCCATACTTGTCTATCTGTTGTTTCCTGTGTTAAAGTTAAAAGTAAAAATTACAGCATGGCAAACAGTGGTCTGCACATGTGCTTCTTCAAATTTGAGAGACCAATTTGCCAAAATGTGTGAGTACTGTTTGTTTTAATGTACAACAGTGAATGGTGCGCTCCACCTACTTACCTAAATTCAACTGGGATTTGTCACCGTCTCACCCTCAACCTGTATAACCAGGACTATTGAAAATGGATGGATGGATGGTTTTTCAAATCTGCAAGTGACCTGTAGTGACACATCCACCTGCAGTCAGTAATATTATAATGGCATGTTTCTCCACAGATGATGACTATTTACAAAATGCATCTGTCATACTGGACAAGTTGAAAAGCTATTACAGACAAGGAGGGGAAAGCAGCAGCCTTTCCAAATTGCTTCAGGATTACACACAGGTACTTCATTGCTTCAAATGTACACATTGGACAAGGAGTCCTCAGTTTACAGTCTGATCGAAGTGTACACTTGAGCTGTGATTTAAAGGGTTAAAACAAGTTTGACCATTTCATAATTGCCGTTTGTATGCAGAGTTTCCTCCATTATGAGTGACTTGTGTTCATGTAAATCTTGCATTTTGTGCATGGCAGGTGATCCTCGATATCACATTTTACGAAGAGAATAAACTGGTGGATCAAGAGTTTCCGGAGGACTGTTCACCGTTCAAAATCCAGCAGCTCCTGCAAGATCTGACTGAGCCGGAAGTTCTGGTGGGGAGATTAGCGCCATCTCAAGAGGTGTGCTTGGTTTCTGTTTGTGAAATGCAACATTGAATCAGAGGACATTGTCACTGTCGAACAAAATGTTTTTAGTTACTGTGATACAGGTGAATTATATGGCCTGACGTTACAGTAACAACGTGACATTGTTATTTGGTCTATCAGGTGCAGGTTGTTTTGGGCCTGGAGTTGTTAGAATGCCTCTATTGGAGACGCGGCGCGCTGCTCTACATGTATTGCCACACCCTTCATCAACGGAAGCAATGGATCAAGGAAAACAAGGAGACATTCCTGAAGGTACTGCTTGGTCAAAATGACAGAAGAGTACAAAAATACAGAGGGAAAAAAATATTTCCTCAAAGGATGGCATTTATATACTCATAATGAACACTCTCTGTATTCAAGAGTTTATTGGGGCGTGGACTTTCACAGCATTAAAAATGCTTTTCATTTATCCAAATATTCCTGTAAAAAACATTTCATAGTTGAAAATTTAATTCCATGATACAACACTATATTTTATCACTGTTATAATACTATTAATACTGGCCAGTGCATAATGTGCTTCTAATTGTTTTTATGTTTGCATTGGTCTACAGTAAATGGTTGACCAGTGCAACCATGATCAGTGTATCTCCTTTCCTATCTGCCAAGGCATTATAGTAAAAAAAATACGACAGCCGACTATTGATATTGTATTTGAGGAATTGTTACTTTACAAGCCTAACTGTTAACTCGCTTGTTTGTATGCTTTATGTGACAATGATGTGTTTGTGCAGTGTATTCAGGAAGGAGTGCGCTACCTAATGAGGATGTTGCAGGTGAGGAACTCGGTGAAGCTCAATGATGGGGTGGTGCTTCATGACACTGCGGCCGCAGGCTTGCTATCTGAAGGTACTTTTTTATAGCCCTTCTCAAATTTTCTACATTCAGATGTAACAATTTCTTTGATATCCTTGGTATGATCACAATCAGTTATTTTGTATTTCTACATTCAAGATGTAATCATTTCTTTGATATCTTCAGCATGATCACAATCAGTTATTTTGTTTTCCTTTCTTCTGGGTTGGTCAATGGATAAGTCACAAACGGATTTTTATAAGCAATGCTTGGGTGTTCCATTGGAATTTATGCAGAGCAGTTTACCGGGATGTCACAGTTTTACATACAACCTAAACGCATTGTGCCATGCAATGCATTCTAGGAACTGAGTGTCTTTACCATGAGTGCCACATATATGAATTAAAAACAAGGACCAAAAATGAAGTTATTTTATATTATTTGAATAAATCAAATAGATTTTTGCAAAATTGCAATTTTGAATCGTGACGTATCCCTTGACTTGTTTCCCAAGGTATTTTCTCAGACACGCACCTGCTGACCATGATGTACATTGGCGAAATGTGTTTCTGGGCGGTAAAGTATGAAGACTACAGCGGTGACACTGTGGATTGTAAAGAAGACCGTCTCCAGTTTAGGGACATTGGCACACAGATCCTCAATAAGTACGTGCTCGCCTGCGAGGGCCCGCTGCAGGGCCAGGGCTGGAACACGGAGAATGCCAAGGAGATCCTCAGTGTTTTGCAGTGAAGTTCAGCCGCCACTGTGTCCAGGTCGTCCTCGGACACAGAGCTGACATCAGTATTCAATGGGGTTTTCCCCCTGATCCCTAAATTTAAAAAAGAAAAAGAAAAAAAAAAGGGAACCACCCAGGTGAGGTACAGTGTAACAAAAGGCTAAGGGGAGGAAATGTATTTGGGCAAAAGTCACCTCGACCTCACTCCACATCACAAGGTCCAGGTCACTGGCATTCAATGAGGTGGTGTAAAACTGACAGTGAAATAATTTTTTTTTTTAATTTGTTCTGTGGGTTGGGGCCGTTCTTTTCATTTTAGACTGTTGACTAGGGCAACCTGTTTTGCTCTAAGAATGTGTTATAGTAACAATAATAATATAAAAGATTCTTAGTAAAAAAAATGTTTCCTTTTTTTTAAGAATTGTTTATTTGATAACAGCCTAAAATGAAACATTGCACAGTAACATTTTTATTTATTCTTAAGTTGCCATTTTGGTATGCTTTTACTATTTGACATCTGTTTATACTCTATACACAAGTTTGTAAATGTGTATAAAATACACAAAGCAAAGGACTTTTTCCAGAAAGTGTGGAAGTGTATGTTTAGATTTATTCATAATCCACCACTTGTATTCCCCGCTTATTGCAAAATTTTCAACATTTAATTAACTATTTGTTTAGCTTTTAATAGAGAAGTGCTGTTTTTGATTAAATTTTCATTTTTTATGTCCTTGGTGACAATAAAGCCCGTGTTGTTTTAACGAGAGGGTTTTGTCTGTGGCGCTGTTCGACTGGGGAACTTCAATACCCACAATGCACCGCTAATGTCATCAATCGGAAGTAAATCAGAAGCGTCACGTCACATTTGTTAACCGGTATGATTTCAACACAACTATGTAAACCTTCATCTATCAACAAGCCATGGCAGGGAAGATTAACAATCATAGCGAATCAGTCGTTATTCGAAGTCTTCGGCGCTTGAAAGAGTTGTATTGGCCTCCCGGTGTGAGAGACGTCGTTGGGGATCATGGAGCGGAGGAGCCCGGTTTTTTGGAATGTTTACCTGTAAGTTTTGATTAAGTTGACTGCCAACTTCCTCTTATGTGACAACTTTAATTAACTTACCCCAGTAGTCTTAAATTTGCATAACGGGATCGATTTGCGGTCCCCTACTTGATCTCAAAGTTAGATGTTAGTATGGCCCCCACCTTCTTTGCCCTTTTTTTTAAGGTTATTGAGGGGATACCATAGCTCAGGTATCTATTACATTCAGAAAATGTAATTCTGAAGTGACACCAAGTGGAAGGATATCCTGTCACCCAGTCCGAGTCATGAAGAGATATGTTTTTACGATGAGGACAGCCAATTTCAAGAAAAAACTAATCACTGAATGTTTTTTAGTTGTGGAGGACAGGGGCAATCTGAATCAAATACATTGAGAAAGTACTGGGTCTGATGGATGGATAGATTGATCAATATTTAAATGAAAAAAATACAGATGACAATACTAACAATAGTTTCATTCTAAAGGTGGAAGTGCAGTTCCAAATCATGACCTTATTGTCCTCTGTGGATATCTGCCGCCTGGGAGCAACCAGCCGCTACTGGAGGGCCTTGATCCGGGACCCATTGTTGTGGAAGTTCTTTCTCCTCAGGGACATGCCTAAGTGGCCCTCCATCGATCACATAACAATGCCGCAGCTGGAGGCGCCAGAAGGCCCGGTCATCGCTGACAACGCAGAACAGGACGATTACAGGACAACAGAATCCAAAATTGACTACATGGCAGAGTGGGTGACTTTTAGATAGACTGACACCGTCATTGTAAGAGAATTCAATTACTTTTATTTCCGCAGATATCTGAAAGGATGCCCGTCATGCAGACAGAAATGGCTTCCTTCGTGGCCACCGTACCATGTGTTGACGTTCTTCATGCATTCTTTGGTGCCCTCATCTGAGCCACGTTACATCATGTTCGGGCCCGGCATGGAGCAACTGAACGTTTCTATAGTCACCAGTCTCATGCATGCCTCTGATATTCTGCAAATGTCAGTCACATCAATGGTGAGGCACCAGAGTCATTTCTTTAAATAACTGTAGACACATATGTTAATTTTGGGCGATATGAACCCCTTTTGAATGTTATTTTCTTAAAAACTCAGCCACTTGCTGTTTTGTTTTGGAGGTTTTTTTTCCTCAGGCTAAAACCAAATTTCGGTTTGGCGCCATCTTGTGGCCAAAGAGCTATGTGAAATGAGGTTCACATGCCTTGCACTGTAATTTGCAAGGATGTTTCGTCCACCAGAAGATGGCAGTATTGACTTTTTTAAGTGTCACCTCACTTTTCTCCAACTCAAGCAACTTTTTTTTCCATCCTTTAGGACCTTCAGTGATCGGCTCTGGCATCAGTTACATGTTCAACAACAAGCACAAGTTCAACATCTTTACACTATATTCAACAAACAAGTAAGCGTTCACTACCTTGAATGGTATGTACAGAGTGATGGATGGTCGTTTGGTGTTTGTATGCAGAGCAGAAAGGGAGCGTGCCAAACTACAGAAGCAGTACATGAGTGGGAAACTCTTCACTTTAATAGGGAGCAATGACTCGGGGGACCCAGTCTTCAGGCCGGCTCCTCAGGTGCAGCAAGTGTGCCAGGTTGTAGAAGGGGTCATCTATGTGGCGAATGCCGAACCAGGCAACGGTGAGAGACCAATACGTGGGTTCATTTAAGTGAATGCTGAGAAGCAGTGCTTCCTAAAGTTGGAAGAATAGATTATTTTAACTCATCATTCCCTTGTTCAAGGATTAATTTTAATATCACACAGCCTTCACACGCAATTTCTACATTCACTCATTGCACTCTCCTTTTCTGCTAAGTGACACAATTTACACTTATTCAACAGGTGAAGATGAGTCTGAGGGAGCTCAAATCAGAGCTGTGCTGTGCTCCACATCCAAACCCTTGTTGGTGCTCTCGTGCATCTCAAGAGAGGAAAGCCAAGCAGTCGGGACCACCGGAATGCAAAGCAACCGTCGAACGCCCTGTGTTGACATGGCAAAGAGACTCGGCCTGCCTCAGCTACCTAATCCATGGATGGTAATTATTCTAATTTAATAAATGAATGAATGACACGGCGGTAGCTCATTTGTCAGAACAAGTCGAGTCAATAGCCGCTATGGACGGAATTTCAAAGTGTCCTTGAGCAGCCTGTCTTTCTCTGTCTTGAACCAGGTGCAGGATACAGTTGCAGAATCTCTCTCTGGTCTTCTGGATGGTATTTCTTGGTTGCTGAGATCCTCAGGTGTCAAAGTCTATGATAGTTAGTTACTTGTTTGTATTTAAAAAAAAAAAAATTACGAATCCTGTATATGGCACAGAAACACGAGAAAGTTCTTGTTTGCTGGCAAAAGTCAAATCAATATAAATAAAGCAAAAACCAAAGCAAGTAGATGCAGAAGAAGAAGAGATTTTCCAGGGGAAAAGTTAGCTGAATAATATTGATCTAGAACAGATGGTGTAAAGAAGTCACATCCCTGAAATATGAGGAAAACATATCTGTGAGAAGAGGGCTATTTACGATTTTATATGTGAGATAAATACAGTTGAGAATAAATTTAGCACGTCATACATGTTTGTGCTGTACACTGTTTTTGTGCGGATGCTTCATAAGTGCGCCCTCTGCATTTATAGTTCACAATCATTTTGCCAGTCCTAGAAAGATAATGTGTCTCCCTGATGCTTTTTTGGTTCTAGTTACCTAGGCAACAGCAAATAATCTGTAAAAATTACCAACCCTACCTATCAAAATGTTCCCTAGGTTTCATAATATTTTTTATTGCAATGGAGGCTTGGTAACGTGCTGATTGATGCAATTTAGGGCCATTAAGGCGGAATGACTTGTACTTTGTTTTTCCCCCAAAATTAATTTTAAATGGATGTGAGGTCCATGTGTGCTTGCGTGCTACGGGACTACCTTTACCAAATAATTTCAAGAGTCCAGATAAACTTGTTCAAACAGTAATCATGCGTTAGACGTTCTATCAGCATGAATCGGAAGGATTAACTCCACAAGTAGCGGAATGGTAGCAGTGATGGCAAAGAGAAAAATGTAAAATTGGGATTTTATGGAATTTACTGCAACACAGGAGAGCTTAGTCCAAGAGGAGCAATACAGTTATTTAAATATAATTGTATTAATCACATGCTTAAATAAACAGCATTATAACATGATCTTAGAGACATTAAATATTTTTTTGCTTGTCAAGGCAGCGCTTCATTCAGTACACTGCAGCTCTGCTTACCTTTTGGCCACACATAAGAGATGTGTCTGTTTCTGCTCTCACTTTAAATGTGGAGCCTCGTAGAATGTTGGCTTGATGAATGAACAACAGACCTCCAGCTGCCTCTTGTCTTCTCCAAACAAAACAAAGGCCTCAGGGGTATGATGTCATGACGTTGGAACCACAGTTAACTCGGCCTCGGCCATTTTACAGCCACATACACACATATCCGAAGCAGCCTTATTTCCAAAATTGTGTTGAGAATGTTGGGTTTTGAATCGGGCAGAACATGCTCTAGGAAGAATTTGGGTAATGTTGCACAGCCTGTTTGCTCAAACATGTAAGCTATTGTTTTTTTTGTTTTTTTGCACAAGGACATTTTGCTAATTCATCCAAACGATACTGACGACATGAATGTGCAAAGGAGTGGCAACGTGGTGCCGGCGCCGGACATCAATCTGAGGCAGGTAATCTACAGACAACACCCCTCACTTATCAACTCCATTATTTCCTGGGAACATTACATTTTGCCACAAATATATAAAACGATCCTCGGAGACACTTGCTTTGCACCTGACGTATAAAAATAGAGATTCAAAGCCGCCCGTTCACATTTACAAAGTTCAATAAGACAGCATAAAGCAAAACAAGCACTTTACTATAAGTCATTTAATATGAAGTTTTCTACTATGTCATTGCATCCTACTTTCGCTCACCCGGCGTTTCATCAAGTTTAAGTCCCTGATTTGTATTCTAGGATGGCAACTGAAATTAAGGTAGTCACCGGCAGGGAGAAAAAGAAAAAAAACATCATTTGCATGATGCTTCCACTGATTATGGCTAAGCCTTCCACTTAATTGTGTTGTTTTGCACATGAACGGGGCTCTCATGCTGACACGCTGCACTTCTTACTCGCCTGGCGCCATCTCGCCAATTGGCATCAATTTCCTTGCCACTTGCCCTCGCAGCCCTCCTGCTGTCACCTTTATTCAGGCCAATGTTCGTAATCGTGGATTATAGTTCAAGGGCATATTTTCAAAGCATGCTGAATGTAGCTTTTTGCTAATATTGATGAGGTTTTTTTTGACCTCATGTGATGTGACCAATGTGGCCATTCTTGACTTTTTTATGGAAAACCCTGGAATGGTTTGATATCCAACCCAAGAGCAACCCAATTCCCACTCACGTTCACTTTCAGACCTGGCAATTTCGAGTTTACATTCAAGACAACATGTACGTAATTTGAAATGTGGCAGGGGAAAAGTACTTGCAATATTCTAAGCAGTGGATGTTTACCAGTGATGGTCAAAACTGGGGTAAAGGGGCCGGAGAATGTTTTGTAACAATGAAGGTCCACAAATGGATGAAAGAACAAGGCATTTGTACGCTTGTGTTTTCCCCCCCCTGCAGGCTTCTTCTTCACTTGGACCTAATCCAATAGGCAGCACGGCCGCCGACATCACTGGCAAGTGTCACGCTTGTGATGTGAGACCACCCTAAATACATTATAGGGGACTTGAAGGGGGGGGTGACACAAAGGCCACGCTCCCATTACGCCAGGAACACAAACACACAGAGGACACAACATTGTTTGGGGGAAAAAATAGAATTTACCGGAATATGGGCCAAACAAAATGAGGAAAAGACAGCATCTGCATTTATTTTGCCATTATCAAAACAAAACAAAAAAACACAGTATGATTTTCATTTAATATTTCAGCTCCCTAAAGCTTATTTCGAATGAAACAAAATGGCTTGAAATTGCTGTAAACAAAACTCTACATTTTGTCATGAAGTTTTAAACAGTAGTTGCGATATCTTGTGTTTCCCTTCATATGAAACTCTGGTGTTTTTCTTTTGTTTAATTTACTTTCTCTCTCTTCGCCATTTGTGTCACAGTTGAGTTGTTGTGTTGTCGCCTCATATCTCACTGCGAGTGTGGCTTTGTCCCGCATAAGTCCACTGGGCCAGATACATTGTTCCCCCGTCATATTTGATACAACATGAAAGCACACCATCACAATCACAGGAATGATGATTCCATAACAAAGGAAATAATTGAACATACGCCCCACCTAACATTGTACAAAAACATGGATTGACATGTCAAAAAAAGACACACCAAAATATGCTTTCACATGCAAGTTTCTTTTTAGGGACAACATTCAATCTCACCACCATAACTTGCATTTGTGCGAACTGCAACAGTATGTTTACGCAGTTAAAGATGCACACAAAAAATTCCTGCAATTTAGTGTGAAGAGCAACTGGGCTGCCTGCTTCCCTCTTAAATGTTAAGGCGGGTCTTTCCGCACAACTTGATGGCTTTTGGGTGGATAAGAGTGGGGGTGGGCTGCGTTTGGGCTACTTGTTCTTCCATTGACAGCTGAAATTCCAGGCAAGACTCAGACAGTGTCACTGGTGTTGTGGAAGTTCCTCGTGAGGCTTAAAAGAAACAAACGTCCATCTATTGTATGTTTTATCAAGCCAGTGTCGTATAATCTAGTACTTTTAATGTATTCTATGTCATCATGTTTGGTATTAGGGCTTCAACTAGCAATTATTTAGGTAATCGAATAATCTGTTAATGATTTTGACGATTAATCGATGAACCGGATTTAAAAAAACAAAGGAGAGCATTATTTTAAATGGACAGTGTATGAATTTCACAAACATATATTATTCATTCTGATTCATTGTCTGATTTGGTTTGTGATGTCAGAAAACAGACAGAAATGTAGTCAGGAAATGTTTTGTTTTGATTCACTGAGTCTGCTTTCATGGAAAACTACAGAAATTGAATTAATATATACTGGTGGGAATCTGGAATTCCAAGCATTTGGACAAATTTGATAAAAAAATCTAAATAATTAATTGCTTATCAAAAATTATTATCAATTTAGTTGTTAATCAATGAGTTATTGATGAATCGATTAATTATTGCGCCTTTCATGGATATATAATGCATCAAGCTGTCCACATTTACATATCAACAAGACTAAAATAATTCCACGAGATGCTCAATTTTACTTTTTTTAAAAGTTTAATATATTAAATGTGAAATGACGTATCTGTTATTTCTAAACAAGCCGACAAAAGGTTATTGGAACAACGAATTCAAACACAAATAAGATCAGTTTTGCCAAAAGAAAATAAAGTTCAATTTGAAAAAGATGATGCAAATACGAAATGAGCGTGTGCGCAGCTCTTTAAGAGGCGGATGTATTTTAGCCTTGGATGTCCTCCGGCTCCTGTTGGCTGCGGGTCTTGGGAAGGAGGTTGGACTCTTTCGGCGGATGGGGGCGCCTCACCGCCATGTGAGGGAGACGGATCACTGTGGACGTGTTCGAGTATGTGTGGACGTGTTGTGTGTGTGAGCGTGCGTGGGCTTTCCCGGTAAGAAGTAGTAGTCTCCCGCATACATGGACACAAGCGAGTGGAAGCAAAAGGGACTCCAGTTTAAATCTAGTGGAGAAGACTTGGAGTGAATTGCGTGCGTGTAGATGAGCAAGTTGTGCAGTCGTGGGAAAAAAAAAAAAAAAAAGTCCATTTGCTCCTTGCAGGATTCCATCGTGACGCTTCGTGCAAAGTAAGCACTTGTTTTTATAGCGTGTTTCTTTTGTCACTGTGCTTGTCACGATCTTTTCATAGTTTTTTTGCTGCGTGGGAAACTTTGGCGAACTTATAAAAAAAAAAACTCGCTGGCTGCAACAGTCTTTCACGCATACTATCACCACTGAGAAGTGATTAGCGGACAAAATGCATCAGGTAATATTAGATGTGATTGAGTTTATAGGGAACGATGAGGTAATATTGCGCAGGCTTTCGTGCTCTCTGTGTGGTGATGCAAAGCAACATGTGTTTCTCTTTTATATTATCCTCCGGCCTCAACAAAGCTTATTTCTAAATTCGTGGACGCTAGGGCTGTCCCAACTGAGGATCGGGGACCCAAAAAGGGTCCCAAGTCAGTTCTGATTGCGCCCCCAAGTGAAGATCATCAAGCAGGCACCGTAATTAACGTAGTTGTTTTTTTATTTTTGTAGTGGTGATAAAAAATTAAATTTGAGACATAAAAAAGAGTGATTGCAGTGCAGAATATAAAAAGGTCCAATTCATTTAAAAATTTGATTAATTTAATTGGGGCAAAAATATTGTGCCAGCTTTATACATCTATCTTTGATGACGTTAAGATGAGGGGGACACTGCCCCAAAAAGTCAAAATCTTAAAAAAAAAAAAAAAAAAATTAGGGTTATGTCATTGCATTTTCATATTTTTAGGTAATTTTATGATGTCTATGTAGCTTTGAAAACCTGAAAGACTGGCTGCAAACTCACTCACGGAAACATGCACCATTTAAAGGATTAACATTTTGCTTAATTTAGTAGAAGCATTTGAAACTATTTGCTTAACTGCTAGGTTGAAAAGTGAACATTATGGGAGATGTGTTTTTGTGAATTCATGGCAACAAAGTTGTAATTTGTATATGCTCTCATGCTACATGCATTCAGAAGCAAAGCAACTTTTATTTTATTTTATTTTTCCTCTGTGATCTCGGCAAAGTTTACTTAATTATTTGAGTGTATTACTATTGTCCAAATGTGGAAGGGTTGCCCAAAATGGTGACAATTTTCATTGGGTCCCCCCAAAATATGGCAATACAATACCTATTTTTCTAAGTTTGGGTTTTGGAGAGGATCTTGATTGGTTAGAAATTCTCAAAATATCTACACTTTGTTGCATGCAACATCCACATCAAACTAAACTGCCAAATTAAAATTCATGCAGCTCAGGCTTGACATTTTAATCCTCCTTAATTTAGAATAACTGTCTCGGTAGACAGCCAGTTACTTGGAAAAATATTAGATGGGCGGATCGGGGCAATTATGATCATTTTTAATTTTACTTGACAGTTGCTGGTTCAAAATTGGACTTGTTGCAAGTCCGCACATGCCAAGTTGACTTTTCACTTCTGAAGAGTGCACACTTTGCTCGCATCGTCTTGTTGCTGCTCGGATACGCACACTTGATTTTTCACACTGGGAGCTCTGCAGATGTGCGTGCTGATCTCCTTCCAGCCGTGGCTGCTCCCATGCCAGTGTGCTGACTCTGACTTTTCCACTCTCTTTTTCGAAACCGGAGAAGAGACATCGGAGCTGTCTGATATTCCAATGCGAGCGGGTTAGAAAAGCTCTTCCTCTGTTGACATTTGTGTGCGACACACGTTTAAACACACATGAATATGCTCTGCATAGGTTTAATGTGTGTATGAAGGCGGTGGTGAGGAACTTGGAACAAAGCAGAGCTGTGGGCTGCTTCTTTTGCAAGCTCCTCCTACTCCTTCTGAATCCTCCCTGCTGCAACATGCAGGCTCATGTTCACTGTCTGCGGTGTCTGTATGCTATTTAGGTGGCTCACATATTCGTTAGACTACATACGTTCTGGATAACTCAATCTTTTTCATCTTCATGGAATTTTGTCTCATCGAGACATTTCGGACAATTGTTTGTTTTCAGCAACAGCATGCAGAAGAGCCTATTCTGTCAAGTCCTTAAAAGCACATTTGGATGAATTCTTATGTGGACGAATTGACCTCAACGCAATCAAGCACCTTGCAAAGGTTAACTGTCGATTAAAATGTTCAAATTGGGTAGAAGTGCTTTTTCACAAAATTAGCAAGTACGTAGTAAGTAAAAAAAAAATGTATATGGCTTGCAGGCCTGTGTGAACAAGAGCGAGGAGAAGCGTCAGTAAAACAGGTCAAAGTTCAGATGTCAGGATAATGTCTGTGTGTACCCAATTTTGATCTTCCTCACTCATTTCTCTTTGGCTCAAAAATCAATCCGTTTTACTTCACTATAGGTGAGGGGTGACTTCTCCATCTTTGATAACTGTGTTTATGAAGAAATAGAAATTGACAACACGGAGAGTTAATTGTCACACTGGTGTCATCTCATCAAAACCTGGCCCAGCTTTGTCATGTGCATGCACGTTACTCATTAGTTGTGTAATTCTGTTAACGAACTGTGACGTACATTGAAAAGCCTTGCATGTAATTATGGTGAATGCTAATTTGCATTTAAGATGTGCACTTTTCAAAAACTATGTAATTATGGCGAATGCTAATTTGCATATAAGATGGGCACGTTTCCAAAACTATTTGCAAAATGATCCACAAGCCTGTCGGCTTAACTGCCACATTGTTTAACTTCTTCACATGTCAGCGACACCTTCACAGATAGTGTTAAGCTCGTGGCTCGACTGTTTATCACCTCGTGGTGTGCGTGCACTGAAAAACACTACTGGGCAGACATAAAAACCAACTAGATGACCATAATATATGCAAAAAAATATTTACTTTTTTAATAATAATATTTTATGTTCCAGTATGCAACACCAAACATGAGAAAACAGAAGTCAAAGCTCAAACCATCTCGATATGACACGCTACAGGTCATGACTTAACGTCACGTTGCAATCATTTTTCCTTTTAACTTCACACTGCAATCCTTTTTCTCTGCACACTGAACAGATTTTTTTTTTTTTTTTGCAAGGACCTCTAATTTGCCAACGTTGCCCTTTTGTGTGTGTGCAACTGTGCGCTTTGCCAACACGGCTCATGTGACTTCTTCCCCTCATAACCTTCTATCTATCTCTTCACTGTTACTTCATCTTAAATCCCAGCGGTAGCTTTCCCTTTTGCCGTGTCAGCTTGTCTTTAGTAAACACAGATGATTAATAAGCAGTGTGTACGTGTGTTAGAGGTAGTGTAAAGTTGACCGTATGTTTACAGAGGGACCCCTTGAGACCTGTGTCGAGCCTCCCTCTTCTCTGATTGGCTCTGGCAAGCTTTTTGGCGGAGTCAAGGTTTGTCGCTGGCTGAGGTCCGCATTCAAAAAATACAATCTGCCAATTTGTGTGAAAGCAGCAGTAAAAAAAAAAAAAACAATCCTGCCGTGTCAAGGAAGAGAATTAAATATTTCTGGCTCTCATTCAGGAGAAAGGTGGGCGGTGACTCTGGGCATTCACCTGAAGTTACATCACGCCGCACACGTGCCTTTGAGCAAACACCCAATGCCCACGTATGAAAATATGTATCGATCACGCTTTTCTAAAGCATCAAATAAAGTCTTTGCGCAACTTTAAGTCATTCTATTTACCCAGTTGACATTTTTTTTTTTCATCCGCTTGATATAAATGACAGCGAGAGACTGACGAAACCTTAAATGAGCCTGAAGCATAAAAAGAGCTGCCATGTAATTTGGAAAAGAATTGTTTTTAAATGGAGCTTCTCTGTCAAGGCAGATGAGTTAATGGCTTCACAGCTTTCTTGCTTGAATTCTTGCACTGTATGACTTGGCCTTGTGCGGCCTCTGGAATCTTTCCGCACTCACCCCGCCACCACTTCAAGTCCCCCCACCCCCTCACACATACACACACATTGAATGATTTATTGCTTTGTTTCTTTCATGCAATCCTGACTCATTTCTTAGGCTTTCAATGATTTAACATCATTGCATTTTGCTGTTTTTGTTTTTGTTCTTTTCTTTTTGGGGCATTTGTATTTGCTTGCACTTGCTAATGCAATATGGAAATTTGTGCATTCATTAGACAAAGCGGGTTTTTTTTTTTTTGGGAAGGGGCTCACTGTTTGAAACTCACAATACTATATTTTTGCTCGCTAACAGTCTCTGTTGTAAAGCCTTGTTTATTTAGTATGCTGTGAGAATTAATTGGCAGTGTCAACTTAAGAGTGTTCCTGTACGTTGTGTTCTTTGGGCCTTCCAGAAACAAGTTGCGGGGACACAGCTGTAAATAGCCTTGGGTGTGGGCAGAGTTTGACCTATATTTGGACTTGACTGTTTGGACTCGCACACTCTAAGCAGTCACCTATTTACTTGGACCTGAGGTTTTCTGTCTTTATTGATGACCGCTATACAATAACTTTTAATATATATATTTTTTTTATAATGAATTGTGTTCCAGAATTACCAGGGACTGAATGTTTAAATAAGCCTTCAATAGTCCCGTGATGGGATATTGTCAGTTGAAAGAGTAGCAAAGACAAGCAGCAAATATAAGGTTAAATTTTGAAAAGTTTCTGAAAATGAAAATGGGCAGCACGGGAGGGAGGGAGGAAGACAGAAGTTTTTTTCCCCCCACTTGCCACTCGTTCACTCTTCCTCTGTTGCTCTTCTCCAGCATCATGGCGACGGCGTCCTCAGCCTCGTCCGGCCTCCTGCTCTTCCTCCTCACGTCCTCCCCGGCCTGGCTTTCGTCTCCGGCCTCGGCCTTTGACACCGACTGGCACCACATGACGCCATCAGGTAAGGGGGACGTGCCACTCTCTGGTTGCTCTGTGTCTTAAATTCGCAGAACTCAGGTCAAGGCTAAATGCGTAATCTCGTGTTGCTGGCTACATTATAGGACAGGCCAAGTTATTACGTTTCTTTTGGATCCAAGTGCACGATATGTAACAAGATCACAAATAAACATGATCAATTACAATCTCATATGATGAAATTTGAACATGTGAATATGTTGGATAATCTGTTTAAAATTTTAGCTGGCATAGCATCTTTTTAATTGCATACACATGGCATGCAGATTTTTAAAATGTATTCGTATGTATTCATTATTTTTGTGACTTATTATATCATCGGTATGTATACATTTGAAAATCTTGGGTTTTTTTTGTTTTTTTGGGGGGGGGATTCTTTTTATACGTGTGTGTGTTTCCTGCAAATGACTCATTATTGGGCATTGAAAGACTTAAAAAAAAAAAAAAAAAAAAAAAACTCTTAGAAAAATAATTGAATTCAAATGATATTATTAAAAAAAAAAACATTTTTTATTTATGTGACAATAGCATTTTAGAATGACAACAGGGTCCTGTTGCCTTATGCATGTGGCATGTGACATTTCTTTGAGGACGACTGGTGTGACAAATGATCACATGCAGGTGAAACAGAACCTTCCTGGTAGAGGTCATAAGTTTGTTTCAGGTTTGAAATAAACTGTTGGTGTGTCAGACAGTCTGCACGTGACTTATCAAACATTAACGCATTCGATTAAGGGCAACACTTCATCACGTCTTATGTCAGACGTGTGTTGCAGAATGCTGTGTTTGCGCAGAAGGTTCAGCGTTGAGCAAACGCAGCGATTTCCTGATCGATATCAGTGCCGGGGGTAAACGCACGGACGCCACGGGCCACTCTATCAAAGTCCAGGGACTGCTCAATTCGGGAACATTGGGCGGTGGGAACAACTGTCACCGAGCTGGGTGAAATATTTAGGTGAAAGAATGATAGGGATGGGGGGGGGGGGGGGGGTTGTTATGATTTGACGTTGCCTTGACAACATTGAGCCCAGAGATGCTGACGGTTGGTGGAAGAGGACAGTAAATGCTGACTTATTATTTCATTCTTGTTTCTATAATTCCATGAATGTTGTCAGTATGTGTTGATACGTGATGTGATAAATGTTTCATGTCTTAAGCAAAATTTCAAGCACACTGATCAGCAAATGAATCAAAAATCCTTTTTTATAATCGATGATTCAAGACCAAGTTTAATTTAAAAGTTGCCCAAATCCTTGGGCCTCCCAAGAGTCCATATTCTCTTTTTACACTTCCATGTAAGTATTATTATAACTCTATTTTAAATGAAATTGTAACATTTGTAAACATTTACTAGAAATATAATTTTTGCTGTACCAGTAACTGAATCCTAAATATGTATGTGCGTTTTCTGCACTGTCCATTTGAAATAATGTCCTATTTTTGAAAAAAGGGATGGAAATTAAAACTTTTATCTGAATCGTTGATTAACCAACTAAATAATTAACAGATGAATTGAATATTAAAATAATTGTTAGTTTCAGCCCTACTATACTTCATTTACCAGGCATAAAAATGTTCATTGTGCTTAAATTAGGCCTAAGAAAATCTGCTAATCTAAATTTGCGGTAATAATGCCATGTCAAAATTTTGGCAACATCCATGAAATATTTTTGGATTGGTTTAAATTGGTTGGTTTGCTGGAGGACAAATAAACACTCCCTTCAAGAACAACCTTAGGATACACCTTTGTGTCCTTTTCCGATTGCAGAAAATCAATATAAAAGATGACTACATGGCCACAGAGGTTATGTTGGTTTGGCTGTCTGTGTGTCTGTTTGTCTTTTGGACTCACAGTAGGATTACGCAAACCTCACCAGGACACTTTTCATGGAATTTGTTGGACACGAGTTGGCAGGCAGTTGGGACCAAAAAAAAAAAAAAAAGCCATTCATTTTAGTGGTTTGGCTGTTCTTTTATTTTTTGTTCCTTCTGTTGGGTTTGTCTCCCTTGCTTCCACTTAAGTCCAAAACGTTTTACACCATCATACAGCACAAAGCACACATTTTACTACATCTGGCACCACAAAAAAAAAAAAGTTTGTTGATTCTTACCAAGTGTGGGCACCTGCTCATTCCTAGTGAGACAAGTTCCAATTCCTTAATATTGAAAATACACAATCACAATTTGTGTCTGTAAAACTTCTAGAGTGTTGCAGGTTCAGACAGTCTTTGATTTATTTTTTTTCTTCCGAAGCTCACATATAATTATGGACCGCTTTGACTGTTTAAAGTTATGTGTGTGGTTGTGCAGACTTTTGCTCAATATTTATTTCAAGACATAGTTTGCTTGGATGCACATTCAGTGACTTGACCTCTTCTGACCATGTCCTTGTTGCTTTCCAAATACACAAGCTCACCTTTGTAAGTGCATGGGGGCCCTATAGCAAAACGGTCAAATAGCTGCTTCAAATGCAGGTTTTTCTGGATTGGGTGTTGCAGCGTGGAGGTATGAATTTGTGCTTACCTTTTCAGACACACCCACACCTGAAAGGTTTTTATTTATAGTCTGGTGTAAATGTGAAAGTATTGATGAATCAATCAAGTACGACAATTAATCCATGTCTTCAGTCTGACTGGCAAATTGCGGAGGCTTCGGCTGCCAACTTCTACAGACTCTCAGCCAAACATGTTTCGTTAAGGACGAACTGGTTTAAAATCGAATCTATCATTCTTGTAGTTGCCAGAGGATCTGCAAGCCAGAGCTGTTATGAAATATGGCCAAGCCCTTGGGCTGGTATGGTGCTGTTTTTGGAAGAATGTCTTGTGGATATGCTGCATATTTTTTTTCTTTTTTAAAGTTTGTTCTTGGTCAGAACTGCCAATATGAAATAGTCCTGACTACTGCATGTGGCACGCATAACACATTCTGATGACAAACAAATCATTTTTGAATAGCCGAGATGTGAGTTGAGCGTGGATGTGTTTGACACTCCTCACACAAGAACCAGACAAAAACAGAATAGTTGAAACTGAAATTGCCTGAAATTGAGTTCAGCAGACTCGTTACAAGGAAAGTACACCTTAATTGTTACAATGTTCGATGTCGCATCTGTAAAATTGCTGGACCCCACTCAATTGTACTTTTTCCCTAAGCTGCAGCACGCTTTTTCTTATCTTGGGCTTGCGTTACCTCTCTGATAAGCCCTCAGACAACCGATGATAACGTTTGGACAAATCCACCGTTTTGGCTTAAAATGGTCCCCTCATCGATTGCTGCACTGTACCAGTGTTCCTCAACAAGCGTTAAAGTATCTGAAAACAACGTCGACGCTGATAAGGCGAGCAAACAAAAGTGCAGCTTGTGCCTTTCCCAACCCTCCACCTGTTGCTTGCAGTCCACCCCACGTGCTTTTTCTTATTAGAGCCATTTGAACCTCGCTCTTGCTTTCGAAAAAGTGTTATTCCAGACATGATGAGAGAAAAAGTCACCATATTTTTGAGTTTTTTTTTTATTGACGTGACCAACAGCATACATAGTGTGACGTCACTTAAATGCAAAGTGTGTTGTAGTACCAAGAATGACCTGTGAGAGGCAGCATAGTGAATAACCTTTACCATTATCTGTCACTCAAGACTGTTTTCTGGGAAAGAGGAAAAAAAATTCTTAACACACCCAACAACACTACAGAATAATCACTCAGGAACGTCTTTACGGTCTTTGCAAAGCAACTATTAATTTTTGTATCAAAAACAAATGTAAGACAAAAAAAAGTTGTTAGTAACAATCCCAATGCATTTTTTATTGTTATTATTATTATTTTTGCTTGACGCATGGAGCCAAATTCCAAGTGGCAATGCCAACTTCTTGCCTGGCTTGAACGTCACAGCGTATTTGTCATTTTTGTGTCTATACGTGAAATATTGCCAAAAATACAAAGAAAATAAAGAGTATTGACTGTGTTTGTGCTTCTGGCCTGGAGCTTGAGGACATTCAGAGACAGAGCCGTTTATTTCTCAGTGTCCGCTTAGCGTTTGATTTTTTTTTTTTTTTTTTTCATCCCCCCACCCTCTGTTTGTCAGGCCTAATGATTGATGCTGTTGCATGACACCATGTTCCACAGCACAAAGGTGGTAACCAGCAGCAACCACAGACATGGTCACTCCACCCGGCCTGTGCACACATTTCAACAGAGGCGAGTTCTGGGTGTGTGTGGACAACAATTGCAAAGAAAAAAAAGAAAAATTCAGAGGGCTGCAAAAATAGAAAAAGTGGTTCAACAGACAACACTGGAACACAGAACGCTGGAAGGGTTCGACAAATATTGAAGATGAACGATTGCACACTTAAGTGTGACCTGGGCTAGATTAAAAATGTTTCCTTGTCTCGTGTGATGATGTCACACATTCTGCAGTGCAATGCCACGTTATGTGTGCAATCGCAGGTGGAATGATCAGAATGTTCGGATGGAATAAAAGTATGCTGTGAACTTTTAAAACAGCAAAAATGATTGACAAACCAGATTTTCATCAACCTGCTAAATGGATGCCCTACCTCAATTAACCGCAGATTACTCAAATGGATGCCCTCCTCTTCTTAAAAACGGTAGTAACTGTAAAGCTCTCCTCAGGTCATGAACGCTATCATTCACATGCAGTCATGGCTGGCCCCACGCACCCAACGACATTTGACCGCAAGTCCTTGGCAGTTGGACAATGGCACTTTGAAGTTGTTCACAGGTTCTTTGTTTTCAAGGTCCAAGTTCACATGCATGTTGACAGTTATTTTTATCACCTGCTTTTATCTTGTTGCAAGATCTTTTCTCGACCTGTTCGAGACCTTTGGAGTGCCTTAAGGCTTCACTTAATCTCTTTATGTTTGTCCTTGTCATTACTACTTGTTCAAATTTTTCCAAGGTGTTCTATTCCCAAATCCCTCCTAAATGTCCCAGAATGCACCTCAGGGGGGTCTTTGATTAATTTGACTTTGTTCTGCTAGTAAGCATCCATTATCCAAATTTGAACTACGGAAATGAGTCATAGACATTTTGTTTTTTTTGCTACTTCAATGGTACACTGTCACTGTAAAATGTCATGGTCACATTTTATTTAAATTATATTTCAAATATTCAGCTAAAGTACACCCATTTCCACTTATATTGTCGACCTGAATCTTATGCATCAAGATTTTTTTTCTTTCCATTATGCCATTAACCTCATGTTTAACTTGAATCTGCAAAATGAGCTGGAAGAAGAATATTATTGACACCGGCGGGGCCTCATTGGCTACCACGGACCATTTCACAATATGGCGACTGTCTGTGGCGAGGGAAGTGGCGCATTTGGGCCTTTCAAAGAGTGGCCCTTAATGGGCAACCTTTTACCCGACGTCTAGGATGCAAAATGGCTCAGCAACGTATAAATGGACTGCATGTTCAACTAGATAAGATAGTGCTCTTTATAAGGGGATGAGAATTATTTTCATGCACAAAATGGAACTTCTAAAGTTGTGAATTTTAAATTATACCAAGGGTTGCATAATAAGTCGAACATTCTGGAAGGTTTTTACTAAATTTCAATGGAAAATTAAAATATTAAAATTGTAGGAGTACCATCATATCCTGTGGATTTTATTTTTTTTTTTTTTGAAGAACTACTCTCCCTGGTCTTCAACTTGTGTCCTCACCTTAGTAATTGCAAAGAGGGTAATGTACTAGAAAATAGAAACAATATTTAATTGAGAGCATAACTCAGTCATTTTGAAAACAGGTTTGTCGAGCTTGCACAGTGTTGACTGCAACCGCCCTCCGCACGGGTTACCCTGTTTAAACTTGAACTTAAGTCGACATTATAGCCACTTTGTCACTTGGTGACAGGTAGACTTTTCTGAGATGACTAAGAAAAAAAAAAAATTTGTCGGCGTTAGCGGGAGATGAAAAAGGGTATTTGAAAGGTTTGCAGGTGTCACTGTGAAACGTTTCACCTCTGACGCACATGCAGAGCCATCTTCCAAAAATGCTACTTTGCACATTTTTTGCACATATATGACTCCAACAGATATTTTTGCAAAGATTATTCCGCTAGTTTTCACACAGTTCAGTCTGTTGAACCTTTGGTGCTGGCAGCTGAAATTCGTTGGGGGGGGGGGGGGGGCGTGTGAACCACAATTTACAGAAGATGAAGGACCTGGTCCGTTGACGGGGAGGGTGTACGGCGTAGCGGACAGGAATGCAGTGATCTATGAGATTAAGCAGGCATCGAACCGAGCATAAGAAGTTGAATGAAATTATAAGGGTGGAAAAATCAGGGGGATGGATGGATGGACGCACATGCTTGTCACTCAATAGATCAAAAAGTCTCAATCGCTTTGTAGTTAATGAAGATGAATAAAGTAGATTTCTTTTTTTGTCTTATCTTCCCAGCTCCCGCGGAACCTCACTTCACTAAGTGTTCATCCCGAGACCAGGTGACGTTCAGCTGCTGGTGGAGTCAGGGCAGTTTCAACAATCTGTCAGACCCTGGAGCACTGAGGGTCTTCTATCAGAAACGAGTTATAGGGTGAGCGTCGTGACCAAGCAAAGAGCCCAAACAACTGCTATTAAGCAGATAGCATTTCTGTGGCTGACATGTTTGCGTTTGTTTATTTGTGACTCCAGCTCCTCCACCAAGGACGAATGGAAAGAGTGTCCAGAGTATATCCACTCAAGGCGGGAGTGCTTCTTTGATAGAAACCACACAGCCATTTGGACCACCTACTGTATGCAACTTCGCAGCCGAGACAACGTTACCTATTTCAACACAGATGACTGCTTCTCCGTGGAAAACATTGGTTCGTAGCTAGCATATTTTTGGATTATAACTTTTGCTAAAGTACAATATTGCATTTTCAGATTTTTTTTCGCCATTTCTTAAGAAATATTTTGGTGGGAGTCACTTTTTCCTGTTGTTTTACCCGTATTTCCCAGTCACTATTTTTCTTAAAGAATTTGGGGATTTGTAAAAAAAAAACAATGTCCAATGGGGATCAACTCCACACAGATTTTCACATTTACCTAAAATAATTTTATCCTGCTTTGACAAAGTCATTTTATAGACCAGTGTTTCACAAACTCCATTGAGTCAAAGAGAAAAAATCTGATTAAATTACTTTCATTATTAAAATGACCACATTGACATGATTTACAAGCAGTAATTTTCCTTGGCAGTACGTCCTGACCCTCCATTGGCTCTCAACTGGACCTGCCTAAATGTGAGTCCCTCTGGGCTCACTTACGACGTCATGGTGACGTGGGAGCCGCCTCCCTCTGCAGATGTCAAAGTTGGATGGATGAACATCGTCTACGAGGTCCAGTACAGAGAAAAGAACAGCACCAACTGGGAGGCAGTGAGTTGACAAGTCTTTTGTAAATTCCACAACACTTAAGTTTGTAAAATTTGCAAAGTCGGCCAAACAAGTGCACCATGTGTGCACTCCAGTGGAAAGCGGAAGATCAAATGAGGACATGTAGTTTCATGTTTCTTCCCTTAAACCCACTAGAAGCCTGAGCAAGGCCTCTTGGGAAAACACAAGCTTAGTGAAGGAAGTCAAGTGAGGGAGCGCTTGGTTTAGTAGTCATGGCATCTTTGCCTGGTTTGCTAATCTCAGCATATAAATCTTTCTCCAACTGTATCCCTGTGAATCTGAAACCTCTAGAAATGTAACTAATATGCACCCACTGGCCATGAAATTCGTTTACTGAGTGCTTTTCTGTAGAGACCCACCATGTTACACTTACTTACAAGTGGCAGTAGATGGCGCCAAACTAAACCTTTTGTGGTATATCTGCTGGCACAACTGCAAACAACTTTTTGTCATTGTTTCAGTTCACTTTTCACCCACTTCTCTGCCACCCAGATGTATTCTGCCCCCTCCCCATCCTGAAATATGCTTTGACACCCCAAATGCCTGCCCATATGATTAACATTTGGGGATTTTCTGATTTTTCCAGAATTTCGTTTTCACATTTTCAACCGTTCCCAATGGGGAACACATAATAAATCTTTGTTGTTGTTTTTTTAATATTGTAGATGTTTGTAAAGTAATGTTTTGTGGACATCCTGAGACATCTTTGACCCCCCACCCCCAAGGAAATAGTCCAAGGTTTGCCAGTGCCTTTTATTGGCAAACATGATGATAGTCTGCTGTCACTGCATCATGCAAGATGACCTCATGTCATGGAGCTCTTGTTGCACTTGTGTGTTCTCTTCAGCTGGAGGTTCAGCTGGAGGCACAAACTCATCAAACAATCTATGGACTCCTTGTAGAAAAAGTGTATGAAGTGCACATCCGCTGCAGGATGAAAGCTTTCACCAAGTTTGGAGACTTTAGTGAATCTGTTTTCATTCACATTGACGCAAGTCCTAGCAAAGGTAACGTGTTTGTGCTTTTGTAGTTTTGTGTCCTTGTCTGGGTTGTAAGGCTGTTTCTGTTTCTATTCATCTGTTTTAGATTCATTTTCCCTGCTTACATTGGTTATTGTTTTGGGAGTCGTAGCTGCCGTCATACTCATCATGTGGATTGTGGTATCACAACAGCACAGGTAGGAACTCAAATGCACATGCATAAAAGATTTTTTTTTTTGTCTTGAATAAAATGAGATTGCTACTTTTGCAGGTTAATGGTCATTCTGTTGCCACCGATTCCAGCGCCCAAAATTAAAGGAGTGGATCCAGAGATGTTAAAGGTACAAATGTTTTTTTTTTTTTTAAATATAGAAATAGTAATTTTTGTAATTGTGAGTTATCCTATGCCCCCCTTTTCTTGGTTCCCGGGTTCGATCGAACCCAGGTTAAGAACCACTGCTCTAGAATAATATTAATAAACTCTTTGTCAAGTATCTCGAGAAGTGACAATTAAGTGGTATTATTGTTGTAAAGGATTTTTTTTTTTTTTTTTAATTTTACTACAGCTCCTGCTTTGGATGTTGTTAGATTTTGCAAGTCAACCTAATATCTTTTTGTTTCCATGTAGAAAGGGAAGCTGGATGAGCTGAACTTCATCCTGAGCCATGGAGGTCTGCTTGGCGGCCCCACGTACTCGCCAGACTTTTACCAAGATGAACCATGGGTGGAATTTATCGAGGTGGACGTGAAGGATCCAGACACTGGGGAAAAGGAGGACAACCAGTCTTCGGACACCGAGAGGCTCCTCGGGGGCTCTCAGCCTGGCAGACATCGAGCGGGCTGCTCCAACGCTCTCGGGTACTTCTTGTACTTATAAAAGTTCAATACAGATCACAGAATATTTTTCGGCGCTACTTGTTAACATCTATGCTGTCACCTCAGCTTTCCTGATGACGATGGCGACAGCGACCGCCCTGATGACCCGAATGTTCCCGACGAAGACGACGACATGCTCACGTCCACGCTGTTGCCGGGCCAACCCGACGACAGAGAAGCCTCAGAAGGCTCTCCGGTGCCTTCTCAAAGCGCAACTCCTCAGACTTGGGTCAACACAGATTTCTACGCCCAGGTCAGCAACGTGATGCCCTTCGGGGGGGTGGTGCTGTCCCCTGGCCAACAACTACAAACCCAGGAGGGCGAGTTGGCCTCAAACAAAGATACAAGGAAAGGCGAAGATGAGAAGAGGCAAAAAGAGCTTCAGTTTCAGCTCCTGGTTTTGGAACCGGATGGGGAGAACAGCAGCCGACAGATGATCCCCTCGCCTTACTGCGCCATGCCCGACGAGACCTACCCGCCCGTCGAGCCTCAGCTGACCCAAGCCTGCGAGTCGCCTTACATCTCACCCGACTCCCCCCAGGCGCAGCTCTTTGCCCCCGTGGCGGACTACACGGTGGTACAGGAGCTAGACAGTCAGCACAGTGTTCTGCTCGACCCGCCTCCCGTCCAGTCGGCGCCGTTGTGCCTATCACAGCACCCCCTCAAAGCCCTCCCCGCTATGCCCGTGGGGTACGTCACCCCAGACCTCCAGGGGGCGCTCTCACCTTGAACGCAACACCTTTAGACCAGAAAATTAGCTGACTTTTGCTGGAGGCACATTGACTCGCAGCAAGCCGGGAGGGGACTTGAACGTGCGCCCCCGCTGTCTTACATTCGCGTCGCCAAAATGTATTTCACGCACTTTGTGTTCTGTTTCCCTGTAAACGGCAAAGTAGAGACATTTTTATAAAAGCAATCAGTTTACCGCTTGCGTATCTTTAGCGAATTGCCAAAGTCTTGACAGTCTGCTTCAAAGACGACAGAAGAAGCATGCGCCATCGTTTACTCTTAGTAGTGTGCATCATTGACACAACTTTGTGTGCTTACACGAGATATAGAACTATGAATATTCTACTCAAACAGCGTAAGAAGCTAGGATATATATTTTTTTTGCTACAATCATTGTTTTTGCCATTGCACATTGTTCACATGCTGGCCAAATTTTGAGATAGTGACTTTTTATTTGTTGGATTTGTGAATGTTTATTTGGAGATGAGTGAAAATTCGATGGAAACAGACGATACGACAACAAATAATCCTGTCAAAAAGCTTGCTAAAGAATACTTTAGCACCATAATCTGTAGTGCATTTTCTCTCAAAGTGACAACCAATATAGGACAGAAGTCCACTGTGAGGCGTTCAGTGACACTAAGGAAATTGCATAAGCGCAGTTTATGGCCAGAAATGAGTTTCCCCCTTTTGATCTTGACCTCATTTTAATTTCAATTCATAGGAATCACATAAACTGGACTTTAAATCAGAAGGATTGCTTTACCACAATAAGCTTCTCTACATGTAGCTGATGGACACACACACAAACAACTAATAGCACCTCAACTACTACCCACTTAAAATGTTATTTGAAATGTTTCATGTATGTTTATGTCAAATAATTCAGGGATGGCGAAGGGATCGAGTCGAAAGAATGTGAAGGTGTGTCCTTAGGTGTGACTAAACACAGTGTTAGCAATCGCTTTTTTTACGGTTGTGTTAAATGTTTGTCGTGCTTGTGTTGATGTATGTTTAACTACTCATGATCATAATAATGGTATTTACACTCGGCTAGGGAATAATTGCAAAGTTGGAGGTGTGTTTAGGTGAACATGAAGCATGACTGCGTACGTGATCATAAAATAAATAAAAGGCTAAAATTACGTAAATATGAATTGAAAGTTAGGGAACTTGCGAAAGGGATACCCCCCACAATTATTTTCCTATTTTCATTTTTAAATGTGCTAGAACGTGGGGTGACTTAGGAATGGAAAACTTAGACTACACCCGTTAGGTGACAAAAGAGATTTTATTGGGAAGACAAAGAAAATATATTTAGATTTCTATATATTCAGAGATAGCAAATATATTGCTGCCCGGTACTTTTGCATTTGTTGAAGATTCATTTAAGGGAGAGCTAGCATTACTGTACCGTTCATTTATATTTGCTGGGAAAAACTTACAGAGCTCACGATGCTGCTACCATTGCGCATATGTGCGTGCGCTTATGTCATCTGCATCTTGGTGATAAATGAACAGTTATACAAAGACAAATTTTCCGTCGTATGGAAAAGATTCTCTAAAAAAGATGGAAGTTTCCTGCAGGGAAACCCGGTGTGTGCAAACTGGAACGCAATCAGTGACTAGCAATCGAGCGGTCATTTCTTCAAGCTTTCCGTGGAGCCGTTAACTGCGATGTAATTGTAAAATGCACCCGTGTCATTACCAGCTCACAATGAGTTCATTCTTTACGTAGTGCAGATGTTTTTTTTTTTTTTTTTATGTTACAGACACTTTATGAGCACTTTGTACATGTATGTTAGACATCAACATTGCGTGAGAATTTAGTTAGATTTTATTCAAATGGTAGAGTTTACTTTTATTGTCTGATTTTGAATTAAATATTTCCCCGAATGATAGATTATGGGAAAATGTGGTTTTGTTTTTTAATGGTCTTCTATACCAGCAGTTGTCAACTGCTGGGTTGGGGATAGCTAGTAGAAAAAATTGCTTGTATTCAGATTTTTATTTTTTCCGGTACAGTACGGAGGCAAAGCTACCAAGGTCCCACGCGGATTAAGAAAGGGACAAGAAATGTTGCTTCCTCATGTTCTAGGGACAAGTTCACTCTGTAAACAAAAATGCAACTGCCTCTGGCTGGCAGACCTCAAGGCTTGCAATATGCTTTTGGTGGTACATCATTGTTTTCATAGGCTATATTTAAACCCCCTAAAATATGGTTCTTAACTTCAACAATAGGAAACTGTGGGACAGCAGCTGAGAATCACTCTTCATGATTTTTTTTTTTTTTAGGATTTCATCTTCCAAATTGCTTGTCCTCACGAAGGTCAAGGGTGTTTTAAGAAAATGCCAGGTAGTTGGTTGTTGGCTGTTGGTATAATTTCATATAATTATCAGATACATTCTCATTAAAATAAAAACTAGCTTTATATAGTATAGTAAGTATGCAGTCAAATATTTGAAGGTGTCTATAAATCATTTTATAATTTCCCAAGTGTATATGTATTTTATTTCGAGGCGAGGCATGTTTTTGTAACATTGTTTATTCCGACTTAATTCTCCTAGCAACATGTACATCTTCAGATGTTTAAATGATAATTAGACTCACTATATTGAGTTTAGTCTTGTTTTTTTTAATAATAAGACAATGAGGAACCTTTATTATCAACGAGCTTCAATTTGAAGCTACAGCCTGCGTTTAAACATGGAATTTTACACAACCAGATTGATGGAATCATATACTGTGAGCTATGTGTTGAATAATTTGCATAGAAGATGTATGAACAGCTTGAGGTAGGTGCTATAAGCCACTTTCACAATGTCTGTCAAAGCTGGCATTTTCTCGTCCTTGCAGCACTATCAGAGGTGTGATGGGGTGGAAGCAGGGGGGGTTCTTAAATGTAACACCTGATACTCGATCATTTCTCCCACCCTGATCGTATTTCATATCACAATTATGTGATTGTGTCTATAATCCTGCTTTTTGTGTAAAAAGCTTTGACGCAACAGGTTCTTCTGTGTGAAATTGGCTTTAGTTTCAATACTTCCACTGCAAACAATCTTGTGTTCCTACTGCTTTGCCAAAATGATGATTATTTCCCTGTGGCGGGCAGGCTGACTCACTGCTTGGTATTCAATTTTTAGTTGTTGTTTCATAATTTAGCCCAACAGACCCATACGCTATCCAGGGTTCATGCTCAGCAACATTGTTTATCCAAGTTCAATGGTGTCTTGACTTAAGTTTAATTCAATCAAATCACTCATTGACATAAATGGAAATGCCACAAACATCATTTTTTTAAAGTAACACTCTATAGTATATACTATATAAAAGCATACTATAAATGTACTGTATAAAATCATACAGAAATAATGGATACTTTTGGCTTAATATAATAATAATTCATATAATATAATTGAATGCTAAGAACAATGTTGGCCCTCAATGATGTGATATTTTCTTAGCAGTTAAACCTCATCAATGTTGTATCTGTGATTGACACAATAAATGTAAATATGCCACATTGTAACTGTACTGGTCCTTCTTGAATTTGGCCCGAATGTGGCTACTGTGGCAACTGTTTAAAGTTCCTCAAGTTATTTTGTGCGCAACTTGCTGTTCTCTACCAAGGAGCCGAACGGCAAAATTTAAGAGCTGGACGTTTGTGAGAAGTGTATTTCTTCAATTAGCAAACACCACACTGAAGAAAATTGTAAAAAAAAAAAAAAATCATAGAATTTCTTTTGCACTATTTACTCAAGTTTGTGCAATTTTTTTTTCTTCTTTTACCTGGCTATGGCACGAAGTTTGTGTGCGTGGTCGCTTGGTAGGATTTATGATTCTGACCCTTTGTCGAGTGCAAAATGTGTGTGAGGCAATGTTCTTGTGTGTTCTTGTATTTCTGTTTTAGTGCACAAAATGGAAGGCAGACCTCCTTTCACCCAGTGTGAGCATGTGTGTGTGTGTGCAGGCACATGTAGTCAATTATATTTGTGTGTACAAATTGCAGGATGTCTGTGTGTTTGTGTACATGTCGTTCTATTGTCTGTGTGCAGGATGACCTCTTTTGACCCTTTAGTATGTGTGTGCATTGTTTCCAGGATGAGCACCTTTCACCCTGTGTGCCTAAGTGCGGTGTATGTGTGTGACGTGTGCTCACACCTAAATATGCGTGTGTGTGTGTGTGAGTTTGGAATACTGGCTTGTTTGTGATCCACATAGAGGCACACTGTGTGAATGAGTTCACGTCGTGTGTGTGCTTCACTCTCCTTGGCCTGAGCGGTGGTGAAGAAGATGAGGTGGGGGTGCAGACCCCCGGAGAAAGCTTATTGGCCAATTAAGACGGAGGCTGTGTACCGCTGCTCTGTATGGGGGCTGATTGAATCACACTGACCGCCACTCACAGGACATTGCGGCTAATTAGCCATAAGTCACTCTTCCCCTTGTATTGGCTCTTCAGCCCAATTACGCCCACACGGACAAGGTACACCTCGGCCTAACTCATCTCCTCCGCTTGCTTGTTGACCTTTTCAGATGGAGGACATTCAGACACATGGCTCTAAGATGATGCACGTTGATGCTTGATGAGCAATGTGTTATTATGAAAATGAAATAAAAAGGCTTTATTGTGACACAAAAAACAACTTCTAACATTTTGTTTGCCAATAAATGATGTTTTTCTGTTGTGTTAGCATTAAGTAAGCTTGCACAACTTTTTTCTCGACTGTCAAATTAGTATTTATTTGTCAGCATGTTTTTTTTTTTTTGGGTGTTTTAATTGTGCTCAAAGATTGCTGCTAAGCGACAATGCAAACATGTGCTAAAACTAACAAAACATTAGTTTAACAATTTCATTCAATCGTGCAAGTAATAACGTGCCTTGTAAAACCAGAATTCAGAGACTTATATTCCTGAGCTGTATAAGCTTTTGTCTTCTTTACGGAGCTTTGTCGCCATCTGTTGGACACATTTGGTACGTGTCATGTCATAATATTAATTTAGACATGAAATAATTTATTGTTTTTGAGAGCTACATGAACATGAAATAATTTATTAGTGTGTTTTTAGAGCTGTTATTTTTAATTCGTTTAAATGTATCTGTTTTTGTCAGCAGTTTATGTGATCAGTTGCACTGGTCAACAATTTTTTTAATTCATTTTTTTAATCAGAAAGGGAATGTTTTGAGAGTTTTTTTATGTTGATTATGAATGCCTTCGTTTTTTTCTCTCATTTTTTAATGCAAAAGACAAACACAGAAGAAGCGATCCAATCAAAGTTAATTTCACTGTCTTTTCACATCATGTATAATTCACAAACTCACTTTTCAATACATTCCTCTGTGGGGGTATCAGATTTCCGGGTGACATTTTACCTTCCCGCAGAAACCATCATTAACCACAGTGTGTATTACAAAAGTCATCCAAACTTCATTCATCTCTCTTTGTGACAGTGCTTTTTTTTTTTTAACTTTGTTTAGCTGTGTGCAATTTGCAAGTAAATCTAGTACTAGGAAGAAAAAAAGATATGTGCATGAAAAATTGAATTAGTATTGTGCTTAACCATGTAATTAATGTGCTTTAATAAGCCAATGCATTCGAGCTATGCCTTCCAAAGATTAGTTTCTCATGCCAAACTCTCTTACATTCTTTACTTCAGTGGTTTTAGCTGCATCCTCCTCAACAATAATATGTAGATATATACTATATAGTTCTTTTTTTTTCTTTCTTCATCATCTATGGTGGAATGTGTAGTGACAGGCAGTCATGTTGGTTGCTAAGGAAGTATGAAGATGTGATACCTCTCCACCAAAAGACAAGCTTTGGAGGAGCTAACGTTAGCCAAGGAGATTTGGAGATCCTTTTTTTCTTTTTTGAACCTATCATGTGTTAATCACTTGCCCATTGTAGTTTTTTAAAGCCTTGCCTACAAGACAAAAATCCTACTTTTTGAAAATTTGTCTTAAAGTCATACTCTTACTTTTTCAAAACAAAAATCACAAATAGTTGAATTGTTAGTTTTGTCGTGAAAAACTGTCCACCATGTTCCTTCATGACCTGTCTCCCATCCCTGCCATCCTGACTTCACCCAGACGCCACTAGAGCGTAGTTTATGCGCCTGGTTTCATAAAAGATGGAAGGGTTCAAAAGGGGAAAAGGTCAGTTGGGAACATGGCGGTCTAACGGCACGACGGGTGACGTGAGCTGGTGTTCCTATTCGAGAATGATATCACGGCCAGCTTTACAGATGGCCTCATTCTCAGCTCGCGACCCCCGGGGGTCAGGGTCACTGTTCCGGCTGAGGTGGCTGTCAGTCGACCGGGGACGAGCGTCACTGTCAGGTCTCGCTGATGTGATTGGACTCGTCCCTCCCGTGTCACTGTCATGTGGCGGGTAGCGCCTCTTGACAGCGTCACAGGGTCGGCTCGACTGTCTCGCCCAACAGCCTACGTCAGTGTCAGCATCAGCTGGCCGCAGTCGCGACATCACCGTCGGAACCGGCGGTCCGTCAGTCGTACTTGGATTTTCACCTCGACTTCTCGGCTGCTCACGGCCGCTGCATCACTGGCGCACCCTGTGCCTCCTGGGGCTCTAAGTTCGAGTGCCCCGGACTAGCCTGTTCCCCTAAACTGTGGTGATTTTGGCTTTGGACTTGGTGGTTTCCGTGCTGATCATGACTCAGACTGGGGTCGTGATTGTGGTGCGCGTGCTGATGGTGGTGGTGGTGGTGGTGATGGGGATGAGGGTGGTGGTGATGGGGGTGATGGTGGTGATGCATGTGATGGTGTTGACCATGATGTCCTGTTTCGGTGTCAACTGCTGGGACAGCATCGGGATGCACTTCTGTATTTGTTTGACACTCTGGTGGGATTTCAGCACTCTGAAAAATTCACATGCAATAAGTTAACATGTAAAACCGTGGCAGCTTGTAGTAGTATAAAACCAAGGTGCCATATGTACTGTACATATAAATATGTGTATATGTATAGGGTTGTAACAAAATTTGACTCAGAAAATGGGTTTGATTTAACCAAACTGAGTCGAATTATTACATTTTAAAATGTACCGTCCTTGAATTATATCCCACCTCAGATGGAATCGTCTTTTGGACTTTTGTACTACTCCTACTAATCATAATAATCATACCTCATATGTGCAAGTGCCACATAAGCGCTTGCAGTAGGTATCCTTGATGGCACTCTCAATGTGACCCTGGCCAATGATGGAATATGGAAGTGAAATCTGGCGAGTAAGGCGTCCACATCTGATGGTTAAAATGTAAAAGAAAAGAAAAATGCATCATCAACTCTGCCGTAAATTGAGTTTGCAAAATGCACAATCACATCCAGTCGTTCAAACCTGTCATAGATGAAAAAGTCATCCTTGGCTCCGTTCAGCACCTGCCACACGTCCGGCTGGTGTTCTTCTTGTTTGAAGAGCGCGATGTTGGCGGACAACCTCTGCTCCAACATGGGATGCAGATGTCGTGCTTGCGCCCCCTGATGGTTGACCACAATGTAGGTCACTTGATTCAAACCCTGACTCTCCATCTGCAGGCGCAGGTTATCCATGCTAGATGGAGCAAAAAAAAATTTTTTAAAATGTTACAATCTATTATTCCTTTGCAGCAGAAATTTTACAACTACTATTTACCTGGATGCCTGCACCAAACAGAACAGTCAGCTAGCCTGCAAAAGGGCCACTACCGTCACCCGGCCCATCGTGGCCTTCATGGGTTCCACCGTCCCGATCTTCCAATCGGGCGGCGGCTGACAGCGTGGCCCGCCGTCCCCCTCGCTCTCCGCGCTGCCCCCCTGGAGCAGGCAGAGAGCGAGGAGCAGGCTGAGGCTCGCCCACATGCCTCCTGCTCCTCCTTGTCTTTCCTTATCTGTTGAAGGAGAAAGACAACACCAGAAATAAAATATCTCTTGTGCAAAGGTGTCCATCAGCAAAGGATGCTTAATGAAAAAAATGTTTATTGCATGTGGCACAAATTATAGTGCCCCCCCCCGAATAAATTACAAATATTTGGTCGAAACTAGAGGTACAATGATTTATCGACTAATCGAACACTGATTGATTATTAGATACCTTTCTTAGTTTAAAAAGTAAAACTTCTGAATTTCAGATTCTTCTGTGATTTCTTTAGACTGCCCATCTGTGTTGAAACAAGTTCAAGCATTTCCTTTTACTTTGGAAAGCAATGATCAGCATGTTTGCATTTTTTTCCGTGACACGTTACAACCAAATCAGTAACTGAATCGTAAATAATTTATGTTTGAGCCACTTCTACATTGTTAGTTTACTCATTTGTAAAGTAAACAGGACAATTCCGTCACACAATCTGTTTCTGTGAAATTTCTATGGAAGTAATGAACACAAATCAGGCATAATCAGTAATAATCAGGCTGTGGATATATATAAATATAATTTCAAAAGAGTCTGATACCTTTTTTGTCGAAAGCTTGCCCCTGCACGGCGTTGAGTTGCAGCAGCCCTTGTGCAAAAACAAGTGAGCCCTCAGCTGCTGCCTCTCCTTTTATACTCTGCTTGTTTTTGTCTGCCTGAAAGCAGAACAAAGGTCAACCTGATGTTTTTCCTCTTTTTTCTTCTTCTTAATTTTGCTGATGGTGCCATTTTTTTTTTTGCTTGCCTAATAAAGTCACATCCGTTTAATTGTGAACATTTCATCAGGTTGGAAATGATTGGTGATATCTGTCAGATTGATAAATGTTTTAAAGACAAGAATGTATTGGGGCATGCATTTGCTTTGCAGTTTTCAAAGGAATCATTTAATTATTTCCTTTTTTTTATTCGCATGAAGGAAGTTAAAAACAAGTTGTGCAACACTTTTGGAGAGAGGAGAGTTGGAAAGGAACAGAGGGCGGATCTCTGGTTGGTGGCCAACAATTTTGTGCAAAGTCCATATAAAGACAGGCTGATTAAACTATTCAACATGTGCAATAAGTTGAAGAAAATATGTATTCCTATTGAAAGTGATATTAAAAGTTAAGGTAGGGAACACATAGGAAGTTTTGGGTGTCTCGCTTTCATGCCTCTAAAAGGTTGCATCAATGTGTTTTATGGTTTCAGCTGTGAACGACTTTTTAACTGTCACGAAAAGGCACATATAAAAAGGCTCAAAGTCTGAGCTGACAGTTGAGTGCATGCAGAAGCAGCACGGTAATGAATTTATGGGAGACAGAGGATGGTCAAAGGTCATTTGACCCGAAATGGATTTTTTTTTTTTGCAGAAAAGGCAATAAAGACTAACACAAGAGCAAGTGAAAATCAACATTTCTGAACCTTGATGGCTGCATGTACACAATATGCAGGGTTTTCTATCTACAGTGGTGGACTTAAAGGAAATTAATTTGTTCTTGAAGTCATCATGAAGCTTCATGAGATTTTATGAGAGTCTTGCATAACATCCCATAGGTAGACCTATAACTGATTAGAAGATGAACTAGAGGTAAAACTTTCTATTGCATAATTATACATGCATGCAAAGACAATCAGAGTTGTCCTTTGATTGTAAAGCAGATGCACCCACTGACGATAAAAGAGACATTGGTGATCCAGGGTGCCCTGCCCGAAGTGGATGATTCCTGAAACTCAATGTAACTCATTGACAAAGGCTGGCACCACACAGCACATGTTGACCTAACAAGCGCCCCGGTTTAGTTTAAATTACAAAGTGCTTGTCAAGATTGCACGGCTGGGCCTTTATGACTTATGCTATGACCTTCTGAGGTTCAAAGGGGTATTATCACGGTTTATTGTTGTGACCTCAAAATGGTACAAACTGGAATTTGGCTTTAAAATTGTTCTTTTCAGACTGTTCCAGTTTTACCTAGTTGTCCAGTGTCACCTGATGTCTTGTTCTTAGCCTTTCTTTAATCCGCTATGTATTTTGTCACATTTAAAACTTTTTACCTAGTTTATTTAGTGTAATTGTTATACAACCAGACAATATCCATGGATATCATTATTATTGCAATAATAAGCTTGTATAGGCTGCAGCTAATGGAATAATAATGATAATAATAGTAATAATAATAGTAATAATTAATAATAATAATGGTCAGCTATAGTTTAATTATTTTTCTCTGATTTCAATGCTATTTGCACTTCACTGGAACGAATGATTGATGCAATTTTTATTTTATGGAGTGACTCTGCTGACCATGGAAAAATATAGCGTTTTATTTGAAGAATTTGAAACATCTCTGCTCGCTTAGACAGACTGTCATAGTAAATATTAATAAAGGAAAGAAAAAAAACATGACTTGATATTCCACACTAATGTCAACAAAATTTGATCGTTAAAGAAAAATAAACACGAATGAGAGGGTTGTAAAATTGAGAAGGGCCTTTGCATTACTCTACGTGAAGGACGCGGGGTGGTTGCTAAGCAACGAGGGGTCGGTTAAGGGCGCAAAGGATTCTGGGCATTTGAGGCCTTTGCGTCCAACGACCGCCCTTTTCGGAGCAAGCTAGTCAAGCACCACCAACGCTCCGTACGTCGAAGGAATGCTCACCGACAAAGAACTCTCCAAAGAGTCATAAACGACCTCGAGGTATGCTTATCTACACTTTTTGTCGTGTGCTGTAACCTGTAGCGGTCAGAATCGGGACATGTGTCCGGAAAAAAGTGCATTTTAATGCGCGGTTTGATGACGTAATGTTGATTGTCAAACGCGAAATGGCGAGCATGCTAAGGGGCCCGTCGTCAATGTTGTCTCCAGCGCTCAGCTGCTGCTCAGTGTTTATTTGGAGCACTTTTTGTCACAGGAATGATTACATTGTCATTTTTTTAGGTTAGTCAATTTGTTTGTTTTTTAGTGACCATGTCTCCTGTATCGAGTTTGTTGTTTTGATGTGGGGCGTGCTAACATGGAAGTAAACTAGCAGTATGGTTAGCTTGGTGACATTAAATATGTCACATTATATACCTCATTTGGGCCACAATGAACACCTCTTGTTGCCTTAATAGTCAAGGTGCACATGTATTAAATAGCCTGGATTTAAACTTAGTCCGTTGGATTTAGTCATTATTTAATCAGCAAGTTTCCTACTTTACGACCAGTCATTCAGGAGCCTCATTTGGACATCTCCCATGTGCACTGCCTTTCACTTAATCTTGTTTTTTGGGAGGGGGCAATTAATTAAAACTTGTAGATGACTTACTGTAGACACTCGAAAACCCTAATTGTGTATACATGCAAGCATTTTAAACTATATATTGATCAACAAGACTAGTAGTGGTCCCGAGACTTTTGCACATTACTGTAGGTTGAAGTCATGTTCATACAGATTCAAATGCATCTTATTCTCCCCCTCGCCTACATACCATGTCTTTTGTTTTTCTTGTTGCATTTTAGGAAAAGCACTGAATAATGGCAGCTGAAGTCATAGAAGGCAGTGAGTTCCCTGCTCACTATAAAGTCATGATGGACAAATTGAATGAACAGCGACAGTTGAACCAGTTCACAGATATCACTTTGATTGTAGACGGTAGGTGGATTGTATAGATTTGACATCTATGACTGGAATTGCACCTTTGCACCAATTCAAATCTATGTTTCCTTTCGCAGGACACCAGTTCCGAGCACATAAGGCAGTGTTGGCAGCATGCAGTCAGTTTTTTCACAATTTTTTCCAAGATTTTACCCAAGAACCCCTGGTGGAGATTGAAGGTACACTTTCTGGTAACTCATTGGCTAATATACCTTTAATTTGTTTGTAGCAAAGTGTGAAATGGTCATTTGAGGAAATAGGCTTGTTAAGGTATGACAAGCTTTGAAAATAAAATTGCAACAAGTTATATTCCTAAACCTTAACCACCACTCCTACTGCATGGTTGTTCTCTACAGGAGTGAGCAACATGGCTTTCCGGCACCTGATGGAGTTCACGTACACAGCCACGTTAGCTGTTGCGGGTAAAGAGGAAGCCTTTGATGTGTGGAAGGCTGCTGAATACCTCCAAATGCAGGAAGCCATCAAGGCACTCACCAACAAGTGAGACTTTTTTAAAATTAACTTTGTTTGAAAGGCTTTTTGTTTGACGAAAACACAATCGCCTTGTTTCCGCATGACAATTTGCATTAACGTTTTAACCAAACTTTATTTTTGCATATCTTATCAAAATTGGCGATTCAAGTGAGAACTGGTCGTTATCAATACATGCAATGTCATGTTTTGGAACCACCTCGTAAAAATGTTGTTGTGGTTGAGTACATGAAATGGAACAAGCATGTCTTCTCGCAGGATAAATGACTCGACTTCAGTGATGCCAAAAAGCAACAATAAAAAGAGGAAGATTGCTGAGACGTCTTGTGTCATCACAGAAGCCCTACCCACGGTGGAAGGGGAACCGGTTCGTAACCATTAATATCGCCTTTTGGGAGAAATCTTTTAAAACGCTGAACTGATGGTCTGGATTTGTTCTTTCAGGTGGAGATACAGATGATAGGGGACACTGCGATAGAGGTGGAGGAGTCCGGGCTGGAGGAGGTGGTGGGAGATGTTACAAAGAATGTCCAATCAAATGACTCCGCCTTGGCGCTGCTGGCTGACATCACCAGCAAGTATCAGCAGGGGCAACCTCCACTTGGGGTCATCAAGAAGGGAGCCATAGAGGAGGTGAATTGAGCTTCATGCTGGTTTGTCTTGTCTATTTTGACATCTGAGTTTATTAATATGTTCGCCGCTGTGTTTGTACAGGAAGTCCTGTATCAGGAAGAAACGGTGACTGCTTCCAAGGTGCTGGAGAATGTGGCGGTGGTGGAGGTCCAGATTTCTCAAGAAGACAACACATTCTGCTGTAGCAAGTGCGACCAAACCTTCAAGATGTACTTCCAACTCAAGCAGCACATGAAAATGCACCACAGTCTGGTGAAGAAGCCACATGTGTGCAGCCACTGCGGCAAAGCGTACACGCGGGAGGGAGCCTTGAATCAGCACTTGAACTCCTTCCATTTCGATGCAGAAGAACAGAACCAGAACCAGAAAGCCCCAAAGAGAGTTCACGTTTGCGAGTACTGTGAGAAGCAATTCGACCACTTCGGTCATTTTAAGGAGCACTTGCGAAAGCATACTGGTAAGACCGAAATGGTTTGTGTATCTTTTGATGTTTCAAAACAAGGAAATTATGTTTACATTGATCATGTTTACCTTTCTGCGCGTAATCTGTAGGTGAAAAACCGTACGAATGTCCTGACTGTCATGAGCGATTTGCCAGGAACAGCACACTGAAGTGCCATATGGCGGCCTGTCAGAATGGGAATGGAGCCAAGAAAGGACGCAAGAAACTCTATGAATGCCAGGTACGAGCCAACACACAAGAGTCAAGCCACCCTTCTTTTCCAATGAAATGTAAAGATTGCGCAACCCCAGTGCCCTTGCAGAAGAGACATTCAAATGGAAACAAAGTTTGTCCGGGTAGTGTTGTCCCAAGTTATCAATAACAATCGGCCATATTATCAGGGCGTATGTCCAGAGCTTAAGATGTTTTTCTTCGTTCTTTAGGTATGCAGCAGTGTCTTCAACAGCTGGGACCAGTTCAAAGACCATCTCGTGAGCCACACAGGAGACAAGCCCAACCACTGCACCATGTGCGACTTGTGGTTCACTGACCCCCAGGAACTAAAGGCGCACCTGAAAGACATTCACTCCATAGAGGATGACAAGTCGATCGAAGAACTGGCCGTCAGTGACGCCGCAGCAACTGCGGCGCTCACCATCACCACGCAAACCATCGAGGCCACGGAAACAGTGCTACTGGAAGACGGCATCCAGGTGCAGAACATCACAGTGAACCCAATCGAAGTGATGGAAATGGAAGAGTCGGCCACGGTCGTGGTGGAGGACGGAGGCGTGGCCGAGATGTGCGAGGAGGATGTGGAGAGACTGAAGCAGGCCGGCGTGCAGTTCCAGATGGTGCGCATGTCCTCCGGCGACATGAACGAGGAGCAGGTGGCCCACCCTCAGGTGGAAGTGGAGTTGGAGGAAGAGATGGTGAACATGGAGGAAACGATACAAACGGTGGTTGTATGAAAATACGGGCCAAAAATCGCATGGATATTGAACACAAAGTTCCTGTGTTTTGTCATCATGTTCTAACTTCCCGAACTCTGACACATGGATCATGTATTTATTGAAAAGTTGACATTCTATCTATGGCAAGTTGGGCTCTGAGTGATCAATTTTTTTTTTCATTTGGGTGTTTTTCGGCCAGTTCACCTGCCAAATTGATTTTGGTCAACAGCTTTTATTCCTCAGTGGTCATGTTATGGTTTTGCTCAAGCTAACTTTTTTTTTTTTGTAGAAAAATAACAGTAATAAACTATTTGTATGGAATTGTATCATTATTTATGTCAGAGCAGGTTCCCACCGTATTGGCATAAACATGACAGAAATGAAAATCTGTGAAATTAGAGAATTTCCAGCGGCATACATGATTATCTCCATGGCACATGAATGAGTGGGATTCGTAATCGCTTTATTGTATTATATCTTGTATACTGCTCTACTTAATGTGGTGATGTGTGTTGATGACGGAGATGTTATTGGCCTCCCAAAAGTGATGTATACCTTGTTTTTGTCTATCATTTTTAATGGGCTGGAAGTAAGGTTTCCCAGGTAGGTAGTGCATAATAATAATCAGTTGTGAGGCACAAAGAAACTTGAAGTTTATGTACTCAAAAGCTGTTTTCTGCACTATGAGATTTTAACTTAGGTTAGGGTGGTTTTTGGCCAGACCGCCCCCGTAGTAACGCCCACCTTTTCATTAGCCACTGAGCGAACGTCACAATCCAGAAGCTTCCTCTGATTGGCTCACTCGGCAGTCACTCAAAACAATTTCCCCTTGACAACAGAATCAACCCGGGTAGCAGCTGCGGCGGTCAATGTCACCATCCGTCTGGCAAGATGATCTTTCGAGGGATTCGGTGGAGCTTTCCCCATCAAATACATTAAGGTAACCGATGTTTGTGTATCCACCAAGATCGTAATCTAGTTTGTGTTTTTAATAGAAGCAGGGTGGATCATGGGGAACGGCCACTGCAAGTAGGTGCTAACAATTGACTCAGTGGACGCAAAATCACTTAGTGATGCACTTTTAAGATTGTGTTTTCACACCGTGTGAAATGAATTATTGTTTTAGGTGAATGTTTAATTGCCCAGACATTTATGAACCGAGTTTTGTTGCTGTCCAGATCTGTGATCTTGTCATCGCCTGGCACACGCACACTCTACTAATCTAATTGAGGATAACTGATTTACTAGCTAGCAGAGTTTGTCTCCGGCACCTGTTGCCTCCCGATGGGCTTCAGTCTACTTCATAACCGTTTTCTTTGTATTTTTTAGAAACGAAACACTGAAAATATTTGGAAAAACATGCATAAAAAATTGCCTTTTAAGTTTGCATTAGTTGATTATGCACAATTGTGCATGTCTTCCACCTGCAACACCTTTATAATACACGTAAGCTCTAAAACAAAACAAAAGTCACTTTAGTCGCAGTCGGTTCCTCATCACAGATTTTGATTTTCGTTATTTTTTTCTCTTTACAGCTCTATCGGGGAAATTACTTGGACGTCAGTGAAGCAGCTGCAACCAGTGACATATTGCTGGTGTTGGAAAGAATCCTCGTACCTCCAAAATCATTGCTTTTCAGGTGACCCCCAAGTTTGTTCCATTATTATTATTAACATTGCATCATCAAACAAAAAAAACATTGCAGTTTGACAATGTGTCATATTTGCATTATGGATTCCACAAAGGGGCTTGCCCCTCTGTATAGTCTTCATTGTTGCACTGCTGACCTCTCAATCCTTGTCAACCGTGCATCTCAATTAACACGACGGGGAGCTTTCTGTGAAGAGAACCTGCTGCATGTGTGTGTTTGCAAGAGCACTTTTGTGTCTATATTTACTCAAGTGCACTTATACAGCGTCTGAATGTGTGTGTGTTTCCTTTGCGCCCAGATGCATGCCTGTGGTGTGAAATTGTCAGCGTGAGTGAAAACGTACACGGGCGAAAGACAGACAAATCCAATTGAGGCAGGAAAAGTAAAACCAAACTGGTTCGAATGGAACAGTGTACCTAAAATGGAAACTGTGACTCATTTTTGATCCACAGCTGTGGTGGATGGGCTCTTGTGCTTTCCACTGTTCAAGTGTGTGAAGAGGCTGCTGATGCTAGCAGTGTGTTCAGCAGCAACGTGCAAACTCCCTCCGGGACTCTCAGACAAATCACCTCGTGAATGGACTCATACTCAGCTTCTTGGCTAATCAAGGGCAAGGGCACACTATTTGTTTGCCATCACAAGTGGCCTAAAGATGTTCCACAAGTCTAGGGCACATTTTGACATTAAATATTTTGATAAATTATTGTGCCCGAGACTTCTGGAACACCCTGGATTGCAGAATCCTTTATAATAAAGTTCAACGTAATCTGGTGGATGCTCCACAATCCCCAATTTGATTTCAGAATTTTATCGAAGTAAATCATAGAAGTGAAACAACAAAATGTGCACGAGATGCAGATATTATTGTTATCCACCTGGGGTTGCCACTCACTCATTCCATGACTTTGAGTGTGTGCGGCTTTAAAAGGTGAGTGACATGGGCAAATGAGATTATAAATTACTGTAGATTCTCAACACAGTTAATGGATGATTGACCAAATAAGGTCTGTTGCAGGATTTTTCAGTTTTAGCAGATGCATATGGTCCACTTGGGCCATCTTAATTGATTTAATATTTTGATTTAGCCTCTAAGTGGCGAAATAGTTTTTGACTAGTCCTCACCAAAATATTTTTTTATTCCGTCTTTTTAATGTCCATTGATATAGTAGAAGCTTAAGTTTGTATCAAGACTACTCCAATAAATAAACAGTACACAGCTGCACTCGTAGCTCCTTCAATTATGCTCATTTAACGTCTGTCCTAATGCGTTCTTTGTGTGCACTAATCCACCCACCTGTCGTATTTAACATAAAATCGCTCAGGTTAAATGCAGCGTTGCACAACGGCAAACATGGTGCTGTGTGCTCTTTTTCTTGACACACTCTCTAATGGTGGGCGCTCGGTCCTCAGCCTGACATAAAGACAAACACCCTTGCCAAGCAACCTGTTGTTTAGGAGCGATGAAGCACTGGACAATGTGGAGAATACGGCTCATCTGCATGCACTGGGGGTGTGGAGTGCTATTTGAAACCATTATTGCAAATGTGAATCCACCTTTTTTTAGCTGCTTACACCAGCAACACAAATGAATAGCGTCAATTCTTAAGAACATCTCATTTCCCGTTAGTGCTCATGTGTTTACCTCGTTCTTTCAGTTCTTTATATTTACATGCACAAAAGGCCGGGATTCTCTATGCATGTTCTCGTCGGTTGCCCGAGATCAATGCTGAAATATTCATCCATGGTGTTTGATTGCTAAGAGATTGCACATCTAAAAAAAGACCCTTTGATTTTGTGGCATAGTTGTAACATGGGGCTCATTTTAATATGGAGATGAATGAGTGAATGTCTCTTTGCCTTGTTTTTTTTTTTTACATTAACATGTAGAGGGCAGTAGGAAAAGATATAGTAGTTCTTTTTTTTTCTACCGAATTTACGGTATTTTAAGTACAGTTGCGTAAATTGACCGTTTCGGCCTCACTAGTTTGCTGCCTAAACAGGATGCCAACATTTTTAAAATACAGAGAGGTTGGCAAAAGATCATTTTGAAGCACAAACTGAGGTGACTGCAACCAGCAGTCACAAATATGTCACCTAATGAAACGTTGATCAGAACCAAACAATCAGATGGTGAATCTGCAATCCCCATTTAAAATGTTTCATTGTCACATGTTCCATTCATTAAATAATTCTTTCTCTGAACTACTTCTCAATTTATCATTAAGTGATCAGATCCACATGATAGGGAAGAAAATGATTAATGTTAAGAAATGACCGGCAATAGTCTGTGAGCTATAATTTTAATCCTATGATGACTTTCCCCTAAAGGAGTGTGTAAACAAGAAACGGATTAGTTGTGTCTTTTGTTTTGGTGCGAGAGAGTGATGAGGATGTGTGTCTTGTTTGTTCTGGCTCTCATAGCAACGTTAGCCTGCAGTGGACGTGCACGGACATGTCAACCACTTTTTTTATTTGTTTTACACAGGAGGTGATCTGGATTGCTTACTAATATCATAAATGTCTGGAGTTCAAATTGAAATAATGGCATCTCAGTCTTAGATTTATTCCAGATAGTGGCAATAAATGTCTGCAACCCTGACACCATCATCTGTTTCTACCACTTTCCTACCGCCCTCCGCCCCTCCACTCCTTCCCCCCCCGCTCAGCCCCGCTAACCCTCCTCTTCAATCTGTGTTCTATTTAAACCTCGGACACTCAAATGAGCCCATTTTAAGCCACACTGACCTCTTGAGTAAACGCCTCTATTGTGGATGACTCTCATAACGCTTCCTCTTGCCCGTCACCAGCTTCTTCCTTCGCCCACTCATTGAAGGCTACGACTGACCATCTACCACAGACTCATCTTGAGATTCAACAAGTATATAAATTCTTTCAAAGTCAAAGGGAAAAGTGCTGTAGTGGAGCTTTATTATTTTTTCTTGATTTTTTTTTATTTTTAAGGCATGACATTTGGATAAAGACACTGACATGAATCAGCTGCTAATGGCTCATATAGCTGAAGGTAAGTTTTTTTTTTTTTGTACTGTATATAAACATTACTCGTTATTTTTATTATGTTATGTGTATGATGTTGGTGTGGAATTGCCTCCAAAGTCAAACTGAACTTTGAATTTGAGCCATCAAAACGTGTCACCGAAATTTTGAGATTCTTCAGCTTTGTGAAAATCCAAAGTCCTATAGCCATATGTCTGTTTCTTTTTATTTGGCTGTATGTGTGTATGTGTTTTGGGATGCCACCAAAGAAGCATGGTAGTGATGTCAAAGAGATAAAGTGTGATGACAGCTGTATTTAAGCATATTGTAGAAAAGGTCCTGGCTACTTGTACGAGTGCCTGTCGTTGAAAGCGTAATGACTACTGACTAGCCTGAACATTTCTTGTGCAGCAAATACAAATTGATTTGACATTATTTCCTAGAAAAAAAAGGAGAAAATCCGTTTTTTTGACATTTCTTAAAAAAACTTCTATTCAACCATTGACTTGAAACATGTTCTGTTGGACTTTTGAGGTTCCACTGTATTGCTACTATTGCAAAATGTATATTAGTGTAGATCTTTTTTTGGGGGGGGCTGACTCCTGAAATTGAATAACAAGATTTTTACAGTCTCATCTTTGTATGAGCAATGTAGAACTTATATAAGACGTTGCACGGAATACTCTTGAACAATACAATATAAACATTGTAACAGAATGTTTTCTTCTTCATCACCAACTGCCATGAGGTAAACCCCCCTCTGCCCCTCCCTCCACCCAGGGCACCCGTTGGCAGGATGACCGCCGTCTGCCCCTCAGAGAGCAGCCCGGAGGGTGTCGAAGCAGGGGCCGATGCCGCGGGAGTCGCAGGGTGCAGCTCCGTTTCCGGGGTCGACACCGGGGAGTCCATTGAAGACTCTGCGGGAAGTTCTGTTGGAGACCCAGCGGTCGTCCACCATGGCCAGAAATACACACGCTGCAGCACCCAGGACAGCTCCGACATCAACACAGATGACGAAGGCGCCAACGTCCGCCGGCTCACCCCGCTGGAGAGACTCAACCTAGATATGTGCCAAGATGAGAGGCAAGGCTCAGATTTGTCTATTTTCCGCCCCTCTCTTGCTCTTTTCACGACATTTGTGTTCTGTTTTATATTTTGGTTTGACAACAGGGTGGTTCGTGAACTAACAGTGGGCAGAAGAATCAGCTTCTACAAAATTAGGGGCGAGATTGGCTGTGGAAATTTTTCCCATGTCAAGCTGGGAATTCATGCACTCACTAAAGGTAACTTAAACCATTACCAGACTTTACCTTTACTGTTTGCTAAACTGAAATCTCGCCAGTTACGTTGAAGTCATCTATGATTTTAATTCAACTCCTATTTCTTGATTTTGGTATTTAAACTGAAGTTTTGTTTTCCTCTAACAATGATTTTTCTCGCATACTACACTTTGCACAATTTGTAAGTTGGGAGGTTTCACTCTAATTCTCAAAACATAACATCGGTTACACTGCATGAGCTCGGCTCCTGCTGTCCTGGTAATGAACAGCGAGCAGTAACGCTAACCGAAGTGTCCCTTTGCTGTCGTTCAACATAAATAAGTGATGGAGTCCCTCACAAGGGGATGATTGAGGTGCAACACTGAATTGATTGTCTGCTGACCTTCAACAATGATTAGAGATCTCCTCGATTCCTAAGTGACATGACTCGCAAATGTAAAAACAGAAGTCGGCTGCTGCTTTTTTTTTTTTTTTTTTTTTTTGTACTTTGTGTGTTGTGCTTGTTTGTTTAACATTTTATGTACTTCCTGACGATGCGCAAATTATTTGTTTGGTTTTGACAATAGGATGCATTCAGGCTAACCGACGCTGAATAATGCATATGGATCCACAATTAGATATCTCTGCACCGTTTTGTATATTCAATTACCTGAGGCCTTTTTTACTCGTGTAAATAATTTAACAGTGCATTCATTTAAAAGTCTCTGTGGTGCGTTATTGACCATTTATTAATACAGCGTATTAGCATTTTGAAAGGGTCTATGTTTTGATGGAGGGTGTGCATTTTGATTTTTTTCTAGTTGGTCAGGCCAAATCAAGAGTATCAGTAATATTTGACACCAAATTTGTGATTTTGATTGTCAATGGAAGAAATTGGATTGGCTGGTGTCCCAAATTATTTTCTTACCCAAAATTCCCCTGCTTAACTTCCCTTCAAAATGTAATCAAAAGTTTTCAAAAAGTATTTTTCACTCTTCTCTCTCTGCAACACCAGACAAAGTGGCCATCAAGATCCTTGACAAAACCAAGCTGGATCAAAAGACCCAGCGTCTGTTGTCCAGAGAGATCTCCAGCATGGAGAAATTACATCACCCTAACATCATACGCCTCTATGAGGTTAGACATTTTCATACTGTTTTTAATTTACCCATTCTTTTCTTGAGTTGTTCAGCTTTAAAATGTATCATGACACTGCCATCACCTTCTTTCCTCTTTTCTGAATGCGAAGGTGGTGGAGACATTGTCACGGTTACACCTAGTGTTGGAGTACGCCGGGGGTGGCGAGCTCTACAGCAAAATCACCACAGAGGGCAAACTTTCAGACGCTGACAGCAAAATTGTTTTTGCTCAGATCCTGTCTGCTGTTAAACACATGGTTGGTATGATATGCATAGAAAATCAAGTTAAAAAAAGTGCCCTGAACATGGAAGTGGTAGGAAATAAATATTTTAAACATATATAAATAGGTGAAAACATTTCTGTATTGTATTAATAATTTCCCACCACCTCTTTGTCATCCTAGTCTGCTCTCCACTCTGTCCCATTCTCCTTGCCGTGTGTCCTCATTGTCTGAACATTGACTTTAATGTTTCATCTACTGGGTGTTTTCTTTTTTTTTTTTTTTTTTTTTGCCTATAGCATGAAAACAATATAATTCACCGTGACCTGAAGGCAGAAAACGTCTTCTACACCAGCAGTTCTTGCGTCAAGGTGGGCGACTTTGGCTTCAGCACCATGAGCCATCGCGACGAAACGCTCAACACATTCTGCGGCTCTCCGCCTTACGCTGCCCCAGAGCTCTTCCGGGATGAAAACTACGTGGGTGTCTTTGTGGACATCTGGGCCCTGGGAGTGATGCTGTTCTTCATGGTGACGGGGACCATGCCATTCAGGGCGGATACGGTGGCTAAACTGAAGAGGTGCATCCTAGAAGGCACCTTCACGTTGCCCTCCTGGCTGCCGGACGCATGCCAGAAGCTTATCCGGGCGATCCTCCAACCCTTGCCGGCAGACCGCTGCTCTGTGGAACAAGTGATGAGCAGTGACTGGATGCATCATGTTGACTTCCCACGGCCCTTGGAGCCTTTCAAGCTGGAGCCATCTTACCTTGTGGAGAGTAATCCATCTGAACTGGCGGTGGAGGAGATGGAAGTAGTCACAGCTCTAGGGACACTTGGCATCACTTCAGAACACATTCTGAACAACCAGGGAAAGGACTGCAGGAGTTCTATCACAGGCGTATACAGAATCCTGCTTCATGGCGCTCACAAGAGACGCGCTCTCGAGAGTATACAAACAGCCACGCAGGCGGCTGGACCAAAAGCAACTAAAACTAAAAAGGAGCGTCTAAAAGTGTACCGCAGTTTACGGCACACTTCCAAACTCTGTGTGATTCTGTGACATAATGCTAGATTGAATTTTATACACAGTACTGTACACATTAGGCAAAACTGAATTTTGGTTTGAAAAAAGTGACTTTAATGTCCAGCATTAGGCCATCACGTTATTTGGAAAATGAAATCTGGCATTTATTTTCATATTATTCATTTAGTAAGTGAAATTAGTCTCTGTGAGAATGTTGTTGATTGATTTATATTTTGACACAGACTTGAGGTAATCCACAATATTTGGAAAAGTGATTTCCTAAAAGATTTGTGGTCATTTTGGATGGGTGAACGTAGCTCACACTTGACTTTTGGCATGATGTAGCACAAAACATCCCATTATAATAATCAAATCACTGTAGAGTGCACAAAGTCTTGCATGCACGTACATGTGTTGTCTTCAGGATAAGCTTTGCATTTGCAATGTATTTAGGCTTTATTGCCTTCTTGCCTGATGTATCTCTATGAGATGTTCCGCAGGTTATTGGCCTGCTTAGAAAAGCCAATAAATGACTTGTTAATTTATTTTGAGTCTACTTTTAGACCCACACATACACACGATATGTGAACTTGAAAAAAAAAGAAATGTTTCAACTGTCGTGACCGCTTTAGTCCTCACGTCGCAAAATAAAATATCAAAACGCTAAACTACTGTATATGTAGTACAATTATGCGTGACATTGAAGTTGTCGTCTTGTGTTGATCACTTATAATACGTAAATTAGTTTACATTTCTTTGCGTTCCTGTTGATTTTTTTAAAAATTTTGAACTTTAGTTTTTAGTTTTTTCCCCGATTGTTATTGTGAATTCAAGCAGAAATGCGGAAAGTGCGTGCAAAACTTCATTTCCCACAATGCATCGTGTAAGGGCTGCCGGAAAAAGTAATACATAGCACTTCCGCCTTGAGGCGCTGACGCAATTTTTGCCTCGTTGGAAGGTGTATTCCACAGAAACCGGAAACGTTGCTGCTGACAGTAACCGTTCAACATACAGACGAGGGGAAAAAACACAAAAGACGGCGAAACTCAGATACTCTCATTCGAGTGGCATTTTACCTTCTGTGGTAAGAAAATTAATTCCCATACGAAGTCGTTGTCTGGAACAGTGCCGCGTGTTTCATTACATATAGTGTATTGTGTTATTCAAGCTAATGCTAAGCTTCATTATCATGAAGATCTAGCATGTCCGCCGTATGCTGTAATCAAAGCGCGTTTTTGTAATGGAAGTGATTTACTAATAGTACACAAAAGATGCGTGTCACTGATCATATTGATCTGATTCTACTATCACTGGGTATTGTATTAACGCCTAACAAATGCATGAGTATTAGTTTTGCCTGGGAGTGGTCAGTCACATTGCCCCTCGACCGCAGCCTCACAATCAAATTCCAACATGAAAACATTCAGGCTTTAACTCGTAATATTTTACTGCATGTTAAGATGAATGTCGCCTTTGTGTTGACATTGCAAGCACATCACGTGAGGGGGCGGGGCACACTAGAAGATGAGGTCATGTTGCGAGTGATGCAACAGGAAGGCCACACCGTACATGGGAAAGTCTGGAAACCTTTGACATCTCACATGACGGAGAAAGTCTGTTTTGGCTGTCTTTTGTGACATAACCTCAAGGTGGTGTTTTGATTTATTTATTTTTTGATATATCCATGGCAGATGGCAATCACAGAGGATCAAGCAAACATGGATGGAGCAGACCTGCTTGGTTTGCAGTTAGATGACGGATTAGTTGGATCATCTGAGGACCAGCTCTTTGCTTACGTCAGTACGCTCATGGATTCGTGGCACTCCGATCAGGATGTAAGGCTTCCACATAATGTCTTTTTCATGTCATGAAATGATATGATAAAATCTAAATGTAATGTTATATTCATATAGTTCTATGATCCAATTTATTTACTGATCAAAGTAATTTATTGATTTGTTTGATATGTTTGTTTTGTCCCTGATGAGGAAGTTGAAACAAATATCACTTTTCGTGATGCTGGAAAGAGACTGCCTACTAATGTGCAATAAGATTATTTAAATATTAATTACAATTACGAATTAATTTAACCAAGCAGATAAATCAATTCTCATTGACTCTAGCAGTACCTACAAAACGCCACCAGGTGACAGTATAATTCTGCAAACACATTACTCTTTCCTCATCCTCAAAAGTCTAATTGTGTTTATGTATTTTTTTGTCGTTAGTGTATCATAATTACACAACAATTAGATTAGATAGAAAAACAACTCATTTGACTCCTTTGTAGTTTCTTCTGTCTTTGTTTTTTGTTTTTATTAATTATAGCCGTACAGCATTGGATAATCAGGCTAGTTTGGGTTCAACTCACATGATGCAGTTGACTGAAAAATATATATTACTGTGCGAGTCAGAGAAGCTGCAAAGAGGAGCAATATATATTTGTAACGTCTCAATTGTATAAGTTTGTAATGGACCTGTCTTCCCTGCCCAGGTGCTCAGCTTGTTCCAAGAAGAGGACAATATAGAGAGACACTTTCCCTCCACTTCCCCATTAGGCAGTGATAGCGGCATCTCCGACTACAGCGGCAGCGCCGACCGCATGGAAAATGGCACCCTCGTGGGTTGCCTGAGCCCAGAGGGCGGCGACACCGACCTCTCTCACAGTCCCACCTACTCCAACCCAAGCCCGACGTGCTCCGAACCTGTCTTAGTTGCTGAGGAGCTCCAATCAGAGAACCCGGAGGCGTTGACGGTTCAAGCGGATCACAGCTACTCTTTGCTCAGGGGTAGCTGTGAAGACACGGATGTCTTGCAGAGTGTGTGGGCAGAGAAGCTTGACACGGATGTCTTCATTGATCTGGGTATGTGTCATTCTTTTTAATACTGTTGATTGACAAGTGCAAATTTACCAGACTTAGGCAGCATTAATATCACTGAAATCAAGGACAATTTTATGAAAGCTGATGCGATTGAGACCTGTCTCAACTCTTTGTCGCTCGTCTCACTGACATACTGAATACATATTTAGCTCTTAGGTTAAATCTCTTCACATTGTGCCCGCAGATAATTTGGTGACTGAGGAAATGGAGGATGACTTTGCCATTGACTATGCCAGCGAGCTGCCTTGTACGCTTGCCATTGAGGAATCGACGCTGGACGCCATGCAGTGCGACAACATGGATCAGGTCAGTTCATTTAGAAATCACTACAATTGTTTGTCATCATCCCAAAATGCAAAGAAGACTATTTGCAAAAACTATTGTGACTTTTTTGTAGTTCCAGTTCAAAGAAATTGTGCTCTCAGAGGAGGAGAAACGGATTTTGGCGAAAGAGGGAGCCACCATTCCCACCCATATGCCTCTTACAAAGGTAACCTCAGCCAGTGGAGAATTATAATAGCTATTTGTTTGTTGGACTAGCACATCGAATAATTTACATGAGATGCCTCAGTGACATAAAGCGTTTTTTTATTCAGCTAAATAAGTGATTTATACGGCGTTGCATCATGCACATAACAGGAGTTCACCTTTTCCCGTGTAGAATGTGTGTTAATGGTGTGTTGATGTAATCACGTCGTTGTTGCGTACGCAGGCAGAAGAGAGGACCCTGAAGAGGGTCCGGAGGAAGATTCGCAACAAGCAGTCGGCTCAGGAGAGCCGCAAGAAGAAGAAGGTCTACGTAGACGGCTTAGAGAGCAGGTGCGACAAATTTCTTCTACATTACAATGCAAGCCAGACTGAAAGCAATGAAGGGCACACTTGCAAGTGGGTTGTTATTTGTTTTCCAGCCAGCTCACTCTTTCGTCTCCATTCAAATGCAAAAACTTCACATTTCTCTCTAGTATCTCTCAGAACACTCACTTACCGGAGGAGGTCATTAATACGTAAATCGCATCCTACGAATTAAAGACAATCAGGAAGGGCGCTAAAATCTTCTACTGTCATCCCTCCTCAGGGTGGCCGTCTGCACCGCGCACAACGTGGAGCTGCAGAAGAAAGTCCAATTACTCCAGAAACAGAACATGTAAGAACACTTGATGATGCTTCGACTCACATTCATACAAAATAACACACACTACCTCTATTTTCTTTCTCACAGGTCTTTAATCGAGCAGCTGAGGAAATTGCAGGCCATTGTGAAGATGTCCACCTTGAAGGCCAGCACGACCAGCACGTGTGTCATGGTGAGAAGACGTCCTTTGTGTTTTGAAAAGAATGACTTTCCTTTTTTTTCACGCAGCGTGCTTTCTGCCCTCTAGGTGTTCTTGCTCTCTTTCTGCCTCATCGTCTTCCCGTCGGTCAACCCCTTTGGCAGCAACACGGACAAGAAGGAACTCTACCTTCCCTCTTCCAGTAAGCGCTCTTGAACTGCACCGGCCTTATATTATGCTTTTATTAGGCTCGTAAAATAAACACAGCAGGAGGATTAAAAACAATGAGAATTGCAAATCGTGGACGTTTGATGAGAAGGGCGCTGTGATTAAGACTTTTTAACACTGCGTTTTTATATTTTGTGTGTGCGTGGCTATTTAACATGTGTTTACCACTAGAGCCCAACAAACAAAAACGGGCTTTGTTTTGAGGGCGACAAAAAAAACTAGCCACTCATCATTATTTAATTTTTGTGTTTTCTGGAGCAAATATTGCTTCTAACGTTTTGGGGGGTGGGGGGTGTAAACCAAACATGCCAGTCCACCTATATTAAATAACAAAGAAAATACTTTTAAACGTCAACCTCTTCTATTGGTGTCATTTACGTTATTTGATTTTGCTTACATATTGAAAGTGTATTTTCTCTGGATAAGTAAACATCCAATACATTCAATTTTGAGGGGTGATAACTATAAACACAATTGAATGTTTTTGTTGAAGAAACACACAACAGAAGATGTAATATACCAACTCTCCAAGTTATTGAATCATGCAGTATTTAAAAATGAGTTACTGGGCAGATAACTTAGCCCCTTAGTATTTCAATCATGCAAATTTGCATTTCAAGTATAATCAGTTAGACTGTGGGCAACAAAAACGAGATTTGTATCCCATGACTTCAAAGTTGCCAAGTTAGTAATTGACTGAGACATGTGATTTTCCCACTCTGATATACACGCAAAACAGATCAATTGTAAATGTTCACAATTAATTGGTTCGCCACAAAAAACTAACCACGAGTCAGTGGGGGTCTATTGTAGTCAGTTTTTGCATTGTACGTCATTCCTGCACAAACTAAAGTGATGTGCAATAGAAAAAAAAATAGTTTTATAAACAAAGAAAAAAGAAAACTTCTGTTGAATTCAGCTGATGTCAGTTCGTAGACATGTGTTATCATTTAGATGCTCTATTCAACTTTCTTCTGTTGTTTTTGCGTTCACAATTGCAGTCATTTCCCGAACGTTGCGCTCGCTGCCGTCAGAGAGCACCGACGCCTTGACCTACCTGGAACCCGAAGACAACGAGCCGGATCTTCTTCACCTGCTGCCTCAAGCCGAGCTGGAGAACGTCGACGTTATCTTTGCGGGCGGGAAAAATAATCACACCCCCGACTACGAGCGCGTGGAGCAGTCCGACTCGGAGACGGCCGTCAACGGCAATTCTTCAGCGGACTACCCTGCCTCCCCGCAGGTAGCAGAAGTGACTCCAGGGTTGGGCGGTGGGGCTGGTGGCTTACAAGAAGGCTCCTTAGATTCCGTAGTGGTGGCTGCTGTCGCGTATGAGGTCCCTGGGACCAAGGGGAACTGGATAGACCGGAACCCTCCATCCGTTATATTACAGCAGCACCGTTCCGATGAGATGTAGCGCGGTTGCATCCACAAGTATCAACTTTGGCTGTTCCACTGTATTTTAAAAAAAGAAAGGGAAGCTTCTGGTCATCCCAACAGCCTTCTGATTACTACTGTTACTTAATTTGCACTTTTTTTTAATGACGTTGCAATGGGCAAAAAGGACATGCTCCGTCAAGAGGATATTAAAATACAAGCATGTATTTGAAAAGGCCCCCAATCCCCCAACAAACTAAAACTAATAGTTGTTTTATGGATTCTACGCAGTAGTAAATTAGCTTCCATCCTTCATTGCTTGATAGATGAGTAGGCTGCTTGATTAAAGTGATTTGAATCTGTTGCATCATAAAGCCATTGCAGGACATTTGGCCATGTACATAGATGACTTATTAAGTGTTTCCCTTGCAACAAGGGTTTCCGTTGCTTTGTGTAAATGATCTCCCGAATCCCTATGATACTCTTTTGTTAAGATAAGGAGCGATTCTTTTTATATACCTGTCCAAATCGTGCAAAATATAATGTTGCACAGAACAATGTTGTGCAGTTAACTAGAGTCCAAAAATGTAATGAGCTGTTTTGTCAGTGAGACATTTTTAGTGTATTTCTATGTTACTATAAATGGTAATGGCATATGCTCTGTATTATGACCAGTTGAGATTTTAGATGTGAAGAGGGAAAAGGCACTGATTAAAGAATAATGAAATGTCAATAAGCTGAACTGATTGTAGCTTTTCTGTACATTGGACCTCTTTACGTATATGTTAATAAAGTTTTTATGCATCAAAACAGTTCTCTCGTCATTTATTGAACTTCATAAGCTTTCCCACACCGTGTAGCCCGAATAATCAACACACACCACTAATAGTCTCTCCCAACTCAGCAATTCTTTTAAATGACAACTTTTTCTGAGCAGACTTAGGAGGAAAAATAAGTCTGATCACATTTCACTCTGCATGATGTCATGATAACTGAGAGACATGCAACAATTGGCCATTTGATGACTCGAATTAAGAAATGGAAAAATATTCCCTTTTTACTCCAAAGTCCAAGCTTGCCTTGTCACATTCACGCAGCTGCACAGTCCCGTGCTGGGCAAACAATTTGTAATGCATTAGACATGACATCAACCCTTTTTGAAGGGGGAAGTAGCATCAGGTGACTCATCACCAGTCCAATGACTCATGATTACGAAGCAACAAGCCCGGACTAGTTTGTGTGGAGGAAAGGTCACGATTTGAACTGCCTGAAGGTGGCGATGTTAGTCTACTCAAAACTGCACAAAGGAATACAGTCCATGCAATGAAAACGTGTTATGTATGATAAAGGTGCTTTAAAAATGCATATGTCTTACTTGATATTGACAATGCATGCATTTGTTTTTAAAACAAAGAGATAGGCCATGTGGTCAAATAAACATGGGGTAAAATAAATGATAAAATACGTAAAACCCTCCGTTTTTTTAGTTTATTTAATTACAATTAATTAACCTATCATAAATTGAATGCAGATACTTTTGGATTCTATGTATATAAATATTTTTCTAGAATAATGCAGGTATTCCAATTTGATTTTTTTTTTAAATTTCAATGGCTATAAGTCAACAATAGTGAAGCACACAAAGCTGCTAATGGAGGTCCAAAATTGATGTAAAAAAGAGAGAAAATAAAGATATCTAAAGAAAAATTTGTCTTGAGTTTTTTCCCTGAACAAACGTCATCATAAGGAAGTCTTTGCCCCAATCCGGAAGTAAGCAAGCGGTGTTATCTTTCGCCAGGTAGCGCATTAATATGAGGCAAGCCAGTGTGCAACGTTACACGCATTTCAAAGATACTTCCAAACAAGCCAGCTTGTTTGTTAAACGTCTGTTGCTTTACAGGGAGTTTTATAAAAGTTGCTATTCATAGGCTCTTAATTCCCCGAGCTGGGAAAGTCCTGCACTTTGGATAAGGTTGCACTGAGGTCACCTCAGAACCTTTCCCTGCATGCATTCTAAATTTCAAGTCTTGGGAAAAGAGCATTCAATGCATGACACTTATATAACCCCCCCTAAGAAAATATGAGCAAAGGTCGTTACACGAAAGAAACACTTGACTGTTTAGGTTTTTCTTGTGTGAGGTTGTGCAAGTGAGACGATAAAAACATTTCTTGAAAACCTATCAAGACGCAAAGCGTAAACATGTTTTGCAATGCACTGAGTTTTAACTTTGGAATTTCCCATTAAGTGACAACGCGGCACTTTTGATCGATTTAACTGGGCGAGCGGACAACAAGAGGTCAAACCCCACAGTTCCTTTTGACCGTGTTTTTGTGCACTGTGGTTATGTTGACAAAGAAAAAAGAGGTGGGGTGATTTCTTGAAAGTTCGTAATCCTTCCCCGCGTGGGCTTGTCAACAAACCTTGAGCAGTAAATGCCGGTGAGGAAGGGCGGGGGAGAGCAGGGGGGACTTTTGCTTTGCGTCTGACCGGCTTGCTGTGAACCAATCCGGGTGAAGCGTGAGCGGAAAGGGCCGCCCCTTGCCGAGAAACCACGCCGAGTTCGCTATAAAATCTCCCTCTGCTGAATCTGAGCTCAGAATAAAGCCAGAGAACAGAACAGCAAATACCAAACTGGAATACACGCGCTCCACTTGCCTTTTTTTGCCTCACGATCACGCGTGGATTATAACTATGACTCTTGAGGAGATTCGAGGACAGGAAAGCACGATGGACCAAAACGAAAGGTAAGTCTGGGACACACACTGAGTGCGTGCTCGGTGTTATTTTGTGGATGCGCGCAGTCGTCTAATGTGGTTTTATTTCTCGTGGCATAGGGTGCAAAGTGCAGGCACAGCATTGGAAGAGCTGCTGCTCGCCGCTAAGAAGCAAGACTACCTGACAGTCGGCGTTTACGAGTCAGCGAAAGTTATGAATGTGTGAGTATTTGAGCAGTTTTTACGCATGAATTTTAATTTTTACGCACAAGTTGCCATGCAAGTTCTAACTGTCCTCCCCTTTCCTCCAACAGCGACCCGGACAGCGTTGCTTTCTGCGTGCTTGCCACCGATGAGGAGCACGCGTGCGACATCGCCCTGCAGATTCATTTCACGCTCATCCAAGCGTTCTGCTTCGACAACGACATCAACGTGGTGCGCGTCACCGATATCGAGCGCCTCGCCGATCTGGTGGGCGCATACGAGGGCGGCGAGCCCAAGGACGCCCACTGCATCCTCGTCACGGTAAGGGCTTGGCTCTTGACTCACTCTAAATTTAGTTGACGGTAGAAATTACAATGAGCGCTCACCGGCAGGCAGCTGACGTCACTCACTCGGCTGTGACTCACAATCCAACATGTTAATGCTGCAGTAATTAGTTTCATAAGATGCTTCCACTGTCTTACGTCATAGCCTCTTGCTATTTTAATGCATTTATTTACATTTTCCCCCTTTATTTCCCATTCCAGAGCCCCAGTGCCAATCCATGGAAAGATCCCGCTCTGGATAAACTGAGTCTCTTCTGCGAGCAGAGCCGCAGCATGTGTGACTGGGTTCCCACCATCACCTTCCCTGAACGCTGAGTCAGCCATTCTCCCCCAATCCCTTGAAGATGCATCGACGATGATGATAAAAAAAAAGAAAGTCAAGGCTTCACTCGAGGGTGTTAGAGCCTTTCTGCCTCCCGTTTGTCTGGATTAGTGGGCTGCGTGGCCGGGATGGAAACTCACCATGACATTCCTTCCCCTCGTGCCCGATCTCTGCTACCACGTGCAGGGGAAAGCAGTCAGTTCATTGTGGGTCAGGACGTTGTGGATTATACCCTGAGGGGTGAGCCAGTGAAAGGGGGGGTGGCTCGGCGGTGTGCCGTGAGGACACCACAACGGACACTCGGGGGAGGCGTTGCCAGAGCGATGACGGCCCACTCGATGATTAGTGAGAAGACGTCGGCGGCGCGTGGGCACGACTGCATCAGACTGTGCAGAGGTGGATGTGAGAATGCGCGGAGGCCGGAGCGGAGCTCATCAGATGGGAGTGATGCTGATCCGAGAAGAGAGTGGCTGAAAAAAGAAAGAAAGACTGGACTTTTTCTTCAAGTGCAAACATTAATAGCAAAAGACTTGATTTGTGCTGCACTTTAATAACATTTCTCAACTTTGATGAGTTATTACTTTCTTGGAAATTGTGCAAGCAAAGCAATGCAACATTCATTTGAATTTGCACACATTTTGTTCATGATCTGTGAATAAATACTTGAAACCAAATGACTGCTTGAAGAATTCTTTAGCCTTTTGCTTTGGGCGTCTTAACAAAAGGTAACAACAACGGCTATTCAAAAGCCAGCAGGCAAAAGCATGTTGGTCATTCTTAGTCATGCAACATGACTAACTAAGGTGTGATGTCTATTTGAGCAAAGAAACTGCAATCCACACCAAAGTGTATTCTAGAGTCATGCAGACACTATGCAAAACCACCCAGGAAGCCAACACCAAGTCGCTCATTAGTAGTCCTGCAAAAAGATTAATTAAGGATACCTCTATTAGGGCAAGACTCATTATTGATATGCTGATTGATGGTTTCTAAAAAAGCAATCATGCAAATTGAGGTGTGGAGTATGCTAGAGCTAATACTCATTCAACTGACAGTGTATTAAAAAACAGGTTGCAAAAGTTGACAATCAACAAATGCTGTGATCTAAATAGTTCCGCTAAAATACCAAGCCATAATGGAAGCGTGGTGGGAAAAAAATTGATGTGTGGCGTCTATTAGAGCAGAGTAAACCTGTTGAAGTACATTGGAGTGTATTCCAGTCAGACGATGCAAAACTTATCAGGAAGTTGCTCATTACTAGTTCCGTGAAAGGATTAATTGAGGCGGGGCGTGTATTAGAGTTGAGAAAGCATACGGCAAAGTGTAGTCATGCAAAGAGCATGCAAAACTTCACTGGTAGCAACAGGTAAGGCATATTTGAAGAAATACAGCATGAGGGTATTTACGAGATGGCCACACAGATATTATGTAGAAGATTGCTAGCAAACAAGCTAAAAAATGTTTTGCACACAGGATAGCACCCAGCTCTGTATTTCCTTCTCACTTAACAAGTGACAGTTTTGGATGGTGGTTGCCTGAGTCTGAAGAATCAGAAAGTTGGCGTGGCATTCTTCCTCTTTTGCCACTTAAAAATGGAAAAATGTGATTGTAGCAGCGTGATGGATCATGAGTTACAACAAGCCCAATGTGCTTTTAATGCTGACTTGGCAGTTTGCAGAGTAGAGAAGTTGCAAGTCATGCTGGAGCCCAACGTCGCTTTCTGCACAATTAGGGTTGTTTGCAATCGACTGCGAAAGCAAATACAACCAAAACGTTTTTTTTCTTCTTTGTCTATGTGACAATGGCGTTTGGGAGACTGGAAACACCAAGCTTGACCAGTATCGGAGATTGTTGCTGTCTGTCATCGCAGGTCTACTTCTCTTGTTGTTGAGCCCTTTGTTTTGCCCTTTCCCCTTCTACTCTGTCTCGCTTTTGTCACGAGCGGCTTGCTCACTCACGGCTCACTTGATTATCTTATACTTAAAATGCAATCAATAGTGTGGCTTTTGAACGATTCAATGTTTCAGGTGCCTCAAGATAACTAGTCGCGTTGTAAATGTAATAGACTTGACTTGGCCTTAAAGACAGTTCTTCAACCAATAATGCTTTGCAGCTGCTTTTGGTTAAAGTACACTTTTAGTATGTCGTTGTCATTTAAATGCACACTCAGACGAGCCACTAGAAGCCTCTTTGTGTGTTTAGTTGAGATCTTGTGCACCCAAGTGGAGAACGACTATCTGGACTGTCTTTTAAGCTTGTTTGCATTTGCAGAAGGCCTTCAAATCACTGGCGACCGTCCAAAACATCATATATCCAAAGTAGGGTAATTGCATATTTTTTATCCACAAATCTGTATTATTGGTCAATCCACCTGTGTGATTGTAATTTATTTTCCCAGAGATTATCGATCAATCCGGACAGTGAATAATAATAATAATAATAATAATAATAATAATAATAATAATAATAATACATTTTATTTGTAAGGCGCCTTTCAAGGCACTCAAGGTCGCTATACACAATTAAATATAAAAAAGTATATAAAAGCAAGGAGACATCTGCAGAAGAATGATGGTAAGAAATGGTGGTAAAAAAAAAAAATTCAAACGCTTGAGGCATTGCAGTATACACAAATACTTTGCAAATACATTTTTATTTGAGAATACTTTTTCTAACTCACGCACAGTCTCCTGCAATCACCCACTTGCGCATAAATTAATGTAGAGCAAAGTTTAATAGTGGAATATGGGTCAGATGAGATGATCAGGTGAGAGAAGTGTGCGTGTGTGTGTGTGTGTGTGTGTGCGCGCGTGTGTGTGTGTTGCGGTTGAGGCTGACAGTAAAATGCAGCCACTTTAAAGAAAAAAAAACACTCGGCCATATGCTCAGTCACACACATGCACACCTGTACATGCATGCAAGCCATAACTAGCAGAGCGAGCACTTTCTCCTTACTCAGAATGAGGTCATTCCAAGAACAAAGAAACTTTCCTCAGAGAGGGGATGTGAAAAAGTGTGTAGCCGTGCAGAAAGGGGCTTTCCGTGGGCATTTTGTGTGGTTCAGCAGGTTTTTAGGAATATTCATGCAAATTCCTGTAAATGCTGACAAACGTCGCAATTCACTGACATGTAAAGACTTTTGAATTGACTCTTGTGAGAGTCATAGAAGTGACACTGTTTTTAATTGGTAAGAAGAAACTCCAGAAATCTAACAAAACTCAGTGCAGCTCTGCTTACCTTTTGGCTTGGACAAGATACAACAGACATTGAAACCGGGGAATATTAAGGAAGGATATTTATGAGTGAGCTGGGCTGGTAGTTGTACTGATACATCAACTTTGTGCCATGCGAGGTTTGCCTTGTGTCAGAACAACTCAAGTATGACGCAACACGAGCAAACACCATGTCTGTTTTTCTCCAGCTTTGTTCCTTTGGCTAGCTGGGCAGAGAAGAAAAACAGGCGCTGCTGGTTGGATAAATCCAACAACATCTTTTCTTCTCTGGTGGCTTGCGTCCCAAAGCCTGCAGCGAGACAAGCTCAGACGTCTGCGTGAGCGAGGCGGCAGACACGTGTCCTCTGACTCCTCGTTTTGTCTCAAGTGGGACCAGAAAGATGGTAAACATCAGGCAGCAGAGTGCCTGCTCTCTTTTTCCACGAACTTCAAGTCAACAAAACGCACATTCATCTTGCCCCGATGAATGCAGCACACGCAACAAATGACGCTCTCAGAAGTAAAAAGTAGCACAAGCACATTAACCCCAAAAAAAAAAAACAAGCCACACCAGGCCAATTGGACTTCAACACAGAGCTAAAAATAGAAAATCCTATCAAATGATCTATTCTGAGGGTGTGAGTCATCTGGCAAATTGAGTGAAGCCACATGGTAGATGATTAGGGGCTTCTAGACAGACAAATAGATAGATAGATAGATAGATAGATAGATAGATAGATAGATAGATAGATAGATAGATAGATAGATAGATAGATAGATAGATAGATAGATAGATAGATAGATAGATAGATAGATAGATAGATAGATAGATAGATAGATAGATAGATAGATAGATAGATTGATTGATTGATCGATCAATAGATAGATGGTTAGATAGATAGCTAGATAGATAGACAGACAGACAGACAGACATATAGATAGATGTGTTTTTGTCAGTTCACTGCAGCATCCTACCACCAACCGCCTAATGTATGCTATTTTATGCTGCTTCTGTATTGGGAAAGCCTCCGATTCCCAGACGTCGGGGTTGGACTGTAAATGCGGCACACTTATGTGGCGTGTTGCTATGGCGATACGCGGCCCTTCCCCGACTCCTCGCTCTCCTGCGGTCCCCGCGACCCATTCCCACTTTTGCAGATCACTTACAGTAACCGCAAGGGAGATGAGATTACAAGGACAGGCAGAACCGCCTACTGGACCCACGCCCCTCAACCCAAATCACCCGACCCCCGGTCTAACCCAGCCTGCACTCACATGGTACCATGAGCTCAACTGGCAACCTCGTGGAGTGATTGAGGAAAGGTGTTGGGTATCTCGTGTTTAAGTATGTGTCAGTCATTGGAGAATTATCCTTTGGAGTGGGCTCACCCCTCAGGGGCAGCTTTAAAATGTCTTCATGGATGCATCTGTAAAAAGAATCATGATGGTTTCACTTACAGTTGTTTCTTTATTTATCTTCATAATACATCCATCAATCTACTTTGCGTATTTCTTGTCCTCATTAGGATCACGGGTGGGATACACCTGATTGGCATATTGTACCAATCACTTATATTAATTTTAGAAAAATCCTCATATATATATTGAGAGATATTCTCTAAATTTTGTTGTGTTATGATATTAGAGTCAAAGATTATTGTACGTCAAATCATAGAATCATCATGAAAATTGTAACACGCTTATTTTACCAGAACAAGGCCTAGAAAGCACCGATATCTCACGTAGAGAGTAAAAGTAAAAAGTCATCAGATAAAAAAAATACTCCAACAAACACATTTGTCAGCATGACGTATTCTTTTTTTTTTTTTCAATTGTTATGGTTATAGGCAACCCCCACACCAACACCACGACACCTGTTATGACCGCACCACGCTGCGTGTGGTGAGGTCACATGACGTTCACCTGAATTCAAAGGCCGTGATCGTGCTTGTGTTTTTGCCCAACCGACAATCACGGCAAAACAGCTGTGAGGGGAGGGTGACCTGGTTATACACAAACACACACACGCGCGCGCTCACATGCACTCGCACACACACACCTGACCTACACTCCGAGACCCATGGTGTACCCTGGAGGGGTGTAATGTGACATACACACAGCAGGTCATTGCAGATGAGGGCATGATACACACTGCTCCCACAATGAGATGCACTTTGTAGATAGACGGGGAGATAAATTGTCAACCAAATAAATCAAAGCCCTTTGAGACTATTAAGTGATTAAGGGCTATATAAATAAATTTGACTTGAAATGAAATGTTGTTATTCTACCAAAAATACAGCAGTAAAACAGGTTGAGTGCAATTGACAAACACACATGTTTTCATTATGTAATGGAATTATTAACAATGAAAAATGCCATTACGTCAGTCTAATAATCTGTTTCAAGAAAACACTGACTTTGAGCAAGAGGAAGAGTGCAACCTAACCTGGGTACCAGCCAATCACAGGGCACAAAGGGACAAACAACTTCTCATGCTCACATTCACACGAAAGGCTTATTTGGAGTATTCAGTGAACCTTTTTTGAAATGTGTAAGGGATCTGGAAAACCCAATAAAAAAGCATGCAAGTAGAGGGAAACAGAGGAACTTCACACAGGGAAGCCCCGAGCTGAGATTCAAACCCAGAACTTTCCAATTGTAATGTAATCATGTGCAGCGAGTTTCTGAGTAGAATAATGTTCCCTTCAGGAGTTGTGCCTTAGCACCAATGTTCCACTTCTCAGAGCTGACATAACTGGAAGAAATACAGCATAACAAAAGAGAGAAGACAAGCAAGAAAAACAAGAGGCAGAGAAGGTACCCAACTAAACTGCAGTAATATTCATTACATTGCAGAGAGAGTATTATATATGCCAGTATTGCTGTATTCTATTTTTGTATGTTTTGCTGCTCCATGTGCATTAAAACGTTAGTGGCTTGAAGGTTAATAATCATCATAACATTTCCCGTAGCCTGTCTGGGGCGTTTCACAATATATATTAGCACAAAGCTTGAGAACCTCGGTTATGTTATGGTTTTGTAGAACAATGTACGATGTTGAATTAACAGTAAACTTATAAGTGACAAATAACACTGGTCAGCAGCAATTTTAATTGATTAATTAATTAAATATAAATGAATTAATTGATTTTTTTTGCGCCTTATCTGACTGTTTACTAAATCTTGTCAGACTAGACATATGTGGAAGGTGTTTGGCTTTATCTCATTTGGAAAAGACTATGTCTTGGAATTGCATCAGGTTTGTTTGTTCACTGGCATCTGGATGGATTCAAACGCTGTAACGTGTGACGACTTTGTGCAATAGTTCGCTGGAAATGGAAATGTATTCCATCAGTGTGTTCCTGTGTGTGTGTGTTTTTTCCCTCGCTGACACTGCTTACAAAATATCACGTGAGTCGAGCTGAACAGTTCTATTTCCGCCCCTCCCCTCCGTGTTTAGCGTGAAACGGAGGAACATTACAGGAAATGAGCCACGAATCCTACTGAGGTGTGTAAACACGTCGCACTTTTGTGCAAATCAAATTGCATGCAACATGAGGAGTGACATGAGGCAATGAGTCCAGTAGAACGCCGTTTGAATGTTTTTCCAGTCATTGACTGCAAACTATTTAATGAATGCACCTTCTTTCCCGTGCATGAATTCTGGCCTGGGCTGACATTCTTGTCATATTTTTGTGTTTAGTGCACAGAAACCAGACTGGCCGAGGTGGAGCGACGCGAAGTGATTTGCCAAATATGGGGAGTAGCCTGCAACCTCTGCGGGGCTGACACATTACTGGCATAGCTGAGTTTATCCTTCCAAAGGCACATGGACTCTGAGCCACGCTAGGAATCCCCGGGACACAAGGTACACGTTTCGAGGAGGGGGCGTAGACTAACGCGAGCTCTTCAGTGTGCATACATGCAGAAACAAAAAGCACTTTGCTGGCCTGGCATGCAGACAGTTATTGTGACTTGATTTAATTCAAGGACAGACAGAAAGTGTTTGGAATAAATGTCAAGACACTTTGCATGGTTGCAATAAATTCCAAATGCAATCATGTTATTTGCAGCCTTGCAAAGTGCGTGCTGGAATAGTAGCATTCATTCTTGACCCAAGAGATTAATTCAAGAACATGCACGAGGGCCAGTACAAGAGTTGCATAATAAAAATCTAGTCTTTAAAACAACAAAATGGCATACTTTTCAGTGGTATTCATTTAACATGATATACTTATTATTACAGTTGCTATTAAAGATTCCACAATGTTTGTAAATACCGTAATTTCCGGACTATAAGCCGCACCGGACTATAAGCCGCACCAGCTAAAATTCAGGGATATTTTAGTTTTTTTCTTACATAAGCCGCACCGGACTATAAGCCGCACGTGCACATGAGTTTTTTACAAAGAAAGACAGTACACAAAGCCGTAAAAATCCATAAATACGCCGCGCCGGCATTTAAGCCTCAGGGTTCAAAGTAACCTTCTGAATAAAATGCATTAAAAGTTCACATTAATTACAACTTGTTTTTGGTAAGCAAAATGTCAGAAGAATTTAATTTAAATCCTGATTGATTGGGTTTTAATACAATGGAGATGGTCCAAACAGCGCCAATGCTTTGTGTAATTTCTGAGTCACATGGCAGAGTAAGAGAAAGGGTTTAGAGCCCTTTGACGCAGGTCACCTAGCGTGCATTCCTACTAAAGCTCATAATAGTCGCAAACAACACAGCCAGAATAAGCAGCAGCCATAGTAGTGTTTCAAAATAGTATTTTTGTTGTTGTTTTTTTTCTTCAAGATACCGCACAACAGTGGTCCACAGCCTTTTTACGAGTGTATAAAAGTGATCAAGTCATCACAAAAATCACGAAAAAAATCTTATATAAGCCGCACCTGACTATAAGCCGCAGGGTTCAAAATTTTGGAAAAAAGTCGCGGCTTATAGTCCGGAAATTACGGTAATAAGATTTTTTTCTTGGGGTTGCAATGAGACATACCCACAAAGTTTTCAAATGAATTCAGCACGTCCAATTTAATTCTAGTGTCACAGACAGGGAACCAAACCTTCAAGACATATTTCCCTCAGATAGTATGGTTAAAAAAACACCAACACTGAATATAATACAATATTGAACAAAATACATTGGTCCAGATTGATCAGCAGGGCTTGAACTAGTCTGCCCGTCCGTTCGTCCATCCTATTTTACCCCAACCCTTTTTCATTCTTTTTCCCACATAACTATTTCAAAATAAAGCGGAAGAGAAAATGGCTAATAATAGGCATTACATCGGAATTGTGCAGCGTAAATCCTGTTTAAGACTTGTAGTGCTTTTGTAAGCCAATCAAATTGTATCAAAGCAGTTTTCTTCGAGAGCGAGTCAAGTGAGGAGGAAGAGGAGGAGGGAACTTCTGAGTAAACGTGTGATTTCCTCACTGCACTTCTCTGCTTACTCGAAACAGCGGTCAAGTGACCTGAGTTGCAGAGCAGACAGAGATAGAGAGCAAAAAGGAGCAAGTCACACCGTAAAAAAAAGGCAGAAAAGGGAAGTAAGGCAAAATTGGGAGGCCGTGTGAAGGCCATGTTTGCTCGCTGTTTGGCGTCATTTGTGCGCAGGTCAGGGTTACGAGGGCAAGTCGTCATTCGGCAGTTACTCGTACACAAACAACCAATGCTTTTTTTTTTTTTTTTTTTGCACAGGGAGACAGACATACTGGCAGCAGAAAATCTGTAACGGCTCAAATTTATCACATTTTCCTTTCACGCAGAACCCAGCAAAACAGGAAATTGCCACTAGGCATGGGCCGATTACCGGTTTGACAGCTTCCGTGATTTTCATGAATGCGACCGTTGCGACTGGACGCATAAGTCACGATCCAGCCAAGCCACGTGTCATCAAAAGATGAAAAACATCACAATTGTTTGACAAAACCGACAGCGTGAAAACAATGCTAAGCTCGACACACAAAAGCAGCAGATAAGCTCAGTGAATGGAGTTAAAGGTTACATTGAACGTACAGCTTGTTTTCAGGTGTCTTTTCCAAAACACCCTCCTTTTGAAACAGCTTGGGTGTTGTGCAACAGAAACTCGATCCGGACTAAGTGTCCACCCTCGCCGCGATGTATCTTATCTCAGCGTGCCTCTACTCTTCCAACAACAACGCTAGCGCCAAATAAATGGCAGCTTCTACCCTAAATTTGAAAATTCCATTTTATTTCTTTTAACTGACACAATAGGGATATAAATCATGGAAGCGAAATAATAAAGAGAAATAATTGCATGAAATTTTATATAATCTGGTTGGAATGAAGCTGTTTACAAATTTGCTTAAAAATCTATACTGGCAAATATCCATCCTCTGTGAGCGCAGCAAAAAAAGTTTGTAACTTTTCATATTTGGAACATTTATAAATTATTGCTTCAGTTTTGTCACTGCCTGCTATGATGATGTTATTTACGTAAAATTAGAACATCTGTGCTGTGAATATAAACACAGCCATATTGGACATATTCACTTGAATTATATGTTTTAAAATAGCACTGTGGGCCAAGCAAAATGATATTTTCTGCAAAAGCTTGTGGGCCTCAAATTGCTCTTTAGACACCTGTGGCGTCGTGACTCAAAAGAATTGCATTTTAAATCGGATTTGGACCTGCTGTGAAGTTCCTTAGAAGGCTCGAGATTAACTTGACATTTACACAGAAACCAGCGGAGCAGGATATTGTCCACACCATCCTGGAATATTATAATTAGCTTTTCTTGTCAGGTGTAGTCGACTTGTCAGACTGACAATTACTCTCAACGCCACATGACAGGAGTGGTTAGTATCGGACGTTAGAAGTCACACCCCTGACGCACAACTGCGTGATTCCTTCACACACCCAGGCGCTCCGATCTTGTCCTGCCCATTCAAAAAATGTCAAGAGTTGGAGGATTATCAGTAGACTTTATGCAGATCTGATCGGCAGATATTTTGCATTTTATGTCAAGTCGGGCGATTGGTTGTAATGTCGTAAGCAATGTCACCATTGATGGGAACACTGCAAACAATCTTGTTTACATTCTGTGATGGCATTATTAACAATATGAATTAATTTTAAAGATAGACCTATATATTCCAATATTTCCCCCAATTTTCTATTCTTCTAATTTATGCGGCCTCACTGTAAAACAAAGACCCTCTCGTGGAACTTGTTGCCGTGCAGTTATTTTTCATGCAGCAGCCTTTCATGTCTACATTCCACAAGTTCATGGTAGACATTTGCATAGCTCGAGATGTTTTTCAAAGACTTTGCAAGGAGGGTCTGATGCAATTGCCCCTCTTTCTTGCACTTGCTTTTTTTTCTTAGCAACACACCACACTTAACCTAGTAACACACTGAGGGTGCATGGCAACAGGCGCACAAGTTGCCCCCACCCTCCCTTCCTCTTCCCTTCTGCCATCCTCTTTCACTTTGTGCACCCATCTCCATTTCTCCCCTCCATTACGGCAAATACATTTGGATCTAAATAAGTCCACGTATTTGCCCGGCTTCACCGTATGTGATGAAAAACAAAAATAAGCTCTTTTTGTTTTGGCCGGTGTTACTTAATCTGTAGCTATGGAAAAGCAGGCAGAGAGGGGAAGAGGGGGGCAACGCTCCCGGGCCCCCGCCGGTAGCCAATAAGAGTGCAGGATTAGGCCGAGGCAGGGATAAACAGGAGCTGTTGCTGCTGGTAACAGAATTGTGATTGGCTCGCTGACGTGCCTGCTCAATGGGATAGGTGTCTCGGCGTCGGGGGGCGCTCCCGTGATGTTTTCCATGTGTTTGGTTAGTGCTATGATCTTTAATAACCTTGTTACCGCCCCCCCACCAACCAACCTCCCATCCTTTTGTTGTCATCAGCCATGGGAGGATTTTCCCCTGCCCGCACCTTTGCTCTTCAACACACAAGCCGTAACTACATAGTGCGTACAATTATGAACTTTTGTTACCCAAAGTGCATGAGAGCTTGCTGTACCGCTGGAGTGAAAACACGAAAGAGTTACGATGTGACGCCAGTGCAAAGGTCACTGTCACGACCGCACAGTCCAATGACGCACCTGCACTGTTTTTCTCAGCCTACCGTACAACCTTGAACAACATCACTCTATTTAGTTATTTATTTATTCGACACTTTATAAATATTCATTTGATCTTTTTAGCTTCAAAATTATGACTCAAGTTAATATGTTTTATGGTTGCAACATTGCAAATTTAATATTGTAAATTTATGATCGTGCCATAATTCAATCTTCCAAAGTTACCTTTAATCTCTTAACGTTATCACTTTATTGTTTATTCACTTTATTATTGTGACATGAGGCCTTTATTGTTGCAACTTTGCGACTTTTTCCCCTGAATGTGACGACGCTGTTCCTGTGAAATTACTTAATTCTTATTGTTTGAATTTTATTTTTATTATTATTCTGAGCAGAAGAATTTACCTGATTGAGGCAGTTCTAGATACAGTAAGCATAAATAACATATGAATGTACTTATATTCCCTTGCACATTTAAAGGGTTTAAAACCTAAATAAAATATTGCAAGATGAGGTCATCAATGAGAGTGCATTACACAATTCTTCCCCTTGTTTTGGTCAGACAAGATGAAGTCAATAATATGATGTCCTTAACGGCACCACAACAACATGTTGCATAGTAGCGGTCGGAGTCTGTTTACCTCCGAGTCGGATGGAGCTCACCAGGCTGCACATGCTGCTTTTGTTGACATTCGACTCCTTCCTGAAAGGGCGGCGCTACACACGCCAGGCATTCCAGCTTTGCTTTGGAGACAGCGCCAAGGCGGCGGCCAATGACAGAGCAGGGGGGGATTATGACGTGTGTTTTTGAATTAATTAAACAGAACTATCTATCTGCCCATGTGTTGACGGGCGGAGATTTATAATCAGCTCACTCAAGGAAGAAAACACACTGTTCTATAATACCGGGATCAAACAAGCACGCGCTGTTAAGCCAATTAAAAAAACAACAGTGTAATCTCTCATGAAAAGTGTGTGCACTGCATGCTGCCTTCGGAATCATTTTCTTGAACTTTAGGCCAGTTGAAGTCCTGTTTGCACATTTGCAGTAATAGTAGTGAAGCACCTGTGCTCTTGTGTTATGCTGTTTTTGTTATCACGGCAGAGAGTGACCGATGGCTGCTTATGACACCTGCCTGGGGCTGTTGTTGTTTTACTACCACCCATTGTAAAATCATTCATAAGAACACAGCGGCGGCAGTGTTTTCACCCGTGTTCAGACTGGAAGGGAACACTGTGCGCGTAGTGGCCACTCTCCACACACTTCATTATCTATACTAGGAGTTGCAAAATTCTAGGAAGTGTCAAAGAAATTTTCCATTAGTTGCTGAGAGGACAGGAATAACTTGTACGTTTGCATGTTATGTTGGATTAGATAACCAGGAAGGGTAAATAAGAGGGTAATAATAAGGAAAATAAAAAAATAACATTGCAACATGTTGTTCAATGAAGGACATTGATTAAGGTGATATCGTATGGGTGAAAGGTTTCAATTGCACGTCTGAATGACAATTTCTTTTTTCATTATGCACAGGGTTTCAAAGTATGGTTTAAAAATTTTATTTTCAGTTTTTCTGAGGTTTTAGGTTTTTTTTTATGGAGCTTTTAAGAATGTTAAGTTTAATTTAAAACATTACCTGTCTTTTTACTTTCATGACACTGACAGGTCTAACTAATATTGGATAATTCATCAATTGATATAATTTTTTAAATTATTTAAAAATCCAAACAAATTGTAGGTCAACTTGCGTGCAGGATCAGATTTTGTTTAACCATCCCAAATCTCTTGTGTAAGATCTAATACTGAATGTGGGCTAAACAAAGAATGGTTGAGCCAACCACATGACCCCCCCCTGGAGATGCTTCAGTTCTACCTAGCAACTGCAGCCTGTGCATGCTCTAAAATAAAAACATAAGAATCTTTGTTGTTATGCATGAATGAGCTGATGGCCTTTGTTTGGACTGATATCAAATCATCCTTTCCCAGTACAGTAGCTTACACTGTGCACACAGCATTGTGTGGGAGGTCACTCGAATGCTGACGGCTTCACACTGGATGACTTTTGCATGCCTAACCTAGCGGCAACACGCATTGACGTCTGACTCTGAACAAGAAAGGACGACAAAGACGCACTTTGTTGCCTTAGTGGGCGCTGGAGTGTTGCTCTTTGTGTGCGTGCGCGTGGGTTCGTAGGTGTTTGCACGCCGTGATGACAGCCTCCTCTGCACCACCTCCCCGTTGGGGTAGGTGCACACGAGTCTATTTGCGTACTCTATACGTGTGTGTGCCGTTCTACTACGTCTTTTCAACTCCCTCCACGGCAGACATGAGTCGCCTTTCATTCAAATGCAATCGTTGTTGTTGGCAGAGAGTCAGTGGATGCCTCCTCAAACACACATAATCACACATACATCCCCGAGGGCTTGTTTCCTTTTGATGTGGGTCTTACTCAGCCATATACAAGAACAGCAGGTGTGTGGCGGCCGTCAGGTGTGCGTGAATGTGTCATCGGCCATATGGTCCCTTTAGTTGCTAACTACACACTGAGCCCACCTGACACGCGCCCACTCGAACCAGCCTCCATGCACGCACACAAACACGCACACTTTCACCCAAGCAGCTGCACTATTTGGAAAACAAAAGGCGCACGGCGAATGGTAGCGTTTGTCTTGATACAGACCAATCAGGCAGAGCAAGCGCAAAGCTACTCAGCCAATCAGGAACAAGGATGAAGCGTGAGTCAGTAGTAGCACGAATCCAGGAAGCAAAGTGGTTGGAGATAAGAGATAAACCAATCAAAACATGGTGATCGGATGAATTGTTTTTCTGAAAGTTGATAATGTGCCATGCAAGGGTTTAAAGACTTTTTGTAACTCCCCAGAGCAGCATGTTATGTTTAGAAGAAGCTGTAGTTTCTTATTTTTGAGCCTCTGTTCACGTATCTGTTGGTGCTTTCGTTGTCCCATTCCGTTCTCCTAGTCGTCATCCACATCATGTCGGCCACTCAGCTTTTCTATTGCCCTTGTGTCTTGGCCAGTGATCAACCATTTTGTTGTGAAGTCTTCAAGTTTTCTGTAGTTTTGATCGTGCACGTTCAAGATTGCGCACTGACTAAATACTCTACCGACAAGCTCATGCCAGACAAATGGTGTGCTTAAGCAAAGTCATACACCTCCATGTGATCCTCTCTCACTATCTTTGGGGTTTAGCCTCAAGCCTAACCATCCAACTTGTGACACCACATCTGTCAATGAACTCCATTAAGGAGCACCTTCAACCCAGACCTGAAGCCAGATCCCATGAGGAAAAAGCTGTGCAGTCACCCTGCACACCAAGAGACATTCACTTGTAACTAAATGCGTCTTACGTACTACCTCGTATTGTCGCAGTACGTTCATGGAACTGTGAGTTACACCCCAAGCTAGCGTTTCTCAATTGGTCCATGGGTCATACAAAATCTCCATACCAAATTGCATTGGAATCTGCTCACTGACATGTGAGTTATGACCATGATACAAAAAATGATCCAGATCGTGACTTTGTTGCTTGAGTTCTTAGTAAAATGAATCAATGTGTCTTTCGGCTTTCAACAGTTGAACACTGAATTTCAAAGCGATGAATGATGCCAAAAGGTGCATCCATCCTTGAGCTGCTTTTTTTGCAAGCCTCTTTAGTTTCCTGTAAACCTGTCAGTATGTTGCTGGCAGGTCACCGGGCTGAGCCCTCGCCCTGCACGGACAATAAAGCAGAGAAGCGTGTCATCGGCACACGTGCTGCCAACTGTTGCCGGGACACAAAACGAACATAAAGACCACTTTAGTGACTGTGAAGCCCTGCCAAACCACAGACCACTGAGCCCCCCCCTCCATACTGTGTCAACCACCCCCCTGCCGCCTCCCTTTGACTATGGCACACTCCAAAATCATGAGCCTCACACACGCCCTTAACATGGTTTCCTTTGTCCCAAATGAATGAGTAGAGGGGCGTGAGTGTGTGCGCGAGGAAGGCTGGAGTGTGCGAGGACAGCTGGCTCTGTGGCTCCATCAGTGGCAGCTGCCCCGGCCTCAAGCCCTCGGGGTGGAACCGTGCAGATTAGAGGGTGCCAGGGGTGGGGTGCAATGTGTGTGTGTTTTACACAAGTGCGGCCGGCCATGCACTTAATGCATGACAGAATGCTAAAGAAGCCTTCTTTGTCCTCATCCGCTGACTTTCTTCTTTGCAGTATCTTATTTGTTCTCTGCAACTCGACAAGGACAGATTAGTTAATTTCTTAAAGGAGGCAACAAAGATGGGTCGGGAGACAGTGGGATGAAGGTAGTGACAGACAGATGAAGAGTTGTGGGTCTCTGCTGGGAGATGGAGTCCAGGCTAGCCATGGTGGCTTAGCAGCAGCTGTTCTGCCTGCCTATAGGATATCTGAGCCAAACAGGACGAGGACCAAATGAAGACTTCCAGGGGGTTGACTTGTCCACAGTGCCTGCAGTTGCAAAGATGACTGGATTTGTGCCAAGCTATACAAAAAGATGGCTTGCCTCCACCAATTTATCTTTGAAACGTTACAGTCTAATGAGATCCAGTAAAACTAACAAACTGGAATGATACTTGTGCCCTTTTCCCATTGCATGATACCTAGAAAGCATGAAACATCTCGTCTGGCTATTGATGCATTTCTATTGGGTTAAACAAGAAACAACCATTCTTGTAACTGCCAAGCTTTTTTTCGCCACAGCTAGCAACTAGCGTCTCAACACTTTCTTCCCTTGTCTTATCTTTATTGCACCATCAAGTGCAACAATAATCCCGATCCACACCGAAATTATTTTTTAACCATGACAATCAAAACTTAGATCAACATTGTAAAAGCAGAATTTTTGATACAGCTCTTGTGTTGATTTCATGGCGCAGAGACAAAAGTACAAACAGGGAGGGGATAAGTAGACTTTCCGTTTACGACCCTATTTTTATGCAAGCTCCACTTATAACAGATCCAGTTCAACCGCAGTCTGTTGACACAGACAAGCCTTTCTGAGGAGAACACAAACAAGTGGGATTTTGAGACACTATTAGGCCCATTATATATTGTGATGCTGTTTCCCTTGAAGCAGCCAGCGTGACAAATGCACTGAACTGAGGGTTAATGACCTTAAAAGACTTGTCATATGAAAGCCGAACCAGTAAAACAAATCTGAAGTTATCTATAGCAAGGGTACAAATGAGGTGAAAGATCACTCATACTGATTCTTAGGATAAGGGTGTTTTTGTTTATTTTTAATACACACACCAAATACGAGTGACTTGGATTGACTCTTCTTACACCATCCACACTTCTATCCTTATGTACCCCCGCCGCCGTAAACCCACTGACCCTCGTTACCATGGCAACACGTCTGTCTGATCCAAAGTGACGGCTCTATTCAAGTTGTCATTGTCTCCCGTGACGGGCAACGAGCAACATTTAATTGGGTCGGGGGATGCTCCTGTAATTAGATTGTCGGTTGACGAGATTAGGGAGACTTTGACAGTGCTTTGTCTTATACACGTAAAAAAATTCAGTTTGTTGGTCTAACGAGACAAAAGACCACGTGACGGAAAATGTTGCGCTCAAACGGCTGCCTGGGATGAGGACGGTGGCCTGTAATGAGAATTGTAACACGGCCGAACTAAAATGATCAATAAGCATGTTTTGCATACCAGACTCATTTTACTAATTCTTTACTAATTACGATTTTCACACATCGGTTAACTCACATAAACGCGGTCTAACGCATTGTATGAGTATTTGACTCTTGTGACAACATAAAGTAAATCGGTCAAATGCGGCTTTAAAAAATATCCTGGTGCAAATATAAAGTACACATGCAGTTGTTTGTTCACTTGCATGGAACTGTCAGTATGTCGTTTCATAACTGTTTCACCACGCCTGAACTGTAAAGCCGCAATTCGCCTTGAGACATAATTACTTGCATGTATTTTAGATAACAATTTTCCTCCGAAAGCTAAGGCGTGTATTCCCTCCAGTGCAAACACAAGTTTATGTCCTTATAACGTTTGTAGCCGATGCACACACAGACGCACACCTGTTGACATCAAATAGCGCACAGGCTTCTTCTATTATGTTTGCAAACACACGCACATATGGATTCTGGCATATGCATGAACAAAGACCATACGTTCTGCTACAGACTCTTTGACTTGAATTGTTTGCACTCAAAACACGTTCTGCTACAACGCTGATAACAATCTGTCACCTATCCAGACATTGTCTATCAGTCGAAACCTGGCTCGCCACCTCCCATTATTATCGTCAAGCCAATCCAACCACAATAGTTTTGATTTAACCAGATGACTTAATTAATATTTACAAGAACTCTGCTTAAGTGCAGACAATTAAGGTGTGGAACTCGTCTTTCCTGTAAGAGATTCTATCTGTCGCTTTCCAGCTTACATGTTCAGTCTTTGTGCCTTATATTACCTGCATGAGTCAAAAGTTTCCTTGTATGGAATTCATCAAGACAACATGGGTGGAGGCGCCGCTTTCGTCATGCTAGAAAGGTTGGATGCGAAAATATGCAAATAATTATGTCAACGGGGTCATGCTACTCTTTCGCTATCTGTAGTTTTGATTCTTTGGCCATGTTCTCAATCGACAACGGGGAAAATGGCAGCACGGTGCACGAGTGGTTAGCATCTGCCTCACACTTCTGAGGTTTGGGTTTGAATCTTGTCTCCAACCTTCTTTTGTGGAGTTTGCATGTCTCCCCAGCCCCAATTTGTGTGGATATTCGTTTTTTACGTTCATTGCGTGAGAAGAGGCGAATGTTGTGACAGGAAATTTTGTGACTGCTTTACAAAATTTGCTCTGAGCATCCGACAGTTCCTGGCAGGGAATGAATCACCGTGCTAGAGTACCTGTCTCCATATAATTTATTTTCTGCTTTTTCAGTCCTCTTTTGTCTTGGATCAAATTTGAAAGTAACACCTTGGTTTCATTCTTGGAGGTACTTCTGTAAGTTTATTTAAGCTGCAATTTAATGAGATCAAGATATCAAGTTGTAGTGGACAACTTTGATGAAATCTTCTCCTTTATCATTTTTATTGGGTAAAACAAACGACAGTCGTGCAGCCTGCAGCTTGCACGTGCACATAAAGATGCACAAAGTTGACACACCGGCGAATTAACATTAGCTCCGGGCAGCGTGAGTGTCGTCATAAAACTGCTCTGGCAAAGACAGGAGCGTGTGTGTGTGCTCAAACACTGAGCAGCAGGTCCAGATGTGCGGCTCGTGAATGTTTTACAATCCAAACAGAGCTGCATTTTATCTCCACTGTGCAAACAAACGGTGAGGTGTTATCTCACTGATAGTCAATGTTGGGAATACAGTGGCGCTTCTAAGAAACTAATAACGTAAATAAACGTCAAATTGTCGTCATTATTAAAACCGTATTAACTGTTGGGGATGTTTTAAGCGATTAAAAAAAGCGCTGGCCACTGTATAATAAAACAAAACATAATTAATAAAGTAAAACTAGCAATCTTTTGATATGTCTGCAAGCTTCTCTGCTCTCTTGGACATGGAGTGAAAATTTTGTGAACTTTTGTGCTACCATATATGTTTTGGGACAATATATGAAACATGCTTGCTGTGATACCAGCCAGCACCGTTAGTTGGCATTTGTATATGAAAAAAAAATGGAGGGGAAGCTTTTACACCACCCATTCATTCCAGATGACCTTGTGGAAAGTATTCAAGTTATGGGATGGTGAAATGAAATGAATTAGAAAGCAGACGCTCAGTGAAGGCCTGATTTATTGGCTTGAGACCAGACGAGACTAGTTGTTATGAAAATTTTGAAAAAAAAAAGTGGTTTTATAAAATCTTCCTCTCCTTGTAAAACTTTAATTGCAAGATGTTCCAGTGTGACCGCTGAGATTTTTGTAAGTCACTGGTCTTTATTCACAGACCACAAGCATTTCATGAAACGTCTTCACAGCATTCAACACCTTCTACCGAACCTCAAGAAGCGACCGTTCGCACCTACCTCGGGTTCAGGGGTTTGTTTGTTCTATCTCTATCCAAGGAACTCTCGGTATTTCTTAGGTGGGCTTCACGCTAACATGTAAAGCAACGGCACACTCTCGCACTTAAGTAACAGTACACTCAACCTGTCCAGACTTTCTTGGTGTGAGCTGAAAGCCAAGCCTCACACTTGCATGTGACATGAGGCTCACTAATTCATAACCCAGGGGGAGCATTCCTGGGCTCATTTGTCTTTACACAGGTCAACAAGCTATGGCTTCGGGGAAGAAGGTGAGTTCAGTGAACTGCTGTTTATAGCTGGGGTTAGGTTCCAGATCTAGCCGAAATAGAGCCACAATATATATCTTGTTTAAAATTTTAAAAAAAGTACTTATAGCCATCTCTCAGAACTTTTTCCTTAGCAGCTCATTCTTTTGCAATTCTCAAAGGAAGAGGCCGAGTATGCTTGCTTCAAGCTTATTTGTAGTCAAAGTTTGCTTTTAAACGATCACATGTAACAAAACAGAATGAAACGTATATGTAAGCAAAAACGTTCAACCTAACCATATTTTTTTTCAGAACCCAATCTTAGTTAGAAACTCATCCATTTTAATTTTTTGTTCTAAGGTCAAAGCAATAAAAATATGCTTTGCTTAGCTGCCAAAGAACTATTGCCCAAAATGTGTGTGTTAAAGAAGTGGGAAAGTGCCTGCATACAGTGAAAACTCATTTAAAAAAAAACACTGACATTGCAAGGTCTTGAACGATGAGTCCCGATACAAGGGAGGGAGTCGCACTCTAATAAGGAGGAGGACGGTTTGATGGTAAATACTTTGGAGGAAGAATAAAGCAACGCATGTTTGCATTTGCCAGGAAAGCATTTGTGAGTTCCAACGAGGCCTCGTGGAGGAGAGTCTGGAAAGTCCGGGCTGACTCAATGCGCCGTCACCCTCGCAGAATGCAGCGAGCCAGCACAGACGACTAGCGAGAAAGGCAGACAGGCAGACAGCGAGGCAGCAGGCACGCTGTCTGAAAACGCAGCCGGGCTATTATTAGACGCGTTCATGTTTTCTGGCTGCTTTCACCTTGCAGGCAGCTGCCTCTTGCTTAGTCCCCCACCCCACCCATCCCTCCCTTTGTGAGACGTTTGAAGGCTTTTGAAGCCTAAAAGATGGCGAAAAGCGATCTGAAGATTGCTTCCTTTTGATCACGAGCTTGAGCATTGTGCTCTTTGTTCTGGAGATGAGTGAGTTAAAGTAACCGTCAGTGATCTGGCCACAGAATACAGTGCTTTTGTGTGCAACGCGACTTTGTCACGGAGTCGTCTTTGGATAGAGATTAATTGAGGGATCTGAGCTTTGGAAGATCTTTCCAGAATGAAGAAGCCACAAAGAGATAAGAGAGTAATCCTTGATCAAGTGATGCATTTAGTGGAGGATTAATCATGTTAGAAGAATCATCACTGAATAACCAGTCAAGTTTTATGCAGACTGCAACATTGCAAAAATGATCCATGTTTGCACAGACCTACAAAAATCATCATCCCAGGAACGAGGCTAAGGAAACTCTGCATGTGGAGTTGTTATGCTCTGCAGGGCCCATGGTGATACAGTTACTTTCTTCGAAGTACATTCTGTGCCTCCTTTTCCAAGTAGGACACTGTGTCTTACTCCCTCCCCACTGGTGGCAAGTTATTGTTTTCCCGTGATTTTACTGTTTATGGGACACACCTAACATGGCAATGGAACTCTGTAGCTCTGCAACTAGCAAAATACTTTGCTTACACAAATAAGACTTCCCACAAGCAGACAAAATGTTCACCCGAGCTGTGAATCATCAATGCAGTAACGCCCCTGTTGCCTGTCTGCCACTTCCTAAGGAGTGAAAGAGAAGCCAAAACTTGGCTTCTTTTTACTAATTAACATGTGCCTGTTTAAAACAGTCATAAATTTAGTGTGTCAACTACACATTATCGCAGCAATGACGGAACTGCATCCTTGGCTATTGTCTGCAGATCTTCGAGTTCCCTTTTGCGGTGTCTCTGGAGGACAAACTGTGCAGCAGCAGGCAGTAGTTAGGTTTCATAAACACAGACACATTTCAGGGGGAAAGATTTACTAATTCCCTCTCTGCTGACTTATCCGCACACTTGTGGGCAATTATCCGAAAAGGGGCTGAGGGAAGTGTGCATGCACGGATGGATGGATGGATGGATCTCGTGCAAGAATGCTTAAGACCCCCAAACAGTGGCAGCTGCCCTCAAGAGCATAAAATCGTCCTCTCCACACTGGACAGGTAGCACCACATGTGTGGAATTAAAAGGCTTGTTGGAGGGTGGGATGGTGGTGGTGCGGGGAGGGGGGGGGGGTCTCGAGTTACCAGCTGCACGCGACAGCTGCCCAACAAGGGATCTTGTTTCTGGTGGTTTTTATACAGTTGGTGATGGATGCACAGCAAAAAGTAGAAATTGTTAACCCCCCCTCGGCCGACTCAGGGAAGGATAGTTTGACTGTCAGGAACAGAAGGAGCATTATCTAACCTCTGTGAACTCACTAACTCACCAAAGAGGAGGCAACATGTTGTTAATTACTGGCTTTTATTTGCTTGTGTAACTTACCACCAAAATACCACCGAATTAGGTTGAATTTAGCCGCAACTTTCAGTAGCCAAAGATTTGATGGGATTTCGTTTCAGAATTGACTGTTACCATCTTGTCGGAATATTTTAATAAGTTAACCATTGTATAAAATATAATATTGGTTTACATTGTCGTTCAACTTCTTTTCATAAATTCGTCTCATGCATTGTATTTCTTGAATGATTCAACTAAATTTGTATTATTTACAAATAATTGAGTGACAATAACGTAGAGTGATAGGCAGACCAAATCAATGTTCTCGTATCAGATGGAAGACGGTTCATTATAGACTGTGTGGCAGATTTTTGTGACATTTTGTGGTGTGTAGTAAGTTGTGTAGAAGAGGTGTCAAGACTCAATAAAGGCTGGGAAACACTGGATTCAAGTGTTTCTATTACCTTCACTCAACTTTACGGAACATTTCAGCCACCCTGGGGTCACTTTATTGTTTCGGGTCATTCTTTATAGTGTTGCCTTTGTCCACAGCTGCTGTTGTAAATGGGAGTGACGGCTAATCGCTTAATAAGTTGAAGGTCAGCCTTTTCCCGCCACGGTTCAGTTCAACAAAAGACACTAAATACCTGCCGACAAAATACAGTAGTGTTTATATCAGCGAGGGATTTCTTGCAGTGTTGTAATATTTGCCTCATCGTCTATATGTATTACATGTGGCGGAGGGATTGGGTATAGAATAAACAGCTTAATCTCATCTCAGGCTCAATACGGGAGGTAAATGGCTTCTAAGATGTGTGGAGAATAGGCTCTTGTTTGTCTGGTAGATAGTGGCTGATGACCAAACTTGGATGACAGAATGGGAGGGTTCATGTAAGGATGTTCCAGATGCTACCGAGCATGGCCTGGCAGGACCTGGAGATTACAGAAATGTCATAACAAAATGATGTCATATTGCACCATTTATTTCTCTGAGGACTTTTTCGATTCTGTAGTTCAGGAAAACTTAATGATTATAAGATTAATTAGAAAAACGTAGAATGCTGTAACGTACCAGCAAATATATTTAAAAAAAAAAAAGCAAGACTCAAGCACATTTTCCTTGTTATGTGATGAAGAGATATGCAACGTCCAAACAAAAATAAGGCAGCAAATACGCAGGTGCAAACAGTGCTGGACAACCAACGTGTCTGTTAAGTCAGCTGTCTCATTTGTTTATCTTCAGCCAGTCACCATAATGATTTTCAAGAGTGGTGGGAGCAAATCAATAACATTGCGTTTCATCCTTTTAGCTGCCGATGTTATCGCTGTTGTTATTGCGCTACTGCGTACACAGCTGCATCGCGAAATCCAAAGAGGAGCCTGCTAAGAAGCCATTTAGGGTAAAAATGAATGACTCATGTCAGTTGGAGCAGACTGAGGTCAGATGGCTAAGTTCAATTAAGTCGAGCTAACCAAATATTAAAGGATGCGAGTGTGAATGTCCCCTTAGGCAAATTCTCATCCGTCTCAGTTTTTCTAATAAGGAGATACACTGAATTTTAACAGATATTGTAGACTCATAAATTTGAGTAAAGAGATGCGGATGTTCATTTTATGCTCGGCATGTGCCTTGCCTTATTTGACCCAGATAACAATGTTTGTCTTGACAAAGCTTATCATTGAGCTCTCATGCTGTTTTTCTATAGCGCCAAAAGAATCTAGCTATCTTTTTATGTAGCACACAAACACATCAGCAATACTCAGTAACTCCATATTTTTCTAGTGTTCAAAGTTGGGTAGATATTAAAGTGGTTATCAGGCGATCTTCTCTTCGCAATGATTGTTGATGTTCCTCTCTTTGAAATGATCGATGCCAGAAAAGGATGTAATTAATCGTTGGTGTTTGACGGATCACGTTTTGTGTTTCAAACATACATAGACAGAATTGGATTGAGGTCGTAATCCATTGCATAACTTGAAACGTGGCCCAGAGCACATTCCCACCTGGAGATCAGCTCACGTTGCGATGGTCGCTTGCATTTGCAGGTACCTGCTGTGAACCAACCGACAGCATAAGAAGTATTGTGGCAGAAGTATCAGCGTGACAGCAAAGCACATGTGCTCCTGTTTGACAATGTGATCCAACGTTGTGTAACTTGATGGGAACACTGGCGACATATGCTGCGTGTTTAGCAGGATGCTGTCTGTTGCTGGTGCACACTCTTCTATATGGAAGCATACACAGGAAATGTGAAGTGTCACATGGTGTCTGCACTCAGCAACACTGCTTACATTGTTGTAGCATCCTCACATGAGCTGGCGCGACAGAAAGATTAGCAAAGCAAACAGTAAGGTTTGTGTTTTTGTGTAGTTTGCCTTTGTCTTTAGTATGAATTAGTTGCTTTGTTTGGTAGCAATGTTATGAGACCCAATACAAGTGTTGCCTCTGTTTTTCCAAATAATGTCTCCTCAGTATTCTTTGTTTCCTTTTTGTGCTCTCCAAAATACCTTCTAAGTGATGCACTTGCACATGGCTTTACGTCATAATAAGTCACTTTTATTAGTTGTGTTTGATGTACAAATGTAAAGATTCAGACTCATCCATAGAGTACATTTGCACTCCAAAGTCCGTTCAACTGCTCTCCAACATGATCATGATGTATTAACCTTGTAAAGCAGCCAAGTTAGCCAGCTAACTAACAAACAGCAAGAAAATCTTAAATTATGTATGTAAATTAACACTCGCATATCGTGTATCAGATATTTTTACCTATACAAATGGGTTATGTAACAGACATTTATGAGGCAACTTTTTCACGGCACTTCTCTACTGAAGGCCCCTTTTAGATTAAAGTCCTTGTTATATATAGCTGGGGCATCTCGGGCTAACTGTAATAAGCTGCCATGCAGTAACATACAAACCTTTAAGATAAATCTTATGTCCACAAAAAGTACTGTGTATTTCAACAAGTTGGTCATCTGGTTCTATTTATTTGCTTGCCAACGTGTTCTGCAGCAGGCCTCAAAACACAATATGGGTCAAGATGATCCATCTTTGTGAAAGTAGTTGTACAAAATCCAGGGCAGTTATTGTCCTCGTCCTGTGATGAAAAGAGAGAGAACGCTGAGAAACCATGTGACCATGTGCTCATACTCAAGTGACTCCCTTCCTTCCAGTCAGTCATTTGTCATTTCAACTTGAATTTGAAACTTACTTCCTGAATTACTCGACACAATGGTTAATATTATACTGGATTTATGACAAGTCAGACGACTCAGCTTTGCACGAGAGGGAGTAATTTTTTTTTTTTTTTTTGCCGAGGGGGTATTCCTATATCACTGATTTAACTTATTCCAGGAGTTGTGGAACCTAATGGACTGGGGGGGATTTACTGTAAAGTTGACTCAATACAAATAATTTTCCTGTTCTGCAGTTCGGGTTGTTAACTATGGAATTGAAACATTTGTTTATCCACATATAACGGAAACCATTTTGCAAACGGATTTGTTCCTATGGAGCTTCAAATAGCAGCACGCAGGTACATGTGAAGTTCCAGTGACTCATCCACTCCAGATATACTGTGGTTATTTATAATCTTGTGTCTATGAATAAAGGCAGTGTGTTACTTCTGGATAGTTTCTGTGAATCCCGCTCGATGGAAAAAAATGTTTGAACCATACCAGTCACTTTACTTTGGCATTCTTATGTTTCCTATTTGCCCCTTGGGGGGAAATGTGTATTTGAATTAAGGAAGGTGTTGTGACTCGGAAAATGTATCAAGGCCTAACCAATATCTCTACCACCACGCAAAGTCGCTGGAAGAAGTTCCTGGAGTTTCTAAAGAATGCAAGATTGCACACTGATGTTCTTGCTATCTGAAATGTGAGGTGGGATCCAACTTGGGTCTCAGATGCTCAAGTCAGAAGCTCCAACCATTGCACCACCTTGGACTTAAGAATCAAGCTTGAGTCTCCAGAACTGCTACACTAAGATACTTCCCTGCCTGTGTAGCGTTTGCATGTTCAAATTTAAGTTGATAATTAAGTATCTGTCTCTGAAGATGCATGAGCCAAATTGGAATTGTTTGGTCTTGGCAGATGTTCTCTACTCCATGCTTGTTAAAAACAGTGCAAACTTGTTTATAACTTGAAGCGTCAACCTGTTGTTTCATCCACACAAGTTCCCACTTTCTTCCCACTCCCACAGTCCCACTATCCTCCCACTGCACCTCCTCATGTGCTTTGCAGTGACCACTGCCCACTTGACGCTGTCTCATCTGGCAGTCATGCCACTCAACCACACGCTCATTATGGCAGGACAGCTCGGCCTCCGATGACTATCAATAGCCGGCAATGTGAATAACATGACTCGCATATGCTGTCATTAGTCTTGTGGTCTCACATGACAGCGCCTCTGGAGGAGCAACTGGAGGTCCACTGTGTGGCAGAAAATGTACCGATTGTGTAAGCATGGCATTAGAAGATGTCATTTTTTATCATCTCCACTGACCGGCTTTTTGTTGAGTGAGGAGGTTTATGAGTGAATCGCCGATGGTAGGAGGAGGAAGAAAAGAAGAGAGTCTTGAAAGCAAACAAGCAAGTCTGTTTGTGTGGATTATGAATTCTCCATCAAGAGGGCGGTGGGGTTGCTCTTGAACCCTCCCTCATTTTCCTACAACCAGCGAACAAGGACTTCTCCACACCCAACTCCCCTCGGGCAGACAAAGAATTTATTCTGTGACGTCCAACGATCCATCGCAGGACAGCTGAAGCCGAATAACGTTTACAATGTTCCCGAGCTAATCAAGGCCTGTAGCAGCTGATTATCCAGGGAGCACAGCCAGCCTCTCTGTGGGACTTGCATCGGGACTCAGAGTCCAGCGCTGCGGGTGTGATACAATCACACACGGCCCAATGTGTGCTTTGGCTGCCGTGTCCAAATGCATACATGAGAACATGCGCGCAAACCAGCGAGTTGCCTCTGGCTGGGTTCTTCTCACACATGTCTTTGATGTTCTCTGTTGCTTTTTGTTGCATCAGCACAGGGTTGTCTTTGTGCGCTTGCTTGCTACTCTGCACTTCTTAGCGCAGCGTTGTAGTCTGGATGTTGTGGATGACTCTTGACCATTGACCTCAGAGGGGCAGCTGAAATTGGGTCACATGTTATAATTTGCATGGTTTCGTAACATCACTATTGAACTTGGAACAATTTCATCAGCTGAGGCAACGTTAGTAAAAGAAGTGTGCATAGAAGTGAGCATTATCCCAATGGCAATCAAACATTTGATTGTTTTAGGTCAGTACAAAAATTTGTGGCATGGACCAGTATTATGAAACCACTGTTTTGACGTCACACAAAAAATTATAATAAAATACCTCTCGGCATTTGGCTGAATGTAGGAATGTAGTTGTAATCACAAGGTGACCCTGCATTTCCTTCTCAATAAGCTAGTTAAGTCTTGGGGTCATGGGAGACTTGTGACGATACTAGTTTGTAACTTTTATGTGGTAGTCATAACTGCAGAAAATCACAAGGCTGTTGCAAATGGAAGTCATTATTGTATGATTTTTGGGCGTTTTGAAGGCTTCAATACCTCATTTGTGAGCCTGTCACCACAAATCATGCAGAGCAGATTTGGTGTGGGAAAATTTCCAGTCACGATAAATTCGTGTTTTAAGCAGATTTTCAAATATTCTCTTTATTGCTGCCTTCTTTTTCTTGAAAGTTATTGTTTTGTCTCTTGTGTTTGTGGAGCACGGCATCTTCGCCGGGCGCAAAAGGTGTAAAAAAAACTCAGGGACGTTATACTGCCACCATCGCGACTAACGGGGAGACTTAAATGGCTTGGAGAGGGGAAAACTGCTTTTATTAACACCATTAATTAACTTTGTAGGCTTAAACATATCACAATATTTTTCCAATCATCATTAATACAAATAATAAATGTAAACATTGCAGAGACTTCTGCAGTGGAACCTCCCATTTCCAATATTTAAGAGTACCAGAACAAAAACAAACACATAGCATTTGAACGCAAATACCATCGGCACATCAATTAATATTGACATTTGCGCTTGACAATCATGAATGAATCCATGTTGACACGTAACACTATCCGCAGAGTGTTGTTTCAATTACAACAGGCACGCTTACGATGCACCGCCACGTAAACATCGGACATTGCATAGTCAAGCTGTCCCTTAACTGATCCGTCCTTGCCACGTGGAATGTCAACAACGCTACCTTTGATACATTACTTCCCAGAAAACAACAGTGACCAAAAAAAAAAAAAAAAAAAAAAGCAGAGCAGCAGTTTGTCAATGTGTTTTGTATATTGACACATAGGCAATCTCACAGGATCAGTGTTGGATAAACCTGCCCCCTGGGGTGACCCCCCCCACCCCCTGGGATTTATGCTTCTGCTTATGAGTTTATGTATAGCAGCATAACAAAAGAGAAGAAAAGTGAGTGTGGAGTCAGAACAGCTAAATATGGCTGAGGGGATCAGCTGCTCTTACTTAAGGGCTTCCTTGTATAATAAATCACGTTTTGCCCTTTGTTCTGCGATTTTTATTGACATGCACATCCTTTCGCTCTTTCATCTCTAATTCTATCTTTACATCCTTAAACCGGGAATATGGACGTCGTATTACGGAAATGGATTATCGCAGGAGAGGGTGGCTGAGCAACATTTTTATAAATAACCTTATGGAAGCGACTTATGGTGTTAAGATGGAGACAGAGCGTTGTGGAAAGGATTTTCACGCATGCAAAAAGCATTTAAGGAAATCACTTATGGTGGATCATCTCGACAGAAGAGATGTTATTGTAATCGGCTGCTTTTTTTCTTTGTCTCTCTAAATCGCCCGGCCTGCAAACAAGGTTGGCAACTAATGCCATTGGAAATAACACCATTGTTTTCCAATTTGTAATCTCGCGCTCAAGCAAAGACAAGGAGATAATGAATGTATGGAGATTAACACAAGGATTAAAGACAACTGTGAGATCACTAGAAACTCGCCTCTCCAGTTATTAAGTAAAAATGTTTACTGTCATACACTGATGGGAAGTCAGGAAGTACAAATACGTTGTATGTCTTCTTAAGCGGTTTTGTGAACATGTGAAAACAAGTTTTCTGTTCTTTGTACTTCTATGTCAAAAGAGGCTTGTTACTTTTTTGCAACATCTGCACTAAGTTTATGCATATTTCTTTACTTCAACTTAATACAGGAGTTGTATTAAGTATTTTTAACCGTATAACATAAGTGTCCGTACCCGAGCGTGCAAATAATTTTGCCACTTTGCCAACACAAATGCTTGTGCTTCAAATGTGTGTTCAAGTTCACCAAGCTTCATGGCTAAACGCTGACGCACTGGGTCTGTTTGCTCGACTTGATGTTCAGCGGCAGGTTTCACGCAGCATCACACTTGTGCCTGCAGCTGCTGTTGCGGGCATTGAGTGAAGATAAGGCCTCGTGGAGCATTCCCTTAACCACCCCGTGGGCATTTGCGCAGTTTGAAATGACTGGAATCAATGGTATGCATCCTCAGCCTCGAAAGCTGCAGCACACATAGTTGAGCATGACATTCCTGTGGAGACGCCTCTCTAACTGAAAGGGTTGAGCTTGTTTGGCAGAAAATGCAGCATACCAATTACCCCTACCAAAAGTGAAACGATTATCAACACAGATTATAGAGCTCTTGAATGCGCCGAGCATTTATCTCTTTTGAAATTTAAATGCATAAACGCTAGGGACATGATGAAGGCTCAAAGGATCATTTGCTTTTTAATCTGGCTTTTTGTTTTTAAAGTGAGATGTGATGAATGAATATACGGCACCACTCTTTATCAATGTTTAGTCAGTCCATTTTGTTGAATACATTACAAGACACTTAATAAGCTCTTTTAACACTGAGGTGATAATTATAATGCTGAAAATGTGTGTGGCAAGCCAACGACGCCACTTGGCATTAAGTCTTTGGCATTCATTGAGACTTGTTGCTTTGATGCTTTAATATTAACCATGCTCTTTTCAAGACCGTTGAAAATGTGACTTAAAAGTTGCCTGTGGCCTTAATAAAGGGATTGTGTCCTACAGTGGTTTCATTGTACGATCGGACCCATTTTACAGTATTTCGATTACAGGGCAGTAAATATAATTACAGTGAACATTGGCCATGTCATTTAAAATTAATAGCTAGCCTTTGCCTGAAACAAATAACCAATATTGCATAATATAATAATATGTATGCAATGCATATGGTAGACCCCCTTGCAAGTGTTCAGAAGAAATGACTGCACTTGTCTGCCGATTTAAGGACAGTGAGCAAGCGAGTCATTAATAATGCACGAGAGACCACGCTACATTTACCACTCGCAGCAGGTCGCGTTTACGGTCAATCCTCTCCTTCAAGTACATTTTCACTCTGTGCAAAGAATGGCCTTTTACGGTAAATCTGCTCAACTGCGAAGGCTCCAAAGCAGTAGCGCACTTTAAAGTCACATAAATTGTGTGTGTGAGTGTGTGTGTGTGTGTGTGTCCACATCCAGTCACGATAATGAGCTTCACGACAGCTCGCCGTGGAGCACAGAGGAGCCAGCCGTGCGGCCCGGTGGGGCGTCTTTAGGGTGCCGTGTTTGAATAACTCTGACCAAGCAATTAATCCCACAACTAACCATCTGATAAGTAGCTCATTATCTTTGTTAGCACGCACCGCCGGGAGATTTGCACGAGTGAATGTGGGTGTATAGATGTACTTGGGTACATTTCTTAACAGATGCTCAGGAAATTCCCCTGACCGTGCACATTTTTTTTTGCTGCTTAACTTTAAATTACACTCACTAGTCAAAAGTATTTGGACACGTGGCCATTATAGTATATGCAAGGCAGCCAAGGCAGGAATATGCTGACACAGACAAGAACGCACGTGTCAGTGGCGTGAAAACAAGCCTTGACGAAAGGACCTGTGCTCTACATAACAGTCAGCTTGAGGCCGGACTTGGGTCAGTTATGTGTTCATTCTAACAAGAGCTTCGACAGCTCCGCGAAAGCAGATAAGCCGTTTTGCATTGAAGCCATTTGCATAAACAAACGTTAGGACGTTCCTCTTTGTCACTTCACCCCAGGGGTTCCTTGGAAATGACCCACCCCCTCACCTCCCACAAACCTCCATCTTCTTCTTTTAGACTACTTCCTGCGTTTATCTGGGCGGTTGGTTTAAGATGGCTTTTCAAAAGGCGATGCCGCCACACAGGATAAAAGCAGATATTAGTACAGCTCAATCGCACCGGGACGGCAGCTGTCTTTTTTTATTTCTTGTTTTGAAAATCATACATTGACAAGATGATGGCGGATAATCACTTAGCAAACTTGTCAAAGGGGGGCCTAATTACTACACTTAGTTATCGGGATAGGACTAGCACCTTTTATGTTGACTCCACCTAACGCAAAGCTTGTTAGTTACTATGCAAATGTACTTACCACATTTTTAGAGGCGGAGATACATCTTAAAATGTGGTTCAATCCACAAAGATCAATCAATTGCCGTCTGCACTCTCTAACCATTTAGAATGTTACCATCAAGAAACAAAAGTTCAGTTGGGTATGATACACATTGATAGCTATTTTCCAGTGGATGAAAATTAGTGTATTAAGATCCATTTACACTTTTTTAGTTTTAAAGAAAAATAGATTTTTGATTTGGTATTAAATGAAAAGATTTCTATTCCAGGACTTTTTCTTGCTCTAAAACAAAAAACAAAAATCATAATTGGAGGCTGTATAGAGAGAAATATTTTAGGCAAAAATGTAAAACGGTTTATAGGGCACTTTTCACATAACTTTAAAAAAAATAGTTTTTAACATTGTCTTAATTATATCCATCCAAACACAGAGAATAAAATGCTTTGAAAACAAATGCAGATATTGTCATATTGCGGTTGTGCTTTTAAGATAATAAACTTGATTATACTTCAGTATTTTTATTGTGACCAACATTAATAACTTAAGGCATACATTTATAAAATTTTTACCAGATTATTCACATCTAAACATATTCATAAAATGAATGTACAGTAGAGAGAATTCCAAACTATTCATTTCGAACAACCATTGTTGAAAACACAACCCTGTTTAACGTTTCCCAAACTGAATTGTTCCAGGGGCGAATTGAACTTAACCGCTTAATGGAAACATAGCTTAAGGTCACCATAAATTAGCCTGACGACTGACAACGAGGCCCAAAAACCTGTTTATTGTGTAACATTTCACCTCTAGGCGGAAATCTGCACTCTTCAGAGTGTTACTTTGGTTAACATATTTCACCCCTAGTCATTTGTCAGACATCTTTCTCGTGATTGACTTTAGGGACCTACTGATAATCACGCTGAGGTCAAACATCTGTCGGCTTGTTCTTCAGCTGGAGGACAAAGCCGACCTTCACAGAATTTCTTTGAGACTACCTCCCAAATGTCCGCACGCTCATGCAGACGTAAGCAGTCCTAACCCCCACGATGCGAAACACAAGATATACCAAGGCCTCCAGACTGCTCCAGCAGGTGTTTATCTCACTCCCTCTGACCCATGACCCATACGCCAAGCTGTGGTTGGACTGAGGCCTGATAGGATGCAATTTGTCAAGGTCAAGGAGGAAGTGGTACGGCTAAATCTCGTTTATCAGCTCGGCCATGGTGGACACTGGAAGAAAACAGACGGTTGGAAAAAAAGTGAAGTAACTGCGAGCTGTGTCGGTTACCAGATAGTCAACTATTTTATTAGATGTGAGCTGAGATGTTTCTCTGTGTCCCTGAGCTTTGTGCAAATGTAAGAAACACACTCCAGAAAATATTTTCATCCATAGCATCACCTATGGCTTGGGAATTTAAATAATGACATCTGTAGCAATTAGCGAAGATGTATTTTCAGCATAGTTTGGATCACTTAAGCAAAAATAGCCTCTAAAAATTCATGCACAGTAGCTCATATTACAATTTTCTATTGTCTTCGTTAATTTCTGTCAGTTGGCGTTCTACTTCCTCGTTAGAGGAAGAAGAACTGACATTTGCTAGTCACTTCATTTGATGACATCCTCATCCAGATCTTCCCTAAAATGCCATCTTTGACCCATGTGCCACTCTGCTACTATGGTTCATAAAACCTGGTTCTAAATTGTTTTGCATAATCCCATCTGTCCAACTATTTGCTGTTCTACTATGTCAAACTGACAGTTGTGAAAAGGCTTACTAAAACAAAGTGATGCCCTAAGACTTTTTCACACCATTGTATGATTGAGTTTGTTATTTTAAAAATGGAATAAACCTTCTACTCACGCTCATATTTCAATTGGGAATACTCGGTGTAACAGAGCTAATCAGGCTATTATTTGGAGGTCATGAATGTTGACTGAGCGCCCCGGGCATGTTCATGGCACTATTTATCTTGAAGTCTCCAGCTGATGCATGTTTATGAAGCCAGTTGCCACAGAACGTTCTTGCTGGATTCCCCTCTGACAGATGTATGCAGATTCTTGCAGCTGCGCTTTCTTCACCTGTTGGCTCCAAGTTAATGAGACGTGAGATGTCACCGGTCTGCCGCTTGAAAGGAGGCCTTTCAGCGCAACCACAATAATCTGAGTGACTCTGTTACGTGAAATAGTCGCCACCTGACACACTGACCTTATTTTTGCTGCCTATATGTCTCGCTTCAAGGAATATGACAAAGCCATTGACCTTTGGAGGATATTTGAATTGCTTATGACTAGTATTTTAATTACTATCAATCCTTAAATTTTATGGATTAAATGACGACATATTTTTTGGTACTATGTGATGAGAGTTGAGTTAAACTAATCAATGATTTGGCTTATATTTGTTGCACAAGTGACTTGGAGATGGCCTCAACCTTTTAGCGTCATGGACTGGTTTCACATCAAGACACATTTTGACAGACAGGCATGGATTTACTAATTTTTTTTCTACCCAAGTGGTACAATTTGGATATGCTGTCTTGGCAGCAAAATGTATTACATGTATTGAACTGGGTGTCTTTAGTTCTGAATAAGACCGTCACTCAGTTGGAATTACTGTACTGCAAATCTGCTTGACCAGCAGTGATTTTGTAACAAATCTAGCAAGCTTGACTGAAATATCTGTTTTTCCACTTGTTGACAACAGTTTTAAATATATTGCCAAGTGTTGCGCCTCAGTCTGCCTATAAAAATTGGTCATTGGCTTTGAATATCAGGTAGAAGGGATTGACTCGTGCAGAGCAAATGACGTTCTGGACGTTGTGAATTGAGCCATCACTCAAGGCGTACCACATGCAAGTACATATAGCTTGCTGCAGCACAGCTGCCAAGGCTCTCCATTACAAAGCAGCCAAAGACAACCTTTGTTCCTCTCATGCACCTCACTCCCTTCTCTCTTCTGCATGCTGGCAACGCAGGCATGCTCTTGGCCTGAGGCAAACGTGGCTCTGAGGCGCTGGCCGGCCATGAAAGGAGATACATAAATATGCCGCAGGTATTTTAGATGGGACAAACCTACTGAGGGAAATAAAGGGCGGGAGAGGAAACACATCATGTGGACTTAGATGAAAAGCAAGACATAAGGAAAGCCTCTGATGTGGTTGGAACGGTGCAGCGCTCATGTGTGCTGCACCCGGTGAACTGGCGAGGGCTGGAGACATGTTTAGGGAGTCAGGCTTATCACGGACAATTTCATCGTGAGTCCACTGGAAGGCTGCAGAAACGCTTTTGTGGGTGCGCTTCTTCAAAAACAAACTCCCCTTTACTGGACGTGGAAAATGATCTATTCCAGGTTTCATTAAGAAACTGAAAATGGGTGAAAGTGATTTCTGAAAGTCAACCATGCAACAATAGCCCGGCATGCAAGCATTAATAAGCAACCATCAATTAGTGGTACATTTTTAATTTAATAGCAGTCCGCTGTGCTTAATTTGCAAACACGCAAACACTGACAACTGGATAATAAGTAATTGTTTTGCTACAGAAAGTACATTAGAAGGAACATCTGGAGGATGCTAATCGCTCTGCGTACATCACAAATGCAAATACCACACCATCATCAGATTTACGCTTAATGAGTAATAAAGCCAACGCAGTTGCACCTTTAATCCTGGTTGCGTGTGTGTGTGCCCCCTTATTTGATCGGCTACCCATATGCTGGCGCCTTTTAAGGCATTAATCAAGGATTGAATTGCGGGGAGGGTTGGAGGGAAAAAAAATATGGGATTGAGCAGGATTATGCAAGTGGGTTTGTTAAAACGTATTCATTTAGCGCCTCTTCCTGTTTGTGTAAAGGTCAGGGGGGGCCAGAGGGGCTCAAGCCCTGAGCAGGAAACACAAAGATTTGGAAGCACGACACAGAATCCAAACGGAAGGAGCGTCTGGAACACCTCCAGCACGTTTGTAAAAGAAGAAAGGGGAAATTCTTCCGAAAGCAATAACTCTGGGCGATAAGGACGCATAAAAGCTTCCCACAGATGGGGGGGGTTTCACCTTTTTTTCCAAAATCCCCCCAATATACAAGTAGCAAAATTTTGGTCTGGGATTGGATTAAAGCAAAAACATGTCTGCTGTTTTCTCCTGTTGCTGGACTTTCCTGCACAAACAAAACAGCTCAGGGTCGGTTTCTGTGCAGTCATTGTGGCCACAAGTGGCACGTCAGCAACAACAACGCCTTTGTGTCTCCCCTGGCAATCCACAATCTCAGCAAGGCCTGAGCTCCTTATTAACGCCAGTCCTAACCTATTGTTTGTGGTCTATTTTTAGAACCACTGGTCTTTTTTTAGCCAGCTGAGACATGAATACGGAGAGCGAATCACAATGTCAGTATTGTATTTTTAACCAGGCAAGGCCTGTGATGTCATCAGCGCGGTAACGTGGCTGTGAGTAAGAGAGCAGACTTGTTTTGCATCCAATGGAGGGTGGGATCCAGTCATCCGGTGTTTTTTAACACGGCGCTAAAAGGCTTTTTGTTTAAAGAGGGACAAAGGAGCATAACATGTGAGATGTCTGCTTTTAGCTTTAACTGGAAACCTGTTGCAAATGACATTGTGTCTGATCAGCCATGATAAAACTCAGGTTCAGGTTGTAGACTACATTTAATACTAACTCTTAGCCCGACTCTGGTAGCAATTATAGTTCCAATGTGTCTGTTTCTCTTTCCAAGACAATTTTACAATGCATTGTGACCTCTGAAGCACATGCCAATAATGACACACAGGAGTGGTGAGTAGTTCCTCCATGTCCAGGAAGCAAACGGGGGAGTTTGAGGAATCAAACGTTGGCCTTTTAGTCACAGGCTACTTTTTTAGCAACTCGCCCACGGCTCTCCACCTCCCGTATTGTACTCCTGGAAAGTTTAAAGCTTTCTACGTTATGAGTGGAGCACTTCAAAAGGACTCTATAGTGGAACGTCTGAGGTTCCACACGGTCTGTTCCAGGCGAAGTGGAGAATGTGGTTAGCACGTCTGACTCTGTCAGAAGTTCCGGAATCCCGTCTGGGGCTTTTCCGTGTGGAGTTTGCCAGGTCTCCATGTGCTTTTCTTCCGTCATTCCCGTTTCCTCCCACGCAAAAATATGCGAGTTAGGTTAGTTGATGAATATAAATTCAGTTGTCTAGACGTGGGAATGTGAATATGGTTGTTTGTCTGTATCTGGTCTGAGGTTGACTGGCCACCATCCACGTTGAAGAAAATTTATTTGGTGGATGTCCCCGTAGGACTGTGTTTCTCAATTTCTGTTACGACACCCATAAAAGAAGGAAAGATTTTGCAAACTTGACAATAAACAGTATCACGTCTATAAAAATACAGCTCTGCATAAAGTTGCGCTCTTATTAACAATATCCAATTATCCATTCAATAAATGAAAAATGAAAGGAATATAGATCAACTCACAACAAGGAATAACTTTGCCAGTTACTAAATAAAGAACTGAACGCACCATTGCCACCTACTGTAGTGGATGGGCAATTACACTTCATTCTTGTATGTCCCAAAAGAAAAAGGATTTTCCCCAGGTCACATGTGCGAAGAAGGACTGGCTTAAGTAATACTTGAAATGAATGGCCAAACAGTCGTACATCGAAGGCATTCATGGCCTGTCTCAAGTCATTAATGACAAATCTAGTTTCACATCTAATAAAAAAAAGTTAGGCAGAGCTCCCAACATGACGCAGTTCGTCACCTGCTCGTAATAAACATAAACTCAAAACCGAGCATTGTGTTTTTTTTAGCGAGGCCGACTTTTTGAAGCAGCTTGTATCAGAAGATGATCCCGTTCCCTTGTCCAGGTGCACCTTCTGTTGTGGCCCGCTGCAGTGGGTAATCTCTTTTGCTAAGCGTGACTCATCAGTGAATGTGCAGCAGTGTCATGCAATCTGATGCAATCGTGCCTGCAAACTGTCTCATTGTTTGTTTATCTACTTCCCTCACTCTATGTACGGGAAGGGAACCTGTCTGAAGTTTGGAGTATCTCATTCTATACCCATCCCAGTTTTTACTCCACCCGTCTATGCTGTCACTGTCAGTTCCAGAATGCAGACAGGCGTATGCAAATCAGAGAAAAAAAAACCCCAGCTGTACTTTTCTCAGTTGTTAGTTTTCATATATTAGGTAATAGAAAAGTAAATGCAAATGGTAGTTTGTCTTTTTGTGCCCTGCGATTGGTTGGTTATATAGTTATCTATCAAACCATTTATTGAGCACTTTGCACATGTCTATGTCCAAGTACATGACTTGTATTACAAAAATTCAAATTGCATCTATTTTTGGTGGGTTGTAGATAAAATCTCAAATTCAGAGAAAATTCCTTAACAGTCATCAACCAATTTCCACATGCTTTCGTTTCATTTTCCACTGTGTCCATCATCATATTGATTCTTTCCTCAGAACGCTGGGCGATGGTGCAGTTAGTCTGGGAGGAGAGCTTGATGAAAAGGAATAAATGAGTCAGAGTCTTGCTCAAGGGATTAATGGAAGATTGCAGTTGCAGCAGCTATCATCATTTCTTGAGTATTATGGGCTGTAACAGGAAGTTATGATACAATTTTTACTGACAAGCATGTTTCGATGAAGTTGAGTGATGCATGGTTTTATACTGAACGGAATATTTTATCAGTAGTTTCTTCTGAGCCCTGTCCAGATGGTGCACTAACGGGTCGAATGCAATCCATCACATGAGGAAACATCACATAAACGCTCAGTGCATCTACGGTCGCTCGTCTTTGAACTTTCTCGAGAGACAATTCGACATGTCAAAGGGTTCCTGTTCTCTCTAATTACAGTTTTCTTATATTACAGGGCAGTCGTGGAAGTCCTACTGTTCTACTCTGTCAGGGCTTTGTAAATGCGTGCTTCAAAGATGACTTGAAATAGGAGCATCCCCTGAAGCAGCCGTCTTATATTCTTTTATGCTAATGAAATCAAAGCAGAGCTATCAGACTACAGTTATGTGCCAAAAAACTTAAAGGCAGGGCTGTGCTCGAAGAAAAATAATTATATTTCTGTTTAACTCTGCTCCTAAGAAAATAAATCTAGGGTTAGGGTTAGTTTGGTTGTTTAATTTATCGATTTCACTAAAATGATATTGGCAGTAATCAATAATTTTTTGTCTGTAGAATTATTATTATTATTATATCAAGTAGAATTTCCACAAAATCTGATTGACTTAACATTTAATGGATTTTTTCATGTTGAACATTTTGCCATGGATGAAAACTTGGCAAATGTGGCATTTGAAGTGGCAACATCTTTGGTGGCACAGTGGTCGACTGGTTTGCCCATCTGGCTCCCAGCTCTGAGTTTGCGGTTCTGATCCAGGCTCCACGCTTTTCTCTGACTGTAGTTTACTCCAAAAAAAAAAAAAGAAATAATGGCGTCTGCTTTATTAACCATACTTATGTTCACTCAGCATATTTAGAATTAGTTGGCTCAACACAATTGTATTTTGCTAAATGGAGACAATATGGCTGACTTTGGGTCTGGTTGCCAACCAATTGTAGGCATCGGAAGACAAACGTTGCCATCGACCGAAACGTAGCTTAAGTTCAAATGGAAAATCACAGTCTACTATCCTGACACCCAATCTTCTTCCACAGTCCGAACAAAAGCTTACGTGACACTCTATTTTTCCCACCAACACATTTCTCCATTTTCCCACTCCTGACACAATGCAGCGAATATAGGTTAAGATATCTGGGCCAGTGCATAACGGTTCATCTGACCTGCTTCCGAGGTCTACATTTAATACAGGCACATGATTTGACCCACATGCAGCCATACAAAGGTGTGCATGTGTGTCACAAAAAAGAAACGCCATGGATGAGAGCGATCGCCTTGAAAGATTGAGTTTGTTTACATCCGCAGCGAGCGAGTATCGAAACCACTGAGGGAGCAGATTGTGAGATGTTATTTATACCTGAGGTTATGTTATTAGTCATTTGCTGACAACGTAGGAGATGTGGAGGGAAGGCCAAACACGCTGATCATTGCTAGTGTGCATTTGCACTCACAGCACTTGGTCCACGCGTATACGGACGCAGAGAAGATTGAAGCATTTCAGAGGGAAGTGGATTTAGCAGCAGGATGTGTCAGAGACGCTCCGAACACGCCTGAGCGAGGCCGAACAACACACGAGCCTGACAGAGAAAGGCTGATGGAGAAAAAGAAACAGAGGAAGGAAGTCACGCTCCCTCCCATCACAAATGATTTTTCTGATCCATGAAGTTTTTGCATGAGCTCAAGTTCGACTTTAGCGTTTACATTGCATTTTGGTTTGCACATTTAGCGTCACGATTGGGTCAGAATATTAGAAACAGCTCTCAATAGGTGCAAATATTGAATTTTTTTTTAATTCTCCCACTGTCACTCACAAGTGAGCCTCATTCATTTTATTTTGTTTTATTTTTCAAATAGAAAAATATGCCGGATTTTAGCTACAAAGCTAGTTTTCATCCAAAGTCCCCCAGAGTACAGCTCTTGTTGCCTCACATTATATTTGGCAGGTGCCTGATTTATTAGTAAATACTCATTGCAAACAAAATTTGTTCGGTGTGAAGGCTTTTCACCATTGACTATATGCTTACCAAACAGTTGCATGGTGCTTGCACACGTAGATGCACACAGACAGCATCAACAAGTGGCAAGTTTAGAACGCAACATCCTATTTTGTCCACCTCTCACCTGGACGCTGTGGGTAATCTGTCTGCTCTACTAAGCTGCCCCAAGATAGAGATCTCTTGAATGTAGGGCAGCCTGAGAGGGAATCTACCCATCTTTAAGTGGATGAGAGCAGTAAATACCCCCCTTAAGATAGTCCTTCTTTTCCCTCTGCGCACCTCCCCTCACAGCCTTGAGCCTGAAAATGTCTATTTTAGCTCTTGTGGTTACTTTAAAAAGAACTTTTCCCTTCTATTTCCAGCAGACGGCATCGAGCGGTTTCCATCTTTAGCTGTCAGTGTTTCCTAATCGGGCGTCTAAGCTTGTCAGACCAAAAACGGCTCCCATCTGGAATAAGGTCATGCGTTGGTGTTATACGGAGGGTGTCGTGCAGCGAGGCACGAGTGACACGGTGGCGCAAACGCTGACGAATATTGGATAACATCCATCCTCTGTCGGATCTGTTTGCCTTGCAGACGATAATAAAAAGTGTCTGTCATGACAGCAGACTGTTACTCAGGCTTTTAATTGTTGGGTAAACACCCTTGATGCAGTTTGTCAAATAACAGGTTTCCCATTGGGCCGCTATCACCGACTTGACTGCATGAGTGTACGTCTGAAGCTCTTCCTATTTCCAGCTTTCGTTATGTCTAGCAGGGCTCTCCCCGTGCCATGTGTCATTTAATGACTCCCACTGTCTGTCTTAACGCGGAAGCCCCTGCAGGAGAAAAGACTAGCTTGAGTGAAAGGGGAGGGGCGGGTGCTCTGTTAATACGCCAGCAGCAATTTCTGGCAAAAGAAAAACCCGCTCATTTTGGCGGGAAAAGCAGTAAATCATTCCCCTCGTGACTTTGCTGCAACGACATCAAGAGTTGTCTGTTCAACACGCTGTCTGGCTGGAGCGTGTGGTGACTCTGTGCTTGTGAATGGAAATGTGTGTGTGTGTGTCTGTGTGTATATTTGTGAGCATATGTGTGTTCTTGACTGTTTACAGTCTCTGATCCGTTTTAGCAGCGCTTGGCTTGACATGCCCACAAGTCTATTCTATCGTTTTGACATGCAAAGCAAGAAATAAAAGCAGCATGTAAGCAAGCCACATGTCAGAGCTCAGCTGCAATATGCAAAAAAAAAGTTCTAAACAAGCTGGTTTCATGTGGAGTTTCTAACCCCAGCACGCAAACCAGATGAGAGCTTTCTCGACGCAGACCTGAAGCTAAGAACAGTGTCCTGAGTTTGCAGCACAGCCTAGGCCTCATTCTGTAAGATCAAGGTGATGTCCTGCAAGGCTTTTAATAGACTCAAAGAGCCCTTACACAACCCTCGCATACTAGAGACAGTGCGGCCTCTCTGGAAGTCTCCAGAATGCAACCGTGCAGAAACCTAAACATAGATGAAGAAGATCAAAGTGCAGTTTTTGTAAAGTTGCATTGAAGCTCAAGAGTTTCTCATGAAACATTATTTCATGTTTCATAATTTGCAAGGAAAAAAAACAATCTGAACAATATGAAAGTTAACCCGAGTCCTGGGTTGAACTTCGATGGTTCCTAATCTTTTGCCACGTTTTTTCATCGGCACACATTAAAACCGAGTCGGTTTGGACATGGCAAGAAAATCAAAGTGTGGTGCCGCTAGCAAACCGGGCCGCCCTGCTGCTCAAAAAGGTCGTGTGGCCAACAAAGTGCTGCTTATGTGTATGTTACTTGTCTGTGGTTAACATCAGGGCTGCTAACTCGTATAGCGATAGACAGCCTTGTAAAAACCAATGCCAGACCAAGGCTATAATCCCGAGTTGTACCCGACATCTAGATCCAAAAGAGCCTCTCCCTCCACTGGAGCCGCAAATGCATACATTTAGATTGGCTGGCTGAGGCTCATTGTCCTGCGTGCATGCAAACAGATGAGCCGCAGTCGCCACTTGAAACGTGTCAAATGATGGGTGTGCGAGAGCATCGTAAATGCCCACCACCAGCAAAGAGACACCTGCACAAACAAGCGAACTTCTCTTCTCTTTCTCACTCAAAGCCTCGCAAATACAGCTCGACCCTTGCCAACAAAAAATGACAAGTCACTTAAAGGTCAAAGCCTGTATCAAATGGGATTGGAAATAATCAACATTTATCAGTTGAATGTTTAATTTCCACCTCCTTGATCATCAAATGTACTTCCCAAGAACCCGATTTGTTTTGAGTGACAGCCAAAGTACTCGATGTTACATTTAAATGCAGCGTAGAGTGTGCAGGTGTTCCTAATGAAGTGTCCGATGAGTTCATATTTAATCAATACCGTGTTGACTCGACATTCTCTGTTGTGCTCAGAAATGTGTGTGTGTTTTGTCACAGGCAAGCACACATGCGAAAGGTAAACAGAAAGCGCGAGAGCTCACGCGAGACCACCATGGAGGCGCCTGCTCACACTGTGGGGTCCCCATAACTCAGAATTCCTGTGAAATTTAAAGTGCACACAAAAAAAAAGACTCAGCAGGGGCAAACATTACAATGAGAACTGACAGGGACCTAAAGGAGACGTGAAAAAAAAGGACTGGAGAAGTAGAAGGAAGAGACGGACGGCAAGGAGCCAGGGAGGCGAGGAATGAGGGGAATGTTTGCGCTTGTATCTAGCCACACGAGACACACCAATGGAATTTAACGCTCAGCTATGTGCTAATCAGACTCACAAATTCACAATTAAGTTACAATCAAGCTGCATATTTCAGTCCACCACATGCAGCATCGTGGTCTTGTGGTTAGTATGCCGGCCTCGTTGTCAATCATGAGGTCTTGGGCTCAAATCTTGCCTCTGGTCTTCCTATGTCGCATTAGCGTGTGCTCCTTAAATTTGAGTTTTCTTTTCCCACATTCTAAAAATATGAACATTAAGTTCATTGGAGACTCTAAATTGGCAATATTTTTTTAATGAGAGTGGAAATTGTTGTTTGTCAATATATGTTTTGTTGCCTGGCAACCAACCAGTCCAGAGTTTACGTGCAAACTCCACACAGGAAGGCCGCAGCCGAGATTGCAACCATAAACTGCAGAGCTATGAGGCGCCGCAGACATGCTAACGACTAGAGAACCGTACTTAACTTCTCGGTTCCGTAATAATGTGTTGTGAAATGCACTTTGCACATGTAATTATGCACACTTTGTGTAAAATGATGACATACTGTGCGTGTGGTTTTAAAAAAAGAAAATACTCGGTTGCATTATTGAGTTGTACGTTACAAGCAGCTCCAGCAAAGCAGCTTTTCAGTGCACAGCACACTCGAGTCATCCATTCTGCAGCCAGCCAGATAACCCCAGAGACAAAAGAACTTCCTGGCAGCCAGATAACAATCAGGCACCGCGTTCACTTCCTCTAACGGCGGAAGCCACGCCCACTCCAGCGACGACACGGAGACGGTCCGGGTCGAGCGTCCCCTTCTTTACTTAGGGTGCTGACTCTCGGTCAATACGGACTCTGGTTTGGGTGCGGGTCATAGGTCATCGTACTCCATTAGAGGGGTCAATCCGATAATAAGCCTTCGTCTTTATGGCCCTCTACCACCACGTGGATGCGGCAGTTTAGGGAAAAGGATGTTAGTTAAGTTGATTTACGCACTTAAACAACATGGTGTTTAACAGAAGAACTGATTAGTTCAGATTTAAAGCCACCCTCTTCAGTTTATTGGTAGAAACTTGAATTACCGCCAAGCTGTCTTTAAGTTGTCAGTCTCTGGCCACAGTCTAGACTTTTAGATACCAATAAAGTTAACAGAGACTAAAACTGACATGTTTAGTCATCCATTCTTTCTCCTGCTTGTCTTCATTAAACTCATGGATAAAATAGTCTATCCCAGGATTAAATCTAGAAATTAGAAAAGTGTAGAAAAATATCTATAATTTTTTCATACATATACATTGTTTTTAAATAATAATAATAATGATAATAAAAAAATTGGTGCTTCATCACTCAGTTGACAAGTAAGAAAAATAAGTAAAATCATCAGGCAAGCAAACGAATTACAGAGAATAAGTTCGCCAAAATATCATATTGATCTAACTCTCATATTGGCTTTTATCATATGAAAGTGTAGCTTATGTTGTGGCTGGTGAGTGTACCATGTGTGGGTATGTGAGGGCGGGGTATTCCTCCACTCAGGGGAAACTCCACTCTGCTAACAAAGCATCATGGGTGCCGCGGCTGAGGGTATTTGCATACGCATGAAAGGAAACTTCCTTGATCGCTGTCGCACTCATCCTGAGTCACCCGTGCCCGATTTCTCAGGGGACCTGATCGTATTTTTGCAAGTGATATTATTGCTGCGCCGACGACTCACCGCACACCCACTGGGCCCACACACGCGCACCAGCCTACCGCCCTCGAAAGGGAGAAAGAGAGTCGTGAGTCATTTTTTTTAATCTGTAAGGCACTCTCCCTCCTAGCATGCAGCCAAGTCATGTTTTAAGGTGCACTGACTCATTCTACTTTGGTTTTGAAAAGGTCGCAGTAGCACCAATTAGGATCACAACGTTTGCAAAACGGCCTCTTTTGCACCCACTGTGAATTTCTGTTTCACAGTGCAGAACTAGGCTGTGCGTTTGCTAGCTGGGCCTTCCAGATAATCTGCGTTTTGGCACCTTGAGAACGAATTTAAAATCTGATTGGGTAAAGAAACAGTCTCACTACTTCTCATTTACATTGCATGGGCCAGCATTACTGATTCTGTGAAGATTGCAAGACTCAGAAAAAAAAATTCTTTGCAGAGTATTTTTGCAAATTTCATTCGAGGTTTGATTGGACTGCAGCCAGGAGTAACTCACATAATGATTTTTCTTAATCGAAACAATTTCAACAATATAACACTTAGGTTTATAGGTCAGTGCTTTTGATAGTCTTCGTGCCAGCAAAGAATGCCCAAGATGTCCCTGAGCAATTTTAACAGAGAACTACTCTTCAGATTGCATCAAAACAAGTGGAGAGCATGCTTAAAAGCAGTCCTTGTCATAAACCACGAAGCTGACAAACAGCGCTTGCAGTAAGCAGAGACACAATGTTTCTTGGAGAAGTGCTGCACAACAGTTGTCGTGGTGACTAAGGTGCCTCTCTCGAACTGTCCGCCTTGCATGGCACTCTCTGAGCACTGAAGGCCAAACGGCTCATCGCTGCGCCACTCGACAACATTGCCGGTTCTCGGCGTACTTGCCACCATTATGTTCTGTCCCGCTCCTTCTCCTCCTCCTCTCATTCTGAGTCACCCGTGCTCCCCGGGGAGAAACGAAGGGTTAACGATGAATCATCACTCTGATGCGTGCGTGAGCTTTTTTTTTTTTTTTTTTTTTAATGGGTACTGATGTGATTCAGGCGTGTGGGCTCTGAAAACTGAGGAAGACAGGAGGAGCATGCAAGGGGGGGGGTCGAGTAGCATGATAAGTCTCAAATACCCCTCTCCTTTTCTTGCCCTTGGGGGATTACGACAGCTGCACCAAAAAGCGAGATAGGCCCATTTAGCACGCACTCAAAGCACGACATTAAGCATATGTCTCTTTGGAAGTGAGCAAAGGGACTATTTGATTATGTTTTACACTCTCCGGCCACTTTATTTGGTACCCCTCTGCAAGCTTAGAAGATCCAATGCAAGCTCTGCAAACAAAATTTTGACTTTTTTAGTTAAAATAAGAACTGTATTGATTTTTATAGGATGTCTAACCAAAAAATGTGGGGGCTGATTTCACACTGCATAATACCGACTTGGCTTTACTTGCCTTGCCTTGGTTTGAGGGGGCTGGTTATCCATTTTCATCATGTTTTTTTTTTTTATACATTCAGTGATTGTAGGCCACATGAACAAATATGGAGAAGTTGTCTGACTTCCTGTGTGCTCCGCGATAACTACGGGTTGATGATATGGTTTGAATTTAGACTATTTCCTTTATCACTGGTGTTCTTTGGACTAAAGGTGAAAACATGACTACAGTCTTTGTGCTATCTAACAGAGTGGACAGCAAGATTGAATGCTGCAACTTTCATCGATGTATTGTAAATCTCATCCTTCTGCTGCAACCATTAAGAGACAACCACAGTTCCAGTTTGCACTTAGCCAGGGTTAATGTAACTTTCCGGGGTGAGGACAGCTGCCTAGCCCCTCTTTACACAACCCAGGGGATGGCATAATTACAACACAGACCCTAAACGCTGACCTTCTGACTTCTTGGCTGGCTCCCGGTTAACCTTTCACCTCTTATTGACAGTGCAGCGTGTGTCTTTTCCTATGGCAGTGGGAGGAAGGGTGAGCCCGGGGGGCTTTCTGCACCCGCCGTTCGGACAGTGTGGGACCAACTCCACCGTGTTTAAGGAATGCTACCAAGTAGGGCTGGTCATCATTTAACGTCCGGCCTCCATACCAAAATGATCCCAAATCTGGACTCAGTATGTTACGCTTATTTGCAAGCATGTGCTTTAACCAAGACGTCCTGTTCTAGGTGGGAGGGCTATTTTGAGTGTTTCCCCCTTCTGTCTGTAAATCAATTATAAAAGAAAGTCATGTGTTTCTGGAGCCTCTTGAACCACAAGATCACTGCGCTCCTCTATTTATAAATGCGACTCTATGTGCTTACCGGATACAACATTAAGACCACTTGTGCAATCCAGTGAGAGACCAGTCAAGACAAGTTTCCCGTGGTAAAGGAAGAACATTTGAATTCATTTGCCATGGCGGGCAAACCATGGTTGCCCTAATTGCATCTTTAGTCGCTGACCATAGAGCAAAAAACAATTGTTGGATCACAAAATTGTAAACATATTTGGATCAATTTTAGTCATAATTCAGGCTGAAATTTGCAGTGTAAAAATATAATGTATATAGTTGTTGTTTTTTTAGGAGAAATGTTGCAAAAAAAAAAAAAACAATGACCACAATGAGTCCTTTGAAACTGAAAGCTCATTTGAACTGCAAAGTTTTGTAAAACACTTCAGTGATATTTGACTAAATTCTGCAATCCACCACAATGCATACTTGACATTTGCATACTATTTAAACCAAAACAACAATAATAGCCACAATATTTCTGCCTTTCATAATGCTGCATGTTCATTATAGACTAGCAAGTAATTGTGCAACTTATGGACATGAAATACTGCAAATACAGATTGTTGAAGCTGTGCTGCTGATAATGCAAGTTACAGTAATATTGTGCAGCTGAAAAACGCCTGTGAGCATTTACTGACAAATCATAGCGTGCGCACATTAGAGGGAAGAGTAACTCAAGCCTGTAGTGCATTTTTAATAGCTATTGATCTTAAGAGTGTGTGTGCGTGTGTGCTTGACTGTACAGCATGTGCACAATTGCAAGTGTGTGTTCAACCACCCTTGTGCTGGTGAACTTTTGACAGGCCTGGCAGTACAGGGGAGATGACGTTGGCCCAAAATCTTGGACATGCACACTCGTTTAGTGTTTGTTCCATTCTCTGCACACTAGGTCAGAATGTCCTGCACCATTCTCTTTGTTCCATTTATTTACCTGCTCCCCTGCCTTGCTCCTGCCTACTCCCCCACGCTCAGTGCTCTTTGGATCATCTGTGAGTGACCAATATCAAAACGAAGTGAAGCACCGACTTGGCAGGACACGTTGCCTCATGCGTGTTTGAAAATCAACATTGCGGTGAGGGAAAAGTCCGTCCATGTCAAACCTTTGTCGGCAAATACCTCCCACTGTCTGTGAAGAGGAGGCGAAAAGACATGGGAAGGTGTTTGAACATTGGAGTCACGTTGACACGGTGCACAGGTTGTCTTAGTGGAACATTGAGGTGTGAGGGCAATCTGAGAAAAAGCGCCTATTACTTGGGAGCTAAAGAGGAAGAACAACTCGGTGTTCCTGAAGGGTAGCAAGCAAGACATACAGTACGGGATATGATAGTACTCCGTGTAGCTGGTGGTTATGCCATCATGTGCTCAAAAGTGAAGGAGGGGGTGATGGAGGGGTCACATTCACAACAATGGAACACTTTGCAAATCAGTGAACCTGAGAAGTTAGTTTTGGTATACTCAGACACTGTAGACCGCAATGAAAAATTTTCATCTCTATTTTGGCTCGCTGGAAGTGTAGAACAGGACTTTGGTCACAGGTCAAGTCCTTTATGGCCGAGCAAGACCATAAGTCACTTTAGAACAAGCTGACTGAGTATGTTCTCACTAGTCTTGCTGATTGCCTTTGCCTCAACTTAGCCTCAAAGTCATGTGGCACCAGTGTAACTGTAACACAGTGGAACTCAGTTGAAAACTGTGAAAGAGAATTCCACATATCTAAAGTGATATTTCTGCAGGCAAAGGCATGCTGCAGAAAAAAAAAAAACATTCCCAGGAATGAAAGATTGTGACACTAGCTAATGACATGAGCATGTGATTTTCCTCAGAAGCCACCTACTAACGTTTTAATATTTTTTAGGACACACTTGACAAATCATCTCAGTCTTTGATCCATGTTGTGTGCTTTTGGCCTTGTCATAATCAATCATGCTACACTTATTTTACTTTTATTGACTAACGATGAATGACAATTTGCAAGCTGTCCAGTGGGGTACATACCTGTCATAGAAGTTGAATGTTTCCCAAACTTTACTGAGCCATGTTGTAAATAATATGTCACAAAAGTGCATACTGTATATTGAAATATGCTGCAGTCGTCGAAGAACATTTAATTGTTCTGCCTGTCACTATATGTCACTGGCATAGATATGCATTAAATGTCGGGCTAATTCAGTTCAAGTGGAATCACTGTTCTTTGTGTAGCATCGTATCAAATTTAGCATCAATGGGAGAATGAAGTGTATTCAACACTGTTCCACTGGTATTGAGCGTGTAAAATGCGCAACGTCACACCCTCCCTGCTCAAGTGTTCAATGTGCGCAAGAGCTGAAAGGGCCTTTTTGACCCTACGCCTGCAGTTCCGAGCACAATTTCACAATGTTATCTTTCTCTTCTCTTTGAACAGGACTGGATATTTCATTCTGGTGGCCATGACTATTCCCAAATGTGTAAAGCCAAAAAATAGCTCGCAGTGCTTTAGTCTTACGTAAAACAAAGTAGGCACTGGATATTTCTCACCCACTAGCACTACCTGTGGGCGTGCACAAAGAGAATGTTTTGTTTTGCTTAGAAACAAGCAAAAGACTTGCAGAAGATTGTGTCCAAGTCTGCCCTTTACATACTGTACTGTGACACTGGATACTACGTGTTACATAATAGCCCCCCACCCCACCCATCTTCAAGTTGGATTTGACGTTGCATGCAGAAACTCCCTTGAATAGGCCCAATGTTTACTTGGCCCGCAGGGATGCAACATTTGTGGCTTTCACAGGCCACTAACGCCATTGCTTGCAAAGATGAGCTCAAGGCCGCAGCGGTGACGTCACTGCAAACGCATGTCCTCCTCCCTGTTGGGTTAGAGGGCGCTGGCGTTCCACTGCATGCCGACACCTCATGACACTCATCATATGGCTCCCCTCCTGCTCTCAAGTATGCAGCCACAGAACCCGGTGCATCAGCAGCCTGTGTTCTTTTTCTTGCATGTGACGGCATGTGACGAGATAAACTCGTCTGGTCTCGTGTTCACCTCTGACCTGGATATTCAGGGTGTTTTTATGTAAAGGGCACTCTAATGTGTTGCGGCATGCGGTCACTTGTGCAACATGAGATCATTTTTGATCGATGTATGACTCAACAGTAAGCAACTCTGGCTTGAGCGGTTGAGTGGGATAATGTAAAGATCCTTTTTCCTGTTACTCCGTCAGTATCAATCAGAAGTGAAGATGATTATATTTGTAAACAGTGAATCTATCTAACATGTATCTATCATTTGCATTGGATTTGCATTACACTAAATGCTGACCTAATAGAAATGGTCACTGTTGATGAGTCCCATTTCAGTGGGGTAATGTTGAGTCATAGTCCACAAAACTCGACTTGTGATTTATTATTATTATCCTCTGCTTCCCCCTAGTGGTCAAAGTAAAGCAGCTCTTTCTTCCCTTCATGTGTGAGTCAGCTCCAAGCAAATCAATTTTCCAGTAAACGCAAGTGCTTCCCTAGAAGCAGATTTAAAAGCCAGTTTGATCGGAGTTCAGATGAAACACACTGCAAATATAAATTATTAAAAAAGGAAAGAATACCCATTCTGACATTGTCTTCTGACTAAATGCCCAACCAAGAATGACAACGTAGTGATGCAATGAGGGATTTAATCGGAAAGTGATCTCAGCGCATCCCTCCGCATCCTGAGATGGTGCGCCTCTGCGCTCTTCCAGGAAGCGCGATTATGCACCTCGCTCTGATTGGTCCGGACACATCGGACCAGCCTATTCTAGTAAAGATATCCACAGAAACACCATCGGCGATTATCCAAGATGTTTTGCCGTTGTCACACGCTTTCCCAGAAACTCCCACCTTCCCTTAAAGACGAAGTGTCGATTTATGGCTTGCTGCCGAGGCGTGGGCGAGGCAAGCAAAGGGTCTTCCTGTGCATCAGCTGACATTTCCTGCTCGGCCGCTGCAATATTGCAGAGAAGTGCAGATTTAATCAGGAGACCAAGCCTTTGCTGAGAAATTCACAATTTACTGGTGGGTTGAACCCTATCTAACCAGAGACAATGCAAGAGCTATATTTAAAATTCAGCTTAAAAAGATACAATCTATTTGAGAAAAAGATACTGATTTATTAATATCATCATTGTGGAAAAAAATGCAATAGGCGAGTCATTTCATGATTGAATATCTCACCCCTGAACGAAATGCGGAAATATGGACTCAGCCCTACTGCAAAAAGAAAAGTAAAACAACATAAAAGCAAATTATTGATCCTCCCCATCAAGCATGCACATTCCATCACTTGAGGAAAATGATCACTTGCACAGATAGACATATACTTAATGACTCCCCCAGGGCAAATACAGTCAAAGTAAAGGAACATTGAAAGCTTACTGAATAATTAATACTGCACATTTAATTGCATTGGATGTTGTTGTGTATATGTAACCCTTTGGTAGCTGTGGAATCCACTATTGTCTAATGAAACTTGGAACCTTATATTTATTTGCAGAAGACAAGTTTATTGATCGAAAGTGGGTGTCAATATTGTTTGGGTACAAGGTGAAATATTATATTCTAACGCAATTTTGCAATAAGAAAAATCCTTCTCGTCCATCTAAAATCCTTCTCGTCCATGAACGCAGACGTCAGTCCCTAGTTAAAAAAGGGCTCCCTTGTTGCGTTAAAGCAGTACCATAAGTTTGTCTCCCTCTAGTGACAAAGTCACCACTGTGTAATTTGCAATTGCTCCCGGCTATACATAATATGAGTAATAATAATAATAACTTATTGTACAGTGAGAAAACCGTCTGTTCTGACTTTCAACAAAGAGGCAAAATCACCCTGAATTAAAGATGGGCTGTTCTAAACAAAAACTTATCTGAAGCCCTAGACTATGACATCATCACTTTGCAGCCAGTACATTTATAATGTATGCAAGCCTATTTTTCATGCTGATCTCATAAACTGCTCTGTAATGCATGTGCTTTTCCCTAATCGACATACTCAGCTTACGTGTAATAACGCAAAAGTGGACGTTTGAAAAATTGTAAAATCAACTATTTGCCTGAAAATGTAACATTTTAAATTAAATATTCCGTTTTTTATAACATGAGATTAAATTATCTTATAATTATTTACATAACCTACATACACATTAGTTTATCTTTTAAAAACTCCCATACAAATAACTTGACCTAAAACAAACTATTTTCTATTTAAACAATTAGAATAAAAGTAATTGTAAAAAAAAAAAATTCTTACTTTATATTATATACTTACATATACAAAAAATAAAAATCACTAGAGTACAAATGTTTGCCCATCCCTAATCTAAAATCCTATATTCTACTGTATGAGCTCACTCAGGTAAAATTTGCTTTACTACCATCTAGTGGACAAACAACCAGTTACACTTACATTACGTCATTCTAATGTAGGTTTTGCACAAGTGGTTTTACAATTTACTATATACACGTCACAGGGTTTTGGTTGAAACATATCTGTTTCCTCCCACATGTGCGACAGACAATTTATTAGCTGAAACAGCAAAGACCTGGCAACGGGGTCATTAGCATCTCCCGGGGAAAAGCACCGCGTGCCAAAGCCAAGGTGGGAAACTCATTTGGGGAGTTGCACACTTGATAAAACAGCTTGCTTTCCAAAGTAATCCAAATGAGACGGGCCTGCGAGAGGGTCGGACATGACAAATAACAGAAGAACGAGAACATATGTGCTGGCGGCGAGTGCCAGCAGACATGGCGGCTCAATGTTCTCGCCGTGTAGATGTTGGCCCACCGTTTGCTTTTCACAACTAATCAATTGTGTCCCCGCTTGACATTGGGCTTCTGCTCAGCCATACTCGACCTTATAAAGGAACATTGTAATCACCCGCGCGGTCTGTAACACCTCCTGTGTTGTGCTGTGTATTTATTTGACATGAAACAACAGGTGTGAAGCAGCAGGTTGCACCGGGCCGTGACTGCCCTCGCGGAAACATGTTAACAGCACATCAGTAACAGACGCACTCCGTCACCATGCTGTCAGGTCCATATGCAGGAAGCTGTCGTACCTCATGCTTTCTCTCCCCTGTGTAACCAGCGGACCACCCAGTCCTTTAAGTTTGTCGCCGCCATGTTGCACAGTTAACCTGAAGCATCATTTTACACACTTCCATGATCAAGTGTTCATTTTGCACGTATTGGTGTGTGAAAATTTACAGTAATTCTGTATCCTTGAGGTATTTTGAGCAAAGCACGTCACAGACACCGTTATCAAGCTATTAAAGACAAAGTAGCAACAATAGATAGCACTGTAATGTAAATTCAGAGATGCATCATTGGAGTTCTCTCATCAGTCTATGATTCTTGCTTGTTATAATTGACGAGGATCAAATTAAATATTTTATGGTTGTTGTTCACATGCCAAGATGACTTGTATTGTGGAAGCTAATTAGGCTGCTGCTGATGTCGAGAATACAGAAAGGGGGATTTGACAAATGACTTTTCGATGCTGCTCATGTTCCCATCTTGGCCACAAGAGAGCAGTAGCCGCCTAGTAACATGAGTACCATTAATGTACGCCTGAATTAAGAAAAAAGGAAGTGTGACAAAAATGACAGAAGCTTTTAAGCAGGTGGGTAATGCGAGAGAATCAAGCTGTTTAATCTTAGGGAATTGCCTTAACTGACGTGCTGAGTTTGCATTGACTTTTTCTTCCAAAAGTTGCTTTTTTTCCCTCTCCCAACAAAGTACCCATGTTTCTATTATGAAAGCGCTGCTTGTTTATTGTATGCATGAGTATTGGCTGATAGGCATTTGCAGGTTAGAAGTTAGAAAGACATACATGTACATCAGTGCAGCATATGATGCAGACCTGTCACACATCACCTGATGTGCTGTTAAATTCCGTCCGCCTTTGAACAAGGGGGGCAGGCCCACCTGACAGCCTGATTCTTGAGCTGTCACCCCACTGGACGTGTAATCTACGCAGACCTGACCGCTCGCTTTCACAAAGCACACACACTCTGCAACAAACACGAATACACTCTCACAAACAGGATGTTGCTGGCCTACGGTAATGCGAGGGGATGGTTTTGTAATGCCCCAGTGGCTCGCTGACAGCCTGTCAATCAATCAAATCCATCCGCCTTTCCCACAGCGCACCTGTAAATGAGCGTCTGTCCATCTGCGGGGGCCATGATAGGCTGATTGGCTCCATCAGTCAAAATGTTAGGACCGTGTGGATCAATGAGGGCGGGGGCCGGTGTGGGGGTAGATTTTCCTTCACTGGCCTACACATTGAGTCATTTTAAATTATGTTGTAGTAGAGCTGAGTGTTTATCAAATGTTACCCATTTGACTCTCATTAAAGCTTGACATGCATAGCAAATTCTCTCTAGGGCGATAGATAGGGCCTAGGTGGGGCGCTACAATTCAAAGCCCGAACTGCTGAACATATTGTATACTTCATTGATACCAATTACGACTATCTCATTCAGTCCAGCCTTTGAGTTTGAAGATTTAAGTGAATATATAAAGATCCACAGAAAAAATTACAGAGCTAAATTGATGAATAGCGAACCCTAGCTAGGTGGGTGTTCAGTGTAATCTGTCGAGAAATGTTATTCTTACTTACCACAAGTGTATGACAATTTGTGCATTATGAGAGGAATAATATTTATTCTACATCTCATTAAATCTAATTAGCAGTTTTGTTGCATTCCTAACACACATATCGAAACATTTCCAAATGCAATTTGTCCTGCTTTTATCATTTATGTAATTATAATAATGAATGCATGTTATGTAAATTCACAAATGAATATGTCGAAATGCAAGGCTACAATTATCGACCGTAAACACGAATGCTATGAAAAGAAATTGATTATTGCAGAATGAAGCCATCACAAAATAATTATCTACAACGTTCTTTTTTTTTTTCAATGATTGCAAAGCGTTATTGTACAAATTCTACCAAACACACTTGAAGCTTCTGCTCCTTGCTCATCCTAATTAATAGTGTAAAAGAAAAGTGTATTCACTGTGGGCTTTGTGATGTCAGCCTCGCAGCTTTGGAAAAAAGTCACTCCATAAGATTTTTGACTGCTCAGCCGTTGCTTTCTGAAGATCCACTGTACTTTTCTTGATTGAAATGCATGCTCGTCTATCGACGCCGGCTGAGAGAATCATTCAAATTTTCCAAGGAATTCAACAGAGCACCAATATGAAAGCCAATAAATTTAATTAAGAATTCATCAAGATTGGCATCAAACCCTAAAAAGATGAGCAGCTTCATGAATACATCAGCTGTGAACGCGGTGAAGATGATTCTTCATCTGGATTAGTTGCCCTCCACAAATGAATACTAATCAGGGGGCTTCTCTTTTTGTTCAATGCTCTTTTTATTGCCTGGATGAGCAACAGAGTTTTCGCCTCTTATGGTGGCATCCACTCAACAATTTGCCCTGGATGCTTTCCCCTTCTTCATCCTTTACTTCCTCCTTGTTTTGAAGAGAGGCTAACTGCCACTTCAGAGACCAAAGGCATGAGGTAATCCATGCGGGATTTGTAGGCCTCTTTTGTCCATCTCCTTAAGACTTCCCACAGCATCATGTGGGAAAGTCGGACCACCAGTCGGCATACAATTGAAAACATCGGGCTGCGTATTCACAGGTGAAGAGGCGCCTCTTTTGTTTTTGATGAGGAAAACTTGGTTCTACAAATATTTTGTTGTCAAGTACCCTTGAAGAAACTACCGCTCACCGTTGGTGCCAACAACGAGCGAGCGAGCGATGAGAACTCACTCGGGCATCTTTTTAGATTGGCTTCGACAATAAAAGACTAACGCAAAAGGAACAATCTTTAATGAGCACTAGTAAATGTTGCCTGGCAGCGTCGCCGCTCGCGAACGCTGTCACACTAAAACAAATTGTGTTCATTGTATGCGAGGGAAAACGTCTCCACCTGAATGTGGTATTCTTTCCACATTTCAAAAATACAAGTGTGTTTTGAATACATAATTGTACATTTGCTTACAGATTTGCCCGGGGACTTTGCTCTTTGTTTCCCAGCGCTGTAGTTTATTGATGTGCAGTGATGCTCAAGCTGCACAAAGCACTTTATATTGCTGCCTTTTCATTCCCATACCCCTAAATCATTATGTGCACACAAAAATTACATTTGCTCAAATCCCATTGGCTCTTTGTGGAGAGGGCTTGTTTGTCTCCCCGTGCGTTTGCTAATCACTGCAGCATCTCATATTGACAGCTTGTAGCTGGCTCTCATATCTGTTGCATCACTTGGAAGAAGCGCTATTCATCTTCATCAGACTTGAATAAAAAAAAAGCTTGTATCTAGTCAGCAGGTCCGACAAATGCACGGGCACCTGTCTACCAAAATAGGGCCCCAAGTGTTCATTAACAGCAGTCCTCTTTTCTTAACTGCCAAAAACAATTACCTCAAGTTTTTTTTTGGTTTAATTGACATAAATTCTGAGTCATCCAGTTCTATATTGGTTTTAGACACTAGTAGGGTGTTTCAAATCTAGATGGACAATTCCAGTCAACAAGGAAAAACAATGTAGGCTTTTTATCATGAGACGTGATCAGCGAGCTCACTGAGTCCACCAGCTAGTCCACAAGTTAGTAACGAGCCCTATACAGGGGTCACTGGGTCTTACACCCTTGAGTTAAAAGTCCCGAAACTAGGTCAGGAACCTGTTATGTTTTAAGTTTAAAATGAATTGTTGGTTGGTAGAGGACCATATGCGTATGCCGTAATTTCTGGACAATAATCCACACCCGGATATAAATCGCACCTTCTTAAATTAGGGAAAAATCCTGTTTTGTTCATATATAGGCCATACTGGACTATAAACTGCAGGTGTTTTAATGGCAAATTTCCATATATAAGAGAATATGCACAAATCATACAATATCATAAAAATCGTGAAAAATACCTAGATAGACCGCACTGGACTATAAGCCGCAGGGTTCAAACCTTGTGCAAAAAGTAGAATCTTATAGTTTGGAAAATACGGTACTCATTTGCCCAATGAGCCTAACCATCATTGCAGATGTAAGTACTTTTTACACACAGATAATCCCTGAAAGCCCTTTTGGGGACCTGGAACCTAAACCTCAAGTTTATCCTTTGTTTGTGACAGATTGAGGCAGTACAATGAAGTACTTAGCTCGGGCTACAGTTACTAGCAATGGGGAGCAAACTCATTGGGCGATGACATTAGCGGCGTCATGTTTGCCTGTGATCATGTAAAGCTTAATATAAACATCATGTTTGCCATATGAGATCACCCACCTCCCACTCTTCATCTTTGCTTCATGTCTGGCCCACCAAAGAGATGAGACTATCACTGATTACGATAGCGTACACCGTTGTTTGATCATTGCCATGAAGGGCATCAAGTTTTCCATGAATTGTAATCATGCTATTGATGAAGATGCACAACTTCTTTAAGAGTCTGCTCATTTTCTTTTCTTCTCACTTCCTGTAAATCCTGTTCGATTGGCGTCACATCCCATAAGATGAATTGCAGCCACTGGGCCGAGTAAATTAAAGAGACCAAGACTATTGAGCGTCATGGAGGATGAAAAGAAGAAAAGGACATGAGAGAAACCGCAGGATTGTGGAACTTCCCTGGCTGATGTTACGATGCTTTGGCATCAGACCAAGCTGGTAGTGTTCACTCGGGGTTGTTTTTACTGTTAGATATTTGTCCGTAACAGGGAACATTTTTTTGTCTGAATATTGGTGTAATTCCAAGTTAAGGTTTCTTCAATCTTTTATAGGTTGTTGCCACTTGTCTTTTTTTATTCCCAATAATGCCGGTTGCAGTTGCATCTGTGGTAAAACTGAAAAAAAATCTTTAAAGTACCTACTTTACCGTTTTAGGGGATTACAGTTCCGTTGCTGAACTTAAATTCGTTTCAACAGCACGTTTGGCGTGCTTCCCTGCAGTTGGGTCCTTAACCCTGGCAGACCTTAACAAGTTGACTTAGTTTTGATGATCTTCGAGGTGTTGTTAATGGGAAAAACATACACTTTGATCTCTGGCATCGAGCGAAGTGAACATGGAACCTTAATGGTGTTTCTCCATTAGGCAGAGAAAGCAATCTGTTGTCAAATTCTACCTTCACCTTTCAACTTAACTGCCTCGTAATGGTGAATCGAATGTACTGTACAGCATGCCTCTACTATAGAGCAGATTCCATACTGTATCAATCTTTGTGTCTGGATTTACTCTTATGCTCTGCCCTTGCATGTGGGAAAGGTTGCTGATGCACCTTACAGCTGTTTATTAAACACTCAGCGAAGAACAGTGAAGAAAAAACACTCATTGAGAAGCTGCTGTGGATCATAGCTCACGTCTCGAGCCTCACGCACAGACTCATCAACGTCCCACGCCTCCCTGCCAGGCCCGCCTCTTCCGACACATTCAACATGAATGTGAATGAGAGCTTGCGCCTTCGATTATTTCCCGTATCTCCGATGGAGATGGTGTTATCCTCGGCTGTCGCATCGGTTAATCTGCAGCCTTATCATCTTGTTCCAGCAAGAGCTCTGTCACACTAAGTCCCATTCCAAGGTCGCTTTAAAGTCACTTTGAGGTCACTCCGCTCGCCGCCGTGCCTCGGAGCGTCTGCTTGCTCAGTAGGGGCCCCGCGTCTCTCCCCTCAATCACGGGCAAATTTATGATCCGCGGAGGTACCGTGGCTCTTATGCTACTGAGCGCCTCCCTACGTTTAGCCAGCTAATCCCCGCAGGAGATGGGGGGCAGCGGACCATAGTAATATGGATGGCGAGAAGCTGCAGATGTTGAGAGAGGGTGGCCCTAACAAATCAGCGACAGTCGGGATGAAAAACGCCTAGTCGCAGCACTTTCCCTTAAGTGTCCGCTATCAGATGAGCTGAGAGATTTAGTTAAGACTTCATATTTAGAGCACGGCTTAAGCTGTGAAACGACGTCTCAACTGTGCCGATGCCAATGTCACATTGTGGCTGCCACGCTCCATTTGTCAAATCGGATATTATCGGAGTTTTTAAAGCTGTAATTCTGCATGCCTTCGCCGAATTATCCGCGACCACATGCGGCGCAAACACTAATTTGACCCATCGTCTCCCTGTCGTCGATGCATGTCATATCAGACGTCCCCTTCATGACATCGCTATAATCATCATCAATATTCTATTGGAGGAAAATAGCATTAGCCGCAATCTTTCTACACACACACAGACACCCACACACACAATGACGTGTCATTTTGCATGATTACGAAGCGGCCTGAGCACATTCAAGTTGAGCCAAAATGTCCTTGTGAGAATTCAGATTTCACTTTTCTCCCATTATACTCCTCATGATCATTAACAGCAATGGATGTCGGCGGTTATAAAGAGGCTTCGGAGAGACACATCAAGCGCAGATCAGATCGTCCTCCACATGTCACTTTGTAATAATGCTGGCCGCCCACAGACACATCATCATCGTCGTCATCATCATCATCATCATCATCCCAGTGAATATGGCTATTTCCTGGCTTGATTATAAACAATTTTCTGATTCATCATTCTGTAGTGCAACAAAGTGATTTACAGCTAACCCTCATGAACTGAATGGAATATCAACAATGGCAGAGGAGTTAGTTCATCACGCTAGATGATCCGCATTTAGAAACTTCTCGACAACAATAGCCAGTTTAATTCGGCAACCTCCAACATGGCTATAAGTGGCTGTCAAGTTCAACGGTACAGCAAAAAAAGGTGTTTTCATGAAATTAGCCTCGAACAAAATGAGAGTGACTTATGTTGTGTGACAGCAGAGCGTGATGAAGAGGGTGAGGGAGTTCTCGGTGCACATATAGCATATGGATCTTTTTTTTTTGAGGTGGGGGGGTTACCAGTGTTCTTGTGCCTTCTGGGTAACATGTAATTTATCATTGCTACAAAAAAAGATCAGACCAAGTCCAATGTGATCAGGAGAACATAAATAATAAATCATATTTACAGGCTTTTGCCATATGGCTTTAAGGCGTTGTGATGCATCATGTCATCACACTCCGGTGTCCGGGCCATGTGAGAGACCTCCATAATGGTTAGGAGGAACATGGAATAAAAGTCAAAGGTTCGCTGGGAGCTTCTAGAATGAATGCAGACCTTGGCCAAGGGGAGCGCTCGCAGGAAATAATGTTGTGTCTCACTTTCCAATAAAACAAAACAGTAAATTATTTACAACGGGCCACTGAGTGCGCATCCACCTCATTTGCATTCTTGTCGCCATGGGGATGGATGTGACATTGTGCTGATGAATGAAGGCGTGGGGATTTTAAAAAGAGCTTCTTCTGAAAGGGAGGACAGATGGTTATTTTTATTTTTTTTTTATGAGCAGTGCAGGATAATTAAACCCAATGAATGGGACTGTTTTGGTCGACAAAAGAAGAGCTTGTGTAAATTTGAAAAAGATGTGAGCTACGGCAAAGTTGGCATTTCTTTCCGACAGTTATCATCACATTAGAAGGACTAACTTAACATGGTTGACTTAATTTTTAACTTTTTATCCTTGTTGTGTTATCAGTTTTATCCCCTACACTAAAAAAATGAATTAATTAAAAATGGTAATTTATTTTTGGTACAGTGATTAATTAAGACAATCCAATATTATTACCAACTGTATTTTAGTGTACAAAGAGAGATTTAAAAAAAAAAAAAAAACAGCACAACAGGAAAAAAAATATATATATAGGAGCTCAGACATACAGGCACAGTCACAAGACTACAAATGTGTTGTGTCACAATCAAGGTCAACACCGGCCTTAAAAAATAAATTGCCCCTGTAAGCTTTCCCAGCAGATGGCGGCCATCTTGGCTTATCTGTGTGTGCTGTTGTTTTTCCAGTCAACTTGCGCTGCACACAGCCTCACTGACTGAACACAGGTGGAACGGCCGAATTACAGTCTGAGCGTTGGACATTAACCCGCTCTATCTGGGCTGAAATTGTCATTACTGATGACACCCAATGTAATTGCTAATTTTACGCTCCGGCAGACACATTTTCCACACGTCTTCTCCTTATTCAACTCTTCTTTTTGTGTATAGCAGTCCAGGCTTAAGTTATTCAGCCCTCTTTTCTACCTTTCTTAAGAGCTGGTCGAGAAAACATAAAATTTTCAAGAACACTCTTATGCCCTGTGATCCACTTTCCAACAGTAACCCTCTGCCGCATACACAAACAACAAGTACGGTTAAGGAATCAAATCAAAAGTTTACACTGAGAACATCAAGAGTACAAGTAGAGGAACCGTGAATAGACCCAATGCAAATACAGCAAAGTGCAAACGTCAAGATTGGCAATTCTGGCTTCTAGTAATCTTGGTAGCGTGAGTTCAACCAGGAGGAAGAAATCCTCTCATGTTGCTGTCCTACGTCAGAATAAGTTTGATCTCTAGATTTATATGATCTTTTATAATTGATTGAAATTTTGCTTGGTACGTGGGTTTACGAAGGAGCACTGCCATGAGCCCAATCTGTAGACAAGTTGGAATGCTGAAATATGATAATACAGTCGTATAGTCATGTCAATAAATATTTTAACAAAAAAAACATACGCTATAAATATGAAATAATCATATTGAAATAAATAATGTAATGATGTTGTAACTGAGTCACACGATGAAGTATTTGTAATATCAAAATAATACGTTGTGACCGTCGTCAACCACTACTATACTGTATTTGTATAAAATCTTCCTTGCTCTTGAGGCCCTAAATCAAACATGAGCGTGTGACACTCAAATAAAATTGATATGGATTTTGTCATTGTGGTGTCACTCATAATTGTACAAGGCATAATTATTTCACCAACTCTTGTATCCGATTATCAGCGGGTTGCTCTACCGGCCCTCAGTGTGCGACACCATGACATTAAACTCATCATTATCGCATTGCACTGTGAAAGGTTAGTGCGCTCTGCCAAATTAGAGGAGAATGTGCGGATCACTTCAGAGTACAAGTGGGCGGACGGGAGCCAGGTGCGTGGAGGTTAGGGGGAAAAAAAACGGAATTAATGTGTCCTGTGATATATTTTTTTTCAAGGCCAAATGCCGCAGCTGTTGTCACAGTGTTGCAGGCAGAGCAGCTCTTAATAAAATAACGTAATCAAAATCAATGTTTTTTCTTTTTTTTTTTTTTTACATTTTGTCACAATAGAAATTTTTTATTTCTACTTGCATGTTGTAAGGGTAACTGAACATGTGTGAAGGTCTGGTTCCAAGTGGTGATGGACAGGTTGCTGATAAAAGATGAATGAGATGCAACAGACAATATAAATGTCTCTTGTGCAAAGGAAAAAAAAACAAAAGTCAAAATAATCTCTTATGTTGTTGAAACAGAGGGAGCAAAGGTCGTGATTCGGACTCGGCATCAGCCGCTCGCTCATCTGCATTCGGACTGAGGGTCAGCGACGCTCACCAGGGAGCTCAAGGATAAGGTGAGTGAACTGCCCTTGACCGAGACGCCGCGTGTCCATACAAAAGAGTTAACTGAGTGGTAGGACCACAAAATGGGGTGTTTACTTGGACAGATAAAAAGAAGCATGCATGTTTGATTAAGAGAACAAATTCAATTTAGGTAAGGAAACAAAGCTCATCTGCTTTTAAGATGGAAAACAAGGCTTTTTAGATTATGTTGTCTGTGGGGGCACCACTTCATACCAAGGTTCTTTGGCCCCGTGCCTTTAAACATGATAATTTTAGGAAGTCTAGTATTGACAATTTTTGTTGCTCTTGATGATTGGGGTATTTTGACAAAACAAGGCCACAGTTGTTAAGAGACCTCAGAACTGTTTTAAATTGTGACCCTCCCCACAAATGCAGGCTGCAGTGTATAATATATTTTTATTTAGCTGGTAGTCAGGCTGACATAATTTAATATAATAACCCAAATACTTAAGTTGTGAATAATAATATGGGACATTCCTTATTGGGCTGCACGTAGAAAATAAACCAAAACAAATCATTGAATAACTTTTTTGCAGATAAAGCGCATAACTCTGCACACTGAACTTTCCTTAAAATGCTGCATTGTGCAATTTGCATCTTCTTCAGCTTGTTTACTTTTGATGCAGTTATTTAACAAAGAGTTTTAGGTGTCTCCCATTTCAGTAAAAAGTCTTAAAACGTAACATTTTTGCCCCACTTGCTGCCCTCAATCTACACACCTGACTTAATGCCTGTGCGTGCAAATGCTAGAAAGATGCATCTTTTCGCTCTTAATCACCAACACGGTACTGATTGGACAGAGGTGATCGACTGAGGTGATTAACAAGAGGAGAAGAGCTGAAATGGCAACGGCTAATGAGGCACTCTGGGACTAAAAGGTTCAGTGCTTGCGACTTTACTGAACAACACAGAACAACGGAGCGACATGGGCAGTCAGGAGCATTTTTTTAATTCATGGAATTAAAAACACTTAGCTAGGCTATATGCCAGGAAAAGTACAGTATAGTACTCAACCTAAAGTTTCTGGAAAAATAATACTCAAAAGTAAAAAAAAATTGTGATGTCACGTGAGTGTGTGGGGGGGGTAACTTGCTACATAATCAACATTTAGAATTGCCTAACAACTGTGGAAAAAAACAGTGCCAATATTGTTAATAATTTTTGTTTTTTTGGTGGCTTCATGTTAAATCTGTAAATTAAATCTGCAAGCTTGTAATTCACTTTCGACAATTCCCTATGTGAAATTTTGTATGTGTTTGACAACTGGAGTTTCTGCTGTTGCTCCAGGTTTTTTTTCAACGCAAACTTTGTAAAGTGTGACATGTAGCACTTGTAGAGATATTTGACATTTTTCATTTTTCCAGATTTCCTTTTTTTCCTCTACCATCCTCACCTTTACTCCCTAAGGAAATGCAGGAGGGGGGTCCACTTGAATAGTGCAGACACAGCCTTGAGGGAGACTGAGGCACTGAATGACTCTAGCAGATGTGTTCTCCTTTTTGTGCACAAAGACCGATGGGGCATACATTTGGAGAGTCACAGTAGAAACGATGTAAGATGTTATGTATTATTTGCACACAACTCACATTTGTTGATCAACATCTAGAGTCATCAAAAGCAAGTTACTGTTCTCCATATAGGTGTCGCTTACAGATTTATACACTGAATTCCCAGTGTAAACTGCATTGGGTAAGCATGGAGACCCAAGCCTTCGTCATAAATAGTCTCTGTTCGATAACTCAATAAAGTATTTGAGACAGCAGCTGCTGAGGGAGGAACTTCAGAGTGAGATATGGAGAAGTCGCACTTTATTGTATTTATGTCAGCAAGAGGACAGATGGGGAGGAACAAGAAAGTTAGATGGCAGCAGGTGAGACATTACTTCATGCAAGTCTACTTTTTCTCTATATAAATAGTGCTTTATATGCATCATGCAATTAATAACCTCCCTTATTTTTACCCCCAGGCCATTGTGGTTAATCCTTAAGCCCACGTCTGCTTAATAACGTCCCACATTTCATTTTCACTTCTAATTCAGTAACACCGTTAATGATGGGAGTGGAGGCTTTGTTTGTCATTGTCCAATTATGGTGTAGTTGTTCCTCATAACCGTGTGCTTCATTGATCTGCAACAAACTATTACAGTTCTCGTTGACGCACTTATACATCAAACTTGTTCGCTTTCAGTACTTCATGCACCGTTTGCCAAATGTACTATACTGGGGATTTGTTGGGGCATCCAAACCTAATTAATGTATTAAAACTGGCAACTGGACAAACAGAGGGAAGTGAGCATGCTAAAAAGGCAAAATTAAGCAACATTCCAAAATTCCTTTTTTTCTCTTTTAATTTTTAACGGATTGTACATTCCGCAAAGTAAAAGATCAGATCAGTGACATTTTGTGTTACTGTAACATCACAGGTAACTCTTACTATCAACATACGTTACAGTGATAATGCTATCTTAATATTGCTAGCGCTGCCATCTTGTTCAAGCTGCAAATGCATTTCCTGTGACTATGTAATTTCATAATCTAATGGCGATATTTGAAAATCACGCGTCAGTGAGGGCCGTGGATTTATAGGGAGGGCGAGTACCGAATGAGGCGATATTCAAATCTTGCTCGCAGCTTTGACACTGCAATCTGTTTGATTTCAAATGTCATGACAACAACTTGTGAACAAGAAAAAGTACTTGTACATGATCAAATATTTTGGTGTCTGGTCTGGTGTACTGTATTTTCCACACTATAAGGCGCACCTGATTATAAGGCGCATCTTGAATGAATGGCCCATTTTAAAACTTTGTCCATATATAAGGCGCACTGGATTATAAGGCGCACCTTCAATGAATGGCCCATTTTAAAACTCCATATATAAGTCCATATATTTGGACACGCCTGCCGTAGTGGCTCAATATTGGTCCATATATAAGGCGCACTGGATTATAAGGCGCACTGTCGGTTTTTGAGAAAATTGGAGGTTTTTAGGTGCGCCTTATACTGCAGAAAATACGGTAATTGTTTCCGGAGAGATTAGCCATACAGTACAGCAAAGTCCGGTATATAGCTAGGTTTAATAGCCCACCTCACATATGAGTGCTCTAATCTCTCACAGGAGACACAGAGTGAGACATATCAGGTATTAATGTACTGACAGCCAAGCAGTTCTGACTCTCTCATCCTCGTGAATATGGATGAGCGAACCCACCGGGGGGCTTTGCGCAGCTGGCTTTATCACTTTAATGCGCATTATGGCAATAATGAGCAAGAAGCTACTTAGATCCTATAATTCTCCCGAGTCTCATCATAAATAACAGCTTACATGTAGCTTACTTACAGCAGATAAATAGTGGGAGGGAAGGAGGTGGTGGGACACTCGGAATACCTGTGCTAACTTACGCTTAAAGAATTTGAGAGAAAGTGAAAGTTCCAAGGGGATCAGTGGTGTTGACACTTGGGTTGATTTAAATCTGATTAAATCTGAGAAAAATATCCCACACCACTTACAAATCTCTGCACCATTATGCCACAGCGCTCATTATTCAATATGAAGATGAATGGGTCTACAAAATCACAATAACTCACTCCTCAGCTGGTAAAATTCCTTTTGAATTATTAACAGAGCTACTCTTCATTGATATGTGGAAGAAAAAATATTATATGATCCTTTTTTTTCACAGCGGGAAAAAAGGGCTATTGTTGCATTCATATGTACAAAAGCAATAAAGTGTAACACGCATACGCAGATATAACAACTGCAATCAAACAACATATTTATCGAAGTGTGTAATCAGCCGTTTGATCACAGTGGGTCAATTAAACAATCGTATAAGCGAGAGAATGCTGTATTGCAATACATGTGCAACCAATTATTTTTTATGAATCTATTTCAAACTGAATGCAGTTGAAACTGAGAGTCAATAATAACAAAGGAATACTGTGGGACTGTTTTTGAACTCAAAGCTGTAATTATTTTCTTTTTTATCTTAAAAAACAACAAAAATGGTGTGTGTTTCTCGGAGTGCAGGAATGGATTAACGGAATTTTCTTTCATTTCATTGGGGAAATTTGATTGAATATGCAAGGACAGTACATTTCGGCGATATGTTATACCTTGGCCCAACAAAGATTTGGAAACAATGGTTTCTAAATAAAGTATTTAGTGTGGAATAGCGATTGCTTGATGTACCCTTGAGTATGAGAAATGCTTAATGTTCTGCTAGGATTTATGGATTTTTTTTTGGACAATTTCTACTTGGAACGGACATTGATGCACAGAGGAATGTAATGTTCTATTGCCAGTTGCTCTGGGTCTTCATTACTGCTGTTTTTCCTGTTAGTTTTCCTGAGGGGAAACCTTTTTTCTTATTGGCTGTATATATATTTTTTACAAAACAGTGTTGCGGTAGAGTGATTCATGGTTTGGGTTCAAGTTGAGTTTGAGCACAGGTTTGATTATGTGGTAAAACACAGGCAGTTGTGGGAAATAACATTTTACAGATGAGTCTTTTTGCGATAAAGCATTTTCACCCATTAGATTTATGTCTTTTTAAATGCCAGATATAAAAGTAAACCACTGTGTGCATGTGTATTGACCACACGTCTGCAGAGTACGCGGGAGGGCCGATTGAGGGGCTTCCTGGTCATGTGTGTGCACAGAGCATATCAAGTTTATGCGAGATTAGTTGAGTCCATTGCACCGACTTCCTCTGTTTTGACAATGAACGATGCGTGCGTAATGAGGTGTCGACGGACATGCTGCGTAATGCAAACTGCGAGACTAACTATTCACCCTCAGTAGGACACATGACCTGACTCTGTTCACGGTAATTAGGAATTTTCTGTCGGTGAGGTCCTGTCTTGGAAGAGAACACGTACCTGGCCTCCCTGTAGGTGCAGCGTCATGCATACAAATAGAACTCCAAGAATAGCCTTAACTCATGTAGGTCAGGTCACAGCATTATTTGGATTCTCGGAAAAGAAATACAAGTTTATGTGGAGCACCATATGGCGAAACTTATTTGTGTGTATTAAAGTAAGGATACTTTTCTTAGAAGAAGAGAAAGATGAACACGAGGTTCAACCGGTCTATCACTTTAAAACAGATATAATGTTGATGTGTAATAATGTTAAATGTTGGAACAATTTTATTATATTCAGTTAGGCATTCTAAAATGTGCCATGAGTTTCATGTGGAATGTGGAGGAACCCACGCAAACACCGGAAGAACAAGCAAGTTCCAAACAGGAAAGCCACAGCCCAGATTCTAACCGCGAACCTCGGATATGTGAAGCAGATGTGCTAACCAATTTTCCACCGTACCACCTGGATTAAGAAACAAATTTAAAACATCTTCATAAACTTGTAATTCAGTTTATGTACAAGATGATATATTTCATATATATGGCATGGATATGGAATATATGGATCGTACAAGTGCATGAATTGGAGCTTCAAAATGGTCAAAATAAGCACAAAGGCTTCGAGCTAAATATCCACATCAGTCATTTCATTCCGTCAACAAGCAAACAGATAAAAACTTTTTGAACGTTTCATTTTGAGACTTTTAAATTGTCAGCAATAAACCGCCAGCCACTAAAAGTTTTGCAAGTGTTCAGAAACCCTCAAGATACTTGTTAAACTGGATCACTGCAGAGTTCCATGTCTGCCAAGCCTTCAGTTTTTCAACTCAACCAACTTTATTTACAGAGCCCCCCTCCCAAAAAAATGTCACTGAATAAAATGTGCAAATCAAACAATAAATAAAACATAATGTTGGTGAGCAACCTCATATTCCGCATAATGCTCACCGGAAGCAAATCTGCTCTCCCATTCAGTCTTCAACCTCACAACTCCTTGTACAATCTAGCAACAAATGTCAGAATCAGGACAGTTTGACTTATGTACATGATACATTTTCATTGTTTATGCTTGTGTTACTGGTTCAGCATTTCCTCCAAAGATTCAAATAATTATCATAAATTGTGGGAATAATTTTCCCATTCTTCATTCCCCGCTGACACCAAGCCTGGCCAATTTGCTCTATTTAATGTTTCCTTTGTCAGATTAACTCTATTCCACCCATCTCTGGAATTTCCCCTTATTGGGCGAATAAAGGCATATCTTATCTTATCTCCACTCCCTCGCACCATTTACTTGTAATTATAAACACCAGCACAGATGGAAGAATCATTTTTGTCCACAAAGTTGCTCAGCTTCATCTTGGTGGTCTTTATAGCTCGGAGGTTCTGGCCGAGCGTTTTCACGCTTGGGCTCATTGTGGTCAACTCCACGTTTTTACGGCCTCTTGGAAGAAAATGATGCTGAAGCACGCATGTGTGCTACAGAATGTCACCATTCATTTTGGTGCTTGAATTAGGATAACTAGATTTCTGAATCGAGAATCAACCATTAGAGGCACTTTGACTAAAGACTGCTGTGAATTTTTGCTTAGTTGTTGCGAGCCAAAATTTGAGGGTTTGTGCGACTTCAGAGGTATATTTTTTTATATTTCATATTTTTATATTTTTGCAGAAAACTGGGTGAGCTGCCAATTGTGCAATCTCAGGGACATTCCACTTAAGAGGTGTAACAAGCAACAATAAGTTTTTCTCCAAGCCATCTTTTATCTAGTTTTCCAAGCAGTTTTTCCCTGGATACGTCCACCAAATCATTTTGAAGTACATCAGTGATTTATTTTTTATTTTTTGCACAGATGGTGCATACTCGCTTCAAAACTGGCCGATATTGGCTGGTGGCAGCAACTGGACAGTCGTCATGAAAAACGGCCATATGTTGCAATATGCTGCACAGATTGAGGCGGGGACGGCCAGGCTTAAAGTGTGTATTTAAGGCCACTGATTTCGGAGTGGGAGCAACCATCGGGTGCCTGAGCATATGTTTGTGTCATATCTACTCTACTTTATTTTATGAACTCATAAGAAGTCTCATAAAGCTGCCAAAGGCATTTTTTTAGATTAAAGGAGAAACCTCTCCTGACTGTATTTAAAGAACATTACAAAATTACTGGTTTATTTATCATGGACTGGATCGTTGCCACATTGTTCTGTTTGCATTCTAGCACAATCTTACGAAAAATAATATTAAAGCTGTAGCAACTATTCGCTATAACAATTCGTGAAATACCCAAAAGTCGATGATCTGCCCCCCTCCTGCACAAGCGATCCTCAGTAATTTGACAGCTAGGACCATGCAAAAGAAGTTTTTTTTTTTAGAGAACCCACACGTGCACCTGACCAAAAGTAAGTCATATGAGGAAAATCGGATCTTAATGTGCGATGGAGACCTCTCCGGATGAGGCTTGCAAACGTTTTCCCTTAAGTGACATGTGCTGGCTCAAAGTTAAAGTGACATTTGGGTTTGATGTGGAACACGGTGCCAGGACAAGGATGGATCATTGCCTTCAAGTCCACCAGATGGACAATCCTTCACAAACGCAGGTAGAAAATGGAGACGTGGCTGCTTATTTCAGCCACAAAGCCACAATGTCATCCATCAAAACTGTGTTTCCCTCCCTAGACTGTTTAGTGTTTAAGGACACACATCTTGCCATTAGACGGCCAGTCTAGAATAATACATGTCATTGCAATTGCACTCCCGAATGGATGGTCTTACAAATTGTGTTTGAAAACTGAGCCATGTGTAGTCATTTTAGCTTATTACATACTGTATGGTTATTTATTTAGGCAGAATGCACACAGTAGGCTACAGTACAGTAGACGACAGTATGGAAGCCAACAATTATTCGTGAGTGAATTTCTGGCCGGGAGAATCGGTATCTTCTGGCTGGAAACGATTCTAGAACGATTTTCAGCAGAGAAGGAATGATTTGGTTCTAACTGCATTCTAGCATTGAGCCCTCTTTATGAATTGAAAACTAGCTTGTCCTTACCAACAATATCCACAAATCCATGCATAAAATATTACATTACATAATAAATCTTTTAGTCGTATACTATTGTGAAGTTATACTACTTTATTATAGAATGCAAACATAATAATAATATTCCAAATTGTTAGTTCATACCTCTCTGGCAAGTGACAATCAAAAAAATGACATTAGGAAAGAAGAATTTTCACGACAGCTTTTGCTTTAAATCTCATTACTGTGTGCCGATGCACAGTGTTTAATGAAGTGTCAAGTGAGAAAATCCATTCAGGATTGGTCGGATGATTTTTAGTTATTTCTTTTTTTCCTATACACTTTTGTCACTAATTATGTGTTTGAGGACAAAACAGACCAAAAGGCATTGGGTAACTCATTCATTTCCCAACATGACTCCTTTGTTGTGCTCCCAGGCAATCTACTTCCAAAGTATCATTGAATGGCTCGGTTACTTGATGGCCCGAAATCAGAGCAAACAAATGAATGCTGCTCTCAACCGCCCACAAAATCCTTTTGGGTGATGAAAACAAATGAAAGCCGTCCCTCTCCCCGGAGGAGCAAGTATTGCTTCTATTGACCAGGGCTGCACCTCGAAGATTCGTAGCATGCGGAACACATCACCGCCTCACCCAAAACAGAACCTAAACAAAAACAAACGCTGCTGGGAGGCACCCTGCTGAGCAATTACCAAACAGCTGGAGTTTTGCAAGATGAGGGTTATTTTCAGGGTGCAAGAGCTAATTAACAGTCTGCTCGAATACTGAATGAGTGGAAAGACAGAGCTTTCTGTTGAGCCGATGACGTCAGTGTGACAAGTCTTCCCTCACTAGTTTTGCCCTACTTGTTGATTTATAGTTGTAATTTATCAAAATATCAGACTGTCAGACTATCATAATTTTGTGCAAACAAATATCAACATAATCCATATATAATATGAAATATATATAACATCTAAAGATTTATATTCATATACCCTCTCTAACTTAATATTGTTTATCGTGATTTGTATTTGATTATTAGTCTGGTAGCATCATTTATTGACGTCAACCACTGTTTCAAAGTATTCAATTCCACTGTTTTCAGAAACTCAGTTAAATCAATCCCAAACTAAAAAAGTCATATAGTACATAAAGTACACATTTGAGTATCTTTTGTAACATACAGGTATCATTTATATGCAAAATAAATAATATCGGTCTAAGAACAGATCCCTGGGGAACTCCGCATATTACTTTCATTTAATTCGGATTTGACTTCCTTTAATTTCCTTCCTTTAAATTTGCATCACATGCTTATTTGTCATTGAAAACCATTATTATTTTTGATGACTATCCACCCATCCGTCCATTTTCATGGGTGTCCTTCCAAAATCACAGTCAACAAAAGCGATCATGTATCCTGATCGAAAAGAATTTGGAAGAACTTACTCTAGTCATTAAACACATTATCTAACTGTTCGAGAGGCAATACAGTCATTTCAGGGACTCCAACAGAACTTGCCATGCTCGAACACTATGACCTATTAGTCATAAACGTGCAGAAGAAGTTGAAAAGTAACGAGGGGAATGACCCAAGCAGTCGCTAGCTCAGCAGTATGCACGGCTAATTTGATTAGAACAACCACATTAATGAAGAGCGGACCTCTCAGGGGTGCACGTGTTTACGTTACACGTGTAGTTTGCGTGCACAGCCACCCCATAGGTCCTTCAACAAGACCCTCATTTGGAGGAAATGGAGGCCGTTTAAATGTTTTATGTCTGCTGCTATAATGGCAAGCTTTCAGTTAAGGCCGCTTCGATGGCCGATTCTGTCAAAGTGATGGCATTTAAGAAGGGACATTGCAAGTAGAGTTTAAAAGTTCTAGTCATTGATTGACTTCAGCCATTTTCATCCTGATTCCTTTCCTGCAGAGAATAGTAAACTTGAGATACATTTATACAAATGTTTTCTTCTTTGTTTTTAACACATATATGTAATGATTTTTCCCAGTTTAGCTAGTAATCTACTAAGCATTTCCGATATTAATAATTGATCAATTGTATCATTGCAGTTTTTTTTCTGGAAGAAACAGAGTTAAAATACTACTTTTGCTAGACACTGTTGATTCATTCTTAACGACTTTGCTGTCTCAAGAAGACAACTTATTACTTAGAGAAGTTAAGCTACTTTTACACAATGGCAACTCCTTTGAGGAGCATTTTTCTACTCAATACAACACTGGCATTGAAACAGGAGTTTCATTATCCCTCTGCCTTTCCTCGATATGTCTTACACAAAAAGTCACAGTGTCCAGTCTCTTGTGGCAGTTAACACCATCTACACAACTTGTGTGCCACTTTCTGCACATGACAAATCTTCTGAGGTCATGTAATGACTTTGGTGCCTTTTTGGATGGCTTTTCTTTGCAGCTAGTGATGGATCGGTATGATTTTAAAGTCGGTTGCCAGGATTTTATAGGAAGGTACAGCTCAAATGGAATCTTTGATATCCGATAACATCTCTCCACTCAACCCATGGCAAATTCTTTCATCTTTTTCTTTCTGGTTCCCTTTCATTTCTTCTCCTCAAGCCGTACAGTGTATTTTAGCAGATTGCGATGAATAGTGATGTCAGCGAGGAACAGGTGGTCAAGAGGGCAGAGTGGTTGCCAGCTACCACAGCGAATGTGGTTCAATCACTGATAGACAGTGCCAGCCTCAGTTTGCTTGTGGTTTCCAGTGCATAGCACTGGCCAGACCAAGCAGATGGAAGGCTAGTCAGGGATCACGGTCGTGTCACTGGGCCTGGTGTCTCTTATTGGCAGGTAGGACTTGTATGGACCAGTCTGTCATGATCTGTGTTTTTGTTGACTTTGGTTTGATCAGATTTAGTTTTGTGTCATGTTTTCCGTGTGTCACTTTTTTATGACTTGTCAGCTCATTAAACAGCCGAACATCAAAGCAATGTTAAGTGTAAAAAATAATTTCGTGCATTTTTTCAACAATAATTAATTGAAAAAAAAAATCTTGGTGCTATGTTTGTCTTACAAGTTATTCCAAATCTGCAAAAAAAAATAGTAGACCGGTTCAGGTTGTAGTATGGGACATTGCAAGCGCAACTAAGCCAGAACTGCCTTCTAGTGGTGAATTGTGCTAGTACAACTTAAAAGTGGAACCCCCAGCCTGCAAATGGGAAAATCCGGGTTTAATTGATGACCAGTGAAATGCATTGGGATTTTTCTTTTGTAAACAAAAATGCATGTTTGCTAAAAAAAAAAAAAAGAAAAAAGAGAAAGTGAATCTGGGGTGCCTACCTGCGTGTGTACCAAGTGTATTATCAGTGTATTTTTGAAATGAATCGAGTGCTCACTAGGTGTGGCCTCATGTCATCCTTCCCTTATTTCTATACTGCAATGCTGTATTTGGAGCTTGCAATGTGGCCTCATGCATGTTTAGTGCAAGCATGCAGGCTTCATGTGCACACGCTCGAGTCTATTATAGCGTCGTCTAAGCCGGGGTTTATCCGCTGCTCAGTGAGGCGGGAACTGCACCAAGACGTCAGTCATCTGGCTGGCCAACCAAAACCTCTTTATTTGGACTGTCACTGGAACCCATTTGGAGGGGCGCAGATTTATTTGGGCTCGCTTATCTCTGCAGTCCAGTCAGGAATCACATAGCTGTACTTGTGTATCTTTTCCACCCTCTGGACAGACTGAGGGTAAAGGGGCTCCAGAGGCTAAAAAAGTCCTTTGTGAATATGTCCCACAAATCTGCAGCGTATGTCTGATAACGTAAAAATATAATCCACCGTGCTTGGGACACAAATACACAACATTTTTTTTTCTGTTTCAACAGATTTGTTTCTTGGGAATAGAACATGCTGCATATCTTGTTTGTTAGTGTGCTGGTTGGAATTGTGACTATGCTACTATTTGCTCAGGTCAAGGACTATGTTTACGTCAAAATAAATGACAGAATGAGCCACAAGATGAAAAGTTGCCAATCTTCAAGAAGATGAGCAGTCTATTCTTTGACTTTCCACATTATAAAAAGGTTTTGCCTCACGGGTAATTTTTGCAAATCGCATTTCAATATCCTGTTAAATTTCCGACGAGTCTGACCGCCAGAAATGTCCGAGGGAGAAGGTCACAAGGGAGCCGGAGGGAAAAAAAAAAAAAGTTAAGCAGTATGTTTCCATTTTAGCCGCGTGGCCTGAGTGGGTTTGCCACGGGCATGCATCAGGCCAGTTAAGAGGTTAGGCCTGGCAAGTCATTACTGTCAGAGCTAATGTAGAGAGATGAGGAGAGGGACCATGGAGGTAAGCAGTCAGTAATGAATGAACACACTGCTAAATTCAACAATTACACGCCCATGTAAATGCAAGCATAACACAGCAACACAAGCAGGCAGCTGCTGAACTAACATGGCCGGGGGCCTTAAGACAAAGTCCATCCAGATACGCTACATTTGTTTGGCAAACTATGAACTGAAGCAGATATCCAAGAGAAAAAGTAGTCCGGTGTGGAAATGACTCCATGTTATACTGTTTGCGCTTTTAAGTTTTAATTCAAATTCTAATTATTTTATTAAAATGGGGATTTTAGGATAAAAATGATTTGAGGGGGTGCACAATTCTTGCGCTATTAAAGGGACACAAAGGACCATACTCCTCCTAACAAGATAAAAAAAAATAGTATATATTTCACATTTTTGAATATAAATAAATAAAGCATATCTACTGACCAAAATGGTTCCAACTATTAGCTTTTGAGATTTGAAAATTACATTCAACTACATTGTAAAGTCGATTTGAATGACTATTTATTTATTTATTTATTTATTTATTTATTTATTTATAGTGCTATTTATTTATAGTGCTATTCTTTGTTACAAACAGGCCTTTTTGGGGAAGCTGGTATTTCATTTTATTTTAATTGGGAAAACTGACTTGATTCACACAAGTCAACTTTATTTATACTTGTAAATTGAGTCACAAGCTTGGTCACGGAATTTTTTGCTTTGTTCTGGACGTTTAAATTCTAATCACCAGAGGCAACGTCATCTTCAGCCTAAAACCAGGGTGGTCATACTAGGAGGATGTGAGTGGCCTCATTTCAAACAAACACAACATCCCCAAATGCCCTAATCAGTCCAGTACTCAAAAACAAAGCTTGTTGGACTTAAGCAGAGACTGAGGTCTACTTGTTCCTTTCAGTTGCTTTCGGGCAGGACACTGTGGACCACCAACACTGACACCCACAATCTTGGCAGTGTCAACAGTCCACCAATCAGTGGTGTTTACCGTCGCCTGACTCATGATGTCATACCCCGCTCCCGCTATCCAAAATAACGACGCCCTCCGAGCCTGAAATGTGCGTCAAGGCTCACAAGGATGCGTATGAAGAATTCCACATGCCACAGTAAACTCTCGTCCCTAATGAGTCCTCACTTGGAAAAAGGGATAATAAAGTGTTTTGGTTGTGCAATGAAAGGTCAGAGCCATAAACGACTCTGATGGGTATCATTTTTTCCCCTTTTTTATTCTTTTTCTTCTCCCATTCTTTAAGCCCAGCGGTCACTTATCAAAGCTTGGGAAATAATCATGTTTGACATGGAGCAATTCAGGGACGGATAAAAGGAATACAAATAGCACTGACACCAGCTAAACTAATTTTCTTTTTTCTCTAATCTTTCAAAGAAAAGATTTTTATTTGTCCTCTGTGGTTTTTCTATTGTTTGCCAGTGGAGAGAAGCTTTCTTTAAATACAACATGTTAATTGAACGCCAACGGTGGTGAAATAATTACTTCGGGGGCACGTAACGAGTTTGTGTGGTCCATGTGAATGTCTTTTGCCTTCATGACTTTAATTTCTTTACCTTGCGTTTACCCCGAAGACATCCTTCTATTTTTCGATTGTCCGTGAGAGTAAGAAAATGACATATGACTGTACTAAAATTGGATTATGGCAAAGAGTGTTATTTCTAGCAGAAGTACTCAAGAGGGAGAATAGATTTAAGGGATTTAATTCCGGCTTTGGCACGGGAACTCTATGGTCCAGGGCGAGGCGAGGGAAACATAGTGGAAACGTCTTAAAAAAAATACACTTGTAATGTTGCTGTTGGGGAAATTGAAGCGTGAATGTAACTGTGTGCCTCCAAGTCTTCTCAGTGAAATGTTTTCAGGTCTTTCAATTAGTAATTGAGGTCAGATGGTGATGTGAAAGACGAGCGCAATGCAGCTATGAATCAACAGCAGTGCCAGCTCTTTACTGGTAGAGATTTGGATTAAGACATCATTCTTCTTCAGTTAGGATGCCATTTCTAATCAAGTCCAAACTTCAGTGAGTCAGGACATGAATAAGCAGAAAAGCTCTTACGATAAGAAAGAAGAGTTTTCCTTCGGATGTTTAATAGAGAACGGAAAAAGTAAAGTAATAAGTTCAAGGATTGCGACTCCACTATAGAAAGAAAATTAGACAGGGTGAAGCTATTGAAGGGATTGATAAATAAAATAAATATATTGGCAAAAAGGAGGGATGAGAGGAGAGCAATAGCCAGTTGGTCCTTCATCCATCATCTGTTTGGCTTAGATGCCAGCTTGTTACTGGGAACATTGAACTGATTCATATTCAGCACCGGGTGGAGGGAATGCAGGAATTTACATTCTCCCCTTTACTTGACTTTGCATTATACACTGTAAAAAATCTGGTCAGCAATATGATACTGGTAATATTTCCAAAATACACGCGATGAGATTATATATTATTCCTTCATCCTCGTACTTTAGCCATTTCAATATTTATATTTTTTGCTTTTTGTCTTTTATGCCCTTAAAGGGCTTTAAATTGCTACCATGCCCGGTTTAGAGGAAAGTAGTCACTGGTGTCAAAGAAGTGATACATCTAGAATGTTTGAGATCTTTATATGTCAGGGATAAACTGATTGTTCGCAGAAGTTACAGAGCGTCTCGGCAGTATTTGCTCTGCTGAGTGGCTATTAAAAAGTTCCAGCTAACAAGTCTTGTTATTGCTTGACATTTGTTTTTATGTGCTGCCAACGTGACATATATACATACACTCCCGTTGCAGTTTTTTTCCGAAATCATCCAGTCATTATTGATTTTTGTTTTGTTTTGAAATTATTCTGTTGATTTATGATTTTAATTTGTTCTGTGACCAAGCTAGTAACTCAATTTGTTTCAATAAATTTTCCCCATAAAAATAAACTGAAATCCAAAATACACCACACGTTATTGCTACTGATAATATTTTTTTTTAATTGGTGAATAGAAACAGCAGTAAAATGGCGTATCAGGTGTTTTGTTAAAACTGATGAAACATGCTGTACATGATGATCAGCCTTGAATTTGCCCGCTAACCTGCTTTGAAAGTGAAAGCGTCAGCAGGGAACGGTGCTTAGATTGACCGACGGGGTCGGCGTAGCTGTCACTCGTACCGACGCCATTTGTGACCAGCGCTCAGCAGAAATGTCACACGGCCTCCGGAAAATGGCACAGCAGTCACTTTTTTTTTTTTTTTTTTTTTTTACTGCACATTCTTCCACCATATACTGCATTTCAATTCTTTCTTTCCTCCACATACTCTGACATGAACAGAGGCACATTTCTTTTGACGTTGTTCTGCTTTGGGGTAAAACACTTGAGTCGGCAACATTGGCATCAACAAGCTTGCCCTGTTGTTGTAACTCTTAAAGTGCTATATATTGTGTGTGACACTTGTGTGCTCACAGCAGCTCAAAATGTCTCACCCATTTCACAACTATGTAAACACACCTTTCCAGGGGATTTGACGCCACCTCTGCCAACTTGTTCTGTAATCATTTTGAGTGGCTGACCTTCTGTGCTCTGAATGGAATACAACAAAAAAACTCCAGACAAACACAAAGTAAGAAAAAAACAGCGTGTGCAGAAAATGTTCGACGTTCACATAACTCCTGCAAGGAACTACTTCTTAAAGCATGTCATTTGTTGTATGATGAGCCAATAACGAGCAATTAAACCGAGAAAATAGCCTTGATGAGTGTCGTGAGAAGAATCTTGCTGCAAGAAGCATAAAAACATATTTAATGGTCAGTTTACCTGCCCGCAAAAAAAAAAAAAAGAAAAACTAATGTCTCCCTCCACCTCAGTGTGTCCTGCACATAATTTGGGTTTTATTGGCTGTGGCTATGACAGCTACATCTCTGTGATTGCCGCCCACGGCAAAATGCAGCAGCAGCAGATTGAACTTGCTTTTATTGTGCTGCATAATTTAAATGTTTAATTTGAAGAACTGACCAACAAAGTGCCTCTGTGTAACCAAAGTCATACATCATTGTTCACAGGGCTTGTTTGTCACCCAGAGAGAACTCATGTTCACAATGCAAGGTGCTGGGGAAGCTGATAACAGAGAGTGGTGCATAATTTCAATTTTGTAAGTGTCACATAAATTTCTGAGAGTTTATCATGAGAATGTAAAATCAAAGCAAACCGATTGTCGGGAGAAATATTGTTGTTATGTGGAGAGTTGGTCATAAAGCGTGGGGTCTCAAAAATTGGTCAAGGGCAGAGGCACTTTTGGCAATTTATTATGTTGCAATAAGTTCTGTTTTTATGTCCCTTTTGTACCCTTCCAAAAACATAAGTGCATTTCTCCAGCTGCTGACATTTTTAAATTATATTGCATTTTGAGCTTCCAGTTGGGAGGTACTGCTGTTTTCATTTGGTTGTGATTACCTTAAATGATAAGATTAGCATTTTGTCAAACATCACAACTCCCCTCAGTACATTTCTGGGTCTGACAATGATAGCTGCCATGCCATGCACCAACTGCTCCTTAAATGTAATGCTTCATCCACCCGTCACACCTGAAAATGTAAATTTGTGTGTATTTTATGCCCCCCCCAGGATACTCAGGTTTGTATTAGTTAATAAGTTAATCTGCAGACACTTAAGGAAGCGGAGGCAAACTATTTGGTGCATAGAACCAACATACCGGCAATGCTTGGGGAGCGTGAGTTCTAAATGCATACGGCTGACCTGTCTCGGTTTTCAATTCCAGCTCGAGGTAAATACACCGGCCAAGCAGATGGAGATACAACCGGCTAAATTGGACTTGGCTGTCCAAATATTACGACCTTACACAAGCTTTTAGGGGTCATTGGAACTTGTGCTTAATGTTGTTATAGGCAGCTTTACACCTCAATATAAAGCTTCACACATGCATGCAAACAGACAATGTTCACTCAGTACACGTTGTCATACACACTGTACTTAGTGTCCTGTAAGCCATCCGGCATTTTTTTTTTTTCATCGCTGATACATGGGCTACTGCATAACTCTCTTGAGCCGTAGTAAAATTCTATTCAGGCTTCAGTTTCATATTTCTGATGCCCTGTGAAGGCCAAGGTCAAAAACTCTGGTTATCGTAAAACTCTATCAGGACCACGAGATTGTGATTCCACCAAGTCAAGTTACAGTGGTGAATAGAAAAAATATATCTCATGCTTGTTGTCTGTTAGGATTTCATCTCAGCAAAGCGGTCGGTTCTGATTAGTAATTTGACCGATTTTTGAATGAAGCAGACTGTCGATTAGAGATTACGAAAATCCCTTATTATACATCTTTGACAGCGCCATACAGTGAACAATGAAATGCTCTTGGCAAAAGGTACAATCCACCATTTTCTATTCATACGACAGAATACTAGCTCAGTTCAACTAAGCAGGTCCAAATTTCTTTCTGGGACAATTTAATACATATATGTAAAATATTATGTGCCGTATGTGAAGGTTGAGAGGCAGCAGTCTGAAGAAGCAACACCTATCATTAGCCACGAGAAGTTGAGCTACAACTATGCAGACCTTTCAGACTTCCCAGTCCAACTTAAAAAAATAATTGATTCATAGATTTGTAATTTTACCCATTGTCAATTAAAACACTGTAGTTGTAATCCGCCCTCATGCATTGCAATTGCAAAGACCGGAAAAAGGAACAAGAGCGATATAGCAATGCATTGTAAGCAACTACTGAACTTGGCATTTAACCTTCCAACTGCAGCTAAGGAGATGCCAGCAGACTGTTCCTGTGGTTAATTTCTCAGTGTGAGGAGAATACAATTGCGTAAACGTGCAGCAAGGTGAGGTTTCAAAAGAGCGCACACGCTGAGGCGGCTTTCCATGGACCGATAAAAGCCGACTGCTTCAATAAAAGATGCCGGTGATAGAGCACCCTTTGGAACAGATGTTGATAAAGAGCTGGTGATATTTTGTCTTCAATATCTCCTGAAGACAGCACACCATAATCACAGACTTATTACTCCAAGATATGTGAGATACAGTACCTTTATCATCTTATGAGAAGTGTAGGCGCTGCTGTCTAAGATTCTGACACTTATTTGTTCTACGAGCTTTCGATGAATGTCGCAAAGAGCACGTGTAGCATCAAATGTTGTTTTTCTCTCCGTTGCTTTCTTCTCATCGCTGACTTTCTGCTACGTACTCCTTCTGCTTTCAGAGACAGGTAGCCATTACTGAGGTATAATTTAAAGGAGGGAAAATCAATGGCGGGACATTAGGCTTTTATTTGGGGTCATACGAGGCCATTCCATCTGTAATGTGTTGAGAAATTAGACACACTGCTGGTTAATGGAATGCCATTCTCACACGAAACGTGAGCTGGCCTTCATGTTCTCTTGTCTTGTTTCATGCTTGGTATGTTTTTGACCTGACCCATCCAGCACATTAAGCCGTGCAACCACACACAGATGTTTGCCTATTATTCCATTTCATCCTCATGGGGTCCAGACTTTTAGCCCTCTTTCTTTAAAAACTAATTGCCGCAATTACCATCAAAAAATATTTTAACTACTGTTGAGCGGGCACCAATTCCAGAATCGGACTATCGTACTGCTCTGAGTTAATGCTTTACGTAATGTGGGGAAAAACTTGTTCCCATCGAGAATGCCTGAGATAAATCTTTGAAGACAAATTAACCTATGTGCAATTCATTATCTTTGCTAATAGGTCAGACATTTCAACTTGGAAACATGGAAATTGGCGGTTTACTTTCCTACATGCAAATGGGGTGGACCAATACGAATATTACAGGAAGGTGCAGACAATTAGTTGGATGGAAAACTGGATTTAAGAGGGGCCTCAAGAGGGAATGCATGCAGTCCATCATTCGCTATTGTTCTTGATCAGACGAACTGCAATTGCTTTCATCATCTAAGTAGTCCCAATTGTTGCGATTAATTTTGGAAGGTACGAAAATGCATCAATTTTACGCAAACTGTTTCATGACATGGATTTCATACATCGTGCCGGTTCAACCACCAGAATGTTGGGCAATTCCAAATAGCGTAAACTGTGGGGAGTTTAAATACTGAGCATCTGCTGTGTGATTATTTTAAGAGTTGGTCAGTGCACGGCCTCAGGCACAAAATGGCACTACTTTGCACCAAGCGGTCTTATTTCTTAAAGGTTAAGTAAGCCTATAATTGCAAATAAAGTCACAAGTGAAGTGAAGGTTCCTTCGCTGTGGCTTTTGAGCATGACTTAACCTCTGATGTAATTCCTAATTTTATATGTGCAATTGGCTCACAGGCAATAATCATCATATTCACTCCACATTTTTTGTTGCGATTATTCGGTTAGGTTTTGAGGCTTCCTTGTGAAACACGATCGTTTCTCAGATGGCTATAAGGTCAAAACTAAAGGCCGCCGCTACCCCCTAAATCACTAGACCATCAGTCATACCATTTTTGACCCATAAATAATCTTGTGTGGGATGACATTTTGTGATAGCCTCAAATCATTTGCAGATGGTGACTCTAATGGAAGAATGGGATTGCCCATTGTCTTCATGCGCCAATCAACTTGCCTTGTAAGGGGGTAATTTATTGCTGCAAAATCAAAAGTAGACCCCCCTCCACTCTCCCCCAAAAAAATAGAAAGTCTGTCTTTAGACATGGAACATCGGTTGTGCTATCCATTCTGTCAAGGGCATTTCGGAAGGATGCAATCACACAGGCAGGAAATTCAGTTTGAAATGAGTAATAACCTGCAGAGCGCTATAAATCACGGGCCCTAAACTCCGCACTCGTCCTGCATTCAAGACACACACACACAGAGCAACATGTTCTCAAGGGAATTTAAAGTTAAGCACTATTACATTCCAACTGGTACATTTTTTACAATAACATGACCGCACAGCTCCGAAAACTAGAAAGTCTGATGGCAGCAAACCTTTACACAAACTCGTGCAACAAGCTGTGATGAAAATATTGTATAGTTTTTTTTTTTTTTTTACCATAACAGCGCATCATTTCACCATACTATATTTTCGAAAATTGGGCTGGTGATTTTATTCCACTGGGATAAATCGAATGAGTTGTTTGTCACAACTGCAGAACATACACTTTTATTGGACCCTGTTTACATTTTATATCAGCCCTTCATCTTACATGATGATAGTTTCTGAATATAAAAAGTATTGAAAGTTCACTGAGTAGTTATTTATAATTCCCGACCAAGCAGAGCAACTACACTGCCAATTAAAATTACAGTCAGGTTTTATTGGGTCGTTGACAAGCTGGCACACTTTTTGGCAGCAGGCTTTTTGATTCATGTTTATGGTAATAAAAGTTTTGTGTGGTCTTTATTGTTACTGCATATGTGTAAATCAATTATATATCATTTTATGATGTACAGATTTTTGGAAATTTTCTTTTTAAATTTTGGTGTGGAGATGAAAAATGTTTTGGAATCATCCCAACCAATGAATCCAAGTTTGATAAATGCAGGCATGTAAAAAAAAAGTTGTCACTACAAACTGTTTTGTTTTGAGAGCAAGCTGTGCCATGAATACCAAAAAACAGCAATTAATTGACTCGCCTCCAAAATATTTGTATTTGTCCATATTATTAGTTGAAACAATACATTTACCGTTACCTATGATCCTAAAACTGTAATATCATTTTAAACTCAGCTTACAGTAGTGATGGGAAAATGAAGCTTCGAGTTTTCTTCATGAACCAGTTGTATTCTTTGACTCCTCTAAAGGGCACTGTTGGTTCAAATAAAGGAGTTTAAGGAACAGCAAGTTGGCATACTTTGAGCCCAATGTTGAACAGAGCAAAAAAACCCAAGTGATTCATGCAGCACATTTGAAGCTTCATTTTCTCATCATTAGGAAACGATTCCGCTAAATAAATGCAGTTTGGTGAATTAGTGAATAGTGAACAGTGAATTATTGTGCATACTTGAATAGGAAGCCCTTAGCAACCATGCATACAGACGGGTGTGCATGAACCCCCAGGTGGACACAGTTTGCATGTTGCCTTCGTTTAATTATCCTCAGAGGAAATTCATTAACATGCAGTGACTTTTGTAATTGACTCCGTTTTCTCGGTAACGCTTCAGACTAGAGAGACTGGAGAGCAAGAGTCAATTCCAGAGAAACTGCTAAAAGACTGATCACTGATCAGAGTCAATAATGTGCACTAGCACTTAGTTGGTGCTTATTGAACAGCTTGTTGGGAAAAAGTTGGCATCAAAAAGCACTTCCATTTACATAAAAAGGAGCAAACACACCTCTTGCTGTATGTGCCAAGTCACTATACAGTGACTGTTTGTGGTTGGGATTTTTGCAATTAGGCTTTATGGTAGTGGTGACTGTAATTGCTTTTCCTCCCTCATATGATGATGATCATCATCACTCCCCTGTCATTCACAGTGGCCATGAATATTAAACGCCACCTCTCTATGTGAGCCTAATTGGAAATAAAGCATCTCTGTGAGGAAACAATGAAAGAGAGAGTGAGAGGCATGGAAGTGATTTTGTTGCGGTTTCCATGCAGTGTTTACGATTTTTCACACACGTAGACGCAATGCTAGCCCATTTAGGTGGTCCAATAAAAGATCATGATGATTCATTGTAAGGTTGAGGGGAGGGGGGTAGGTTAAGGTGGGGCTCGACATAACTCTGCTTGTTTAAATGAAATGTGAAGTCATTAATAGACTCTTCTTGATTACCAATTCTGTTCAGTAATTTTATTTCTTTGAATCATAAATGCTACATATATATGTGTAGAATGTTATCCGCCCCATTCCGTTTTTTATTTAGTCCTCAGTGGACCTCTCAAACAAAAATCCCACTATCAGGCATACCAACAAATAGCAAATGAGAACTTCCTGAGTGGACTGAAATGAAGACTAATCCTAATTACGAATGTGACATCACTGTCGATCCCCCCGATTTTACTATTGGTCGTTAAGGTTTCCAACCCATTTGACATGGGTAATGCATCACAGCGAACATCCATTTGTGTCAGGGGTTGATCTAAGGCTGTAAAAATGCTTTGAGAAATTTTTATTGGCGTTGGCTGTGTAATATGGACTAAATTGCCACACGCATTCAAGACCATTAGTGTGGTCCTTAAATTGCTGCCATCGCCATAATGTGGGCAACTTTCCTTCCGTGACCCCCCCCCAAGATTTGCCTGTACACTATTTGCAATTAGATCTCCTGCTGGGGGCTCAATATGGAGTCCTAATTGAAACGGTGTGGTGTGTCTGTGGTTACATATTTGACATTGAGTATGCTTTGTTGTGGGAGGCTGTTCGTGGGAAGTCCTTTGCTTCCAGCAACAAAAGAATCATTGATCAATTCTACAGCTACAGTCAAGATCACACGCATGCCTGCAAAATGGCCTCCATCACAAGGAGTGCATCAACATGCCATTAAATTTATAATCTATAATTTCATGTCTTAATGAGATACAGTAACAGCAAACACTTTTATATGACCGAAAAAACTTGTCTTTATAAGGATTTTAACAAGGCATGACAACAAATAAAGGGTTTTATTACAGAAACATAACCTAGACAACTAGAAATTGGAATATACGTTAATTTGTTTTTCCTCAGGGCATTGGGAGAAGAAGAATCTGACGATTGCAGCTATTGTGTGTATTTACGATCTTCAAGTCACTGGACTTAATATGGCAGAAACATTACCCAGTTTTTCGCCTGTGCTGACACCTTATTTTTTCATTTGCTGTTTGGTTCTGTATAATGCACTGAGCAATTTTCCTATTGAACTCCGGATCAGCAATTTTTACAGATGTTTTTGTCTGTCGTTTTAGAGAACAGATTGATGAACCTTGTCACGGTGGTTGTGTATGCGATCTGACCATACGTACCAGAAGCCATGTTACTGATCCACAGGCTTCGGGCATAAAATTGTCCCAAAAGTGGGATGGCCATCTGCCCATTTGGAAGCACTCTTGGGACAAAGTGACTCCTATGTCATAACCCCTGGAGATGTTTAAGCCACTTAATAACTGAAATCCAATACACTGAGAACTGCAAATTCTACTCAGTGATGTGGTATGCATTCCGGCAGTACAGTCATGCACAATTAACAGTTTAGCTCAAGCCAAATGGGTCTAATGAATAGTATATGTGATAAGAAAAAAATGCAAATGTTAACATTTTCTTTGGTCCCTGTCTCTAGCCTCATATATCACCTAACCATGACCTGTCAGACCTCAGAGACTGACTTTTCCCTAGATGGAAAAACTTGCGGAGGAAGTGAGCAATTCTGGTGGCTTGGCACTAACGTGCCGATTTAAGTCCGGTCACGTCCTCACCCGTAACTGCTTGAAAAGGCCCTAATGTCTCCTCCAGATGCAGAGCCTGACCAGTGGATAAGGGTCACAGAGGAGAGGGAGTCGTCATTGATCACTTTAAGACCTGAAATGACTTCTAGTGTCAGGGAGAGCGTCTATTTGTTTGTGATACAAAATTACCGTTTTACCTGCGGGATGTATTGTGTGTAATGCACAATATAAAAACATTCTTTTGTAATAATTAAACAAAACTGTTTTAATTGTCTTAGCAGCAAGCTGTCTGTTGTGGTCACGACCTATTTTTATTTTAATTCAACACTGCAGTGCTGCTTTTCCTTGCCCATGGGTGAGGAAAGGAAAGTTCAAGTCTTATTTCTCTTAGCATAATATTAAACGTGCCCTTTTACCAGTGATCGTTTTAATCCACCCTTGACATCCATCAGCACAAATCTCAAATTCCATTCCATACCTCCACGTCAGTCAGGACTGTGGAAGCCTTCCCAGCAGCTTAAAAAAACAGCATACCTCATGTCAAACCCAAATGATTCTTTTTGACTCAATTAAGTGGAGTAGTATTAAATGAATCGGAAAAGTTTTCCTTTCTGAGCGGGATACTGGAAAAAGCGTTTGACCTTCCAGTGGCGGCTTCTATGCCATGTTTGTTCAGACCTTTCTTATCATCTGGCCAAGATGGAAAATAATATTAAAAAAATAGAAGCATTTTTGAGGTGCACAGTAATCTTGCGGCCCGTCCCCTCCGATACTTATCAGAGGGTGGAAGCATGTTTCCAGTTAATTCATCTCAGGAAGGTGGGTGGACATGAAGTGGTGGTGGTGGTGTTGGGTTCACAATTCCCTCACAGACATGTCGAGAAATAACAAGATCAAATAAATACTGCAAGGGAATAACAATCATGTTCATTTTGCTGTGTAAATATAGGAAGGGGATAGGCATCTCTTCACAGCTTGAGAGATGTTATCCTTGCTTTTCCTCTCCACAATTCCTTATTGACTGAGAGCATACGACAATTCAGAAATTTCATAGCTTTACTGTTGCGTGAAAGTAGCAAGGCAAGATATGAATCAAGACAGATTTCATATGATGCCATATGAAACGTACATAAAAAATCCAATGTCATAATTGAGGTCCATAAAGTAGAGCTAAGGGGTTAGCTGCCCTGCTTTCTGTGAAAGCCGAGTGAAAACGTCTGCTCAGAGCATGAATGTCTTCTGCCTCTTGGGGGAGACACTTTGTCACATCCTCGCTCATCCTGCTGTATGCAAGCTCCAACTATTTTTAAAGCAAATTTTATTCGGAGATTTGGAACTAAAACCCTCGTAAGTACCAAGGCACTGACCTACCTACTCATATACAAAAGTAGATCACAGCCCAGAAAAAATAATGAGACTCAATATAAGAGTTTTGGCTGCTTTTGTTTACAATTCTTAGTGACCGGAAAATTATTATTTTTCATAATGTGGGCATTTTTAAAGCATGTTTACCTGCAATTTAGCTACATTTAAAACTATTACCGATTTCCTCCCGAATTCCAATTTGTCCGTAGGTGTGATTGTGAACGTTTGTCTCTGTGTGCCCTGTGATTGGCTGGCGACCAGTTCAGGGTGTCTCAACCGACGCCCTTAGTCACCTAGCATTGGCTCCCGTGACCCCCATGAGGACACGCGGTTCAGAAAATGGATGGCTATTAGAAACAGCCACAAACTCTTTGTTGAAGAAAATAATCTAAGATAGGCATCCCAGTCTTTATGGGCAACCATTAGTGCTTCCAAAAAAAATGACTTAAACGGTCCAATTCTGCTTTCCTCCACAGTCGTTGCGCCGTCTCAGATAGATTGTAATGTCAGAACGAGGCGTGATGCCTAACTCAATCGGGCGTCTGTGAGAGAGGTCAGTGCTACGGGCTGCCATCATGCCACCTCAAATGACAATAGATGACGCTAATAGCAGACGCAACCATAAAAACTTATCAGATTAGGGAGCCCAATGAAGCTGTGACGTATTACTGATGGCTAAACACCAAGTTGCTGATTGTGGGGAGTTTTACTGCTGTTTTATAGCTCCATCTTGGTTATGATTTCACAAGACCTATCTGGCCTTCGGCACACTTTCTTTGTTCAATTCTCCCTTTGGAAAAGGGAAATGTCTTTGTTGTTTTCTGTTAGCAAGCTGTCATGCCTTCAAAAATGCCCATGTGCATTTGATAAAGATCTCTCCGGTCGGTCTCAATTTGTCGGCAGCCGCTAAGCAGCTCCAGCTCGGTTCTCCGCCGCCTCCCATTTTCTCATGCACGTTGTAATTATAGCCAGGTCTGAAATGGTCACGCGCATCTCACAACCTTTTAATATGTTTCCCATTGAGCATTGCTGGCTGGAAGAATGGTGAAGGTATTCTGCTGCGAGTGAGTCAAGGATGTTTATTTATGTATGTAAAAGTTCTGTAGTCGAAAGCAACTCAGACAAACTGCGATTGCTGCTTTCATCAACATTTGTTTAAATGCTTCCCTGTGGGAAAGGAGAATCGAATGTTGAAAATGCTGTCGATTGCGTTGAAATGGCTGTTGATTAATCGTTTCTTGCAGCAATTGAAGGAATTGGACTACGCTGTTGATTTGGTCACAACTTGTTTGTTGTTTAAAAAGAATAACATTTTTAGGAAGGTGAGATAAGTCCACACTTGTTTATTCTGCTTAATTTGATGGAGGAAGCAAAACAGCAGCTAAGAAAATTCAGAGTCCCCTATTCTGTTTAGAAAAATAGATTTGAAAACCTAACAATCTTTTTTTATTTCTATTTGTTAAATACAGAGAAAGCTCTAAGGTTGTACGCAATCTGTCAACTTCCAATTTGTTTGCATTTTTCCAAGTACCCATTCGTAAATGAAGATAAAATAAATATGTGGCAGAGGTAAACATCAGTCACTATTCAATATTCTAATGTCACTCAGTTCAAGAAAGTAGTTAACCGCTGTTAATAAAAAATAACAGGAGCCACTTTTTTTTTAATGTAAGATGTCTTTAGTTTACAAGTGTTCCATTCTCACTGCATTAACATATCCAGATTTTTTTGTGTGTGTTACTCACCCATGCTAATGGAATTGTAAAATCATAATTATGACTATAATGAAAGAAATATGACATTTTTTTGTAATTTCTGTGCAAATTAGAGCGAGAACACTGCGTACATACAGTAAAAATGTCACCAAATGAGTGAGCTTCTATTAAGCAAATTATTTAGCTACTTCAGTTCCATAAACCTAACAATCACATTCCAACTGTCTTCGGTTTAAGAGACTTCCCGCTGACTCACACTTTCTCCTTATGTGAAGGTGAAATTTTCAGATGTTCAACACACCAGTAAAGAAGGCCAGGGGGGTCAACTTGTCTCCTGTTAGCAGACGGAGGAGGCCGAATGGAGGCGGAGGAACAGATTTTATTTTGCCCTCTGGAGAACACACACACTCCCAACAGGTGAGTTTGTGTGTCCGCATGCATAATGAGGAGCGTGTGTTTTACTGTATGTGTTGGTGGAGAGAGAGAGAAAAAAAAAAACTCTTTAGAAGGGCATCGTACTTTTTCATCACACTCTGATGTTTCTCTTCAATTGGCAACATTTAATTTGGCCCCACCGCATTTTGTAATAACGTATAATGGAATGAAGTTGAATCGAGCGTGCGTGATTATAAAGAGAACAGTAAAAGCAGTTCTGGCATTTACTGCGAACATCATTTCTAACAGACAGGTCATTTGCAGCTTTATATTCAGTTCACACGACTCATTTGGACGCTGTTTCGGAATTCTTGTGCATTGGATTCAAATTAAATGAGCATAGTATAAAATGTAGCAATGGTGTTGGACATTTAATGCAAGACGCAATCCTCTTTCTTTAATGTTCTCATTCATAAGACATACTTGTAAATGTCTCTTTCTAATTCCCCTAAAATGCTGAAATTCAGACATTTTAAGGGCTTTGCTGTAAATACCATGGCAGCCATGCAAAGATGGGATTTTTATTGGCTTTTAGTGCAAGCTCCATGTTGACCTGACAGATGTCTGTAAAATGTTCTATGTATACAGTACAGCGCTACATAGGAAATTATGTGAATTTGTGTCATAAAAATTTGGTGCTACAAGGTTCTGTTTTTAACATGGAACAAGCAAAGAAATGTTGAAATAATTTTAGTTAAGTGGCTCGTTTGAAGCGACACAGCTCTGCAGTGTCCGTTTTGTTGCTGTGCTCCATTTTCCTGCTGCTCCTGTAGTTTTGAATTTGTTTCATCACAATGACCAGCAGCCTTCAATGAAAACCTTCGGTTCTTCACAAGGTTGAAATGTTTTCCTGTTGTTATAAAACTGCTGTTATGGCAACACCCCTCGCTGCTGTCTGTATTTGGATGGATGGATGGATGTCTGAACCCAAGAACCTGAACACTTTTGGAGTCATGCACGTGGGAGTTGAAGATGCAACCACACAACTTCTTTATTAATGTATGTGGAGAAGCTTTTTTTTTTTTAAATTGAATATACTTTAATCCCTGCAAGGCCTGTTTTTTTATTATTATTTTTCTGTATTTTCCATTCAAGAATTCTTGCACTGCTTCAGTGGCCATGACGTTCTCAGTTAAAGAGCCTGCTGCAGGGAGGCAAGTGTTCTCAGAAGAATATAAGTGTATAATAAGGAGGGCTCTCGACGAGCATTTCGCAGACATTTAAGACAAGACGCTGATTAATGCTTATTGGGTGGTTGTATTTTTATTGAGAGAGCACTAGTTGATATCCTTTCTTGTAAATATTGTCATCGTGGAGTGAAAACCTTGTAACTTCACTTTATGGTGATTTTGGCTTGTGGAAAGTGTGTGGTTAAACAAGCATTGAAAACAATAATGCTTTTTGGTTATTTGCATACTTATGGTGATAAAGAGAAATATAAAGGAAATATACTGAGCGATTGCTTGCATTTTAACTTCCAGGTGACAAGACTCGGGCAATTCTATTGTTCCGTAAACGAGGTTGTATTCCCAATTGCCTTGGATAAAAAAAAAAAATAAATAAAAGAAATATATATAGCAATGATCACACAAGTTCCATAGAAGAAAACAATGAAGCATTAGTTCATCTGAAACATTTTCTGTGCTTCTTTACTATATGTTAACCACTTTCAGGCTTTGTTCGAAAACATTTATATTTAACTGAAATCTCCAAGGGAATTGCTATACTTTTTTTGTCCATCACTGACCTTGAGAACCAGCAAGACTTAAGTGAAGCCTAGAATAGAAAAAAAGCAACCAGAACAATGGCATATGGAATACCTTTTATGGATGCTTAATGGGTTATGTGATGATTTATTGATGTAAACAAACAAAAAAGAAGTGCTGCACTTTATTGTGGCTAGCCATATATTACTCATCAATGCATTGGCATTCAGTACAGGATTGCCAATCCAAATCAATAAAAGAAGAATCTAGATTCAACATCCACCCAGATAGGCTCCAGCACGCCCGCGACCCCCGTGGTGGACAAGCAGTATAGAAAATGAATAGATGGATGGATATCCACCCATCCATTTTTTATAGCACTTATCCATATGAAACTTATCCCGGCTGACGTTAGGTAAGAGGCAGGACGCATCCTGGACTTAGTGCCAAACCTCAGAACAGTGAGACAGACAAGCAGGTACAATGGAAAGTATGAAAAAAAGTCAAAAATGAAAAGTACTGTAATCTAATATAGAGCCGTTTGTCTTTTCTGTATTGTCTCATGTTTTACATTACAGCCCGTGTTTACTGCCTTTCTCTCCTTTCCACACAATGCGTTATCATCTGCAAACACAATCACTGTCTTTAAGAGGAGCTTGCTGTTTGTTTATTCAAGGCTTATTTTTATTGTTTAGTGTGCATTGTGTTACTCAGTCACTACAATGCAACAGGGTCTTAATTAGGACCTCATGTTTTCTAATAAACTTGTTTCCTGCCTTTTGTAGTTAATAATAATCTGCCTTGGGATGGAAATGCAGGTGCATCATTTCAGGCAACGTATTAATCATTGTGCAGCAGCAGTGCAGACAGCCTGAGGTATTCATCATTAGAGTCCCAAATGTTTTTATTTGCTTTCACAGAAGCACTGTGTAGTGAATGGTGCAAGGTACAAAAGTATTAGTATTCCATTTACAGCTTGTGACAAAGATATGCTGCAAATAATTCTCAAAGGGCAGTTTGATTTGCAATACAGCTCCCTTACCAAACCTAAAAAGACAATTTATTGTCTCCGGTTCGAAGAAAACATCATCTTTCATAGAGAAAAGTACTCGAATGCTATATGACTCAGGATTGTTCTCCGAGAGAAGAGCGCTATGAATATCGTATTTTCTGTTCTTTTCTGAACTCAGCCGGAGGCAAGACGGGAAGGATGTTCTCACTCTCTTGTGGGCATGGTTTTACATTTGACAGTCAGCTTGTACTTAAATTGACACCACACTTGTTTGCTTTGGAATGTAAAGCAGATTTATTAAGCCATCGTTAAGAATTCTGTCATTTTTGTGGAATAGATTGTTGATTAATTATGTCTGGGAATTATTGTGTGCAATGGAGTGCACTGCTTGCAGCAGTGATGCTTCTCATTCAGTCACAGCTTTAGTTAGTTTTAATTTTTCAACGTTGTTTGGCGGATGATTAAAAATCAAAAAAGAATACATCATCCTCATTTCCTTTATCTTATCACTCATGGTGGTACGCATGAGTTTGCTTCATTTCTCACTGAGTCACTGAGTTATCTTGCGACCAGTGATCAGGTGACCAGTCCAGGATGTAGTCATCTTTGGTAAGCTCCAGTTCCCCACAACTGTGAATAGTTTAAATAATATAATAATAATAATGGTAATATAGAAAATAGATTGATGGATACAGTTAGTTAAATATATCTCATAAGTGTCCCTAATGTCGATCGAAGGATATTTTAGTCCATCCCTAAAGGCAACCACTATTGATTGCTCCCAGGTCTGTAATCATCTCTTAAGCAGTTAATTAATTTATGCAAAGTTTCAGATATGATACATAATGATACATTAGATTTTTTATGGTAAGTCTTCATTTGCTTGTTCCATCTAGACTTGATGAAGTGATTTTTGTCCAAGGTCTTTTGTCCACCATTATCACTAAGTCTAAATGATAAATCAATTTTACTTTTGAAATGTTATTTTCCATATCCAATTTCCTAAGCACATGCAACACTGGCACAGACCACTAGAGGCCACCAGTTAACGATCCCTGATCTCGACACATAAATGATCACATTTGAAATCGTTATAATTTGCGCCTACGGATCTAAGAACCTTCCAAATTAAAAATTCATTAACATTGTTTATTAATTATTTGAGTAATTTGGAAACAGGATATGTCTTTTTTTCAAATTAGCCATTCACTATTAAATGAGTATTTGTCACAGTCCATTAAATCTAATTAGCTGTTTTATGAAGTGTTATCTTTTGTCCTGTGACCTTTTGGCGCATCTTCTCTGAACTGCTGCTGAACTCAGGGTGGATGCAGTTGAAGGACGAAAAAAAAGACACTCTTTAATGATTGAAAAAAATAAATCATGATCTGTCATGCCTTTTTTCCATTGATTGTTAAGCATTTCTTACCACTGCTTTAGGCCTGAGCCCCAGGCCCCGTTGTTATCATGCTCACCAATGAATCAGTGACCCTTTTTTTGTACCTGTTTGTACGACATAGTATTTTCACACTAAATTGCAAAAAAAGCTTGTTTGCTATACCATCAAATGTGGCATACTGTCACAGGCATACATAGTTGATAAATAATTTGTAGTAAAACATTTTCATCGAAATATTAAGTGTCGCATGCCACACTAGCCTGTGGAGCTAAAATATGAAGTACATTATAAAATACAGCGTAGGCGTTCACTAGTCTAGTGGTAACACCATTGTGTCTATTTGGTATGGATTGCAGAGTACCAATGTCCAATCTTTGCACTGGTCTATTAGTATTGACCCTGAGAGTGGAAAACAACAGCACTCATACAGAATATTGATGCCAGTGAGGTGGCATACGGCATGATTTGTGCACACATGCTTCCTCATTGATTGTTTATTACAACTGCACAGTACAGGGGGGAAAGGCTCCATCTATCACCCGCCAGTAATGAGTATTTACATGCCGACTCAATTCAGGGCGCGGGCATCTCCAATGGGCTCCGAGAAAGACAATGATTGAGGAGCAATCATATCCTATTATGTGACCGCACTACAAGAGTGGGGAAAGGAAGGAGTGGGAGTTGCGTGCTTTGGAAGTGACGCTTTTTGGGTGCAAGCGTGAACCTTTGCCGCAAGCTAGTGTTCAGCCTTGCCTCCTCGGTGCTTGGATCAATGCTAGTGCTTCATCACGTAGTGGCAAAGACTAATGTGCCTGTTTTAAAAAGTAGACAAGTATCCTGATGTGAGCTATGCCCGTGCTCTAATGAGCTGTGCCGCTGCATGTTGTCGTGGTGATTACCATCTCTTGTGGACATTGATCCCGGCGGGTTAAAAAAAAACACAGGAGTGAATTCGGAAACAAAGGCAACGGAACAGTGTGGCGCTTGGCTCAGGCATCCCACCAGGAACACCACTGTCTTTTCAAAAGTGTTCTCCTCTAGTCAACCTTAAAGAGGAAGTTGCCCCCGGTTATTCAACTGTTGCCAGGTGAACTAGGCAGTGAGTAACATCAGATGAATACGTTAATTCAATAAAATGACATATTAAGAACCGACGGAGCCCGTGGAAAAACAACCAATTAGAGACAGAAGGTGTGACTAAAAAGGTGTCCTTTTTACCTTGAGCTTTACTAAAACAATAGCAGAATATCCACCTCTGAAATACTTTTCACTCCTTTACCAACAGAAGCCGAGCTTCTGATACGGGATTTATTCTCAGAACAGCTGTGCTCCACCTATGCATCGTATGATTTGTTTGTGATGTATCCAGCCTCAGAGTATTGTGGATAGACTGGAGTTTGATGTCATCCATGACAATGCACGTTTCTTCTGGGCCATCAAGCATGACAGATTACCGCTTCGCCACAATTTGGCATTGAAGGTGCTATCAGTCCTTGTCTGATCATCACTAGAGGGGAGCTTTCTTTCCAATACAGAATGTTTAATTCTTTCATATGTCTGAAATCCACCCAAACACTGTAGATAATTCCCCATCAATGTCTTGTTTTTTGTTGTTTGACAACTACTTTATACTTGGGTGAGCTTAGATTTGCAAAGTGAGCTTCTGCAATTTGTGCTGCTGCACAATGACTTGTCATTTTTCTCTTTTCAGATAAATAATTTGTGCCTGTTCTAAATGGTTCAGAGCATAAGCAGACTATGAAAACAAATTGTTCATCATACAAGCCTCATTTCTTTCTTGGTCTAGTTCTTGTCTCGAAGTTTTAGTCAGTTTTGTGGTTTTACTCCAACAACACACAATGTTTGTTGTTCTGGAAGTTTGGGCTTCTGTGTCTAAGCAAGAAACCAAAGATGACTTATGTTCTGACAGTCAATGATAACAAAGTGCCCCCTGTGTCCCGTCAGGATCCGCTTGAGAGCCAAATGTGTTTTGACTGAACTGATGAACATTTATTTGTAGAATTCGATGTGTCGGACTCTACGGCTGCCCCTGCCATGTCTTCCACAGAGGCTGCATTGAAGTGGCTACCCTTTCCTTTTCAATCAATAGTTGTCATTGACGAAGAACTCTTTGAACTGCTTAGGAAAACTACCAATGAAGCGCACAAAGAGACGCGACTGCTTACATGACGTTGTGTGCATTGTGGTTTGAGATGCAAGCATGACTTCCTGAGATGTCAATAAGAAAATTTGGGGAATTACTCTTAAGATCCATCCACTGCTTTTTCAAAACAGTTGACTATTTTGGCATGAACTGAAGAAACAAACTAAATGGCCTTTCAAATTTGATCACATGGTTCTTCTGGCTGTGTGGGGTCCATTTGGTGAGTATGTGAGGGGAGTACAAAGAAACATTGGTGATGATCCATTTAACAAGGCATATTTTTACACTAGAAGAATGTGTTTGCCTTTGACTACCATGAACACTACTCAGGGTTTTTCACAGCTTCCTGCAGTTCTTTCTTGAGGTTGATAGAGTTCAATAGAAAAGCCTGATAAATTTACACCCTCAATAAAAGAAGATTGTGGGCGTCGATTTTAAGAGCGAAGGCATAACTGCTTAATTAGTTGACCTCTGCGTGTTTTACTGAGAAGTCTCATCAGTTCGGCAGTCGAGATTCTGTCATTTGCGGTCTGGTAGCTCTGCGAAGAGGCTTCAATTCTGCAGGGATGCTTCCGCAAAATCAACACACAAAGATGGATGAAATATAAAAACAACAAACGGATATATTATCCAGAATCTTGAGTATAAATTTACATGTCTAATTTCTTCGACATTTAGTAGGCAGTCTCACAGGCCAGTACAGATGTCTCTGGCACTGACCAAACTTCATGAATATGCATGCTGACAAGCAACAAGAAGTAGAAGAGAAAGACTCAAATTGCTCTTCTCTTGTTACAGCTTCTTTGGGCTTTGAGTGCATCAGGGAGAGTGCAAAGCTGTCCAAGAGCACATCATGAACTCCCCACTCACCTCATCCCCCTTGCCTCTCCTCCCCTCCCCTTCCATCTGGGCCAAATGTGTCTGTGAGAGTTTGTCGTGGGGGTTCGAGCTTATTAAGAGACATTTAAAGAGGATCCCTTACGCAATTCTCCTTTAATGTATTTGTTTAGGTATCAGGGCTCATGTCCTACCTTGTCAGAGGGGAAACGTCTTTTGTTGCGCCAGAGGAAACAGTGATGTGATTGTTCTGCGCTTTTTTTTTTTTCATCCTTTTTTCCTCTGGTCACATCTTCGACAAGTTAACCTCTTTAATTAAGAGTACTTAGCTGTGTGGGCCCGGACGGGGCAGGAAGCGATTGTTGAGACCTTGCCAAGCTGGATTGGGTTTCTCGGCAGCCCCTGCTTCCAGCCAAGACTTGAATGGGAGACTGGCTTGTCAGCAGATGCTGTGCTCGGGGATCAGTGTCTCTCTGTGAGGTTACAAGAGCCCTTTTCCTCCAGACAAGAGGAGGGGGTGGACAGAGGACAAGTAAAGGGTGTAGTGACCAAACGAAGATGAGGAGAAACTCTTATGTCGGAAACTGAATACTTGGCATTGACTGTCAGTTACTTTCTGGCCCGGTGAGCACGTCAGCATAGCATTGTCCTCATGGAGGAAAGTGGTAGTGGTCTGGGGTTAGGGTCCATCAATAGGGGGCACTTGGACCCACCTGCTGATATACATACATGCTACGTCGTTTATGAAATCAACACATCCAGTAAAAGCCACATGTTCAAATGTTATTTAGTGGAAAGAAATGAAAGTACACCACTTGTGAGTCAGAGACAGATATACCGTATTTGCCGGTGTACAGGTCGACTCGGTGTATAAGTCGACCCCCTAAAATTCGACGGAAATTTACGATTTTATGATATATCCTTTGTATAAGTCGAGCTCAATTGTTACATTATATTAAACTTCAAAATTCAATATGCGAAATTTATTGACGAAATGTGTTCAAATTCCGGGAGGCCGTGCGCATGCGGCTGTTTATAAGCACCGCGGAGGAGATCGCGGCCGGCGAGCTCGCGCACGCCACCCGGCACCAACGGGAGGCCGGAAATAGCTCCAAGCCGAGCGGATCGGCACTTTATAAGCACCGCGGAGGAGATCGCGGCGCCTCATTGGACTTCCAGCGGCCGGCGAGCTCGCACACCCGCCCGGCACATCCGGGAGGCCGTGCGCACGAGCCAAGTGGCCGAAAATAGCCCCCGCCGAGCGGATCGGCTGTTTATAAGCACCGCGGAGGTGGTGGCGGCGCCTCATTCGACTTCCAGCGGCCGGCGAGCTCGCGCACCCGCCCGGCACATCCGGGAGGCCGTGCGCACGAGCCAAGTGGCCGAAAATAGCCCCCGCCGAACGGATCGGCTGTTTATAAGCACCGCGGAGGTGGTGGCGGCGCCTCATTCGACTTCCAGCGGGCCGCGCACTCGCGCACGCCGCCCGGTTCAAATTTTCTAAGTGCAACGCACAATGAGATGCATGAGAAACGGCCTTGGTTACCATCACATTTGAAGCGATGAATACGAAGTTAAATTTTATGACTCGGTGTATAAGTCGAGGTCGATTTTTTTCGGTCGATTTTGGATCGAAAAAGGTCGACCAATACACCGGCAAATACGGTAGTACTAGATATGTCAATCAATCTTTTCATAGTCATCACTTAATGCTGTATGTGTTTGTGTTGTGTAGTCACATGTGTTTTGACCGATATGATATACATAATTGATTGATACAAGCATGTACTATGTTTTCACAAAGCTCAAAATGTTATTGGAGGATTGCATTGAAATTTAACAAAGCATCCATGACTAAGTAGAAAAGGCAGTATAGTATAACCACTTTGTCTAAAACTGACTCTTTGAAAATGAACATGAATGAAATACAGTGGCCCTATTTTCTTTTTCTTCCTTTTGGTACTTTCTTAGACTTTGCACAAGTACAATTTGGCACAAGACACATTGTTGTGGGATGAGACTGTCCCTGTCCTCACTACTGTGTTGTTTTCAAGTCGTGTTATCTTATTTTATTGGACTAAAATGTTTTTTTATTATTACATTTATTTAATATATTATTATAATATAATATATTATAATAACAAATATAATATATTTAATAATATTTAATCATTTAATTTTATTAGTATTTTATTTGTTTATTTTTTAAAGATGATGTGGATTAAATGGAGAACAGTAAAGCTTTGTCCTGACGCACCAAAAAAAAAAAAACTGTTCTCAAACAAGCAATGAAAGCATATAGAAGTCATCCATGTCCCAGTTTAAATACAACCTTATTTGCAGTGAAGAAGGAATTCCCGCTAGTATCGCGACTGTTGGACAGTCGTAGAACCTCTGATACCAACATGTAATCTGGGACAACATCAAAGTGCTCACACTGGTAGACAAATTAGACATTGCAACACGCTGGGACCCAATTTGACTTGATCACACTTATTGCACATGACTGTCATAACTAAATATAAATGATTGCCATCATAAAAGATGTCATTTTCTTTCTTTTTATCTCTTACAATTACCAAACTAATGAAGCTTTCCTCCTCATTCCCGTGAGTAATAAGAGCCAGCCTGCTGTGTTCGCATTGTAATTTCATCTTGCACTCTAACCCTAAATGAATACATACGTCATGTGGTTTACATGCTGTTTCTGTATTAGTCAACCCAGCGTTCTGAAAGAGACGCCTCTAATTTCAGTTTTTGATATCCTAAGTATGCTTCATGCTTGCGGTGGCAGGGAATGTTGTGCAGGGGACAAACCCATAATCTCGTTAGCGTTACGGGTCTGTTTGCCAGACTGCAGAGCCAGACGACGGCATGGTGGAACTTTCCAGTTGTTCACGGAGCTCCGCTTTCAGTACAGATTAAGAAAAAAAAAGTGAAAATATCCAGTACTATAAGTCCATAAAACAAACCTTGTCAACCGATATTAGTCATCTGCATGGTTGCAAACCTACTGCGGGTTGACACTACACGATGCGATGCAACTTCATGTGCATATAAATTTGGTGTTTAAAGAATATCTGTACTGAAATATGATTCATTCAAACATTTTTTTCCCCAGTACATTTTGGTAAGGATATATTGTACGAGATAAATGAACAAAAACAATATTCCATGCAGTACAGAGGCTCCCTTTAGTGGTATGCAAAAGGATCACTGAATTCAATTTGTCCAATTACGGTAAAGTGGCTTAAACCTTTTATTTATTCCATATAATAATGTTCAAAATACAGTTTTGTCGTAGTTGACTTAAAGTTCAAAAACGTTTGTAAAGTTAACATATATTTGAATACAATTTATCTGATCATAATTTAAGTACAGTTTTTCATTTTCGTACATTTCAGCAAAGTGTTCATAATTCAAGAACAATTTTTACCTTTTTCCTAAATTTAAGCAAAGTTAATATTAAATATACTTTTTATGAATACAATTTCCACCTCGTTTTTGATGAACATTTTACTGTATTTCAATGTTGGTTATGTAATAAATACTTGTAGAACCAATTTCATAATACAGTAGACTTATTTTAGCATAACAGTGATTATTTCAGCAACATCAATTGAACCCGTCTACCTCTTAATGTAGCCATGCCCACACACGCATACATATCGGATTACCCTGTCATGAGCTAGAATACACACATCAGGGTCTACAGGAGTTCAAAGTTCTTGGGTGTCCTCGACACTGAAGCGAGTTATTTTAGTCCCCCCATTGACCTAAATTACCTTTTAAATTGCACCCTTTGTGTCCAGACCCAATAAAGGGATGTAATCATTTCTTAACCTTGTAATATATCATAATAGTGAAGCATGAGTTTCTGCATTAACCTCATTATCCCCAAAATTGTTTGGAGTTCATTTACAAAGCTACTGCAGATGTTTTCCTGTTCCACATTTGTATTAGTGATATTTTAACAGCCAAAATAGATGACTGTGTCAAATTGGCTATTTTCTTTGAAGTGGAATTAAACTCTACCACATAAGCGACGGTTTGCGTCGCAGGCAAACTATAGAGGAATGGCAACCTCATTTCCCAAGTTTACCACAAGGTTCAAGCATGCATAGCCTGTGGTCAGAGTGTTGCTGTACACTCTCGTAATGTCTGTCTGCAACCCGCCTCACTTCCTCCTCTTCCTCTCCCAGGAAGTGTTCGCCTCCGAGGCCTTTGGAGTTAAGGTGGCGGCCTTTGTCGTAGTGCACAGTAAACCACATCCAATGTGATTCGTATGTCCCTCAACTCAAGTCTGGGCTTCATTTGTATTCTCTGACCGAGGCCAGATCCGACCTAAAAAATCTGTCATTGAGATTGAGCTCACTTAGTGTTTTCGACAAGCTTAGAAATGTTGCATTTTGAATGACATGAAAAGTGAGGACTGTCCACAAACAAGACATTCTCACGATACTTTGTCATAATTTAGGGTTTTCCCCCCTCCCCTACCGTAAAGGTTTTACTTGAGCTTTAGCAGTCTGCAAAGTTACTCAGGCTAATGTGGAGCTGCAGGCTGAAGTGCGGATAAATTAAATCTCCACATGTATCCCATTATCCCAACACAGTATGCCATCGACATTCTCTTCTAAAATAAGTTCCATAAAAAAAGAATGGCATATTTTGTCCGCAAGTGTGTCCTGTGGCTACCTTTTTTTCCTTGCCGTTAGTTTCCAGATTAGTATTGGGTATTTCAGTAAATTAGTTATGGGGAGGCCTACAGAATGAACCGAGAATATAGAAATTGCGACAGGAATGTTTTGACATGCTATGACAGACAGCGTGAGCAGGAATATGAAATATTGAATCAAGGGAGGTCAAATCTCTCAATCCGAAAAAAAAATGACTTTGCCACTCTCACCATGGAAACAGGAGACTCATATTGTAAAGATCTGATGATATTAACAAAGGCTGATGATATTCCAAAATGTGATTTTTTTGTTTTTTTTGTTTTTAAGATTGGCCTGCTTACAAAGTACTGATTTTTCCATATTATTGTTATTATTATTATTATTGAAACCTTACATGCTATAGAAAAACAAAACAATGGCAGATTCAAAATCAGTACCCAAAAAAATAACCTAGAAGAACATACTTGTCTCTGTGATTGCAAAATGTTTAAATTTCTAAAGATTTTCAGTTTATTTCATCCCAAAACCAAAAACTACAGTTCAGTGACATATAATGTAATGAAAACGAAACTTAACTCGAGAGAGAATGCTTCCGTGCAGTAGTGAAAAGGTCACATTCAAAGGTCCAATGATTAATTTGAACTTTTCCACCAAACTTAGTTAATCTGTGGAAATGGTCAAAAAGCAATTTGCAGACATATGGAGCACCAACGGCAGAATGGTTCAGGTTTGGGCCCCCCGGTGCACGAAAGTTGAGATGCTCAGAAAATTGGGCTGTCCTGCTGCAGTCTGGGCTTTATTCCAGAAAGCCTGAAAACGTTCAGTGTCGATCCGTCATCCCCCCCTTAGTAAGCGAGCTGCTCGCCACAGAATCAGGTGGTTGCAATTAGAGAAAATTAGCCCCGCTAATATGATTATTATAAAAAGTATTTTATGAGGGTTGCTGGTGGTGTTTTGCTGAATATACGCCAGACAGGATGCAACATTTTTCACTGGCAGACAAATTAACCATTTGCATCTTAAAAGGAATTCGTTGGCGATTTTGTAATTCCTCATCAGCACAATTAAGCCCATTTATTCCTTCCAACATATTCCGAAACATCCTTTTTTCATTCCCCTCGGCCAGCTAGCTCCGTGTCAGCGCGACAGTGCTGTATCATCTTATTAAATAAAGGAGCCAACTAATTTAATAATAAATTCCTTCTGCGCCGCAGAGGTCATTACCTTGACTCATGGAACAAATCCATTTAATTTTCAAGTAAACAATAAACACTTGTTGATCTAATAAAAAAATGTAAGAAGATTAAAAGAGCAGCGGACACGTAAATGCAAATTGAATCAGCGTGTTATTGATATTAACAACGTCTCAAAGAAAATATCAAAATATCAGATCAAGATGTAAACATCTGGGAATTTGAGGACATTTTTAGAAGTATGTTTTCATTGCGTAATTTTTGTCAAATTTGACCATTGCAACTTTAATGAAACATTTGAGCTGAAATGATGCAGTTAGTTACAAGCAATAAATGTAAACTTTTTGCAACTTTTTCTCCTGGTTAAACTTGGTGGGTGTTAAATTTGCTGACAAATATTCCACTTGTCTCACTAGACACGCCGCCGGTCCTTCAGAGGCGAGTCTTGGTCAGAATGAGCTCCCTGTAGAGGTGCAGAAGGAAGAGCCCGAGCAAGTGATCCTACCTGCTGCATTGTTCCTAGTTTGTAAAGTCCTCCGGATTCAATTGCCAATGCCCTCGCTGCTTTGATACAGTTGCTTGGATACCGAGTCCACCTGGACCAGCATATGGTCGCAGCATGCTGCTCTTCATGTAAGACCCAGTTTTTTTTTTGGTCCCTTTTCTCAAACTCCCACTCTATTGATATCTCACTTTTTTTTATCCAGCAAAAAAAGAAAAAAAAAAAAAAAAACATCACCACCCACATCCCAGCTACTTTAAACCTCCCTCAAACTTTGCTCTCTGATGAGGCTGCCCTGCCTGTGTACTGCTCTAATCACTTCTGCAGACTGTCTGAGGGTAAATGTGTGGCCGAACCAGTGAGAGAGTGCGAGGAAGCTGGATGGAATAATTATAAGATAGATGACGGATGGGTCATAGCCCGTGACTGTCAGGAGGTGTACGGCTTAGGGTTACACGGGCCAAAGCCTGAGAGACTTAATGTTACACAGGAGAGAGCAACTGAGGTGAAAATCATGACGTGAAAAGGACACAATAGTTTCATTGTATGCTTTGATATCAAAAATTTTCTTGTCAATTCATTTCTTTTGAAAATGTTGTTGACTCAAAAACTCCCTGGATGAAAAGCTATTAACATACACAATTACAATAAGAATTGTTGCCATTTAAATTGATATATACTTTTCTCAGTGTTAAATTTAAACATGGATAAAAACAAAATGAAAAATATAAAATTGCCGGTACTGTTTACAAAGCCTTACATTGGTTCCCAGACAGCTGTAGAATAGATTTTAGATTTCTGCTTATGGTAAAAAAAAAATAATAATAAATCACTTCACGGTTTGGGTCCTGAATACTTTAAAGAAAGACCAAGCCTGCAGTGTACTAAATGATTTTAAATCCAGGTTAAAACCTTTTTTTGAATTCCTTTAATTAAGGTGTTTTAAATATTTTGAAAACTTTTATTCAACTTTTATTTTATTTAACTTTTATTTCTTTACTCAATATCCTCTGTAACTGTGTCAAGTTTATCTAAGAAATCCCATCAAACCTCCAAGACCATTCACTGCTGATAGAACTCAATTTATTTCTTTTAAACACAATTTATGCTTATATGATTAGCATCATTATGTCTATTATTTCAAGGTGCACTTCCATTTCAGCATCACCCACAAACAAGTTGCAACATTTGTCTCCGGTAGCCGCAGCTTAGGGAGCAACCGCATGAATAAAAGATGACTCGGCGTGTCGTTTAGCCGATTCCGCATCAAATGTGTTCGCTGCGTCTCGCTTGAATAATGTAGATAGGTCCCGTCGAAAAGGTCAGCGGATATTACCTTTCATTTTGAGATTCACTGCGTTTTCTCCAAACATGTGGCGTCTAATGCAAACAGCATGAAGTCAGGAGGCCTCTCGGTAGACGCCCACGTAGAGACGGATCATAAGATACACTGTAAAATTACACAAGTTCATTACGTGTTTCTTTGACTTTTTGTTCTTTCTTAAAAGCAAACATGGCTGCACGATATTCGTATTTATCTCCGCAAAAGAGGTCATGTTTTTTGTTTTTCAATGTAGTTTTCTGAATTATACAGTACAACTATCATTCTCGAACGCCTCGACAGATGTACGGTGTGGATGGAGGTTAACAGTTGTGTAAAAATGGTGCGTATGAAAATCTAAACAAGTGTGGTTTGCATTTTGTTTATTTTTTAAATGGTAATGGTAAAAACTAGGGTTAGGGTTTCAATCTAGGGTTAAGGTTTTAAACTAGGGTTTCAATCTAACAGCGTTTCAAACTAGGATTAGGGTTTCAAACTAGGGTTTCAAACTAGGGTTAGAGTTTTAAACTAGGGTTTCAAACTATGGTTAGGGTTTTAAACTAGGGTTTAATATACGGTTACTTAGTTCTCTTCAATGATTGTTTAAAATAGGCACAAACATATCTCAAAAGTTGCTATTGCGACTTGTAACGCGGTCAAACCAAATTTATGTCACGTTTGGCAGTTATTTAAATCTTTTCCTTCCTGGTACACAATTCACCTCACTCTCTTTTTCAAATGCATTGGGGAATATTTAAACGTGACATTTAAACAAGAAACCTTTTGTATTCTGATGAGAACTGACAGAAGAGAACCGAGGTCAAGCCCGGGCGCTACAAATCCAGGATGGACAAACCACAATACATTATACAATTAACTGCAAAGGGTTTCCCTCCCAAGTGTAATTTAACATGAAAATCTCATCAGATCAGTACCTAACAGATATTATTTTACCTCTGAAACTTCCCTGAGCAATAAGTCTATATCAATAACAGTAGCTACTGAAAGTCTGTTAAATAACAGATTTCTGCCACCATTATTTTTTTCCAGATAAGTCCCATCAATCATCTTCTCAAGCTACAAATACCCACAACATTTTGAAAAATCAACCGCTGAAATGGTTCTGCACTACCTTTAATGTTTTGTTTTTAATTAATGACAGCCACACAAGAGCAATTAGGAGGTGAGGCCGACGATGCGTCGTCACGGGAAACAGCTCAGGGACTTCTGCTCTTGTCAACATTGATTAATTCAGCGCCACACCAAACTTATTTGTCCCTCCGAGGCCCGGTTTGTCACTTGCACTTTGCATCATCGCGTTGAAGCGGAGATCATGTGAGATGTGATTGACAAGTGATCCGAGTAGTCAGAAGCGGAAGGAGCTTGTTAAGTCGTCATTCCCTTCACCAGATGACTCTGAAAAGAAATTCACTAAATGTTAATTCATGTGACGTCTTAAATGGCTGTGGCACTTTTTTTGACAAGACATCCAGTTGTCACCTAAGTTGATTGCCTGATTGTACTTGTCGGCAAATACACAGCCCGGGAATCTGCACGACTTCCATACTGGTCCAAAATATGCAAAAATTCTCTCATGCACAAAGCAGCTCCTTCATGAATGCACATAACTGGAGTACTTTAAATATAAAACATTTCTTTTAGCCTTAAGGGTTCCACTTTTCAGTCTAATTATGAGGATTGATACAACATTCATAAGCCCCTTATGGATCCAGCATCCATCAATGATTTACCCTGACACATTTTTAACAAGTCACTAAATATTAATTGTTCCCTTCAAATCAAAAGGAGCAGGATTTAATATTCAATGTGCTGCTCAGTTATCTTAGCCAGACATTACATTCCCGGGATTATTTCTTTTTTTTTTTTTTTTAGTTTTTAGTAGTGTAGATATATCTTGATGCCTGGGGGTTAAATTGTGGCCCAAAATCAAATACCAAGGTAAATTGGAATTCAACATTTGAGGAGAACGTGCAGCCGCTCGTGTGACATACTGAGGCCTCTGCATATCAAACATCTCTTCTAAAAAAAGTTGGGACCATAACCATCAGATTGACACACTCCTGAAGAAGTTGGTCGAATCTAACTTGTGATCGATTTGTGCTCAGGTTATAGTCCAGCGTGCAGCCGTTGGTGCGCTCAGCTAGCCCAAGTCTTGTCAGTTGTGAGTTTTCCCTCCACTGGCTTTGTCCTGTCAGCTTTGAAACAACTTCTATCAGCGTCGTCTTCGGCTCTCGCTTTCAATATTCATCTGGTCTTCTCACTGCCTGTGATAGTGGCCAATACAGCGGCTGTCTCCACCCATTAGAGTTCAATAAAAGTCCTGTTAGAGCAGAGAGAGTGGCGCATTTGTCAAAGTGAGGACGACGCACTTGTGCACAATGTGTGTCTGCCTTAATGCATCTAACGACTCTGTGCCAGCTTCACCGTTAGGGTTTTTTCAAGCAAATGCCTAAAAAAAAGCCCACTTCATTCATTTGTCCTTCTTTTGCTTAAATCTTAAATATATGTCTGCATTTATCTACTTCTGTAACATTACAGCTCCTTAACACAGTTAGACCAGTGGTCCCCAACGTTTTTTGCGCCACGGACCGGTTACGTGTCAGAAATATTTTCTCGGACCGGCCTTTATACGAATAAATACATTTATATAAATAAATAATAAATTTATAATAAATATATAAACACGATGAAATAAAATGATACCACTATTTCTTTCTTTTAGTAGGTTTTTTTTCCAGTTTTTCCTTGCCCTCTTGGGAGCTTAGGATCAGGGGTGAGCGAACGAGTCAGTGATTTGCATTTCCAGTTCATCGCGAGAACGGATCAGTGAGGGAACGAATCCTGATTTTCCCGTTCGCGAACAAGTTACTGGGTGAACTGCCTTCCCGTGCACCAACGGATCAGTCAGTGAACGTGTTGCGTCTCCCTCCTGGCGTGAACTATGTAAGCCAGAATGTAGATTTACGATTTGCTAAGGAAAGAAAGAACCACTCACTGAAACACCACATCTTTTATGCACGTTTTCTCCACGCTAACGGCTAACTTTATTGCATGAAGGGATGCGCCGTCATGCAACAACGGGGTGATTATGCTTTTCTTTGTGTAATCTTGATTTTATAACAGAGTAGTTTTTAAATAACGTGTATGCATATATACGCCTAAATATTGTTATCTACTGCAATTTCACATTGGATTGCTGGTTTGAAATTTACTTATTATTATTATTATTATTATACTATTTTTTGTTTTAAATAAACATTTATGTTAAAACTTGTCTGGTGTTTTATTCCTTGTTTTTATATTCGCCAATTAAAACATAAAAATTTCACATTGGATTGCTGGTTTGAAATTTGCTTTTAATAATATTATTATTATTATATTATTTTTTGTTTTAAATAAACATTTATGTTAAAACTTGTCTGGTGTTTTATTCCCTGTTTTTATATTCGCCAATTAAAACATAAAAATCAGACATTTGGTTAATTGGTGTATATGACAATATGTGTTTTGCGTTGTTATATGAGTTGGTGTCCCCCGAAATAACAGTTGTCGGCATAACTGATTTTTTTTTCAACCTTTTATTCAAACACAAACACATTCGGCATAGTAACACCATCAACTACAATCCAACAAATACAAACTCAATGTCGGCAGAACGTGTGTTGGCTGGCACAGCAGCGACGCTGTCTGTCACTTGTGAATCTTCGCGAACAAACCTGAAAATGGCGTTGTACCTAATAGAGTAAAAAAAAAAAAAAAAAAAAAAAAGAATTAAAAAAATTAAAAAAGTGTAGTGAACGATTCTTTTGAACAAATCTTTTGAGTGAACCGATTCTAGATTCAGTTCACTTAAAACTGGAATGCACATCACTAGTACAAAAGAGTGCAGACGGGTGAAAGCTTCCATGTTGAAATAGCCGACTGGTTAATGACATGGGCTCTTGCTTGGTATGAACCTGGTTCGATCCCAGGTGTGAGCATATGTGGTTTTAGAATTGGAACCTCACAAATGCAAGTATTTATGTGTAAATACATAAGGTGGCCCCGCCCCTAAGTCGGCCGAGTGAAAACCAATGGATCACGCCCACTACCTAGGGGGCGGGGTGAAATCCAATAGTATAGGACACTCCATTAGGTACACCGCCATTTTCAGATGTACCTAATAACAGGCCACTTCATTAGGGAAAAATCATGGTCAAAGCTTAAATGAAAGTGAGAAGTTCCACACCTGCCCTCACCCCCACTGTCTGATGTTTGATCTGTGACGTCACTGCATTGGAAACTGCACCTTTGACCATGATATTTCCCTAATAAAGTGGCCTGTTATGAGGTACACTTGAAAATGGTGGTGTACCTAATGGAGTGTCCGTTTTATTCCCTCGTTAAGCGCACCTGCGTGAAAAGTTTTAGCTCCTGCAGAACGTGAAAATGACCAAAAACTTTTCACGCAGGTGCGCTTAACGAGGGAATCACACGGACACTCCATTAGGTACACCACCATTTTCAAGTGTACCTAATAACAGGCCACTTTATTAGGGCAATATCTAGTCCTCACCTTTCACTTAAACCAGGGATGTGGACCTCCAGTCCTTGAGGGGCTGCGTTCCAATATGTTTTCCAAGTTACCCTCGTTAAGCGCACCTGCGTGAAAAGTTTTTGGTCATTTTCACTTTTGCAGGAGCTAAAACTTTTCACGCAGGTGCACTTAACGAGGGAATCTTGGAAAACATGTTGGAATGCGGCCCCAAGGACTAGAGCTTGACACATGTGACCTTTGGCCATGATATTGCCCTAATAAAGTGGCCTGTTATGAGGTACACTTGAAAATGGCGGTGTACCTAATGGAGTGTCCGTGTGATTCCCTCGTTAAGCGCACCTGCGTGAAAAGTTTTTGGTCATTTTCACATTCTGCAGGAGCTAAAACTTTTCACGCAGGTGCGCTTAACGAGGGAATCACACGGACACTCCATTAGGTACACTGCCATTTTCAAGTGTACCTCATAACAGGCCACTTGACACATGTGACCTTTAAACATGATATTTCCCTAGTACAGTGGCCTGTTATTAGGTACACTTGAAAATGGCGGTGTACCTAATGGAGTGTCCGTGTGATTCCCTCGTTAAGCGCACCTGCGTGAAAAGTTTTTGGTCATTTCACGTTCTGCAAGAGCTAAAACTTTTCACGCAGGTGCGCTTAACGAGGGAATCACACGGACACTCCATTAGGTACACTGCCATTTTCAAGTGTACCTAATAACAGACCACTTGACACATGTGACCTTTGACCATGATATTTCCCTAACACAGTGGCCTGTTATTAGGTACACTTGAAAATGGCGGTGTACCTAATGGAGTGTCCGTGTGATTCCCTCGTTAAGCGCACCTGCGTGAAAAGTTTTTGGTCATTTTCACGTTCTGCAGGAGCTAAAACTTTTCACGCAGGTGCGCTTAACGAGGGTATCACACGGACACTCTATTAGGTACACCGCCATTTTCAAGTGTACCTAATAACAGGCCACTTTATTAGGGAAATATCATGGTCAAAAGTGCAGTTTCCAATGCAGTTTCCAAGTGACGTCACAGATCAAACAGCCAATCAGAAAGTGGGGGTGAGGGCGGGTGTGGCACTTTTCACTTTCATTTAAGCTTTGACCATGATTTTTCCCTAATGAAGTGGCCTGTTATTAGGTACACCTGAAAATGGCGGTGTACCTAATGGAGTGTCCTATACTATTGGATTTCACCCCGCCCCCTAGGTAGTGGGCGTGATCCATTGGTTTTCTCTCGGCCGACTCGGGGCGGGGCCAGTTTATGTATTTACACATAAATAATTGCATTTGTGAGGTTCCAATTCTAAAATCACATTTGGGTATATGCTCACACCTGGGATCGAACCAGGTTCATACCGAGCAAGAGCCCGTGTCATTAACCAGTCGGCTATTTCGACATGGAAGGTTTCAGCCGTCTAGGACTCTTTTGTACTAGTGATGTGCATTCCAGTGAACACTAGAATCGGTTCACTCAAAAGATTTGTTCAAAAGAATCGTTCACTACACTTTCTTAGTTATTTATTCTTTTTTTTTTTTTTTTTACTCTATTAGGAACACCGCCATTTTCAGGTTCGTTCGCGAAGATTCTCGAGTGACAGAGTGTCGCTGCTGTGCCAGCCGACACACAATGTGCCGACATTGATGTTTTAATTTTGTATTTGTTGGATTGTAGTTGATGGTGTTATTATGCCAAATGTGTTTGTGTTTGAATAAAAGGTTGAAAAAAAAAGTCCGTTATGCCGACAATTGTTATTTTGGGGGACACCAACTCATATGACAACGCAAAAAAAAAACCTCATATAGATCACCAAATGATTCCCGAGCGCGGCACCGCTGCTGCTCACTGCTCCCCTCTCCCCGAGGGGATGGATCAAAATCACACGGGGATGGGTTAAATGCAGAGGACAAATTTCACCACACCCAGATGTGTGTGTGACGATCATTGGGACTTTAACTTTAAAACACATATTGTCATATACACCAGTTAACCAAATGTCTGATTTTTATGTTTTAATTGGCAAATATAAAAACAAGGAATAAAACACCAGACAAGTTTTAACATAAATGTTTATTTAAAACAAAAATAATATAATAATAATATTAAAAGTAAATTTCAAACCAGCAATCCAATGTGCAATTTTCATGTTTTAATTGGCGAATATAAAAACAAGGAATAAAACACCAGACAAGTTTTAACATAAATGTTTATTTAAAACAAAAACAAAAAATAATATAATAATAATAATAATAATATTAAAAGTAAAGAGTTAGGGTTAGGGTTAGAGCTAGGGTTAGGGTTAGGGTTTGAGTTAGGGCTAGAGTTAGGGTTAGGGCTGGAGTTAGGGTTAGGGTTAGGGTTTGAGTTAGGGCTGGAGTTAGGGTTAGGGCGAGGGCTGGAGTTAGAGCTAGGGTTAGGGTTAGGGTTTGAGTTAGGGCTGGAGTGAGGGTTAGGGCTGGAGTTAGGGTTAGGGTTAGGGTTTGAGTTAGGGCTGGAGTTAGAGCTAGGGTTAGGGTTAGGGTTTGAGTTAGGGCTGGAGTGAGGGTTAGGGCTGGAGTTAGGGTTAGGGTTAGGGTTTGAGTTAGGGCTTGGAGTTAGAGCTAGGGTTAGGGTTAGGGTTTGAGTTAAGGCTGGAGTGAGGGTTAGGGCTGGAGTTAGGGTTAGGGTTTGAGTTAGGGCTGGAGTTAGGGTTAGGGCGAGGGCTGGAGTTAGAGCTAGGGTTAGGGTTTGAGTTAGGGCTGGAGTGAGGGTTAGGGCTGGAGTTAGGGTTAGGGCTGGAGTTAGGGTTAGGGTTAGGGTTTGAGTTAGGGCTGGAGTTAGAGCTAGGGTTAGGGTTTGAGTTAGGGCTGGAGTGAGGGTTAGGGCTGGAGTTAGGGTTAGGGTTTGAGTTAGGGCTGGAGTTAGAGCTAGGGTTAGGGTTAGGGTTTCAGTTAGGGCTGGAGTGAGGGTTAGGGCTGGAGTTAGGGTTAGGGTTAGGGTTTGAGTTAGGGCTGGAGTTAGGGTTAGGGTTAGGGTTAGGGTTCAAAAGAATCGTTCACTACACTTTCATAGTTATTTATTCTTTTTTTTTTTTTTTACTCTATTAGGAACACCGCCATTTTCAGGTTCGTTCGCGAAGATTCTCGAGTGACAGAGTGTCGCTGCTGTGCCAGCCGACACACAATGTGCCGACATTGATGTTTTAATTTTGTATTTGTTGGATTGTAGTTGATGGTGTTATTATGCCAAATGTGTTTGTGTTTGAATAAAAGGTTGAAAAAAAAAGTCCATTATGCCAACAATTGTTATTTTGGGGGACACCAACTCATATGACAACGCAAAAAAAAAAACTCATATAGATCACCAAATGATTCCCGAGCGCGGCACCGCTGCTGCTCACTGCTCCCCTCTCCCCGAGGGGATGGATCAAAATCACACGGGGATGGGTTAAATGCAGAGGACAAATTTCACCACACCCAGATGTGTGTGTGACGATCATTGGGACTTTAACTTTAAAACACATATTGTCATATACACCAGTTAACCAAATGTCTGATTTTTATGTTTTAATTGGCAAATATAAAAACAAGGAATAAAACACCAGACAAGTTTTAACATAAATGTTTATTTAAAACAAAAATAATATAATAATAATATTAAAAGTAAATTTCAAACCAGCAATCCAATGTGCAATTTTCATGTTTTAATTGGCGAATATAAAAACAAGGAATAAAACACCAGACAAGTTTTAACATAAATGTTTATTTAAAACAAAAACAAAAAATAATATAATAATAATAATAATAATATTAAAAGTAAAGAGTTAGGGTTAGGGTTAGAGCTAGGGTTAGAGCTAGGGTTAGGGTTAGGGTTTGAGTTAGGGCTAGAGTTAGGGTTAGGGCTGGAGTTAGGGTTAGGGTTAGGGTTTGAGTTAGGGCTGGAGTTAGGGTTAGGGCGAGGGCTGGAGTTAGAGCTAGGGTTAGGGTTAGGGTTTGAGTTAGGGCTGGAGTGAGGGTTAGGGCTGGAGTTAGGGTTAGGGTTAGGGTTTGAGTTAGGGCTGGAGTTAGAGCTAGGGTTAGGGTTAGGGTTTGAGTTAGGGCTGGAGTGAGGGTTAGGGCTGGAGTTAGGGTTAGGGTTAGGGTTTGGGTTTGAGTTAGGGCTGGAGTGAGGGTTAGGGTTAGGGTTTGAGTTAGGGCTAGAGTTAGGGTTAGGGCTGGAGTTAGGGTTAGGGTTAGGGTTTGAGTTAGGGCTGGAGTTAGGGTTAGGGCGAGGGCTGGAGTTAGAGCTAGGGTTAGGGTTAGGGTTTGAGTTAGGGCTGGAGTGAGGGTTAGGGCTGGAGTTAGGGTTAGGGTTAGGGTTTGAGTTAGGGCTGGAGTTAGAGCTAGGGTTAGGGTTAGGGTTTGAGTTAGGGCTGGAGTGAGGGTTAGGGCTGGAGTTAGGGTTAGGGTTAGGGTTTGAGTTAGGGCTTGGAGTTAGAGCTAGGGTTAGGGTTAGGGTTTGAGTTAAGGCTGGAGTGAGGGTTAGGGCTGGAGTTAGGGTTAGGGTTTGAGTTAGGGCTGGAGTTAGGGTTAGGGCGAGGGCTGGAGTTAGAGCTAGGGTTAGGGTTTGAGTTAGGGCTGGAGTGAGGGTTAGGGCTGGAGTTAGGGTTAGGGCTGGAGTTAGGGTTAGGGTTAGGGTTTGAGTTAGGGCTGGAGTTAGAGCTAGGGTTAGGGTTTGAGTTAGGGCTGGAGTGAGGGTTAGGGCTGGAGTTAGGGTTAGGGTTAGGGTTTGAGTTAGGGCTGGAGTTAGAGCTAGGGTTAGGGTTAGGGTTTCAGTTAGGGCTGGAGTGAGGGTTAGGGCTGGAGTTAGGGTTAGGGTTAGGGTTTGAGTTAGGGCTGGAGTTAGGGTTAGGGTTAGGGTCAAAAGAATCGTTCACTACACTTTCTTAGTTATTTATTCTTTTTTTTTTTTTTTTACTCTATTAGGAACACCGCCATTTTCAGGTTCGTTCGCGAAGATTCTCGAGTGACAGAGTGTCGCTGCTGTGCCAGCCGACACACAATGTGCCGACATTGATGTTTTAATTTTGTATTTGTTGGATTGTAGTTGATGGTGTTATTATGCCAAATGTGTTTGTGTTTGAATAAAAGGTTGAAAAAAAAAGTCCGTTATGCCGACAATTGTTATTTTGGGGGACACCAACTCATATGACAACGCAAAAAAAAAAACTCATATAGATCACCAAATGATTCCCGAGCGCGGCACCGCTGCTGCTCACTGCTCCCATCTCCCCGAGGGGATGGATCAAAATCACACGGGGATGGGTTAAATGCAGAGGACAAATTTCACCACACCCAGATGTGTGTGTGACGATCATTGGGACTTTAACTTTAAAACACATATTGTCATATACACCAGTTAACCATATGTCTGATTTTTATGTTTTAATTGGCAAATATAAAAACAAGGAATAAAACACCAGACAAGTTTTAACATAAATGTTTATTTAAAACAAAAATAATATAATAATAATATTAAAAGTAAATTTCAAACCAGCAATCCAATGTGCAATTTTCATGTTTTAATTGGCGAATATAAAAACAAGGAATAAAACACCAGACAAGTTTTAACATAAATGTTTATTTAAAACAAAAACAAAAAATAATATAATAATAATAATAATAATATTAAAAGTAAAGAGTTAGGGTTAGGGTTAGAGCTAGGGTTAGAGCTAGGGTTAGGGTTAGGGTTTGAGTTAGGGCTAGAGTTAGGGTTAGGGCTGGAGTTAGGGTTAGGGTTAGGGTTTGAGTTAGGGCTGGAGTTAGGGTTAGGGCGAGGGCTGGAGTTAGAGCTAGGGTTAGGGTTAGGGTTTGAGTTAGGGCTGGAGTGAGGGTTAGGGCTGGAGTTAGGGTTAGGGTTAGGGTTTGAGTTAGGGCTGGAGTTAGAGCTAGGGTTAGGGTTAGGGTTTGAGTTAGGGCTGGAGTGAGGGTTAGGGCTGGAGTTAGGGTTAGGGTTAGGGTTTGAGTTAGGGCTTGGAGTTAGAGCTAGGGTTAGGGTTAGGGTTTGAGTTAAGGCTGGAGTGAGGGTTAGGGCTGGAGTTAGGGTTAGGGTTTGAGTTAGGGCTGGAGTTAGGGTTAGGGCGAGGGCTGGAGTTAGAGCTAGGGTTAGGGTTTGAGTTAGGGCTGGAGTGAGGGTTAGGGCTGGAGTTAGGGTTAGGGTTAGGGTTTGAGTTAGGGCTGGAGTTAGAGCTAGGGTTAGGGTTTGAATTAGGGCTGGAGTGAGGGTTAGGGCTGGAGTTAGGGTTAGGGTTAGGGTTTGAGTTAGGGCTGGAGTTAGAGCTAGGGTTAGGGTTAGGGTTTCAGTTAGGGCTGGAGTGAGGGTTAGGGCTGGAGTTAGGGTTAGGGTTAGGGTTTGAGTTAGGGCTGGAGTTAGGGTTAGGGCGAGGGCTGGAGTTGGAGCTAGGGTTAGGGTTAGGGTTTGAGTTAGGGCTGGAGTGAGGGTTAGGGCTGGAGTTAGGGTTAGGGTTAGGGTTTGAGTTAGGGCTGGAGTTAGGGTTAGGGCGAGGGCTTGAGTTAGGGTTAGAGCTAGGGTTAGGGTTTGAGTTAGGGCTGGAGTTAGGGTTAGGGTTAGAGCTAGGGTTAGGGTTTGAGTTAGGGCTGGAGTTCGGGTTAGGGCAAGGGCTGGAGTTAGGGTTAGACTTAGGGTTAAGGCCAGGGTTAGAGCTAGGGTTAGGGTTAGAGCTAGGGTTAGGACTGGCGTTAGGGTTAGAGCTAGGGCTAGAGTTAGGGCCAGGGTTAGGGTTAGAGTTAGGGTTAGAGCTGGACCTAGGGTTAGGGTTAGAGCTAGTACTAGAGTTAGGATTAGAGCTAGGGTTAGAGCTAGGGTTAGGGCTAGGGTTAGAGCTAGGGTTACGGCAAGGGCTGGAGTTAGGGTTACAGTTAGGGCTAGGGTTAGAGCTAAGATTACGGTTAGGGCTAGGGCTGGAGTTAGGGTCCGTGGCCCAGTGGTTGGGGACCTCTGAGTTAGCTAACAGCAATGGCAGTTCAACCACAGAAAACCCCCAAAACCAAAAAAAGAAAGATGATTTGAGATTTCTGTGTTTTGAAAGATACTATTCACAAATATTATTTTAGCAAAAATGTTACAAACAACTCTCAGTGTGATGAAATGCAACCGTGCAACACTGCAAGATGCAACCACAATATTAAACAAATAAATATTTGCCTCTCTGACAGTGTCAATCAAAAGTGAGCCTGAATTCTTAATATATATTCAATATATCTAGGCATTTTTTTAAGATGCTTTTTAACCTCAATTATAGGACACACATAGTCCACACTCATATACACACACATGCTATCTGGTGAATAAACATCTGGCTTGTGTTACCTTGCGCTGTATGATTTACACTCTGCGGCAGGCAGAAGGTTGAAACTTTAGCCGCACGTAGCACAGTGCACCGTTCCAATCAGGCTCGCCATCATCTGTTTATAGATCGCCTGGACCAGCTGGTGAAAACTTCCATTTGAACTCCACTCATTTCCTGGCCAAAGACCAAAGAGGCTTTTCCTATTTTTTATGTCTGGCGTGACAATGTATTTACCTGAGATGCTGTTTGGACGGACCACTTGCCTTGTGAAACTTTTATTTTGTTAAAAACAGACTTTTTTTTTGCACCCCCACCACCATTACACAAATGCTATCAATTGCTCAATATTTATTCTCTGTGTAAACTAATTTAATTTCATATAAACCATTGACCTAAACTTTGTTGTTTTTTTATGTTGCCCAACGTGATATTATTTATTTTACAGCATTTCACACAACAGATGAAATTGCTTAAACTTGCACGTGCATTTACAAACAATCCAGCCGCAGAATTGTAACGCTTATAATCCTCATTAGCATTTAAATTCCCACACAGTCTTTTGTTGGACCAACAAATAGAAACCTTGTGTTGCGCTCCAAGGATTGAGTCTTATGTTTCAAACAAGAGTTCCTATAATTGCTGTAATCTAGTGTGGCCACATTCAAGCAAGCAAATTGAAACATACAAAGTAATCCCTGATTAATTTCATCTTTTAAGTCGATTTGCAGTGTGTGCTGAAATAATAATTTTAGAATGGATCTGTAAACCGACCACATTCAAGTGGCAAGTTTGCAACATTGTGACGTTCTACTCTTTCTGTCATGCGTATGCGTATGTACTTGACAGATGTGCAAGCACCATTCAAAGTGTAAATGAGCTGAATAGGAAAGTGCATTTTAGAGGGGGGGGGGGGGTATGAGAGGATGGGACAGAAGGAGAGAGAGAGAGAGGATGAGAAAGCAATGATGGTGTAAATCTCTCTGGGAGCATGTCGTCTCCTCCCTAATGGAAATGGAAAAATGCATTTTCATGATTCATGCTGGGCATTTCCACTTATAGTCTGCAAATCATTAGAGCACAAGATGTCATATTTCTGTGGCCTAAATGGCAACCCAAGTGTTCAAACGCTCGGAAAGTGGGGGAAAGAAAAGCTAGAGTGAAGATGAGAAGGATGAAGAAGATGGAGGGCAAAGACTGACGAGTGCTTTAAGACACAATGACCTCTGTCGCTGAAGACATCTTTTCAAACGACACACATTTCCTCAGATAATATATTAGCTCAATGATTTTACCAAAATATGAAGGACACAAGTTTATGTTTTGAAATTTTAAGGTTAATAGTCACTCTCTGCCTCAATGCTGTATTTGCATATTTCATTAAAGCCCTCTGCTTCCATCCTACGACTTACTTCAAGCGACACCGTCCATGGGTCGCCAGCTCTTTGGGACAATTTAAATCATCATTAAATTGAGTCGTGATTGCTTTCGCCTAGTTTGGAGGACACAAAGGTCACAGTGCTAATATTTATGCTCATTCTAGCATATATAGGGACCATAAATCATATTTTCACTGCCGAGAACGAGTACTGAAGGAGTGCAAATGTGACCCATGGGACTTCCTCGGATCTGATTGGAGGATGACAACATCATCGCCCTGATTACTCTCATCTGCGGAAACAAGAATTAAGAAAGTTATGTGACACAAGAAAAATGTAATGAACTACAAATATTTATAAATATTCACAAGACACAAGAAACTAGGCCATTACATGAGCATTATAGCACCCGAGACTTAAGTTCAGTGATCTCCTCTGCCCCGATATTTTCTTTGCTTCGTGTATATCAAAAAGGAAAACTATACACTGAAAAAATTGTTGTGCTGAATTTACTCAATTTTATTTTCTCAAGTGCTAATAATGTTGCCTGTCAGGTTAATAGATTCTAACTGGTCACTTATGATTTCTTACATCTTCCAAACTGTTCCTACCAGCTATTTCCTCCTTTCTTATGCCAAGTGAGGGCTGGCATTCGGGAGGAAGTGGCAAGACTGTAGCGCCCTACATAAAGCACTGTGAGTCACGCAGGCCAATGACGTGCATAGAATTGGACGATGGATCTCATTTGGATACTTGAGAAGCAATAACCGAGAAATTTTCTAAAATTGTCAGCCGAATTAGAATTTTTGCATATGCCAAGTGTTCTGATCTGTCTTACCAACGGCTGTCAACAATAGTGTGCAAAGTCACCCATTTGGATTACATCAGAGTAGCATCCTCGTATTCTTTGTAGCTGTAATTAGTTCAGGGGTTATGGGAGCAGATGACGAGGGAGATTGTGGGGATGCAGGTACATGTGTATACGTGCCTAAAGATAAGCATTGTATGTTATCAACCAGAGAGCCTTTTACTTTGAGTAATATTGGATTATTTACATGTGTCTGCACACCGCTCCTCTCATCACAGATGGCACGACGACGGATGCCAGCGTGATGATTCTTCCAACCTCCGTGGAGAGCCAGAATGAATTTGGGCGCTCTTGGAAGAGCCGGATGACAGAATGAGGCACAAATTACACTTGTTAACGAAGGACAATGAGTGTGTGACTTGCAGCTGTCTAATCTCATCTCTCTCAAGCACGCAGTGAACATGGAGGAGGAGATCTGACGTTCGAAGCCAAGAACACACGTTCGTTCATGGGCCGTCATCTGTTTGGAGATCTGGAACGTCAGAGAGCACATAACATTATTTATTGACTTGCTTGATTGTATTATACCTGAACAAAATTAAAGTATTTTATTATTATTATTATTATTATTATTAATATTAAGCTATTTTATATTAAGTTTGTTGCCTTGAAATCTAGACCTTACCCAACTTGGAGATTCCCACAATTATCATATAAATCTAAAAATACTAATAATTTAAAACTCCCTGATGTTTACTTTTTTTGGCATTGTGAGAAACTGTACGATGAATGCACTATGGCCTCCAGAGCTCCATGGACCAATCGCAAGAGGCGTGGATTTGAGATATTAGACTTTTCAGCAGTGTGCGTTGCCAAAAGCAATGACTCGTGTTTTCTCTGAGAAAAGTTTACTATTGTAGTGACCTCGCAGGATCAAGTTGAATTATCTTAACTTGAGGATGTGATTTATTTTCTCCTTCTCTCTCACGATTGTGCTAAGGCTCAGTCAGCGGCGTGTTATTTCCAAAGTCTTCTCGAAATATACGCTAAAACAGGTGGACTGGATGCTACAAATTGCCTTTCATTGTGTTGTGTCTGGCTCATTAGCCGCTCTAGCCAGTTTAGGAAACTACACGAAACCATTAGAACACCAGTCAACTCTATTTTCGGCCTCATTTGCAGCACTTATGAATGATGTGGCATTGAGACCTCACACATGTGGATTAATCGATTCATCAAACAATTGCAGTTAAAGGAAAACTGGGTCACCAACAAACCCAAAAAGGTGCAAATGAAGAAAATAAACTGGAAAAGTCAGCTTGTCTCTCACTAATGAGCCTGTAACTTTCCTTTGGACTGCGTTAAGACATCCAAAGTTGACCTTGCAGCGCCCAGTCACAATTAATTACCGCAATGACTCAGCACGTGGGACAGCCAGCTTTGTCCTACAGCACACTGTGAACGCGAAAGCTCTGACATTTTGAGAAATCACAGCAGAGAAGCAGACTGAGGTTTGCACCAACTGTCTTTCTTGGCCTGCAATGGCGGGGCCCTGTAATATTCAGCACATTTCCTACACAGCTAATATCTTCTGGACTGTGGCTGAGCCAGGACAAATATGCTCATTTCCAGGACCGGGACTTGGCTTGCGTCGGCGTCTCCTTGACAATTTATGGAAAAACAAGAGAATAGGAAGGAGGGGAAGTGTAAGAGTGATTTCGAGCGGCGCCGATAAATCATGGGACAGGCGACACTTTAAAAACTGTTCGCATCGTAATGGAGACTGCAAGAAATAAACAAATTACATTGTCAAAGTCAGGATCGGATAAAATATAGTTATCAAGCCACTTAGCTATTGAGTTACCGGATGACATTAAATCTTAAATTTATTACTGGTTTCCTCAAATCTCTGTCATGTCAAAGGAGCATCCCAATAATCTCCAAACTAGATTTATTGTCCTCTAGGATGTCTTGTGTTGTTGTGTTTATAATGGCATCATTTATTATTCTCAGGCTTTTTTTCTGATAACGTCCCTCATGTTACTGGAACCTTCTGTTGCTTTTCATGCCATTAGTCACAAAGGAATGACTCCCTTGGTTCTCAAGAACATGTGGGGTCCCTCAAGGTTCCCTTCTCAGCCCATTGATTCTTGGGCACATAAAATTGTATTTGACTGTGTTACTGTTTATAATCATAAATATATAGCTGTTTGCACAAAAAAATACTAGTGCACTTGGGTAGAGAAGATGCATTTTCAGGGTATAGGTATAACTGGACAGATTCTTATACAGATAACCACAGATATGGATGAAGGTGCACCTGTATCACAGTATTTGTAAAGGTCAAATTGCATTTTTTTATTTTCCCACTAGGCTTTTGTTTGAGTGTACGTACACAAACAGATATGAGCAAGCACACGCACAAAATGAAAACACATGTCTCCCTTTCGGTGGTTCTCATAGAAAAAGTGTGTTGCTATTACTAGTCTACTGGATTGAACTCATCTCTGTTTCCCAACTCGCAGCTCACTTTGGCTTCGTGTCAAACTGCTGCGGTTGCATTCTTGCGGAAGATTCTGGATGCGATTTGAGTTATCCCAACATTTTATGTATATTTCCCCAAATCTACCGGTCAATCGGAAAACACTTAGAGCGAACGCTTTGGGTTGTTTTTGGACATCCCACATGAAAAGGGCAAATATTTCAGTGATAAATATTGCAAGGTTGACGTGCCTGTCAGCGTGTAATAAACCATTTGGGCTGCTGAAATCTCACTTTGTGGATTCAAAGACGTCCATTGTCAGATTCCTCATTGTGTTTTGACATGAGAACACCGTTAGAGGAGACTAATCTCCAGGTCGAGATGGATTCGTTGAGAGCGCAGGATTCCCTACGGTCTGTTAGTAACGTTTTGGATTCTGTTCCCTTCTTTCTTACTCTTAGCCCGACCCTTTTCCTCTCTCAGGGACTGGACCACCTTGAACTGTTGGAAAGCAGCCCCCCTGCGTACCGACAGCACCTCTTAGAAACGTGTCATTCGGCTCAGAATGAATATCTTTCACCCTTTCAAACTCGACAGAATGAATTCTGACTGCTGAATAGGAAGGAAAGACTTTGACAGGAAAAATATTTACACCTCGGCAGTCTTAGGAATGGAGACATCCAACAGGCTACCCGCTGTGTGGGGCTTTAAAAGTCTACCAGAATATTTTTGCCTGTAGGCTATGCTTTTTTTAAGGCCATTGAATAATGAACTTTTTCATTCATTTGCTCCGAGGGGGAGGTAAACAGCAGCACTGAGGAGCACTAATTGGACCAACAAGTGGTAATGTGGACTTTTGCACATTTTTACAATTCACAATAAATATAACCAGAGGTGACAATTTATTTTTAATGTGTGGAGTCAAATTAATTGTGTAAGTATTTTTTGTGGCCCTACTACATTCTAGAATTAACGTAGATTTAAGTCCAACTTCTAAAATGTACTATGCTGAAGCAATATCTTTAAAAGTCAAGGCTACATTTCTTTTACAAGATTTCAACTATGGATATGCATCTCCCCCTCTCTCAAATTTTATGGTTCTTTCCGTTGTACCCCTGAGGTGCACGTCGTCTCAGCCTCCATCCCCATTTCACTTTTTAACACTCCATGTCAGAAATGGGATATGTCACTTCCCTCTGTAAATCTGAGTGGAACGCTGGCTACCCCTGGAAACACATGTTTTACCTTTGCAGAGCTGATGAAGGTTATAGTCGTTCACTCATCATAACATGTTGCCTCGTGACATTCAACCGCACAAGAATGCAATTTTGCATGCACAAAAGCACATTCGCACGCACGCACTCTGGCGCACAACAGCTTTCAACTCAGCAAGAGCAAAAATATGTGTGAGGGCAACAGGCTTCAGATGGCGCCCCGTGGAGAGACTGTGAAATGTTATTATTTAGTGCTTGGCCAGTCGTCTGTGACAACATGAAGGTCAGATGTGGGGCCTACTCGAAGCCCTGCTTAACCAGAACATTATTTCACATTAGACAATGTTGGCAAATAGGTTCAATGGAATTTAAGTCTTATAATTTACTTGGGATGGATAAAAGCGGCACCGCCATGACTTACTGCGGTTTGAGTAAGTTTATTTATGAGTCGATCCAGGCAAGAAAAACTCAAGGCAAAATCAAGACAGTAAATTATCTCATTTCATAACAACTTCATTTGCCTCGCACATACTGACCATTTTTGGTTAAACGACTTTGCTCAACTTGTGTGTGTGTGTGTACGTGTGGATTCAGGGTCACTTTTGCAACACTGAAAGCAATATGTTGGCTGTTTCATTTCCCTACAGCACAATTAATGATTTTTCCGCCACGAGTCAGGATTATACATCAGAGAGCAGACAACCTGTGATAACCACCTTATCTCGTACACACCGCCTTGTCAATAAACTCTATTGGCATATTTTCATTGATCAGATGAGGCCACAGTGTCCGGATAACAAGGACTGCAACGGACACTACGGATTTCAAGATGAGACAAACAAGGACCTGTGAGTCATAAAGGAGTGAGGCAAAAAAAGATCATTTTCCCCAAATGTGTTTGGGATTCTCATTAGCCAGTGATGTGTGTACAACCTTCTGGTGAGTACAACTGCACCATCGCTGACTGCATGGCCCTGAGCACATGCCGAGTGTCCTAGAAAAGCCAGAAACGACAATCTTGTTCGGAACAGGGGATACTGTGGCCTCTTTCTACAAGTTCTTAAACAATCTCAAACAAACATTCAAACTTACATTCAAGGAGCAATCAAGAGTCTTTTACCTGATGTGCGAGGAAGCCTGGATACCAGCAGGACATGGAAGCTCCGAATAGGAAGTTCCTGAGCTGAGATTCAAACCCAGAACATGTCCACTGTGACTCTGCACACAAAAGAAAGTCATCACATGATACACAACCTTTGTCCTCCACGTGTTATAGTTTTAAATGATATATACTGATTGGTGCACTGCTTGGAGTTCGATTTTGGCTCTGGTCTTCCTGTGTGGAGTTTGTATGTTCCCCCCGTGCCTGCGTGGGTTTCCTTCAGGCACTCTGGTTTCCTCTCAACATGCATGGTTGGCCAATGGACCACTCCAAATTCTCTGTAAATGAGATTATGAGTGCGAAAGGTTGTCTACATACTGAGGAGCCGTTCGAACGGTTCAAGTGCATCAAATGAAAGCAGTACCGTATTTTATAGAAGACCATTTTTATTCTTTAAATCTTGGTGTAGGGGAAAGGCTAAAAGCTTTTTACAGTAACCCGGACAGCAGGCCGTGGCACTCTCATCGACTCCACATTACCTCCATGGCAACAGAGATGCGAGATATACAGTGAAAAGACAATACAAGTGGGGTATAATTGAGATCACTAGAAGGAAAAGTAGTATTCCCTGGATGGAGCGTATCATCTGAAGTAAAAGACTAGTTTGTGGTCCACAGAGAGAGCGAGTTCTCCCCCAAAGGAGCTTATTATCCACATATAGACACATCACTTTCCTTCAACAACATGGAGCACTGGCTACGGTACAGCGCGCACACACACACACAGAGAGATACACGTTTTCTGTGAAAGCAGGCTCACGACAGTTTTCAGCACTCTGCTAATCTAAGATGATGAAGTGTCAATGGCCCTCTGTTGTGTAAAATCTGTGTGCCCGTGCGTGCGTGTGTGTGCTTGTAGCCATTCTTAGTAGCTTTGTGGGATGTTTTTCATTTTGCACATTTACTGACAGGGCTTCAAATGGACCTCAAACGACTTCCCTTGGAATGTCAGAGGCAAACTTTTATAGTCTCCTCCGGAAAGGATGTCGGACTATCGACCTCGACCACGACCTCTGTGGCCAAGCTGAGGGCCAAGCAGGTACTTTCCAAATTTTCTCAGTACATGGAAATGATTTTTTCCCATGAATGTTTCCAAACGGCCCAACATAATTTTTACAGTCATTCACGATGCCCTCGGTTAGTGTTTCCTCTGAAAAATAATTGACGTCACATGGACTGTGATTTTCAGATTTCAGCTAACATTTCCCCTGCATCGGAAATGTGAGGTTACACATGCAACAGTTGGAAATGTTCAGTGTAAATAAAGATAATGAAGAGATTTATTCATAGATGTTCCGGACGGAAAAATACTGTACAAAGTATCAAAATTAAAAGCACTTTTTTTTTTAGATAATCACATCCAGCCATGGAAACTTTGCTGCTAGTAGCGATTGTGCAAGTGGAAGAATGTCAGTATCCTCTTAAAATCAAAAACCTTGTCAAAGTTATGCTGTGACCGACCATTAAGGAGGGATGAATGCGATTTTCACAAAAGATGACCTACGTGTGCAAAATAATTTAAAATCCTTGAAGAGCAGCCTTAAATATTATCACGAAGCAGATTTTTTGGATTCTGAAATCAAGCCAGTTTAGTTTTTGTACTTAAACCAAACTCTCCACGATCAGATTTGTTCAGTCATCTCTGCACCCTGTTGCCTTCCAAGACAAAAAGATTCTATTCTAACGCCTCCATAAACTGGTGTAGAAAATACACGAACGGACAATTGATGCCTCACTATGCACTACACTTGATTAAGCAACTCACAAAGCATAGGGAGTGAGTGAAAGTACCCCAAAGACCTTCACCGCTTCCCTTTCTTGTGTTTTGAACGTCTCTGGTCTGCTTGGTTTAGTTTGGCCATCAGTCTCAATTAAGCAACTCTCTCCACTTGTTTCACTGGAAATGCAGCATAGTTAATTGGCACTAGCCCAAGACTACAGCCTTGCATTACACTAAGTAGCACAAGATAGAAATAAATGAAGTGAAAAGCCCGTTATTGAAAGTAGGAGATTCAAATCTTCAAGGCTGTTGGGCCCATTATTACAATGAAAAAAAAAAAAAAGCACTTTATGTGACTTTCTGGACTAAACATGCAGTAATGGTGCACATAAAGCAAGAATTAAGAACTAGGGCTTGGGCTTGACTGTTTGTGATTATACCCCACGCAGTCAGATTAGCCATAACATGTGTTAAAACACTTCATTGAGGGTTGCCAAGGATGCCCTGCTTTCCATCATGTACAGTGATTTAAGCTTTTTAATGCCAACCTATAAAACAATCACATAAAGTCAGTCGGTTTAAAAGGCTGCTATGATTTGCTCCACGGAGGTCCTGAATATTGGAGTAAGGAACCGAAAGTTACACAATGCGAACGATGATGTAAGTCAGATCAATGGGGTCTTGATGGAAAAAAATATCCACGAGCACTTGAACATTCGGCCTTGTTACTTTATATATATATATATATATATAATAGTGAGCGCAAGTGAGTTTTTTCTTCATGTTGTAAATACATCAGCCTAACATTCAAGGTAGAGGATTTATAGAAATAAAATGACCCTGAATAACATTTATTCTTACTTTTGTCGCATTACAGATAAATAATATGGTAAATGTGTATTGCTTTCTGGGGGAGAAATAAGGGTGAGATCAATAGGACCATTAAAATGCTGGGAATGAGCATTATTTAGTGCAAGACATGAACATTAGTCAGCCACCCTTTGGGACACAAGCCAGATGATATCACGGCCACTCCAAGCGTCCGCCTCGCCATTAGAAAGCGTCAGGAGATCATTTGTTGATTCCCATTTCTGTTTCTGCAAGATGAAGAGCTCTCATTTCCGACATCATTATTACATTTTTGTTTACATTCTGTCAGAAGATCAAACGTGAGATAACAAAAAGTGTGCATGAACGGTTCTATTATCTCCAAATACAATAAATTTAGATTTTCTCTTTTTATGATTTTGTTTTTTCATAATTCATACTAACAAGCATGTCCAAGTACACCTTGTAAAAGGAGACTGAAATTGGAAGGCCCAAATTCCGAACCTCACACACACACATGCACACACACACAGTTTCTCTCTCCACCACATTCCAAGCGGGTCAGTGAATTTAATATTCAGCTTCTAGTGGCTCTGGTCTTCCATGTCCTTGACCTTGGTGCTACTGGCGGTCACCTCTTACTGGGGGGTCGGCCTGACTGGCATGTTTATAACTGCACAGGACACACACCATCATCCAGAAGAAGAGTGGAATATGACTCATTTTAAATAATGACGTGATGACAACCAGTGCAGTGATTTTTTTGAAGCTGAATAAAATTTTAATGAAATAATGAATGTCTAGTTAATAAAGTTTCCACAATGTGACCAACACAATGTCAAGGTACCATTGTAACTTTAATTTATACACACAGTCTCAGAGAGTCAGAGCGAGCCCCAGTTCACCTGAGTTCAAGTGGAACACCAAGTAACTCTGATGCACTCGACTAGTTCATCGTGATACCTTCTTTTATTAGATAGAAGGAGAGATCAGTCGTTATCATCGTCCTCAGTCTGGATGATGGCGATTATATTACCATGGCTACTGCAAATATATTTTTGTATCTGCAGTCACAAAGAAAGTTAGTGTAAGAAGTAATGTTGCAAGGGGTTGCATTTTGTGTATCGTTTTGCAGTTAGTCCTCATTATTTTAAAATAAACTCAGTTGTGCATAGCTAAATACTTTTTAGCTGTACTACTTTGAAGCTTGTGTTTAGTAAGCTTGTTATGTTAAATGCGGAATAAATTATGCATTAAAATGTGTTTTGGTGGCGCGGTGGGCACCGGTTAGCACGTCCGACCCTTGTTGACTCATTGTGGTTATGCTTTTCAACATCAAGCTACATGTCAACCCTTACGGTGCACAGCATGAACTCAACCACTTGTCAGGAAAGCATCTTTGAAAGCATTATTTTTCTGACACATGTGTTTGGATTTTGTATCACAAGACTGTATAATCTACGCCTTGGCTGAATGAGGCTTCGAAAACAATGTGCTCAGGGAGAAATTTCCATCAGTGTTTTTCCCTTCGGAGTAAATGTGGCTAATTCAAGCCTAAAGTAATTGCCATCAAACGAATGAGCTAAAAAAGCAATAAGAGGGTTATTACAATGACATACCAGCACTAGATCAATGTGAAGTCTTTGCCCTGGAGGTTATCAATTACATTCTAATGATTTTGTCATCCTCTTACAACAATAACTTCCTCCCCGTTTGCCTTTGCTTTGGTGAGCCTTGATTTATGCTTTTAATATTTTTGACGGCAAAAAATAAATTGATGGACAATTGTGTCATTACCAAGATGATGGAAAGAAATATTGTTGCGATTCATTTTCCTTTTCTGCTTTAATTAGTTTACTTCTCCGTCTCATCCATCATTAGCCCTGGAAATGAAATGTAGAGTTGAGTGGAAAAAAGAGCAAGAGCTCTCTCTGTGTTTTACATTCCACTTCCAAGGAGAAATAAATGTTGGCTACATTATTCATGGGGTTTTCCATAACTTTAATCCGATTTCCCGCTGACAATATCTCACTTTACAAAGCCTGGCCATTTCTTTCATTTCTGCAAATGCGTGGATGCATTAACAGAGTTGCCGCTGATAGTGTCATATTTCATTGTGTTGCGCTGTGTTTAAGTGTAAATGATGCAGATTATATCCGGGCTTTTTTTTCAGTATCTGGTAGTGACATCACTTCATGCCTAGACTGACACTCCAAAAAAGATCAAAACCATTAAAAAAAAAAAGTTGACTCAAAACATCGGAATTAGACGATCTTTGTGAGTGGCGCATATTTTTGAGTTTGCGGATGGATCTTAAGTGTCTGACATCTTCAAAAGTTCAAACGAGGAGGCGGGCCTTCCCCACAGTGATTTGATGAACAGATGACGATCCCTCAGTGTCTCTTCATAAAAGATGAGCTATAAGATCAGCAATTAAAATTAACGGACGACTCAGCTGACACTGAGAGGATATTTCCATCTGAGCTGGTATGTCAAAACCTTCCAGAAATTTGAAATAAATCAATTCAGACATGATAGTGCACAGCAATTAGCTCCTGACACGATCCTAAAAATTATACAATTAACTGTCTTATAATAGTGGATGTTTAAATTGGTGGATCCATGAAGAAGCAATTGCACTATTATTACTATTATTACAAATTCTGTCATAAAGATTACAATTAACCAAGTGGTTATTATTCCATGTCATTACTCTTCAAAGTGCTGGCAAAAGCTAATTGGTCTTAAAGGCTAACACATTTACTTTTATTCTCTTTGTGATCTCATCCTTAAAGGATATTCATCATTTGTTTTGTATTTATTGGATTGATATACATTTTAAAACATTTTGTGTTAGCTATAAAATGGAATATTACCTTTTGTATGACTGATGAGGACTGGGTGTTTAGCATTGCTGCTTCACAGTTCTGGGGTTTGAATGTTGCCTCCGGCCCACCTGTTTGGAAGTTCCAGAGAAATAATATAATTTATTAGATTGTTATGGTAAGTTTCAGATCAGACAAGGGATGCATTACAGATTCATGCAGTTCAGAGGAAAAAAAATAAAACGGACACGCACAGTCTCATCAATATATGAATTAGGAGGTTGGGTTGTTTCATTGTTTTTTCCTGGCTCTTTATTTGACTATGCTCCCCTTGTGTTTTGGCTTCGTTTCTCAAGTGCAAATTAGCTGTCAGTTTCAACTAGGAAAAGCTCATTTGTGCATGTGTTGAATATTTCACGCAACACATCCACCGGCGTGTGAACAAATGTGTAAAAACATGCAGAGCGGCGACCAGCAAAACCTCGTAGCAGCTTTAGCACGTATGCTGGAGTGACTTTTGTTCCTTTTTTTTTCATCAATATTCGAGGATAAAGCAATGATGATCCTTAGTCACCAACCTTCTTTCAGTGGCCGTGAGTGTGATGTTCCTTCAAGCTGATATTTGTAGTGGCGCCACATTCTCCGATAATCCTCCTCTGGATTGGCTGCAGCCCGTCATCGCTCAGCCCTGAAGGTCACTGTGTGAGGAGCATCAGTAAAACACAGTGACCTGCAGCAAAACCACCTCAGACCCGAACAAGCCTCTGTCTGTGTTTGCATATCGATTAAAACCGAACCATCAACACGGCTAATTAAGAAAACACTTATATTAACTGCTATTCTCAAAGTGTGAGCAAAAGGGCCCCCTCTAGTGGTATATGAAACAATCAAAGATACCCGAGTATGGTTCAGTTGTTTTTAACTTTAATTTTAATGTTGGTAAAGATGGTGGTTGGATAAGAAATATTAGAAGTTGTGACCTACTTTATTCTTTGTCCATTTAGCATCCAAACTTTGAGATCCTAAGTTTTTGAATAAACAGCAGTTTTCCATAGCGCTTGTCTTTATTGGGGTCACAAGTGAGCTCCAGTCTTCCCTGGTCCACTTTGAGTAAGTGGCTGTGCGCTATAGACAAACAAAATTTCACACGTACATTCACACCTATGGACAATTTAGAGTCTTCAAGGAACCTAACATGCTTCGGGGATAAAAGAGGAAGCCGGAGAAAAAAGATGTAAGCAGAAACTTTTTTTAGTCACAGAGATGTCATGTTGCCAACGTAATATAAAGCTTCCATTTTGGTCCTGCTAAATTCTTGTCATTTTTTTTTCTTTCCATCGCCGTCCCCTCACTTCCTCCCACCACCAGGATGTCTCTTCTGCTGACATGCGACACGCCAAATAAATCATACATCCTGACCTTGAATCCCATCCTGACGAGTGTGAGCGAGCCTGTAAAATATATTCCGCTTATCGCTTATTTCTGGCTCACCAACTCGCAATAAATACGAGGTTGACAAAGTTGATATGGCCTGGAGGCCTCCCCCCCCCCCCTCTGGCCCATCCCGACGCAAATATCTATTCATAAAGAGGCGCGGCATAATTGTGTGATTTATGACCTTTTCACACCACTGGAGCGATTAAGTGAAGACGTCATTCGGAGCTGTCAATCACAGCGCTTGGAAACAAAACAGCACGAGGCTTTAAAAAGACTTGAGAACGACGCCTTCAAAGAAAAACCTTGACGTGTCCTTTCGGGAATGGCGTCGGGTGTAACGATGCACCTGACTGAAAGGCCACCGCCAGCGTTGATGTGCTTCTTCGTTAAGATTGTAACTGAAGACAACACAGGAAAATAACAACACAAAGCTCACACTGCACAAAATGAATTCTAAGTTTAAGACAAGTTAATTGCATCAATTATATTCCCAGCACGATCATTTTCTTTCCTGATAAGAATGGAATTGTTAAATTATTTCCTCTATGCAAAATCATCTTTTTGTTACATGAACAGATATAATCAACTGCAAGATGAGTCCCTCTATTATTAACAGTTGGCTGTCGCAATAATGAATTCTTCTTCAAAAGTGATCATTCATTCGTCTTTTTATGAACAGTGTTCCTCGATGCCTCCCTAATTTGCAATTGGTCTTTTTCCGTATTTGTCATCAAACAGTCAGCGCGACCTCACAAAATTTGACATTGCATCGAGTTTCTTCCAAGAGGCAGAAGGCAAGTGACTTTTGCTGACTTGAACAACAAAAGATGAGGATACACTTGCCCCACCCCCCAGTTTTTTTCAATTTCCTTGAAAAACACCAAATGAATTGAACTTCACTTGTGGGTGGGGAAGATAAATCAAGTGGATGTAGGAAATAGATGTACAGAGAAGATCAAACGTTGACTAATGACGTAGTAGCCACTTCAAAATGAAAGACTGCAAACTAAAATAATGGCAAACCATCATTGGGTTTGTGGAAGGAATGTAGTACATTTTTTTTCTTCGGTTGTCTGGGAAATTTAGCGAACCATTATGGCTAGCCTTCTTGCTGATTTCAGATCTATAGTTCACTATCCATTCCACTGGCAAAAGAGCACGTCTGTGACATTACTCCCAGCAACAGAAAACTCAATTGATCAGCTAGTCTTTCTATGTTCGTGTTAGCTACTATGTCTGAATTATCACCAACTTCATATATTTTATTTTCTGTCAGTTTCCCTGTTGAAAGCTGTGAAAACCCACAAAAACTTTGATATAGTGTGGGATACCTCTTGACATCAAACGATCATTCGCAGTCAAAGTAATGATTGGGTGCAAGGCGCTTGTCTTCATTGGCGTCTCTGTGGAGACACACCTGCATCTCGACAGCTCCCAGCAGGAAGAACAACTTGATGCTAATTGGCATAATCATGTGGAGTGTCTCCATGTATAAAGTGTCGCTTCGGAGCCTCCGAAAGGGCGCCGCTTTTTCGGAAAGAGATTGGAGAGGTTGGCTTCCTGTGCCATTTGGGGAATTAAAAAAAAAAGATGTTAGTATGTTTCAATCCTAGCTGGGAGAAGAAGCACTTGTACCCTCTTCTTATTTTAATCAACCCATCCCTCACCTCCCCAAAAGAAGATTAGCATGAAGTCAAATTGCATGAAATCATCAAGAAAGGTCTGGGGTTCATAAGTGCAGATAACATGGGGGTAGGGGGGAGGTCACGTCCCCCGCAGTTTCATTAGGACCATGATGTGTCCCCCCCAGGTAAACTGACAAAAAAAAAAAGAAAGGTAAAACAGAGGACTTGTGCTCCTCTTTCATCAGAACGAGCATCGAGCCTGCACAGCGTATGCTGTGCTGCAGCTGCTGATATGATTACGTTCCACCAAAAATGGTTGGGGATTAGGATTAGGAATAAGGGTTAGTTGTTAGGGTCAGGTGTCAGTGTAAGGGATTAGGGTTTAGGGTTACCGTGAGTGGTTAGGGTTGGAATAAAGTTTGGAGCTATAGCTAGGGGTAATGGGTAGGGTTAGGGCTAGGGTTAGGGTTAAGGTTAGGAGGAGGGTTTAGGGGTTAGGGATAAGGTTAGGAGTGGGTTTAGGGGTTAGGGTTTAGGTTAGGGGTTAGGGTTAATTTTAGGGTGGCGGTCAGGGGATGGGGTTAGGGTTAGTCAAGGGTTTAGGGTTAAGATTGGGGGTTAGTGTTTAGGATTAGGGGTTAGGGGCTAGGGTTAAGGTTGGGGGTTAGTTTAAGGGTTTAGGGTTAGGAATGATATAAAAGATGGTAGCTCTATTTTAATGGTGCGACAACCATAACTGATTCTTTTCCTAAATCGTAACTGTTTGCAGGAATCAAACCTGAGCAGGGAGACCCCAAATGAATTTTTAGTCTTTGAACTTGTAACCTGTAACATCTCAAAGGGTTACTATTCTAGCTTCATAAAGACTTGACCACAAGAACATATATGTATATAAAGTAAAATAAACAATTGGTTCTTCAAGGGGTCTTCTCCCCCCTCCACACACACACTTCACTTATTTCGGTCCTGTGGGCTCACTGGCTTTCAGTCTAATTAGCCGAGATAATGGAGGGTGACGCTAAATGGTGCTGGTGGGGACCAGCAGAAGGTTATTAGGTGTCCTCATTAGTGGCCAAGCAATGTGAAAGGTGCTTTAAAGTCTTATTCTGATCCTGATGGATGGACAGTGGTCCCCTGAAGTCTGTCTTAGGAGATCTGCGAGTCTGCACTGTGGAGTGTGGGGCACATGATGGAGTGTCACAAGAGTTTGCTCATTCTGTCTATTAGCTCGAATCTTTGCTGATGAGCATTTGATTCGATTTAATAGTGTGACAAACGCCAACACATGCTCACAATCACCAATACGTGATGTTTTTATATTCTGAATAACAAGTAGGGCATCAACAACTATGCCCCAGGATGTTTGCGCTTCCACTATTGTCATCTATCATTCATGTAGCAGGCGTCACTTAGTTGTTTCTGGGCAGGGTTTGTGTTGCACAATCATAACCAACAAAATGTTATAATTGTTCTGTGCGAGGCTGAATGATGCAGAGGTGGGTTGACCCTGAATGGAATATAAAATACAAATTCATCTTTCGAACCAGCATGGTGTCAACTCAAGGCCTTGGGGCTATATCTGGCCCGCGAAATCATTCCATGTGGTCTGCAAAGGCAAATCATATGCATCGACTTTCTGAGGCATGCACAATTTGTTACAAATACAAAATACATTAAAAAACATAGCTAAACCAACCATTATTTACAAAACTAGTCAATCAATTTGTTGTGTATGATGTGGTCATACATTAATACGGGTTAACAGTCATAATGGCCCTCCAGGGGACACCATAACTGAATATGGATTTCCGGCAATAGTGAATAAAACGGCAGGCTTGTCATATTTTTCAGTTTTATTGTATTACTCATAGATGCTCAGACACGTGTATATACAAATACAGATCATTTTTGTTGGCTTTTTCTCTATTTATATACTGGAAAAGAGCAGGTTTGGAAATATCTTGCTCCACTGATGACAAAGTGAGCACAGGGTACAAAGAGGAAGGACAGCGCGTGATGCGATGGATGCGACACAATCACCAGAAGACAAACATGAACGAGGGCCACACAATCTGGATCCATGGTCTTGACCTCCATTGTTTGGAGGTGAGGGGGATGCACTAGTTCTTCCATGGTACTCAGGAGCGACATCTAGGCCTACACAAGATCTAGGCGGAGGGTTGTTAAAAAGTGGGGAGAGGAGAGGCGATGGGCCCCTGTTTTGTTGACGTGTCAAAGCACAATGGTGGAGAGCGTCTAAGGCATGGGAAACACTCTCGGCTGCCAAAAAGAGGCTCGTCGCTTCCCATTCACGGCAACAGCACCACATGAGAAACACATACCAAACGCAAAGGGCTCGTACATATTTTTGTCCAACTGAGAAACCTTCACATGGATGCGCTCCTCCAAGGAGATGGGTAGCAAGTCCATGGGATGACGTCATCAGAAAGTCTTTTGCAAGAAAATAGATATAAAAAAAAAAAAAAGACAACATGGCCAAGCCCCACTGCAAGTACACAACAATGTCTGGTGGTTTTTGTACAGCACTTTTGTTATCTTGTCACTACAAGGCTTTATGACATCACTCGGATCGTAGATGCAAAGTAAAATGCACGACGTGAACGTGAGCTGAAAATCTAACACACCATAAAGAAAACAAGCAAAAAAAAACTCAAACTTTTAAAAACTATTTTTTTTCTTACGTCATTAAGTTCATGCGCATGCCACATTATGAAATCGGCAAGTTCCTTCCAGATTCCATCCAGTTCTTTCTCATGCTTTCCCAAACTGAAGGCAACAAAAAAGGGTCCAAGTTAAGTCCTTAAAATCCTCGCGTGAAGAGATGGCAAAGGTTATCTTCTGCCCACTGGAGTGCGTACCAACTTTTAACATATTAGCTCGGAGCTTCATTAGGCATTGAGGATCTCAGCGTACAATGCATTGTTTGAAAGCACTCAGCAAAACCCAGCAATATTACCATATTCTTTTTTTGTTGATTTTTTTTAGAAAAGACATAAGAACCAAATTAATACTTTAATATCAAACACTATTTACAACAAGGAGTCTTCCCTAATAATAATAATAATAGTTTTATCATCATCATAACAGTAATTATACAGTTTTAACAATGATTTTTTTTTTTTAACTTTAGTCATCCAGAAGGTACAAAACAGATGCTATAACCTACCACTACATGTTTGATGGTTGACTACCTCAGGATACACAGTATCCAGTTTTTAAGTTGATCCTCATTTCCAAGGTTAGGCCGTGGTATACAATAAAATAGGATGATAGCAAACTTAAAAAAAAAAAAGACAGGCAGTAATATTGGTAATCACAAAAGAGGGTCAACTTGAAGCTGGTTTATCTGATAGAACGGAAAATGTCTATTGTGACATTGATACCTCATTCAATGGCCTGAAGTCAAGCAACAGCTGAGTAGCTAGTGTACATTTTTAGCATAGCTAATAAAAAAAGGCTTTGATAGGCTACAAAGGCAGAGACACATTTGAAAAGTAGAAATAAGCAACATTTGAAAAGTAGAAATAAGCAAACATGAAACAGTGTTTGAAGGCGCATGAGGGCCACAGTGAAAAGAAAGTAAATAAAAGTTGTAACATGTCAAACGACAAGAATCACGTCTTTATTTTGTATTGTAAAAACTAATTATGTGGGGGGGGGAAATCGATTAATTGGGGCATTAGTTGACCTTTTTTACGATTTTTTCACGTTTCTTATTTACTTTGAAAATTATGACTTGATTCTCCTCATCTACATTTTTCAGTGTGGCCTTAACACGTTCTAATTTTGAAGAATGAATGATTCCAAACTGCATTTTCCAAAAAGTTTCATGAATTTTTATTCATTTATTTACTTCACACCAGGCACCCTTAACAATGATATTACCTTCAGCTACCCCACGTCTCAGAACCCCTCCTGCGGGATTCCATTTCCGTCACTCACCACTTCCCTCAAACAGCAAGGTCACCGATGCCTTATAACCCCGCCGCCCCAAATGAAATCTACACCCCTTCTCCCGAGACCCCCCTTCCTTCAAGCCCTCTACCGTCTATTTTTAATACCAGGAATAACTCCCCTTTGCGGCAACATGGGGTTCGCATGCCTATCATTTTGAACCTCATTAGAGTCACTTAAACCAGCAACACGAGGAGCTGACATTGGGCATCTACGTTTCTGTGTTTTCTGGGGGCTTATTTGGCACTTTTTGGAGTTTTCCCAATCTTTGAGAAAAAGACAGCAGGAGCGATTGTGACGGAATGAAGCTGAACGTTATTAAACACAGTGACCGTATCCTTGATTATAAGTGCTATCTTTATAAAGCCAAAAGGACAGAACTGCTGTGCTTTGCATTGAATTAAGCAGAGCAATGAATCTGTGCCGTCCGTGTACCTGCAGCTAGCCTCTTTTAGAATCCACGGACTAATATCTGACCCATTACCACTGGTGAGGTGAAAGGGTCTTTTAAGCTGCTAACAATTTTCAATCTTTGGATTTGGATTATGGATGCGAGCATATAGCGTAAGTGGATGGAGCCAAGAGAACAGTTCTTTGTCCAGCTCAGTAAACACAAAATGAGTGTGACTGCTGCCGTGAAATTGCAACCCCTAAAAGACATCGATCCTCCATCTAGTAGCGGCCCGCAAAGCGCCTGCTGGGAGTCTACGTTTCTCTGTTTTGTTATACGCAGCAAACCACGAGACTTTGGGTTTGGATTTCTTGAATAATCGAAAGCTAAGAATTGGATCCAATGTGTGGAATTGATTGTTGAATAATGATGTCTTTTTGTCACAATTGAGTCTGTTCTATGAATAATATTCCTCTGCCCAACACAACCCTGTTGTGTAAATTGGAGCTCAGAACATGCTGAAAGTAAATTGCATTTAAAAAAAATACGATTAATTCATCGTTAATTTTCCCCCATTGTCAATTATGGGGAATTTCGTCAAATACCCATCCTCGGTCATGTATATACAGTAGCTTATGCTCCTCTGACACAGTCGGGTGTTACTATTAAATTAGGAAACAACTGGACATCATTAGGTTAAGGTGCAGGCTGTGTACATTTTTTTTTCCAGTGCTTGGGCTCCCAAACTGCTAGTCCGTTTTCTTCACTGCCATCGTTTTGACCCGCTGGGTCAAACGTCAGACTTTATGCACCGAGCAGAACACGAAGCCAACACAACGGAGAAAGATACCTACACACTTATGTACAGTCCTTCCTAAGAGTCTACTGTCTTCACTTTCCTACTCTGTAAACGATGCTACTGAACACAACATGGTAAGAACAACAAAACACTGAAGAGATTTGTTGAGCATGTGTGTGTTTGTGTGTGTGTGTACTGCATTTGTGTGTGCTGAAATGGTTAAAAACAATGTAAAGCGCTGTCACAGGAAAGTAAGAATCACTAAGTGTCAGAAAAAAAATAGATTTGGCATCTTAGGCTTGCGAGGGGGGTTGTCTCTCCCGCTTTTTTCCCCACTCACAAACGGCGAGACACTTAAAACTTTGTCTGGGGGAAAAAAAAAATCGAGGGATTCCTTGCGAAGCCTGCTGGGATGCCCCAATCAAGCAAAACAAGCTCCACCCTCAAATCCCGCCCCTTTTCCCTGCAACCATGGGCAGATTCAGGCCACGCTGGGTGTAAATTGCCCCTCTGGGACAGGTGGAGGCGCTATAAGATGAAGAGCGCCGCCAGGCTGAGCAGCAGTGAAGCCACGAGTCGACTGAAGGGGGGCGGGTGCGGTGCAGCGTTTGTCTCCTCGCTCCGGGAGGGCTCGGCGGGTTCATGGCTGGTGTCGTCTAAACAATGGGGGGAAAGAATGCTACTTTACACTCAAATATTAACACTCTTTTGACTCCACATCAAATCCTTCCATTGTTTGTCATATGAAGTGGGACTGTCAAAATAATAGAGCCACATAAGGATTATTGACTCATGTTAACTCTATTAGACACTATTAGTGGATTCTGAGTTGCCATATGAACTTGGGTTGCTATGTCATACGAATACAGTGGTACCTTGATTTGTGAATTTGATTTGTTGTGGCACCAAGCTTTAGTCAATTTTGCCAAGGTCAAAAAAATTGGGTCGTTTCGTATCAAACAACTCCAAAAATGGAGAGTTGGGTCAAATTGACCTAAACTTGTTGGGAAGTCTATTTTTGATCTAGATTGTTTTGTATTTATTCTTTTAGCTGTGTATACGGGGGTCCGTGTTCCCCAATATACACCACAAATTTGGGGGTCCAGGTTAGCGCGAAGAAATAAACTGACCACGTCAAGTGTAGGTGTAACTCTAGTTTTCATTTGTTGAAAGGGCGTGACCTAATTAGTGAAATCAAAAGCTGTTGGTAAGCGAACAAATGTGAATTGTGGCTAACAGCAGCTCCTTTAGAGTGTTCTCTATTTATATTTCTGTGTTTGACAGTTTTGATCGAGTAAACAGAATACATTTTACCGGCCACTTGTGAGGGCATTACAAAACCTTCTTTTTTCTTCACTCGCATTGGAAGCTCGCATTTAACCCCAATTTTGGCTCCCAACTTCTTAAAAGAAAACAAAAATCAACCGAGCGTCGACTTGTAACGTATGAAACATGAAAGGCCGTGTGAGTCAAAGTACCACTGTAGAGCGTTATTCTCCGACGTGAGCATTTTCTATGAGCAGTAAAGGAGCAGGACCATGCAAAGGGGCAAAGCAGACATCACAAAGCTGGTATCAGGCAGTGCACAGCTTATGTTTTGAAGCAAGCATCGCAGACAACTGAGGCATGCAAAGTGTAGACAGTACTGTAGAAGCAGGCACGGCAGGGTGGGCAAGGGGCCAGGCGCAAAGAGCGGAAGGTAGGGCATCAATGTCAAAGGCCTTTGCACGTCCGCACGTTGTCTTCACATGTCAATGTGCAATGCAATTCTAAACCAATGTCAGAATATCTTGTTGTGACGACTGCGCCATGTGTGTCCCGAAAACAAAATGCAAGCTCATGAGTACGGAAATGAAAACAATGACAAAAAATGGAGTTGCAAAAGTGGTTCTAACTTTAATTGGATTTTTTTCTGCTTCTAAAAAAAATAATCTTCTTACTCTAGAGCTGTGAAAGCCTCAATATCAAATCTTGTAATTCTTGTTAATGTTTTCATCGGAGAGTGACATTATTTGTCTGAAAATTGCTCCACTAACTTAACCAAATATCTTTGTGAAGGCATGGCGCTATGTTGGATTTTGAGGAGATCATGCGAGGGATGTGAAGTTCAGACAGCGTGGCGAGAGGAAGGCATGGAGGCAGACAGATGTACGAAGAGAGTAAAAAAAAAGCAGGAAGCCATACTAACCTCGTGGTTCTAACGTATTGTCTACTTTGTCGTTAACATCAAAAACACGGTCATGTACCCCTATAGTTCTCACACAGCTGTCTATAAACAGAAGATAGGGAGAATGAAATCATCATCAATAGAGGTTTATACACCCCAGGTAGACATTTGAAGCCCCCCTCTCAGCCCTGACAGTCAACACGTCAAGCAACAAAGCTCATGGCAACATTCAGATGAAATACGGAGGACGAGAGCTGGCCTCCTACTTTGGATGTTTGTTTTTTTAAGTCAAACATATTCTTAGCGAGTAGCGGCAGTTTGGAGACAAATGAGAGCGGCATGTCGGGACAGCCAGCAAAAAAAGCTTTGTCGTGAAGTTGAGAGACGACATCGAGCTCTTTGTTGTTGTTGTTGTTTTTTTTAAACACATTAACTGTGCACTTCAACGGGCTCCACTTACAAAGCCTCGCTTAGCACTTACTTGATGGTCGGACGAAAACCTTCAGCTTCAGGCAGGTTTTCTTCCCGTTCTCAGCGACGGTGGAGGCTGGAAAACAAAACATTCAAATTGGAGGAGAGGATTAATGATGCATCGTACGCATCGGCCAACAACCCTCCCAAAAAAAGACATTTAAGGGCTATACTCCAAAGAAATAAAGGAACATTATGAGAATAGCGTTGCTGTGCAAAAACCACGATCGTCCTTATTTCAACTCAGGTAAAAGTAAAACTATGACTTCATTCACTCAAGTTGGAAAACCAAGTTTATTATTAGAAAATGAATGGAAAAAAAATCTCAGAAAATTTTAATTTTACTTTATTTTTCACAAATTATAAAAAGTATGATATAATTGTTGAAAAATCTTCCCTTAGACAAAGCTCAGGTGTGTCTTTTCTGAGTGCTCAGACAAAAGATCCACTCACAGCTACTGTACAGGCTGTGCCACATGTGCCATGTCAGGCAACAGAGTGCTCTTATAATCCCTCGTGCCAATATAGTGTGTGTGCTGGTTGACCACTAATGGCAACGTAGTGAGGCACCAGGTGTTGTCTCCACTAAAATGGGGATTGGGGGTGAGGGGGTCAAACACATGTCACTTGGAGTGCGGCGGGACCATCCATCCTGGGGAGCATTTTAAAAATACACAGGTCACGACTTTGGATTTTAACACAAAACAAGAGTTGTTTTAAAATACCTTTGTACCCACTCAGTCATCACCAAAATGATTCAACTCGTACTAGAGGGGAGCAGATATAAAAAAATCTACTGCTGACTTGCGTTTTTCTAAATGAATATAAAATCAATTTTTCTATCAAAGGCACACTTATTTTTTTTCCTCCAAATTTCCACAGCTCATCAAGCCTCCATCTTGCCGGTGTTATCCCTCTCGAGTGCTCTGTTAGCGTTAATGTTGACGCTACATCAGCTTTTATGTGCTCCTCGGTCATGTGTCAGCGTGCGCGGGAGGTGACTGGTAGATCAGATTAGATGCTCTTTTCCACAGCAGAGTAGAGAGCGCCAGCCCTTATCGTTATTATTTCGGCACACGCTAACGAACCTCGGCCGTAGTCGCACAATGGATGTTATTCTTCTTATCTTCCACTATTATATTTGATGTACACACAAAGATAACAAACACACAATTAGTGGCACGCACACATCTTCCAGATGTCTTATCTTCATCATCATCACCATCGTCATGGGCAGATCTGAGCCCCGGCCATCGACACGAGTTACTTAGCGGCGGCAGCTGGTCGCGAGAGAAGTACGGCTGCCACGAAAAAAAGGGCAAAGAGCACGTGGAGGGGTCTCCGTCGTGATGACAGTGAAGCTGAGCCGCTGGCATATTTAGACGTTTGTTCACAGCGCACATGGTCTGCGGCGAATGAGTTATAAAAACATTACATGAGCGACAAGAGAGCGCTTTTTATCGATGCGTGTACACGACAGAGGCCAAAGTTCTCCAAGCTACAAGATATTTACAGCTGCAATTAGATACTCTGAATAGTGAATACAATTAGAAGAAATCTATTTCAATCAAAACTTTTTTATTTTGATGTATTGAACTGAACTGTTGTGAGGAAATTGGGAATGATGTTATAGCATAGGCTTAGTAACTTCTCTATATTTGATTGTTGGTCATCATGGTGGTACTTTGAGTGCGAATTAATTTTTAGGTGATAGTTGATATCTGTATTAATAGAGTCAACTGGAAATTTGCTCTGAACCATGATTCCCAAATGCTTAAAAAGGAAGTCAGTGAATTTGGCTCCATCCTAGTGGGAAAAGTCCAGCGGCCAAGCCCGGATGTGTTAATGTCTGGGACGCTCCACATGACCGGGGCGTGTTGTTGCTTCTACAAAAGAAAGATGAAGCTTTGGCTCCACATGCCTGTCTTGTTAGCAGAAGCTCAATTTCTGAAGAGGATCCCTCCACCCTGGCCCATGCGGCCCATGCCTGTGCCTGTTTATTTTGGATTAACATACAGCATAGAGCCGGTTTATTGTTCTAGTACGCTCTAACATCAACACCTGCTATTCTGGTTCCCATCAGACCAGCCAGCCTCCTCCATCAATCCATGCAGAATGAGCAGAGGGGCGGCTTGGAGAAATGTTGTCCCAGAGATGGGCAGAAGGAGGGAGGGGGGGCTGCAGGGATATTTGGCGGGTCAGGACGGCGGGTCAGGTTACTTCTTCAAGCCCCGTCCCAAAGCTGGTAATGGCCGGTCCCTGCAGTGCATTGCATTATGCATCAGCATTAAGGCAAATGGAATGAAGCAGAATCCAATTACGGAAAAACAAACAGGTGGGCTCAACGCGGCTTAGGTGCTGTATTGTTTCAATCACGCATCGAGCCAAACCTTATTGCATCTGTAATGTTATCTGCAAAACACATTTCCTTGACCATTCCGTTGGAAATTTCTGCGGTCGCCGGAAAATATTGTTTATATCACGGATAAAGAATTTCTTTTTACAAAATGACCCTGGGGTAGCTTGGTGACCATGTCTGCCTCATATGAGAGGCCATTTTGTTCAGAGCCTGTTCTGTAATTTATTTTAAATAATGTAAATTAATTTGTATATTTAATACCCTTTACAATCATAAAATTATACTTATGTCTTCAATTATTTTAAGACTTTTGAAAGATTGATTTAAGTCATGTTACTGCTAATTAAGGCCTTGTTTTTAAATTCATGGTTTCAATACTTTAAGATTTTTTAAGGGTACGTACTAGGACAAGAATTCAACTGCCATATGCTTTGACCACAGTCTCTAAATAAATACAGCGCCACTCATTTTAACAATGAAATAGTTCAAGTCTTGCATTTTGAATCTGTCGCCGGCTGTGATAGTGATGATGATGATGATTAGCGCTGACATTTACACGCAGAATTCACATTGAACATCTGCTGTTCTTCAGAATAGCACCATTAACAGGACCTTTATATTGAAATGAGCCGGCGGCAGAGAGCCAACCAGAATTTATTCCCTTTTATTTTATTCCTAGCATGACATTAGAAATACGGGTGCAGTATGATTATTGCATTTTGATATATACGTCCAAATGCTCAATAGTGATTGGTAAAACCAAAAACATGTTCTGTTCAAGTGTTGAGATATTTTGAATTAAAATCTCTTCTCAGAGAGGTAAATTCATAGAGATTATTAATACTAGCAGATTTCTTCTACACAATCTCTTGACTGTGACGTCAATGTGGGCTAAACAGAACGAGGATTCCAGTGCAGAACATTCCGAACCGGGTAGCTCTGCCAGCTCACCGGAGAAAGGAACGTCGTGCCGAGTTGGTTTTGGCTTTACGAAAATGCAGCTGTGTTTGGGAACAGCAGATTCCAGGAGTCTGGGTTTATATAAACCAAGAGAGAGGGCCGCACTGATAAATATGTGTAAAACTTTGCTTTGTCATGTGTACATTTGCATTTACTAATGAGAGCATTTGCAAAGTTTGTCTCCAGGGCAAGGAGACTACGAAAGAGTCGACTTCAGAAAAGTTAGAAGTAAGGCAGGCATCCGGGGATGACTTTTAAATAGTGCATCTATTGTCAAGAACAGCATGCACCTAGCAACAAATAGAAGAAAACAGTAAAAACTACAGATCATCATCGAGAATCTACATGCGTGCTTGTGCTTGTCTGCATGCTGTGAGGGAGTAAGAAGATGGAAGAGCATCCACAGTGCCGAGGCCCATTAAGCAGATGCTACTGCGGTGAGTGCGCTACAGGAAAGAAATGATGAAGTAGGGAAATAGAAGAAATTGCATGCACGCAGCTGCGGAGACATGTCCCAATGGCCCGACATCTTCGAGCTTCCAGCCGATGTAAACCAAAGTCATTATTTAGGCAACCAATGCCAAGGTGAAAAGGTCACATCAATGAGGAATAACAAGGGTGAAAGGAAATGGCTCTGTTTTCCTTCTTATTTGCTTTCCTGTAAATCACTGCGTTATGTTATTGAATAGCAGATTCTGAGAATTGAACACATAAATTCAGGGTTGACACCTTGGTGGATTCAGCTCAAACTAATTGAGGTCAAATGTCTACTGATTGTAATTTCCAATCAATTTTCCTCATCCATAATTATCTATAACTTTTAGCGATGTGTTGAAAATCGACAAGGCTAAACTGTGATCCAAAGTAGCATCGACACGTTGGTCGTATTCATACTTAAAATCACAATAAACTGTGATTTGTGGAGTTGAGCTTTTTAAAGCGACCACACTATAATAAATCACAGTACATAATGTTTCATTGCTGCACTTAGTCTATATCCTGTTATCATAATATTGTTGTTATGGCCTTGGTTTCCACGAAATGCTCAAAGTGCAAGCATATGTGAGTGTGCATAAGCATAATGACGGAAGAGGAAGGAGGCAAAACAACAATGCACGGGAAATAAACAATTAGGAATAATTGGCAATTATCAATACAAGTCACAGGTTAACGACCAATGATAGCGTCTTCATGGTGGTGAATCATGATCAACTTATAAATACACCCAGTTGAAGCATCAGTAATTGTGGTTGACAAATATAGACACGTACATCACATACTTAGGATAAGTTTCTATCTACTTTCTCAGAATTCTCTCACGTTTCAGCACTTTGTCTTGTTTCTGTCTGGTGAGCATGTTTGAAGCTTTTTTGTATCCATGTACACATGGTCACCAGGCATATCAATCTAGTTTTAGACAGCATGCAATGAACTAGTATGCCAGAATAAATCCACCTATCGAAAATGGATGAGTATCGTTCCCAAGGACACATACGCTTGACATTCATACGATGAGCAGCCACACATTATGAGGTCCGACACACTTGGTGAAAATGCTGAATTTGTGTTTAACTCGTTCAATGCCAGCCCAGTGAAAATCGATTATTTGACGTTGGTAGTGAATGAGTTAATATCCTCTTGTGTGCAAATCATTTTTTCTCTATATTTTACAATTATACATTGATGAGCCAATAAGGCTTTGATTATGAGGGATGTGAGGTGAACATGGAGGATGTGCTGTGAAAATGGAGGAGCAAAAGAGGAAGTGGGACAGCCGTCCATCAATCAGGCCCGTAATGACGTATTCTAGACAGCGTGCGGCTACTATCCCTCTTCATTCATGTGCGTAGAAAATAGGCGACACATGCGTATGTGCGTGAAGGTCCAAGGCACATAACTCCATGCCGGTGACAGGCTTGATTCTTCATACAAACAGATGAGAGGGCTGCGTTATGGCGGCACCCATATGTAGGTTCCACCCTTGTGCCGCCAATGGAACGGGTGTCAGCTCTTTGTCACCATTAGTCAGCCTCCCAAAGAGCTAACGATCCCGACTCTAAACATCGAACCCCTTTTTAATTTGTCCATAAACCCTATAATCTTTATATGAGATGCCAACACAGTATGGAATGAAAAATTCTACTTGATGAAATTTTAAATGCTAGGAATGCAGATCCACTGTACCTAATGCTGTGGTCTTAGAGAATCACCACATGACCACATCAAGTATCCCACCCAGTCAGCCTGGCTATCTTTTCAGATGAGCTGATATTGGATATCTGCCCTCTTTCAGATTACTCAAATACAAGATGGTGTTCATATTATGAAAAAAACATGCTTGCATCAGCATTCCGGGAGATGGCTTTCACTTAAACCGCCGCAGCCTTGTGATCCCTGACCCGAGAAGCGCTCCTGCTGTCCTCGCTTATCTCTCCTGTCTGTCCAAGAAACTCACTCAGTCCTCACTCTTAATGCTAGCTTTTGCTGAATTGCTTATGTATGTGCTCAGCGCTACGGTTTTAAATCCCGCTGTTGATTTTGACACACACTGACAATAACCCACCTCAGAAGCCAAGACAGTTTTGCAGGGAATAAAAAAAAAAGCACATTTAAACTGAACTAATATTTTATGTGTGGGTTCCACAAGTAACATTTAATATTTAGCTCCAACATTGCTACATTTTGCAAAGCACCTCAGTGTCCAATAAAGACATCGCGCCAATAAAAAGGATTTACAATGGAAACTCCGAGGTAGACCGCAATGTGTTTTGGGATGCTGGTTGATGTCAGATTTGTTTGTACTGTATTTCGTAACCTATTTGTAATAATCTGTTCCAAGATCATATATTATTGATTTTACTGCACGGACATTTTAACATTCCCAACAGTCATACGTACTTTTTTAATATTATTTTTCTTTGGAGTCATTTTCACAATGTATCAAAACTAGTTTTTTAATCAGGAAAACTATGTTTTTGAAAGGAAAATCATAAAAGTCCCGATTTATGTCAATGGTATAATAATTCCAGTTCACTATTCGCATAATATATATTTTTGACGGTGACAAGATGCTGATATTAAACAAAACTGAAGAATGATGACATCCATGTGAGTACACTCCCGCTGCCCCGCTCATGCTGATGAATCTCTTTTGGTTAGTAGAGCAGAGCACGCCGCCTCGTCTTATTTAATTTCTTCAGATGCAACAAAAATCACCTCTCGACCCGCAGTAAACTGCAGGGGCGAAAACATCATTAAGCCGCGCTTTCTGCACATAAATATGATGTGACGTCTTAATACTAATCTACAAACAAGAAAGCTAATCAATCATACCCCTGACCATTCATTTTTCATCCTGCTTTCGCCTCAGCCTCTGAATTTTATTAGAGATGACAAACGGCCACGATGGCTGTTTATGCATGCATGAACTATATGTATGTATTCCATTAAGGACCGTTTTAAATATGAGTGAGACCTGTAGGGAAATAACGATTGGGGAAACTCCCCATCCAAAATTTCCAAATAATCGATGTCACGAATCCTTTAAAAAATATACTGCTCACCCTCATATCGTACATGAGTGCAGAATTTATGACTAATCTCGACGTTCAAGGATTGTGACCTTTGTCACAGGACACATTGGCATTTGTGTTTGGTGCAGGTGTGCAGTATGGCCTACTTGGGCGGCTAATGATGCATAGAATTTTCTCTGTTAGCTACGCAACACCACACAACACTATCCACTCACACTGGGAAGGCAAATGTGCTACAAGGTCACCGTCTAACTGCTGAGTCTGTGCTGAGCTGCAGAGCTCGTCAACATTTTCAAACTGGAAATGTGATGTAGAGTTTATTTATGCAGCCATGGCAACATTCTGTGTTACTTAGATTGGATGTTATTGTCTTAATTACTTTTCCTGCAGGGAACTAAAAGGTCATTTTGTTGCCCCAGTTAATCAAGCACTACAATTGGATGACTGGTGAATATAAAACGATGTTGTTTTCTTTATTTGAATTGCATTAGTATTGCAGTTCATTTTTATAATTGTTTTTAAACACATTGATTAATAAGTGGCTCGTTTTCTGAGTCTCTTGTCTGTTATGCGAGGGGGCCCCAGGGATCATGTTTAGGGCCCCTCTCTATTAATTTAGTAGTTTAACTAATTGGTTGTGGAAACGTTTGTCTGACAGTTCGATGTGGCTCAATAAATGTATTTGTACTTTTTTACTTAGGGGGCAGACAGTACGCAATTTGAGTGTTACACATATTTGCTAAATCTTTAAACCTTCCTTACCCACTTTACATGATTAATAGACTCGATGATGGTTTGGCAGCAATTATCCTCGTATCTGTACCAATTAATCCTCTTTGGACCAACCTTGTGTAGCTGATCACAATGCATTGCGCTTCTTGTTTGTTTCAGAAATTAACAGTTTAATTACAGAACTCAACATGACGCCTTGACATTAAATCTGCAACATTTACCCCCCAGTCAGAACTCTTAGGAGGCGCTACCAAAAATCCATCTGCTTCGAAAGACATTTGGGTAATGTGGCATTTTATATCCAAACCACCTCACAAGATGGGTACAGCCGCTGAATCATGACTAAGGCTGCAGCTATGAAACATTTTGGCATTTCAATATCCTATTGGAAATTCTATTGAATAATCTACTTGGTAAAATAACAATTATGAATACAAACTAGGCCAAATCTTTCATTATTTTATAGTTGCTTTAGTCCCAGTTGCAAGAAGGCTGAACGTAGAAGCAATTGTTTACAGATAACTGTTGTCACCAGTTTGCAACAGTTGGCTCAAACGCTCCCATGTTAATACATTGAACCAAGCATGTAAGCACGTTACGCACACAGGAAACGGAGAGTGTCCTGAAACAATATTTAACGCTCAGATGACCATAAAGCAAAGCCAGTAGACCTGCTGGTGGCACACAAACAAGATTAGCCAAAGATTTTCCGCAGCTGTGGCATTCAGTTTTGCTCTTTTAAAAGGATTAGAGATAAAAGATTAGAGATAATCAAGTCTGAGCCTCTGTTTTTTTTTTCCACCATCTTAACTCCTGAATATTCACAATAACGGCATATTAAACTCAAATGTAACCTGAGAGAATCACAGCAATTAGGTTGCCCGTCTAGTGCTTTAATTTAACAGCCTCAGTTGAATAGTTGTATTTATCACGGGATTATTGGAACTGCATCGGAATACAAAGATGCAGTTTGAGAGGTCTCTTGTACTTCTACTACAGAGAAACTTTGCTTTATGGCGGTGATGACTATAGTGGAGAATGAAACAGACGCAAGTAGATGAATGAATGGTACAAGTGTATTTGCCTTAATCTTCCTTCAGCTCTAGATTCTGTCGACCAAAGAGACAGGCCAATCCGTCAGCGGCCGTCCCGGCTGCTTTTTATGGACATTGGAGCTGGACACAATGGCGGCGGGAAATCACATGTCAGACGACTTCATGCTAGATGACTTTAATATCCGCCATGCTAGCCAAAGAGCCAGTATGCTCGAATCATTCAATAGCCAATGAAGCCGCGGGACACAAAAGCAATACGCCGTGCTACAGCCAAATGCATGTGTTCCATGGAAGCCTCGTCGGTCGCAGGGTAATTTAATCTGGCCCCCAGGACAAGCATCTCTCAGCAGCAAAAAATAAACGTTACAAGTAGTGACATGAGCAAGTGGAGGAGTTGTGTAACCCACCGTTAACCCCTATCCAGCTCTCCACCTCCTCTCATCTTCATTAGCAAGACACTGTGTAATTTGGGTCAAAATGACAAGGAGCTTATTGCGAATTTTGATAAAGATAAATAGTCAGATAAGTGTAAGGCCTCCAGTTTAGTTTTCCAGCACAGAATCAACAGCAAACTTTCCATTAAGGTGTGGTGGAGCAGGACGAGTGAAAAATGTAAAATCAAGCCTGGATAGTAATCTACGGTTACACTTCAGTTAATGGCGAGCATAAAAAGTTGCCGATGGAGTAAACACATCTTTGCAATCAAAGCCCTAATCGGCTGACCCGTTCCATGCTGTCGCTTGGCGAGAAAACACAATAAAAGGTTCACAGGCAAACTCATATTACAGTCTTAGCCAAAAATTTTAACGGCCGAACGGCTGGACAATTTGGAATTTGACCAACATTTTGTGGAAAAACTTGTAGGTTTGAATCATCGTACTGCAGCAGACAACATTAGAGCATTGATTCCAGACTCCGGAGGCATGGTGGAGGTAATACACACCAAAAGTCTCCCAATAAATGACACAAGGAAAAGACACCAGCCTCTTCTAAAAGAGTGACTCGCAATGCTGAATGATTTTCCAGACAGACATCCATTGGTACGGTACATTAGCTGCTAGTGCTATGAAGTTAGATTATTGTTACTATTATTGTTGTTAAATGTAGAGTGCTTTATTGAAATGGCACTGATTAACTGTTACACTTTTATGATACATTTCAAAATGACGAGGAATTATATTTGACCTCATTTGAAGAACGATTTATTAATTTAAAAATGTTTTCAGCCCATTTTAACACTGTTAATGAAGGAATGGAAGTTTGATTCTGATTAATTCAATTTCAAGTACTTCGAAACTGACTGGACTGTGTTTCGGCTTTAGAGTACAGTGAAGGCCACTTCATTATGGGGAATAAATTCCACGGTCAAAATCCGTGATACAGGAGGTTTGATCACAAACGTGTAGGCCGTGTCGAGGAGCAAAGAAATTCCACCAAATTTTGGTGCTGCTTCAGGATATATTTTACTCATTTACACCAAACTTCTGAGTAATGCATCATTTAACAAAAATGCAAATTTATATTGTTCATCCCTGGCAGAGGTCTGCCATTCTTGTCAATGTTATGTCTGAATGTTCAGTTAATCTTGCCTGGAGAGAAACTTGTTTTCCCTCATTAGTGCAAAAAGTGCACAAACCTTAAAACGTTCCCTCCAAACAGCGGAATCAATAATGCATAAACCAGACATGAAACTAATGGTCCCCCATTTCAGAACATAAATGTGCCATCAATTTTCAAATTCTGTATTAAATTTGACATATGCTAGCGACTGCGCCCACTCCTTCATCTCCCAAGAGCAACGCGTCTTTTGTGGGAGGACTAACATCCCTCAATCATCTTTTCTCCCATAAAAGCACATTTCAAGTGCCTTAACTTGATCTTATATGAACAGATTAATAACGTGTACAGTATATGAAATATGTTCCTATATAGAAGTGCATCACAATACATTAGATTATGGCTTAAAAAAAAAAAAAACAGTACTTAAGTTAAAAAAGACAAACCCATAAATTCACTACATACAAGGTGATGACTAAAGCTTACAAGAAACAAAATCTCAAGAAATAAGATCACAACTAACAATTAAATTATTGTAATGTACAAATTTAGTGTGAATTGGTCATTTCCAACATATTAGAATCTATGTCAAAAAAATGATATATTTCATCTTTTGGTTTGAATTCACTTAATTCAACATACCATATCAATCTTTAAGAATGTATTAAAGGTTTGAAGTTTATTTTGATTGAATTCCATGAACCTTCAATTCGTTCCTCCCGATGCAGGTGAACCACGGAGGTTTTTGCTTGCTTTAAGCACCCATCAATTCGCGATAACCTCAAAGTGACTCGCTACTAATGCTAAGACGCAGACAACTGAACATTTATCACGAGATGAAGAAGAGGAGTATGATGGAAGGTATATCTTTTGAAGTCTCCAGCATAATGCAGCTGGAGAATTGAGCAATAGCTTTCGAGCTACCTCATTATCCCCCCAGCCTACGAATAACTTTTCCATTTTAAGGAAAGGTTTTCCACAAAAGTGTCGACCTCAGCGCTCGGTGTGAAAACGTGGCTGACGAATTATGTGCTTGTGTTGGTATGCGTTTCATGCGAAAATATTAGTATAACTGTTACCTGAATAGATTTATAATTTTATTACAGCAAAAGTTGGCCTGATGGAAGGGATTAATTCTATTTCTGTGATTTATTAAGAGGAGAAAATTAATTCAAATTCCTTACTAAGGCCAAACAAAGTCCTGGAGCAAAATTTGAGGGCTTGAGTAAAGTCATAATGGGTGCATTTGTTTTATTGTGTATGTTTTTGTGTATTTTTTCTGAATCGTTTAACAAATCACTGTTTCAGGTTGCAATGGGCTACGAAAACTTATAAATTATATTTTTGCATTCTGGGTAATGGAAGCTAGATTTAATTTGGCTAATATTCACTTTTATTTCCATTACATGGCCTATATGAGTCACCAGTTTGGTATAATCACAAAATGCTGCATTTCAACAACCGATTGAGACATCACTAAACTGCCAAGCAATAATAAAGAAATGAAGACTCACAGATGTAGTAATATTCTCTTCCCGGTCTGAACTCAAAGCCCAAGGAGAACGGGGTGAAGAGCTGGAACTTCTCCGAGAACTTGAGCGGCCCGGTGGGCGAGTGCGGCCGGTTGCACTCCCAGCGCTTGAAACCCTTGAAGGTGTGGTCGCACGTGCTGTAGCCGTCGTAGTTGACCATGTAGAGGACGTAGCGTTCCGTCCGCTCCACGGGCACCGAGTCTGCGTAGTGCGGGCAGTAGACGTCCAGGTAGTCATTTATACACACGTCGATGTGGTAATCCCCACGATGGAATCTAAAAAACAGAACAAAAAGGAAGTTTTAACTATCGCTCAAATTAGTACCGATGAAAGTGTGAAAATTTAGCCCACGTATGCAGACGGCGCTTTCTCGATACTCTGCACTCTGTCAGTGTGGCGTTGAAATTTACTGGCAGCCGGCTCTCATCTTCAAGCTTCAATAAATTTCTTTACACGAGTTTGTTTATATCTATAAATCTGTCATTGCGCCACATACTTCCACACACATCTGCACACAGACAGAAAGGGAAATAAAGTGTGGGAAAGAAATGCTTCTCCAGACAAGAAAAAGCACTTTGCCGACAGAAGGACAAACGCAGACGTGGTACAAAAGACCGCGGCAATACAAGGGGGTCCAGATGAGAAATGTCATGATGAGAAAAACACTGCGGCCGGTCCCTGATGGCTGCGCGAGACGAGGCCACACGAGGGTCAGAGGGCTTTGATACATACCGATTCATCAGATGTTGACAACAAACCTAAACACGCACTCAACACATCTCATCTGCTGATGACAGAATAGGTCCCACACCTGCCCGAATGCTCCAAATTAGAGAGCAATTGCTGTGAGGGTCCATAGTGGCCTGGCTTCAGGGTCACTGAGAAAACGCCTGTAAAACATGCTAGTATGCGATTTTAACACTCTCCACAAGTGCTTTCAACGTGACAGTTGAGGCCACAAAATTGGACATGGACACTCATATGCACAGTTGGTGCCACTGACTCATTTCAACACCGGAAAGGTGAGCTAGTACTTTTGGGAAATGTTGCAAGTTTGCTATCTCCAGACAATTAAAAACTGAACAGACTAAACAACATGGTAAGATACATGAAATAAATACAACGTGGAAGGTAACGCGAGAAAGTAGATCAGGAAAAACAGCAGCAACATTTCTTGATTACCTACATGGATGTTTTTGGTTCTCAAGGGGACACTGGCTTTTCGGTAGCTAGTTGTTTACTCCATTACTTGTTGATCTGATTGGCCTATAATGGATGTCTCGGGCAGAGCCCCCCATCTAAACAGTTATTTTTTAAGCCCTTGAACTTTTCCCAATTAGTTTCTATTCACTGTTCCCTTGATGGATTTGTTAAACAAACCATCTGGCATGTCGGCTTAGACCTAGTCCGTAAAACGGGACCAAACTTTTAATTGAAAACTTCAGACTATGGGAAGGGTTTTCTTCGAGCACCCCAAAAAGCATGAGAGAAACTTTCGAAGGCTCGGGATTAACATATATAAATCATGGTAAACTCTTTCTCAGTTCCTTCTTAAAACTGTCTAGCAGAAAAATTCTGAGAAAACTGCAGGCAGCTTTTCCTTTCTCATCCTTGTTATGCTATTTCTCACTTTATATGCTCTCACTTCAACCTTCTCTAGTTGCGTCATCGGAGAGTTCCGACTCGAGGATGGATTTTGTCGGATCAAGTCGCTGCATATGTACTAGAATGCTGATCCGGCGTCTGCTGCACTACAAATCTACAAAGAAGCAATCCCAACACACATCATACGAGGGTTTTTAATCTCACACAACAATTGCGGCAATCTGCTCGGAGCGCCTTCACTTGTCACTTCATTTGTGTTGGTGTAATTGAATGATTAATGTCACAATAAAGTGGCAAATGTACCCACAGCCATTTTACATTACAGCGTGCATCTGTGTCAGCCAGCTTTGCTTAGTATATTCATTTTTGTGCATGTGTGTCTTTGTGTGTGTGTGTGTGAGCATTTCTCCCCCTCCCCTGCCTGTGTTTACTCTTGCAGGGTAAATACTGTTGTGAAGCGTTTACAAGCAAAGCATCAAGCAGCTCATCTGTAACATCTCATTTAAAACAAGTTTGCTGAGGTCCAGGAAAAGCCACGCATCTCTCTTCCTGTCTTAAAATGTCACCGACTTAATGGTAACATCCTTTTCATCCACCGGTGTGTATGTGATGGAGAGGAGATTTAGAAAGTCTGTATGTGTGTAGGTGTGATGTTTCATCTGCCCTTCTCTTCGAGCCTCGGGATTCACAACGATGGCGACTGGCCCCGACTGTAAATGAAGCTGAGGTTGTTTGGCCGGCTGAGCATGTAAAATCAGATACAAAAGATATGTGTCATGTAACCCAAACATGCAAGAAACACATTTGCAATTCCATGCACACTTGGTTGCCTGTGGTAGGTTTGCGCTATGAGAGCAGGGTGCTTGGCAAAGAAGCAGCGGTGTGAGAGCCAGAAGCTGGCACCAAGTGAGAAACAGTCAGGGAACAAGGAGGAAGAGAGCATTCGGTTCCAAAAAAGTCAAAGTTTACATACATGAGAAAGCAGAATACTCGCAGTTCCTAGCTTACTGTAAATCTTTGATACGACCTGAATGCACGAATACGAATATGGTTGAAAGAAATGACCAAAGCTAAAATGTATGTGCTCCGAGTTACTTCCCAAATATGAGCTCAGCTCAACTTGGGTCTGTCTGTTTTCCCATTTCCAACTCTCGGAAACCAAAACCACACTGTACTGAACACGGTATTTGGAAGGCGACACGCAAACATCTGGCAAAATGTATAAAATCGAAAATGCTAATCTAAATAAAGAGGCATCATCGGCTGGATCTTTAGCCTTGCCATCTTGCGGCTATTCTTAGTATTCTATCAACTGCCTCACGGCAGGGAGAGGAAGTCATTCTTCATCATAAAATGGACGTGTTCAAATATATGGACATCAACATCTGTATGCGACGCACCAGCGGGATTCAAATGAACTGTAGCAGGTAAAATGAGTGAAATGGAGGCAGGGGAAATGCTGTCGTAACAGCGGCGAGCTGAGGGAGCTCTAAAAGTTTTGGGAGCATCTTCGATGAAAGACATTTGTAATGTAGTCGCGGAAATTCTCGGCGTTCTCTTTTAAATTACCCCTGTCAAGAAAATTAATATGTAAATTTGAAGAAGAGGCCTGGACACCCTGGACTGGTCGTCAAACAATCGCAGGGCACATAAGGACAAAATAGTCACCAACTATGGTCAGTTTAGAATCTGAGCCAAGTTTCAAACCCTCAACCTCAGATCGGTAATGCCGATGAACTAATCACAGCAATTAAAACTGATTCTAAAAGCTGGCAAAATGAAGCTGGAGATGTTGTGGAATGACTAAGCCAAAAACACACTTGACCAATCCATTACAGTCATTTTTCCATTTTATAATATACTTCTTCACAATTAACTTGCAAGCTAGGGGAGGATATCTGGCACAAAAACAGTTAATTAAGGAGCCGTTTTAAATGGTGGGCTAATTGTAAAATGGTGATAATTACATCCCTGTGTTATGGTGCAGCTGTCTCAGAAGACACCACAAAAGTCAGCCAGGCGAATCAACCCGAGCCAAACATGGCTTGGATGTTCCAAAGTTAGGAGGGAGTCCAAAATCTTATCATCAACTGATAACAAGGATGCTCCAACAGACGGGGTCAAGAAATATCCACACACAAGCACGCTACAATATGAAGAGTCTAAATTTGGAAACGTGCGACTCGCCATCACACTCTTTGATTGGCTCATTTCCATTTCAATTACACACCCTGGTGACACCGCAGGGAGACAAATGCACACCTATCGGCACACGCGTTGTCCCCCGCTCGCATGTCATAATAGACTCCCATCAGGCAGCTTTTCAGAGTGAAAAGTGATTCAAGTCCTCCAAATCAGATGAAAAATTGAGATCCAATGGCAATTTTTGCTAAAAGGTGCAGTCCAGTAGAAGTGTCAAGATGGGATAGTGCTCCTCCACAATACGTCATTATTTGCACCCCGGTTATATCACAGATTTTTTGGGGTGTTTATCTGTCTGTGGCGTCACCTGACAGAGAAAAAAATAAATAAATATAAAAAATTCTGCGTTTTGACAGTATCTCCTGTAATGCTGCCACGTGTGGGGGGAAGGAGAGTTGCAGATGCACTTTTCAGACGATTATTAAACGCCCGAAAATGGTAAAACACAAAGACAACCCAAGCTGCTGTAGGCCTCAGCTCACATCTAAACTCTTACACACCACCTTACCCCACTTGTTTTTTTTATGCTAACAAACGCTACACTAGGAAATTTCTCATCTTGGGCGCTGATCGAAATCAGGTAAGTCATCTCGATTATATCGCCGAAGCTATATAAACACACAAAAACAGCCACACACCAAACAAACCTTGTGCCGCCCCAAAAAAATGCACACAGACCGAATGCCGTTTTTTTTTAAGAGCAAACAATTCATACTGTCTTGACAGCCGCTCACGTGAGAGAGCAATAGTTCTTCCTCCCTTACGCATAACAGGTCTTTGCAGCATTTTCCTTTTACTTTTCGATTTTTACGCCTACCTGAGTTCCTCGCTTCACCCGCCTTGCGCGTGACCCTGAATTAGATTTATTTACATTACCACACCTCTCCCTGGTGAAATTCATACATCTGATTTTCAATTTATATCCTCCGGCACTGTTTTGTTTGCCTGATAAATCAAATCACAAACCTAGAAAGTCGAAACGTACAAGGACCTTAACAAGAAAAAAAAAGTGCAATTGTTTTCTCCAAATTGTGTATCTTGTTGAGTGTTTGTATGCTCGAGAGCCTACGTGTTGGTGACGTGATTGATCATTTGTTGAATTTGGTCCAGAAGGAAAATATGTCAAGAGGGGATGAACTCAGACTGAACCCGTATTTGGATTATCCATGCAAAAACTATCCAGGATCTTTCAACATGTTTTGTATGCTGCAGATGCACCGCGCAAACACTTTGTGGTGGTTTGTGCAGATGTCTAATTACGCACGCAGCACCAGTGTGATATAAGAGGAGCAATGCCACATCGTGCACATCAATCTGTTCCAGCATGGTGGTCGAGCAGATTTTGGATTTGGACATTTTTTCCCATAGGAAATAATGTGCAGCACGGTCAAAAGTGGTTAGCACTTCTGCGGCACACTCGAGAGATTTGGGATCAAATCTCAGTTGGAGTGTCTCTGTGTAGAGTTTGCAGGTTTTCCCATAGCTTGCGAGACTTTCTACGGGTACTCCAGCTTCTTTAATTATGGTAAAAGAGTTTCAATTCTGATCTAGTGGCAACTAGTCCGGCTTGTTGAAGCTGCTCCGTTTCTGGAACATGCCAAATTAAAATGGTGTTTGACTTAAAAAGCTTAGTTTCCGCAAAAAATAATTTCTAGCTCAAGGGTGTTCAACTTTCGAAATTCCAAGTGTACTGTGATACATTTCTTTGCGATTGCATTTTTCCAAATGGCTCTTCAAGCCAATGTGGTGTTCACCTTGTTACGTCTGATGGCAGGAGACTGTAATGAAGAGCAAGGAGAAGGAGAGCAGCAGATAAGTGCATCCAATATTTCCTCTCCGCAATAATCTTTGCTGTTAAATTAAATTCCTCTCACCAGCTCAACATTTGTGCAAGTCTCTTTTCTTCAAAAGCTCAGAAATGGAAAACATTTTTCTCCCTTTTTGTCCAAGGGACCGACAAGAAATTACAATGCCACCCTCAGTCATATCGAAGTCCATGACATAAAACAGACTTTCTCGTCTATCACAGCAAACTACGCTTAGGCTCAGACATGCTTCCGTGGCAGATAACAGTAAAGAGAGGAAATGAATATTTTAAATGGTATGATGACATTTCTGCAACAAAGTCAGACTGGAATGAAAAGAAATACAGATGTCCTAAAGCCAAATAATGATCACAACCTCTCACAGAAAGCACAACAGAGTGTTGAATGTAGAGCGCCTTCATTTGAGTTCTGTTACTGTTCGTTATGGTTGCCAGAGAATACAAAAAATAATCTTTGCTGTGATTGACAATGATGACACAACCAACTGATACACAACTTGGGCCAGGTGGGAGTAGTGCCAAAATAGATTCAGCAGATGGCGCTGCACATGCAAAGTTGATTTCAGATGTTATGATTTGTAATCAAATGAATCGTACCGTCACGTTTCACTTTGTTTGGCCTTGGCATAAATCTGCAAGGAGACGGCGGGAAGCTCTGAGGTATCAAAGTACTGGAACAAAGCAACCGAAGCAGGAGCACTGAAGTCATAGTTGACAGACGCATTCCAGCTTGGCTAACAGGCCGATAGGTTTACGGTCTCAGCGGGAGTTTGGTAAGAAGACACACAGAGTTAAACTGCGTCGTATATTTCCGCTAATGTGGATGCAGGGCGGAAAACGTTGCGGATGCTTTTAAAGGCAGACATGTTTTTCTTGGTTATTGTCATGGTTTGCGCATCATGGTGCATTTTACTCTCTACATGTGGTGTTGCTTTATTGGGGGGTGGTAAGCTGAGAGCAGGTGGTCAAGCTAGTATAATATAGTGTCTGTCAGCAAAGAGAGGCACCTCCTCATACATTCCTTCATCCCGCTCACTTTCATCATCAAGCCTTTTGCTCATGCTCCCCTTTCGCTCTTGTCACCAGCCTGCAACCGCAACCCACCGTTGCCCTGCCCACCACCGTCACCCTCATCTGCCATCTTAACCATATTCATTTCTGCCATTTACGTCTGTCAGTGCTCATTTCGCCCCAGGGACGAAGACAATGAATTAAGAGCAGCGACAGACAAGTTCTTGTTCTGTTCTTCCCGGGCGAATGTTTGATGTCCGCATCAGCTATGCCGTGGCTCAAATCTAAATCAGAGATGTGGAAAAGAATGAAAGAGAGACAAATACTTCCTCTGAGCTCTAGCACTCTGCCAACCGACCATTTTTATGGGTGTGAAACACTGATGTGTGGAGACTGGGGGTGGGTCCGGGGGTAAAAGGATTTCTTTATGTCTCCGCCCGTCACCAAGGGAGTCTTGGGAAAAATGACACATCCCTCCTGCAACATCCTGTCAGCCCCTGGGGCCATCCTTGTGAATTATAGCCTCCCCAAAGCCACTTCAATGCCTCTGTAAATACTGTACAATGTGTACTGGGATGAAAGGAGACGTGTGCTACATTCATTGTATGCATGCTCACGGACAGTCCCTTAGTGTCAATTAATAGTCAATTGCATTGGAGACAAATTGGAAAGGGACAATTAAGAACAGAGAAGCCTCTCCCAGTTGAAGCATTGGCAAAGTTACAAATCTTTGCTGAAATAATGTAGTGGGTGACTCGCAAATAGTACTTCAAAACTTTACAACCTTTGAAATATGAGGGATCCGTATCATGCGGTGACAAAACTCCAGTTTTTAAAAAGAATACCTCAGTAGCTCGAAGTGGAGACATTTTAGACTTTTTTAGACTTTTTGACAAACCCTATGAAGTGGTAAACAAGTGTATGGAATCTTTAAAATATTGATATGATGCTTAAAAAAAATCCGTATAAAAATATATATGACTGAGATATCCACCATTGTGTGGAATTGTAGTAGATTGTACTTAATGGAATGTCCAGCAACGATATATTCTTGAGTACTCGCTCTAGTCCTTTAAAAATAGCCTTTTTGAAAGTGGAAAAAGTGCTCATTGTCTTTTAAATTGATGTGTTTGGCTTGTGAAGTGCTGCACTTGTATTAATAATACAGAAGCGCCACTAAGTAGACTTACATCATCCGCATACTATGAAGCCTCTCTCGCTCTCTGTAGTTTAGTCTTGGATTACTGAAAAATACTTCTATAGCGCTCAGTTAAGACACTTTTCTTGTAGAAAGTTGTTTGAATGCCAGGCCCTGACACTATCTGCTTCTCAGATCAAAATGTGAACAGCTGGACAGAAAAAAAAAAAAAGGCTTTATTATGTTCTGAAAACTGCAGAATATTGCGATAAAGAAGTGATGGTCAATGACATACACAAACGCTTGTCACGTATGCATTGACATATAATGGCATCCCCCTTAACCATAGACTTTACATGCTCGCAGACAAAGACACGCTGACCTTCAAGGTGGGTTTCCATGGAGCTGTTTCTGGATGGTAGAATGTCACTGATTTCATAAAGTCACGACCCTCCACAGTTCAAAAGCAGCTGCCAGTATACAAGGGTGATGCTTGCACACGCCAACAGAGTGCTAAATGATCATTAAAATATATACAGATACTTCTTAGGTGGCGGAATTTGTCCTGGATAAATAGCTGCTCTCATGAGAGGATTGGATAAATACAAATTAAAACTTATCTGCTTTTTCACTCTTAATAAAAAAGAAGAGGTTGCAGTTTATATTTTAATCATGTAATTATTAATTACCGCCAGCTATGCGGTTAAATAAATTCACAGCGGATACTCATGTACTACAATTATAGAACACATTTTTCGAAAAGAAATAATAGAAATAGAAATAATGTATTGTTGTGTGTAAGGTGTAGCAATGATAAAAAGTAAGAGCGAGTAAAACCAAGGCTTTTAAAGTGAATTTTTTGACAAGAACAAAAAACAAATCCCCAAGAAAAAGCCAACTATAATTATGAATAAATACTTGTCCAAATATTGTCTGAAATCAAAACGTCAGCGGCATTCAACTTGAAATGTTTCCACTGCATATCGGAGAAAAGCACCCTAGTGAAAATGAGTACTTGGCAGGATCTACGGCTATGATTTCAGAGTTTAGTTTTCCTGAGCCATTGGCTTGTCTGCTGCCATCCAGTGATGACAATATTTTACAACATCATGTCACGCTTACCCTCCCATTATCTGCTAAACTGCACATCGTCTCGGTCGGAGCATAGTTTACGCACCTTGGTAGGCAGGCTTGACGTGCCCGTCACATGACATAAAAACAGCAGTATTTCCTGATAGCTGTCCGCCCACCACCTTGCAAAGTCTGAAATATATCCCTCCCCAAAATAACAAATAATGGATAGTTTCGTCGGAATAGTGAGAGTGCCATCACAATCAGATCACACGGGCGCTTTTCACCTCACTAGACAGATTTTGAAGTTTACATTTTTCAACAAAGTGAAGAGAGGATTGGGCATATTTTAGGATCGTTTCGAGACGTCACGGATGTCACAACTACTTTGTGGCGGATCTGAGTCTTGGCTTTGTAAAATATGAGTCAAATATTCTCTCAGAACAATCGGTACGGATGTGTCTCTCTGGTCACATCATTAGGAACACTTTACGAAGGTTATCACGCTCGCTTTTGATTGGTTAACTTTGAAATTACGACCCCTTTTTTTGTTAGGTAATACAAAAGAGACACACACAAAGATGAATATTTTACGACCTTGAGTCTGCTTGGCTTCCTGCTTTTTAACACCCTGTCCTGGACTAAGTAGGTTTGCATTTATTTAATGAGTGCTAATGCACAAATGCACGTGTCTTTGCCGTGATTTATGAAGGCAGGAAGACATAGTGAGGCCGCTCAGGATGACAAGGCGAGAGCTGTAACTCCAGATGGGACAGCAGAGCTTTTGTCAGTGGTGATCCCATACCTCATGACTGTCAAAAAGTTATGCATGCCACGCTACATGTGGAGGGTGGGAGGCCGTATTCGTGTGTGTGTGCTGGGTATGAACGAAGCATCTTACAGGACCTTCTGGGTCAGCCTCCCATGGAGGAGCTGTCAAGGTTCCAGGAGGGGGGTTAAGTGGTGTGTCGGGTACTTTGACTGCATGTCTTATTGCGGACAGTGCCTGCATTCTATTGGGCGGCAAAGGTCACTTGATAATATCGACACGGGCATGCAAGAACATACACGACGTACATACAATTCTCAATGTTGTACATCACGTGCATGGTTATTCCATTCAAATTAATTTGCACAGTTCATGGCCAGATTGCAGTTATCCTTGTGCTGGTCTCAATGTGGTTGTCTTCTATGCATGAGGCCTTGCTCGTGTTTGTATTTATTCTCCACAGGCCGTGCACAATAGCAACATACAGACAGCCCAGGTCACGAGAAATAACATACAAAGGGCTGTTTTGTTAAGACGTGGTTGGGGTCAGAAAATTTTGAGAGAGGAAAAAAAAAAAAGCAGTATCTGCACTGCACCGTGCCAAACATGGGAGCAATAATTCAATACTAAACCAATAAAGGAAGCTGTCTGAAAAAGACACCCTCGTGTCTACAGCATTTTTGTCGACCTTAACCTGAAGAAGGTGAATTTGGGAGTAGGAAATAACTAGATTAAGACTTGAAGGCACACACACACAAGCACACAACAAAGAATGCGCACACTTTTTAAATCGTCTTAAAAATAAAATGATTCAATAAGGACTTGATTAATCACCTGCCAGCACACAGGAATAATCTTAATATATATATTTTTTTTAAACAGGAAAAAAGGAGTTAGGAAACCCCATAATGTCTTCTGCCATTTCTTCTTTTAAGCTTAATTTACTCAAAACTAGAAAAAACCTGCGTGAGAGCGAAAAGGTGGGCAGTTTTGCACCAAGAGGCTCAATGCTTTGAAGAGGCCACTTCACATGTACATTTAAGGTTTTGCTTCTAAATGAGTCGTGCTTAAAAGAGCTACTTTTTTCCTGCAGGAGCTCTGTCATCTTAGTAGAGATTTGTGTCCAGTTAATACACTAAAAACTGAGCGTGGCTGCTTTTGCGGAATGATGACGCATTGATACGCTCCAGAGCAAACTAGTTCATTCGTTCTTAACTTTGAAACTGCATAAATCACCAAACTAAGGACCTGCCGTGAACTAAAAAGCTATTCAATCTTCGGCAAGAAACAGAAAGTGAAACACACACACACTTTAACATTCAAAATCTGCTCCTCTGTAAAATGTCTGATAATTAAATTGCTCTATTCAAACTAATTGACCTGGTTGAATTTTCCCTGAGGAGGTAAGACAGAAGGTTTTTTGGCTCTGAAATAAGGTCTGCGGGTCGCGTCCGTTACACGCTCTTCACACTTCCAACTGTGAGTTCGTGAACCTTTGAACTCGCCAGTCAGGGCAGGAAATTGACACAAGAAGCTTCTGGAAAGAAAATGAAACATCAACAAGTGGAAGGATTTGTTATATTAGGCAATGATTGTGGCCCCTTTTTGCGCTGTTTAGTTATGAGCGCTTGCCGGGTTGGGCAAACAGAGAGATGTGCACACAAAAGGGGGGTGGGGGTATGAAAGCATGTGTTGACACGCTCAGGACAGGTTTTGGGACTTTTACCGACATGTGTGTTCTAAAGTTAGAGCACTTGGAGAATGCTGCCCATCCTTTTAGTTCATCCATCCTCGGACACTGGCTCGGACGCAGCTGTCTTCTTCATCTCATCCTCTGACCTGAGCTGTCTGCCTTTGCTACTGCAAAATGAGGTCTTTATATGACTATAAGGTGAGCAGGCATTCTACAACTTATTGGGTTCAAGTGAAACTGTGTTGTTGCTATTTTTTTAAGCTTTTCAAAATATTATTGTTAAAAAAACTACAAAGTGCACATTTAAGACACATTGGTATACGACAGAGTTCTGTTCCTAATGCAACCCGATTGGAATGACTTGGAATATGACCTACATACACTGAAGCAATAGTAAAGTCATAATTGCAGAAAATATTTGTTTGAAAACACGCCTTAAATATAAAATAATCGAATGGAAAAACCAAGTCCTCTTCAAGTGTCTGGTCCTGGACGACAATGACTGAGTGGTTCTGAATGTTGCTCTGAGCAACTATAGGGTACAAATTGACACAGTGTTCTGAAATTGCTAAATTATGTATCAAATCAATTATTTAATAAAGACATTTTTAGCATTTCGGAGTGTGTTGTGATTTTCTAGGTTTCACTAATAGCATACAGCTGGACTTGCCAATCATCTGAATAATTATCCTGTCCATCACTTCATCTTTATGTGTCTCTCATCACTTTCTCGGCCGGTGTGTTGAAAGATGAAGCGCCTGGCATTGATGTCCCTCTCACGACACAGCAGGGGCCCCTTCAACAAGAGCGGCCCAAGATCTCCATTTGTGTCTAAGAGGTTCCATTCCGAGCAGTGCTTCTCCACACCTCCTTAAATGTGTCATGGGTCATTTCAAACTCAAAAAATTAATTCCAAGCAGCAAATCCAACCTCATTCCGTAAGCTTTACACTTTTCAACATCAAGAAGCTGCCGAGAGCTTCCGTCATATCTCCCCACCTTGTTATTCCTCGGAAAAACTCAGCCTTCAAGCGGCCAGATAAACACGCCAATGCCCATAAATACCGCTGACCTTTTGTTTCCCTTCCAGGCAAAAGAAACATCAGGCAGCGTTTCTTATTTCTTTTCTCCGCACTTCAGGATAGACACGACATTATCTAAGACTAAGCTTTTATTGCCGCCATGAAAACAAAACATGAACGTTTCATGAAAAGCAAGGGTGGGACGGAAAGAAACGTGATTATAAAAAACACCAGGCTATCTACGTGACCATCTCTGAAGTTCAGCACATCAGCATGTGGCATAGGCACGAGGGGCTCGGCTTCAATATCACTTTCAGACTTTGCTGGTTGTAGTACTGTTCAGCTGGGATGACAACTTGCGGCAGCTCAGGAAAGGAGACGGAGGAAAACCACAGAGTAAAATCTTGTTTAAGCAAATCTGACACTAGACAATGGATCAAAGTGATGCCAGAAGCAATCAATGTCCAGCAAAATACTACCAATGTTGAAGCTTGCCAAGTCGAGCTGTTGACAGCCCCTGTTGAACACACAAACACCACAATCCATCTCCAGATGAAATGAAATTTAATAAGGAATATTCGAAGAGGAGGTGTTATGAATAAACATCAGAGAACATCATTGGCTGGAGAAGATTATTTATGAGGAGAAAGCTGCTCACTCAGGGAAGGAAGTGCATTTGGGATTTGGTGAAAGGAATTGTGGGAAATATGTCCACATGCCTCTCGGTCACAGTCGGTTGGACATAAATTAAACCAGCGGGCCGGTGGGCATAGCAACACGCGTGCATAAACACATGGGAGCAAATAAACATGCATAATAATTTAGACAAACAAGTCAAAACGAATCATCAAGTGCCATCCAGTTGATTGACTTTCAACATCATAGACTCTAAGGGCACCCAAAATATCAAAAAAACGACACCGGCTTCCAAATTGATCTTGGCCGTGAACATCAAGAATCTTAAGTGCTCCTCTTGTGATCGTCGTCATCATCCCGGCCTCCATACAAGTGACTTAAGATCCATTCAGGGAATCCAGCACAAAAAGCATCACTTAATCAATAGACAAGCTCGTTAGGGCTGTTTGCTGCCCCGGACACACTTTTAGGGAAAGTAGGATGATAACGTGGATGGACAAAGGTGGGTCAATCCAGAGTACACAACAATAGTACTAATATCAGTATTTATGGGCCTTTACTGGCCCAAGATACTTGCAGAATTTTCCACTGCAAAATAATACTGAAAAGTGCAAAACCAAAAAAACCCAATAAGAGCCTCAAGTTGGCAATCAACAATGACAGGAAACTGTTTTGATGACGATGACTGAGGACAGCAAGAAAATTGCACTGCTGCAAGAAAGTGGAGCTGGAGTCATTTACATTTGTTACATACATTTAGCATGTATAACGACCTCAGAATTTCTTTTCGAAAGGCAGTTTTTGAATTGGCTTGTGCATTGGCTTTCATTCGAATGTGTAAATTTACCAAACAAAGGTCCTGGCAGTGCACATCTACATCCACAAACAATGCTCAAACATGCATGAAGGTCCGATCTAATCAAGTGCTTTTCTGTTGCGTATGTGTTTGCTTGCGCGCATGTGATCGAAAACCACTAAAAGCCGTTGAGGGATGCCCCGGGGAGCAATCCTTCATGAGCTGTCAACCGAGCGGGCGGACAGGAAAAACCGTGCATACACATCCACACACTTACATGCGCGAGTGCCGCCAAAGTGGTTCCCTAATCAACCCTTGTCAGAACACAGGTTAGGAAGGAAGGAAGGAAGGAAGGAAGGAAGGAAGGAAGGAAGGAAGGAAGGAAGGAAGGAAGGAAGGAAGGAAGGAAGGAAGGAAGGAAGGAAGGAAGGAAGGAAGGAGGGTTGAGGTAAGAATGCAAGGTAGCTGGATGGGGACTGGTGCGATCCTCCCAGGACCGCTTTGGCCTTGAGATCGATCGCTTATCACTGTCACCTAATCTGCCCATCTCTCCCTACCCCCAGCTCTCTTTCGTTCTTCCTCACTGCCCCTCTCCTCGACTTGCTCTCTACGATGCAGAGAGGTGTGGAGAAAATGAAGGGCAGACAGAGATATAGGGAGACAGAATGATGGAGTGTGCACCTCTCATGAATAGGATTAGAGAAGAGAAAGAGGCAGAGGAAGTCGAGATGGAGTAAAAAGCAGAGGCAAATAAAGACCAACGGAAAGTGAAGTGGAATGACAGAGGGAAAAGGGTGTGGGTGTTGTCTGGGGGGGCGAGAGTATGGGGTGCAGCCTACTTAGAAATCTACAATAAATCTGTCAGAAGCACAACAGCAGACGTTAAAGATGTGAGACCAAAATAACAATAATAAAATAAGCCGCGGTGGGTACGTATTTAGAAATATCCCACAAAGCAAATGACGTTCAGTCATAGCATGATGGTAAGTCCAGCTTGTTTGAATTAAAAAAAAGTTCCCATAAAAAAGAATAATGGAAACTGAAACTTTTACTTCCAGAATCAAATTGTCATCATCACAAAACCTTAAACCACACTGAGGGACTAACATTTACGACTGTTGGTAGCAAAAGGCGTGTTCAAGTCTGGGTTTGTTCAAGATCATAAATGTTTGAGAAACTTTCTCAAAGTTATGTTGGGACATGGCAAACTTCTGGCAAAGGTTGGTGGCCTTATTTACCTTACAGGATAAATTGTGTCAGTCTCTTTGTCTATCCCAGCAAATAATTAAAATAGCTTCTATTGTTTATGAACTATTGCTCACTTCTATATGAGGAAACATACCTGTATTATTGCAAGTCTAGCTGGGCTAGCTTCCAGTGGGAGTATAATTTGAAAAATGATTAAGTGCTTCCTGCCTATTTAGGTCAGACTAATTGGATAGGTTCAGCTGGTCGCGAGTGGTGAAGTCCCAAATCAGGGCAAGGAATCAAAGGGTGAGCGAGACGCCAACGGCATAAGCCACCCAAAACAAAGCGCCTTGAAAACATCTCATACTTTAACACCATGTAAGACACAAAGAGCATGTGGTCATTTTAGTAGACACAGCACAGCAGGAGAAAACGATCACTGCTCGACTACGACCACACGTCCTCCTGTGCCCCCCCGTCCAGATCGCTTCCTCCCAGCTTGTTGTTTGGCGCCACACGAGAGAGACCAAGGGGAGGAAATGAGACAGATGCACGGGTGAAAGGGTGGGGGGGGTTACCTCATACATAAAGGACAACTATTATCTGTTGGCCATCTACAGTATGAGCTTGTGCGGGATAAACTGAATCAAGAAATATTGGGCGGTCAAGTGTATTTCCCAAAGGATCACTTTTAAACAATGAAGAGTAGATTACAGTGAGAGGAAAAGACTTGAAAGAGCCTGTGTGGTGCCTTTGCTCACATTAAGGTGGCAAATTAACACAACATGTGACCTCCTTCAGGGTTGGAACAGAGAGGGAGGCCCTAAGTGAGAGAAATTGATGACGATTCAAAGGGCCCACGAGTGAAAGGGGTTCTAGAATAAATATTGTCGGTTTGAAACATTGGAGCGATGGGGCCTACAGAGATAGTCTATTCACGGGATCCAGAATAGTAAAAACACAAATACAGAGCAGCGAGTAGAAATATTCAGACTTTTGCCTGAAAGCACGCACATATGCACACATCTTATTGTCAGTGTGCATTAAATTTGCGTCCTGATTAAGTGCAATGGCAGCAACAGGCGAGATGCGTCCTCATCTAATTACCTTGCCGAGCTTTTGACCTCAATGGAGGCAGTCTGGTCATTAACAAACATGCCTGACATTTTCAGTTGTGCCTCTATATTTTATACTCTTTGTTCCTTTTCAAAGATTGCAATTTGATTTTCTAATACAGCACAATTTGAGTACAATCGGAAAAGCTCAGTTAAGAGCGAAATGTCATCGATGTGAAATTACGGTGCTTTTCCCTAAAATGAAATAAATGAAAGCTGCAAACCTCCATTAGATACATTAAACATCAGTCTGTCTTTTGTATAATCCGGCTAATACAATAGAAAAGATAAGAATAATCGTGATTAAACAGCATTATGTGCTAATCTATGTTGTATTAATACGAGCAGGACCACGAGTAAATATTCACTATGATAATTTTCAATTATTTTTAATCATCTTTTTTTTATATCAGATTAAAAAAATATATATCCACGAATTCCTATGCGGTGTCTCTGATTGGCTGCAGGTTGCCAAGGATTATCAAGGTGACCTTTTTTTTTTCCGATCGGCAATGAAAGGAATTGATCAACATGATCGACGTGATTTTCCACAAAAATCAGCCAGTTACGATCGCTGGCTGATGACTTAGAGCACCACTAACATACGTAAGATGTATCCTGGCTGGTCCACAAACCACAAAAGTAGATGAACCTGAGATGCTAAGACAACAATAGAGGTGCTGCACTCTTTATTACTTTTCAGCGTATTGTAATTGTGAAGCTGTTATTTTAAAGTCAAATTTAATACATATTGTTGGTTTAGAGGGGTAGAAAATGAACAGTTGTGTGCTTATTGCCACTATGGGACGGGACAGAATGACAGACAGCTGAAACTATCTTTTATTGCATAGCTCATAAAGTCCCACACATGTCTGCATTGCTTCCAACATATCTGTTTGGGGGAAGTTGCCGGTGTTGATCCGTGGAAAACGTGCGTGACGCAGCTCCTGTTTTCCCATCCTTTATAAACGCAGATGAGGGTGGGAAAAAAAAGATGAGGGTGACAGGGAGGAAAACAGACAAGTATCCTTCTGGGGGTAGCACGGGTTGTGGCACCACAACCATCTGCATCATCCATCTAATCTTTGGCTCGTCGCGTTCAATCCATCCTTGGCTCCTCTTAAGCCCCCGGCAGCCTCCGGGAACGCTACGTGATAATCTGTTAACTTGTTGTGTTGTGTGACAAGTGGGCACAAATGTTTGGGGAAGAAACCTGCAGTTTTGTTTACAAAATCATTCAGATGAGATTTGGAGCGATGCCGTCGACAAGATTTTACACTGTGTTGAAGCGAGCGTGACCGCTTTTGCATTTGAGCCGCCGAGAGAATCGTTAAGCAATCAGAAACAAAAATGGAATGTTACACTTAGCTATTTTAAGAAATTGATAAGAAATCTGGCAATATTTACATAGACCCCCCCCCCCCACCTCCAATTTGTATTCTGCAGAGGAATAAAAGCTATTATTCTCCTGCATCTCTCAATCTGGATAATTGACAGAGAGAACAGAGAGGGGCAGGCGATGGACATTTTCATAAAGCTGGAGGTTGTGAATGCATGAATTTCTTGCCAGTGATCATTAATAAAGAAAAAGCCTGGATTGGCCCTTGATAGCAGGAATCCCCACTCCCCCTGGCTTTCCTCATCCCAATCCTTCTACTTCTCTTACATCTTCATCTGGCAAATCACACTGTCATTTGACTTGCATTTATTTCCCACATTGTGAGCGTTATTCCATCCATGCATTTTCTATAGTGATACTCCTTCGCTTTTCCTCTCAAGATTGAGAAGGAGGATTAGCAAAACCTGTCTGAAATGTTTGCCTAGGGCACAAAGGACTAAAAGGATTGGTAGGTTATGTCGTCGCCATTCACCTACATGTGTGCAGCGCAATGCAAAAAAAGATAAACAAGTACGTACACCTGTAGAATAAGTGAGTCACTGAGCCTCACAGTTATGGATTGAATTAGCGTAATCCCTTCACACTCTATTAATCGAGAAAAGGCTGTAGTAGTTTCTTTGCCTTGTGTGGTCTGCACATTTTAGCTAACATGTGTGTGTGCGTGTGTGTGTGTATTAGACCCCTTTTTGGTTCATGCTACTGAAAGCAACCTACTGTGCGGGGATATTACAGAATGAATGGCCTTGTTTACGCTACACGGCCCAACAGAGCTCGACATTATTGAAGCATTCAATATCTCTCAATGACCTCCTTCCCCACAGAGATGATTGCGAGGCGCACACTCAAGACTTTAATGAAGAAATTAAACTTTTGAACACTGGTTATCCGCATTTTTGGCACTCTATGAGAGGACCGCAACAGGCTAGCTGAATTGGACAGTATGCGTCAGCCATGTCACCCCACACTTTGCCTATTAGAGCTCGAAAATTATGCTTTGGCTCCAGTTTGAGCATGTGCCAGGTGATTTCTCGTGAACTAAACAAACAAAAATTAAAGATACTTTGTGAACTGATGTGCACTGAGGTCGAGTTGATCAGACATTGTGAGGTTTTGTGGGCTGTGTTAGGCTTATTTTTTTTAAGGGTATTACAAGTATAATTGTAGAAAATGGATGGAAAGAGACGTGACTTTATCTTGATTTAATTTTCATTAGAATAAGATACACAAATGATGTTAAGGAGATGTGATTGCAAATGTTCACCAAACATTGGCTTTTCATGCCAGGAGTGAATTTAGGAATGTTGGCTACTTGTGTGTGGACTACCCAAGGTCCATCCAGGGCCAACAGAAACAAAATGAAAGAAAGCGGACAAAGCTTTGCGGACAATCGTCCAATCGGCTTTAAAGAGCTTTCATGAGCTTTTCGATAGACTGGCAACAAAGCCAATTAAAGGTGCTGTGATTGAGCACAAATCCACTCACGGTGGAGCAAATTAGGATGACAAATACCGGCATCAAAGCCATCGCAAACACGCAGAGACAAAGTTATCACATGAGCTCCCCAAGGTAACTTTTCGGATTTCATTAAATGTTTATCACCATTGAGCGACTGCGGAGGAGCAACGGAGGGCCAGAGCACTGAAGCGCAGAAGCGTTTTTGCTTACAATGCTTCTCCGGCAAAGAATTACTGACTAAACCACTACTGCGTTGAGTTAATTCTAAACTCAGTTCTAATTATGACAAGCTTGCTAGCTGTCTGGATGTGACACTTAACAAAATCCACCTTTCCATACATGCTCATCAGGGTCATATTCGACAATAAAAAACATTAACCTTTCACTTGGCCCTTAATGCACCCTGAGAGGTTTCACTTCAATGATGTACTTTAAACACCTCCATCTTTTACATTCTATCATTCTGTGTATAATAATTAGTCCTCCCTCCTGAGTGGGCAGGACTTCCAAGCTGCATTGGTCAGCGGTCAAGAGCAGACCCAAGCAATCTAAAGCTGCCGTCTGTCACCAGGGATCCACCCCTGCACTGCTGATTTGATCAGCTTTGATACGCACCACAGTGGGCCAAGAGCCACCACACAGGGGGGGGGGGGAGTCACCGCAATCAGTGAAATACTTGCACCCCAAGGCCGGATCGTATAAGTGCACATTTATATGCCGCAAGAAGTCATATAAATGAAAACAGACTCATACAGCCAGTGAGCAGAAAAAGAAATACTGAGTTAGCAGGGGAGCGCAAGACAGAGAGATAAAATAAGCAAAGGGAGGTGGATGCGCAAGCTAGGAGAGAGACCTTGTATTCAATTTTTTTTTCCTCGCTCGGGCAAGTGCGTATGTAGTTTTTCGAGACCCCACTTGGAAGTCAGCGCCAGCAGGCAGGCAGTGTGGGAAGGAGAGGTGTGTCAGCTAATCTGGCCATGATTGATGGGGAACTTTGATTCTGCAAAGGTTTATGTAACAACACAGGGACCCTCATGATGATACACAAACAGTGGATGAGATTTTTTCAAGGCTGCACCATACTGTATTTGACAAAACCTCTTCATCAAATATTGGAAATATTTCTTCACGATGAACTCATCATGCTTATCCCTCAGGTCTATAATGACGAGGACACATCTGCTGGTGAATCATATGAATCCCAAGACTACACTGCAATAGAGTCTCAAAATGTCTTTCAAGTCTATTCCCATACATGGTTCTCCACATACGTCCCCATCAAATTCTGGTTAACCTGAGACTGTTCCCTATTTCAACGAATTGACCTTGTAAATTGCTTGGAAAACATAAACAGTGACGGCCATTATATCATCAAGTGCACACGTTTGAAGCCATTCAGACTTGACAGCTATGGAGACTGTCGAGCGTACGCCAAAAGGTATCCTTCTCATTTTGAAGTCTAACGGCCCAAATAACAGTGGCCAGATGTGGTGCGTTGATTTTGACTATTACCACACACTACCAGTGGATACTAAAAAAAAACAAATAAGGCTCTGTTTCCCCACAGGACCTGAATGGCACATTTTATTTCAACAATCACTAAAACGAGCTAAATCAGCATTGCTCATCTCGAATTACTCATGATTCTGTCTTGATATAATGTAACCTGGGCAACAGCATAATAAACAAACATACTCTCAGGAGCCATAAATGTGGGGCTTACAATGGCTGATGTCATCTCTCCATGAAGGAAGCAAAGACAAAAGTTTCCCATGCTTCGTCTAACACTTTATTGGACGACAATTTTATTGTTATAGCCTTACAAAGCTCCATCATACAATGTACAAAAGTTTGAGAATTGGAGACAACTAAAACTAATCTACCCAGTATGCTGGAATGAGTTTCAGCCAGGCTTGGCTTGTGAAAGTGAAATAAGAGAAGCAAATATACAAAATTAACATCTCAAGCTATAAATTGCCAAAGACTTTTGTTTTCCTGAATAATGAGCTCAAGACTTGATGAAACTGACCAAAGCGGTTTGTTCAGGTTGAGTGTGAAACGTGATTCCCTCGTCACATGCAAACTTCCAAACATTTGCAAGAGTGTTTCTGGCTGATGTTTTCGTGCTAACATGCCAAAGTGAACATTATGCAGGAATGTCTTTGTTGCCAGTACAACCAAATTGAGATTCCCACATAACGGACATTCAGAAACAACACAGCTCCTCTTTCCTCCTTTCCCAATTAAAACTTTTACGGGCTGGCACGCAACAAGGAGGTGAATGCAATTTCCAATAGGCGCCGAAACAAGTCTTTGGTCGGTCTACAGCCAAGAGGCCTGCGTTCGGCTCCGAATAAGAAATGAGCGACATTGACATTCCGCACGAGCGTTGTTGATGGGGAAACCTTGGCTTGTTCTGCTCCGCTGGGCTGTAATTCTAACGAGAAGCTATTTCTCCGAGAAGGACTGTCATTCCTGGAGTGTTTTACAGCAATTCAACTAATTCAAATTGAGTTTGGTCGGGGGAAAAGCGGCGCTGGTTTCAGAATGCGAGCACGCAAACATGTTGACATGGCAAATACACTGACCTCATGCTCATCATGCGATGCTGAATGACAGAAAAAAAATGATCACCGTGCAGGACTGGAATGAAAGTGAAATGTCCCGATTGTGTAGAAAGAGTCACAGGACTATAATAATATACTATAATATTCAGAAATGCAAAGTGTCATTATTAACAAGCTGCAACAGTGAAACTGCTTCCAAATTACAGATAGTTTTATATGTCATGAGGCGTTCATCAAAACCCCTGATTGGTTTTTGTCAGCTTCCTTCCTGCTCTCAACTTTGTTCCTGGTGCAACCAAAGTAATTACCAGAGATTTCTATCTCGCCCCACGGGACAAGAATGAGAGCAAACGCTATCAGCCGAGAACCCACACACACATAGGAGTAATACTGTCCGATTTATGTTCACGTTCCCTCACCGGCCAGTGAGTGACAGTTTGCTGACGGGCTAATTAGAATCTGATTCACCCATTTAATGAAAAAAAAAATTAGATGGAGCGATAGTAGCTTGGAGACAGTTTTTCAGTTTTCATTTACACTTGGAGTGTTGCACCTTTAATGTGATTGCTTTCAAAATCAAATTACTCATCATTAGAGGCCAAGGTATACACATTTACACAACCTCGTCCTTGCTTGTAAAGGATCTAATCCAGAGTAGAGGTGTCAAAAATGAATCAATTAATCAACAATTAATCAATCAAATAAACTCACATCAATTAAAAAAAAAAATCAATTAATCTTTAGCGCCATTGGTTATCTTTAAATTGTCCTAATTAGTGACGACTCAGTCCAAAAAGATAGCTTATCTCACCCTCAAACTGTTTTGTGTTTTCTGTATCAGATTGTGATTGGATACAGGGTAATTTAATTTAGTTACAGGGGAATTCCATTTTGTCACAGGGGAATTTCATTTAGTGGTTCTGATGAAGTCTGACGTCGGATCGCAAGCCTCTGACATGCATGAGAAATCTTTGTCATCACTGCGGGGATCCGTTAAACCTATATACGAAGTGGCTGTGAAATAAAAAATAATTCCGTTACGGGATGAATCTGCTGAGGATAATATTAAGCAATGCATGAAACAGCCCTGTCACACTTGATGGTTTAATTGTCAAATCCTGACTGGATTTAAAAAGCTCCATATTGTCACAGCAGATTATGCTAAACTGCGTGGCTGTGTTCAAAGCAGCTAGTGAGGCAGCGCTTTTCACTCGGAGGGAAGCGTTCCAAGTAGATTTCATCTGTGGACAAATCCACAGGTTTGTATACTGTACGTTTTGGGGGTCAATTACAAGTCATTAGTCACTTTCAATAATTTACTTCAAATCCCTGCCCTGAAGGCTTTTAAATTTATGACAGAATATTGTGTTTTAATACAAAATATTTCTTCAATCTCAGAACCTGCATGTTTTCTAACTTGTGCAGGAATTTACACATGAACTCACACATGCCCAGTATTGTGAATTGTAATGCATGGCCAAACTTTTTGTGGTCTTTTTCTATTCAATTCTACAGAAAAACATTTTAATCAGTGCGCCTTTTTAGAATTCAAGACAAGCCGGAAACTGGAGCAGTGTGCTCTCAAGGACCAACTCGCTGTTCATCCTCAGTAAGTTGATGGAGCGTTCACCTTATGCCTCATTGCGCCGAGTCATAGTAGCATTGCAAAGGATACGGCATATGGGAGAAAATAAATAAACAAATATCCCAAGTGTCCTCTCACCATCTTGCCAGTATACCGACTCATTGCCGGGGGCTGTTAACCCACCCACCTCGCTCTCACCCCCCTCCCACACACATTGAGCAGGTCAGACAGCCATTGGCTGCTATGTTGCAGATCCCTCACTGTGCATCATCAAGTTGGATCAAGCGTCACCCAGATGCCTGGAGAGCAGGCTGCCCGCATGCGCCACATCTTAAAGAAATCTGTCACCCTCATCCGTCTGCCTTTTCATGTCGACTCGCCTTCTCTATCGCTCGCTCTCGCTCTGCTCATCTCAAACAATGTGCACCTTTTTTGTCATGCCCTCCGGCGAGCTGTCACGTCTGCCAGGACGACTAATACGATATCCAAATACACACAACAGACCTGCGAAGCCAGCTGGAAGCCAGGTTGAGTCTTTGGTGTGCGGCGTGGATGGGTAAATAGGTAGTTGTGTCCTTGGGGCAGCTGATTAGTGACGAACTGACACGAGTTCGTGCATGTGTACGCTAGTGGCACATGACAGGTGTGCGTTTCTTTCCTTGTTACAAGCCGTGTTTCATCACCGCTTCAATAATTTCTTGGATATGCAAGAAGAAGACTCAAGACCAGACGACAGCTCAACTCAAAGTTTGAAACAAGCCCCGAGCGGCATACTGGCTCCCAGTTACACGGCTGAGAGTGGAACGGCAGATAAAGTAATTGGCATGAGTGTGTTTGCAGTAAACAAGAACAAGAGCTGGCAGGCTGTTACTCAGGAATGCACCCTTCTCTCATCTTCAGGTCAATCAAGATAGCGCCTCAAAACACTAACATGGGACATCTGAGGAAGACGTGATTGCTGCATATCCAAAAATAGATGGGCACTGAAATCCAAACAATGTTCATACAAGAACCCCCACCAAACAACCACAAATAAAAGCCGCCAATCTTAATGAAATAAGTGGAAAGCTGTTATCTTTGCTCAACAGGTTTTAGCAAGGATCAGAATGATGCAGTAAATAATTATTGTTTTTCTCCCTGGTGTCTTTGTGGTCATTTATAATTAACGTCTCCTTAACAAGACATTTGATCTATTTTAAAAACACGCAACATGCTGTCTGCCACACACTGTCCTCCTATCCTTGTCGAGTCCCTTGATGATTGTGAATTTCTGGGTGGTGCCGTCATGTCACTCTTGAGTTATGATCCAATCTCTAACCACTTCCAACGCCTTCCTTCCCATCCCGTCTGCTGCATGCCGACAACACATTTTCATCAACACATGACATACTACGAAGACTATTTTGCGACTCCTTTGAAAATGGCCGTTTGTGTTGATAAACTGCCGCTTTCAGAATAAAACTTCCTCACGCCGTCGGAGTCCGGCTCCTATCCACAACGGCTCCCTCGGGCTAGACGAGATGGAAAACACACAGAGGGATCTCGCGGAAGCTCACTCATACATACAAGATGGGTTTTCCTCTGATCTCGGGGCTTGTGGTGCCCAGTTCGAGTTTGCTCACTCTCAGTTTGGATTACACAAATGTCTCAGACTGCTGTAACAAAAAAAACAAATACAGACACGTCAACAAAAGCGCATATCCAAGTTGAGCCATTTGTTGACATGTTCTTGGAGAGATGCTGAGCGGATTTGCATTGTAACACAACACTTGAAATGATTGGTTTATTGCCATCGAGTGAGGTGGAATACCTGATAGGGAATGAAATGGATAGCTGAAGATGGGACAGGAAAATAGGAAACTAAGTAAGGAGGCCTATCTTGGTAATTTACTCCTATGGGTCTGTAAATATGTTGCTTGCTTTGAACTTTACAGACTTTTGTTGCTAACTGTTAGGCCGTCTATGATTATCTATATTTTTCGACAAAACTACTTGAATTCAAACTTTGTTTGTTACGTCAAACTTGGAAGTTGAACATTGACTTCTTGGAACGGACGACAGAATTTTAGCATGTGAGATGTTAGCTCAGTTTTACTTTTTTGTCAGCTTTTTTTTGGGGGGGGTTTCACCACTATCAGAGTTCAGGGTAAGTACACGCGTCGGTTTTAATAATCCATTTTTCTTTCCTACACAATGATAGTCAAGAATGTTACAATGTGATTCACCAAGTTAAGTGTCATATTTTAGTCAATCAAGGTATTATGCTTGTCTGCAAAATGATTTCAATTTGAATTCTTTTTTCCAGGACAAAAAACCCTCGTCAGATTCAGTTTGACATGAGAGGTTCCATGGACTAACTGTACACTGAATAAAATGGCCTCGAGTGAATGAAACCAAAGTCTCCAAATCAGTATTTCCCTTCTGTCCTTACGAATGATATCAAAGGAGAAAAAAAAAAAAGAAATTCATAGCTGGTCCTGGTTGCTAGGCGACCCCATGTCCAGGCAGCACACAGCTATTCTGCAAGCTATTTTATTTACTCCCTTGCCCACCCCCTGTTCCTTTTTGTATTTCTTCAGATTCTTTGTATCTGTTTATTGATGTATTATTTCATCCATTGCTCACTGAGAAACCGAGAACACCCCAACATTAGAAGAGCGTGCTACTAAAGAAAAGGGGGAAAAAGTTTCTATATTTCATCCTACCTTCTTTTCTCTCCTCTAATCTCAGTATTTATTTTCTCTGCCAGGTTTCTTTCCTCATCTGTCTCCACTCCCCATCTCACCCCCTCCCCTCTGGTTACCTCCAGCCCTTCCTTACTGTATATTATTCTGTCTGACAGCAGCACCGAGGGGCTAGTGTGGGGAAGGGGGTGGGGCAGTTAAAGAGAGCAGTGGTGCCCATTAGCCATGCACCTCTTATCTGCCACAGGCTGGAAGGATGAATGAGGAAGAGGAGGATGATGTAGTGTGGCTGATCCGAGATTATCTCGGTTGCATGTTTCCTCCCCCTGTTCCTTTATGTTTCGTTTTGTCCTTCGCCTGCATGTTCCTAATGGTTTCCTAATGACAGCTTGCAGGCATCACACACCCCGCCATTTATAACCATCTCGACAGAAAGACTGGATGTGTGCGGGAAAGTACAGTTTAAAAGATTGGAAAGACAATAAAAAGCAGATGAGACTCATTCAGATTGCGCATACGCTTACACACACTTTGAGGTGGAACCTACCTTGGCATGTGAAAAGCCAGCCTGAGGGTGCACTGCACAAAGGCTTTTGCATCTTATCAAGAGTCGTGCTCACCACATGTTGCATGCCATTAGTTTAGTAATGAAGCTAAGCCTTAGTTTATTTAAACATCAGTGGCCTGCATTAGGTACAGAATGACAATCTTTGTTTTTTCAACTCCCTTAAAGGCGAGGACAAACATATAGTTTGAGAACAAATTGTCTAAATATTGCATTAGTGGTTGTTAATGGCGATTGTTGTTCATGAATATTGGCACCCTCCCTGATATATCTCTTCCGTGACCTTTGAGGGCAGGACTTCCTGTGTCTTTTGCCACAATTCTTTTGTTCAGAGGGTGTATCTCCTCAAAAGACTTTTGTTTGGTGGGGTCATACATGAGCGTATCAGTTAGAAACTTAGCTAGATGGATTGGTGACATTACATTGCTGTATTACGTCACCCAAGTCAAATAAACACAATAGTGTTCTCATCATTTATCGGGGGGGGGGGGGGGGTGTTACATGGGTTCTGTTCAACAGGTCTTTAGAAATTCACAAAAAGCTAATGTGCAATCTTTGCCCATAGTAAGAAGTTAACATATGATCACAGTGTTGACGGCTCCTAACACATCATCCTTTCAGATGACAAAAAGCAAGTCAGTCGGAGAAGAAAAAGCTGACAAGAATAAGGTGACAAAAACGGTAAGGCGAATCCGCAGGGAAAGAGGCAGAAGAAAACTGAGAGGCAAGACGGGCTGAATAGAGACAGAGGACGACAGACAATGGAGGTAAATGGAGAAGCTGGCAGGTCGTCACAATGCACTCTTCAAAAGCATTGCTCCAAAGGTTGGGAAACTCTGCAGCTGTGAGATTGGAAACGTAACCTGCATCTTCAAAACACAAGGCGACGCTGCTATGCAGGCCTCGGCATGGAGGGATGACCGGTCCATATCTGACAAAGAGGGAGCGCAACAGAACTATGATGGGCTCGGTGATAATAATCAAACGGGGCATGCAGATCAAGTTTGTTGTTGTTACGTTTGAGGACGTCACTTTAGTTGTGTCAGCTCCTCGCATTGAGCGCCTGATCCCCCATCTTCTCTTTCAGCTTTAATTCACTTAACATGGCAGAGATGAGACAAAAGAGCTGATAGGTGAGATAATGGAGCTGACTCACGGCCCGGCTATAGCGGGCGTATAAATTGATCCGGCGCTGTACATCCTCTTAAAGCTGAATGCGCGCAGACGGATGCCGGTGGCGGCGAGAGATGAGGATGGAGAGGATAATGAATCCGCTTGTGACCCCGGCCACTTATGATGCCCCTGTCCATTACCCAAATGGACAGCACTCTCTATTGATCACAGCCCTGTCTTGTTCGCTTCTCAATTGCTCTTGTCGTTTCTCATCTTGTTACCTCTTTGCTCATCTGCATCAGTCCACTGATGGCTTTCGTGGGCTATTCATGGGACAATCTGTCAGGGGGAATGCCGGCGATTATAAGCGCAAAGGCCATCTGAGTGCACACTTCTCGACCTCAAAAAGCAGGAATGTGCTCATTGGGACCTCCTAAAGATGGCCGTCCGATGGGCTATGCCCAACCGTTTACACCCTAAAAGGTTGTGGGCGAGTGTCCGACTGAGGAGTTACGAGACCAGTAATAGAATCTCCCACTTCTGTCGAGGTCCTCGGCCCTCCCGATGTCCCATCAGCTATGAAAACGTCAGCCATGATGAAGAGGGGCTGGAGCAGGTTTATGACATCATCAGTGAGCTGCCAGAGCAGAGATATTGCACACTGAGCTCAGACCTGTCCGATCTATCCAAAAGGTCTTGAGTCATGCAAACACTCACAAATTGTAGGGAACGGGATTTTGTGCCTCAAACGTTCATTCTTCTCCAAGCAGAAGGAAGCACATCAGTAATGCAAGCAGCACGGGGGAGAGGTTTCAACTCAATCAGAAAGTTACACATGGAAAACCAAACAGGAAGGCAGTGGGATACTGGATATATGCATTTTCCTTCGGTGTTTCTTCTGCCACTTACATGTACCACTTTCCAGTGCCAACTCAAGGGGAATAATGCAGTTGCTCATTGAGACACTCCAAACTATTCATACAGAGGAATGTGCACAGACACTTGGACATACAAACAAAGGAATCCACAGACGTATACATGGAGCCTGATCCAAACCGAGGCTAGGTACCAATTTCCAAACATCTGGTTCGCTCCACTATACACGCAGAAGTGAAAGCGGCTGAGTTTTTGGAAAGGCCCTTTTCTTTGCTGTCGTGGGGATTAACGCTAAGACATGTTCCCCTAACAAGAACTCAAATCCTCGAGGAGATTGAATTTATAAAGTAGAAAAAGCTTCCTTGTGTGTCTTACAAATGAGGTTGTTATTTTACACTCAAGGCCTTAGTGTTTGCCTATTATGTGTGCTTGAGCTCATACGTCTCAATATCACACTGTACTAAACACCCTGTATGTATATATATCGGAGTTTGAGGAAACACACTTGGGATATTCACTCGATTTAATTTCCGTGAGTGACTTTGAGGCTAAATGAATCCTCACTTTGTATTAAATGACTTAGGATCTCTATCTGTTGTGATTCTGTTTCAGTGCCAGCCAAATGAACGTTGCTTTGAGGAATTGTGTCTATGTGGATGTAGCTCAACTTCTCATAACTGATGTCATATTCTTCTTCAAAAGGCAAACCTATTGAGATGTGTTTGCGGAGTGTCTTGTGGCGCTGCAATTACGGAGTGCGTCACACGGATACATGCTACATGTTCCTCGTAAATTCATATGCGAACACGCTGCAGCATAATACTTGAACGCCGGAGAAGAACTGCAAGTGGAAATATAATGACGAATGGAGACTGGAGAGATTAAAAAGAAGAAGAAGGCTGACAGAGATGAGATCAAGCAAGGAGAGTGCGAGAGCGGGATGTGAAGGAGAAGTTCAAAGAACGCTATGTGGATAGTGGTAAATGATAGGGTACAACTAAATGAGGCTATGTAATTTGGGGTGTTGAGTAATTATACCAGTTTGACGGAGGTCTGTCAAATCTACCCAATTGCTCGATCCCCCTTGTGTTCCAATGCGCCAGCATCCTCATGTTTTCCACATTTAGCCGCCTTCTCACTCTGTCTGCCCCTCCTTCACTCCCATTCCAAAGGTTTTAAATGCTCCATCCATCAGAAAGCTTTACCAGCTGCACGTCCCGTCTACCCACCTCGTCCACTCGACAATCCTGGAACTTTTGGGCGGGAAGTGTGCATAGCTGTTTTATCGTCGCTAGCCAGGTCTATGAAACGCATTGAAATCGCTGGATGGTTTGCCAAAGAGTTGACTGCAAAGGAGCGTGTGATCATGCGGTGATTTATTTTACCCCAAAAGCATATTACGCAGAGGCGTGAATGTGTGCAAGAGACCCAAAGCTGAAGCAGCAACGGCTTCAAGGACGTCTGGTTGGAAATGTGTGCAAAAAGGAAATGTCATTTTTTTTTTAAACATCAATATCACACACCGAGTTGATAAAATCCACATTAGCCAGGCAGGAAACTGGCAATAAAACACAACACATGGAAACAGTCAAGCTCCCGCAAGTTCACAGTCGGACATAAGCTCTTGGATGCGTGTAAACCAGGATGATTAAAGCCGAAACATAAAATAAAACTCGGGTTGGGATTGATTGAGACATAAAGAGGGAGGAATCTTGTGCAAAAAGCAGAAGTTTAACTTTCTTTCTTTTCAAAGGATATCTGATGTCATCAATCGTTGGGTTGATGAAAAACGATCAAATCTAGCCTCTTTTGAATTTTGACTTTCTTGCCTATGGGAAATAAACAGTGAGGGAATTCTGCTATTGATTAAACCATCCCTTTATTACAAAACCACAGTTTTTTTAACCACTACAAAAACCAAAGTCGCATGCATTATCCTGCTTCCCAGTTCTATCTGACTGCCCAAGGCCCCTGACTGTGTTTGAACCCTGACCTTGTCACATTCAAATGAGTTTGACAGGGGGTTGGGTGGAATCTAGGGGCGTCAATTTTACACGGAAGAGGTCACCTAGAGCTCGATCCGCAGACAAAAGCCTCACTTGTGATGGGTGTCTGCAGGTCATGATCGGTCACAGCAGATCAAGGGTCACCCCCATAGCGTAACCTTCTCACTGTGGTTGGCCTTCTTCTCTTCCTCTCCTCTACCCATCTCTCTTTTCAAATGGTGAGCAAGATCCGAGGAACAATGGCGGTCAACTGCTGCCCCCCATCATCTCAACAGGAAGGATGCATACTTAACTGGGAGCCATGAGGCTCCTTTTTGCTACTTTGTCTATTTTCCAGTTAGCTACTAGCGTCCCCTGATAAGATGTTGTTTCACTGACCTTTTTCCTCAGCCAATCTAAATTGTAAGACACCTACGTCGGCCTAATTTCCAACAGCCCCTATTCCCAGCTCCCCACCCCACCACTATCTGCTTTCATTCAGTCCCTCTTTACAAGGTCCTCCTATCTGGAGGGCCTCATAGGCCTCCTTCTGCAGCTGGCACTATAAGCTGACCTTTGCTAGAGCAAAACAGCGCTAATGCTCAACCGTGCACAAAAACACAGCGACATATTCAACAAGATATGCGCTATACAAAATGCTGGCCTTGTTCTCCTTTCAATTGGAGGTTAAAGTGACGCCTTCCCCCCCCTGTTCTCCACTTGGCCTTCCATTCTGTGCGCGTCTGACCTGCCGAGTCCTTCCTGTCGCACCTTACCAAGGGGGCTCGCTGTGAACAGTGGTGGCCGATCCGGGTCCAAATGTGATTAATTTGCCACATTCACTGAGGTTGTTGCGCTTACACAATAGAAATGGACTGTCAGGGAGTCCATTAAAAGGCCTGACGAGCCAGAGGGCCCCCATCCCGGGTACTTGGCAACGAGCGGGGGGTCACTCGCTGCCATCGAGTTGTTTTAAAATATGTGAAAGGGGTACGTACTTTTGTGTTTGAACGCCAGGTGAAACAATATTTTCCTAGCCCGGCACTTCAGAATATTGCACTCTGATGCTTCATAAGAAAAGGTGCAATCTACGGCCCAACGTGAGCCTGTTCAAGTCCTGAGGTAATCAATCATGAAAGGCACGTAATCCAAAAAAGTGGACCGCACCAGAAATGTTTTTAAAATAGTAACATTTAAATCTCCCACGCAACTGACTTGCAAGTTTAATCTTTGAAGATGCCACAAGGCAGGAGAGTTTTAAAATGTTACCAATTAGCAGTCAAATAACTATAATTATTCTAAGACTCAAACTGAGACTTTAAATTCATCCCTGCACATGTGTACTGTGACTCGAAGCCTCACTGCTTTTGTTTCCACACGCTCTCTTCGCTCTCTCTCTCTCTCTTGAGCTCAGACTCATTTACTGGAACGAGTGTTATAACAATGTGATAATTAGTACTGATTGATGCCGCATATTAATCAGAGCACAGTATTCTTCGACTAGCTTCTTTGCAGGTGAATGATGAGACTGACCCAAGCAAGCTAGAGTCAAGGCAACTGAGGCACATAAACGCACCTAGAATGGGGGTGGGGGACAATGGCTTTTTTTATTAAAAGTTCAAAATAAATTGTAGTTATGTGTTGGAATAAAAGGTCAACAGAAGTCAACAGTCCCTGCGAGACCGTTGGAAGCTGCAGGCCAAAAAATATACCTGTTGACTATGCCTTGGCGGGTTTTTCCAAACTGAGGAGAGGGGGGCCCAAATAGATCAGTTATTATGAGGTTACCAAGTGATGAATGGGTGAAATGCTGTTTGACTAATTTGATTTATGGTAAAAATGAATTTATGTTGTGTCGGAAGAAGTTGTAAACTGATTGTTAAGCTGTTGAAACACGTGTATGTTTTATATTGTTGACCTCAGTTAAAGATGATATTCAGTTTGGTGAAGAACTAACAAGTCCAAATTGTAAGGTACATTTACTATGATCAGGAAACAATCATTCCTGTAACTGTAAGAAAAAAGATAAAATTCTTTCGGGTGAGCCACTGACAGAAACGAAGAAAGTTTTCTTGTCAACTCTCCTTTGCAAAAACCTGGAAACATTCTCATTTGAGGTTTGCACTCAGCAGCCTCTGTCCACTTTGTAGTGGATATGACTAAAAATCAATAATTTTCTTGCTTTGACATAGAACAATAATCCCTAAAAGGATCAGTGGTAAGCGGGAACCGGTTGAATGCTGAACATAAACGTCAACAGATGTGGCTGGCTGAGGCCAAAACCAGCACATAGCAAACTACAATGAGAATTTCTGCCATAGATGTGGCAAAAGAACTATGGAAGCTATGTATGCTTTTGTTTTTCTTTTTTTTAAATGGCTCAATTTGTATTCACATACACACACACAAGGTCTGGAGACAAAGGCACTCAAACCAGGTGCATTTAATCGTTCTTCCTGTTCATTCGCAAACATGAATCCAGAACTGACAAAACAGAATTGGCAAAAGTCTCTCCATTGTAAAGTTGTCCATCACAGCATATAGTTTGCGGGGTGGCTGTATCACAAAGCGACCAAGATTACAGGGTGCAATTGTGTAGCTACTGAATGTCGTTTACCATATCAGAGAAAAGGCTTCACGTTGGTGAACAGAAGGAAGCATACGTTGTTTTCGTTCAAAAAATAGATGCTTTGCATTTTTCTCGCCGTGAATGACTGTGCTTAAAGAGCTTTGTTCTGGTGTTGACATATGCTTAAGCCCATGAGCCACACTTGCGGCAATGAAGGAGTTCAATTACCCAGCATTGTTTCTTATGTGAGACATCCCTCAAAGCTTTGAAACCACTGCAGCCAAGTGTCACATCGCCGTCCAGCTAACAGGCGGTAAGCCTTTTATCGTTTCACAATACATGAGAGATCTTTTCACAACAATACATTAGAGACACAAGAAAATCACAATTTTCTTCTGTCAATCCCTGCCTATTTACTGCATCTTTAAACTTGTGAAACTACCTTAAAGTCTTCGAAGCTCGCTAACCCCTACAAGGGCGCCCGGTCCAATAACAAGCCCAGCCTGGAGGCTCCCCTCTTGGGGCTGTTGGCATTGAATGCTCCCTTAAGGGACCTCAAGACGTGACGGAAGACAAGCACAGCAGTTTTTAAAACTACTGGGAAGATTTAAGACGTGAGCGTATTAAGACTTTTTTCCCCCCATGTAGATGAGAGATAATAAATAGGATTCCTAATATAAAAACGAGAACAAGGTTGATTTTATAAACAGGATCATGGATTGTATGCTGTACTTTTCAACTTTTACCAAATGTACAATGACTGGGAATCTTTCTAGCTTCCTCACGCACATGATAAACATATAGAATGTTAAAATCATTTTTCACTAAATTTCTCTCCGGAAAACAGACCCAGCAACATAAAAAGGTCAACCGCCTCAATATTCGCAGCTGAGTCAGGTCGCCATGCTGATTACGCTACAATAACCATTTTGCACGCTGCATCTACAGGCTCTCAAATACATGCTCTCCGTGCCTACTGCTACCGCCTACACACACACAAAGACACACACACATTTCACACTCCCCTTCCTCACACGTCCATTTGGAATTAAAACCGACCCCGAGTGTGAGCCCTGTCGGCGCCCCATCCAGACATACATAAACACATTCTCGCACAACCCTTCATAATCACGACCCTTTATGAGGGTCTTAGCGTACACCCAAAGCCCTCGGAGACCCCTGGTCCCCACGCCAAGGTGGAAATAAATGTTGATCTGGTACCACGTGAGAAAAGGGGACACAAAGCGCGCACGCAAATGGGCGAAAAGCAGAAATGCAAAACTCCATTAACACTCAGAGAATGCCCCGGCTTTACATTGGGGACTTGACCTAACCTCCAGCCGTGACCCGCTTTCTCGATTTCTTCATGCTATGGCAGATCAGGGGTAGATTAGATTAAAATCTACACTGCTTTAGTCCTCTGAGTCCTGCAACCTTTAACTCCCTGGTCCAAAAATGAAATAAAAAGCTTTGTCCTCCCCAAGCGTCAGCAAAAAACAGCGTGGGTGGGAAAGAAAAAAGTCTTGAGACAATGCCTTCTCTATAAACACAGAGGTGGTGGATTTTTTTTTCAGGTTGGGATAAAACTGTAAAGACCATGTATAAATAAAGGGCCTCTACTGAACACATTTTTTCTGCAGTAAAGGAGTGTATTATTGCTATTAAATGACACCTAGTGTGGCCGAAGGCTCCAGCGCTCCCTTTCCGAATCTCATTCTAATCCCCTCTAATGATGTAGCGCTAAACGTCTGGCTTTGACGCCGACAGCTCCTTACACGAGCCCGGTCTTGTGTTCTATTATGTGCCTGAGCCTGCCTTTTCATTCTGCAATATGGCTATAAACATAATAGAGCTACTAGAATGTGTAGTGCCAAGCGATCACTAGTCGGGAGGACAATTACGTGTAAGTTGCACACAGAACCAAACAAAAATCTACACCCATGATCAAATCTTGAGCATCTACTAAGAATTCCGCTCACGCCTCCGTCCAGTCCCGTGTACGTTACGGCTGCATCTGCTGATTCAGAGACTTTGACAGTGCTTCCGGATAAATCAGTGTTAATTGTGAGTCTGACTGCTGCTCCAACCAGCGCCAAACATCTCTGTCAATAAATCACATTTACCACCATGAAACACACCCACACCGGAATCCATCCAGAAGCATGAAAAATGAGCAGTAGGCACAAAAGAGGCGAGTGGTGACGGATCTCCTCCTTGGTCTCATATCTGCTCATGCTGTGATTTGGAACATCCCTTAGTGAAGGATGGGAGCGCTGTGTCATTTTGGTTACTGTGGAAGAGGAAGCTGAAATTACATACCTGTAAATCTATTTTAACATTAAAAGAAAAAGAAATTGCACAAACACCTGCAATATCTAGTGGGACCGCAATGAGCGAATCCCGAGTTAGCAGGAGATTATTCTCCCTTTGCAAACACGGCTCATATCGAAACACATGACCCCTGGAAGATCCCATTAGGCAAATACGGGGTTAGGTCATTGGCAATATGCTGCACGAAGAATAGAATATGAACAGGTGATAAAAGGCTGCGGTTGAATAATAGTCCTCTGCAGGTTTGACTCACCGTCTTATTTTCCTTTCAAATTAATCATCATGCATGACATCATTAAGTTGAGTAGGACAGGAACGGAGCGCCTTATTTATCAGAGTGTCTGTAATAAATACCTGCATGTTCCCTGACACAAATCTGCGTTTCACTCAACAGATAGTCAGTCAAACAGTCGTGTTTCAAACTGGTTGGAAGGAAAAAAAAAAAAAAGATATGGCGCTGGAAGCCCAAAGGGGAAGAAGTGTCATGCGGTCGCGTTTATTTTTTCGGGTTTCTGTCGTAATGTTACTTCCGGTTTTATTTCGTCGGTCCTTCCGTTTCAGTTTGTGTTTCCTCCCTCGGTGTTGGTTGTCTTGTCTTCCCCGATCCCGATTGTGTGCACCTGCGTAATCGATACTAATTGTCATCACCTGGATCCCCGCCCCTTTGTGCGTATTTAGTCCGTGTCTTCCCCCTGTCTTGTGCCAGTGTGTCTTGCCTCGTCCCGACCACCAGCGATTCCTTGATGTCCGAACTCTCTGAAAGAACTCTCCTTTTTGTCTCGCCGCCGAGCGACGCTTTTGTTTGTGCCTGGGTCTCCAGCGCCTTTTTGTCTCGCCCCAGTGCGACTCCTTTTGTTGGTACTTTTTGACGACGCCTTTAGGATCAACTTGTAGGTCTTGCTGCGGTATTTGTGCACCAAGTGGAAGCACATGGCTCCTAGAAGAGGAACCGTGGACACAGTCAGAAGGCAGATGCTGACTGAGATGATGATGATCAGATTGGGGACTTTCTTTTTGGTGGCGAAGAGGACTTGGACCTCACAGTCTTCCCCCTTGTAGGTCAAACAGAGGGAGTAGTTGGTGCCAGGCCGCAAATCGCTGAGGAGGTACGTTCCCAGACCTTCTTTAACCGGCGACCACAGCACAGGTGAGTGTTTGTGGTTGGCGGTGACACACAAATGGAGTCCCGGTGAAGCGATTCTCTCATCGAGATTTCCTGTGCCGTTTCGGGGACTTTCCGAAGCTGCCGCAAAGGCGATGCTTCGGTTTGCCCGTCTAGGGATAAGAAGGGGGTCCAGTCGTATGGTCGCCTCGGTTTCTGACACCCAAAGTGCGATGACGCCAAAGTCAAACATGTAATGATTTGTGTCATGCAAGCTAGCATTCAAGGAATGACTGGAGATGTGCAATTTTTTGGCGTTCAGTCCACATTTAGATGAACCGGTTAACCTTTTAAAAGATTGAGGTTTGGCTTCCGTGGTAGGCAAATCCGGGTTAGAGACAGAATCCAAATGAGATATTTCAGTCACGGACAGCATCGGTTGTTGTGTTGCGTTGTCAAGACCAGGCGTGATCTCGTCCTGTGCAGATGTTTCTTCTGATGAAGGCGCCACGTTGACGGAAAGGGAATCTACTGCGGTGCCAAATTCATTGGAGGCGGAGCAGCTGTAGTTGCCTCCAGCCGCTGCGTTGAGGTGTGAGATGAAGAAGATCATTTTCAGCAATCAGTTAGCTCATTTTATTCCCAACTGTAAGAAAGATAGAGTGAGTCAGCGAGCCCCAGGATACACCGCAGTGTGATTCATGGTGTTTTAAAAAAAAAATAGAATAACAACAAAAACATTGCAGCGTCATCACAGCTTGAGTGAGGACAAGATACTGTAAAGCAAAATGATAAGTCACAGCTTAGACTGTAGAGTCATAAAAAATGAAAACAAAACTTCCCCTTTAATAAGCGTAGTATATAATCTTGCTTTCAAAATGTGCACTAACGCAGTTATTTGAGTTACAGAGGAACCACTTAAATCAAAAGTACCCGAGGCCATACAATTAGAAATTCAACCAAATTTGTTGTCATGGTGACAGTTTGGTTCTTGAATGAGTTATTTGTATTTTTACTACCTATGGCAAGAACTGTTTTGTTTCTGGGACATTGTGTTGGACCTCAGATGTTCCGCTCCATGTTTGTCCTTCCTCTTATTAAAACGTGCATTCATTTCACTTAAAACATAATTATCGAATGGACCAGATTGATTGTGAAAAGAAGCGAGCCAGCAGATTACAAAGGTTGCTGCACTTTTGTCCTGCTCAAATATGCATCTGATTTGAATTACTCTTAGCCTGTCCGTGGTTAGCTACTAATGCACATTCCACTTTCTGGTTGCTAAGGTAACCCCTTTTGTATTTTTCCCATTAGTTGATAAACAGCAGCTCTTTGCCCTGTATTTTCACTCAGCATCACATTCGGCGTCTAGCTGGATTTCTCGAGTTCTCGTCATCACTTCTGAGCACCGTGGCCTCGGTTTAATATTTGAAAAGAGAGGGAGTGAGATCTTGTTATCTCCTCTCCGTTATCTGACCTCCATACAGAATCAGGAGCCTGTCATAAAGCACAAGGCCCAGAGAGAGTAGACGTTCCTGGGGTTACCCCGCCCCAAAGACCCACCGACCAGAGTCCCCTGGCAGGAATAAAAACCGACAGACGGATGAAAGAAGCGATGACCGCCCCCTCCGATCCCCAGCCTGTCTTCTCCATCACCCTCCCGCAGGAAAATTTAATAAAGTCCACATACCACGAGCCACACAGGACAGCGAGAAGGCAACACATGAAAGCAATAGATGGCAAGATTGAGCGAGGAGGCGATGGAGGGCAGACGGTGATGACTGACCCTCACCCACCGAGTCATCTTAGACCTTCGCAAGTGTCACCGAATCCCGGCGCTCGGATGAAAACAACAAACGGCAACAATGCCACTCACGTACACACCTACAAACATTAACACTTCTTCTGAACTTGGAACTGTACAAATTCTTCAAACACATAACACGGGTGCTTGAGCGAGGGAGGAGGGAGGGATTGAGTCTGGCGCAGAGGGGTGCCGGGGTGAAACAAAACATGCCGTGTTGGCATAACAATGCCCTCGGACAGATACTCGCAAACGCACACGCCATAAGATTAACATGTGTCCTCTTTAATAGATGATTACTCCCAGCAGGAGACCTGCGAGGCAGCGTGGGGAACATGATTCACAGATCAGACAGGAAAGAGGGGCAAGTTGGAAGTAAGTCAGAAGAATACCAAAGGAAGAATACAAAACAAAAAAAAAAACATAGTTCCGCTGGGTAGTGTGTGAAGACGTGTCAATGTTGTTTAACGTGTGTGCACTCACTTTGTGTCTTGCTAAGTGTTCACCAACAGATGGTGTCTAATCTATGGAGCCCCTCATGCACCCCCCCACCTTTTTTTCCTCTACCTCCTTAAAGCGCAGCAGGAGCTAAGAACCCACTCATTAAGTACAAATGAACTTCCTCTTTCAAAACAACAACACAGAAACACCGACTCTGATCTGACCTGCTATTAGCACATTAGACCGAGCTGCACCGAAATATATTTAGCATCTGACTAATCATCACCTACTTGAAGGTAGTGTTTAAAATGCTAAATATTAAGTCTATCTGCACATATTCATGCATCTTCAAAGGCATAATTGATTTGATGCGGCAAGTCATCCCAGCATGCATGCTAATATAGGTCTGACAGAGCACGACTCACAGTTTCAAACATGTCAAAAATCTGCTAGGAAAACACAATCCAGGCTTGCATTTTTCTTTAGAGGTATAACAAAGAAAATCATGTTTTATTTATGTTGGTTTTTTTTCTAAAGAAAATCCACCTCCAACATAAATCAAATGCAATTCAATGAAGGGTCAAGGGAATTTTGAGATGCGGCTCAAACGTAAACATGAAAATTCAACGTGAATATTGCCTTCGATCTAGACGCTACACGAAGACTTCCATTTCCAACTAAGTGGCTGTTTGAATTGCATGCATATATCCTTTTGTGTTTGTTTGCCCTGATGTCTTATAACACCGTCGTCTTCAAAACAACAAGACCAAAACAGGATGCGGCCTTTCTACTTATGCGGGAGGTAGCAAAAAATTTAGGTGGTTCTTGGAGATGTTCCGCACACCTCTCCAGATTTAAGATTTCTTGGGTGACTTTTCTTAGAAGTCAAATTAGTGAAATACATTTTGTCATGGAATTGCTTCTATATCTAATCTGTCACTAAATGACAAACAGAGCTTCACATTTAAATTAGCCTGAATCAGCAGGTGAGCGCTGAAGGAAAAACTTTTTTTTTTGCAGACAATCCGTCCATGTCTGTAAAGCTGTGTGTGTTCCGTCTATGCTGTTGCTGCTGTGACAGCTGCAACTTGAGCAAGATCCAACATTATCCCGATTAACTGACGAGACTTGTGTCTTCGCATGTTCCCCACACATTTGAGCTGCCACTCTCATCAAACATGTATGTACCACCTCTCCAAAAATATACATATTTCTATATTGATTTCGGTGTCCTCTTTAAAAAAAAAAAAAAAAAAAAAAGAAAGAAAGAAAGCTGGACTTTCATAGCAACCTCTGAGCAAGCCTCGGCATTGACAATGAGAACATTCTCAGCCTCATTACAAGCCATCTCAAGGATGAAGAGGCAAAGAGGGGGACGAGGGCCACCGTAAATGCATTTTCAATCTCTTAACTTTCTCACCTTGCTGCATTACATCTTTGCTGTGATGAGAGCGAGCTCGCCTGTACACGTAAACTGATTAAATTCACAAAGGGTGACGGCCCAGGTTAGATTGGATAGACATTTTTTTTTTGTTGTTAAAGGGGTGGCGGGAAGTTGCATGGGGACATAAGGAGAAAGTGACAATAAAAAGAACGAGAGAATAACTTGGGATTGGAACACTATTTTGCTAATGATAAAATGGCACATTCATCTAGTTTGTATAGCGCTCATCATGAATAAGATTGCAAGTGAGCATCGCTAGCTATCCAAAGTCGTCAGCACTTGGTTCATTAAAACAAAATTTGGCTCACATTTTGAAACGGTGCCACGACTTTTAATCAAAACAAACAGATCGGAGCAGTGAGTCGTGGGCTGGCCCAAAATGATGACATCACGTGTTGATATGAATGACGATTGATTGATAGGTCCAATGACACCGTAGCGTGAAAGATAATGACACGATACATCACAATATTGATATTTGTCCTACACGTTATTTATGTATCGCTGACTCCAAGTGTAGAACTAGGGGCTGTGCTTGTATTTTATCCCAGCATACATGCAGATACTGTATCGATTCTTGCTGTGAGGGCTCAGCAACTGTGGAGGGGTATTAAATAAAAGAAAAAGGAGCGGCCGGGGGGACAAGAAGATCTATTTTCTTTAGAAAGAGAAGAAAGGAGGGATAGAAAAAAGAGGACTAAAATTGAGGAGTGTTGCCAGTCCGTTCACGGTATATCTTCTTTCTCCCCGAAGCACACAGCCGCCGCTGCCGTCTTTTGTTGCCGGATGCCCCGGTCAGCACATTCTGCCTCTTGGTCTGCGGAACCTTCACCTTGCCTTCTGTTGTCGATATTTGTAGCACGACTACTAAGGCTGGTGGAAAGGCACGCTTGGATACACAAGCAGGTTGGCCAAATGCAGTCTGCATGTAGCATTCAGGACATTGCGTGCCAAGAATCTTCCAGAGTGATCTTTGTGGAGTTCACCACATGACCTCGCCTACATTGGCGGCGCACGCCAGACATCGACCACTTATCCTCCTCACTCTGACCCGAAGCCCATCAACAGAACAAGACCGGGCAAGCGTGAGAAAAGGGGCAGCGGGCGATAGACACGAAAGGCGTCACGAAATGAAGAAAGGGAGCCCCTCGGAACGACAAGCACACAGACGTCTGAGTGTGGTTAAACTGCTGGCATTCCGTGCACGGCCAGAGGCAGCTGTTCTTAAGAGAGACGCCGTGGCTGGGCTGGATGGAAAGAATCTTCCCGGTGTGAGAAGATGGCAATTTCACCTGCTGATATTTTCAAAATAGCACATACGTCTCTCATGACCAGAGTACAAATGATGCACACGGGGTGCGCATGCAATAAAATCTCCACTAATGATGCTTTAAAGGCATAATTCAGCCGTGGAATATCCACCATCCTTAGGGTTGCTAAAATAATAAGAAAATTACATCTTCACGCCTGTGGGTGGGTTTGGATAACCTTTACATCGGCGGTGCGCGCTGATCTCCTGCTAGTCTGAAACACGTCCCCCTGACCTTCCAATTAAAGCTCAGTACGGAGGAGAAGCAACACACTAAATCTTCCCCAGGCTGCTGGTTTGGACACTGGTGTAAAACAGCCTGCAATAAAATCATTACGAGACGGTAAAACACTGGAAAAAATTCCAATTAAAGAGGCCAAACACTGGGGGTAAACAAAGGCAGAAGGAGGGGGATTATTTGGACTCCAGATATGTGTGAGTATTTGCATAAAAAGGTAGAAAAAATTAACATGCAATCAAATGGAATGGTCAGCGTCAAGAATAGCAGGCGCTTTCAAAAAAATACATTCTAAAGATGTTTTTAAAATGGAGATGTTCATTAACTCAGACACAGCACACTTGAAAAAAAAATCTGAGCTGCTCATTTGAATTTTGCGATGACATTTATTTAACGCTTGGACTTAAAATTACACATAAATAACACTTGTTCAGATAATTGTAGCACCCAAAAAACAGTTTATCCTTAATCATCCATCAGATGGTGCCGGTTAAACTAAATGGCATCTACAGGCTTGTGCAATGGCATTTCTTGATTAAACTCTCGCCAGCTAATTGCACTAAATTAGCCTTAAATGTGAGGGTTCATTACAGTACAGAAAATAACCACATTTGGGATGCACATAGCTTGTCTATGTTAACGCGCCGCTGATGTATAGCTCCGTTTAAATATGCAAAAACAAGTAAAGCAATTAAATGCAGTTGGCTCATCTCGCCCCTGTTCAATGTAATTAGCGGCGCAGTAATACGCTATTATGTCATATTGATGGAGGGTCGTTGTTGTAATGAGCCGAGGTTTGGCCACCACGCAAAAGGTCACGTGGTCTCTTCCGATTAGAATCGGACTGGGATTAATGTTAAAACTGCAAAGTGCAGGCCCGCTTGTGACGTAGGAGGAGGATTTCCTCGATTAACTTTTGCCGTGAGACGCAATCCATACCTGCCGGCACTGATAGCAGGCCAGGGTTGGCATGTGGTGCCTCGCTGTAAATAAATTAGCATAGGAGCTCAACTAAGCGTAGTCGCACACGCCAAATGGCGGATGAGCAAAATTGTATTTCACAGAAGGCTGCCTGCATTGTTTCCAAGCAGCCATGTTGACTTGGGTGCTTCAGTTAATTAAAATTATTTTGAAAACTTAATTAGCCCTTCTTTTACAAACAACAAATAAAATCAACCCATTAAAGGTCTGTACAGAGTTGAATGCAGATCCTAAAAAAAAAAATTTTAAAAAGTTAAAAACATCTATTGAGGAGCTTGTGAGGGAAAACGACTCAATGCGGCATTTAGCCCGCAGGAAGAGAACAATAGCACAGATCAATGGTAAGCTTGTAAAATGCCGCAAATTTGAAAAAAAAAAGGAGAGCTTAATTAGAAAAGAATGGGTAAATCTGAGATTAATAGGAGAGCTATCGCTCATTGATCCCCGTTTAATACTTTTAAATGCGTGTATTTGGAAGGAGTTTGGTGCAATCTTCTGTCTACATCTTTATGGGGCAGCGCCACTAGGTGTATAGGCCTTAAGTGCACTCGTAAATTGCTTTTATGACTTGGTGAGACGTATCGCCGTTAATGTTTCCATTCGCCGGCTTCATGGTCATATAGGAGCAACTCTGGTAAAATGTACTTTCAAAAACAAAAAAGTGGCATTACTATATATACACATATATATATATATATATATATATATATATACGTACATGTAATTTAAAATAATTATTATTACATTTAAGTTGAAACAAATGAAAGTATAAATTGTTGCCGTTTATGGCAATGATGTTAGTTGGCAAAACAAAGAGAGCAAGTGATTTGCCTCAAAACAGGTTATTGAGTTATTTTTAGTTAAATTAGTTCTGTAACCTCTTTTTTGATTGTTGAAAATGTAGGAAACCAAATTTTCAAATATTGTGTTGAATTGCCCAACATAAATTTTCATCAAAATTTGTTGCTTTAAAATTTTGAGGGAACATCTTTTATTTTTTACAGTGTATGGATGTTTATCAGTGTATCAGAAATACAAATTCAAAAACAAATAAAAAATAAAATAGAATACAATAAATACATAATATTTAATTATAGATTGATAGGCATACCATCCTCATTGAACTGAATTGGAAATGTTAAGACTTTTCAGCACTTAAATCACAAATCTCAACAGAATCATCCACAGATTTTAAGCCCAGGGCTTTTCAAACAGACATGATGTGACCTTTCCTGAGATTAGTGACGCAAAACCGGATTTAATCATCAAAATCAGGAGACAATCATAAAAGGTCCATAACGTGATACCCTTGTTCTTTGTCTGGGAGCATTATGGTGCCACACACTCCCTGTATTGTCCAACACATGTACTTCCACAGCTCTATAAAAGACAGGAGGTATTCAGAGTTGTGTTCTACTTGTCTGTGACCTGCGCCATCCGATCCCCGCATCAAAGCGGGCCACTTTGCCAAACATGATCCTCGGCCGTTGTGCGTTAGTTTGGTTTCGAGAAGCGGATTAAACGGTTCCCACCGACGCCACGATGGAGTGGACGCTATCTCGGGTTTCATTTCGCACTACCGGTGCTGTGGCGTTATTAGAAGCTAAAAGGCTTTGTTAGGGAACACAAAAGGGAGAGCTCAGCGGCAGTTAGTCAGGCTTTGTCGAGGGTCAGAGAGGTGTTAAATAGACGACACCTGGGGCCGTGTTAACAGCTTCACCTGAGACGTTCACGCAAGGAGGGGCCATTTAAATAACTTGTAATACGTTTAAGATCAACAACGTATTTACAAAAGCGTGAAAATTGGACACAGAGAGGAACTTAAAATGTAACAAACAAAAAAAATCAAGTAACATTTAACACTGTCTAAGAAGAAAGTAAATCAGATAATTATATTCTGTCATTTTCTAAATATTGGTTTAAATAAAATTGGAGGTTTTTTTACTAGTAATATTTTAGAGCGCATTTGCAAAATAATTCGGCTGTGTTTGAATGCACATACTTTCAAATACGTTTCAATATACTTGTAGGCTAAATGCTAAAAACTTTTCCCATAATGCCACAGCGTATAGACTTATAGTTTGATCGACTCGTCAAGCCCATTGAACACCAAACACACGAAACATTTACAGACCTTAATTTGTGTACCAAGCCTTGACTGAGGCATCCAAACTTTCCGAATAAGGAGGATGGTGTTTCTTGCCGACCCTCCGATGGGTCGTTTCATTGATTAAGTGACATATCATAAGTCTTTTGCCAATATCGGCCATTATTATGGAAAAAGAATATTAACCTTGAAAGAACATTTTAAAAGTCAAAGAGGTGTATGTGGTCCTGTCGCGTTATTTAAGAGGTCATCTCGCCCAATTTATCCTTACTTAGCCTCTCTTTACTTTGGCGTACAAGGGCAATGAGTGCGCTTCCTCCAAGGTTGCTCTTTATTGATGCCACTCACCTGCACAAGCCAGCAAGTAAAAAGCTGCGAAAAGACTCGCTGGAGGGCCAGCACTCCTTTGTGTGTCTACCGTACAGATAAAACGACAAACTTTTCCAATCACCGTGAAATTCAGCAGGCTTAAATGTTATTTTGGCACACAGCTGCGTCCTATACAGCCACTTTTGGGGGCAAAACGGAGCGCATTCTAGGCCGGCTCAGCGTCAGGCCTCGTTACTCTGGATCCCCGTCTCCCTGCCACCTCTTTCATCCCCATCTTATCCCCTTTTTATCCCCCTCTCCTCGCCCCCCTTTGCTCGTCTGGCTGGTCTACAAACGCTAAAGCCCCGCAAAGGCCGACACAGGCTCGGTGTTAAAAAGTCCTATAGGGGCCTGCTGCCGCCGCCGCCGCCCCTCTTCCTTTCTTGTGCTGCCTGACTAGACTTTCGCTTCATATTACTTCTGCTATTCTAACTTTTCCACTCCTGAGCACTATCAATTATGCACTAAAATAACAGAGGGGCCCGGCTCGGAGGCAGGACATAAAGGCCGATTATGAATTGAATAATTCAACCGCCTCTGTGCCATGTTCTTCCTTCTCGTGATACAACAAAGATGGCTTCCCCCAGAAAATGTATACACGAGTGTTCCAAGTTTAATGTGCAGAATTGCTCTCTCTCTCGCTGTATCCTAAAGGCAAGAAAATGTGAGTAGAGTGACAAACTTGATTTATTATGCTTTTGCAGACCTGGTAAATGAATCCTGCCAATTTGTTTCTACTTTGAAAATCTCCTGGTTTGTTGTTTACGTCTTAAGTCGACAAGTGAGATCAACAAACTCAGTCGCCCTAATGTTCCAAACATGTCTACCTGGACTTCATTCTCCACCAATAGCGTGCAAAGGCTTGGGCCAACTCAGACACCACAGACACAAATGAATATTTCATCAGGCCGCTACAAGACAAACAATCCGTCTGCAATCCAATACAACAAATAGGATGCATCTCTTCTCCCAGGGGCTAATAACAACAACATCAGCCCTGCGTCTCATTAAGAATACGATGGCTGAAACATCTGCAAATTGTCATTTCTTTTTAGGTATACATGACCGAAAGGCTGGTTTGCATTTTGTGTTTATGAGTAGAGCAGGAAGCACTTGGGAAAAATAAAAACATTGAGGAGGTGAATAAATCATATTATCAATGGTCATTAAAAGACAAAAATATTTGCAAGTGGAACAAGAAAACAAATTAAATATAAAAAAATATTTTTTTTGTCGAACTTATAGTTTATTCAAGCAAGACAAAAAATAAATCTTTCCTCAATTGTATATTTTTAACTGCAAAAGACATGCTTTTTAATGACATATATATTTTTATATTCACATATGGCCTGAATTGCTATTTAATATTTATTTTAAAACAAACTGTGATTTTCCTTCAGTCTCACATTTAATTTCTCCAGAGTTGGCCCAAGGTCAAACCTTTAACAGCCACAAAACAGCTGGGCCACAAACGGTCACTTGGGGGGGAAAAAAAGAAAGAAACAAAAATCCCCAGCAATCCTTCGTATTTGTGCTTCCGTTTGCCTTGCCGCGCTATAATCCCGACTGGAATGTTGGACAGCCTCAAAGAACTGAACAGCAGGTGAAACGAAACTCTCTAGAGAGTCCTGTTGTACTAGAAGTAGTTCTGCTGTACTCTTGTGGAGGAAAGGTTATTATGTTTTACTCAAAATGTCTGGTGAAAATAGAAAAAAAATGGGTATATGAGGATTGGATTAAAATGGATTAAAATATAGTACATTCCTAATTTCCACTTCTCATGCATGGCTCTAATTCGTTGAGCACATATGTCAAGTGGCTTTACTTGAAGTAATTCTGGATTGGAACAAACATGATTTAGAAAGAAATAATAAAGTGGGGGAGGGGGGTAAATGGGTGCATAACAGCAGGTAGTCAGCATGTGTGCTAAGAAGCTGGCTGCAGCCACAACATTGAGGCTTGGTAGTGGTCATGCTGGGTCACATCAGCAGGACCACCAGAGCCGATGACAAGGACAGTCAACTTAAGGAGCTATTAATCCTTCAGACCGGAGTGTAGACAATATGGCATGAGAAGCAAAAGAGTGGGAGGAAACCAAATGGCCTATATTTCATGGATCCGCAACGGGATCGAGACTTAAAAGCTGGGGAGCAGCGGGAAGACGGGATCAGAACAAAAACAACGATGGAAAATATCCGATACAACGTTACTCATAACCACAATTATGAAAAATTATGGAAAATTATTGTGGAAAAATGCATCTGATCGCTTTCAGGAAACATTTATACTATGAAAGTTAGGTTGCAAAAAATAACATTTTAAAAATGATATGGTTTGCAAGTTTTTGTTTGCTCGTTCTGTTGTAAAAAAAAAAAAAAAAAAATTCTCAATACTTTTGTTGCTCTATATTTGGGTTAGAAATTTGGCTTCGGCCTTCCTGTGTGCAGTTTACATGTTCCCCCCCGTGCCTGCGTCTGTTTTTGAACCCTGACCCAAAAACAACACTGGCGACCTGCGCACACGCTTGCAAACCTTTGCCGCTCAGTGAGATACGGGTTTAAGACTGCCCAATGGCAAGATTAAAAACGAGCAACTTTGGAGTGTGGAAGAGCGTTAGGGGGTGAAGCACTCACCCAAGGACGTAGCCATGGGCAGCACTCATCACATCTGTTCATGTGGAGGCCGTAGGCCACTTTAGGGACTCCCCTTAAGTCTCACTTATCTCATTAGACCCTAAAAACTGATAAATCTGAATGCCAGCAGAGGCCAGCGAGAAACATTCAGAAGAAAGGAGGGAAGGAGGTAAAGAAGAACGAGGGGGGGGGTCAGAGGAAGGCTTTTTTTGTGGGTGTCTCAGGACAATGAGCTGATGGCTTTTTAAGCCTCTCAGTGGCTCCGGGTTAATACCCCTGGCTGCAGTCATGGGATAGGGCACAGTTCAAAGGCTGCTGCTCTTTCCAGCTTGATGCTCACTGACTCACAGCAAGAAAATAAACAAGCGGGAAAAGAAAAACAAAGAGCGCGTCTCTTGCAACTTGAACACATCACTGAAGAAATAATGAAGTGCGGCTCCTGAAACATACCAGCGTGTGTGTGTGTGTGGGGTGGGGGGGTGAAGTGTGCTTGCGGTTGTTGGTTTGTGTTCATCGGGGTGTCATATTTAGTTATGCGGGGTTGATATTCAGACCAGGCTGAGATGAGAGGAGAGGGTGGAAATGGGATTCATCACACATTCCGGGGATCAGCCGTTTTCCCTCTAGGGGTGAAAGAAAAAAAAAATCTACACAAGAAAACCATCTGCTGTACATAAACAATAAATGACGGTTACACACGCAGCTGACACACAACTTTGTGAAACGGCAAAACTATAAAAGGGCGTGTGAAAAATTGGGTCAAAAATAGTACGATTAATAAAAGAAGGTGTGTTTACGCTGCTTTCTGAAAGCAGACTTTGAATGATCCGTTTTATCATTCCACTGTATTTTACACACTAACCTATTGGACACCAAACAGACCCAAACAACATTAGGAAATGTTCCGACATGACCAAAATGACACATTAAGTCACAATATAATGTAAAAAAAAACGTAGTCAAAAGACAAATAGAGAGACAATCCCGATGAGCTGCACAGTGTTTGAATTACAACCAGGCTTAATTAGGCGCATTATTCATCACGATGACTGTAACAAGTCCGTTTATGACCTTCACTTGCACAGACACTTTTGAGGACAAAAACAGTTGGCTATTATTGCGCCAGTCAGTCTCGTCAGATGATATATATAAATATATAGTGCTTTGGCGCTAAGCCATCCATTAGGGCGCTACATTACACACGCTGTGATATATGCGATTTAGAGGCAACTGCAAGGGCACAATGCAATATGTCACAGTGGCTGCAAAGCAAGAAGCAACTATCGTACCACGGCACCATCTCCACTGATCCCCCCCCCCAACACCCGCCACCAATGAAATAAGGCATGTGTGAAGGAAACAAAGCGAGGGGTCCGAACCTGAGGAGGCTTAATCCCGTCTCTGCAGAAAATAACCCCAGGGTCACCGACCACAAAGACGACACCTCCGCTGGGTGAGGAACCCGAGTCTCCTCCCCTGAGGGACTGCCACAAACTCCTCCAACCTCTGTCGGCACGAGGAAGACAGCCAGAGACATGCATCTTTAAATCTTGCCAAGGACAGACAAGGATGGAAACGGAGGGAGGATGGATACGGCTGGTTGCAAATGAGGGAACCTGCCAGCCCCCCACCCCAACCCTCCTCCATTCAAGCTGGCCTCCTCACCCCCAGCTACTACAAGCATCTCCCCCTCATGTCTGCCGTTGACTCTACTCCTGTCCTGCCGTCTATTTTTTTTTCTCCTCCTCCAGTAAGCTGACGACAACTCCGGCTCTCGGTTTCTCTTCACCATTCACTCGGTTCTACCTCGCTCCCCTGCCTTCGCTCTCTTTTTCAGCCTCTATTTAAAGTGCATGCATTACTTTCAGCCCATGTAAAGTGGACAGGGAGAGCGGAACAATGGCCGCCTTTCAGCGGAACGGCCCAGCTTTGGAGATGGAGGTAGTGGGGGCGATGTTGGCTCCTTGTCGTTTTCTCAACTCAAGCAGGCGAAGGAAGCAAGCTTATTATTGGCCTGCAAGAATTTTGGAGGTTTTCTACAAAAAAGAATGCATTGACATTCGTTCGGCAGTGTGGAGCTGCCAATACGGAGTAAACAGTTTTGACGGGCAAATGTTAAAAACATTTTTCCCTTAATGCTACGGGAGTATTGACACGGGCATACTACAAGAATCATAAAAATTACAAACTAACAATGTTTACTTAATTTTCTAGCATATCGGTATTATGTAGGCCAACTTCCTGTGAAAATGTTGATACCCTGTGGCACTGGCTCATATTTGGCAATACGTTGAAATTTGCAATTACATTAAAATGTACTTTCAAATACTTTCAAACGTAAATGCAAATATTGTTCAGATGTTTTGGGAAATATATTTAAACGCATCCGCTAGTCTGTTCAATTATATTTATCAGTCAAAAATCTTAACTACAAAATGGCCATTACATGCTTCCGCACATTCATATCATATGAATTTATTTCATGTGTATAATTGTTTTAAGTTAGTCTTTTTTTTTTAATACTTGGGTATATTTTTCCTAATCAAAGCTGACTTTGACTTTGACTTTGACTTTGATTAGGAAAAATATACCCAAGTATTAAAAAAAAGACTAACTTAAAACAATTATACACATGAAATAAATTCATATGATTTGCAGAATTTTGCAAGACCACAATTTTTTTGACTGTTTATTTTGACAACAACAATTTGCTTGGTTACGATTTTGTTTTTTCCATTTCTTGGCAGGCAAAGTTCTAATGACAAGATACTCAGTTTTTTAAACGTTATCTTCTGGCAACTAAAAACTCCCAATATGAGAAACGGCAAAGAGTCTGTTCCACTTCTAAAAGAACCACATAAAAGCGTGTCGGCTGACTGTTTCCCAGCCGGTCAAGACGAATAAGCACACGAATCATTTACAACCCGGCTGAAACCCATCAATTAGGTCTTTATTCACGAGCTGGAGATGTGTTCCCTTCTGGGATCTATTCTCCACACTGTGGTCCAGCTAGAAAAACATCCAGTCACTACTCCCCCGCAGACCCTCGAGTTAAATAAGGAAAATGCGGCAGAAAGGTCCGAACGCAGCCAACCATGACCGGAATTATCTGTGGAAAATAAGTCTGGTCTTAAAAATAAAAAAAAAAATGTCAATCTCACTTGCTGCCCTCACATTTTCCAGCTGGATGGTGACAGAAAGTAAAGAAAATAAATAAAAAAATAAAATAAAATTGGAATCCATTAGTCCTCTTGGCCTTTACGAGCGGGCGTGGTTCCTGTAAAGCCAGTGGAAGTCAGACAGTAAATGTATTTAACAAGGTCAAATCACCCATAGCAGAATGTGCTGGTTAAAATCAGCAAATGGATTTAAACGTGTGCTCATGGGGGGGAGTGGGGGGGTTAAGAGCAGAGGTCCTCCAGAAGCTCACTCAGCAGCACCGCTCTCTGGTCAGGGGTGATAGCTCAACCAAGCGTTACTGCTGGAACAGCTGCTCCTGGGCCACCATCTTACAGAGCAGAGGAGCCCAAGCAAGGATACGCTAGCGCCATTTTCCCGTATCTTAAGAAAGGAGTGAACGAGGAAGAGAAGATTCCGGGAATGCTGTTTTGGTTCTTATCAGAACTGGCAGCAACTTTCTTTAAGAAACACAATCTGGATGAACTTTGACCAAATTACACTCACTTTTAAGTCTCCTGTCTATATTTAGCCAAGTCTGCTTTGATAATATTGACAGAAACATTCAAATCCGCTTGAGAGCAAAAAAAAAAAAAAACACTTGAGGTGACTTGACCCAACTTAAAAAACTGCAAAGTAACTGCCCGGCACTTTGCACATCATTGATATTTTAAGAGCAACACAAGCCAGACAGCCATTGCAAAAGAGGCAAGGAACTTCACAAAGTGACTCGTAGCCAAAGTAAATTGTTGGGAGGAAAAAATAAAATACGGTATCTTTCGTTGGACATTAAACTGCTGCTGCATAAGCCGGTTAATTCCAAGCAATGCTTCCAAGTTCTTTACAAAAGGGTTGAATACAAGACAGATTGTTCCACTGATAGCAGTGTTTCAGCACTCCATCTGACCTTGGAGCGATTACTGTGAAAACAAAAACCGGGGCATTAAGAACTGGGCCCCAGTCAAGGGAGGAGGGAATGTGAAAGTGAAATGAGCTTGACTTCCATTAAACGCCGTCCATATTTTTCAATTTAATATGACATCTCACTCCAGTGAAAAGGGCTCATAAAACGGAGAAATTTGGCCATGTTTTGGTATGGAGACAGCAGTCACATTAGATACACTTGGACCATCGACCGAGAACTGGTACAAGAATTCTTCCCGTACAAACATAACTCCAATGACAGTCAGTAAAGCAGCCAGATTTTTAGGGCCAAATCATCGAATTTTACTCCTTCCAATATTTACCTCCTGTACTCAGATCAACATTCACAAAGGAAGTGAGGTGAAAATAAATAAATATCAAAATATGAATATGATTCTATTTGGATCTCCACCAAAATTATATATATATATGCTGCTCTGAAAATTTTAATGCAACTCATTAAAAGGCAGAATTTAGGTAGTCAAATTGTAAGATGCCTTTACCCGACCAGAGTTACATCTCCCCGTCTCACGTCTGACCAACAAAATTTCTTCAGTGTGCAGTGTAGCAGCTCCTCGAGGGTCACGGCCAAAAAGTCCTCGCTCTCCACCGCTGCCACACGCCGAAAGAGCAGCTGCTCTGCCAAGCACATGGACTCCGCATTGACTGCTGCCTGCCGGCCTCATTTTCTTGTTTAATAGGAAAAAAAAATCTAATCTAAATGGAAAGTGCATTTACAGGTCTGTTGAGAAAATACAATGTGACATCTAAACCTTGACTAAACCAAGAAAAAAAAACAATTTCTCATTTAAATCATCCCTGCTCGCAAACATTGTTTTTGTTTTTCTGCCTTCTCCTCCTGCTCACTCTCTGCGTCGCTTCCACTTTTGGACCTGGCAGCTCAAGCCAGAGCTAGTGGCTGCCGGTCCCGTAGGCAAAAAAAAGACTACGGCGCAGAGGGTCATTACTGAGAACTAATCAGTCCTCAGACAGAGGAAGAGAGTGCTGAGGCGAGAGTTTAAAAAAAAAAAAAAAATGCAATAAAGGACTGGATAGAGCCACATATTACATTTATGAGGTATTATGGTCAAAACCTCACTTATTCATGCAATCAAAGTTTACGTCAACTTGATTTTTTTAAAGGAATACTTTCCAATGGAGTCAGGAAGAAAGCATGACATTTCTGGTGCAAATTCATTTTCCAGACATTTTAGTCCTTGAAAGGTTTTCAGAGTTTGTAATGTCGCCACCTGGCGCTTGGCCATCTTCAATGTGCTCCGTTTTTCAACAATTTGCATTAAATTGCTGACTTGGTAGGTTGAATCATTTTAAGAACTTCTGGTAGTGTTGTATTGATAATTGTTTTTTTTTATTTCCATGAAAAATGCCTCTTAGCAAATTACGCAAATTAAGAAAAAAATATTCCGTGCAATACAACTGACGCTGTTTGCAGTTTGTAATACAAATTGGGACAACTTCGTTCCAAGCGATCTTCCACATACTCTGGTAGTCATTTTTTTTGCACGTTAGAAGGCTGGGTGACTGAGAAATGCGTTTTTCTAAATTGATAAATTTATTTTTAAAAGATAGTTTTTTTTAAATGACAATAAAAGTTTAACATGAAATGTTTTACAATATGTAAAGTACATACAATGCACTGCCATTGCTTCTAAAAGCGTGAATCGTCAAGAGAATTTATGTTTACCAATTAATCGATTCTTGAAATTTGTCCTTAATACATTTCAAAATGTAAAATTTGCACAAATACATTATTTTTATCTTTCAGATGTAAAGTACTGTTTTAAACGTTTGCTTGAATTCCGATGAATCGTATTTTTTTCTTTTAATCGGAAAAAAAAAATTCAGCGGAGACTCATGATTCCTGCACATTACCGCCACCTTGTGTTTGATCCATCATCCGCACACTCAATGAATTGACATTGACATCACAAAGAAACAATTGTACAAATGTACAATTGTTGGACATCAAAAATTCAACGTGTCGAGACGCCTAATATACAATACAGACTATTACTAATTTGCACATTACACAATAAAATAAGTTTCCCTAAAGGAGTCTAGTCTATTGGTTAACACTAAGCCATCCGTAATATAGAGCGTGAAACTAAAACAAAAACAACAAGCAATCGGCACGGTCAAGAACGCACTGACTGACAAACACCTTCAAGGAGAGTCACAAAGTTCAACGCCTAAAGTCGTGTGACCTCTCACAGTCATCCTGACCCCAGAGAGCCCACCATCGCGTGCAGATGGATTCCCGAAATATCTAATTGTATTCATTCATGTTTCAGCGCCGAACAAGGAGATACAGACTGAGAGAGAGGCGGCGAGGGAGGAAAGCTTAGCGGGACATGTCGCAGAAGAAAGGGCACTAGTCTGTCCTCTCATTAGAATAAATACTCACAAGCAAAGGCAGCCGGCTGAATTGCAGAGGGCAGACGCTGCCCAAGTGAAATGTCCTTTTATTTAGAAGATGTTTCAAGCTGAATGAACCCTGTGAGAGGACATGTATTAAGACTTCCCCAAACACTTCTTGACTGGCCAGAACGCTAAATGAAGGTAGAAGACAGATCCAGGAGCAGTTCAACGAGAAAGTGAAGTTAGTAAAGTTGTTTTGTTTTGTTCTTGGTCTTTAACGGTGGAATTGAAGATGGATTGAAGCCAAGCAAACAGCCAGGAAATCCCCTCAGCCCCCCCCGACTAACAAACGCTTGCACTGATGGCGACGAATTTCAAACCCGCGCCAACTTTTTTTCAAGGTTAATAAGAATAAGGTTCCCAAATTGCGGAAAAAAATATCCTGTCCATGTTGGACTCTAGCAGTATGATATATATATATATATTTTTTTTTTTAAAACTTCTACTCCATCTAGTCTGTGTTTTATTGGTCTTATATTTTATTTGATTGGATTTATCTTTGGAAATATTATTTAATATTCTGTCTGGTTAACATGATTTTTACAGCACTTTAGTTAACGTTTTTTTTAATGTACTTGATAAACAATTTGGATTTAAATTGAATAAATAGTTCAACTGTGATTGAGCACAGTTTTGATACAGTTTTCTTGACCGTGCAGGGTAAAATGTATTTTACATGGATGTATTTAATGATTGGACATATTTTAAGCCATTACTTTCAATTTTGATAATCGCACTAGAAACATACATTGTGTGACTTCTGCCTGGTAATAAAGTTGGAGGATAATATGACACAAAGACATAATATGTCTAACTTGGGCGTAATAAATCAGAAACCAAAGAAATTTTGGGACACCCAAAACGACTTGGGGTGATTAATTACCTCAAGCCAGTCATTTTCCAGCCGGGAGAATCTGCGGTTTTGCCGGCTGGAAAAATGAATGGCCGCTAAACGGCTTCCTCTCCAGGAGTTAGTCTGAAATGATGTCAGCTTTACACTTTTGAAGTCACCTGCTGTATCATTTAAGACGCCTCGCTTCATTAGATTGCACCTCAGTGGACTCCCGGAGAGACGGGATCACTTTTCCGAGTTGACACTAAAATTGATCGGAATGACTTTAAGAACAAAAAGCGGCAGCAGCTTTCACCAATTATATGTTAGATGTTTGTTAGTGGACTAATAAATAGGCCAAGTCGGGTTTGGGAGCGAACTTGACCGGTATGAGCAAACTTACAAGATTTAAAAAAAAAAAAAAAAAAAAGTTTCCTTCCTCGAGGCAAGACAGGATTTGGAAGACCAACAGGGCTCATAGCCGGGCTTTACTTCACACTGTGCATCAGAAAGAGGCAAAACATGAACCCAGCTTGGTGCAAACTTCTCGTATTGCCCTCTTCTCAATGTTAGCGAGTTTAACTTCAATTTGGTATTATGAGCTGAAAGTGGGAAAACCTGTCAGCACATCTGGAAAAAATCAAGTTAACAGAGCGTCCAGTCGAGTCAAAACTTTCTCGCTGAAGAAAGGGGAGAAAACAAAATATGGTCCAGTCAAAGGATGTCTATCAACAGCAGGAATCAAGGTCAAAATTATGGTGAGAGAAAAATAAAGTCAATAACGGCAAGTCGACCGCAAGCCGTCGTCAAGCGTGAGGATATCAACGACAAGATCTACACACACCGTTGGATTTTGTAAACTTGACCGCTAAACTGCTCCAATAAATGACCCTTGTCTTTCCAAACAGAGTGCAAATACAGGAAATGTTTTTGACAATAGTTCCTAAAAATGAGAAGTATAAAGGGTATGATGATTTTCTTAGTCAACAAATTTTCATTTCCATTCTCCAGTTGTGTGACAAACAACTCAAGTGTTTCGACTTAACACGTCTGAGACAAAGCTGCTCAGTCGGACCCCAGAAAGGGAAACGCCTGACTAATATGTGCAACGTTCCTGCCTCAGATGAAAAGTAGTCAAGTTGTCTCTTAGATAAATGTTAACTTGAGCCTCCATGCTGCGGATCGGCTGCGAGTCTTACAGATCCTGACTTGGGAAAAATCTGACGGCTGTTTTGTGAAGGAGGGAAAAGTGTTTTTGTTCTTGGGCCGTTGTTGAATTTCAGGCGGTAGTATAAATGCGTGCATTAATCCATGACCAGTGTGTCAAAAAAAGGCTAAAATGGTAGAAATAGTTTTGTGTTAAATGGTGTAAAAGTTCTGAGAAAAGTTATGAAAGTTTGCGGTTTCATGTTAGAACTGTAAGAATCAGGTTTGTGGTTTTGTACTGAGAACTTTTACGCATGTCATAAAAAAAGCTCTTCGGAAAGTTTGTTGTTTCTCTAAAATGCTCACAATATTTGTTCAAATTGCATTTGAGGGGAAAATACAGAGAAATGTGATGATTTTAGTTTTTTTATGAAGTTTAACTCGCCACTGAAATGGAGAAAGCAAAAAATGCAATAATAGAACATTTCAGTAAAACACACTTAATTGTTGGTCTTTATTTCATGACGGAAAATATAATCTTGCTTTTCTACTATAATTTTTTTTTTTATTGTACTCATAGCCAATTACTCAGTTTTGTCTCACGTTAAAGTGAGCCAGTAGGTATAACAAGATTTTTTTTTCCTCCTCTACAGATTGTCTGTATAAATTAGATTGAGTGTAGTGTTAAGAGGTTCTGATCAGAGCCACATAGCGGCTCCTTTTGGTCCGGTCTGCTCGCATGGTTTGAAAATAAAATTGCAAAGACTTTAGATGTTCGATTTCTCCACGACACAACCCGCGATGGCCACACCACTGCAGAAAGCTACACAGCCGAAGCCGCCCTGCGTGCGCCACCGGTCAGCGAGCCGGAGCGGGGCAAAGCGCCCAGAGGAAGACAGCGACTTACTTGGCGTTGGTCCGGTTCCAAAAGACGGCGTAGCGGTCTGCCACCACTTTGGAACTGGGCTCCTGGCTAAAAACACACATCCACAGCACCAGGCAGACGGCGAGGATCATTTCCACTTGCAGCATCACTACGGCAAAAGTTGGCCACGTATTCCTCCTGGTTGGTGTGGCTGCAGGTGAAGCGCTCTCATGCACGACGCTCGCTCGCAACGGGCGCTGCTTGGCTCCGATCGGTCCAATGTGGCGTGTGTCCCTCGGAGCTGGGGATATATGTCCCCCCTCCTCCCCTTCTCGCGTTGGGTCTTCAGGGGTGCGTCAACAAGGTGAATGACGAGGAGCGCACCCTTGGGTGCTTGGGGACAAGTCAGTCACACGCACGCACGCACACACAAAAAGAACCGATGGCCACGTCAGAAAGCCATGTAGTCCACACAACTTTTGTCACTTCGTGCAAGGTAAGGGAGGGGAAGGGAGCCTTGACGACCAGATCAATCAATCCAAATGACAAGTGAGCGAGAAAAAAAAAATCACGCTGCCTCCTCTGCTGTGTCTCGGTGTCCGGCTTGAGGAGCTTGAGTCAAGAGGAGACACTTGTTTAGGTGCGCATCCCACCGCCTCCACATAAATGAGCCATCTTGCAAAAAAAAAAGCGGGAGGAACTAAACCAAATGCGTCGAGTCCCACGCGCGCGACTTCTTCGTCAATGTATCCGGGCGTGTGCGCTTATGGATTCGGATGTGTGTGTGTTGGAGAGCCTTGGGAGAGTGCGCGCAGCGCCCAGCAGCTCTAGACGCCGACTGAGCGAGTGGCTTTGCTTTACTGCGCTGCCATTGGCTCATGTTCCTCGGTCCGCCCATTACCCACTCCCCGACACTCCCCACGCTTCCCCACGCCGACTCCTCAAACCCAACTAAGGTAATTTAATTACGGAGAGGTAAGTACAATGTTTTTGTGTATGTGTATGTTATTATTGAGGAGCTACTGCCTTTAATAGTAAACAGAAATATTATTAGAAATTATCTGGCAATTAAATACAAACAATTTAAAAAAAGTCAAGACATTAAATTAACCAAAATTATTTAGGGAGAAAAATAGCTCTTCAATTTGATTTCGTTCGGTTGTTTTTAGCTGACAAAGTGATGCGGCATGGTGGTTTAGTGTCGTGCAGTGATTGCTAACCAGGGTGCTTGGCACACAGGTGCATGTGCAGACGGCAGAGAGATCAGGGTATCGTGGGAAATGATCAACTGACAAAATGACATTTGTCAGAAAAATATTATGTATTCATTATAAATTATTATTTGTTAAGCTGCAGCTCCATATAGTGACAGACAGAACAATTAAATGCTCCTCCATTAGATGGCAGAAGGTACAATAAGCGTGTGTATCCATCCACCTGTTGCCTTTCATAGTACGGAATAAGACAGGCTCCCTGCAAGCAGCTATATCAGCTTTGTGCTCAATTTAACAGGACTTGATTTCACACCAAAAAAAAAAAAGGAAAATGGGACTAAACTGTGATGGGATCATCATGATTTCCGTATTTTTGTTTGTGCTGTTCTATAAAAAATGTTTTAATAGAAAATTAGTGTTTTGGCTCAAATTGTACCACAGTATTGCAATTTACATTTTTTAATGTCTGGATAAAATTTTGAGTGAAATTGTGTTGTTTCTCTATTGTTGAATGAATAACATAACATCAGTCAAAACGGTGCATGGTATCTTTGCAATGACTGATATTTTGGACACAGCTCACAAAATGGATATTATTAGATTAAGTCAAATGCAATGTGGAGTTCATTGTAATATTTTCCTAAGCTTATTGAGTTACATGAGTGGAAAAGGAATGTAGTGCATTTGCACACTGAAAACTACAACTACATAGTAAATATATTTTTATAATATACATCATTGATCATGTCAATCAAAATTGTCATAATATTCGTAATGACGTAATTCTTTATATTGGAGCGCATTAGAAGGCGTACGTTGTGGCCTGCGTGTGTGTGTGTCATCTAGAATTCTGCCTGCCACACACTGCAAAAACATCAACAGCAAAAACCTTGGACTATATTAACAGGCCACATGTAATTATTCTAAATTGTTTTAATGACAGCAACTAAAGCATTTAATGTTCTTTATCACCGCTCATTAAAATAACAATAAATAGTCATATTATAAATAATGTCATTGCAATTCTGCAATGTGAACGTGTGTGTTTGCGTGCGTGGTTGGGGAGGGTTTGGGGGATCAGGCACCGCTCCAGCACTGAGACGCCCCGCAGTGGCGACCAGCTGGGATCGCTGACTCAGCCGGGACCAAATCCAAGTTTGAGTCTGCATCTGTCATCGACTTAAATCAAGACCAGCGCTCCCTTGCAGAATTTATGAAACTTTAGGAAACGAGCTGCGGCCCTCAATCCCAAACAAGGAATACCAGTCACATGAATTCATACCGAACAGATTTGTGGATATGCTTCATGTGCAGGAGGTCTACATGTAAAATGTATTTTACCCAAAATGTTGGACGGTGCTGTTTTTATGCTAATGCTAATCTAAAGTTCCACCTAACGTGAAACAGAACATTATGGATGTTTTTATTCTTATAAATTAAAGAAGAAAGACGTTCCACACTCACTGCGTGGATTTGCACAACAGGTGCCGACTGCCTTCAAAGTTGGACAGGGAGAATGGATGGGGTCAGAGGTGGGCCAATATTTTAAGATAATCCCCTTGACCTCTTCTCTCAGGCCTGTGTAAACTCTGGGGGCATTCTCTTGCTGTTCTCAACAATAACACACACACACGGACTTCAATCCACTCACTACGACGCTAGATGCTTTTTCTTCAAACATTTTGGCAGCACACACAGGACACTATCAATGAGCAAGGGGAGGAGGGGTGGAGAGGTCGTCCTGGAGGTCATTGAACATGGCTGTTTTCACACCCACTTTACAGCTATGACTACATTCCACTCCTGCTGTGTTCACTCACACACCACAAACACACACACACATACACACACATTGATAACAAGCATATTTGACTGACTAGAGGGCAGCACATACACCTCATGCTGCTTTCGTTTTCTCTGGCACAGACGGAGCTTTTCTCCTCCTCACCCCTCCTTAACCTGCTGTCACCGTCATAGTGGGCTGCACTGATTACCTCAAGAACGTCAGAGGGGAATATTAACATGGACAATTGGTGATAAAGCAAAACACTTTTTCCCTCCTGAATACTTGCAAGACACACATGAGGCACACCCAATAACCTAATACAAGAGCTGGATCACAAATGTGCACTGCAAAATCTAATCACAGTAATAGGCATATTGTTAAAGGAATAGACTGCTCCAAAAATAAAGAGAACGCATCGTCATCACAGCGTCACTCCAAGTTGATCACACTTCCCCGATCTCAACATGTCCTTTAGGAAGCAATTACAGTTGTGAATCAATTTCATCTACTGCTGTGCAAATGGACAGACACAGGGTGGGAAGGAGAGGCAATTAGCAGTCCAAGAAATAATTTTGTGGGTGGAGGTTTTGCATCCTCCACTCCCCACTAATAGTTGCATAAGGAGTAAGAAGTACTTAAAAGTAGTTCTCAAAGAGAGATAATTAAAATAAAAAAAATTAGCCACATATGTCATACACACAAAATATTCTGCGAACTAAAAAATTTCAAAGCAACAAACTTTGATCACACTTTAGGTTGGGCAGTTTAATTAAATGTTTTTAGTTTTCCAGTTATGAAAATTGTCTTTCCTCAATTTCACAACAAGGAGGAGTTTACAGAACTGTTATCCCCAATTAAAATATAGAAGTTAAAAACAAACTTGCTTTCTTTGTTACACTAACATTGTTAATGTCAGTAATTTATATTTCAAAAACACAGCAAACTCAGCGATTTAGTATTACTGGAATGCCTACCAAAAGAAATACCATTTTAAAGACTGCATCGTCTTTTCACTCGTGGACGCAGCGCTTCACCGTTGCTGATTTACACATTTCAATTTGTGTAGCCAAGCTTTGCAACATTCAAGCATACAACGGTTATCGGACGCCAACGCTGATAACTAATGCTAATCTGTGCTAACACTGCACCTCTGCTTTCCCTCTGAAATTAACCTCTGTGTTGGACTTCTAATGTATATTTGATACAAGATAAGTGGCTTCCCCAAGAGTTTTACTTTGATGCATAGGAGTAATTCGGGGTAACCTGACAAATTTCTGGCTTTGAGCCCAGGAGTTCTTCTAAAGTCTCACAGAGAGTCTCATACATTTAGAGTCTTAGGAGGCCCAGGATGAGGGCCGGTTAGCACCTTTTGTTTAAAGGCCGCCAATCTTTTGCCAACAGGACAATTGAAGCCTGTATAATAACACAGGCTCATTAAAAAGATGTGAGAATGTGGCTCGGTTTGTCTGGTGTCAACATGGCAGCTCGGGCAGGCCGGCAGGTGATTAAGGACATAAAAAGGGAGGGGGGGGGAGGATGAATCACAGACGGATGACAAATCAAAGGGGAAATGGGATATGAGAGTGCAGAAATAGAAGAAATACAGATGATTCTCCACAAAGAAAGGGGTAGCTGAATGGTCAGTCAACATTTGGAAGCAACGTGTCCATCTGTTTCCACACACAAGACTCAAAAGCTGATTCAAGAGAAAAAAAAATATTGCATCCTTATGTTTGTCTTTCTCTGGCAACAAGTTGCATCTCTTCGTAGTTTCCAATTGCGTGTCAGTCGGTCTGGGCCTTTCCGCTTCGAGTGTAAAATATTTGATTGACACAATGACAGTTGTTGACGTTCTTTCTCTGCCTTTCTTATCCTACTATACTTAATTACCAGCCACAACAACAATAAAAAAATGTACAAAATGTATAATTGTGCAAGTGTACCTAATAAAGTGTCCAGGGTGTATCCATTACAAAGATACAAACAGAAGTAACAATGGAATACCATAGATCAAGTAATGTAATAGGATTCAATGTATTTAGCGAGTGAAATACGGTACCTTCAAAATTCACCTTGTATACAGCTCACATAATAAATGCGATGCTGTCTTGCGCGCTTACGCAACAGAATTGCCGTACATGTATTGTGTCTTGTAAGCCTATTCAAACTATTATACGCTTCAGACTGTAAGCAGAGATAACGCTGGTAGCATGCGTGGAAATTGGAAAATGGGATTCTGTGTCTTCAGGTTTACAGATGTAACATTTTCATGCCCACTTTATTGGAAAACGATCATTATTTTTGTGCGCAGTGAGATGGCGATGATATGACAAGCCACTTAGTATCACGTCCCACATCAAAAATTGCACATTTATCTTCCAAGATCGAAACTGTGGGATTTAAAGCATGCCAAACCTAAGCATCCATATCCTGTATTTTCCTAAAGTTGACACGAACATTCCTCATTGGGCTCATCGGGTACATTAGCTCTCTTCCCCGCTCTTCTGCCTGGCTTTTTTGATACTCTTCCTCCTTGTTCAAGATGCACATTAGATTAAATATTTTATCGTCACACTTAATGCACTTAGAGCGTTGGCAAACTAAATCACAGGAAGACGGCATGTCAGAGAGGAGACACCTTGGGTTGACTAAGTCGTGGCAAGCTGGCACAAATCGATGAGCTGGACTAATCAGATGGATCTGCTGGGGCGGGCCCTGCCCTGAATTCAAATGATGGACACCAGATGGGGAGCGATGATGCCATTAGTAAGTACAGCATTAGAAAGTCAGACAGCAAAGTGTATGGACAAGGTCTTCGTCGTCAACAAGGAATAAAATCTTCAATACTGCCAGTCGAAGTTCGTTTCATTCCTAGAATCGAGATAGCCAGCGTGTGTTTGAGCTAGAAAGATGTGTACATATATTTTTGCCGGACTCCACTTGGGAGTGCCAGAAGCTATCAGAAGAAAATGAATGCATCAGACTTAAGGCACTCACTACAAATGTCAAGGCACAAGAGATGTTTGATTCTTGTATCATACAAACACATCCATGTAATTCCAGTCATACGACTTTATATTGCTCATCTTGTATTAAAGAGTTGAAAGAGAAAAGCAGTTAAAAGTTTTCTAAGAGATTTGGACATCCCAACGACTGATAAAGTATTAAACTTTCTTTAGCCGGATTGTTTCCATCAACAAAGCAGCTGTTTTCTATGACCGACACCCAGTTTATCAGAGAGCTTACAGTAACGGTGTTTGTTTTTCTCTCTCATTGGTTCCACTGTGAAATGAGTGAGTAGCAGAATGTCTACACACATATGACCCAATTGTCTAAATGTTTATTTAGCCTGTAACTAACGTGCTTCTCGAGTTTTATTGTCAATGTTGGGATATTCCATCATACAGCCAAATTATTAAATAAGTAGGCCGATATGTGTGTGTTTATCTGCGTGTGGGCTTGAAGAAGATCCCCACAGCCTACAAGCCGCCAAAAGCAACGAACCCCTGTATACTCGTGGTTCGGCACCTTTGAATTCACAAACAAAAAATTTTAACCCTTAACCCTTTCAACATTTTTTAAAAAGTTGGGATCAAGTCCGAAGAAATTACTCCGATTTATCCAAGCCAGAAATGTCCAGCATGGTCCCAACCATCTCATTACCAGCACCTGAAGAGGCGCAAATGACAAATCACAGTATGTGATAAATAAAGATGACACTGTGAAAATCTTCTGGCTGCTCCCTATCTCATCATTATGAGCGCATTATGAGAGCATTATGAATGAATGTAATAAAAGTGAATTAAGGCAGGACACCGCTGATACCGATATTATGAGCGCATTGTACTTTCCCTATCATGACTTCTGCGATGAGGGCTTCAATTTGTAGAGGTTATCCTCAACCGTGAGTGATACTTAGTATACATGCAATCACGAGTGAAAAAGCTGCAAGGAGAGAGGGGTGGGCGACTATCAAGTCCTCTTTGGTGCTCTACTCTTTCATTACAGCAATGAACGCACATTCAGTTCTGCATGCTCAAGTCTCGATTTGAAACCCCGCTACGAAATTGATGCTTCACTGTCTTTTTCTGGCTCTGCCTTAGAAATAAATTATAGAGCCACGGACGGGGGACAAAGCTAATAGCCAAATTGTTCAAAGCAAAGTGGCACAGAAATAGCAGCATGAGATTGTTCGAGCTACTGAACATTAAATCTCTTATTAATGCCACTTGATTCTCTGTTCAAACTCGACTTTCTTAGCTTCTCACTGTGTCATTGCTCTATGGGAGAGGCCTTCATTGAGAAGCTCAGCGCTGCATCATTTATGAGGCCACAATAGCATTAATGTATGTTTAGCCTGCTAATTGTCGCCGCCATTATTACAAAGTTTTCCAACAGTCCCTTTTGTCATTCTGCACATAAAAAAATGATCAGGAAGAAGATTATTTTATGCCCACTGGAATTTCAAACAATGACAACTGTGATTGCTATCGGGGTCGACCACCAAGAGGCTGGCGACAAATAATTTGCAATGCCATCCATCCAATGTCAAAAAGTGAACATTTTGGTTCTAGTGCCATCTTGAGTTAAAAGTAACCCAGATGAAAAAAAAGAGGATTTTTTTTTTTTGTTATCTGTTGCTTGGTAGATGTTTTGCTCTGTGTCGCGAGCCAGCTATCATGATACTTGCTTTTGTCATATTTGTTAAAACTGTCAGTGTACTCTGACACAGCACACAGTATGACACAAGTTGTGATTGACAACGTGTCAATCGTTTCTTGGGCACTCACAGGCAGACTCAAAGCAGGCACACCCTTACTGACCTATTACTTTGGGCTTCAGAGGTTTTGTTGAAACTATGGTGGAATATTCTTGAAAATAAAATAAATGCTTATTCCTTGTTTGCTAATAACAACCAGAGACAAAGTAAGGAAGCAATAAAAGGCAAAATAAGAGTGAGTGGGAGATATTTTCAGAGCTGAAAAGACAGCTGAGATGATGCAAAAGTTTGATTCATCACTTTTTTTTTTTTAACTGATTGCACATTCAGCAAACAGACTTTGCTCAGCAGCCCATGAGCTGCCACCTAATTAGCATATGTCCCAGACAGGCCATTGTCAAAAAAACACTTCTTGTTTCCCAACTGACCTCACAGTGACTGATTGGTCCAACTATTCTTCAATCGCAAGAGATTATCTTTTCCTGTTCTTAATTTGTCTTTCTCCGTTGAAGGATTGATTTGGGAGTTATGACTTTACCTTTCAGGAGTGACGCCCTTCACACGTGCAATGTGATGTCATTAATTCTCTCACGCTCAATGACGTGATGCACGGAAAACGTGAGATCAATCACAATGATTTTCAGATAACCGCCGAACGTTGAGGAATGACTATGGCGGCACCTACCTCAACTCATGAATCAGAGGAAGTAATAACACAATATCAGATATAATCCTGACGAAAGCCTTGAAATAATGTGCCTGATACTACATGCGAAGAGAACACACTTGACTTACCTGAAGGATTTGCAAAGGCATCTAGACTTTGAGGACTTTTAAAGCTATTTCACCCTTCGCCTGAAAGATATTTTTGGATTTAGGAACTCTGAATTCCCCAAACATTTACAATGATATTCATTCTTAACCACCCTTCAAGAGATTTCATTTTGATGAGTGTGGAACTCTAGATCTTAACAGGCTGTATGACGTGGAGTGTCCTCAAGCTGCCCCGTTGTTGCCTTTGAGAGAAGTCTTTAGTATAAGTGCGTGTGTAGAGCAATTTAGGAGGGATGACAAAAGTCCTTCACAAGTGAAAGTCTAGTTTGCTCTCCAGGATTTGTACTTGTGTTTTTATAGTGTGACTACATCGTCTCTGTACATTCTCTCATATTTGGTCCCAGGCTCCTCTTTCAGCTGTTTACAAATGTTTTGGAATAACACTGCATACAAATCTCAATGTTTAGATCAATTTTCTTACTTCAACAAAACCTGTTTTGGAAAGCATTCATTTATCTTTGAACATCTTCCAAAGTTTCAAGTAGATTTTGCCCTGGGGCTCGAAAGCTTAATTAGATTTCTATGTGGACTCTGGAGCAACACGTTGGGATTTGGCATGGTTGAGATATTTTGGATATCTGACTCTGGAGATCTGATGAGTGAAGCATGTAAATCCCAAAATGTGTGATGTTGCTGTCAGTATTGCGCATTTCAAAACCTGTGATCTGGTATAAACACCAAAGGCACACTCAGAACCACTGTGTTTGACTAATACCATCTTGTCAGCACCATGTATCACTGCGGTCCAGGATATTGGAGCAATTACCTTCATAGAGCCCCCCCACTAGCTGCAAAGAGGTCATCCGAGTCCAATTCATCTGCAAGACCCAGTCAAACAGACCTAACAACAACAACGTCGTCATAATTACTGGTGGCATTTGAAGACAGAGAGGCCAAGCGGGTCTGGCCTCCGCTGGTGTTTTATCATTAAGACAAAGAACAGAAGAAGACTTCTATCGGACAGCGAGCGGCCTCTCACTCATCTCAAACAGATGTCCGCAGGGTTTTTGTGACAATCGCGACACAATCACATGCATTATCCGCATTCCCTCAAGACACGCTTTCAATTAGTCTGGCGTTCCCGATCTGAAAGTTCTTCCGTTCTTGTCATATTGAGAAATGACGCTGCATTTGAGACTGTTGTCCCATTCGGTGCTTTCAAGGTCAAACCTCAAAGTGTTTCAGTCAAACGCAAACAAAAGACATGGCTGACAACCATGATAAATTAAACTTGACTCCCTAGGACAAACACAATCCATTCAAGGGTTGACCTCAGATTTGTTTGGATTTCGAAACATTGGAAATTGCAATTACCCAGTTCCAGTGTCAAACGATCTCTATAAAACTGTCATAAAAAAATATAATAAGCAGCACGGTGTTCCAGTGGTTAGCGCATGAGTCGCACAGTTTTGTGTTCTGGAAATTTAAATCTCTACTCTTGCTTCAGTGAAATTTGCATGTTCTCATTTAATCCTCTCATCAAATTTCTCCGAGTTCTGATTGCAATCCTACCTGCAGAGGTTAATTTTTAAATAAAATGATTATAACTAAACGCACCTCTTTTATGATCCTGTGCTGAGTATTTAAATATGGTGATTCGAATGGGTATCTTCTGTGACATCCAACAATAATCTTAGACTCGTCTAATTACCGAGCCTGAGGGGGATTCGAGGGTGCTCTGTCAGGTTCGAATATTTATCCTGCCTCATCAAACTGCAGTAAGAGCGTGTTTGAAACGGCTCTGTGCTGTGGATGCTAATGAGTTAATGAGCTGAGTGTTCTTGTTAGCCTTGTTTTGCACGGCATGAGGTCCAATTGCATTTCCATGCCAAGAAAGCGGGATGAGCAGTTACTGCATGACCGAAAACAATAGAAAAAATATTTTAGGAGCATCACAGTACCGAGATCGACCCGTGAGAGACAACATGGTGCCACAGGGCATCCTGCAGTATGTCAGAAAATTGAAAGAACAAAGAGTAGCAGTAAAAGAAGAATTAAATGAAGCTAGGCTAGCTATTAACTTATCTTGTAGAGCCTTACATTGCAGATGCAAACTCTTTTCATGATTATAGTGAGGAACTTTATACAGACATATCTAGAAGTCATAAACTATAGGTGCTTTAGAAACACAAAAAATTGACCTTAGCTAAGGTGTACAAAACCTTGAGATCAAAACCAATTTATGTTCCCAATGACATTCGTAGTGAACATCTCTATGCAGACATAGCAGGACCAAATAGCTTTTTTGGAACATCACCCTGGAGGAAGAAACCTCAGCACTGTAAATATATGTTGTGCAAAGCAAACCTCGTATCACCCATTTCTGTGGCATGCGTCACATCCGAGCAGCGGTAAAAGAAAACACATTTGCCTTCATGTCAATCAAAGACACATCACAAGGAATTGCAGGGGGAAAAGAGGGCAAGGAATCTCTTTTGAAGATAAATAAGCAAAAGCGTGTCCCGATTTGCTCACTGTCAAGCACACAGGAAGTACATTGCACGTTTCCCGCTCTCACCTGTAGCAGATTCTCTGTGGCTTCCCCCCATCCGCTTGCTTCTCTCATGCTTTTTTGCCTCAGGCAAGACATGGGACCTCCTGACATGGGAGAGGCAGGCACATGGGTAGCAATGACAGTTTTCCAATGGATTTGTGGACCAATGCAGGTCTTGGAATACATCTGTGGAGAGAGAAGGGGAGACGCAATGAGATGGACAAAGACAAGCATGTGGTCTGAATCTGGAAAAGTGATGAGGTTTCATGCAAAGATTGCATTGGTCCAAATTTACTCAAAATTCAAAGTACGAATAGGATGAATCTGTATGAACCGATTGCAGATAACATCGGGAAAATCTAATGTGCCCGGTGAGCTATTTTAAAACTGCCACTCATGTGGTCCCTGAGGTACACCTGTTGGTGACCCCAATGAAAAATAATATGAGGGTCACTAATGGTTCCTTAGACCTTTGCGGAGTGCGTGGGTTTATTTCCCAATCAATTATGGTATGACTGGAAGTGGCTGTCCATCTGTATGTGCACTGTGATTGACTGGCGATCGATCCGACATGTAATTCAGCTTTTGCCTTGACCCAGGGATTAAAAAAAAGGTGACTAAATGGAAATCATTATGCTAAAGTTATTTTGAAACTCCAAATAAAAAGTAATAGAAAACCAGTGCCAGTTTGCCTATTTTGATATTTCAAATAAGTGGTGAAGGGGATGGATGGCGATGAATAAAATGGCACGATACTGTTTTTGCAAAATATTTGGGGGGGGAAAAAAGTACACTTTTACCATGTTGTGTCCAACACATAAGCTACAGAAGGGCTGGAAATTTTTGCGTACTAAGCATATGGTATTGGAAAAAGTTTCATGAGAACAATATATTTAAGCAAACAGTTAGATGTTGAAGTTATTGCTGGCTATTGCTTCACACTGTGTGCTAATAACAACCAGTGATGGTTTCGATTGAACAACTTTAAAGACGCTATTGTGCCTCAAAACATTTTTTCTTCAAAGGCTGATGAGTCTCTACCATCTGTTCTAACACAGATGAAAAACAGCCTCTTGGCTATCTATGGCAAATTTATAGCGGCACTATTATTGTCAACTATCCCTGTTAGATTGTAAAAACGATGTTAAAAGGTTTTAATTGACCAAAAAGGATTTTTTTTTTCCATTTAGACCGACAGATCTGGTGCCATGTCTTGTTTTGTTGCATAAAATGCACACATTTTCATTCCTGGTGGCTACTAATCCCTGAGCTCCAAAAATATTTATTATAATTGCTAATGGCTTGTTTTACACATTGTCAGTTTATTGCTCTCTATTCCCACGCAGACCAACTGCCAGCTAACAAGAAATTTATAGTCCGTTCCTCTTGTTGTTTTGACGAAATTAAGTGGAATCAGATGAGAGGGTTTTTTTTGTGGAGCTTTGAGAGTGGTCAATGTGCGACAGGTCTTCTCACGAGTAGTTTATGGAATTGGCTCGTGGAGACACGCATTTGAGTGGGCGGGATATATTGCGTTACAATGCAGAAATTTCGAAGATCCATCCGTCCATTTTCTATAAAAAGGAATATCCAGACAATGACATTGTACCTTCCTTAGCAAAGATGGATACTTTTGAAAATAGTTGCTTTTTATCGATCCACTCTAGCGTGGTTGTCTTCATTGAGCTGGGAGAAATGTCAACAGTGAAACTAATTGATTGAAACGTGGTGCATAGTTTTACTTTGATGGAATTTGTTCTCATTATCTGGGCCTTTATACTGTAAATGTGAATCCTATATACATTTTAGGGTATAACTTTATTTTCTATATTGATCCAATAACATGTTTTGTGATCTTGATGCAGAACCAAAATATGGATACCAGAGCAGAGACCTCCATCCATCAGTCCAGAGGAAACCATTTATTTTACAAGAAAGAAATAGCAATATGCCAAAATTCAGATCACTTTTTTTTAAAAAAAAGAAATTTCTTTGCGTGATTGAGATCAAACGAGTTTTTGCAAACATTTGGTGAGCAGCTTCAGTATGACCTAAGCCATGTTGCTCAAGCTCAATTGTCTTTGTGATCAAAAGATCCCTCAATGCGCCTCATTTTTAAACATCAAAAAGCGTTTGCGTGATTTTTCTCATGAAAGCTTTTGCTGCCATTCAAGTCACTTTTGGAAAAAAAAATCTTTTCTGGAAAGTTTTATGCTTCAGTACTTGGGGACTATTTTGTAGAATGTGGTAAATTCTGCATTTTGATTCTAATGGGAAAATTATAAACTTGATCGTTTTTATAGTATAAAGGGAAGCAATGAATAAGGGGCGTAGGGATCAGAGTAGAACTACTGAATCCAAATGACCCTATCTATTATTGTTATTATTATTATTATCATCATTAATTCATTAAAAAAATAAAATTTATAGATCTCCCCGCCACAAGAGCTGAATGCAAGAATCGCCCGACAAAAGCTGCATCCTTATCGCAGCGTTATGGATGAATAGGAGAAGACAGATTGAGGAGGGCTTGACCGCCATGGGATAAATGAGGGCCAGATAGGTCATTGTTTTGGCAGGCAACAAATACTGGTAAAATGTTAAACAATGAGCAAGTGTGGGAGAATTAGTAATTAAAATGTATGACAGGATGTGATTTCAGTGCTGAAAAATGTCATTAAAACTGGACTGTGTCGACTTTTTTTTTTTTTTTTACACATGGCCATTGTCTAACATCTGGTGACTTACTGCAGCAATAGCTTTTTTTAGCCACCAGGTAACCCCCAAGGTGTAGCATTGATGATGAATCATTGTGATTCTCTAAGAACATTGTCAAAGTGATCATTTGAAAATGTTCCCTAAGTTATAATTTTGAGAACTGCGACTCAGCGACTGACTGACCCATGCACAAGTCCAACTAGCTGCAACATGTGTTCTTAGCGTGAAATAACGTTTTGAAGCGCCAGCTATATTATTTCATTGAACGACAAAACAACCTGCTGTGATGGTCAAGAAAAAAAAGCAGATTGAGATTGATTGAGGAAAGAGACTGTGGATATTTGAGTGGCTGCTGGCAACCCCATTTATTGACTGCACAGAACACAAACTTGCATTCGTTTTTTGTGTCCAAAAGACTCTTCACGCTTCGCTTTTTAGATGCAAGTATATATGAAATGTTTCATATTCTTGGCAGTCATGAACTGGATCTTATTTTGTACACGTGATATGTGAATGTTGGCGAAAGATCATGCGATGGCATTTTTTGACATTTGCAGCTGAAGTAGTTGTGGACAGTCAGCGATGAAAACTAATTGTAGAAACCCGGCTACAGGTAGAACAACCAGATGGCAGAATATCTGATTAAACTATGTATCTACCTCTTGACATTTATACAAAAGAATAATAGCTTTATGTTCAAATAAAAAGGGCCCGGTATTCATATTGAGTCAACTGAGATGAGATCATTAGTATATGTATATATATTTATAAAGAAAACATAATTAAGCACCCATACTGTAAACAACTAGCCAAACAGATCCACGTTGTCTGCAGGCAAGAAGCAATTAGTAAACAAGGAGATGCTTTAATGTAATGATTCTGCTGTATTCTTCTGTCTGTTGTCTTCACAAGCCTTCTTTCCTTCATTTAGAGCCTGCTGGTATAAGACAAACACGGTGGCCCAAACAGGCCTCAATTCATGCCACTAACGTCTGGAGAGTTTTATTGCTCGGCTGCCAAGGAGCCACTGGAGATTCGCTTTATCTCTGACTTTGCATCTCTGCACCATCCATCATGTCACAGGCTGATAGTGAAAAGCTTTAGTCACGTACACAAAAGCGTCTCTGGCACATTTCCTACATCTACCTGCCCACATCTACGACTGTTTTTGTCTCGCTACTTGTACTGGAGGGGGAAAAGGTTAAATCAGGTTGTTTAGATTGGCTGTCTCTGGGTAAATCTTCTGGGCTGAACCCTTTGGAGTGAGGTCATGGAAGAGCAGTCGATATGGATTAAGCCAAATTGCTGGGTTGCTTAAGAAAAAAGAGTCAATGTGGCTCAGAAAAACCCTTTCAAAACTCCTTTTTATTCAGGCAACACCTTCCAATACATCCAAACATCTATTGGGGCTATGCAATGAGATACACTCCGAGCTGCACTCCGCCTCAAAATGGATCTGATGCTTAACTTGGCAGCAACTCCATCAAGTTTCCCAGAAACCACTGGCGGTGGTTTATGCAAAACCTTGTAAAATACAACAGCCAATACCGGCCAACCAACCAACCAATGTCGGCCATAAAAACATACTTGGCGGGGAGAGCATAAACATTTCTTTTACATTTAACTCTATCGCACATGACATAGGCATGCTACGAAATAGTATGTTGCAGAGCTAGTCCTATGACACACACACGCACACACACGTACACAGCGAACACAAAGTCCGACATTCCTTCTGGTTCTGATTATCCGGGCATCATGAGACATTTGCGTGGGTGACATTTCCAAAGATCCGTCACTCGAAACTCTTTCAACTTTCCATTCGGAATGTGTAGGCTACATTATATATATTTTTAAAAAAATGAAAGCGGTACCAGGGTGTGTTTCGTTGACACATTCAAGAAATTCCATAACGATAATTACTCTCCAGTTCAGATTAGTGAATGGCCCACAGATGGTGACTGATATTGGAGGTTGTGTTTTTTTTTTTAGATGAACATAACTTCAGGGTGGCTTCAAAGGAGAAGCGAAGATTATTTTCGGGCTTTCTCTACAGTTGTGATATGTAATTAATTGTTAAGCCACACATTTGCATTTTGTGTTAGATATTAGACCAACATTAGCAGTAAAAAGCTCATTCATTCATTATTCAATTATCATAGATTGTTTTGCTGCAGAGTCGTACCAGATTCTTTTTTTCTGTCGTGACGCTCGAAGAGGCTGTAAAAAAGAAACCAGCTCCTTTTTCCCATTTAGTTCAAGTATGTTGGACTACGAACCTTGTTTGTCTTGGCCGCAACTGCCCCGTATGGCTATTTCCTTAAGTTTCCTGTTATTGTTTCCGTTTCCCCAACATTCTTATCCAGATTTAACAATCAAATGGCATTAACTTTGTGTTGGGACACGATAGGTTTTACCTAGTGTGACAAGAAAGAAAAACATTGTTTTACACCGTGCCGGGCAGGTATGTCATTTTCTCGGTGTCGGATTCAAATAAATACCAAGATAGCATGTTATTGTTTGAGTGTGTTGGGCAGGTGAGCCCCTTACCCACTCTCACAAACACAGGGCGGATCAAATTACTCTCACTGAATTGTAATCGTGCCAATTAAGGGATCACATGCTAAACCTGTCTTCGCTCAGCATGTGACTGACATTATGCCACAATCTTCAGGAAGGGCCTTGGGCTCCACGGACTATAATATCCATCACCCATAAAGCACCACGGCGGCCCTGGGCTGCCCATCACAAACGGAACCATCTGCCTCTTCCATCTGTACCCACTTTGTTAATTATTTTTTGGGCCCGGAACAACCCTTCCCTCCGTCTTCTCCGTACCAACTTTTGAGGTTGCTCTTGCCTACGTGCGGACATGTTTGCCTGTTGCCATGACATTAAATCCCGGCCGGCACCTTTTCGGTTATTTGTGCGTGAAGCGTATCCCTTGTGTTGTCCGCTGATAAGACTCCAAGCTGCACTCCAGGCTGAGTGCCTCTTGTGTCTTTCAACGTCTTAATAAAAATGTAGATTGCATCACATGTCTACTTTTTAATCATCCCAACCCATCGTTCAACACATTTGTACGTGCACCCCGTGTGCGTACGTATATTAAACTTCCAAAAGCCCAAAGCTCTTATCTGATTAATGAATCGGAGTCTAGTTAAGCTGGGTTAGCCTGCGGTGGTTGCATAAATATTGCCATGTGGACAATTTTTTTAAGCCCACCAATCTCTTCATTATTACTATTTTAACCTGTGCATCTTCTGAGGTCATATCAGACATTCTAATTGTAGCCTGACTAAATTAACTAGCAAATTGCCTTCCTGATAAACTCAATATAAATACTTAAGATGCTTTTCTGATTGAATTTGCGACTTGTAGGGCAAGGAATCAGACTTGGTAATGGGAGCTTGAATCAAAAGAGACATCCCTCTCTATAAGGTGATAGATTTCTCCCAGCCAATCAGCAAATAAATAAATAACATCCATAAATGTATATCCATTGCTGTTCTATAATGCTTCTTCTTATGAAAGCCAATCCATCTGAGGCTGAGTACACCCTCACACGCAGAAGGGTCTGAAGAGGGTCAAGAACTTCTCGACTGTGAGGCAGCCACGCAAACCACTAGTCCGGTAATCCAGTCAGTTATGATACAATGATAATAAAATTGGAAATCTTGTTAGTATGAAGTTATACGTCTTATCAAGTGAACACAATCATAACATCATGATGAAAAATGGCAGTATTATGAAAATAAAATTGTTAAACTAGGATATAAGCAATAAGATCAAGCCAATTTTCATTCCAGTTCTAACATGGAAAATCGCATTTAGCTGCATGTACATAAAATCAGATCTCTGTCAAATCTCATGAGATTATGTTGAAAATTGTGGTGTCTATGCGGGATTTTATGACGAGTAAAAGGATAATCATGGGAAATGTGACACGGCATTATACAGGGATGGTTTTTGGAGCCATGTCAATAAGCAATTCAAATACATCAAAATCATTTTGATTCCCACCTACCACACATTTTCTGACCCCGAAACATTTTCTCAAATAATGTGTGTTGAGCTTGCACCATCACTTAGTAAAAGATGATGCAGTAAAAGTCTCTGGTAGGGGAAAAATAAAATACAGCTTTTGTTTTTTGTCCACCATCACACTTATTACATTGTGTGGTGATTTAAAAACATGTTTTATGTAAGATTCATGTCTTCATCTGCTTAAAGGCCTGTTTATCCCATCAGAGGAAGAAAGCGAGAGACATTGGCAAGCGCTGTCAAACCAGACTAAAGGCTCGGCGTCAACAAAAAGCAAGCAGGCAGACCTCCGTGGAGGGAAGTTAATTTGCTCCTGATACATCTGTTGTTAAAATGTCGTCTTAGTGTCACAGTGTTTGGGAGCTTTGTGGCTTGTCAGAGAGAGTCCAATATTTACTTCAGTGACTGTGGGACTGAACAATAACTCTTAATTGCTGCTCACCTTCACAACTTAACTTGACACACCAAGGAAAAAAAAAGGTTTGTTTTCTGCCATCATCTGGGACAACCAACAAAAACGGTTTGAGGATGGGCGGGTGTATGTAAAAGCCAAATACATTACACTGGACTATATGAATGGTTGGGTTGACTTTTAATTGCCCTTTTTGGGCTATTTTCAGCAATAATTGTTGATATTTTGTCTGTAACTCATTTTATAATTATTTTATGTACATTGAACAGCAGTAAAAACATATTTTGGCACTAAAAATGACATCACTCAGGGCTCACGTATAAATGACCAGTCACGGCTCAGCTTGCAAACTTCACATGAGCCGTGATTGGTTGTTACCCAAGCCGTGAGCACGTGTGATGTCATTTTCCGTATTAATGAAGAAACTCACCTCCCGAGGAAATAAGGTATTGTAAGCTCCCTCTACAACTTTTTGTTCAACAAGTGTTAAATTGGTCAAATCTCAAATTAATTCAGTCTATTTCCATTATTTCCTAAGGGATGAACTGAACACAACTGGAATATGCACATTTTTCTCACATTCCAAGGCATGAAACTTGCACATGAAATCGCAAATAGATGCACACAAATCAAAATGATTGTCTGCGCCCTTAAGGACTCAATAAAACACAATCCGTTATATCTTCTGGCTGAACCTGCGAATGCTTCATAACTCGGATAAATCTTGAAAATATCTACAGAAAGAGGCTGTAAATAATGCGGGCGTGTATCCTTCTGTGTTTGGAGCTAAAATTTGGAGATATACAGTCGGAGTCGAGCTCGGAGTGTCACATGCAGGAGTTTTACTGCGCAGGCTATCGACTGAAGGGCTGTTTTATTAAAGTTAAAGATGGAGGGCCGTGCCCCTTCCACCACCCAAGCCCAAACTTAAGTGCTTGCAAGCGAGTAACTCTCCAGATGTGTAAATCTGCCTCCTGCTTCAGACCGCTCACAACGTCTGCAATATAGTCCCGGTGCCGTGTGTGGTGTTGTGGGATCAGCGGGGAGTGTTTGTGTCTTGTCTTATGTTTATGACGCCACTATGTTGGGCTTTAAACACACACTGAGGCTCGCTGTGATTGACTCCCTTGACCCTGTCCTGTCAAAACCGATATGCAAAGGACGTCATCCAATTTGCAAGCGTGCGGGGAGATGAAATAAAGAAAAGGAGTAAAAGGGCAAAGATTGTATAAAGACCTTGTAAAAAGCGGCCGTATATACGTCAAAGTGAGAGGCGCCGTCGGCCTCCTTATCTGCGTTTACAAGTTGTTTAAGTCTCGCGCGCCTCGTCGAGGGATCGGAACGGGGAAGACATGCTGCGGGATGAAAAATCAATACGGCGGGAAATTAGATCATAAATGGACCGAGCGTAAGGTGGACCTGCCACTAAACATGTCTTACGCTTTCACGGCGATCGTATTTTGTGATGGCTTTATGATGTGTGTAAACAGACAGCAATGAGCTCATCTTTATTGCAACGCTTTTACAGTTGAAATATTGATGGAAATAATATTTGGTGTTTTCAATTCTTGAAATGAGTGGTCTATAAAGAAGTGACACCAAAGCTATATGGCACCCATTTAACATTGGAAAAACGTCACATAAAACATAAATGTTACAAAAAGTATGACTACTAAAATGATAATCACTTCTAAATTTACTTTAAAAAATAAAAACGTACACTCACAAGAAACCATGATTTATTATGTTGTGGATTCTATTGAGTGGTTCATTTTACCTTTTGCCTAGCTGCCCAAACATGGCTTAAAAAACCTTGGCGTGGGCACAAGATATTAATGAAATATTTATACAGAAGCAAGCAAAAGTCATTTTTCCATAAGATGTCCACTTTCAGCATTAATTGAAAAGGCCAAATGTGGTAAGATGGAAGGGTGGGACGTGCCGGATGATGTGAAGCAGTCAGTAGGGTGAGAGTATAAATACAGCAGGGATTATAAAGTCACCCTGTTCTGCTTTCTGCGCTTCATCTCTTGTGACAGAACAGAGAGGAAGAGGCTTACTACTGGCGTAAGTATGCATTGTCAAGTATGTGTGTGCGCGTGTGTGTGTGCAGCGTCCATCGCCGTTTATCACAGCTACAGACATCCAGTCAGGGTTGCGTCTACAGGCCCATCCCAGGCATGACCTCCGTGCCTCGCCCTCTATTTATCCATCCCCGGTAGATTACAAATCCAGATGAACTAATTTTTCCCGTCTTTATTTTCCCTCCGCCCATCGCATCAGCCTCCTCCAATATAGCTCAAAGAGTAATAGCAGTTTGGCCGAGTTCCAGATTTTGATTTTTCCTCTGAAAATAAATGACAAAACACCATAACAGTCGATAACAAGCTATCGAGATGCAATTTCATATCAACGAGTTGGTAGCTGCCGAGAATATTTGGATGAACGACTCTCCGTCGAGCCCCTTAAAACGATCCCGGGCTAGGATGAACAATGCTGCCATGACTCAGGGCCCCAAGGTGACAATAGGGGTCATTTAAAAGTTATTGATTTGAAGCCACAGGAGAAGAAATATTGCCACTATTCAGATGTTAAATAAATGAGTGAATATTTTTCAATGTCCTCAAAGATGATGTTGCATTCAGGTCATTTGAGTGCCAAGCGGCATCAACGAGGAACGTATAAACATAAAAGGACAGTCGTTATGAATGTCACTGGATGAAAGTCAGACTAGACAGGCTGCTTTGGAAATGTATAATCACATCTAAACGGAGAACATCAGCCTAGCTTGGCACAGGTGCTGGTTTTGGACGCGAGTCATCTTCAAACTACCTTTGAAAACAGCCAAGTCCGACTCCATCAATTATTTTCTGTAGAATACAGTTTGCTTTGCTTTCATGAAGGACTAAAGAAATCAGAATTTTTCTTTTGAGAGGCTGAAATAAATTTTGAGGTAAACAACGGCTTATCAAACAGGCTGTTGATTAATTTGGTGATCGATTAATTGTAAATCAACTAATTTATGCCTATAGAAAACAAGATTGCACCATCCTCAACTTTTCATTCTCAGAATATTTTTTTTAATCTTATAAAGACTTCACTATTGCAACATTACAGCTATGTTCTGGTAACTTTTTTGTGGTTTACGATTTTATTCTTTATTTTTATTGTTTTTATTTTCCCAAATAGTCATTCATAGAAAGTAAATAAGAAAAGTTTTCCATTCTGAAACAGAATCCGACTGGTTAATAATAAAAAACTGAAAGCATGACATCATAATAGAACTGTCTCCAAGTTAAAACTCGTCCACCAAGACAGTATGCATCTACCCACTCAATCCCACGCTGACCCCGAAGGCTAACACTTGCCAATCACAAACAATACGATTTGTCACAGTCGTACAAAAAGTGTTCTTCCTCATCATCCTCCTTCCACCCCCCGTGGGTGGGCAGCGTCACATTAGAGGTGCGAAGACTCGACATTACAAGCGAGAGCTGTCGACTTTAGAGTGGTGTCACACTTAGACGCCGCCTTATGTTTCATCTCATCGTCAATCATGTTTATTTTTACAAGCATTAAATATCCCTTAATGAATGCATATTCTTTGAAATTGCTCACACGCTGAGGCCACTCTGGGATGTGTCTCCATCGGAGCGTAGCATAAGTTTAAATGATGTCAGTCACATTATGACTGTGACAGAAAAAACATGAGCCCAAACATGCGTACCCACAGGCCTCGGCATATCACGCTCATTGTTCACTTTCGGCGCGGAGGGCTGTTGGAAGCGCTACACATCATGTGCATGGTGTGCATTAAGGCCTTGAAAATGACATCTCTTGCCCCCCCCCCCCCCACACACACACACAGCGAGTTTGACAGAATACTGTGATATGTGCAGAAGCACATTCATGCTTCCTCAGATCATTTCTGCCAGATTATTCTTCCTACAGTGACATCTCTAAAGTCAAAAGCAATCATAGAATTCTTGACTTTGATCAAAATCTTGGGAAACAATTAGCCTAAGGCTTGCCTACACACCAAGCAACGTGACCAAAAACTAGACAAAAAAATCCATTCGGCGATGTTGCACATCAAGCGGCTGACCTTTGTACTGCAATAGAATAACTACAACCCTCTGTGCTCCTTTTTATTTTTAACCAAAGGCTACATGGCATGATTGTCAAGTGAGAAATCGATTGCCGTGTCCACTGCAGCAGTTCCATTTCTCAAATGTACTTGTGCATTCCAATGACAGAGACTCTCTACGCTTCACTTTTCACACAGGTAATATGACACATTAGATCTACTATAGTTAATAATTATTGTATCAAGAATTTTTTTATGCTGTATTGTTTAAGTTTGGTGGGTTGGATGTCGCTTATACATGGTAATGTAATTTTATTGTGTTGGTCAAGCATCATCAAAGTTTAAGTGAGCATATCAGCGTTTTTAGATTTGTATGATAGGATAATGAAATGTTACCTAAAACACTGCATGTAAATTTAATTAGTTTTTATGAACGTGACCCCTTCACCCTGTAACCTAATATTTCTATTTACATTATTTGTGAGAGGAAAAATTGATTCCAAATGTGAACAAATGATAGGTTGTCAGAATCAAACTAATACAAGACCAGTCAAGCTCTAGCCAAGTTAAGTTGTACATGTGGGCATGATTCAACACTTGAACTATTTTGTTACTGGTAATGGAATATTAAACAGCTCCTGTCAACACCATCATCGACACGTGGGATTAACTGCGAGTAAATGTGACCGAAAGCAAGACGGAATGGCAATTTGCCCTCCAACTCTTCTTGCTCTTTTCATCTTGTTCAATTGGCAGCTTTGAAAAAAGAAATAAAAAAACAGCAGTTAACACTGCAATGGAACTAAAGTGGCGTTTCATTCATGCCGTTCCTTTCCTTGAGCCGGTGATTGAATTTTCCCCTCGCCTGCATAAAGCTAGCCCCCGCAGGAGCGCTGGTATAATCGCCATCGCAGGGCCGCCTGTTAATCCACCGAGAAGAGGCATGTGATGTGTTGTGTCCCGTCGGTCATACCCATCCAATCAAACACGCACGACACCCGAGAGCCTCTTTCTAGAGCGGTGGGTCGCCGGTGGAAGAGGACACACATGAATGCAATGACGATTGGGAAGTAGGCCAGCTGTTTATCTTATTTACAGATCGCAGAAGAACATCTTGTATCTGCTTTTTGTTCCCACATCTGTTTTACAAGGAAAAGCATGTGAGTTGGAGAATTGGAGGAAGAACAAATTTGCTCCAAGAGACAAACGTGGCATTCTTCTGTTTTCCGACAATAATTAGCTGTGAGAATTAAATTTTGGTCCGCTTAAGATCATCAAACAGACTGGGAAAGAAGCAAAATGAGTGCACAAGTGGCTTTGATATGTGATATGAACTGGTGACTAAAACAGCTAAATTATAAACTAAAATAATCAAGGAACAGCAAGAGGATTAACTATTTTATTTAAAGTCAAAAATAAAATTTTCATAATATGACTTAAAGGTTCCACGATGTGATTCTGTATAGGTGTGCATTGTTGAATCGAAAAACCTTGTTTACATTCTATCGTAGAAGGACTACAATAAAATGTAAACAAGGTTTTTTTCGATAGCTTGAAGAAAGCTCGAGTGGTGCTTAGGGAAAACTACATATAAAAAGCGCTGCATTTTGTTTGTTCGTCTTTGATCGACTTGATTAACATCAAAAACACAAGCAAAGAAAAGCTGTGGAACGACATAACCGCACTCTCTAACTGTGAAAATGAGCACCACTTCATATAGCCGCGGGCACTTACTGTAGACGCCGCTCAGGATAAACAATAAGAGGCAATAAAACACGACAAGATTTATAAAAAAAAAAAAAAAAAGTGGTCACAGCACTATATGATATCGTCATACGCTGCAACACTGACTCATTGTGGCACTAAAATTGCCACCAGAGAGAAAATACGTGCTATTGGAGTCATTATTTCCATACATGGCGTTGCATGCAACTTAAGATGGAGTCAAAGTGAGCACAAGCCTGTTGACATCCATTTGCCTCGAGGGCCATACGTTAGCACTCTTGTATACGCCAAGTAGGAACTAGCCTGAGTGTTATTAGCAAGCCTGCGATGTTTGCTCCGAGCGGAATAAACACTATAGGCTTGTGGATAAATCGTGAAGCTTTCATTTCCCTTTTATATCCCAACGCAACTCATCCCGCACATTTTCAGCATCTCTCGTTTTCTCTGGGAGATCAGTTTGTTATTCTGTAGGAAGAAAATGCTTCAATCTGTCTATTCGGTAATCTTTTCAACACACGGCATTTCATTAAAATAGCAAAAAAAAGAGTTCTTGCTCATTTGAATAATATGAAAAAAGCCAGAGTGAGGGCCCCCAGTCTTACAGTGCTGTATTAACCCTGGGGTCAAAACATGTGTGTCATATTAGAGTTGGTGTGTGTGAGTTCTGTTTTCATCATTGGTGTCCCTATTATTTAAAAAGAAGCATGATTATCCCAAGCACCACATGAAATCCAATGCAAAAAAAAAAAAAAGTCTACATGCAAGTTTACTGCAACTAATCCGTTCAAATGGAAAACAAAAGGTCGGAAAATAAAAAGTCTTTTGAATGTGTGTGTCTGGTGAGTGTTAATGTTTCTGCATGAGTGCGTGAGTGTGCATGTGTCTGTTTATTAACCTTACGCCCTCATCTCTGCTTTATGTCTTTAAGGTCCCAGAAGCCCAACGGTTGGCCAATACACACACCCTCACGCACACACACACAAAACAACACAACGCCTGCAGAATTCTTTTACATAAAGTCTGTTGTAATTTTATGCAATCAACTTTCCAGACAAAAGTGTAGGAAAGGAAAGAAAATATCGAGGTGTTCCTTCACTTCGAGGCTACGATATTGTGTTTTTTTTTTTTTTTTTTTGGACAGATGTTCTACAAGACATCGGAGTATGTGTGGGAATTTTTGCCCATTCATCAACCTTTGTGAGGTCTGAGTTCACCCTAAATGGGCGTGATGGTACAGTTTGGGTGGTTTGGGGGTTAAGGTTTAGAGGTGAGGTGTTAGATCACGGGTTAGATTAAGGTTAGCGTTCCATTGTAGAAGTTAGTTTCAGGACTTTGGGCAAAATGGTTTAGGGTGGGTGGAGGAGTTTGTACAATGTTATGGGTTAGGTGAAAGAATGAGGTCAGTGTTCGGATTAAATTCAAGGTTTGGGGTTGGGCTGGGTTATGAATGTGGTATTGGATAAGTGTTAAATTGCTGTAGGGTTCGGAATTAGAGTTTGGATCATGTGTTTGGGATGGCGTGACGATAAAGGTCAGTGCTTAAGTGTTAGAGGTTTGCTAGATTCAAACCATACAAACAACTACCGAATGTTTGTCCTAGAATATCCAAACAACAATTTGTATGTGTGTGTGTGTGTGTGTGTATACATGTGTGTGCCTGTGAACACAACGCAGTGGAAATACGTGTAGTGTACTGGAAGTTGAGCAATCGACGAGTGAAACAATATGAACAGATGGAAACACACAGATGTCTATAGATTCAGAGGTTGCCATCAAAGCATCCACTCCATCGTGCCCACTCCCCTCCTGGCAAGGCAGATGGTCTTAAATGGCTTTTGTTTGTTAGACTGACAAACACCCACCGACAAACTGTTTGCACCCGCCCACACCCGGACCAGGTAACGTCGATTCAAATCCATATGTGGCACTTTCACCTGGCACTTCAGTCACGCATGCTAATGACACCTTGTCTAAGTCGGAAAAAAAAAACATTGAATGCCAAGCACATAACATGTGATGGAAAGTTGGAAAATTATACATGTGCTGTCAAGAAAAGTTTCACACAGATTGATTTTCCAGGTACTGCTTTGAAATGAGGAACACGCATTTTATTCACAATAGACATCTGTAAAAAAAGAATCCGATTGTGTTGATTGACAATGTGCTTACAATTCCGGGTATTGCATGCTGGTACTGCGAGCTTCTCCTCACTTGCATCTCAAGGTAAGCTAATTGAACCGCAGTTGATTTTGTGTTATGTCAGAAGGGTCCGCAAAGCAGTTCAGAACGTTGCTGCAATAAAAATACTACAGGCCAGGACTGTTTTGAGGGAATGTGCATCCAAGCACACAAAGCAGATCAAGGCTGAATGAGTTGGAAAGGCTTTAGAAACATCAAGATAGCAGAATAACAAATCTTCTGTCGGTAAATGTTGACTTCAGTATGGGCTATCGTACGAGAGACATGCACGTTAAGGTATGTTCAGTGAGCTCAGGCTTGGCTGGTCGGGGGTGAGTGGCGAGTTCAGGGACAAATGCCAAAACTCATTGTGATTTCTTCCAGACAGTCACATGAGCAGAATCACGTTGCCAAACAAAACTGCAACTGGATTGCATCAGAACGAATCAACAGATTATGCTTTATGAGAAATTCATTTTTCAGAAACTAACGGCGATGACAGTTAGCAGCAGGTCAGCTTTGGTCAGTATCCCAAGGCAGATCTCGATGACCTTTGACACACCGCATCCTCAAATTGTCATCTATGATTAGATTGGTGGAGAAGAAGTAACAGGAGGGGTGAAGGACTGAATTGTTGCAAGTGAAAATGTGTTATGCTAAGCTTGGAATCTTCCATTAGGTGGGAGGTAACAAGGTCCATGGGTGCGGAGCTTGGCATTTGCTCTCTGTGGCAGCATGTCAGGTTACTGCGCCATTCTTTATTCTGGGAAATTTCTCTCCCCGTTGGAGTAGTGACCTGAAGCCACTGGAACCAGTGTCACATGGTAGCACGGGACACGGCGGCGACGGGGCATAAGTGGAGCGAGACGGACGGGCATTGACTCAGCAGATGTTTTTCCAGGGAAGAGGCGGGATTACACAGTTTGAACAAGAAAGTTAAAAGAAAAACAGCATTCACTGCAATCCTCTACTCAAGCTCAGGTTCTGTTTTCATAAATGCTTGTTTGCAGGGTTATGCAATTGCTGCTGAACTTTTCTTAGCACTGCATGAAACTGAAAGACAAAATCCAATTTGTCCAAAGTAGCAAGAAACATTTGTGTCGTGCTACCCCAAAAGCCCACGCAAGTTGTTCTTCGGCATAAGGCCGTGCCTTTGAAAGCAATTTGAGTAAATCAAAGTTTTATGACTGTGTCGGCGTTACAAGCGAGAAGTAGTGTAGGCTCACCTTGCGAGGTGGCCTCTGTGAACCTCTCACCTTCTTCTCTTCTTCACTTTCACCTGCCTTCCTATGCTCATAAATATTACAGCTGCCAGATGGCGTCTGTCGCTTGCACAACAACAGCGAGGCAGGCCGTTCTCTCGCTACCTGCAATTACGACCTAGCCGCAGAGTGAAAATCTATATTAGGACAGACCAAACTTTTAGTAGTTAGCCTGTCGAGCTCCTGGCATCGTTTCAAAATGAGTTCCTGCAGCTGAGCCCTTCATCATTTTTCATAAGCTAAACAAAGATGTGACTTTACAGGATTAGTTTGTTTTCTGCCCCCTTGGCTTACATGGCAGATGGGAAGTGGGACTGTTGCGTATACGGACTAATACCCACGCATACAACCTGTAGGAAAAGTTTTATGGAAAAAAATGGCAAAACTTTCAAATCAAAACTTTCAACGTGCACAAGCTTTTGAGGTGGAATACGCACTGCAGCAATTTTGGGAACCTTGGCAGTTTCTTAAAAAATTGTAATACCCTCTAACATCCATGCTAATTTCCATTTGCCAGTCTATGGTGTTTCCCATTTTATTTGAGCAATAAGCTAGTGGACTTTGATTGAACAATTTGTTGTCTAAATGTTCAATGTTTAATTTCCTTTACTCTTATTTGGAGAACAATGTGAGTGAGAGTCTTCTTTTCATTTCCTGAAAGTCATGTTATATTATCTCCCATATCTTGACAACGAGAGAGTGAGAACAGATGCTAAAGAATACTTTTAATAATGTGTTCTAATACGTTGAGAGTAGATTGACATGTCTACAAAATATTTTCATGGAGTACAGCTGGATACATTTACACTTTTAGTCATTTTGTTTGATGAGATCTCAGATTTTCACAGTTGGTAGCCCACGACGGAAGGTGATTCAGTGTCCATAAATAAAGTCATGCAGATGAAAACATTCAAAATATACTACTTAAAGAATAAAAGAAGAAGGAAGGCCGAAATAAGAGTGGGATTAAATAAAACCTGGTTCAAAATAAAGAACTGTTTAGCTAGCGTCCAGTCACCACGCAGGAAGTGTTGAGACAAGGTGATCGAGTAGTTTTCGACTAACAATGTTCCTCCCCCAGATGAGCCCAAGACTCATCCTTCATCCCGCTCGACTTCCCCCTAAGACGGAGGCATTATGAACGATGATGTTATAATTATGAATGCGAGTATTTTTACACAAAGGGACAAGGGCAGAGCGGATCATTAGCGCCCATGTGCAGGTTGCGGGCACTTCGATGCTGTGATGCAAAAGTGGAGCAGACAGATGGGCAACGCCGCATCAGCAGCAGATGAGAGCCGATTGCAGCTCAGATAGTCGCTGTCATTAATCAAACAATGGTCGATAGCTCGCTGCACGGCCTTGATGGATCAGACGCATCTTCAAGTCTGCAGCGTTGGCCAACTCTACCAATTTTATCTACGCTGCATAATAGTGTAATTTTCCGCATTTTTAGACCAAACATCTAAGGGTTATTCCTCCATTTTTATTTACAAGCTTTTTTTTCTCAAGTGTGCGGTGGTTGTCGAATAATTCCAAAGCGCCCGGCATGTTTCGCTCGTTGATTTTTGAGGAAGGGGATCAAGACCAGAGCGATACTCTTCAATGTGTGACGGATGGACTTGTTTGCGTTTGCTGGTGTTATCCTGACCCCGCACAGCTTGTTCACGTTGCAAGTGAACACACTCGCTATGATGCTCGCTCACAAGAATTGTCGGACTCACATACTGTAAACGTCTGGAGGGTCAGAACAGTGTCATCCTCCCCATCTTGTTTTCTTTCTCTCAACTTCCTGTCTTGAACCTCCCCTCAATCTCTGGCCTAAAGCTGCAGGTCAGTTTCCCCTCATCTCATATTCTCCCTCTCCGCTACTCCTGACCTGAAGGCCTGAACTTCCGCTGCTACTCGCCATCGCTTCTCAGAGACACCAGCTGCGGTTTTAACAATGGCAGTACTGATGAGAGCCCATAAAGAGATTCCCCACAGAGGCACTGTAAAGGGGAATTCCTCTTTTATTTAAAGCTATTTCCCATATCCTAAATTCCATGGTACAACAACTTTTCATTATTCTCAAATCTCATGCAGCACAAATTCCGCTCACACACTATATCAAACATAGTAACCCGCCCGATTATCACTAACGATATGTTCCAGAGTGGACCCACCTGTAATCAGTGAGAATCTGCAATGGAGACCATAAAAAAAACGTGCCGGTTCTCCTTCTTTTCCTCTCTGTTTTCCGTTGAAGATGCCATGTGTGCTCGTTTCAAGCTGTATTTGTCATTCCTAGTTGAAGTTTGCTGTAAAACAGACAGAAAACAAAAGTTAATCAAACATTCGACCGAATCATAAACTGCAATTTAGTCTAATGAAAGTCTGATAGCTTAACGCTTACGTATAAAATGAATGCAATTAATCAATAACTGTGTAGTTTGAGATCAGAGACAACTTGGTTTTTGCTGATTTGATTCTAATAATTTTACAACTATATTTATACAAGTTGCACTACAAGTATGTAAATATATTGGTGAGTAATCATAAAATATTGGTGGGTAGTAGTGAGTAGCACTTGACTATTTTTGAGTTTCGAGGACTTAAAGCATCTCTATAGTAAATGACACTAGACTTTTTTTCCTGTTTACTTCGTGTTTCTTCTCCAGCTGCGCCGCACATTTGTCTCGCTGAGTGTTTTTCACGCTCTGACTCCAGCAGCGGTCCGGTCAGGCCTCGACCAGGCAAACTTATCACCCGGGCCGAACCATCTCCTCTCCATTACGCCACAAACAAATGGTTCTGTTACACCCATGTCTGGGCCCTGATTGCATTTCTCTTCTCATCCCTCACAGCGCCAACATGTGCCCTACTCCACTGTGATGTCCTCAGCTCCTCCGTTTTGTTCACCTCACTTTCTCTTCTACTTAGCCCTCTACCCCCTTGCTTGACTGCCTTTACTTGACAAATGAAATCTCTCTTTAACACATCTCCACCAAACATGTCTAATATTGTAATTGATCACAAACCTACACAGGAAATTGCTTCCAGACTTTTTTGTTTCGACATTCCTGTGGACAGGGAAAACCTTCTCCACAATGTCTTCGGGTAGGAATAGGACATATTTGATCCAACGGATTGCATTAAAATTAATAATGTAACCACAGGATATGCTTTTTAAGCAGAAACATGATGATAGATAAGCATCATATACGTCTAAATGGACTTGTTTACTCACAAACTGAAGGTCCACTGAGTTTGAAAAGCAGAGATTTGTTCCTGTTGACACAAATCCGTCGATAGGGCCTTTTAATCAAACATTCTTTCTAGCTACTTTGAATGCCGTAAAAACAAACATATTGACTCAAATGTCTCCCAGCAAAGGACAAGGTGGAAGGCGATGACAGACGTGTACAGTCAATTTAAGGGATGTGTGCTGAGCTCCACATTGGATCAGTCTTGGTTCTGTGAGGCTGCATTAATGATCGGGCAACGACGAGGATTACGATCCGTGTGCCCCCCCCAAATTTCTTTGTGTAGGTACATCGATGTGTGCGTGCAGCAAACACAGAGGTTCAATCACGGCTATGTTTTGTACGCTCTCCGCCTCTCAAAGGAGACGGACAACCTCCACAAGCACGGACGAGAGTGGTAGAAAAGCATTGTGGGAGGTCACCAGGGTTAATACAATATGGGACTGAGAGTTCTAAGGGAGGAATGTAAATGTTGTCTCCAAATGTCCTTCAAGTACACGTCTTCTGAAAAAAATGCATGTTCCTTGCACAGCGTAACATAAAATACTCAACACTTGTTTTATACATTTAACTGAATTGCAGCAAGTTTGAATTTATACAAATAAGATCAGAGCAATACAAGGAAATAAATTAGAGATCTGAAGGTCTGAAAAAACCCATCCGTCCGTCCATCCATCCATCCATCCATCCAGTTTGTTTGAATAAACTGGATGAAGATATTAGAGTGACTGAAAGAAGTACATTTCCTTCTCAAGTGCCAAGTCAGAAAAGAACAGTGGGCTATGAAATAATCTCCATTTTTTTCATCAGTGCGCTATTCATACTGCTCACAGCGGCCGTCTACAGCCTGCGGCAGCATTCCAATGGACTTGCCGCACCACGCCAGGGAACTGCAAGTTCATAACTCCAATGACGCACGACCTGTGCGAGGTTACACTGGCTTTCCATCCAGCCATCCATTTTATATCCCCTACAATCTTTCCGGTTGCGGGCAGCTGACGTCTACACAACAGTGACAATACCTATCCAGAGATATTTTTTAATTAATATTAATCAATTTCTCGGTATTAGAGCCATTCAATACTGTCTCAGTAGGAAATTGAAGAAAAAACCCCAGCTGTAATATTCTGCTAACTTGTCAAGATAGGTTATAAAGTAAATGCAATTTTACTTTTAGTTGTGAGATAAGTCTATAATTTCATCTTTTTTAAATTGTGTGTCAGGTCGTCAGGTCAGCGCTTGGCCAAAACATGGATTTATGACAAATCCAGTATACCTCAATTATTTGTAAGTTTTCCAGGTGCTGTTAATAAAACGTTGTTACCTCATCACAAAAGCATCCTTCACTCTTAGTGAAGTGAAAGCAGCCCACATTGCTACATTTACATTTGACACACTGGAGAACCACATTGATTCCCCCATACGACTCTCGGCGTGGAAATAAAAGGGGCCATTTCCAAAACAAGAATGTTTTTTTTAAATAAGGACATGTTTGAATTCATCAATATGCAGCTTTAACACCACAACACGGCTGCTGCCTCGCAGGAGAGGTCACTTTGAAGTGATTATTGTGGAACACGCTGTGTTTTATCTCCACACCAGCATGCCCGCATCACGTAACCACATTCCGCCGGGGTGACCAATTTACAGGTCGAAACACGGCACAAGAAACACGCAAGTTATTTCCACTGAAGCATCGGTTTCACTGGGACTTTCTTAAAAAGTGCATAAGAAAATCTGATTGATATCTGGGATGATCCATGAATCTTCTGAGTAATACGTTGGGAGGAGCCCTTATCCGTCAAACACGACTGTGAAATTGTTAAAATAAGAATGAAACAAATTTGTTATATTTTCTTGCACTGAATTCCCCCAAAAATATCTGCCCGAGTTCAAACAGTCCACTTCATCATTGCGATGATGTCCCCTGGCACACACTTGGCAATGATGACGATGGACATGATGGTAATGATCTTGATGATCATGAGCTTTTATCGGCGCTACTAATAATGGCGCGTCCTTTACGGCCGAAGAACATCATTGAAGAACCAGCGGCGGTATCAGGTTGACACCGGGGGTTCGAACCAGCGTGCGGCCGAGTGCGACGTGAAATCACATCAAGTGGAATGGATGCAATTGTGCTCATCCGTGCACGGGCTTCCCACCGCGTTCCCTCGTGAAGGGCATCTCTGAGTGTTAGGCGCCGAGTGTCAAAAAGAGTCGATGAGTTTGTCTCTTTTGAGTGATGAAACTCGACGGGGCTTTCGAAGGAGAAGCGTCAATTTAAACCTGGCTAATTCTGTCCGAAAGTGAAACATCCACTTCAGTGGATGTCTTTGTGTCATTTTGTTTGTGACGACTTCTTTTCTTGGCATTATTCAGTGGATGGAACCAATTTCCTCATCCATCAGGCGCCGGCAGACAGGGAAAAGAGGAACAGTGGTGGGTAGCAAGCTCTACCTTGTCTCCTTAATTAAAATAGCACCTTTTTGGAATGTGAGTCAGAATCCGGTCGATGGCGGTCCACCGCGGCCGAATATGAAAATTATTGATCTGCTTTTTCCGTCTATCGCCTTTGAGCACAACCGCACTGATGTTTTCTGTTGCACGCCGTCAAAGTCGATACATTTCTCCTTTCATCACTCGAACTCTTGCAAAGAGAGAAAAAGTCACTCTTGTCATCATGGAGAGAGATTTGTTATCCCGCCAGCTTGTCGGGGGAGGTCAGGCGGATCATTGCGTGGAGCGAAAAAAAAAGGAAGCAAAAAAAATGGGGAGGTGGTGAGGTTTCGGGTTAGACGGCCAGAGGTGAGAGCCAGTTTGTGGTAGGAAGGAAGGGCCGAGAGAGCGCCGGAGTCCAAAGAAGTACGAGTCGTGGCCGCAACCTCAACAGTCTGGCCAGAAAAGGTCACCCTCAAATTTGTAAAAAAAGAAATAGACAAATGTTTTTGCTAAGCTTGCTTTCCAGGAAGGAGGAACTATATTTGGTCATTAAAGTGCAAATCACCTGACCATTCAGCAAAGGGCAAAATAAAAATGTATAATTTAGTGTAGTAGAATTTAAAAGAGCCAAATGTTAAAATGCTTCAGCAAAACAGACCAAAGTTGTGTTTTCCTCTATTCACTCATCTCACTTTCCAGCTCATTCCGTCCCTCTTGGCAGCAGCTCGATCCGAGAAAACAACGGTGTCCTCACTGTGTGATGTCACAAAGTGAAGACACACCCCCGTACCGCCCCTGCAGACTAAACACACGCCCACTTTCTCAGGGCAACTGTCCCTGCAACGAGAGTTCACATGGCCTGTTTTAATTTTGCTGCAGCAAATAAATCACAAAATGTTTCACATACTAGTCATTGCCGGTAAATGATTGAATTTTCGATTTCGTTTTGGCTTTTCTTCTTTGTGAGTGGTCACTGAATGCATTTCGAGTCTACTGACGAACAAGTGCAGGATTTTAGTGAACCAGACATCTTATTTCCAGCCTTGAAGAATAGCCACAAAGATAAATCATATTTTTAAAAGTATGAGAGTCTTAAAGGTTGAGAAACTTTTCTTCTGTATGATTCTAAACTATTCAACAAAACAAGTCAAAGACCCACAAGATGCACAACTTGTACAAGAGGATTTTTTCCTCTACTTTGCACAATCCCCCTGCTGAACCTGGCCGATCCTGGATCAGAGTGAGCGTGTGTCCACAGGGGAGTCACTCTGAAAGAAAGGAAGCAAGAATACAGAATACTGGCAGATCACGAGGAAGCTGCTTGCAAAAAAAAAAAAAAATTGGATAAAAATCACTTGGCTGTACAAATGCTGCATTGTTTTCACTCACGCTCATTGCCAGCAACCACTCTAGCTTTACTCCAGCCTGATTATTGTTTTCAGTCTATCAGGTCTTAGCGAGTTGGGGTGGTGATCAGAAGAGAGGTGCGCTTGTGTGGACAGTTAAGTATCTGGATTAACCAACAGCCACAGGTCTATCGATGCCATTGGACTGATGAATGGAGTCCTGCACAAAGCTGTGTGCGCAACAGCCTTCTCGTGGCCTTTGCACAAGACACACTTTGATTAATTATCGGAGTCTAAGTTGGCTTGATTTTCAGGAAATGTGACCTGGAAAATAACCTATTGTCTTTCAAAAGTGATGAATCTTCACTAGATTATAGGTTAAATCAAGACGAATTGTTCGGGGAGGAGTTTATAATCCTTGTGTCACATTTTTGGTCTTGCAAAGGTATTTTTGTTCTATAATTGCTGACTGAGTTTGTTACATTAACTGTAATGTATTTTGATAAGTGGTTGACGAAAATGGTAAAAAAAATTTAAAAAAATGCGGAAAGTCTAAACTATGAAGGGTCCAGGGGGGAAAAAAATCAATAGAATTCATCTAAATGTGAGTCCTTTGTAGAGTATTAGCATTTAAAGAAAAACACTACTGATTCCCGTAATTTTACTGGATGTTTCCTCCAACATCCCGTACTTAAATGCAATTGTCTTTTTTTTTGTAACCTCAGTCAGCAACCCGAAAACAAGGCTCGGATTACTAATGTTTGTTTCCATGTTGCTCACCTTTTGCCTGAACTCAAGTGCAATCCACTTCCCACTAACCACCAACCGCGGCTTCCCAACCAGCAAACCTCAACCTCACGCAGCGACCTCTCTTCTGACCTGCCTTATCTGTTGATTAATTGGTTAAAGGAGAGATGAAATGCCAAGCAGCCATCCTGGAAACAACGAGGACAAGCCAATGAGATAAGAGACCCGGAACGTTCCGTAAAGCTGAAATAATGAGCTGGTGAACGACAGCCAGATGGGATGAATTCATCTTCGTTCATGGAAACATTCTGTGATTGTCCATCTCGGGAAGTTACCGTAAACATTCCATATGAACAGCACCTGCCAAGCAAAACCATCAGGCCCGTCAGATAATGATAGTTTAATGACTCCAGATTTTGTATAGACCTTAAATTCAAACAGTGGAACGTAGCTTGCTCCTCAGTTCCTATTCCACTTATTTGTGGTCCAAAAGGTAATTTCCAATAATCCTGCACACATCCATTTCGAGCTGTATTGTGGAGAGCTCATTCAACCGTAATGATTCAATATCAAAGACCTACTCAGGAGTTTAATATCCTTATAATTCCCATCAATAGAAATTAAAGCCATTCGATTTTGTAATCAATGTTGGTTTGCTCATTTTGGTAGAACCCAAATCCTCCCTAATTAGATTCCAACTCAGATTACTTAAATCGCACATTTTCCCTTAAAGAAAAAAAAATATGCTCACATTATAATACAAGGTTAAATTTGAGATTGAAAGTACAAATAAATACGAACGTGATCCCCAAAAAATGCTGACCTGTATTTTGCATATAGCCAAAAAAATCTCTAATCTGCAAACTTCTTTCACCAGTCTGGATATAATTATGCGTACAAACCGGTTCCTAAAATTTACAACCTCAGCTTTTTTTTGTATCAGACATCTTTCAGAAGAAAGTTATTCATTTAAGATATGACAGTGACAACTGTTTTCATTTTAATAAACGATTAAAATCACTATAATGTAAGAACCAAAGGGAAGTAATAAAGTGACGATAGCAATGGACTCAAAATGGAAAAAAATCCCCTCAAGGTTCCCTTTCCTATTGTTGTCTGTTATTGAGCTACAAACAACAGGATCTTTAAAAATGCAAAGAATAACTGTGAGGAGATAAGCTGTCAGTTTTTCACCACCAAATTAACTCCCTAATCTATTTTTTTTTTCTTTTAAATGCTTTTACAATGGCGGTCTTCTCGACACTAGTCACGTTGCCACTAAACACGGTGCCAGCATATTATTGGCCATGGAGAAAAAGAGTGCAGCCTTCTTTTGATCGAGCTCTTTCCAGCTATAAATGGACGCCATTAGACGGGAGCAAAAATAAGTTGGATGTCTCGTCGATCAGCGCTACAGTCACCAGGCCATGCACCTACAGTACAAACAATAAAGAACAATACACCAACGTAACGACTTTCCTATTAAGCAGACAGAGGCAACGTTGAGAAAGAATGAGCTCAGCTGTCACAAAAGATTTTTTTTCTTTTTTTTTGGCTATTTCTGCACCACGTCGCGCTGGGAAAATGGGGCTTTTGACTGGAAGGCTGTTCCTTCAACTCCCTCGGCTGGGTACACGAGGGCAGAGAGAAAAGAAAAGCACCAGCACATTCCCATGTAGCTTTGGTGGAAGTGACCCTGAGTGAGGCAATTAACACCCGGCCGGCCAAGTATAGGAATGCTCTGTGAACAGCAGCCGGGGAACCTTGGCTCCCGGAGGCGTGAACGCGTGGAACTAAATGTGGGTGAAAAGGGGCCTCTCTGAAAAGCAGTCACACGTGTTATTCGGCCAAAGCAGACAGCCAAAATAAAGGTAAATTATTTTTTTTTCAAAGCACACGGTTCCTTTAGAGTACACATGCTAAAAGCCTTGAACATAGTCAAAAAGATTTATTTAAAATTGTCTGGCAAGATACGGGACATTAATTATTTTCCAAATGGAGAATGTAGGGAAATGAAATTATTCCATTAGCCTAACAGCATAATTGTCATTGTCAATAATCTTTTTTGAAAATTCTTAGAAATACAAATCTTATCTAGTTCTCAGAAATATCCTTGTGAACGGTGATCATTAAGTACGTGAAACTTTGGAAAAATCCCGTTCTCACAAGGTTGCGCACAAAGAGGGAAGCCGCAAGTTTCACATGACGTGCAGTTGGATCGCTGACATTTTCGTCTGGATTTCTGCATATTAGCCACCTTGGTCTCATAATGTTTCCAACATAAGCCAAAAAGGCGCATAGCAATGAGCCTCATTATTGCACAGGTCAGAGGAAAGAGCGGCGAATCGTACCGCTTGTTAATTTCACACCTCTGTTTTTTTTCGTCGGATTTTTGAGTTGTTGCCGCTCTGATTTTCATAGCGAAATTTCACACAAATGTCCAACTCACGGTTGTATCATCAGCAGACAGCCGTGGCTTCTTCCTAACCTTCAGCCCCCACCTTGGGAAATCACCCCGAGCCTGTCCAGCCAACAGGCCGTGAAATACACACCCCTGGAAAAAAAAAAGCGAGGTGGGTGTTTGGGGGCGTTCAGAGAGGTGGTGAGTTGTGAGCTTTTGGTGATGGAAAAGGAGCAGGGAATTCTGGGAGGCAAATGAAAAGTGGAATGTGTGCGTGATTGTTGTGCGAGCAGCGAGCCGGGTCGATTGGATGCTTTGAGTGGCGAGAGATGGAATTGAAGTGGAATTAAACGGACACTGGGACCGGAGAAAGGAAGGAAAGGGGGAGGCCGGGCAGGCTTTGAAAGGAGGTCCACTGGGGTGGGTGGGAGGCGCACGCTTGGCCTTGAGTCTGGAGCCCCGTCACGCCTCACGTCCCGGCGAGCCACTTGGGCCCGTCGCTCCAGAGGGGAGTTGGCCCGACCTTTGTTACGCCAGAGAAGTGGGGAGTGACGAGGCATACCGGCATGTCTGACATGTCAGAGCAGTTGGCCGGGAGACCCCGACGCCACTCGGGTCTCGACCTGACCATCTGTAGCTCCTGAACAGGCAAGGATTGTTTTAATTGATGAAAACCACACGGAGGATGTAAGATCCACGGAGCAGACAAAGAGACGTCAGTGAAATCATGTTGAAGAAATGTACGTCATGTTTTTCCAGACAACATACGGGGCAGACACCGTGTCCTTGAGGGAACGCGATTGGGATTGTTAACGTCTGTGTGCAAAGAAAAATATCCATCCATTCATTTTCTTTACCGCCTGTCCTGTTCGGGGTCGCAGGGGAGCCGGAGCAGATGCCAGCTGACTTGAGGCAAAAGGGCGACTACATCCTGGACGGGATGCCAGTCACTCACAATAAACGTTAAAACACTTGCACAGAGCATGGAGCAGATGCAACCACCTTTACGTCACTCACCAGACCATTCCCTTAACAGGCACATGTGTCTTTTGGTTGAATTACAGTGAATAAAACCAGGTCGTATTGATTTGATTGGAGGATTCACCCTTCCGTTACGGGAGTTACGAATCATGCCCAAAGATGTACATTATAAAACGTACAGCCGTCACTTTCTGTGGGCATTAAAAGCAGGATTGCAGCAGATAACTTGCATAAATCTAAAGTAGGCTGTGCTCAAATTCTTGTGCTTTCAAACTTACACTAAAGTAGAAGGGTGGAATTACACCTGATATAAACAAGAGTTACTGAAATGTTTTTTTTTGGTGAATTTGATAGAGGAAAACGATTTGTGAAAGAGTGGAAACAAAACTTATTTTGAACATTCTATCATCACGTTTTGGGACACCTTGTCTTTTTATCCAACGCAAAGAAAAATGTGTTCCTTAAAAAAACACTCAAAGATTTAAGTCGATAACAAATGGAGTAGTGGTAGCTCTAGTAAATGAAAGATTCTTCTTGGGTTGGGGAGCTGAAAGACAAAACAAATTAAACGAAAATATGATCATACCCGAATTTTGCACTGCTCACATCCCTGCTCGGATGTATTCTGTTCCCAAAACAAGTTCTCTTTAATGACATCAAGCCAGAGGGGAAGTGATGAAATGGTGCAATTACGGAACCATTAGGGCTATTCAGGAGAAGGCAGGTGTAAAATTTCCAATCTGTGCACCTGCTGAATCTTCAATGTGCTCTTGCGGGAGTTTCCTGTTGGGAGGTAGGACCAAAAATATCGACAAAAGACAACATGCAATTCATCTCCAGCATTCATCCAATTTCCTTGAGTCAGTTTACAGTGCAAAACTGTAGACGCTAAGTAATTCCAGGCAAATGTGATGGACTAGATGTTTAGAGATTGGGAGGAGGAATCCCAAGATATTCTTTATTTGATACGGACGCAGTAAGGAATTTGCAAACAATGGCGTAGGGGAGTGTGGGAATTCTTAAGTCATCTCCTGTTGGGCCGAAGATTCATTTTCATTTCCCAAACAGTTTGTGCATATTAATATTCATGAAGTGCTTTGAAAAGCGATGGCGGTCAGTGATGAAAATGGGTTAGCACCCCCCTGCAGATATGGGAGGGGGTGGGTGTGATGAGGGAGGGAGGGAGGGGGGGGACTTTGTTGGATGATGAAATACTCCCAATCCACGACCTTTCCGTTCTAAAGCAAAGATTTGCACAATTAACTACTTTTAAATGTCATCCTCCTGCCACATCTGCATATCGACGGTGAAGCTCGCATGGAAATGAGGCTGTTGCTAAAGAAAGCTTTTGTCTTCCTGTCCCATGTCGGGATTTCTTTCTACATTTTTTTTGCCAGGATGTAAATGTAAAAGTGTGGATATCCTTCTCATTAACCTTTGCCTCAAAGAAACTAGTCCGAGCTCCACCCTAAACGCTGCAATTAACTCCCTTGAGGGTGACAGAAAGAGCCGGACAATGAACGAGAAAGTGGGCAACGTGGGGAATCACAGGGACTTCATTATTCTCGTGGACACATTCGAACATTCTCTGCAGTCGGCGGATCTTAATGGGAGGATGTTAAAAATGGAGTGGATTAACAAAGCTCATTTATTTTTTATCTTCAGTAGGATGAATCGGAGCCCGGCTTTCATCGGGGGCCTCGGGTCAGAAGGCAAACCGGGTCCCGGTCTGTCACGTTCCAGTCCAATTTCCAGATGCAGTTACTGGGAGGCAAAGTCCTTCCCAAACTTCCTCTCCCCAAAAAGCAAGCAGCTGATGTAATTCAAACAAACTCCAACTGAGCACTCTGTGGGTCCCCTCGAGGGCCGGAACAGCACATGCTCCTTGAGAGTCATGAATATCTTCTCTGGGTTGGCTCTTGCAGTGTCAGTTACAAAGTCAACCCATTAACATCTTCACAATTCCACGCTGCACTTTGCCCGATGCAGAAAAAACAAGAGGCAATATGCGAGAGGGTGAGTACCAGGGAGCGAAAATACCTCATGGTCCTCTGGGGACTGAGGGTGAGAACAGTTTATGATGATGGACAGGAAATATTTTTCCTTTATATGTTGCAATATTGAGGCTCTCGGAGCACTGAGGCGAGACTCACCCCCACGCAAAAAATGATTGACATAATTTCCAAGAGAGATGAAGAATCTGTTGGGAGGGGTCAAGGGTGAAGCGGTGGAGCTGCCAAAGGAAAGTTGAGTCAGTGCGGAGTGATGAGGATGAAGGGAAAGTCTTGGCGTATCGGGCCCGCCGCAGTCGGCCGATGGGACGGTTAACGTAACAATGACGGCCAGGAAGGTATGGAGAGAAAACAGACGTATTGCTGTGGAATCACACATGGGAAGAAACACGAGAACTGCTGATGAAACGTAAGGCCCAATGTCTTAAACCGTCTTCTATGATCAATTCTCAAGCCTTATAACTTCTTATATTATCATATACACTCTATTCAATAATTCAAATTTATAGCTTCCAAATGATCAATGAATGGATTTGGAGACAGTCACAAGAAGGGATCATGTCACATAAATTATGACAAAATGTACTGGGGGGGGACATCTAATTGCCATGCATTGGACAAGTTCAAATAAACAAAACATGACTTCTGTAACTCCATAATGTTGTGTTGCCTGTTCCACTAAACTTTCAATTGATCAAATTTGTGCTCACCAAATTTTCCATACCAAAAACTGTCAATCTCCAATTTCCCATCCGTTGCAAATCGTTGGGACAATCCATTCGTGAGAGAATACACAATTTAGCACCCACTAGTATTTGGGATCTTACCTCCAGCCTACAATTCATATACATCTGTTATTTTACAGTACTCTAACATCCTTACAGGTCCAACATGATACCCATGGACCTGCGTGGTCAGTGTCAGTTCATTAAAAATGCAACAAGCCCATGTAAATTTACACAGCTTAATTACAACTCCCGCTCGCATTTCTACCTCGCCATGTGACATTTCCTCCGTTACACTCGCAGTCTCTCAAAGCGTCCGACGCCTCCTTCCACCTTGATGAATATTGCAGAGGTCCGAGGAGTGCGAAGCATTGATGGAATCCACCTCAATCAGCCAGGGGAATCGATGGCATACACTCACATTTGCAGTGGGGCTAATTGGCAGCATTAAAATTCACCAAGCTGCATAATTTACCCAAGAGAGAAATGGGAATGTGGTGCAGGGAGATCAGCTCATTTGTGGCAGAGACATTAAAAGCCCTGTCGCGGTGAAAGGAGAAGGCCTTAAACAGATGAGGAGGCAAAGCCAAAGGCCAGATTATTCATGTCTCGGCTTGTCACGCCTAATGAATGTACAAGCCATCCTAAGAGTTTTTTTTTTTTCTTTTTGCAGAAAAGACATTAAACCCTCTTTAACAGGGGGGGAACATATTTGACCGTGACTGTCAATGACTGCCGATTTTCTTTTATACACCACTGACATTATTGCATTACCACACGGAACTAATACACTAATTCAGGATTTACCTGTGGACCGGATCTAAAATGAAACATTCATTGCTGGGAAGATACAAGTTCCTCATCGTGTCTGATGCCATACCTCCCATTTTGTCATACATGAGTATGGACGAAACAAACAAAACAAAACAACTGTGATTGAACAGGAGTTTTTTTTTTTAATCTTTTGTGTAGACTGATTGTGCCTCTCCATTTCATTTTAGAAGTGAAGCAGATTGAAGAAGACAAGAGATTTTGTTTTGTCAATTCAACAAAAGGAACCAGGAACGTTTAGGAACCCATTGTGCATTTCAATCACTGTGAAGTTGGGTTTAAATTTACCTCCAGAATTGTTTAACTAACTTTGAGAAGAAAAAGCCTATAGTCACGGGGGAGTGCTTTAAAAGGTCTGGCATGGTTTAAAACGTTTTGTTTGTATATGTACAACTGTCATGATTCATTTTCAAAAGAAAATAATTCCATTAAGAGACTAAATATCATAAAAATGACTGCAAGCGTCAGGGTTGTTGAAGCTTTTTCTTTTTTCCCCAGTAGATGGTGAAAAAATAAAGCAAGATTGCAAAGACAAAAAAAAGACAGCTGGAGCAGCTCCGACCAGTGACCACATAAACAGCAAATGGTTGGACCGGCTGAATGTTGTAACGCACCAGTGGCCTAATTTGTATAATTTCCTCGGAGGTCTTCATTTGTGGCACAAACACAACCGGAACAGAACATTTTAATTCCCTCGATTGAGACATCTGTTTAGTCTACTGTACTACCGAAGGAGTTATTCTAGTGATTTGCTAAACTAAATTTGGCATTAGTTTAGCAGTTAGTAAAGCATCTCGTTTATTTTCGTTCATTTTTTTGCTTAAGGCATATTCTTGGCTAGTCTATTACATAACAATATAATGATTGGTTGGTAGATTTATACAATCTTCTGCTGAAATTGTACGACAGAAACTTTGTTGAGAGCTATTTGTATATTAAGTGACCTTTGGATGTAATGGCCGACATGCTGGTGTCCTCATTATCATTTTATCTGCTAACACTGAATCCTAATGTTACCGTGTCACCCATCATGCTCATTATGATCAAAAAAATGTAATTGGAATAACGAGTCAAGGGGAAGGCTGCAGCCAAGAGCTGTCACCACTTTATGGAAAAAAAGAGGGAAAACATTTTCCTGCTGTTTTAGATATTTGGCGTCACCTCAATTTCACACGCAAAGAAGAGGAATGGGTGGTGGGTGCAGGGGCGGGGCTTGAAGTTGTAGTGTTTTATTCATCTTTATGCAAATCCAGTCATTTACGCTTGCCTTAACAAATCAAGAATCAAGTATGTCAACATCTAGCGAAGGAGAAAGTGCGGATGGGGATTACAAAAGAACAAAACCAGACACAGGGAGCAGAGCCCTGCGACTGCTACGTCTACAAATCCTGACAAGGGGAAAATCAACTTTTTAGTTGTGTGAAATCTTCTTATGCTGTACAAAGTGTTGCTGTATTCAAACTACATTGTACTGTACATTTTTATACTTTGGAAAAAAAGAAGAAGCTATTGTTGCTAGCTGGGTGACTCATTGGAGAGGAGGCCAGGGCCAACGCTAAAAAAATACCCTGCTTGTCTGCACTTAACTTGTTTGATGAACAGTAATCCACTCTCCACTACCAACTTTGGGTCCTCTATCGCTCGGAGGAAATCCCTCACCGAACTGCTACATAGCTAATGTTACAAGTATATGCTAAAAATCGATATAACACTAAGAAGTAAATTGCATGTATATGAATATACCGGGCCATACAATGGGCGCCATATGATATTTGAAAACTCGTGAACGATAAAGATTTTTCTAACACTTCATGAGTCAACTGACTTAATTGGGTGTTTGTTAAGGCATTTCCCTTCCTGGTGCTTTTGGGGTATACAGTGAAACCTCCAAAGTCCGACAATTCAGAATTAGACTAACGTGTTCGGATTGTCATCATGCAAGATGCCACAATGGAATACAAAACAAATGATGACATATCCTCAAACAGATTGATTCAATTTCCATTTGCTTTTGAAGTCCAAACAGTCATGCAACGGATTGCGTTTGAATTTAGAGGTTCCACTGTAATCCTCAAACTTGACGTTATAATACTTTTATCCTGCTTTTCTAATTCAATTCGTGTGAATAAAACTAAAGCACCGTTCCCATGTCATGCAGAGAGGTTCGGTCCAATTTGAGATGGTTTTCAGACAGTCAACTCAGTCAGACGCCAATCTTGATCTAAGATCTAATCATGCACTTTTAGAGAAATAATCAATGTGGTTTCCTGCTATTCAATGGCCTAGGAGGGAAGGAAGATTGGGCCGCAACCCAAGCCGGCGTGTGCCGCATCAGGACAACGTTTACATGTAGCCTCGACAACCATCTAAACACAAAGAAATCCACAAATCCTTTCACATCAAACTGCACGAGCAAGAAAGTCAAGATAAACATCACGTGTTTGTCAAAAAACCTCAAGTGAGCTGGAGGAGGATGTTGTCGTCACGGTCGTTGTCCGTATTCGCTCAGTCTGTCTCGCCGCCGATGCAGTGGGCGTCGCCTCGAAGGAAATAAACGCGTCGCTAGACTCGACTTGGCGGGATAATTGTTCTTTTCTAAACCGCCACTTTTATCAGTCATCTTTGTGTTTGCTGCGCTCAATCTTAAACGTGCAAAGTTCAGAAATCCTTAAGCCCGGTAAAACATCCCATGGAGCTTGACTAACTGCTTGTCGCTTTCTGACTTGAGAACGATGGTACATAGTACGTTTCATTCAGTTGATGGATTGATTATATGCAATAGTTCATTGTGTGTGTGTGTCTGTGTGTGTGTGAGTGTGTGTGCATGTGCGTGTGTCTGCATGCATATTTGAACAGTAAATGAAAACCAAATAGGATTGAGCTGAAAATATGGTGCATGTGTCAACGTTTGGAAGAAAAATGCTATTTTTTTTCAATATGTGTGTGTATGTGTGTGCGTCATTATGCATACATTATGTGTCTAATCCAGCCACAGCTACAAGGCGTTGGAAGCACTTGGGCTCCAGCCCATCTGATAAGCTCTCTCCAGGGTCCTCTTGCAGTCCTGCATTACGGTGCTGAATACAATGTGAGGGTACTGGACCACCAGCCTCTCCACTGTCTCCTCGTTCACCTGCAAACACAGCGACGACTCCAGTTAAACAATGGGCAGTGATAAGAAATGCCATTCAAATCCTGTAGTTTTCTCATGATGGCAGTTCATAACAGTCTTTGTGGTCTCAATATTTTTTTATTAATCTTTTTTTTTGTCACCAAAAAAAACACCTTCATGGATTACAACCTAAATGTGGAACAGATTACTTGATTAATTGATCATTTAGATTTCTTGGCTCATCTGTCTTGTAAGAAGTGGCTAGATGGTATATACATGAATGTAGTATTAGCAGTTGCACGCCAAAAGACGTTTATAATAAGATCCATGACCCAGTTACACACTGTGCGGTAAATGGTTCTGTAGTATGGCTCTAATGAAGCCTTCATGCTCTCAGCGGCTAAAAATCAGCACATCAGTTCTGTGCCAGTCAGAAAATCAGCAAGAGGAAGGAACACTGCGAGAAACTGACAAAGAGCAGAGGCACGGTAACCCCGGAGACCTCGAGAGGTTAACCTTAACCCACCCGGAACCAAGCCCTGCCCGCCAGCCAGCCAGCATGACACTGTCCAGGGAAAATGATGTATAAATACTCACACACATGTTGAGCACAAAGTCATCCGTTGTTAGCAAAGCACCACCGCTTCGTGGTGGACACATTCACACTGCCCCCCCCCCAACACCATTGTTTCATTAACAATCATAATAGAAAATCACCATCAAATAAATAAATACATAAATGAATAAATAAATAAATAAATAAATACACAAATAAATAAATGAATAAATAAGTAATAGATAAATAGATAAATAAGCTAATGGAAATGCACAGATATGTATATATTTTTTTTAGAACTTAAGTTAGATTTATGTACGTACGTAATATAGTCTGTACGTATGTGAGTGACGTCAGGGGCTGGAGCTTAGTTGGTATGTTAGTTGGTACGTTTGCAATACATGCCAAAAAAATGAGCCACATACTGTATGTTCTACTGTCAGCAGTTTCGACACCCTTTCAATTTTAAGATTAAATGTCAAACTTTTGCAGCAACTTGACATCGGCGAGGTTGCTAAAGTCAAATGTCTCCTTTTCAGTGATGGTGCATCCATTATCAAAACCATACACTTATTGATTTTCAAGACACAAAAAGTCATTTATAATGTGTTGTATGCGTGAGAGAAACTGAAAAACACAAGACAACTGAAGTACATTCCAATGATGAATAATTAAAGCTTTTCTTTCCAACTTTTAGACGCTGGTTTTGGGTGTCTTGAATTTTCACTGAGCTTGTCATTGATGTGGAGCCACTTGGATCCCATTTATCAAATGCAGCAACCGTCTTTAATACGCCGCAGTAATGGAGAGACGGAAAAAGAAACACAAGTGAGGCAAAAGGCTGAATTTTAACACCAGCCAAAGAACTTTCGTTTATTATGACAATTGGCTAAGCCTCATTAGCAGCTCACATGACAACGCCCTGATTGCCTTCATAACATATTATACTGTAGCCCCCCAAACCCTCCCCAGCTTGTTAATCAGGGCTTCATTACAATTAAAACACATTTGAAGAATAGACATGTCAAACTGATGGGAGGCCAAAACATTCATTAATGTTCATTGCCAACAAGACTCCCACCAAATGTCTCCCAATCAAAACTCAGAATCGTTTCACTAATTACGGGTTACGGAGACGTTAAATGTTGATTGAAACCATGAAATGTTGATGAAAGTGCAATTGCGCTAAAACACAAGTCTGAAATTTTGGCCGACCAAAGCTCGGGATTTTATTTCATATTTAGTTTTTTTTTTCAAATATACAATTTGAAGACTTTTCACTTTTATTCCACCCATACTATCTTATATGTATATATATGTGTGTGTGCGCACACATATATATATATATATATATATATATATATATATATATATATATATATATATATATATATAAATATATGCATAGTAAAAGCTGGCATAGTATTGCACAGACTTGCTTAGAAAATGATGACTCAGCGGATTCTTTTCAATTTTGTTAACAGGCAAAAGTGCTCTGAGTGATATTTTGTTGCTTGGCAACTTTAAGCTGAAAACCAAAGTAATAGGGGTCTCTGGTGCATCTCTCTGACAGATTTTTTTTTCCCTCCCGATCCCGTACTGTACAGTCCTTCAAAGGCTGCTGCCAAGTCTGAAGGCAAGACACATGATCCAGCATATCCCTACTCAGGCATCTGGAAGTATAGCCACGGCTATGTGGAGCGAGGCCTATACTTATGATATTTTCCCCCATTTTAACTTCAAAGATGAAGTACGTAGATCTGAGTCGTGCGTAATGCGTGCTGATGGGTAATGTGATGTTGTCAGAGTATACAAGACGGCGGGAGAGGGATGGAACAAGACTTGTCAAGGTCTGCTATGCGAAAAGCCGACTTCCGTCTTCTTTCAAGGTGATGGACGCCTCCTTTCTGATATGACCTCTACCCATGGGCAATCTCTTCCCTGGCAACCTTGTAGTTCTTTTAAGACTACTCCTGATGCAGATGCACTCCATCACCACATAAAATCTGCATTTAGCAAAAACGCCCGACGGTGCCTGGATGCTTGCTGCAGTAAAAAACTTGTCGTAAAAGCTGACTAATGTAGCAGCGGTTTGCATTCTCACAGGGGGGGGAGAATATAGACCTAAACATAATCAATCGGTTACACAAACACTAAGTTGAATATCATATTAGAATGCCTCTGAATGAACGTTTCAGAAATAAGAGAATTGGGAATTAAGACGTATATAGGAGGAGTTGTAAAGTGTTTTTCCAATTTATAAAAATCTTTTTCATATTTATCCATAGAATGGTAGTCAGAAAGACTACTTTCCAATACTTTATAATATATTACACAAGGTTGTGGTGAACCACACAATGTGTATCCAAATAGAAACATTTCAAGCACAAATTGAACTGTTCTAAACGGTTATTTTACTATGGGAACAAAAATATGCCTGTGTAGTGGAAACAGCTGTGCAGTTGCTATTGATATTGACATATGTATTGCCCCTTGTTGCGAAATTGACTTTTTTTGGAGGGGGGGTAGAATCTTGTTAGAAATGCAATCGAGAAGATGGCCTCCTTTAAATACTGTCCTCCGGGCCACTTTGTTCAATGTAAATCACAGTTGAAACTGGTTTGTGTGGCAGGTCAAAGGGTCAACCACAAGCTGAGAGCACATGCAGGGATCACAGTTTGGATGCTACCAAAGTGTCAAGGCCTCTGCTTTTACTGAATTCATTATGTTTTCAATTAGGCAGCTCTTTGTAGCAGATCTTTTATTGTGCTTTGAATAGCTTCGAAGATAATGAATGGAAAGCTCACACCATACGACTAAAAATGATATATTGGCTTTTGTGTGATTTTCAAAGCAGAGGTGCTGCTGACTTTGTAAAGACGGCAATGTCTATGATGCAAAGTGTGCTAGATTTGATTTAAAATGAATAGCAAAGTCCTGTTGCTGACAACCTGACATCTGATAAGCAAAATGTCAGTCACAATCCCAGCAGCTAACCACAAAGTAAAACTGCTCTTATTTTTTCATTCATCGTACTTTTGTTTTGGTTCATCTTCCTGAGCCACCTGGCAGCTATTGTTAGCCCTGGGCAAAAATAAAGAGAGATGAATGCCCCCTGGCCTCTGCCCACTTCAGTGCAGAGTGAAGTCAGCCAGAAAATACATTTGGGGGTGAATGTTTAGGGAAGCCCGTTTAGGGAGCAGATTGTGCAGCGGGTCAAATTTAGAGCTTTCTTTAAACTGCTAAGAAGAAAATCTCCAGTTGAACACTTTGCAAATCAGTAACAGAACAAATGAGAAGATAGTTCTTTGTTTAAGATAAGGGAAGCAAATGGAAAACAATGTAAAGAGATAAAAATGTTGCTGGAAGTTTAAGGAGTTCTTGGATATATTAACTATCACTGCATTGGCTGAGAGTCTGTTTGGAAAAGTCTGAATGAAACCAATTTGAGTTTGTCTCAGAAGGCTGAGCAAGCCTCACAACAATGGCTGTTAAAAAGCAGGTCAGGTGCTGCTTGGGACACCCGGGATGGGATCTGGGACCTTTCAACACATTCATAATATCATCAGACTGCTGAACCAAAAAGCAGAAACATGGTGGAAGAAAGAGCTTCTGGAGCACGGGTTTGTCAAACCACTACTCCATCACACGTGACAATAGGAACAAAAGGAATGCGGCTAAGGCAAGGTCCAATTCCTCATTAAGCTTGCTTTCACGTGGAATCCAATTAAAAAATTACACGACACAACTTCAATCAAGGAAATTAGACATGTAAAGACATCAATGCCAGCAGTTGTTGTCAAGTTAAAACACTTCCTGGCTGTATTTAGAAGATTAAAAGACACAAAGGGCAAAAGAAAAATATGTTTTCACATGTGCGTGCATGATGTCAAGTATAACAAAAAGAGGTCGCGGTATGTCCATTTGGCTTCCATTAAGCAAAACCGACCATCTGATTGCTGTCGGCTTCTATTTATACACGTACATGTTGACTTAGGGTTTGTTTTGACCGAGACTAGTTTCAACTGGGTTCAACATTTCATAACAAAATTTAGGGCTCATGATTATGCTATGATACAAATGGACACATTAAATTGCTGTCAAAGGACGACATAGCGTGGAAGATGTATGTTGACAGTGACATTCAAATTGGTGAAACAGGACGGTGTAGTTCAGTTTTTGAGTCTTATACGCGATGATGTGATTGGCACTACAACAAGGTCATAATCAGCCTGTTAAATTCCGTCAACTGAGAGTGAACACACAAAAAAAAAGTGAACCAGGAGCAAAAATTCCTTGGAGGCTTACTGAGGTTGGACACGAATGGAATTTCTTAAAGACAATCACAACAGAGCTACTGTTTAATTTTTACCTCGAAGGAACGGCTCGTTCTCTGGAGTAAATAAAGAACAAGGACAAATCGACCCTCGCCTTACAAAGAGACGCCATGATAAAAAATTCATGCTGTCTCTTTAGAGGGAGGAGAGCTCTGATTAGATTGGACCAGTCAAAGTTAAAACAAGGTGGGGTGCAATCATTATTGTGTCAATATTTTGATGAGTCTTCCTGAGGAATGCGAGATGATCAAATGAAAAAAAAAAAAAGGAGCTCAATTCCCAACTTTATGTTCCGCCTGAGTTTTGGGGGTTAAACTGTTCCCTTTTCCAAATGCTAGCTGCGTAGTCATGGGTTCTATTCTAACTTTTTTTGCACACGCATCTTTTTGCCTCTAGACGGCCATTCATAATGCAAGGAATCAAACGAAGGCTGACAAGTTGCTTGCTTGAAAAGTTTCTGGAAGCCCCCCTGGATGTATGAAATATGTACGGACACTGTTTCCAGAGGGGGACTGCTATGGCCATTAGCATTAAAAAGCTAATTCATCACCAACGCAGTAGGACGCGACATTGGGAGTCTAAGGTTGCCTGCCGCCTCTTGTCTGAAACAAGGCAAACTTCAGTTATCGTCCACAACCAAATCGAGATTGGCGAGACTCCTAACCGCACTGAGCCGTGTCTCCTTTCTGGCCATGACGCCGTGAGATTACGATGGCCTCTGTGGAGATGAGTATACAGCGACAGATGAGGAAGAAAATGAGGTGCCAGAGAAGGAAAAAGCTTAATTGAATGAATAAATGATGTGGGCGGAAAGCAACAGGCCAACAACCTCGAATGTCATTGCATGAGCTTAAGGGGAAATACGGTGACGGAATTACACAGGTGTGTCAGGAAAGGCTCTGGACGTTATTTGTTGAAGGGCAATTCCCTGTGTGTGAACCCCGTCTTATTTTATTTCACCCTCTCTGCACTTGCCCTTTAGAAACAAGATGACTGGATGATCAGGAGGAGGCTTCAGTTAAAACCGACACTCAATACAGTTCCTCCGTGCGGGATGAAATTCAAAGATTACAAGGAAAATCATAAATGGCAAATGACCGCCTCAAACTGTGAAGTCTGTTTTGAAAAAAAAAAAAAATGGTTTGAGCGGAAAATAGGAAAGCGAAAAGCCCGCCGTCCAAATTCACTACCTTTGCTCAATTTCCCCCGGTTTCACAAGCCTAATACTCGGCACCCCTGCTGTTCACAATAACAACACTCATCAAAGAAAGTTTGGCCTAACTCTCATTTCCTAAACGAGAGTTGAAATGGCTTCTAACTCTTCACAATGCTTCATCTTTGTTTTTCTCGCTACAAACCTCCAGGCCCCGAACAATTAGGCCCTTGTTTATGTCTGCAAATTGCTATGTCGTGCCTATCTGTGTGGAGTCCCTGGCAGCTGGATGCTCCACTGGAACAACCATATTGATTGGGATGTCTGCTCTTTTAACAAGCTCTGTCTGCTTTGCCCATCTGGGGAAGAAAAGGAGGGCAGATATGCTCATACCTGTTCCCCAAACACTGCTCCGCCTCCATTCAGGTAATGGCAACATACTTCCAAAGTGCTTACGCAAAACACTTAAGGGGGACGAGTCAGCTTATACGCTATCGTTTCCTTTTACTTGATTTACTTTTTCTTGATTTCTGTTATCTGCCAACTCCCTTCGCCCCCTCATTTGACTTTCTATCTCCCTTCTTCATCATTCCCATTAAGGTGACAACTCATAGTACTGGTCCCCCCCGATGGTCCCGGCACTAGTCAGTGCTATTATTTTACTTGTTCACATTCATGCTGACTCGGCGAGTCTGTTTCCTAACCCGGGCTCCTCATTTGTTTTCACTCTAATGAAGTAGTGGAAAACGGGGGGTAACAGCGAGGGAGAGTGTTAAAAGAATGAGAGGGAAGAGCGGAGCGAAAGTTGACAGGCAAAAGAAGGGGTGGAGAAGAAGCGGACACCGGAGGGAAAGAAGATATGGGGGAGAAAAAAAATAACTACAGTACATATATGCGCAAGCTGCAAAAACATTTCGAAAGAAAACATTCCTCTGAGGCCGAATGAGATCAAAATCCCTAAAGTGATACATCAGCAGACAATGAAAGCTCCACATGTTCCCAGGATAGCCACAAGAGTCTGTTAGAGGAAACAGAAACTCATATTCACTTGCCGACATTGGACTTTCAACTTTGTTCCATCGGAATGCAACTCGATGCTAATAATTTACGTTGGATACCCACAAGTTGAATGTTAACATTGGATTCAATCTGAAAAGTGGAAAATTAAACTTTTGCCATCATGAAAACAAAAAAGAAAAATTCATGTGAATGCAAAAAAGACATCAGTATGGATATAAATGATGAAATGTTTGTCCAATCACTATTTTGAATGTGGATTAAAAAAACAATTTTTGTTTGTGTGTATTCAACAAACCATCTGGATGGTCTACCATTTTAATGTGCATGTGACCTTGCAAGACATGCAGCACAGTGAGCCCTTTCGGGACTAAAGTGAATTTTCTCTGATCACATAGATCCAATTTTGCACTGAGCCTTTTTTTTATGAGAAGACCATTTTTCAAATGCTGTGATATACTTTTGATAGATTTCTTTAACACACGCCTTGAGGCATATAAAACAACCCGTGTCGATTTGGGGAGTGCGGTGACAGAATTTACAGGACTGGCCTGCACTCAATGTGACTTTGCAGAACATCAACCAAACTCACCTGGAAACATGTCATTGTGAGTGGACATGTGTCAATTTCCTGCTAGCCAAAGAGTTCTACGCTACATTAACCATAAAATTTACCATGATGACATGTGATGGTGTCTCACAGTACTTTGAGCTAATGTTGAAATAATTACCCCAAAAGTATCGTTGAGACAAAAACACAAGTTCATGTGTATATGTGGAAGTGTAGACAGATGAATTCCGCCCACACAAAAGACCTAACAGAAAAATATAAAGAAAAATCTGTTTTCCAGAACATTATGCCTTGTTTTTGTGAAGTCTTAGTTGAACGACATCAAAAGAGCGGGACCAATTTACAGCAGCGAGTAGACCAAATGAATTTATTTGATTCCGTTCGGGTGGATCAATGGCATTCTTGTCAGTGCACGGTGGTTGGGGGGCCCTGGAGGCAGAGGTGTAATCATCGGAGCACGCCTTGTGCAAAAGCCTGAAGGGTGCCTCTAATTTCAATGCGCCATTATGAGCTGTGTTCACAGCAAAGAGCACAAATTCCTCACACGCTCGCTCACACAAACGTCACATGTGTGCACGTTGCGACACAAAAGGAAATCACTCTGATGGGCAAGTGTGTGTATGTGTGAGGGGTGGGGGGGCAGTAGAAAAATATCAGAGGCTGCATTAACACCGTATATGGTCAGCTATGGCAAGGAGCGAGACAAATTAGCTACATAGTCTGACAATCAAATAGACTTGTGGCTTGTGCTTGGTCAGTTTTGAAGGGAAAGGGGTGTGGGTGGGGGGGTCTTCATATGAGTCCTTCACAATTCCGACTGCCTGGGAGGCATACATATACAGTACGGAAGCACGTTTGTATAAAGTGTGACGGTTGGAAATCGATCCTTCACACTGCTCGGCGCGAGGAGCGCCAGCTGGATCCTGTTAGCAGTTCCTAAATGAATTCTACACTCTCGAGGTCCTGTGACATTCAGCTGGTGCATTAAAATTCCCAGCCATTTGACAATTCCAAACAAATTTGGGGGTAGGCCTGAGCAAGGAGCTGACTTGGCTTGTCGGCACTGCGCGTCAAGGTTATCGCAGGATTGTATTTGTCCAAGACTGACAGGACCCACTCGGAAACTTTACTCCACTTAAGGTGGGAGGAGAAACGGTGAGAGAAACGGTGAGAGAGACTGCGAGAGCCACGCGGAACTTGCAAACTGTCGTCTAAGTCGCCTATGAAATGCTGAGCTTGTTTTTGCGAGTTAGTTCCATTTTTGAACATTTATTTATCCTACATTCATGCAGCTTACACTTCCTGACAGGAAACCTCGCAAAGATAAACGTTAGTTTAAGATTATTTCGAAATTTCCCAAACAGTGTCAACATTGTTTTGGGGAGAAATAACGATCTGCCAGGCAAGGCTGCAACGAATACGCAAAGTGTTTATAACATTTTTTTTTTTTTGCCGTACAAACACTTATGGTTGGTACGCAGGCTGATATTGTTTACGATGTATGTTGGTTTCGACAGTGACGGCGGAAGGATAAATAAATCGGTGCTTCCTCAAGTGTGCCGAGCTAAACAAATTTGTGTCGCCCAACCTGCTCCCTTTCATACGTTGGACCATTTAGAAGAAGATTCACATTCAATTATATCCGCCTTGTATCTAAATCTAATGCCATCACCATTTTAAAGAAATGATCCAAAGTGAGGCTGTTTTTGCTGGCCTCACTCCATGCATGTTTAATCTCGTATGATGTAGCATAAAAGCTTGCAGGAAATATGAATTTCACCGAAGGGAAACTGTTGGCATCACAAGCTGCTTATTTATGCGTCCACCTCAGGATTGTGAAGAGAAAAGACAAATGGAAAGCCCGCATGCAGCTCGGCCGCACTTATTTGAAACAATGCTGAGTTAAATAAGTACGGGTGGGGGTAAATTGATTTGTCAACATGAATAAGAGGCACTGTGGCTGAGATAAATGTAACGTCTCGTAATTTGCACAAGACTTTCATTCCGTGAGAACCTTGAGGAATTGAGCGTGAGGCGGCAGCTTTGGTGAGGTCTTTTTTTCCCCCAGAAGGAAATTAAGTGCAGAGATGAGATTAGTTAGCCTCGCCATCTGATTGGACATGTCTCTGCTGTGATCCACTGGCAGCGTGAGCAATGTGTTCCCATGAACATCTTGTTTGCTACAAAACCGTTAAAATATTAAGATGGACTATTTTCTGGTGATAATGCTCACTAAATGCTTATCAGCTACTGTTAATTGAATTTGCAATGAAATTAAATTAAAGTGCATTATATACAATATCCGTCGAATGGAAGGAAAGTCTTATACCGCTTGATAATTTCATGTGAGTAGGAGTAACAATTTTTTGTGGATTTGGGATGATATGTAGGGTAAACGTTACACTTTGTGAGTTGATTTTCTGTGAAAAAAAATACAAAAGGAATTCTTGCACATGATGCTGGTTTTACATTTAATATTTATGCAACTAATGGTTGGATTTTGGCTCTAAAATGTGAATTTTTTATCCACTTGCTAATGCTAATGTGATTGGTTCTTTTTTATCAATAGTAAATCAGTTTTAACCAGTCCCCGATTATTTCTGGGTAAGAATACACCAAAGCATGATGCAAACCCTTCCAAAATAAGGATGAGTGAATTTGTTAATTTGTTATCTCAACAAAAGCAAATGGCAATCTAAGTTATTCTCCCAAAGCTTATCTTCTTCACAAACCAGAATGGCCAAACGAACCCAGTCAATTGAACAAAAAGACTTTGTTTAATTCATTTCTGTCGTTTGTGCTTCTGCGTGGTTTTACAATAAAAACCACTCATTTCCATCGACTGACCTCTTCAGAAACGAGTGCTCACCACAATGTGGTCGAAAAAAAATCCTAACATACTATAATTAAATACTTTTTGACTCTTAACAGTTCGCTCTTGACGGTGCAAGAGAAATCCTTGTGATTGTACAATTAAAAATATTGGCTTGGCCTTGAATATGAGCTCAGCCAAATGCTGCTATTTGTGAAAAACGTCTTCGACTTTTTATTCAGGCAAAAATGAATGGCAACATTCAAATAAGAATTTACACAAAAAGTTGAAAGGCTCAAGTCAGGTGATTGAATGGACATCTGGGAGGAGGATGAGGAAAGCGGGGAATTGAGGAATGAGAGTAGGAGTTGAAGGCACACAGCGAGAAAACCTCGAGAAAACCTCAAGCTCCCTCCTTGCTCGGACTCTGGCTCTCACCTATTTACCTCTTTTATTCGCTCTCTAACTCTTCGCTCTCTGGGTGACCTCGCTTTAACAACAAGCCATTTCTGTTTATTTGTTTGCCAACAAGAGCGAACAGAAGTATGGCCTTTTCTCTCCGCAAACTTTCCCTCAATCTTGCACAACTGCCTTCAACTCCTACTCGCATCCCTCAAATCCCCCGCTTTCCTCATATTGCAAAACTACAACACAAGTGGGCTTGATCTTTTCCCACACAGGTCAGCCCTCACCGGTATTAGAGGCATACTTATAGGTCTAAATTTTATTTTAGGATGTGAGAATGAGGATAAACTGGGCAAGAGGGCCATGGAACACTTAATTCATTTGGTTAATTTGGAGAAGGTAACGTACCTGACCTTGGAAACTGTCAAACTCTTCTCTCGGTTCAATTCACACTCCATTACGACTCTAATAGCACCAATTACCGCTTTGCTTAGCCGAGTCATCCCCAAATTCCCCCCTCAGAGCATTGGGAGCGCAATCGTTTATCTTTCCATCCTCCGGGCTACACGACGAGTACCACGGGAAAACTAGTACGCAGGTAAATACGTATTGCGGGGGTAGGCGCACAAAATGAGAAGACATTGTTGTCCCGCTGGAGATGTAGGTCATTCCACAACAGATTTTTTTATTAGCAAGGCTGCGTATATCGATTGTTGGGTCACGCAGTTGGCCGAGCAGGAGGGAAGTAAATGAAAATGGAATCTAAGTAATCACCAGCTATGTAATGCGGTTAGTCTTTATTACTGCGAGATAAATATGATAGATACACATTTCTGTCTGCAATAATGTGAAGTGAGCGCATCGCTTCACCGCTACACGCCAGGTCACTGTCAAACTCTCGTATGTTTCATTTTATTACCATATAAATAGATAAACGCGAGCGGTGTACTTGTCTCGCTTGATGATCGCGGGGTGGGAATGTTTATCTGAGAAATCCATAAGGTCAAGCTCAAGGCTGCGCCACACATGGTCTTGATATTATAATGATGGAATAAAAATGATGAGTTGCTAACCGTGTGAAAAGATTGCACTGTAAGTCAACTTCCTGCCCGAACCGCACCGTATTCGTCCTCGGGAACTTCTACCGACACTGCACAATAGCTCGCAAAGGTGGTCCGGAAAACAAGTCGTTGCGCCGCAAGAAGAAAACAAAAGTTAATACAGCTTATCGTACTGACGGTCAATTTGTGTGAGGAATTTGGAGTGCGTTACAAATGATTGTGTTTTAATTTACGAATTTCAAATCAGGACAGCTGTTCACCTCCATGTCTGTCTTTTATTTATTGCACAGCAACGGTAATTGTTGTGGCTATGCAACCATGACAATATACACCAACCAGTCACAACGTGTGACACAACATTTTAGAAACTACCAAGGACGCTGTAAGTAATGTTAATATTATTATTTCAAGGCCAAACATTTATTAATTTTTTTTGCACAGTTCTGTGCATTCTGATCCTGATGATTTTGGAAGGGTGGAGGGTTGCACCCATGGCCGAGTGACTTAAACTGTAAAAATTAATTCCCGTGTCCACCCTTTTAACCAGACCCTTGCTTGTCCTTGGCTGTAATTTTTGGAAAACAGTTTTGATTTTTTTGTTTTTGCATAATCCTGCTAACTGTATGAATTTAACATATGAAAATGAATGCTGTGGACAACTCATTAAAAGAACAAAGCAAGCGGAAGACTTCTTTTTGTGCAGAACTGTTTGATGCGTTGGGTTCCAAATGAGACCAAGGAGATGAGGAAAAAGAAGATCTAAAGGTTGCTGTTTCATAAATAGGATAGTTTATATTTTGACAAATTACCCCAACCTCACAAGTTTTCTACGTAGTTCTCTGGGTTTTTTTTTTTAGAAGACAAATGTTAGCCATCTTTCTTATAGCGGTTGTCCTCATTAAGGGGAGCTGGAGTCTATCCCAGCAGACTAAGAGTCCACATTTGCATCCAAAAACAAAATAGCAGTTCTTTGAAGGTTAATTAATACCGTAATAGCTAAGTTGGCCATCTATCGTGATTCGTATTATACCTTAGCATCAACTTTATAAACTTCAACAAACAAGACTCTTATTTGGAGAAGTGTGCCAGTGACTCTGCTTTTCCAAAGTAATTGTACAGAACAGCTTCCTAATACTTGACAACAGCAGACTGACAAGTGGCGCTAGGATACAATTTAAAAAGTGTTTTAACAAATCTATTTATTTAATTATTTATTATCTATTCGTTTGTTTATTCATATCTTTATTTTTACTAAGCCTAAATCATTTAACGTGTGAGGGAGTGGTATATGGTCTCTTATATTGTGATTTTTCACCTATGCTGGAAGGTCCCCAAAATAAACGCCAGTTCACTGTACAGTAAAATATTGTGCCTGTATCCCCACACTGCAATGATAAGCGACAGTGTCGGACATTTTTGTGTTGAACATTGTTACCTTGTCACATCTCATGAGGCCCAGGTAGCGCAGGGACTTGCTGCTCTCTGCGATTTGCATGGCACCTTGGTCTGTGATGTCGTTACACCAACCGGCATCCACGGTCTCGATGGTGCTGCTATACTGGCCTATGGCTATCAGAGCTGCAGAAACGGGGAGGGAAAGGTTGGGGGAGATAGCAGGCACAGAAATGAGAAAAGGTGTTAGTCTGACAACCTTTCTCATGCAAATGTAACAGCATCATGTTCCCACAGGGATGGATTGAAATTCAAGATAAAAACAGGGCAAGTGCTGTGGCCAGATGTGACACATTATTTTAGTGTTTACACAACACCTTGCAATCCCGCACACACCGCACACATTTCGCAGACACAAATTTCTCACACACCCGTGTTTGTTTAGACTGCTGCAAGATGAATGCATTACGGTGTTAACATTGGTCCCAACGCTGAAGCAATGGAATCCTGCCAGTTTATGATTTACAGAGCTCAACATAAATGGAACACATACAAGCTTTAGTTTTGCAGTTTCTCAGTAAACAAAAATAATTTCCAAATTCTGATGACGATTAAAATAACCTAAAAGAAGGAGTCTATATATGAAATAGAGTGGTCAAGATTAATTGGTAGTAATCGATTATCAAATGAATCAACAACTTTTTTAATAATCAAGGAATCATTGAGACATTTTTCAACTTATAATTGTCCAAGTCCTCTAAACAGCAATTATTCATTAATTTTTGAAGTCATTCATGAAAACAGCTTATCCTTTGTGTTTACTAAAATCAAGACATTTGCAAACATCTGCTTTTACTTTGGAGAACATTCACTGCACCAGTAACTGAATCAGTTTCAAAATGAATTGTCATTTAGTTGTTTTTATTACTAAACAAGAAAAAAATAACAGACAATGGGGAAAATATCGAATCATTCTGTATTCAATGTAGATAGAATAACTGATTCTAAAAGTAGTGACATAACCAATATCGAGTCCTATTTTTACAACATTAGAAACTAAATATAATTTGAAATGTGTGCACATTTGTGGGGTTCAATATATAAACCCGCCTCTTGTCTAAAGTCAGCAGGGATAGGGCGGAGAACTTATGCATTCATGTAAACATTCCCTTTATGAGAGATATTAAAAATGTAACACTGCCATCAACTAGGGAGTTGCTCCTGTATTCTAATACGCAGAGATAAACAACCACCATCTTGATTATTGGTCCAACAGAGAGAGATACGTGCTTCGACAGCCGATTGATAGAGCTGCTAGGTGATTGATTGTCTGGGGCTGATCTTTGTTCCCCCCACTTTCTCACAACATCCACTCATTAGAACGAGAAGGTAGGTGGAGCAGGGATGGGAAAGAGATGAAAGGAGGATGCTAAAGACAGAACAAGTCTTTGACAGAACCTTTAAATAGTCACTTAGCCTTGTGATGTCGTCTTCTCATATCCACCACCGAATCAATTTACCGGAAGAGAAAGTCAAAGAGTTGGCAAACATCCTGATATTTAATTCCTACGTATATTATTAGGTCAGACGACATAGTGAGAAAAGGTTGTAAAATAAAATCCAACTAAGAGTAGCTAAATTTATATAATGTACGAATGCATGTAATCATCCATCCTTCCTCACATTCATTGATCATGTGTATAGTATGTAACATGTATCGAATGGCTCTGGGCAAGCACTTCACATCTGGTTCCTTTTGTGCTTCAGCATGCCAAGAGTAAAAGCAATTATAGCTAAACAGGCAGTAAAAAGACTTTGAAGTTGCAGCATGTTTCATGTATAGCGTTACCGTTGGGACACTCACTCCAGATGGGTGCGCAGTATAGATCTGTGCATACGCGTGACGTGAATGCGCGTTTGGGTGTGTTAGACCCTTCTTGTAATGTCCAACCACATTATCCTAAATGTAATTACCTGTGCTATCCATTCGTGTTAATTGCATTCCCGCAGAGCTTCGATTAGAATTTCAATGAAAAAGTTCGTACGTGAGATGAAGAAAGGCAAATTATGCTGCAAAACTTTGTTTTGGCAGTCAAACCTTAAGTACGAACAAAATGAAGGTGCAATAGTGACAGAATGAGAAAAACAGGATAGGAGAAGACAGCAACTATGGTTTGAGCAAAAACATCAACCCTTGTTAATTAAACAAGATGCCCTTTATTATCATGCTAGGTGGCTAAATGTTCGCCTAACTAATATTACATATTTTATTTTTGAAGCTACCAGTGCATCAGGCTTAAGAGGATTTTGAAGAAAAAAAAAAAAAACTCACCACACACCTCCTCACATTTAAACCTCAAACAGATTAAATTCCATTAATTCATATGAGGAAAATTAATTTTAAATCTGTCAATGGATTTTAACACTCGCGACTTTGCTTGAGTTCCTCTTTTCCAGACTCAGTTTCTTCCGATTCAACTTAGACTAACCAGCCCAAAAAAAAGAGAATCGAGGCAGACAGGTGCTTAATGCATTGAATTAAAGGATGTGCAAGTCAATACATTGCCCGTGCATTTGGTGATTGCCGCGCTGCACTCACGTGCGCACCGTTGAATTTCAATTACACCAGACTTCACAGGGAGAGCATAAGGAAGCCAACCAAGCTCAAGATCATTTTGTGTGAGTCTGTCGCAAACTGAAAGGAGTCAGATAATGCATCGGTCAGAACAAACTAAGCGTCGGGCAATCAGACTTGTGGCCATTAGAGCCTAATATCCCTGAGTGCGCTCTTGTCCTCCCTGCTCCTGCCATCACCCTCCATCGGTGGACTGTAAACTGCAACCACTCCCTCGAGGGGGTAAATGGAAATCGTTGGCTGCTTTTGCGAGGGAGAAAAGGCTTTTCTCTGAAAAAGCTTTTTGCTATAGCAAAATCACTTTTGTTCACCTAGGTGATGGCGGTGGAGTGCAGTCGATGGATGGAGACTTCAGTGCATTTCGCTTTCCAATACAGTCAAAGCGGCAGTTAAGATATCGACAGAACCACCGTCCCATATGAATAAATACACGTGGGGAAAATGTTGAGACGTTTACTTGCTGGGTAACATCAATCAAAAAATGTTTTCAACTTTGTTTGCATTTTATTTCATTCTTCTTATTTCATTTAAAACATAACATCTGGCAACTCTGACGAGAAATCAACTTTCACTGCCGTGGCAGTTTCGATATTTAATTGTCAAGGACTGAGACGATCCTGATATTAAAGAAAATTGTTCATATGTGAGCTCCCCCCCAAAAAAAAATTGTGAGTGGCAGAGTCTAAGTGACCAAGGGAGCAGGAAATTGTCTTTGCTGACTGGTAATGATTTTCTGTCTACAAAAAGTGATGAAGCGATATGCAAGAAGAGCTCATGTAGTTAGCGGGGGAAAAAAGAGGAGAGGTGGTTGGGTTGAAGGAGAAAAGAGAAGGAACATCGCATTTTGGCAGTCGGAGCTATGACTGAGTGGTGCTACACACTCACTGACCGTAATGAGGACACACTCGGCTGGCCAGCCTGAAAATGGTTTTTGAGCGTGTGTGTGTGTGTGAGTGTGTCTGTGTGCATCAAAGGTTGTTTAAATGTGATGGAAGCAACATATAGTACAACTTTAAACTTGCATAAAAAGATATGAAAAGATTTACAAAGCTATTTACCTCCCACGGTTTTAGCAAAATAAGTCAATGTGTTTTGGGAGAAAAGAAAATAACAACACAAAGCTTTTCTTAATTTACTACATGACGCACGATGCTGAAAAGTTTGCGTTTTTCGTGTGATGAAAGCAAGAAGCGAGTGGAAACTTGTAAGTGGAAACTTGTAAAGCCAGCTGTAAAGCTCAGCCCTGATGTTTCATCAGAACTCAAAGAACATCACAGAAGGCGTTTTTTTTCCCTTTTTTGCTTGAATGGTTGTGTAAGATGGAATATTTATCCAATCACTTTTTAAATTTTATCTGCAAAGGATCAGCTCGGGACACACCGTCGGCCATGTCAGATGAACAGCTGCAAGTTTCCCATTACAAATTCAGCCTGTTTGAATTTTACCACAACTCATGAGCTGTCCGAATTCAAAAAGTGACTAACAGAATGACCCCTTAAATCTTTAGTGTTCCATTAACTCCTCCTCCGGTTATCTCCAAAGCCGGACAAGCCCAACCTATTAGTTATTCCAAGCGCCATAAACGCTGACTTGAGTTCTTGACGATGCAAACTGCTCTCGCAACAGCGGGGTCAGGAATTGGTCAATCCTGAGATGACCGCAACGTGAGAAGGAACCTTCCGTAATCAGTTTACTCTCCTATCTGAGAGCTTGACCTCAGAGCTCCAGGGGTTAAGCATCTTTTTACGGCCTTATTAGATATTCACTTATTACATTGTCCTAAATGATGGTGTGCCATTATAGCTATCTCGTTGCGTCCAAGCCATCCCGGTGCCTGTCGGACGTAACCTTATACACCATACTTTAGCCGCTGATTAAGACAGAGCGTTTACTAACTACATGATGTTACAGCGCCGAGATTTACGTGATGGACAATGTGCTGGTGCGGAGAGAGGGGGAAAAAAAAATAACAACAGGAAAAGAGGGTCTCATTATGGCTGATGCATCCCAGAGTGCACAACTGTCAAGTCTAATGTGGAAGACATTTGATTTGCTTCTTTGTCTTTTGTTTGGGATACTCTAGATGGCCGTTACCACAACGATAAAGCTGTGTTCAACCACACGACAATGTTTGCACAGTTGCAGCAAATGTGAAACACACAAAAAAGCAGCAATTTTGATTTTTAATGGACTCAGTGCAAAGCCACACTTGATATAAGGGTTGTCTTAAAAAGTCCAACTGATCTTCAACAGTCAACAAGTCTCCTCTGATAAATGTCTGATATTCTCCCGTTGAGTAAAAGACCCCTGAGATATCACAGGATATGGTGACATCCTCCACCCCATTCAAAATTATTTTACAAGAGAACTTAAAGCACTCTAGTTTTAATGACCACTAAAGCGTACATCTCACGCTTATTGGACGATTTGTCAGCACTGGCGAATATTTGTCAGTTTCAGTCATCGTTCCAAAAGCGGAAACCCTGTGAAAGGTTAACTTGACAAGTATCATGTGGATGTCGCTCCTGTGATGTGCGCTTGACCGGGCCAAGAGTTGTGTTTGTCTCATGGTCGCAGTGACTGATTGAATGATACACAATGTGCTCATCTTCAAAGCGAGGAAAGGGTCATGCTAAAGGACCACAGCTAATGTTATTAAGAATTAAGCATTTAAGTCAAACACGCAATCGTTTAGAGAAGTTCCAGCCTTTTTTTTTCCCAGAAAATAACCATCTTTTCTGCTGCCACTAGTCTGCACCGATTGTACCTGAACCAGTGCAACAAACTACTTTTCTGCTCATTTTATGAACACAGTGTTTTGCTTCGGTCTCCGGATCTGGACACTTTCCAAGATGACCCTTTTCCGTTCAAATGAAGGAGAAAAACCAAAGTCCAAAAAGAGCAAAGCAAAACAAGTGACCATGATGTTTATGGTGGACCATGTATTTGAAAATAAAATACTCACACAGCACACCACAAAACAACACACCTCAGTGAGACTCCGAGTAGCTGATACGTGATAACCTTCCAGAAAGAGACGCCGATTGAAAAGTGGGAAGGCAGATTGCGGAGGTGGCAGAGTGAGTGACAGCGGGCGGCGCAGATAGAGGAAGAGTGATGGGCAAGGACAGATAGACGGAGTGAAGGGCCGATAGGGAGAGATGGAGCTGTCGCCGAGGTGACCTACAACAAGGTTCCTTTCAGCGCTCATCAGCCACTTTGCGCGACAATGGGACACTTAACAGGTTGACTTTATTCGTCGAGGCTCAATTGGGCTGAACATCCTCAGCGCCCGCGGGATGAAAGCACCGACGTGTGTTGCGTTAAGAGTGTTCAATGAGACTTCAGACGGGCAAGCGCACTCAATTTGAAGAATCCTAACAGGAAGAAAGTTCAATGAGGAAAAGATGGAAGACGACGGCGCAGAACGGCCGAGTGATTACTGACGGCGTTGAAAAGAAACACTGAAACAAAGCTTTTGAAAATGTGAAAGATGTTGAAGTCTTTTCAGATGTCGGTCACACACTTTTGATACAATAGTGATGTCTTCTGAGATTCTTGTAAAGATTCTATTATATATTTCAAAGGTACATACCTAAAAAAAAGCCACTTTGCTTGAATGTAAAAAATATATATTTACTGTATTTTCCACACTATAAGGCGCACCGGATTGTAAGGTGCACCTTCGATGAATGGTCCGTTTTAAAACTTTGTCCATATATAAGGCGCATGGGATTATAAGGCGCAACTTCAATGAATGGTCCATTTTAAAACTTTGTCCATAGATAAGATATATACATTTGGCCCGCGGGCCGGACTTTGGACATGCCTGTTGTAGTGGCTCAATATTGGTCCATATATAAGGCGCACCTGATTATAAGGCGCACTGTCAGCTTTTGAGAAAATCGTAGGTTTTTAGGTGCGCCTTATAGTGCGGAAAATACGGTAATACCCTCTCAAAATGACCCAACACACAATTTCCCATCTAAAATGAATAAATTTATTGTGACACCAAATACTGTATCAAGCCCTTAAGTGCTGTCGAGATTGTTGGACAACTCAAGCACTAACAATATAAAGCTTTATTTCAAACTGACAGCCACTCTGCTCCAGTGCATCATCCCCCTTGAAGACATTAATCATCTTCACCTTTTCTACTCTACTTTTGACAGATCTGAATCTGCTCATCCAAATAGGCACGAGTGGAAGACTCTCTGATGCAAACAGGCGAAGCCCCATTGAGAAAGAGACAGAAGCCGGAGCGCTTTACGCTGTATATACACGACTTGAACGAGTCTAACTGGAATTATGTTAGCAGTAGTTATGCTTTTGCTGCTGGATTATGGCTAATCCTTTAGCAAAGGGAACAGGTCTTAAGGGTAATTACACGCTACTATTGGATCCAGAGCCGAGAAATGTTCCCCTCTCGCTCTCCTATGCTTATTTAGTTCCACGAGAAAACGGATGCATTTTACACGCTGCTTAGACAGAACATTCTAAAGTCTGGACTATTTTGAAGATCACTAGGTCTAAGCCAATAGGTGTTCAGGGTATCACTATATTTGAAAAAGGTTGACAGCAACACAGTTTCTCCTTGTTAGTATCTTATCTTGAGCCTTTAAACAATTTGTTTTAAACCAGCAAAAATCGTTAACAAGGCTTCCCCAGACCAAATTTCCAAAACATTACGAAAATGCGTGTATGTGAGAAACAGACAGAAGAGTCAGAGGGGGTAATGCGATGTTTTCAGTGTTGGGGGTCCACTTAGCCCTAAACCAAATGAGCAAATTGCGATAAGTTGCACGACGATTAGGTTAGTAGAGCGTTTAGAGCAGACAGACCCGCCCAAACATGTAATGCCTTTTTCCTCCCATTAATGGGGAACCTGTGTGGTTAAAAGCAGACAGACAATTTGCTACAGTTGTGCTGCGTCCATGCAAATGTTGAAGTTGCAGGTTTCTATTCAAATGTGATTTTAATACCGTCAAAAATGTACAACAATGGGCCCTTCGTTATTCATTTCCTCAATGCACGTGGATTTTAATAAAATGACTACATGCTATTTGTGTTTAAAAAAAAAAACTAGAGGATCCTTTGAAGGGGCAATGAGAGAAAATGAAAAATTGTGAACAGAAAAAGAAGAGCGAGAGAGTGTACAATACAGTTAAAATCTTGTGAGAAAGTATTTATAAAAAGCAAAACAAATCTTACAAATTTATAAAGCAGACAAGATTATAGATGAAACCCACCGTTTTACAAGAAAAACCGTAGACATGTTAAGAGATTAACCCCATGTTATTAAGAGAAAACGAGAAAAAAAAATAATCGACAACATCTTACCAGGAAAAAGAAAACTGAGGAAAAAAAAATGTGATAATTATCAGTTATAAAAAATGAAGCCACAATTGTACAAGCATAATGGTTATCATAAGGTCTACTACTTGAATATAACAAGAACAATAATTTTGTCAAATAAAAACAACACTGTCATCAGTTTTCCAGTGATTGTGTAACCCCGGAGTCCATTGTCACCAAAAATGTTCCTCAAAAAAGTTGGAAGCTGCTGTGATCTTAAACGCTGTGGTCAATCCTTGGCCACAACTCAAATGGCACTTCCATTGTCCTTACTAATGAGTCTGGGCAAGGCAAACACATTGAGAATATTTTCACGATCTAAGACTGTGCTTTTGATCAATACCTGGCCACAGATCAACTATCTGTACATTTCCAGACGTTCATTTCAACCACACGTACACACAGAAAACGACTGCTCTGATTTGACAACTCCGTTTCGACTGCTTCCATGATAAAATCTCCGGAATGTAAAAGTTCCATCTTATAAATCTCATTTTTGTTCTGCTTCATATCCAGATATGCCTCACGCAAAACTGAAAACAAAAAGCACATTTATTGCCTCGAAGGAAGTTAGTCACCAATACAATATAATCAAAGTCATAAGCTGAGAAGTTTTGTGCACAAAAGTCCGTTTGTGAAAAACAAACAAGAGACTAGTTTTTGCCTGCTGGTCCAACTGACTGAACGGATTGTTTTGTTACAACAAACACTTTTATTCAATGACTATCATTTCAATCATCTGCAGTTCACAGCAGAAATAGCAAAGCAGTCAAAATTGGTTCATCACATCAAATTTAGTTGAAGTAATTGGAAATACTTTGCCGCTGACAGTGGGAAGTTCCCGACAAGTCAATAAAAAGGGGGAACACACAGATACATCTATAATTTCTACGTACTACAATGTTCTGGAAAAACAACAATTAAAAAAGTGAACATGACTTCACTTGACCTGATCTAAAATTATTTATTTGGATTGGGAAGATTAGAAAAGAGACATTCCATGCTCTATCATCCCTCCAGAGGATGTTTCAAGGGTCAGGGTCACCATCATCCTCTTACACGAACGCTCAGGTGAACTTTAACCTCTTTACAACGAAGGTCAGCCCTGGTCGCCACGGTGTTTAACATCCATATGCGGGCGGCTGCCGTAGACTTCCCGTTATTTATGAGACGTACAACGTTGACCTTTTACGTCCACTTTAATCTTCTGCTCAGGTTACAAGCAGAAACAACCACCTGACCTCGCAAATATTATTTATCATTTATTATATTTCCTCTGACAATGCAGTGAGCACATTCTGGAGGGTTGAGCTATTTGGCCAAAGATCTAAACAGGCTCCCGCTTTCTGCTCAGACGCTCAACCCTCCGCGAGAGTTATTTAGCTCCCCACCACACAAAGAGAAAACATCCCAGCGTGACAATCACTCTGCGAGGCGAAGGCGGCGGCGGCGACCTGCGCCAAGCAACCGAGGAAACAAACATTTATGGGAACCACTAAATCCCGCTGGCATAAAGAAACAGATTTTTTTTTTCTGCCCGCTCCGAGTTAACAGCCTTCATTTGTAAATGATGTGAACATGTGTTTATTTTCCTTTTTGCTTCCTTGCCGTAATGTTTTCCATTTTATAAGATGGTAGAATGGCCGATCTGCAGGCTGATATTATTTATTAATTTGCTTTGATTTCTGTTGAATTCATTTCTATTTGAAGTGTCATGTAGGCTCAGACAGTCAAATCAAATGTGATAGAAATCTGGACTACAAGGTGTTTATTTTGTATTTATTTGTCATCATATTTTTAATCTAATGCAGGAAATTAATTCCATTTTTTTATTTTCAGCGGCTCATCGGATTTGTTTTTAAGTAAATTGTTCTGATGTCAGAGCTTTTTATATTCCATCCGTCCCTTTGTATACAAAATCCATTCTGCATCTGGAAGAAACTTGAAAGTGACATTTTATTGATTATCATCCTCCAATGTGTTATCTTCATTATTTTTGCGGGAGGCTTCAACAGAGATTTGAGTGTCGATTATTATCCAGTTTAATTCCTTTTTACTTTGTATAGATCGCCTGCGAGTACTTAACTATTTGCGCTCATTATTGTAACAATTTGACGTTTTCTACATGGGCGCATCGATCCGACGTCTGTGCCGACATAAGAGCCACAGCTGTTGCATATCCTAACGCTGCTGTATACAAGCTGTCCATACAGAGTCCAATCGAATGGATACGAATGTGTTCCCAAAGGGAATAGGGGCGGGCGTAGACCAAACATTGGACGGACACTCTTGCACTCGTCCATAAATTGCCAGCTCATTACAGTAATGCAGCCCATTTAGCATAGGAACAAGGTGGGGATGAAAGGGGACAGTGGGCCAAATGTAAAAAAAGGTTGGGGAGGGGGGAGAGTTGTTAGCGTCACAACGTCGAGAGGGAGACACACTTTGCCCTGTTTTTTTCTATTCTGACACGACACACTTTTCATTAGGTTAAAATCTCTAATCTGTGCTGCACCAGGCAAAAAAAACAAAAAAACAATGTGAGTAATATTAATAGAGACAGCACAGCAGCCATAGCAGGAAATGTGGAGATGGACAGAGATAGAGAGAGAGAGATTTAAGTGTTGTAATTGAATACAGGAAGAGAGGTCCTGAGTGCTTGCACTGATTAATATTATTCAAAATGATTGTCCCCTGGACTCTCTGCTACTTTTCTGACTTTTATTTCAATGTTCTGCATGCTCATCGAAAGGTGCATATGGGTTCTGGAGGGGAGGGGGGGGGGGGCATTTTTTTAAGGGTAGGGAGGGGTAGAGAGTGCCCTCTAGTGCTTCATGCTTCTTTTACCCCCAATTTTAGAACTGTCTGTTCTCCCACATTGGAAAGTTTCATGTTGCAGGATGAATCATCCAATAAAGACGTAAATTGCGGCTTTTAGATGCACTAAAAATGAATTAAAAGATCAAATTCAGGGATTCTCTGTGATTTTATTTTTATTTTAGGAACGCAGGCAGTGGGGTAGTTTCTTTAAATATAACCAAGTGCTGTGCCCTCATTGAAGCATTGGAAACATGTTGAATTATGTTAAAAAGTCATATTTTCAGGCACTGCAAATGCACACTATAAAGAAATGAAGAAAATATTAATTATGGATTTGTAAACTTTGAACTTGTTACATTAATCTGCTTCCACATCATTAAATGGGTTAAAACAAGCAACAGTACTAAACGCTTTATAATTTGGACCAAGGCAGCAAAAGCGAGAAAAAAAAACTTTGGGGAATGTTCATATATACAGAGTAGGCTGTGATAAATAGTCTTTTACTAAATGTTTTTCCAAACTTTATTGGTCTTATTTCAGCAGAAATGCCAAACGCAGAGGCGGAGGTGGGTGAGACTGGAGAAGATTCAGGTTTCATTTGCACCTCTGGAGTAAACGAGAAGGATTTATAGTCGGGGTGTGAAACCATCATTCATGTTCGCGGGCCGGGTCAACGTTTAGATTTAAGTGGCTCACGTCTCACACTGACTCCATCTGCTCCAAGGCTGTGAACACACAGCGCTCAAGCCACGGCAATTCCTGCACGTCATTGTTGTTCTGCCAACTTGCCAGCAGTGGGCAGCTACTAAGATACACATAAACACGTTGAATTGGATTGTGCAAAACCATATTAGTAAAGAATATAGATGAAGGGGTTTGTATTTGCAATCACATCAAAATCAGTGAAGCCTCTATTTAAAAAAAAAAAAAATTGTTGCAGTTAATACTGTTTGGATTGTCTTTCTCTGTGGTATATTATTCACAATGTGCCTTTAAAAGTGTGTGGTATTTTTTTTGGGCGAACTTCAACTCCATGCTATATCGTTTTTTCTCTTTATATTATCCTCTTTTTTTTTTTTTTAACCACAAAAACCAGATTACGACCAGTTTATTATCAGCAAAAGATGCCAAGGGAAATGATCATGTTTTACCCATACTCATGAGTTGGCTACAACAATAAAACTAAAGTATCTTTTTTTTTCTCTTTGACTAGAGCTGCAATAAAACTATTATTGTTGTGATATTCTGATTTTTACCGGCATGAAAAGACAGCCATCAAAATTCACATAAATGCAAACTAATCATTTCTACCTCAAAATCTCATATTAGCTGTAAACAAAACCTCGCGCTCCATATGGAATATATGAAAGGGCCTTGGGGTTAGGAGTCGAGAGGGTTCAAACTTTGAGTGTGCGCGAGGTACTGATTGAGCGCCTTCATTTTATACGGCCAAACAGGACAGAGGCCAAGGTTGCCTTCTTATAAATGATGTAGAAAGCACTTGTGTCTACAGCTAAAATACTGCATGCTTGGCGGGAAGGGAAATAACAGCAATCAATGTTGGGGAAAAAGAAAACCTCGACCAAAAATGCGTGTGAAAAAGTCTAGACACCCACATAATGGTTTTTTGTTATCAGCAGTATAAAAACATGATTATAACAAACATGTGCCCAGAAAGTTTGCAAGATTGAAAAAAATGAAACAACATAATCACTTTCCAAATACTCAAACTCAAGAGAAATCTGACATTGGAGTGCCAATCCGAATCAAGGTATTAATCTCCATTTATGTGCCGGTACATTCCGCTTTGAGGTCAAGTGGAGCACAACCATGGAAATATTTGAGAAAATGTTTCCTATGTTGGCACTAAGCACAAGATTACATACATTTTCAGTCAGACAAAATAAATTTATACGCGACCGGTACGTTGTACCAACATAAAACACACTGCAAATGCATTGCTGCTGCAAAGTTGACCCAGATAAACCCCAAAAATGATTTCACTAACTTTCTTGCTTCAAAAAACAATGTTGGTTTGATCCACCTCGCCAATAACCAGCTGGTTCTGATTTTCCTTCCATGTCCGACTTGACTTCACGAGGCTGCGCTGGCATCCGCTCCGCGTCAGTCAGACAAGCCAGTGAAAGAGTCTCAAAGTTGGTCTCAATTATTTCTTTCACTCTTTATCCTTTTTATGGTGGGGAAATTGGCTCATCAGTGCCAACCTGCTTTTCACTAACTGGAAAGTCCACAAACATTTATTGGGTCAGCACAGGATCTGACCCTTAAAAAAAAACCTCAACCGTATTGTAAAATACAAAAAAAAAAAAAAAAATCTGCTCTCCATGTTTAATGATCTTATGCATGCTCACTAAGTCTCTTATGCTAACGAATGAACTAGATAAAGAAAAAGGCTTAATGCAATGTGCTCCAGACCAGTCAGCAATGTTGGATGGACTCTGGCTCAATACAACCTAATGGCCAATTAGCCTGCATGTACACTAATGGCTCACATTAACTGGCAGGCGAATGGGACTGGATTGGAGGTGGATTATTTAGATGTTTTGCTGCACTGCAAACGTAGGTCTATATATTTATATACACTGTCTAGGCAACTTGGGTACATGCTATTGACCTTAACATAAAGGTTGAGTTGGATTGTAAAATATAAAGCTGCATCAGTTTTGTTATGCCTCCAAGACATTTTAAGTATTTACAAAACAAACAACATAACGTCCCTGCGTGGGACTCAAAATGTTTTGGTTTAAATTCTCCACGTGACAGAATTATTTTTTTTGAAACAGATTGATGGTTGCGTCAAACAACAACTGCGGTGGCATGAATTGATCAAATTATGAAAGGAAAAGAAGAAAGGCTTTGTACTTCATGTCCTACTCTGTAAATAGGGAGCGCTGTGGGGAGCCTTGATTGAGGGTGTTCTATCACATGTTCTATTAGCGCAAAGGTACAATGATGGCTTTCACTTCTCATTATTTGTAATCAATGACAACGCCGAAACAGAACATGTGCCTCCGCCTCCAAAATGCAAAACAGGCTATTTCCTTAGACTGAGTTAGAAAAAGACAGCACAATGTACAACATGCACGGAGTTTGTCTGGAGAAAAACAACAGCGACAATTTCGGTACTATTGTTAGTACACATAACAGGAGACATCTCATTAGAATTGAGGGAACTGGATTGCTCATGTTTATTAAAGTGACTTAATGTGTGTCGTAGTAGCAGCATTTTTCACATTTGGCAATACAAACACAAATTCAAGCTTGTCAAAAAAGGCCTCTCGGCACACACTTTGACACGCATCTATTGCGGAACATGTTCACCCACAGCGTCTGCCTTCCCAATCACCTCCGCTGCAATTAATCAAACCTTGTTCTATTTCCTCTACAAGTTAAGCCTGTCACAGTTACCTTTCACACTTTCATCATCCCTCGCTCCTTAAAAAGCCACGCGCCGGATGGCGAGCCCTGCGGGGGCCGCCGTATGACACGTCGACACAAAGCGGCGGCCACACTTTAAATCATACTGACATGCAGATTTATCACTGTTTAACTTGTCCGAAGTGTCTCCTCTAGTTGCGGCAGATCTGACTGCGAAAGTTGTTTGTCGTTCCTCTGGGGAACACCTGAAGCCTTGGCAAGGACTCTCTTCATTTGTACTGCAACATACCGACAACAATAGCGACAACATGCACATGCGTGGAGCAGCTTCAAGTTTGCTTTGTCACTAGTTGAGTTTTCGTTGCTATCCTATTTTTGTATAGTTATATATGGTATGTATCTACAGCTACTCTATTCTTTGCCTTGCCCATCAAGAAGAATTCCAGATTCCATTGTTCTTGGTTCTCTGACAATTATACATAATTCACTGGGAACGCAAAGCACATTTTTACATGCAACAGCACATGTGTGAGGTCACACGAATGGACGTAATGTATAAGGGCCGCCAGACTGTGATGTGTGTATGATGGATGTGCTTTTAAACTGGATCCCACAGGATATAACCTGGAGGATTGTTGAAAGAATGATGATGGGGAAAGTAAAGTGTAGTATAATGAAATGAAAGGATTTCAAAGGTGGGTGGGGGGGTATCAATGAGGGACAAAAAGGAAGGAATCGAGCTACCAAGATGCCAAGTGATGCTCGGACCTTACCCTTTCAATGCATGAAATATTTAAAAGGTGACAAAAATTGGATGTTGGGAAAAGTATGAATTCCTCCAATTTTGGTAAAGTAGGGATGACCGCGATAGGATCTGGGAGAAAATAATAACGCAGCGCCCGCAATCGATCTACTTGAAAAGCTGCCAAACCCCAGTAGCGACATGCATTTCAATCTATCACAACATATAACAGTCAAAATCAAGCGGAGTCTGATAAATTGTAGCTGATAGATGGACAGACAAACAATCAGGTGTAGCTCAATTCACTGTCCAAAGCATAAAAGGAAGAAAAGCGCAGAGTGGGGAATAGCTGGCTGGGGAAAGGGTGAAAGGGAGCGGCAAGGGGAGGGGAGGGGGGGAGGTAAGCCGCCCGCCGTGTTTCACCAGGAGACAGGGGGTCTGCTTTTAGATGGATGGGCCCCGGCTATTGATAAGGTCAGACCTCATTTGCGCCAGACCTTTTACATTTCGTGAAATGTTGCCCTGGCCGTTGGGCTGTCGGGGGCAATTCGTCGCCGTGAAAAATGGACTGGCTCGGCGAAAAACGGTGACTTCATGGCAAAAGCACGATCGCCGTGCCTGTCATTCCAAGTCGTCATATAAAATAGAAGCAGCCCATTTCAAATCTCCCAAGCACCTCCATCTACAATCAGCCGCTTGCTCCTTCTTACTGTGCACTCTATAGAATAGAAAAACTGCAAACCATTTCTTCCAAACACTAAATCACACGTAGGCAATCAGGCACGCCCTTTTCTTTTTTTTCTAGCCACTTCCCTGCTGTAGCAACATACTTTGCTACTGTTTTCTGATCACAGAATTGAAAACCACAAAGATAAATGTACAAAAAGAAAAATCTCAAGGACTCCTTTCATTACCATGACAAAGCTCCTATGTCAAAATGGCCATGTTCTGTATCATAGCGAAGGTTGGATTCTAAGAACAGGGGGGAAAGCGTAATAGTGCAATTAGTGAAGTAGGATATATTCTCAAAGAGAGGCAACTCTTCATTTAACCCTTATTGACCCCTTCTGGGAGAGACTCATCAATCGTGTCTTTAAGGAAGGTCAGTTCCCATTATTGTTAAATAATGTAAGAACATAACCTTGGCAGGGATCTGGATTCATGAGGTGTTCATAGGTGTGCAATACGGCATGTCCTTTCTAACAAGCTTCAAGACCCGGGGACGGTCAGAAAATAAAGCGACAAGAGGTAGCAGTTAGGGGTGTGGCTTGAATATGACAAGTGAGAAATGACAGTCAATACTATGATTAGCATGGATAGATTAATTCCGTACACGATTTTCATAGCGTTTCTAGCGTCTCTTTCTCAGATGGATTATTTGTCAAAGAAACCACCATGCATATATTGCAAAATGCATATACTACAAAATGATGGAAGACCTCAAATCTTGTAGAAAAAATGGGGCAAATGTAGAATAATACAAAACCTGTTTTGCATTCCCTCTGGCTGTGAATATCATTTTAAAAAAGTATCAGTGAGAAGCCACAGTGGAATGACAAAGAACAAAAAGCATTGAACTAAAAATGGAGTGATAAAATTAAGAAATATTTAGCTTTGCTATTAATTTGCAGTGGGCCAACACAGTTTCTTGTAAAACACATTCAATGACTTATACAACAATGACGTATGATTAAAACATGACCTAATGTAAATTCCATGGCCATATCTGGAAAATAATTGAAAACAGGACTTGCTGTAACTCTGCTTGGATCATCATTGAATAAGCTGCATTCTGCGAGGGTTCTTTTTGGGTGTACCTAAAATTAACTACTGTAGGTAAATGTATAACTTTACGACCTTAATACAAGGATCAATTTATTTACCGAGCAGATTCTTGTACCAGCAAAGGCACACTCTCAGACTGCCCTGTATGTGATCCGGAGGAAGTAGCTATCTAATTGGCTTAAGGAGCAGCTGATCCATGTCAGCTTTTAAAATAAGTTACTGCCAATGTTGATTAAATTGGACTTGCATCACAAACAACGCCGTACATCAGAGTATGGAGCTCACTTTATTTTCATTCGTTTAGCATTAAAGTACATAAAATTGTGACCCCTTCCGCTCTTCTGAACAAGGACGCATAACTCCAGCCCACTGGACTGTAACTCTATGATGAAGACACACTTATGGCAATTGTCCAAAAGGCAATAAAAGCAGCTTCCATAAAAAGATCTACCATCCGTGCTTCAAATATACGTTGCAGATGAATTTCAGCGGCCACTTTCATTAGAGCGAACGCCAGCATTTATATAAGAACATTTCTGCGAGTTTAAAGCGCAACAGAGGGGACGGCCTCATAAAACATGAGAGGAACATGAGTCTTCCTCCAAGCATCAGTTCTGACAAAATGAATAAGACGACTGGCCTGGCTTCTACATCAAGACATTCCAATCCATTCAATCTCCATCGAAAATATTTTTAGCTTTGATATGCACCACTAAGAAGCGTATTGTGCACTTGCCAAAATACTGGCCCCGGCCGGCACTGCATGAACAATAAAAACCAGCCCGCTGTGATAGCTAACTGTCCACCCAGCAGTTGTTTCCCACTGCACAAAAACGGTTCGGCTCACCTCAGCTTACTTCCGCTTCAAAATCGTATCGTGGAAAACCGCTAAAATCACGCATGAGTGCATCAGTCAGAATGAGACAATAACCGAGGACAACTAGGGTCCCCTGGTATTTACTTCTCGGCATGTGGCTGTCGGCCACAGTGAGAGGAAACGTTTTATTGGACAGCAGACGAGAAAACGGTAGTTGAGAACGGAGTATAATACTGCAGTGTGCAGAGCAAAGGCAAAGCAACTTGCTAAGCTAACATGAGCAACCTTGGCTCAGCAAGCTTTAAACCCCAGCTCACCAGGTACTTGAAATGTTGGCTTTTGCCAATGGCGTCAAGTCAACCGCAGTCAGCCAAATGGGGTCTATCTTGCCAGGTAAAGAAAAGAAGTCTCATGACAGCACTGTGCATTTTCAGACAGCTATGACTCCAGTAGAGACCTCAAGCAAATTGGCATAGAGAGTCGGGTTTTTTTGTTTGGGCCCCTCGGCCTCCCCGCGTTTATCATTTGGAGCACAAGGACAAAGAAAAACCTGAACTGATCAGTTGCCATGGGTTCATAAAAATAGAAGAAATGAAAGCTGCAGGGATTATGGTTACTGTGGTGTCAATTAGAAATGCTTTTCACAATATCTCAATATGTTGCCTAAATAATACTCATGCCTAAACACTATTTAGGTACCTTGACTTAGACAAACAAAAGTTTGATTCATTCTGTGACAAAGCTTTATTGAAAAATGTATTCAGGTCAAATCTATATTCCCTGTTGAAATGAAATCGCATTAATCTAGGTATCAAAAAACAGCCACATTTATGTGACGTGTGAAGGAAAAACAGCACTGTACTGAACAATAACAGCAATTTTACTGTAGTATTCGTGGATTGGATGTGTCTTTAAGAGGCGTGGCCAAGTAACATCACAAGCTGGAGGTGAGCTGATTGGATGATTTGGGCTTGACTTCTGGCTAAAAGCAACTCCTTGAGTCTTCTCATTTTGCACGTGTTTAAATTTTTCTCTCGTTCAGGTATAACTGAGCCTCTCCTTGCCCACCTTTCAGGCAACCGCATCATATTTATTGCTCCAGTTTCCATTTTTTACTCGAGCTGCGATTGATCTGAAGCTCACTTGTAGTAAAACAAAGGAAAAAAAAAAAATGACGGCTCATAAATTGAGGAACTCATAAGTCAAGGTACGACTATGGAGAATATCAAGCCCAATGGTGCACCTGGAAAAAGACAAGTCAGAGAGCACCTGTGGTTTTAAAGCTATAGCTAGCGACCACCAGCCTTTGGCAAACACTACAGGATAAAGTGATTGGCATCTAAAATTTCTCATCCTTCCATGCACTGGGCTGTACGCAATGCAACCAGTTATTCTACAAGTCCATCTACAGTACAATCAATTTCTATTGTGTACGGAACAGAACACTTTGCACCGCTTACTGCTTAATATGGGCCCGGTTATCGCAAAAGCGCAGTGCACCGGCGTCTCAACTCTGCAGCTGACCGTGATGATAAAATTGTCTGCTCCCCCGTCTCCCTTTCCAGGCTAACGGCCCCACTAGCTCCGGTGTGGGCTGCTGACTGACCCTGACTGCTGCCATTTCAAGCGGAGGCCTCTGAGCTGAAATCAATAGCTAGCGCTGAGGATGGAGCTTGTTTGTCACCCCGTCCCTGGTCTGTCAGTCACCATTCTTCATGTCCTTCCTCTACCCGGCTGCCGATACACAACCGGGCTGAGGGTCTGTCCATGGGAGGGCCCTTGGGGAGATGGAATGAGAATTATCTATTGGGATACCTATTAATGCAATTGATAAAAGAGTGTGACCTCTAAAAGCAATGGGGGGTGTTTCATGGGGTCTTTTGTAACAATATTCATTACATTTGAAAAGGCTGATGAGCAAGTGGATTTGTAATTATCACTTATTCCATGGTTTCTCATTGTTGATTTTTGGAACCCCGCCGGTTGGTGAGCTAAAATAGGATTGGCAACTTATCCATTAGCAGAAAAAACATGTTTGCATTGAAAGCAAACTATGAAAGCCAGTGAAATTCAGTTCGCTCAATTCCTAACACTGCAGTAATTGGCACTCGTGTAATAAATGCAAGGAAAATGTAGCACTTTATATTGAAGCTGTTCGCAATTTAAGGCGAGGTTTTCCACAAAAAAATGACAAAAACCCTTTTTCAGTATTTTTGGCCGTCGCTACAGCACTTTGAGGCTATTTCTCTGAAGTACGCTACATGGCTAAACAGCTTTAACGGTTCATTTGAAAGAATGTCAAGAACCAGCAGCAACTCCAGCGATCACTGCATGCTGGCACTTTATTCCTTGTATTGAAAGCTTCGGTAAAGGGTGGATAAAAAAGCAATCTCTTTTCAAACACCACATCAGAACAGTTTCTTGGCACGTGGGAAACGACAGCAGAATGCAAAAGGTGTTGTTGGTTTTGTTTTTTTACACAGGGCCTCTCAAACACTTCTGGGCTAAACAATCCATGAAATTAAATCGTTTTATACTCTATGGTTTTTAACTAGCGGGACTGTCATTCAAAAAAACAACTTTAGGTACAGGACCCCACCTCCAAACTCCAACTCAGGTGAAGTTAAAGTGGACTGTGAAGTTAAGACAACAATCTTAAGTCTTAAACCTCAGCAGTTGTGCAAATAAGAAATTCAGTTCATAATTCCTTTTGAGAAGTGGCTTCCATTAAGGTCCGAATCAGTGGAGTAACAATCATCTAATGGGAGCAATGCATTGACCAAAAAAAAAATCTAATGATCCGGAGCAGCTATTGAATTGTTGAAGCCTTTTAAAAAGACGCTGAAGTTTATGTGGGGTTAATCAAAGGCATTTTAAATGTACGTGCTGACTCCTATTTACAGTCATTTAAATGTGAACGTGAATTATTCATTCTGAACACAGCCAGCCCCAGTTAGAACACAAACACTCACGCTTGTGCAACCACATTACATCAATCGTTTATTTTATTACTATAATGCATTATTTGTCATTACGACTTGTCGCTCACAATGGTGGAACAAATTTTGAAAACATCTATGTTGGTCTCATATAAGGAAAACCTGCCATTTGAACATGGGTGTGTAGACTTTTGATATCCACTCAAGACACACGCACACACTCTCTCTCTCTCCCTGCCTATAGCATGCCTTCATTTCACTAAGCCTTCAATTTCTGTAGCCACCAGAAACATTTCAATAGAGTCTCTTAATTAACATTCACACCGATTAGAATGTCATGTTTCGGAATGAGCAGCAATCTGTCATCCTGTCAGTCTCCCTCTCATAAACACACACGGACAAATGCGTATGCACGCACGCACACGCACGCACACACGCCTCCCTTCCAGCGACTTAATAGCTTTTTTCACTTGCACTTAGCGATGGACTATGGTCTGCGCATAGTAAGTAGTAAGAGAGTGTTAAGCACGACCGGATGAGGCCAAGATAGGTGCGTTTGAAAGAGAATAAGCCCTATTTCATGCTTGGACTGTCAATGTAAACGCCATATGCTACTGAGGATTTCATATTCCTGCATCAATTTCCATTCATTTCACTTTATTGATGTGTGTACCGGAACAGTGGAATCTGCTGGGATTTACAATAAAAGTTGTTTCTGCCGCGGCCCCTTTATTTTTTTCCGTTTAAATAATTGGTTGAGTAGCAGCTCAAATAAAGAAGATGCTGAAAAGTCCATTACAGTTTACAACAACAATAAAGAAGAAAACCATAAGCCACTTCGCACACGTTCTCTTCAATACACAATAAAGCCGGCGGCACTCTATTCCAACTCTTTATGCCCGATCGCAGGGATGAGGACTTTGAAAGCCGGGGAGTGATTGTATATTTGTGCATATGCAGGTTATGTCGGCATTGATTGCTCGCCGGGAGCCAAGGCCACTTAGGCATCTTTTATTGTGCTCAGAAGACAGGAGGAGGTGTTTACAAAATGCCGCACAGGATCCGCATTATGGCGGAGGCCCCTTTGTGGACGACCCACGGCGCAACGCAGTCGTAGAGAATGGAGAGGCACTCGAATCAATCCCGGGGCCCTCTTGTCTCACAAACACGGTCCTTTTGCGACAAGAAAAATGCACACATGCAGTCACAGATGAGAAATCGAGCGCCAGAAATCCGATGTCGGAGGTGGAAGCGTGTCTGGCTTTTGACTTTGTCTACGCTTATGTCCAAACAATAAACACAAAAACACAGAGTCAATGTCGAGCCGAGCTCCCCGGGGTGTGTCTCCTTGGCGTGAGGCAGGATGCCAATTGCCATTTCACTGTGTATTTATGTAAAAACTCCCATGAGGTCTCACGTCCACTAATAAGAAATAATAAAGGTAACATTGACCTTATAATAGCCGCTTTCCTGCCAAAGCGGGGGCTCTGAAAGCAAGCCTTTGTGTAATAGAGGCTGCTTTTCGGCAGATTACTGGGAAGGTTAACTAAACCCAACACAACCTTTTTAGCAAAGCAGCCTGACATTATTTTCAAAATGCAAACACAAAATGACACACGTGGCACGTGAGCACAAAGATCATATTGATATTGATTTCTGCGAATACATTTCGGCCAGTCGGTTTAGATCAAATCTGATGTGTTGACAGTTTTTTTTTCCCTTGGACCTAAAAGGCACAAGGCTTGGTTTCACACTATGGGAAACGGAGTTAACAGATGAACCCAACAGCTATGCACAATTAGTTTCACTCAGATAAGGTACAAGTTACACAAACTGAAAAAGTCTCACATCCCCTATTTCATAATGGTATTTCATCATTTCATAAAGGTCAGAAAATATTGGTAATGATGATGCTGATGATTACTTAAGCAAGGACTGGTCACATCCCCTTGAGGTTTTGAGACACAACCTTCCCCCGGTTGTAAGAAGCTTTCTTATGGGCAGTAAAATGATTTAAAGGGACGGTCAGATTTTACAGGTCAAGACGTAGCCGTATTTTAAGTGGTAAGAAATATCATATGGCTGTCAGCACTGGAGACTTCAGTAACGGCAGTGCAGAAAAGCAAGGTCAAGCTGTGTTCCTCATACACGGCACTCCATGGCCGAACTGTAACGTAGTGCACTGGCGTCTGCGAAAACTTTTCATTTGCGGCCGACAGTCAGCAGCCGTTTGGCTGAAATTCAAAATTTGAATCATCTGTGAACAGTGTCGCAACTCGTTGTTTTTGCTACCCGAGCTCACCTATTCATGCTTCATTTGATTTAAACCTTGCATCTCGCTTCTACAAATTCTAAATGGCCTTATAAGGAGAATAGAATAGAAAGCTCCCTTCTTTTTGCATTCTAGCAGACACCTGCAGATGATTCAATATAGGAGGTGAAATGTTAATGGACTGCATATTCAGGACATTTGTTGTGCTTTACAGTACTGGATCATCTCAATTAACTATCCACAAGCGCATTCTCAAAGTGCTCAAGGACAATTCCCACTGCCTCTGATCCAGTACTTTAAACACATCCTCAGGCAACGTCTGGGTTATTAGCTAAAACATTCAAATACCCCGAAACGTTATAAAATTCCAATCAGAGACAAATTAATTAAATACTATTACAAGGATTAGTTGATGGCAACTTCTGCCAAGGTTGAGTATTTTCTTTGTATGATAAAGCATCAAAAGATGAATAATTTGATGGGGTCGTTGTAACAGACACTTTAATTTGGTTGAACAGTTTGACCTTCTGGAACCTTTCCAGCGGAACAATCAAAGCACCTTAAGCTTGTCAACATCTTAGAACGTGGAAATTCATTTAAAACACACATCTCAGCCTTGTCAGTTGTACTGCCCCGCCAGCGCTTGCACATATTTACAAGTCGGACTGATTTTGCTGAGGTTTCTTGTTATGGTATGACAGCTGTAGCTATGATAAGGCTGAACCTATTGTTGTTTTGCTAGGTTTAGCAATATACAATAGTTCACGTTTGGTTAAAAACATATATAGTATATTTAGGTTTTGCAAATCTTACATGATCATCGTGTTGTATTGACAGGAGAAAAAATTTAAACAGCTGTCACTGACGTTTATTCAGCTATTCATGGAGTCTTACGTGAAATTCTTTAGATGAATAACTATCTGAATAAAAAGCGTAATTATTTGTTATTTTAAAGAATATCACTCCCCAAATCAATGTTAATTTCCTGTTAACGTCAATGGGATTTTATATTGACTTTAGCATTAACGATGTTTTAAAAACAAAATGTGTATTTATTGTCATCTCATTCTTTTTGTGTCCTTAAGGTGTCATTCGACAGATCAGAGCACTCTCGGCGAGGGCAGAATCACATACGCTGCATTAGAACTAAAGGAAAGCTTAAATTGTACATTAGTCAGGCTTAGGGTTAGGTCTCGAATTAAAAACACTGGGGGTCAAGCTTGATTGAGTTGCGAAAGACAGATACACATTGACAAGAATAACAGAAACCTTCTTCATAAGCCACAGAAAGTGCACGAAACCATGCATGCATGCGCCTCCGCCGTGCGTTTGGGCGTCAGGCATATAATTGAGAGCTTAAGACGCGCACCCCTTCTGATAAGCCGTCCTATCTATCAGGCTGCATGCTGCTCTCACAAACTGCCCTCCACTGGTACACATCTGATTAGGGCTGCTCTGTAAATGAAGCTTTACAGGACACACTGATAACACAAGGAGGGAGGACAGCAGGAGAGTGCCGAGAAAGATTAGAATATGTAAAGGTGAAACCAGGCGAGTACCTCCAGCAAGATGGCGGGACAAGTGAGACAAGAGGAGTGAAGTAAAACCTTTTAACAGGGAGATTTAATGAAATGACATCATTTGGAAAATATCCTTGAGGAATCAATAGTACTGACCTTTACAAATTATTTAGTATATTAAATCAAAATGAATTTGAATGTCAGAGAGGAATTAAAAACATCTTACTATAGCTAACTAGTAAATTGAACACTTACAGTACAGTAATTAAGGAGCAGTCAACAAGCACTGAAGCCCCACAGTCCTTTTAGACCACTTAATTTATTTTCAGGAACAATATTAATTAAATTTGCCTCAACAGGATTTATCACGTTGCAAACTTAATGTAGTGGGATAATTTTGGCGATTGCTCAGCAAGAAAAAAAAACAACAACTTAAGTTCAGGGTAGGTGCAAGCCACGAACACGTTTTTGTTTGGTTTGTTTGATAATAAAACCTATTTTATTTTATAAATAATATAGTATAGTGTCAAAATTATGTGTTGAACTTGACATTTGAGATGCTGTGTATTAGTCAAAAAACTAAAACAAGACTCAAACCTTTCCTTCTGTTTCATTTGTTTTCATGAAATAAATATAATATGCATTTTCCACACAAAAGGTGAGAACTAAAATGACTGCCAAAATAAGAACTGATTTGATATGAGTTGGCAAATGAGTCTCAAAAATATCGAGTTATAAAATTTAAATGGCCACGTGAATCTCAAACTAACAAGGTCACTGCTGCGGAAAAAAAAAAAAAAATTTGGCGGAAGAATGATTTCAGCTTCAAGGTGGAAGCGACAACCTTGCTGCCAGTCAAGTACACGTAGTCTTTCACTAAATCACGAGTACGACCCCCCGCTGCGCGTTATGTTTAAAGAGGAGCAATTTCCAAAAGCCTTTTATCATACAATCGTGTACATAGACAAACACATGTCGGGGGGGGCGGCCTCCGTGAATGCGCTTGATCAAATGATGAGCGGCTCGCTGTTTGACTCTGAGGCTATTTGCCAGAGCTGCTGCTGCTACAACGGCAACGCGTTTAAGAGTCACGCGCTAAGATATTCAAACAGCGCTGATGTGCTGCACATTATTGCCACTGCCAAGTCACCTGAATGATTTAAAGCTCCGCTGTCATACGAACAGCGGGAAGCTGTACACAATGTGGGTAGGAGAGAGTCAAAAAGCGACTTTCCACAAGGTGATGACAGGAGCGCAAGGAGAGATGATGAAAGATGAGATTAGAGCACAACAGGCAAAAAATGGCCTTTAAGTAGATATACGCTTTGCATTTAAATCCCTCAATAAGCTTTCTGTAAGCAGGGACAATCCCACTGAGATAAAGAGGAGGATGCTGGCGTGGACAGCGGCCTCCAAGGTGGACCCAAAACAAGGCAACAATCGACGGTAAATGACAGGTCAATGGTCAGAGGCAGCAGGAGGAAATGGCATCAGCGGGAATTATGAATAAACAGTGGGGGATAATCACCCAATACAAGTGTTGACCTTGTGAGGGATTAGCAACAGTATTATCTCACAAATTTCTACACATGCAGAAAAATCAAGCCGAGGGTGACCTTCTGCTAAGTTTGTAGGCTGGGCTTTAACATAAAAACCAAACAACTTTAAAGTAACATATTTAGGACAGTAAACTGATAATCTAATAGTTTACTTTGATATAGTACCGTATTTTCCGCACTATAAGGAGCACCTAAAAACCTCCAATTTTCTCAAAAGCCTTATAATCAATCCGGTGCGCCTTATATATGGACAAAGTTTTAAAATGGGCCATTCATTGAAGGTGCGCCTCATAATACGGTGCGCTTTATAGTGCGGAAAATACGGTAAGCTATATATACTTGGGCTGGGATTCTTTCAGGTAACAGTGGACAAACTTTGCAACTAGTGCGTCATATGATGGCAGACAGACAAAAAAGTAACTTTCTCTCCAAAGGATTCAGTAAAACATTATCAGAGGTAAATATAGAACAGGCAACGGGGTGCTTTAACTATTAAACACTCCTAAATGTGGCCACCAACACACATCAACGCTCTCGTAACCTGGAGGACAGCTCCATTCGCACCTGCGAGAAAGGAGGAGGCGAGAGACGAGAGAGTGAGATGGCGAGGTAAGAAGACGCTAGGAAACAAAAAGGAGATCACCACAGAAAGACGACAAAACCGCAACGTCATTACGACACTTTTACACCTGCCTGGAGGCGAAGCGAGCATGCGAGGTCGCAGGAGCTAATCAGGGGATGGGGACCAAAAAAAAAACCACTAACAAAAACACAACCTCTACTTCACTTCCCTAACAAAAGCAAAAAAATAAAAAACCTTATGAGAAACAATAACAGGGACACTTTGTGTTATTGAGTCCCACGGGCAGATTTTTACAGCTCAGCATTATTAGGAGCTGACAGGAAGTGAGTGAGTGAGCCAGAAGACAGCGTGGGGAGAACAAATTGAGCTGCTATATCATGCAAGCCCTGGCCAACGCACGTGGGGGCCCATGGTTAGGAAGGCCCTTCACTGCCACAAACATTACGGCCATTGTTTACATCACATGCATGGAGACACTCATGCGTAGGATTGAACGGAACAGTGCTAAACGGTAAAATGGTAACAGCTTTGGCAAGCCTGGAACCCACACGGCCCATCGTCATCCCCCTCCCTCCCCTCCATGAGGCAAACAGATATAGCTGCGAAAGCTTAAGGTGGAGTGAGAAGCGAGGAGGACAATATATGGAAACTAATTCAATTTCCATCTCTTCGCACCGCTCGCCCATGCGCAAATAGCTGCACATTGATGTAAGGAAATGGGAAATATATAAACCCAGCCTATGGAAGCGGACTTATTATACCCTTGAGCAGGGGTCATGTCGCTAAATGTTTTTTACCTTGCGGTTATTCAAACTCCAGCTTTCTAGGGTTCCCGAGCACCGGCATCCTCACGGGTCAGCCACTCGATGCCTTAATAAACTTTGCATTTGGACAAACAGGAGGTTCTGATTAATGGTCATTCGGTTTTCCAATAGAGTTGCAGAAACTTAAGCCAAAGGCAAACTTTTTTTTTATATCCAAGATTATAAAAAAAAATCTATGTCAAAGTCTCGAGCATCTTAAATTATGCATAAATTATTTCCTGCATATAAGCTATACAAAAAAAAAATTCCAGTCCGTCTCTATAGATACTAAAGGTCATTAAAATTGATGGAGCCACCAAAACATTAGTGAGAAGCCAAGAAAGTTCTTTTTTTTTTTTTTAAATCCAGAACACACGCAATTACACACGCAACCACCCCTGCAGCAGTGATACAGACACAGATTGTCTATTGACCCGCTCCCCTTAGAAGACAGCATAAATCTGCGGCGCCGCTCGCCCACATTTTAATCGACTGCTTTTGAGAGTTACATTATTTACCAACTGAAAGCCCGCACGAAAGCAGGGCAAACAAGCCATTATGCTATCCGAGTTTACATCGCAAGATGTTTCACGGCACTTTCATTGCACGCCGGCGAACAACTGCATTGTAAACAAATGAGACAGAAGGAAAACAACGGTGAAACTTGACAGGACGTAAAAGCTCAGAGAGACGGCCGCAGTGTTTTAAGCACACCGTTGAGGAAATACTGTAAGCATCACGTCCTTAAATCAGCATTTTCATTACGCGTCCTCACATACTCGATGATAACCGCATGCCAAACAAAAACAAAAAAATACCTGCAGAAAACATTGAATCTAAAATGCTACATTTACATTAACAATGTATTTAAATTAAAGCATGGCAGTAAATCAGCGCTTTTGTTTTCTCATCAACTTCTCAGGCCATCCAAGCAAGGAAGACAAAACACGAAAATACCCAGGTATTGACTTTTTGTGTCGTTCAATCAATCAAACAATACATTAGCTTAGCCTCGAGCCATAATAAGTAACACACATACTGTATGACACATGCATACAGAGCAATATTTCATTCTTGAGCTTTCCTGACCAAAGAGGCGTGGCTAAGAATGTCATCTATCATTGTTCGGGCCATTTAGAAGAAACCGCCTCTGATGAAAGCGCGTGATGAAAGACGGAGAGGGAGACAAAGCGTGATCATCAATACAAAAAAACAAAACAGATCCACTGTAAATTTCATCTGAAGTGGTAATTTGGTTCTTAGACTGCATATTGGAGAGATGCAAGTGAATATATCAAAATGCTTTACAGTAAAAACTGGGAAGGGCATTCTCAACTCACACAAGGGGGTTGCGGACCCATTTTGGGTTTGTCACAGACAGGTGGTAATTACAAGGAGCCCTGATTTCTGACAGAAGCAACATATGTGGATTTGCGGTCATAACCAGCGTGCAAAAATCTAGTTGACACAGCAATTAAGAAGATGTAGTCATGCGGCCCAAGATGGCAGGTTAGTCCGAGACGGCGCCGTTTTCCAATTCACGGACAAATGTGGGTTACGTCCGTCGCCGCAGGTTCAGAACCTCGATCGAAAACAAACCCGAGAACCAGCTTTGGAAACGAACCTTATTTTGACAGGCATTTTTGAGGTGGCATGTAACTATTAAGAGGTTCAATCAAAAATACAAAACATAGCAATTTGACAAATATAATGTATGGTAACTCACTTTTATACAAGACCTTATAGATTGAAAGGTCAATCCTACAATTAGAAAGTCTCCAGATGGTGGTCGCGTCACTGTGTCAATACGAGAAATGAAAAAGGATTTATAAGGGACTTTGTGTTACAGCTCTCTGCGAGCGCAATGTAATTATTCCCACTTTTCCAAGAGCCTTGCAGGTTTCTTTTCTCTCATTCATGGCTTCTCCCACAGGTGCTTCACTCCATCTTGCATTCGCACAGATGTACATGAGAGGCCGCGACTGACAAGCTAAGAGGTTGTCGGCAGCCATGCGGGTGAAAAGGAATTACCATATGTAAAGAACAGAGGTGGCGAGGTCGCTCTTTTTGTACCCCCCCCTCGCATAAAGCAGGTGGGCAACTGTGGATAAGATGAGTGCGCTGAGACGAATACATAGCGCACACACGTGGATGCGCATGAATGCTAGTCATACAAACAATTGAGTGTAATACTGTAGTGGTTCCAGATGACACAGCGGGTCTCGGCTTGTGCCGGGGTCTCACTTGCTGAGGTATGATTAGCGCTGAAAGAGAGAGCGGCCCAGCAGGTTTCCTCATCAGGATCGGCTTTCGAACTGATGATGTGGTGCTTTTATTTCAAATGCAAATTAAGGTGTGTGTGGAAAATAATAACAATAGGCAAGATAAGTGAAGAAATAAAAACTTAAAAGGCATACAATAACCTATTTATATATACACATTATTATTACACAATCAAAAGACAAAGGTTGACCAATGTTTTGAACCCTACAAATAAAAGCTTATTTTTTCTTAGTATCCAAATGATTGTCTGGTTCTGCAACTCTTTCTAACATTTTAACTCAAAGTAGAATAAAGGCAAATTCTAGTTGATTATTATTTTTCCTGTGATGTCACAATTGCATGGTCACTTGTTGCTAGGCAGCTCTCATTAGGGCTCAATAATAACTGCCCCAGGGAGTGATGAGAAAATATGTCTGTCACACGCACTTGACTGTTTTCTACAAAGTAAAAGCTGGCACAGAGAGAAACGGGAAATCATCACGATAAAGTGCTCAGAACTAAAAGACCACATGCATGACTGAAGGAAAAACTTGCCGATGGGAGTCGAGTGTGTATTCAAATGATTCCAGAAAATATGAGCCCAAAAACACATGCGGAAACTTGAGTAGCACTCTTTTTTTTTGACAACGACAAAGAAATTAGAGGTTGGATTTCAGTAGAAGTCAATCCTAGAATGCACGTGTTTAACAAGGCTGCCCAGATTGCAACATAAAGTCACGTTCATGCTAATTGGTTTGCATGTTTTTGACGAATGGGAGCCAGCATGGAAGAAGGCTGTTTTCATGCCACTAATAGGGCTTTCAGCAAGATCATTACCTCCCAAAAAGGCTCTGTCTTGACTTTTCCATTTATTCCTTGCAAAATAATCGCTAAGAACCATCTGCAGCCGGGCTAAGATTACATGTTTCGTAGCTTTCTGCTGGCGTCATCTAACAATGTCTCCACGTTTCCCTCCAGCCTGCGATCAACTGACACAGGAAGTCGACGCTTGGAAAAGGCTACAAAGCAAATGTAAGAAGCTTGCGGACATCTCAAATGCACTCAGAGAGGCCATTAATAAAAATAATTAGCACAGGAGATGAGCTGGGGGAAAAAAAAGTAGGGAGCAGCAAACAAGCAGGGAGCAGCTTGGCAGATGTAAAATCTCATTTCTGTTATTCAATTTATCAGCGACTGAAGCAGGAAACCCACCAATCATTTTCGCAGCGCCTACAGCAGCAAGCTTTGCGACTGTGGATGGACATGCAAAAAAACAACAAGGCCACGCTTGCTAGGGCCAAAGGGGTCATTAGCCAAGGAAGAAGATCAGATATCACCAATTCATCTTGTTCGAAAGGATTAGAGATGGAGAGCGAAAAGGAAAAGGGCGGCTGGCTGAGCAAGCTGCTGCAGCTTCAATGTACTTTAAGGATGTGGGAGTCATTCGTCAACCCACACAGGACGCACGCCCACGCTGTTGGAGGTTCAGGTTCAGGGAGGCCAAGGTGATTATTGCCACGGTAACTCACGCGAGTCACCGTGTTGTCGAGTAATCAGACGGGTCGCCACCCTGTGGCTACATGGAGGACACAACAAGCAACACCCGGAAGATGATATTCCTACTATTGCTGCACACCATCCCCCCGTGTCGCCTTGCTATCGTGTATCGCAGGAAGGCCCCTCACTGCTCAGTCATGACAAAGCAAGCGCTATAAAGTCATGCTGGATGTGTTTAGTCATGGTTTGAATTAAAACAGAAAGTGCGACACAGAAGGAGCTTACGAATGGACAACAATTCCCACATACACGTTCCCACGGACGCACTCCAACATCTGGTTCAAAGTCTTCCCAGATAAGTAGAAGCTGTTATCGCTGCAAAAGATACGCATCAACTCCATATTTTTCTTCTATTTTCAGTTCCAGACAGTAGTAAAGTTGTGTCTATAAATATCAGCAAAGTTGTGTGTTTGTTTTAGTTAGAAAGGAAACTAGAATGAACAAAGCCAAGCGTCACTATGCTAACCAGACATGATTATGATAAAATTTTGAAATTAATTTATGCCACTGAAATAACGGTGGGGATATTAACAAATTTTACATATCTGAGAAACTAGACCCTTTATTTAGCTGTTTGCTACTATGGGAATGCAAAATGCTGAGTGAAAGGAGGAGGGGGGGATATAAATATGACCCCCCGAAAAAAAAATTGTTCAAGGACAAACAAATTTGCATTGATTCCAGTTCCCACAATACCAAACTGCTAATGTACTTCATGAAAAAGGTGCCTCAGCGATGCCGATTTCCAAAACTGCACTTAAAAGTTTCATGCTGCAACTGCAGTGGGAAGCAAGTAGGAGGGGACCACAGAGGAGATCCGACACCATCCTGCATAAAACTTTTCAATCATAATTTTACTGTTTGCGAGCCTCACGTGGGCCAAGCTGTAAAAGTAAAAATGAACCCCGGATCGCGCGGTGTCGGCGGGTAATAACGGTTACGATAATGATGTCGGAGGCCGGCGGCAGCAAAGGGATGGCGAGGGAAAGTAGCCTACCGTGGTCTGTGATTTTACAGGAGACCAGATAGAGCTCCTTCAGGCTCCTCCCCTCCTTGGCGATGATTTCCACGCACCTAAAGCAAAGCACAAAAAGAATATTTAAAGCATCTGCAACCAGGCCATCCGCTACCCCCAGTTATGTGCTTGGAGAGGGGGTGTGAGGGTGCATGGGATTCTTCGGCAGTCGAGGTTAAAAAGAACATCTGGGGGTCACATCACTATACATATTCCGCCATTCATTATTTAACACCTGATCTGATTAAATCAATGCGATGGAACAACTGGACTGGACGTGCACGTGTCGGCAAGTGAGTGCACGCATGCACGTGCACGCACACACACATACTTGTTCACTTCAAAGAGGGCGATCTGCATTCAGCACACTGGCGAGCCCACAGGAGCAGTGTGTGTGTGCGCGTGTGTGTGTGTGTGTGTGTGCGTCTGTGTAAAGGTAAAATGAAAGTATACACTAGGGAGGGCCAAGGGGAAGATCAGAGTGTGTGTATCAAGCAATTCTCTTTAAATGTCTCTAATGAGAAGTGTGTGTGCTACAACGGGATTTTGATCAACACGTTTGACCTATTAACCTTCAGCAGAAAATGTTTTGATCGTTATGCTGGTGTTCTCTCATAAATATGTATGAGCCGAAGAGGGAAAACACACCGCTCACACATTCAAATTAACATAGACGCCCAAGAAGACAAAAAAGAAAGGCCTTTTCCATGTGAGAAGGGAAAAATACAGTCGAGGTATTTGTCTATTCAAAGATGATTCAATGCTTTTGGGTGACAATCTATTTTTTTTTCTTTGACCTCTGGATGGGTTGTTGTTGCAGTCTTGGAGTAATTTTGGTTGGCTGCCCCCTCCTGGGTAGTTTCACCCCTGTTCCCAATTTTCTCTCATTTGTGAATAATGGCCATGTTTCCCAAAGCCTTGGAAATGGATTTATAATTTTTTCCAGATTGATGGACTTCACTCACTTTGTTTCTCATTTGCTCCTGAATTATTATTTTTTTTGTCTTGTGACTTGGTGTGTTTGTTTTTGAGATCTTTATTTTGTCTGACAGGGACTGTTTAAGCGATATTTTGAGTCAACAAATTGTGAAATAATCAAGCCCGTGTGTGTCCATTAATGCTCTAATGCTAATGAAGTAGTTGTGTCCTTATCTTAGAATCAAGTGTCCTCCTGTATTTTATTATTTACTAATTCTTCGTTTTGGGCTACTTACACGTGAGGCAAAACAGTGATTAAAAAAAGACGTATTCAAGTGTTGTCAAAAATCATTCACTGCAGCAATCGAGAGGCAAATAATGGCGACTTGATGATAAATGCTAAGTGGCAGTTTGTTTTGTGCCAGCTGATTATCATCATTGCTACAGTAACAAATTGTGACTTTGGTCATATTTACTAAACTGAATAGTAATGCAGTAATGTATTAGTCAATAACGTAAAAAAAAAAAGTTGGACGCTTTGACTGACAACTTTGCTTAGCTGGAAATGCATCGTGTATGTTCCAAGACTACTCATCTTCATCTTGCCAAAGGGCAAGCAAAAATGTGCATGCTTACAATAGTTTCTAGTGAACTAAAATCAACTGGGAATCTAATAAAGAAACATTTCCTTTTGAAAGATGGGATTCTTAAGGCTGGGCTTGTAAGCGCAGCCCTTCCATGTGTGACATATTGCATTGTGGAATCAGGGAGAGACAGATGTGTGAGTAAAGTTCAAATGTGTAGCATATTTCTAAAATTCTTATTTTCAGAGCAAAGCCAAAGCTGTTCAAATGTGCACTGGCCTATCTGCTTTAGTTCACTGGGCTGCATCTTTATATTTCCCTTTTTCTATTACATTCCAGTTGCCGAGGTCCAGGGAGGCTTTTCAATGTTATCAGGCCATGCTTTCTATTCTGTCTTCCCATTTTGTCCTGTTTATGTTTGTCCCTTTTTTTTTCTGATACGGCTTTCTTTTGTACAGTCACTGATTTATTCACATTTGGTTAAAAATAAAAAGGCTTTCTTTTGTACAGTCACTGATTTATTCACATTTGGTTTAAAAAAAAAAAAAAACTTATTTTGCTGCTTTTAGACATTGGCTGGCGACACTGTATTTAAGCATCCGTATAAATCGTCTTTTTAAATTTAAGATTTTGTATGGCCATGGTCTTTAAAGGCAGAAAAATACCTGACAAGCCCGACCCACCAATGTACGATAACAGGCCCACGTTCGAGATTCAATCGAGCCAGCTGAGCCGAAATACCGAACCGCGTGTCTCGGGGGCAGCTGCATTGGAGCTACTAATGAATAAATGCGCCAGAGAGAGGCCGCCAACAAAGGGATGAGAAGAAAGGAGAGATTTAGGAATGCAGCGACGGTGGCCGAGCCACAGTTGCATCCAGTGGGAGCTTGTTACTCTGTGCTCCCGGGGTCCCGAGGGTCACTGCAAAAGCAATTAGATCAGACATCAGTGACTGAGGAGTGGGAGCCGGAGAAGATGGAAAGACAGCACAGCGGGAAAGAGCGCAAGTTGGAATTTCCATTCGGTGGCTAAAGGGAACAACAGTAAGAGAGCAACGGGAGAGGAAGAGGAGAAAAAAAATAGCATTAAAAAGGTGAGAGTGAGCACGAATGAAATGGAGGAAGGATAAATTGAGGAGAAAGCGGCGGTCAGGAGTCGGCAGGTCAAGCCACATGAAAGAGCCGAGACATGCAACGAATGCTCGCCCACCCATTCCCACCGATGTCAGCTGATATGAATTAGTGATCCGCTGGCTTTCAATAATGGACAAAGGTTGGGATTACCAATGTAGCAATACTGACGCCAATCTTAGTATAGGTGCTGATATTCTATGTCGTCAATCGGATCACTAAATATGCTGTGATACTAAAACGCAGATACTTTATCAGTTTGGGTGCAGTTTGGATTAAAAGTGAATTGGGAAAACAAGAATTTTGGTGGTGTATAAAACAATAAAGATGTCATTGACACGACATATGTTGTCAGCTCATTTTCACCTCGGTCTCATTTTGCGGACAAAAACGGCAATATCAGAGTTCCCATGACAACCTAAGGAACGTTCGAGTAATTGGTGCAGGCGGCAAGCGACAGAAGCAAGGTGGCGAGCCTCACCGGGGGGGTCACCGAGTGTCACCACGCTGTCGGCACAAATGGCTTGTGGGGCTCCATAAATGTCACTTGATCTTACTCTACATTTCCACACAAGCGGAAATTAAACACGGTTTAGTTCGCAGAAAAATATCGGCTTGGGAGGCACTTTGTCACTTGTGAAGTTATACATTTTATCTATTAGAATGTGATAAGTGCACCTTGATAAGTGGCCTTGCTGAATCTGTCGGTCAAATTCATCCACATGAGAAATAACTTCAACTTTACTTGAAGTAGAAATTTAAAGGCATTTGGAAGGTACAAATGCGTAAGGTAGTTCAAGGGAAATATATCTAGTAGCGATTGGGGATAGTTATTATAATCACAAAGTGGCTAACAAACCTAAGCAAAATTAGGATGTGAATGAGCTCCACGTCTGATTCTGATTGGGAGAACTCATTTTCTTTGTTTTAATTCCCTATTTACAACCGAACATCGTGTCGAAATTTATTTCCTTGGGATATTTCCCTCGGGTTCGGTTGGATTTCCGTTTTCATAACGATTCCAATGCCCTTGGAGATTTTCAGTGTTTCCAGTTTGTTGTTAGAGTGTATTTTGAGGATAAGGTTATGTTGATACGCGCATGGAGCCAGGTTATGAAATCATCACAAAGAACGCAGGCAAACAACAAGTGCAGCGTTTCTCTTAAGCAAGAACGCAAAAACGGCTCAGGGATAAAAGCATAATGACGATCGGGGAAGGTACACAAGCACGGCGCCCACCACCGCAAGGCCTCGTGTCTCATTGGGCCCTTCACACGACGGGCCAACAATTACACGGCCGTCTGGATGTACAAAAGAAGCAAGGGAATTGTAACGGGTAATTTTGAAGAGAAGAGAAGCATGACATGCAGAAAAGGGAAAGCGACTGAAGGTCCAGCGAGAGGTTGAAAACATAAAAACGGCAGCAAGAGAAGGAGGAGGAGGTGACGGACGAGGCTTCAGACTTCCGCGGCTGTCTTTGGACTTAATGAAATGGATGGGCGGAGCAGCCGAGAGCAAGGCTTTACATTTCTTAGGAAAATGCTCTCGCAAAATGATTCTCGTAGTAAATTTTCTTTATACCGGCTATAAATCCCAGACCGAGCGTAGGGAAGCAAGGTTCTGCTTCCTCAAGAGTTTCTCTCACGTTCGGGGTTTTGGACAAAAGAAACTTTTTTTCATTGCAGTCCAATAAACGGACGTGAAAAAAAAAAAGATTTAATATCTCAAAAGGGGGCAGTTCAAGGAGGAGAATTTTCAAACAGGAAAACAGCAGAAATCTTCAAATAAAGGCAGTACAGATATTAGTCAATAAGAAAATGTTCATTACATTACAAAACTATGAAAAATCTTTGTTGCTTTCATGTGCTTCAATTAAAACTGTATCGTAATTAATGTTTCCTGCCAATGCTGCAATGAAACCTCATTTTATTTTATGTTTTGCCTTTCATATAAATTGCAAAGTTAAAAATACAAAAACACCCCCACAGACGTCTATCTCATAGATTTAAAAAACAGGACCTCATTATTCCACTCACAATCACAGAGCGCTGTAAATTATTTATTATTGTCACAATATTACTAATCATTAAATCCAGAAGCCAATGTTGCAAGATACATATTTTATCGCTATTTGTTTGAGCCTTCCAATCGTCTAAATGGGGGTCTGCTGCAGCAATTAGGGTCTGGCTGATTTCCCAGGCCGCCCCGCTGTACCCACCACACAAATAAGAAAGAATCCCGTTCCTATTTTGTTCCGCAGCCGTTCATCATGTTTTAAACCAATTTTGCGAATTATGGCAGGGCAGCCCAGCAGGTTGTCATTGGTCAGCTCCAAAATGTGCCACAGGGGTCATAACGGCAACTATAAATGTCAGTCACTGCGGCTTTCCTGTTAACGCTGAGGTTTTCAACGTGGAAAAAAAAGAAAAAAAGCTGAATGGGCATTTTTGCAAGCCTTCGGAGCTAGTAACAGAATGGAAAGTCAAGTCTTATCATGTAAGTTTGGCTCGAAAATACTTGCTAAGCCTTAGGAGGGTGTAAAAGCTGGCTAATTCGACAAGACTTCAACTTCACCTCTTAACTCTCGGGAACGACTACATCGTGTCAAAAACAAGTGTCAGTGAAAAAGAGGCTGATTATCTTGATCAAAAAAAGACTTAGTGGGGTTAAGTGGCAGTTACCCACTTGAAGCTGACCCAAATGGACAGACAGCCTGTTGCCGTGCCAACTCACACGGGCCTGCGTGATGTCCATGCTCAAGAAGCTTTGAGGCAGCCTTGTGGGAATGACAGTAATAATATAACAGGGGGGGTGGGGGGTGGGGGGGGTGGTCTTAGGGTTAGGGGGTTGCTCAACTTCATATGACAGTTTTGCAAACAAGGAATTTGACTCCGGTACATATCGGCCTCTGTACAACATTTATGTTGACAATGTCTTTGTATTCAGAATTGGGGGAAATGTGTGCGGAGAGAGGAAAAAATAGTTCTTATTTTGTCAAAAACAAAGCACTTGAAAAATCACAACAGGGTCAATCGTTGAAATTCAGAAAAAAGTACGATGCAACAGCTGCCCGGACCATCGTGGAAAAAACGAGTTGATGTCACTATCAAATGTCTTTAGAATGAATTTTCCTTTTGACTTTTCCATCATATAATACAGGAATCGGATGTATAAGAGTAACAATTCACAATCCATATAGGTTCCATATTGTCTTATTTACAAGGTGAATTGATAACTTCCCTAATACAGACAGTCCCTTTCACAAAGTTCTGAAAATGTAGCATTTTAAATTACCCCCAGATTTCTCTGTCTACAATGTTCTTAAAATGAATTTTAGCTGTCTTTGCCAGTGGATTTGTTACATGTTGTAAATGACTCACTTTTCCCCAGGCATCCTTCCAACGTCACTAAAACTGTGGTTGTCAGGCCCGTCCTTCAATGAAAGCAATATAAGACGGAGCAAGGTCTTTTTGGCAGCAAAGACGCAGCACTAGCCAGGGTCCACCTGGACTCTTATACTAAAACACTAAATCATAAGAAATTTACAGATTCACTGTAAAATGAATCATGTGAATATATATGTGTGTGTGTTTTGTTTTTTTACAAATACCGCAATGTCACTTACATTTTAAAAAACGATTTACAGTGTCATTTTATGATTTTCAACCGGCACTAATTACAAAACACCTCAATTAATTAAGAGTAAATAACACAACCTTGCTCCAGGCCCTAAAGTAATCAGCTGGTAGAAGGTACAAAATGGAGAACTCCTCAGTCCCGTGACTTTGCAGGGACAGCTGATGTACGTCGTGGTGATGGCGTACGTAACTAACGGCGCGCTACACTTTGTCCGCTCAGCCATGGCTAATTGCTTTGCGGTTTGATTACTGCCATTCGTTTTAATGAGTGCTTACCAACACATACTGTCCTTCTCACTTTGGACAAGAAGATGCAAGAGCCACAATGTTTATGCTATGTTCGGAAAGTGAAACGTGTCATGCTTATGACTGGCAATGGGAGATGGTATAGCGCTTAGAATGAATCATTATCTCGTGTTTAAAGAATAAAAGCTCCTAATTGTTTTGTCTGTTGGATGGATGCGGCTTCATTAGGATTAGCAGCACGCACGCCAGGGTGGCAAAACCAGATCAATGGACTCCTACCGTTCCCATAATAAGAAGACTGGTCTGTCATCACAAGTGTGGTGAGCTATTAAAAGGACCTTGATTACCAGTTTTTTCTCGTTCCCCCCCAAAATACAAGGCTAAATACGTAGTTATATTTTATTTTGATGATCCTTACTCAATGCAATTTCCAATCACTCTATACCTTTAGGAATTTCTGACCTTCCAGGGAATTCTGAGTCATAGTCAGAACGACAATCATTTTCACGATCCAAGACAAGATTCCGCAGCCAAGCAAGTCAAGGTCAGAGATAAGTTTGTAACGCTGACAGTTTCACATTTGAGCAAAAGGAATTAGTTCCTTATGTCACAAATAGTAATTGACAATATAAAAAAGACTCCTAACCTCAGTAGGAAATCAGTGGATTGTTTAAAGGATATCAGAATTTTGAGTGAGCCAGGCCAACAGTACTTTCCTTGTCAACACTCAACAGGTTGCAATTTTAAACCAATCACTGTTACTCACTGAACCCCTTGAAGGGGAAAGTAAAACAGCCATCTAGATTTCAGGTTTTCTCCAAAACCTCCACAACTTGAATGTGTTTCATTTGAGAGCCAAATGACAGGCGTTGAATGACACCACAGACGCTATTGACTACAAGCATGTCTCTCAGAAAAGTTATCTGGACATGATAAACCAGAGAAAGTACAGGGAGAGGCTCCAAAGACGACCACATTCAAACCGCAGTCAAGCTGCCAGATGACAGCCCGGCGAGCAGTTCCGTCATTGCAAAAGATGCAAGGTCGTCCATCTAACTCATCCAACATGTTTATTGTAGCTGTGCCACGCTGGAACACATGGATCCAAGGCCTCATCAAGTCGAAAGTGATTTGAAGCTGCACGTAATGGCGCTATCCATGAACCCTTTATTCTTGGCTGCTCATCAATATTTGGTGACTTCACGTCAGTGGAGTACAGTGGATGGAGAACAAGATTAGTATGAATGATAATTTGCGGAAAAATGATGTGGCAAATTTCCCACAGGACATTTGATTATCCTTCGTAGCACACAGTGGTTGGGAATCACCGGCTTAAGGTCAAACGTGGGATTCTATCAGCGGTTTAAAATTGCTATCACGTGAAAAAGATTACGCCGAAGGTAGAACGTATGCAGCGGCATAAACATGACGCCTACTCCAACTGGATGTTATCACTGAATAGCATCGCTTCAATTACATCACGCAACACCTTCGATTCCCTCGGTGCTGTTATCCTAACATGAAAATGTCACGCCTTGCCAGAATATAGTAAACAATGTGAGCAAAACAAATAAAACCGGCATGCGAAAAAATGTTTAATATTGGAATAGAGCTCAGGCATAAAAAACTATAAACACACTACTGATCCAATTGTTGCCTCCACTAGGAACAGAGGGAAGAAACTCATTAGAAATTGGGAACTAAACAATGGGAATAACGACGGGGGCGTTTGACTCGGGTGACAAACAAACATTAGGTATTCAAGAAAACATGGCTCCTTGAACCAAACACCCTTTGAAAAAGCCCATCTGCCAATTTGGAATGGATTTCCAAAACGCAAAATTGTGGGATTTTAGAATGATGAGCAAGATGGCTAAGAGAGCGGAAGGTTTATCTTTGTTGAAGATGCTCGACTCTACGTTTGCCAGTCCAAAGATGCCATCTCAAGCACAAGATAATCCAATAAAGTTGATAGCTAAGTGAATTTTGTTGAATCAGCCTGAAGCGGGCAAAAGCTTGAGATACGTAAGAAGAGAGTGAAACGGAATGACTGAGAGGACAGGTTTCAGAAATGAGACTGAAATCATAATTTAGAACCATTCTTTTTTTTTTTCTGGTATGCATATGACATCATTATTGTCATGTTTTGTTTAAGGAATACAATTTGAAAATATCTACAACGACTCAACACAAACAAAATAAAATATTCTCGTCACCACGTGGCATTAGAGAGAGACCAATTTTTACTCAAAGAACTAAAAATCTTTCCTTATTTGGATTCTGTTCCTCCCTTTGTGGCTATTCCGTTTAGAAAAGTAAACGCCCGAATTGATTGAATTCTGCTTGTTCAATTTTATCTCCCTAACCTTCAGCTCCTAACCCAAATGAAATGGAAAGAATTTGCTTGCCGGCCGACATAGTGCCTTTGATCCCCGTCTCTTTCCCACAGCAGTGGATATTAGAACCTGCATCCTTAAAAAGAGATATTTAGTCAGCTGGTGAACTATTTGGACAGACAGGATGGAGAATACAGAGTCGGAACAGCAACAGCGGTGCAGCTTTTATGAGACAGTGTGTGATGTATGGGACTATATCTTCTTCTGCCCATCAATTCTCTATAGATTCCAGATAAGAGTCCTTGCTCTCTACTTTCTTCCTCGTTCTCTCTTCTGTCTCAATGTTACTCTGTGATCTACCGCTTTCAACAACCAGACATCTTTTGGACCTTTATTCTCATGTTTATCCTTCTTTTCCTCGTCAGTCTTTTCTTTCTCCTCTGTTCTGGTTCCTTTGATTCCTCGTCTCTGCCCCGCTGCCCTCTTCTTGTGCTTCAAACCATCACATAGCCCTTTCTCCTTATAGCCAAAGCTGCTTCTATCACTTCTTCTTTAGTCTTCACGTCTACCCCGTTAGGCTTTTATAGTAATGCGTCTCTGTATAGTCCAGAGTGTCAAGTTCCTGTATGAGAAACCACCCCCTGAAGGGCGATACGTGTTAGCCGGGAAACACATTAGCAGCGTTGAGTAAAAGGCTATGACAAATGACAGGAGACGAACAGTAGGGAGGCCGGCGGTCACCCGGTTTGCAAAAAGAGCTCAAGCGCACTCCATCGCGAGGCTCGGCGTCAAATCGAAGCAAATCCTTCCCAAACGCCATATCGTATTCGAGCGTAATCTCGTGCTAGCTATGCTCATTACAAACTCAGCGTGGGCCCTAAATGGGGAGCACGGGAGGGGGCGCTTTTGGGCCGGGATTTTTTTCCACCAAATGTTTTGTGTGCGTAACTAGATGGGAAGATGCGGTACGGCTATCACAATGAGACAAAAGCCAAGGTGTAAGGGTGTGTAATGCGTCATGACACTTCACGCAAGCTCAAGCGGATTTACAGTGTGAATCATTCTCTCCCATAGGAGACAAAAAAGCCAGGGAGAATGTTAATTTCCGCAGCCATAAACCAACATAATAGGCAACGCGCTGACATGCGAACATGTTTGCATGCCTCGCAATCAGCACGCTGTGATGCATGGAGATCGTCGACATGACGAGCACTGGCATGCGTGCGTGTCTGCGGGTTCCAAGCGGACCCTTACTTTGACCATCCCTACTGTCACGCTAGGTGATTTCAATCGGCGTGAATTCAGACTGTCGTAATTGTGCAGGGTGATAAAAAGCCTGCATAAAAAATACACATTTCAACCTCTGAAAGATACGCTTGGAGATCCAAACACCTTTCAGCACCTCCCAGCACCCAGCTGACATTTAAGGAGGCCGAACCGATGGAGAAAACCACGCTGCCAAAACTCGGGGAGTTGATTGAAAAACCAGAAGCATCAATTGGAATAAAAAATAACTTGCAGAAAGATGGCGGAGGGGAAAAAAAAGATCATTTCCTTGCATACATCATTTTTCTTGCATGCTTAAACAAACATGTGCATATAGACACACAGACGCACACATGCACAGCAGAAGTAGACTTGGACCCGTTTGCGTCCCAGTCTGCCAACTCTGTTTTATGTCTGGGCTTTGATACAAATCCGCTCAGCATGAGAGCTCCGTCCACCACCTGAGGTATATGTGTTTATGTATGTATGTTTGACTACGAATGTCCACCACCTGTTTCGTAGTGACACAAGCCAACCTCCGTCCACTTTCCACATGAAGCTGGTCCTCATTAATCAAGCGGGAGAGAGAGAGAGAGAGATGATAAATATTCCCCAAAAAAATTAAATGGGTTCTACCAACAACGATATATATGGAGAATATGAATATTCAAGTTGAGAGAGGAAAAAGAGAAAAGGAGACAAAGTGAGAAAGAGAAAAACAAAGAGAAAAAGAGGGAGGGGGAGAGAGCGAGAGAGAGAGAAAAAGAGAGCGAGAGAGAGAGAGAGAGAAACAAAGAGAAAAAGAGGGAGGGAGAGAGAGAGAGAGAGATTTCCATGAGTCTTGTGTGTGTTGAAAATAAGTTTGCCTAAAAATATCTAGTTAATGTTTCCAGTAAAAGATTAAGTAAACTTAGTCATGTAACTATTTCTTGGCGGATACAAGGAACTATCAATAGAATCACAACAATCCTTAAAGAAAAATAAGATTAAGTAAAGTTACTAATTTACCTGAATATAGCCCTTATCCACATTGTGGCCATATCTTTTTTGGATACTGTCAAATGATGAAATGGTTATTGCACTGATATGAGGATCAACGCTTGAAGTGGTTCATTAGCTGACAATCGGGATGGGATCAATTCCCACTCAGCAATTAATTGACAACTCGCCCAGCAATTCACGAGCCGCCATCCCAGCGTTGCACCCCAAAGCCATTTAGGATCGGCTCAGTGTCTCACATTGTGAAATACATAAATCGGAGGGGGGGAGTGAAGGTGGGCGACGACTTTCAACCAACCCAAACTACTTTAAATACTCTAAATGAAACCCGCGGTGAAAACATGACAATGCGGCGGAACAATGTTTTATCTCATCCGACATCCTGACAACAAGGAAATAAACATGAGTTGACAGCCAATCAGACCTTCCATCTGCCGGTCTGCCTCACAGTGGTTGGCTCGCATGACAAGTGCTGAAGGAATAATTTTGTTGGAGGACACACACCAGGGAAGAGAGGGGGGAAAAAAAAAAGCTAGGGGCAATTCAGAGTGAGAGGGTTGGCCAGCTACATGGCAACTCAGGGGCAACTTGATTGGTGGAGGCTTGCGGAGGAGAGAGCCAGGCAGGAATAAATTTCGGGGGTTGCGGGATGCTGTCTCGATATGACATCTTTGGAAGCTATTCAATCTGCAGCCAAATTCTCCAGTTGCTTCTCGCCTGGCACATGTGGCAGGGAGGTTACAAGTGTGAGCTCACCGCCTGTCAAAGTCACCCTCTGGATAAGGTGGATTTCTAGCGAGGAGGGCAGGAGAAAGGAAAGGAGGGAAGGGCAGATGAGAAATATAAAGCAAAAAAAGGAGCAGAAACAGAAGCATCTGGTGGTTGTCAGATGAAAAAAAACATGAATGTCCAATTATTGCTTTTTTTTTAACAAGGAAACGATTTTGCGAAAACTGAATCAACTTAGACAGTTATCACAGCACACCAGTTTTAAAAGAGAAATATTGATCACAACAAATAAAATAAAAATGAATGACTAGAAGAATGAATGAACAGATGGATGAATGAAATTCGACAGTTTTTATCTATCTCAGGCGAAGGCCATTTTGCCGCTTACTGTCGACTGACAATAATATCACAGTTGCTCCTTAATGACCATTCATGGCTCACCCGTTTTCCGGGTTTGGTCATAAAATGTCCATCCCCTGAGATGGATAAAAACGGGTGGCTTTTACTGGTTAATAAAGCAAAAGAAAACAAGAGCCTTTAGAAACTCAAGTCATGGAAGCATGAATGAAAGAAAATGGAATGGCAAGAGGTGGCGACAGAATAGGACGGAGCAGGAGAAGGCCTGTGGAACAAACAGCAGGCAGAGTGACTCACTTCCATCAAGCACCGTTCACAGAACCAAGTGGTGATAGTGGCTGAGGTTCATAATAAGACCAGAACATTCCACCCACAGCCCCTTGTTGAAGTACATTAAGCAATACATGTACACTGAAGTGTTTGTGAACTGAGCCAGTGAAAAAAAGAATGACTCCTTAAGTGAGAGTAAAATAAAAAAAAATTGCTTCGAGTCTATAGTGGCCATGTTCACGCAAAAAAAAAAAAAAATCACAGCGTCTTTCCGAAGCCAATTTCATTAACACGCATCTTGTGTTCAAACAATGCAATACCAGCTACGTATTAATACTGCATTTACAAAAGCATGGCGCTCAAGTAGGCTCAATATTTGCTCTTTGCATTATTTATTATTTGCATTATTTATATGCGGTACCCGCAGACAAATGAGCCAAACGTCGCAGCAGGAGAAAAGTAATTTAACATTCTGTTGAAAACGGCCCATCGTACGGGCGGTGTTGCCTCTCCACCACTTGGGCAAAAAAAGTCAAGAAAACCAGGATGGATACTACATTGTGATAGAAACACTCAAATGTCACAAAGCGAGAAAAAAATAATTAAATTATAGTCTCTTTCCTGTATGGAGGTAACGTCCACATAATTGTGATTTTGACTTTTTTTTCCACAACATATCGTTGACGAAATATTGAAAAGATGTTTTATAGGCAGAACTGTCCCTCAAACGCTAATATTTATGTGTACATTATATTATTTGATGAAAAATGAATATTTGTTATATGATTTTGTGAAATTATTTATATATTATTTTATTATGATTAGTTTTTTATTAGCAGTATTACTTGTGTTATGTCATTTTTATATGCAGTATGTACCGCACTGTTTGAGCTGCAGGTGATTTTTTTTCAAGTGCTCTATAAATAGAATTTCAAATAGACGGTTGCCAACCAACAATATATAATTCCAAATCTATAAAAGCTTCAAGGCGGAGTAAGTTACCTACCTGTTAAAATACAAATCATTCTCATGTCAATATAAATGTAAAGCTATGCTTTGACATCATAATGAGCTTTGGCAGTGAGTTAAGTTTTACACTACCTTGCAGCTTATTTTATCTTGAATTTTATTATATCTTGCCTTTATTCATATAAAAATGCTTGACAGAATTACGAAAAGTAATACACCACAATTTCCAAAATCACTGCCTCTCTGAAAATCAAACTATTCATACGGCTTTCAGAAGCTTGTTACTATTGTGGCTTGCACGTCTGCCTCAAAGATCTGATCTGAGTTCTACACAAACATCTTCCTCCAGTATCCCAAAGACGGTTTATTTAAATAGTGTCATTAGATTGTCCAGGTGCACCAAATGAAGTGTCGTAAGACAGGAGGAAAATTGCAACATTTCAACAGCATGTACAGAATATTCATGTCGTGTATAGTGCATTCAGCGGAAGGCACCTGGAATAGAGCAATGACATCATGGGAGGAAATGAGAGAACAGCGACGCGGCTACGTTTGCTTCAAGTACCCTGCTGTCTGCTAATCGTATTTCCTCAAGAGGCTTTATCTGCCAACCTGTGACATCACAACTGTAGCAACTGCCAGTTGGCATCCGACAACTTCAACGATACGATGACAGCCCGATGCGGACTACCGAGTCCAAAAACCTTTTATCGCTCCCTTTCATTCAGATGGAGAAACTCGGAGAGGCACAAACACAATCCGTCGTCGTCCTTCATCCATCCTCTCCTCCCGGACGCACACTCATCTTCTAGCGTTTCATCCAAGAGACCGAACAGAGTCAAACCAACGGGGAGGACGGGTATTGTCCGAGCGCAATTATCGTGTACTGCCCGTCTGCTCGGCTGTTGAGGGACAAAGGGGCCTTCTCTGTTGATGAGCCGAGCAGCGTGTGAATAGGAGGTTAGACATCTTAGCCTTTTCCGTACTCGTCGACATTCAATCTGCCATATACGCATCCCGGCGGATCTGATAACATGAAACAAAGCCCCGAGAGAGCGGGAGGAGAGTTAAAGTCCGACGCTAATGGCTTCAGCATTGTGTGTAAATTTCGGCTTATCTGCCTGCTCTCTGTGTTAAGAGACCGGTCAAGGGCGGAGGGAAGAATAAAGTGCGCGACCGCAACATGGCTGGCCGACCGCTGCTCATCTTAGTGTAAAAGGTTACAAGTGGGGCATGACGGTGTAAAGATCCACGGATAAAAGACGTGAACGCCAGGACATGATTGATTCATGTGCTGACCGAAATGAAAGGACAGAACTTTGTTTGGGGAATTGGTAGATTTTCCCTGGTAATGACAAAAGTAAAAATATCTTACTAAGAGATCAAATTTTCCATCATTATGTTTTATATTTTCACAAAAAGTTTGACATTCAAATGAAGTCAAATTGTCAAGAAAATAACAACAGAGGTTCTCAAACTTCGGTACCATGAAAAATCACACTTAGCTCTCCATCACGGTCTAATCCGTCTCTGTTGGTGAGAAGAGTAGTACGAGTTCAGTGAGAAAGTCGCTAAAATAGCAAAATTGGAGGTAAAAAGAAATGACATGGTGGCTTATCCTTTTAATCCCCCAATCCATTTGCGAGGGGGCTTAACGTCTAATATGTTGCTAGTACAGTAGTTACCTGCATGGCTTTCTTTGTTAACCTCTTCCAAGTCTTATTGTACCCAATTAAATGTCATTTGCACTTTTACACAAACAATGGCAAATTCATTTGGAGGTGAGACTAATCAATCATCCAAGAAAAGGTTTTTGGATTTTCCTCGGCAATCCTCAATAAATTCTGAAAATAACCTCAACATTTTACTCAAGATTTCACTTCAACATACGGATTACTACTTTCCTCATCATACTCACTTACAGAGTCATTACTGCCCAGTCTCACTACTAAACAAGTCTTGAACGCAGACGGTTGCGGGTGAATTACAGCGAGTTCACCTTGTTGACTTGAATCGGCGCGTCCTCGCCGCGCACACACTTACACACCCTCGGGGTAGGTAAGGGGAGCAGGTGTTGGATGTAATGAGTTTGTCTACAAGCTGTTGTAAAATGACAACTGGGAGTGTGGGCCGCCATCATTGGCAGATAGACTGTTTTTTTGTACACATAACACAAGCACGCACAATAACCGCACTCAACTTTCATGAGTGTGAAGGCAATGGGGTGCTCATCCCCCCCCCCTCCTACATGTACACGTAAGTTGTTATTAATATTATACATAATTTTTCTTTTTTTTGATTAACCAATAACTTCTACTTGTTCATAATAATAATTAAGGATAAAATCAAAGATTTTAGCCTGCGATTAATGTATTTAATCAATCCCCGGCTGGACTGATATCAAACCCAAACGTCAGTCTAAAAGCCTGCCTTGTCTCTGGGCACTTTGTTATTCACCTGAAAGCACCGCGACCGGGACATTTATTAGATGAAGAACCCAGTAAGAGCTCGAAGTCCAAACAGACTGTAGTGCAGGTGCACTTACTTGCATCGCTGTCTTTTAATTTTTCTCCCTAACCACGTCCGTCCTCACCTCGCTCCAGTGTTTCAGTGGCGGACCAAAAAGCTCTCTGGGAAAAAACCTACATTTGCATTTATCAATCCATTAATCTGTCTAAAAGCAGCTCCTTCACTTCCTCCATTGCTCCGTCCCTCAATGCTCATTAGTCTCCCACATAGCCTTTCTTTTCTCATTACTGTTTGCAGTCCAGCTTCTTCACCCAAAAAAAAAAAAAAGGATGATGTTAGAATAAATTATGGATTTTTTTTTTTTTTAATAGAGACAAGCTCTACAGTGTCAAACATGGGAATTCATGAGGGCTTAATAGCGGAGACCTTACTATGAATGAACCACGGGAAGATAGCGCCTTCATTTCTGCAGTATCAAATTAATTGAGTGAAATTCCAGTAGACAAATGAGCGGGAGAGAAAGAATCTCAACGGTTGACTCCAAACCCAGATAATTAACCTCATTCATTAAGCACACTTTAACAGTTATACAGAGGATTTAGAGGGAGACCAAATTAATTATAACCAAAATACTTCTGATTACTGCATAAATGCATTGTTTAAGAGTTGAAGGGCATTCGTCTAAAGGAGGAAGATTTGCAAGCATATTCGGCCAAACTCAGAATGTTGAGACTATCGATTGTCAAACGTTAGAATGACAATGTCAGATGATGGAAAAACTGCTCAGCCAATGAGTGACCAGGAGTGATTTACGTTATCGATATTGTATTGACGTAGCTCCGGTTAACAAGTTGTGGTGGCTAAAATAGCTTTCAAAAAAAAAATCCCCCTTTATCCACAGCCAGCTGATCATCTTCAAATGGGAACATCTATTTCACTGAAAACTAATTTGGGTGTGAAAATTTAAGTCTTCCGAGATTCCTTGTGTGTATATTCAGATGAGGTAATTCCAACACAGATAGAAAATGAAGCTTATTTCATTCTCACAAGGCTTTTTTCCAATCTGATTTCCATTACGATGCCGAAGAAAGAAGGGGAGGGAGGGTTGATTGTTTTGTTTGGCTCCTAAGGCCACAAAGAACAACTTCACTAATACAATGCAACCGGTAGTAGAAGTGAAAACATTTCAAATTTGATAAATGTCAGTCAGTCATCTTTTCGCTCAGCCAAAATAACAACTGTGACACAAAGGAGGATCATCATGATGGCTCTCGGAGGGAAAGCAAAACTGTAATGTGGCTGTGATCCAAATTATTTTGACCCCCGTGGCCTCAACTGTCACCTTTCTCCAAATGTTTGCACTATTCAAACACAATTTGCATTTGAACACATTGAAAGAAATATATCATACAATAGTCATATTAGATGTCCAGGAAAAAAGTCAAGACAATGACTCCAAGCCAGCAAATAAAAAAACACAAGCGAGTGGGAAAAGTTAGAAAGACTGAAATTAAAGAACATAAAATGACTTTGGCTATAAGCACTACAATGTGAGAAAAAAAACTGAAGATAGAGGGTGCAGAAGGGGTATCATCGTAATTGCTGGCACTAATGACTATAATAACATACCTTCACACTGGGCCGCCTCTGTTGATTGCAATCATTGTTAAGTGCACACGTTTGAGCCAATTAAGAGCAACATCAACTTCATTGTAATAAGTTTAGCCAATACAGCAAACACTGGGACATTACATTTGAAAACTTTAGAGGAAGTATAATTATACAAATCCACAAAGACTGTATTTAGTTAGGAATGAGACGCAAACGAAATCCGAGTCATTAAGTTCTCGACGGGCCGAGCATGCACAATGTAGCTGAACGGCGCTGGCTTCGCCTGCAGCCGTAGCAGTTATGGATTCATGTATCTCTCCAGGGGGGCGGGCGAGTAGGCTATAATGTTCACGTACGGCACATGATGAATGTGTCGAGGGAATTTCCAGCGGGGATTTTCCCTCGTATGGATAAATATGTATACTTATGAAAACACACATTTGAAGATGATACCTGAAGCACATACATACATTTATATGGAGGATGTGTGTGGTCAACTCATAACGTGAAAACACAGTAAGCAAAAAAAAAAAAAAGCATCTGGGCATATTATTATACATTTATGTGCAGTATTTATGCATGTATAGGAACGTTAATGAAAGGAAGCCACATAGTAATAATATGCATAATGCATTTACGGCTCCAGTAAAGTCAACATAAAACCTTGCTTGGTAGAAGCAATTCTTTAATGCTCCTTTTATATTCGGTTGAAATTGCAACCTAAGTCAAAAAGAAAGCAACATTTTCTTTTTACTGTTTTTATGACTGTCATATTTGAAAAATAGAAAAAAATATATATTAAATGGTTGTGATAAAAGTGAGCAATTTCTCAAAGTTATTGTTTTGGAGTCTTATGTCTTTTTATAAATTCAATTTAATTGGAAGAAGGCTGGCAACCAGTCCAGGGTGTACCCCGCCTCACAACCTCAGTCTTATATGAATGAAAGTAGAAATAGAAAAATTAGTTGGACCAATTAAAAATCTGGTCTCTTTGGTCGCCCACTATGATCCAAACCGATGACTCCATTGGATGGGAAAACAAGTCACATGGTCATCATCCACCAAATGTGCGTGAACAACTGATTGGCATCCTCCAGAGACAAAAATCGGAACCAGATCTGCCACCCACACAAACCCCCCCAATTTGCCGGCAGCCATTTCACCCGGCTGGCGACTGGCATAATTTCGAGTGCCACATCTCCTTAGGTGAGAAGCTGGTGACAGAAGCAAACCTTAGTCAGTTTCTTCCACTCCCGCTGCATCACCACAGCGCTCCATTCTTTCCACACATCCATATTCAGTAGATCCTGACATGCGGAATGAAGAGGAGGAGGAGGAGGGAGGGGGGGGCAGATTGGAAGTTGATGGTGGAAATGGTGGGGAGTGATTGTAAATGCAGCAGCGATGCCTCTTGTTGCATGAAAATGACCCATCATTTCACACTGGGCCAAATGGTATGAATTCATAAATATAAATAATAACAGCACACTGTTTTGGGTAGTTACATGGGGCCACATTAGAATAAAGACTCCTCTATGACCCATCACACATACAAACACAAACAAAAACTTCAGAGCCTTTGCTATCAACTTTCACAAGTCTTTTTTTTCCCCCTCCGGATATTCCATCCAAATCATTGCTCATTTCTGTGGCTCTTTGCACGCCGTTGCGTGGTAGCACTAAAAAGCAAGGGCAGATATAACTGATTATTTCAACCGCAACCTCTCAACACCACCGACGCTAATGGCCACTGCGCTGTAGTCAGAGATAAATACGGACAATCAGAGACAATCAGAACTGAAGAGGCAGGTGAGCTAATGACGAGGATGAAGCACAACAAGGAGAGTTGCTCCCATAGGGTGACGGCCACTTGGCAAATGTTTAAAAATAAAAAAATAAAAAAGAGGTGTTTTTGTCATGCATGCAGCAAAAGCGAATGACACCCACAAGCAGCTCTTTCCAAACTCCCCTTAGTTTTCTCGAAAAGCCATTTACCACTTTGCGGTAATAGAAAGTCAAACCGGTTCAAATTAATGTAAATGCAGGAAAAGTACAGAGACAAATAGCACAGTAGTAGGAAGTCAACTGTACAAAGCTGTATCATACAGAAAGACAAATATTGCGCAATGCTGGCTTTTGCTTTTTCTTTGGCTTTTTGGGGTGGACTTATTTTTGCAAAAGCATTATAAAACATTTTTCGGTGCACCTTGTTTCACTGTCTGCCATACTAGTAAAACAACTCGCAGCACGGATGGCTCCTTTTATGGCGCTCCTTACAAGCAGTGGAGTTCTTGTTCGAGGAAATTTGTCAAAATCAAAATGGTATATAGCTCTAAGCTTGTATTTCTTTTACCATTCAATTTTCATCTAAAATGTTGGTCTCTCATGTCCCACTATTTAAGGCGTCTGGAGCCCACAACCAATTGAATAGACAGTTATTTTCCTTGTGGATTTAAAACTTTTAAGCGGTTCCTCAAATAATAATGGTCCAGATAGGCTCAAAGATGTATGTCTCACCTGGGAGACTGAATTACTGTATATTGTCTTCAGCACAGGACAGTAACATAGATCTTAACACTCTTTGCAACATATGACCTTTCTATTTTACTGCATTTTTTTTTTCATCCTCATCCACTTTCCTATTTTTCCCTGCGCAATTTATGTTCTCTCTCGTTGCACGGTGTTGGTGTAACATGCTTTTATGGGAAATGAGCACGCTGTTGCATGTCAAACAAAGGTCAACATGTGATAGCGGAGCACGGAGGGGGTATGCGCTTTGCCTTTTGTGCAAAATGCACTCATGTCAGATTGTCAACAAAGGTCAATGTGACGTATTTCTCGATGAAACTGCTGTGAGAGTGGCTGGAGCCTTTTAGTATTAGGTTGTATACACAGGATCAAAACCGACGCATCAAGCAGGAATATTCTCTTCGGTTTGAACATGACTTGTTATATGAATTTATACCTGCTGATTTCTAACGCCACCACTAAAGCAAATCTAAATTCAACTGTTATTTTATCCGTACTCATCATTGAAAGTCATTTGGCTCACATTTTACTAGTCCATAATCATTCGAGAAAGCTTATTGCTCATATTTCCGAACTTCAATGAGATGCTCAAAACAAAAAGATAGGTAGCAAGCCTGTAAATGTAGAAAGTGTCCGAAAAAACACATTTGGCAATTAGTGAAGTTCGAATCTATGTTGCATATTAATAAAAACTTTGTGCCAGCCTTCCATCATTTCTTGCATCCATCCTCAGCCGTCAGCGGTCTATTGCAGCATGATGGAGTGTGAGGTAGAGTATGACAGTTGGATCGTTGGCTGTCACTCTGACTGATGTCTATCCCCGACTCGCGCTTAATACTTAACGTACACTCACGCGTTGATTGACAGGATGTGCTACCGACAACAAATGTTGTGGCCCACTCTGACCAGTCATGGGAATCTCGACAGGAAGGCGATATGAAAAGCACCCTTTCTTGGAAATGATCATGGATGTTTTTTTTGTTTTTTTTTGTGGTGGGTCAGCGGCCAGAAAACAGCTTTTTGTGCCCACTTCTGCCAAGAAAAACCGCAAAAACTGCCAAGCGGAATCCACACTAGACAACTTAATGTCTTCAAAACATTCGCTGTTCCATGCCAGCAAAACAGCACTTCAACTGAGACATAAAACTTAGGACCTAAAAACAAAAAAAACTCCCCTCTAGCATTAAGTGTCGTACGTCACCACTCCAGAATCATCCACTCAATCGTACGCACTTGAAATACTTCCTGTAATCCCAGCAGCCGTCTCATTGTTCTCTGTGGCTACAAAACTGTTTATCTTCGCCTTCGCTCCAAATTCGCCCAGTTGACTTTGGCTCGAGCCGAACCCGCTTAAGACTGCTCATTCCTCACTCTGAAAGGAGTCGTTGGCAAAACAATATAACAGCGGAGTACATTTAATAGCTGCTGCTTACAGCTGTATCGCCAGATCTTGCTGAGCAGATGGAGTTTGCTCAGTTCTCATGGAAGAGTGATCATTGTATCGTAGGAAGCCGGATTTGACACTTTTAATGGATGCTTTGTCATCGGACCATGAGCAACATTGACGATTTGACCTAAGTGTCCGGGTCAGCTGCTTTCACCCCCCTCAAGGTTAAAAAGACATTTCCAGTCCGTGTTCTTGGAATGGAACTAGACCATCTACTATTCCATATCAGCTGACAACAACAGATTGGTTTTGTTCGGTCTTGGAAATAAACCACATATTTGGGTTTTAGTTTGGGAGCACACACAGCAATCGAGAAAGCCATCTGGAAAACAGCTGATGAAAGAGTAAGAAGACATCCTTACCAAAAACAAAGGTCATCATCCATTCTCTTAGCTTTTTTTAAAGACTAATAGTTAATACCTTTGGATGGTAAACATTTATTTTTCATCTGAAAGCTAAAATCGAGAAAATTTGATGAAAAAAAATCTGAATATATTTCAGACTAAGGAATAAATCTATAGGTTGTCTCTAAAATACACTTTGATTTATGGTTGAGTCACTCTGTCGGACCAGCCGCTAAATTTAAACATTGCAAAATAAAATTCCCCATGATGGATTAAGCTACTTTAATTCGTATTATTCCAGCTCCTTTGCTAGGTTACCGTGTAACGGCAGGTAATAAAAATGCCCGGCAATATTGAAAATTTACTTTCCCTGTGCTTCCATCTCGAGTATTAACAGGCAAGAGAGGTTTGGTCGAATCTTCTCTAATAAAGAATATGCTGCCGTGCTATCTTTAAGTTGGTGAATGTGGTCTCGTGAAGGGTTCTCCATAAATATACTGTCTATTTACGGACGCACACGTACACAAAAGCGTGCATGGATGCCCGTCTTCCACATTTCAGCCAGGCACTCCTCCCCTCTCTCTCCCCTCCCGGCTGCCCTATTAAACCGAAGAATCTCGGGAAGCGAAATGAAACTAGTAAATCTTGCCCGCTTTTATGATTGACCTGATATGATTTGTATTATAATTTGGACCGAGTGCTCCCTTGCTCCGTGCTGCTTCCTCCGAACGATGCGCGCTCCCTCTCTCCTTTTCACTCCTTTCATTACTTAGATTGGCTCTCATCAAAAAGGCCGCAGGGTCTTCCCAACACACATATGTCTGCATGTACAGTATAAACAAGAATCTTGCTCTTAGTCGCAAGTACAGTTCAATGGAAAAACCTTCATTTGTAAAACCTTTATCATAAATCTGCAAGCGAAATTTTGGCCAACATTTTCCCATTTCTTACGACCGTAATAATATTTAAGTGTACAATAAGACTTAAACACTTCCAAATTCATCACTTTCTTTTACGTCTCAGGTCACAACCAATAACGGTTCAGCTTCAGAAAACTGCTGAGCTGTGATTGGTTGCGACTTGTGGCAACTGTGATTTCATTTTCAGTCGACAGCAAGTGGCAAAATCAGAACACCATGTTTCAACCAGTTGGGCTGCACGGAACATATTAGTACAAAGAAATTTGGGGATTGGCTTCCCTTTTAAACATGACGGTCTCTACCTACCACTTTTGGACTTGTTGCCAATTGGCACGATTCAGCAGCCTCTATTTTTGTACCAGTTATTAACGCGACACAATCTTAATTGGTGGCCAGATCTACGATCCTGCAGAAAGTGATCATCAACGTGTTGGCAATAGTTCAAACTTCCCCCAAAGTTCACAAAGCAAAATGAAAACACAGGTGGGATGCGGTGATGAGCTGAGCCAACATTGAATAAATTTGATCTGAACAGCTCATAAAAATGCATGTATGAGAACGCCTGCTGAAATAACCGATGGCTCTTGGGGCCTGAGAGAGATAGAGGGAATCGTTATATTGACTAAGTGATGGACGGACTGACAGACTGATGAAGTGACTGTTTGAATGGGGGGGTCTTTGAAATGCAGCCAGTTTGAAGTCGCGCGTCTCAGGGTCTTTGGCCATTCGAGTCTCGGCTGACAAAAAGGCGGGAGAGGGCAAGTCGTTCGCCCGTGAGCCTTTTAGCCTTCTACGACGGCATGAAAAGCAGTAAGAAACCGCATCTCCATCTCGGCTGGTGCCCTTGGGGGACACTTTGCTCTCTGACGCTTGTTTGTGAGCGCCACTGTTGAAAAAGGAAAGGCCAAGTCTCAGGCGCTCAGCCGGGCGTCTGTACTTGACACTCTGACTGGGCGCCAACGCACCTGCCACATCCACTCTGTGCAAGAACTCCTTCTCTTTGACACGTTGCCAGCAAGATGTTGGTACAATCTGCAGAAAGTTGGCCTGCGGGCCGGTTTGCACCCTTCTAGGAAGACCGCATTTATTTTTCACAAATGGGGTCATGCGCAGACCACGAGAGGGATTAAGTATCTCGGCAAGTCGCTGCCATGCTCGATTGGCCTCAGTCTTGGCAGGCTTCATCTAATTTTCAAGCATCTGACCATCGGGGTTCTTTTTTGTGTGTGTTAAACTCCTAAAAAGCAAGCTAATCTCTCAGATCCTTGAGAACCAAGGCTGGCTAAGCTTCTGACAACCACAAAAAGGCCTGCAGACACCAAGCACCACATTTTCCTCTAAAGCCAAAGGCACGCAAACAAACTTTGGCCGGTTACCTGCTGGGGCCCTGAGCTTGTCCCAGTTGCCGACCGCAGGGATACAAACAAGTACATGCATAAGGATACAAGGCAGGGTGACAAATCCACATGCAGACGTACACACTTATTTCCAGTCTCCCGCGGATGTCATATATTCTTTTGCCATCCTATCCTGCCAATGTCAGCTCATTGTGAGGGAACAGAGGCAAATGATTCAGTCTATATTCTGCAGGGGGAGGCCAAGTCCAACTGTGCCAGTGGAAAGACTTGGCAGGGGAGAAGAGGACATGAGAAAAGAAAGAGCTGATAAAAGTGTGAAAGGGAAAGCAAAGGAAGGTGGGAGAAGAAGGAATAAACAAAGAAAAGAAACGGGAAGAAAGGGAAAAGAAAAGGAAAGGGAAGGCCAGGAGGAGGCTCTATCTGTATGGTAATGCCATTACTTCCCTTCTGATCAGCATGGCGCCCTACGTTCGCTGGCTACCTCCTAGCTTTCATTAGCAACATGAATTATGGATCTGCCCTTGCATCTAAATGATAAGCATTATGCCACCTCCTCCTCTCGCTCTCTCTCTTCTTCCTCTTCTCTCTTACTTCCCTGTCTATCTCCCACCACTTCACGCTCGCAGTCTTTTTCCATAGCCGCTAGAATACGATTTCGGGCAAAACTATTAGCGGCCGTGCTGAGCAAATTTCCATACCATCATGTGCCTCTTGAGATGCTGATAGTGAGGAATTTGCTGATTGGGCATGCTTTTTCCTCACACACGCACACTCAAACAACAAGATCAACAAACCGCCAATCAGAAACAACGAACTTTTTGAGTTCCATTGCTTCCCCCCTCTCAACTTTGTACTGACCTCAACATGACAATTGTATAGCAACTCTCAACCACACAATGCATGACTTAGCGAACATGTTTTAAAATCAAAGTGAATTGGTAAATAGATGATTATGCACATTTCAAGTAGAAGTCCAACAACTGGAACTTCTCGTCATACGCAGTCAGGACCGAAGCCACATCCATTAGTGTGATGCGGTGAAGCTTTTTCAAATGACATAGCAGAGAGTCTGTCCAGTGGGTTCAAAAGCTCACTGACAAAACATTACAGGGACACATAAAGAGGCCAAGCTCATTTTAATAGCCGCTGTGTTGTTTCCTTTGGCTCAGGGAGAAATGTCAGATCAGACAAGAAGCAAAAGAGGCTGCGTGTGCTCTAATACAGGTCAACAGATCTGTCCTCAGCTGGACGGTTTTCCTGCAAAACCCCAAAACCAAGTTCATGGGTCAAGCCGTCTTTTGGTTAGCGAGGTCCCAAATTGCTTGGGTGGATGACATCAACCTCTCTTTGGATGTTTTATGAGATCCTCTGACCGGCGTGAGAAACCACGGCTCTCATAGAAATACACGTGCAGGCGCATGGAGAGGATGAACCTGAACACACGCGCACGTACGCACGCCACAAAAGAACAGCAAAAGGCCAAGACCGCACATACTTTCCCATGTTGACGGTGGAGCTGCTGTTCTAAAAGTTGAGCTTCTCCTCCTGGCCGCGTTTCTGGTTCAAAGCTAGGATCTTTTTGTAAACGTAGCCCTTCAGATTCAGATTGTTATGATTGGACGGCGTACTGAGCGCCAACACACATCACAGAGAACATTAGCTCTCTCGCCCACACTGTCTCTTTTACCCCTGCAAACTCTGCAAAAGCATCATCCGATTACAACAGGGTCAGTCCAGTCCAAAGGCAGAAAATAGTCACACGTCATACATAATAGCAAGCAAATTAAGGGGAGAAAATCAATCACTACAATCTTGGTCATAACACACTGCTGGTCTGCTTGATGATTCATTATGAGCAAAAATGGGTACATTTCTTTCATTGGAAAACTAAATCTTGGTGCCATTGTCCCTTGTCCTCTAAACGCAATGGGGCAACCAGCAGGGATATGGTTTCTTCTTCCTCTTCCATCTTTTGATAATCCCATTTTTTTGTGTTTGATTATCCTCTCTATGCTCTCCGAACAAATCCTCGGTCCCTCCCCGCTAATCGCATTACCCCCTTAGGTGCAGTGCGCTCTGAGTAACTGGACGTTATCGGTGCCAAAGCACATCTCAAGCACAAGCGAGACACGACGGCCCGATATGTTTAATCATGCACTTATCACTCCCGCATGCAAAAAAACAAACAAACACTGGCATGCTCTCTGAAACACGAACCTGTACAACACGGTCATGTCACTGCTGGGTCAAACAAGAACATGACGAGATGTAACTTGGAGAAAGAAACATTAATTGTCTGCCCGAGCATGACAGCACACAAAAGCAAGAGAGTGATCGGGAAGAAGTTAAGAGGTATTACGTTAAAAGACATGCAGAACCTATTACATTGTATTTTCATGAGAAGCCAATAAACATAAGTGAAGCACGAAATGTGGAGTCTATCAGAGCTGGGTCAGAGAAAACGCAAGTAAGGGCGGGTTGGGGGAGAGAAAACACGATGAGAGCGGTATTTAATTTCCATAGCAACACCCAAATGTTTGTCAAATACTTTTCAGGGCAGTCATATTCTGAGAATTTTTTTTCTGTGCACAGCAACAGGAAACATTCAAATGACACTGGTCCGTGTCTTTGGTTTGGGCAATGTTTCAGCTGACTGGATCCCAAAAAAATTCAAGAATAGGTGTGTAGCCATGCTCATCTCTTCTAGCATTCTCCGTCCACTCCTTTGGTGAGCACTGTGGTTCTTTTAATGAACTGAACACGTGTGACACCCAAAGTCAAAAACTTCTCTGAAGTACAGAGAGCGACACTGGAAAAATCAAGCTGCTGACAGCTCAGAGAGCTAAAAGGAGAAAGGGGTATTAAAAACAAAAAAACACGGAGGCGAACCCACATGAGCAAAGATGCAAAACACAACTCTCGACTGGCTTTCAAAACAAAGGTATTAATCATCATTACGCTCACACACAAACAGCCATCACAGGTGGGCCGGGGGCTGGAAAGCCTACGGGACACGTCAACAGATACGCTGATACCTCTATGCAACCTTTAGCGAGGTTGTCATAGCAACCAAGGTCAAGTGGTCTAAAGCCCGTGCATGTGAGGGAACTGTGTCCTGCTCCCTGAAGAGTTGATGGGAAATAATGAGCTAGTCATTGTCAGGATGGAACTGCGACGGAACACGTCCGTGTTTGGCAAAGACTTAACATTTGGACCTCCACGATTGAAACCAACTGGTGAGAGATAACATGTTGACTTTCATGTGCACCTCTCACAAGGCACACCGCAAGTTAGATAAGCAACAAGTACCAGTCGAGTAAAATGCTGATTAAATGGCACGCTAACCTTCCAGTCAAGAAGAATCCTTGACAGAAAAAGAACTGATTTTAACATCCTTCATGTGCACGGCAGGCACAATATCAGAGATGGATTCGAGGAGGGAGACTTGTGAAGTGTTTCTCGACGGTTTGAAGTTCAGCCCGCTCTTCCATCTGGTCCAATTTATTCTCATCTCTGTCATCGAGGCATTCGTATCTTGACTACGCCTGTCAAAAAGTGCTCCAATTTTTTATTAGTGTAGTGACACACCTGACACAATCTGTCACAGTCCTCAGATGAGGAGAAAGAGAACAAAACAAAATGTTTCTTGGCTCTCACGCGTGATTAAAAACACAAGCCGGGAAATGTCATTAGAAGAAAAAATGTATATGACGTGAATCGGTGGGGAGCATATTTTCTGATTGATTTGCAACTTCAAAAACATCAAATGTTCTTCAGACGCATACAAGGGACATACTTGACTCTAGCTCAGTTGTGTGTATGCAAACATAACACAAAAAGAAGCCTCGGTACTATGAATCATATAAATTTTGTTCTTTGTTACGATGCTTTCGGAATAATTAATCAATAATGACTTTTTATACAGAGACGTAACGCTACCAGTTGCTATTTGAGTTTAGCAACAACGTCTGATTTGCTATCATTTCATTGTGACACATCACAGTCCGACAATTTTCCGGGAAATCTGTGAGGAAAAATTGCTATTCTTGAAACGTCCCATGACAGGATAATCGCCCAGGATCACGCTCAAATTTGGCCCGATTGGTTGTACAGTCACACTGAGAATTGTCAGGTGTGAGGCAGTAGTGCGAACGGTTGGAACACATCCATCTTCGAACAAAGGCAATTATTCGCCGCTTGTGAAAAAAAATACACACAGAACGAGGACAAATGTAGATTGTGCCACTAACTGTCAAAGTTTGGGGCATAACAAAAAAAAATGAGAAAGTTGACGAGTGAAATGGCATATATTAGCCTAAGCCACTAACAGTTAATGATATGACGTAAACACAAACACACGCTGGTGAATAAATCCACATCCTCATTGCTAGGCAGACAGTAATTCACATGTCGTCAACACACACCATTAAAACGTGAATATATATGCAGGCAAGCACACACAAACATCGATTAAGGAAGCAGCATCAGTGTTTACCATGTAGCCACCCTCGCTGAGATGACACTTACAGATGGGAGGTTCTTTTAACGTTTTTAATTTGGGATTACAAAGAACGGCTGCGTAATTAAGACATGGTATGAATCCAACTAAGCGCAGTTTGTCCATTTCCTCCCTCGCCATTCTTTCAAAAGCTCTTTATCAGGGGAGGCTCAGTTTTAAATCATATCATACAGTCATAAAGAACAGATAATTGATTATTTATGGCAGCAAAACCGGGAAGAACAACTACGATTCTGGGATGGGCTCAACATTTAAGTCTTCAAAGTCATAGTCTTGTGCCCATACGATTCATAAGTCAAAAAAAATAACTCTGAAATTCCACATAACACAAGTAATCTAACTGTAGTCATGAATAATGTCAGGAAAGATGTCAGTGTTCTGTTTATACATCAAAAAATTAACTGCCAGCTTTGCTTTGTTTTGGCTGATTTCAAAATGAAGGAACCATAACTTCTTACACTTGAAAGCTCTTCAAATGTTATGTAAAACACTTTGGGTTATGTAAAAAAATAAATAAAATACTGGTGGCCAACCAGCTTCCCGGAACATATTAACTATTGCGGTTCCACTTTATTCTAAGAAAAAAAAATACAGAATGACGTTCATCCTGTAAGCATCTTTCAGAAGTATGGGTGGGGTGCAGATTTATGTCATCCAAATTCACACTGCAGTAAAATGTTCCTATTTTTTTTCTCCAACTTCCACTTACTGAGTTTGTTACCTCAACATATTACGTTCAATGCAGCTAAACAATCAAGGCCCAATCAATTAAGTCCTCATCTGTGATTCACATATGACATCGAATTCATAAAGGACACGCCCGTTGCAAACTTAGGATGAAATGTCACAAGCGCTATACATTAGTTTCTGAAAGTTTAGTCCGGCTGAATATAACGCCAAACTTATTTTTACTCTTCATAGTGAAGGGGGAAAAAAATTCAGCTTGTTTTGCATGCATGTTCTCTTCCCCCCCATGCGAGGACAGACACCGTGCGATAGTGTCAACTCTGTAATAACGCAGCACAGTGCAGCTTTTAGGGGTGTTTGCATAAAATCCGTGGGAAGACGAGCAGGGAAAACAAGTTTGGCTGGCAGGTTGGAGAACAAATTGACAGCCATTAAGTTGCTGCAACTATGCTAACCTTTCTGTAATCGCATGGTGCATGTAGCTTTGAAGCTGCCAATGCGTTTTCGCAACGATTCATTCTCGGAATTAAGTCTTCATGGCGTGATGGGAAAAATGCATTGACATCAATCAATTGCTGACATTTCCGGCATCGGAAAATGGACTCCTATTTGAAATTTGTGAATATGAAAGTATAGCGGAGCCTCTTAAATCAAACAATCTATTGTGGGAAATTATTTGCTCCCACAAGAAATAAGGTAAAGTGAAATAAAATCAGCAGAATTGTTTTTTTTTCTAAGCGCAGAACATATTTTAAGCAACATTGTAACATTCCAAGCTCTCATATAAGTGGAGGGAGAATCAAACCGTTCACATTATTGAGTGCTCCTTTTAAAACTAATCTTTGTCACACGCACAAAGATATTTTGATAAACACAGTAAAATCAGCTCTTTGTACAATTAAGTGTTTTTTTAATAAGAAAATTTACAAGCTTCTTAAAATGAAGATGAACTATATATTTCACGAGTTGGCAAAACCAGACTAGTTCAGGGGGTGTCAAACTCATTTTTATTGTGGGGACATTTCGTAATTGCAGTTTCCCTCATACATATACACAATAAATAAACAGATGACTAATTTCGGAATAAAAATAATATTTTCTTCAATTATTGGTAAAAGTGTAAGTGTAAAAATGGTGACAAAAAAATCTTGCTAAACGTTATGTATTATTACATGTATGTTTGAAACCTTTTCAGAAAGGATCATGGGAGTTGACATGATTTGCTTTCATGGGCCATATAAAATGACATAGCGGGCCGGATCTGGCCCCCGGACTTTGAGTTTGACACCAGCACTCTCATTGTAAAGTCCAAGTCTACTGCAACTTTATAACATGGCTGAAAATGCTATTCAGCATTTTTGATGTCTGAAAATAAATTTCTGAGTTACTGTAAAATATATTTGCCAGGGGGCAGATCACTGTAGGGTTCATTTGTTAAAAATGACTGGTAAAAAATAGGATGGGATGAATGGCAGAAGCAAAGTAGTTTTTCATCAAATGCAAATTCCTCCATAGAATTCGAGCATACCGGCCTTCCAGCAAACACTTTTAAAAAGAGAAAATGGAAGCGATTAAAGTCAAGTAAAATTTGAATTATTCAAGCTTCGGCACCGCCACCTTATCAATTTGGATGAAAGTGTGAAACGGAAATGAAGCGTTAGTATATTCAAGCACTATACAAATCCCAAAGTCATCCTTATTCAATCTAATTTATTCTGCCCTCTTTTCTCTTTACCCATCTATGCTGATCAAGATGAAGACTTCAGATCAAATGAAAAGCCCGAAAAGAAAGCACCTAACAAGCCCCACAGAGTCTCTCCGCTCGTGCCGTGACATGACGGCCACAAACCATGACATTTTTTAAATTAAGCAGACAAGGTGCTGACAAACGTCCAAAACTGATGTGCCCGGAACAAGGCAGGAAGAAAAAAAGAAAAAGGCATATACATCTAATCAAATACGTCATTCCTAACCCGCATAAGATCAGCATGAATTCCTCGTGTGATCGAAGAGGGGTTTTGCACGATTGCATTTTCCGTACCGCGGCTGAATAGCTAATGGCCCGTCATATTTAAGTAGCCATGCCAAGCAGCCGTCACATTAAAGCTAATTTAATCTGCTAATGAGACAGGTCTCTCGCTCTCTGTTTAACTCGCACGCACTTAATGATGCAATGCTCACGGCGTCTGCCATGAAAGAAACAAAAATAAATTTGCAATATTGACTTCTTTTGCGACTCCATGGGTAATATTTTTTTTTTGAGAGACAGAGAGAGTTTACTGACATCCAAACATGATTATTATTTTACATTCAGTGAAAGATGATGTTAGGGCAAACACAAGCGATTTTTTTCTGAAAATTGCCAAGTCTCGCTTTAAAAGCAATCTCTGTCCCTCTAAAATAAGGGAACTGCAATATTGTCAAAAAAAAGAAAAAGAAAAACGAAAGAAAGAAACACAATGAGTTCTTTTTTTTTTAAGGCTGACCAGGTGAGGGCAGTGCACAAGCGATAACTGCAACTGCAAAAAATAAAGAACACACACAAGCGCACTATTTTCTTGCCACCATTTTCTTTGGAAGCAAAGTATCAGCTCATACAGTAATGGCTGCCTCAGGAATGTGGAGCCTTCCCATCCTGGAAGGCCACGAGTAAGTCCGAGAAATCCCAAAGTGGGAAAATCCCTTGTCTAGCAACTTGTACTTTTGCATCACCATAAATGTTTTTTCCTCAGGGAAAAAGCTGGAAGATATGTAGAAAAAAAAAAAAAAAAGAGTGCGTTCATTAGTTCAGTTTGCTCCAGTCTATAATTTTCTATGTGAAAAGTGCACACCACAAGGTGACTGGAGCCAGGTTCTTCATTTTTCCACTATCTACGTGTTGCAACGAGCTCTTGCATTGCCTCCCGCGCTTCAGCTGAATATCCATAAGCTTCTGCTGAGCGTGCCGCCCGCTGGATTTGCCCAACCGAGTCCAAGCTCTTACAGAAGACCAAAAAAGGAGATAACCTGGACACCGACGTGAATGCATCAACGTTTTCCCCCACATAGCTGTGGCTTCACACTTAAATACACCAGCAAAGAGCCACACTTACTGTACATACACACACGGACAGCCCGGGCTCTCCAGCTGAGCTCTAGAGACCTTCTTTAATAGTGTTTGGCTTCGAGGGGATCTGACGGGACCTTGGAGCAAAGGAGGATTTAAACAGTCATTGGCTTAACGAAGGGAAAAATGATGCCATCGAGGACGGACGGGAAAGATGGAGTGAGAGGGGGAAAAAGTGAAAGAAAATATGGATTCAGAAAGATCTACGGGGTGAGAGGGAAAAAATTAAGTCAGCGGGGGTGAGAATGTATAAGTCTGAGCAAATAGTTATTACAAGTCTGTGAAGGGTGGCGGCGGCATGAGCTGAATAGACTGAAAGTCGGAGAGCGGCGCTACCAGCGGCGACCGGTGCCCGCTTCACAGCGCCGCAATCCGACAAAGGCTTAATAGGTAATGGAAGTGGACATAAAATATAGAAGCTTTGGCACGCTTGAAGAACCCGGGTCTTAGATAAGTCCGAGCCCACTTCAGGTCCTACACGGTAAACACTGAAGCTCTGACACATTTAGCACTCCATTTGTCAAATATGAACTAATATTAATCCAAGGCGGGGGATAACATACTTTTACTTTTAGCGGGTTAAGAGCCGTGATCACGCTGCCAAAAGCCCCGGTAAGACTTGTAGATCAAACGCACAGACAAACAAAGTTCTTTGGCGGGATAACTGTCGCGACAGTGCTTTTCTTCACACCACCTCTTGCTCACCCTTAAACAGGAGGTCTGCTTGTCCCAAAAAAAAAATTACAACTTCAATAAAAATAGGTGGTTACAACTTAGAAGGTGGAGGGAAGTTTCCAGGGAGGGTCCAGAGAATGTCTGGTCAAAAAAATAGTCATGCTTAGTGTTTCTATGTGTTGCCGTCATGTTGTCTAATGTGAAAAGATCTTTGTATGTTCGACCACTAGAATAAAATGGCTCATGTCAAGCGGTGGATCCAAATAAATAAAACAATATTAAGAAGTTGAGTCAAAATTAGGATAATGCTGCACTATCTTAGAATAAGGAGACTCATTTTATGTTTCAAGTCCACTTAGAATAATGCTAACAAACAATACAAAGCACTGCCTAGCAAAAAGCATAAACATGCCATTGTTCATACTCTGCAAAAAAAAATACTGATATTACTGCAGCTCAAGGGACGTAAAGTAGTTGTGAAACTCCTCTTTCTTTATTTCTGCATAACTGCAATGCACTGCCACCCTGTGCCCAAGTCCTGCATAACAGGAGATCCCCGCAATGAATTAGTTTAACGCAACAACCATGGCGGAATCCAAAATAGATTTTAATTGTCTCACCGCTATTTTCTATTTCATTTTTAGCATTCGTGTTTAGTTTATCAAAGGTACATTTGGCAACACGGAACTAGTTTGCAAACTTCCTCAGAGTTTGCTAATTATTTACCACTACTGCAGAGTTCCTTTAAAACCGGAGGGGTTACAAACTACCAGCTGACTCGCAGGTTTCGTGAGACCACACTCTCACACACACACATGCTAGGAATAGCAATCAGCACAGTATTTGTCCCCAGGACCGTCTAATACAAACCGGGTGAGCAACAACAGCAGTTAATAATAAGTCCAATTTACTTTCAAACTGCCATCACAGAGCGCTGTTTAAAACAGCAATTTGAAACAGTAAATCAGTCTCGGAGCAAAGACATTCTCTCCGTTTATCCCCTGAGATTTGTATACAAATATCCCAGTGAACAATTCTAAGCAGACGTCCTCCATCCGTTTAATGACAGACACAATTTCCTTTCTTCGTCGTAGGCAGAAAATGACCTGCGTGTATTTTTTTTCAGCACTCGACACCATGGGTAATTTTCTCCATTTGGGCCTTGATTTGGAAACATTTGCATGAAAATGTTCGCTTTTGAGGCTCCCATAACAGAGCGCGGCTTTAAAATGCAATTACTCTCCTCAATAGCGGCAGCTAATTACAGAGGTGTGACAAACAGGTAGCAGAACGGAGCGAGCGGCCCGAAACACAACGGCAGGGTCGGCCGCTTGGGAGCCAGCGGCTCAATGGGAAGCAGTAAATTCATTTAGGCCGGCTTCATTAAACCCTGCTCCTTGGGCCTTGCATCATGCGCTCCCTTTGGCTCTCGCACTCTCATTTGCGGGGCGGCGGATGTGCCGTGGGTAAGAAAGCAGAGATCATGCCGATGAGAGCGACGCGCGGCAACCGGGAGAACGCTGCGGGGAGGTACGTGGGGTTAATAGATGAGGAGGGAACTGCAGTGAGAGGATGCAAAGGAAGAAGGGAAGTGAGCGGAGGAAGGAAGACAAAGGAGAGGGATGGTACCAATAAAAGCGCTACGATAATAAAGGAGAGCAAGGAAAATTCATACCACATGCAAGCAGGACAGAACAAGGGCACGTGGAAATGCACGCAATTGATGATTAGGAAAGAGGACATGAAAGGATAAGCTTATAAAAGAAGACTTTTCGACATGGCTTTTCCAAAGGGCTCCCCCAAGAGAACCGAGGAAGAAGGAAAATTACAGCTTTGGTCCTCAAACCCGGGCCAAATGCCAGGGCTCCAACATGGTGGAACAAGGGCAATGCTCTCTTTACCATTTAGATTACACAGGCGGCGCTCTGACCTCACGGTATGGACGAGCATAATAAGCCACAGAATCTTGTGCCTGCCTGCCACCTGCAAGCCATACAACCTGGCCACGACAATACCAACCATGGTTGCATGTGAACACAAACTTAATTCATTCAGAGACCTAGCTCGCAACAATTTCTGTATTTTTTCCCTACTGACTGAATCGAAAGAAAAATAATTTGATTCCAGACACAGAACTGGCTTTTCCATTATGTTGGGGGGGTTTACTTGAAAAATATCAGAATAAACTCCTTTGTTATTCAGGAACGCAAAACGCCACAATGCTAAAAGGCAATACCAGATATAAATGTTCAACTGTATTCTTCAGATTATCCGACAAAAAAATCTGTTGATCAATCGCAAAATGTCGGGCTTATCAGATCCCTACGACGGGACAACTTAAGATCAAGGAATGCTTTGAGAATAATTGTCAATTTTTGTCTATGTGAAGCCCTTTGAGACTGCTTGTGATTTAGGGTTATACAAATAAACTTGACTTGACTTGACTTGACATGGACTAGCGAAAGCACACCTTACAAACGGTTGGGAAACTCATTTTAGGCTTGTATTTTGTGTTTTCATTGTGGCCCGGTGACCATGCATGTCCATTGCTGATCGTTGGTGCACTTCACAAGAACACGATGATATTAGCTGCCGACACACTGATTCTAGGCGACTCCAATCGGTTTTAACATACAGAAGGAACCATCTGCAGGGTGAGTGGATGCAGTCTTGACTTTCACAGGGTTGAGGAATGAAGCCAAGCTCCTTGGCGGCACTCACACAGAGTCTTGTGGCCATGTGTACTTAAAACCACACACACAGGCAAGTGTCTAGAAATATACATAGAGATGCATGCCTACTGCGGCCTGGACAAAAACCAGAGTATCTACACATATGCTCAAATAGATGTACTGGGAGACATGCACTGCTGATTTTGGGTGGTAAATTGAAACTAGTTTTAAAATTGCACAACGCACCGAAATAAATAAAAATCAGGGAGGGCACAATCGAAAGGAATCGTGGCCTTTGCATTCCTGAAAAAAATTGCCACCCCAAAATGGAATACTAGTCTGAAAATTAGGCAGTGGAACATTTTGGAATTGACTTTTACAAACCCAGTGGTTGGAAGAAAAATCTGTTTAACAGGAAAGTCACCTTGAGAGTGGAAGTAAATGAAAACCATAATACCTCCAAAAAGCAGCGAAGCTGGATAAAAGCAAAAATATCTAATAAGAGAAAATCACTCTCAGCAGTGATCTTCTTTTGGGAAAAACATTTTGCATCTTTAAATCATGTCCTTTATTGCTATCCTGTCTTTTCTCTTGCACTGGTAATCGACCAAAGCAATGACAATTTAGAGAACATGACCAAAAACAGGGGAGCGTTGTAAAATTACATCCAGGGGAAAAAAATGCATTTGGACAAAATTGAGACAATAATTCTTAGCGTCGTGGGTGAACAATTCAGTTAATATGGATTTCAGCGTCAAGCTTCCGACTCATTTTTTTAGATGAGAACGCGTACATGTCACAGCTATGCTGCTGCATAAGTGTCTAAACGGAAGAAAATGAAGAAAATTCACAACAGACAGAGAACTTAAAACGATTAAGCAATACCGCAAGTTTTAAAAAAAAAAAAAAAAAAGTCCTGCCTTTATTGTGTCTCCATCCTGAATACTTATCAAGGCATCAGAGTTTGACGCCACCATTACTCAAAATTAAGCATCGCAGCAGCGTGTTTGTCATTGCGTACCTTCACACGCAACCTGCCAAAAATAATCACTTCAGTGTTTGTGTGCTTGACAGCGAGAGGGGGTAAAGAACTGAGCGAAGCAACTGGAGTGTGAGAATAAAACAGCCAGAAACTAAGATGGAGAAAACAACGCATGGTGACGTGCTGATTGGCCGTATGAGGTTCATTGAACAAGTGTTTTGCTGTTATGTCTAACAACCGAGCAACACAACTGCTTCTCAGCGTTCCCCCCCCCCCCCCCCCATCCTGTTGCAGCATCACTCCACACATACGTAATTAAACAATATTTTATATTTGTAATATGGTCCATGCCATGACTTGTCGCACGGAACGCTGAGGATCAGAAAGCACTGATGCAAGCATGAAGGTTTCAGAGGAACCCGAAAAAAGAAGTGACAAGGACATGAGAACGCCCCTCAGCACCTCTCCTCAAATCTGGAGAGACAGATGGCAGAGTAACAAGACGAAGACAAATGTCTGTCGCTCCCTGGTAAGGGCTCGGTTGACATTTTGCTTGGCATTTAGAAAACAAGTTGGGGGAAAAAACAACACAAAGAAACTCAAATAAAGAAGTTGACTGAACTAAGTAAGTGAGTACATTGGAGTTTTTAGCACTTGACTCACAAAGTGCTTGGTTAAAAATAGGAAATAAATACAAGAAAAATGATTTTTACAAAATGACTGCTCTTTTTTAAAATCTCACAAAACTTCTTAGCTCAAGTGCATTCCACAATTTGCGAGCAAGGCTCACCTTGAATGAGTTTTGCAAAGTACTGACTTTATAATAGCTTACTTCTAATTGTTGTTTTCCTATTTGAAAATAATACAAACAAACAAGTTAGTACGAGCCATGCTAAGACCAGACAACTTACCATCCATTTCCTAGAAAGTTTATTCCTAAATTGGGACGGTAGCTTCATTTATAGAATACAATTCATACACAAGGTAATTTCATAAAAAATATGAAATTTAAAAACAAATGCAAGACTGTCTGACTACTCTATTGACTCTATTGTTTGCTTTATTGTGAAGGTCTTACACTCACACGTACGTACATGCAAACACAGGTATTTAACATTATTGGTTTTTTAACAACAGCAATGATTACACAGAAAGAAAAATCATTAAAAATGTCTCTCAGCTTACTTTAAATCACTTCTTTCTTACAGCGTAATAATGAGAAAGAACTGCTTGTACAAATCAAATTTTAATATCTCTGAGAATAATTCAGGTCTCTGGACAAATAAAACCGTTGTAAAGAACACAAAAGCAAACAGTGTGAACAGCGAAAACAATAAATCCATTATGGGCCCGACACAAAGGCTCGAAGATGGCATAAAAACACCAATCGTGAAAAGTCAGCCACTTATTCAGCTAGTCCAATTTAATCATGGCTCCCTCCCAATTTTCAAACTGTGAAATTTGAAAAACGTCCCCTCCATTTTGGCCCGCTATCAAGGCTCGAGACGATGCCGGGAAATGACGGGCCCGCCCGCCCGACGCCACCGCATGCAGCCTATTCTATCTTCTCACGCCGAGAAATGACAGTGACCAAAAATTGACGTCCCACTGTCGCAATCTGCCCATTGGCCCGCGACGCTTGTAAAGTCTTGATTTGTTCATCTCGCTTTCTTACATGGATGCCATTCGCCACCATTACCCGAAAGGATGGGGGGGGGGGATCATCCGGAGTGCACAGTGTTTCTTTTGGCAAGAAATGAAAGACGAGTGGAGAAAGGAAAGGAAAAAAAAAACAAGAGGCGGCAAAAGAAAAATGAGCAAGTACTTTACCACCCACAGGGCTGTATCTCTCCAATGGCCTCTTATCAGGGGACAAATTGATCCTGGAAATAAGGGGTCATTTCCTGCGCCTGTTTACCTGCCTCTGGCCAAGCGCCACCCCACTGAAGCATTCACACTACTTCTGACCCCGCTGTGCCCTCAGAGGACCATTGTGAAGAGGGCTCCACTCATTTCGGTCTTTACTCTAACGCCAAAGTGAGAGATGTCGGTATGCATCACGACAACTGTGTGCAGAGAACTTCGAAGAGCTTGAGAGAGCTAACCCACTTTGTATCGGTTTGTAGTCTCTTTGGTGGGTGAGCGTGCAGGGGTCTGCAGTTTGCGACGGCCTTAACTTACAACCAATTTGTCATCTTCCGTTTCATTTTTAATAATTATCAAATCCTTAAAATGTATGTGGAGAACCCTATGATCATTTTTCCGCCTTTTTGCTAGTTTAGCCCTGTAGATTGTTGTGAGAGCAATAAAAAATAATTGATCTGAATTAAAAGTTGATTTTAAGCAACAACAAAAAATTCTTTTTATTTGTACTTTTGTGGAAAATACCTCCTTGTGTTTTATATTCATTACCGGGTGAAACTGGGACATTGTGCTTGTATATTCAAGTGTCAGTCCAACTTAGTTCCAGAGGTGTTTCAAAAAGGTGTTTCATCGAATCTGTTGTTGTGCATTGTGAGTCATCACACAGTGGCTTACAAGCTCTAACCATGCATGATGCAACCATGCAGACCTGACAGCACTGGCAAGTGGAAAAAAAAATAAATAAATGAAAAAATGTTTTTTAAAAAACACCCCCTTTCCTCCAACACTATTTACCCGACTGGGTTTGAACACATTTTTAGGATGATGCAAGCAAGGCACCACAAAATATATAGCCCGATCTGGTGTGGCGGTTTATACTTATGGAACCTTTAAATCCACACCCGTACTCACACACATACACACCCTTTAAATATGAGCACCCCCACCCCAACCCGCCACCGCTTTCACGCTTCGAGCCGTGCGACTGTAAAGAGTAACAATAAAGTATCTTACGACTGGAAGGCTTTTATTTGCTTTCAGTCCTTGAGCAGCAGTGGGCATGTACACAATACACACAACCACATACACACGTTGGTGTATCCGCAACAATAACCACATGGAAAAAGCCAGGAGGCACAAAGAGTAAACTGCACCTACAACTTGAGGATTTTCAAAAAGTCCTCCTTTGGGGGATGGAGGGTGGAAGATTCATCAAGAATGGCTGACCGGCTCAGTCACCCTCAAAGCTAAGACACGCAATAGCACGTTAGGCTACACAAACACACACACTAAACCAATTATAAATTCCAATATTCCCACAGGTGATCCGGGCAGCTCCTGTCAGACACACGCACGTCTTGAGCCCACGGGCCAGTTCAGTAAATATCATTACGGCATCAAGGCGCCATGTTATGTGTGTGCGCGTGTGAGGGCGCCTGTGTGGAACGCTTTCGCCAAACTTCATGTTTTGTTGATTGAAAGGAGGTAGAGGTAGCATCACATTCCCCATCACATGTCTGCCGCAAACTTAATGCAAGAATGATTCCGCACACGCACACACGTTATGTGCACCACGTTAAAATTCAATATTGTGTTCACATTCCCGAGTCGGAGTAGGAGCGCAGTCGGCGGGTGGAGCAACAACCGTAGCTGCAAATCGATAGATTAAATTGAAACATATGAATAAAACACAGCGTGATAAATAAAAGAGGAGATGGTTTACTCTTGTTGCTACAATACTGCGCAGCCCCCCGACTCCCAAAGCAGATGGCGGGAGCAGAGGAGACTGATGACCAGAGGGACAAAGAAACGAAAAAAATGTGCTTTGGAACATTTTTTTTTTTTTAAAAATCAGTTCTTAGATGGATTCTTGTGTGTGTTTGTGCGATGATCTTCCATTAAGCGGGTATGTTAAAAATGTTAATTAGCTAAATGAAACATCCATGTTATCATGAAGGAAACATTTTGTGCAATGTGACCATATAAAGCGATCGATCAGGATGAAATGTGTCTTCAAACAACCAACAGTCAAAAAAAACAAATCAGCAATTTGGATTTTAGCGTGGTGATGCAATTAGAATATTTTAATAATGGCTTAAATCTGTCAGCTCGTAGAAAATACCATCAAAAATTTATCAAGCATTATTTGTCAATCATGACACTAATGAGTCATTAAAAGAACATTAGGGAAAATCCTCTCGATCCATTTACTTTTCTTAATTGGATTTATTACAATTTATTTTAAAAAATGGCTTGCTTGCTTTAGCTGCAAGGCAGCTAGTTTGCTTTTTTATGGTTTGTTTTTGCCCTACTATGGTTGTATGGCCTCATCTCAGCCATATTATTTTTCTTTTACTCTTAGTGCTTACATGATTATCAGTCGGCATCGACGTGATCCAAAACAAGACTGTCAAGAACTGTCTGAACATACCTGTCATTGATGCTCCAGTTGAGGCAGAGGTTGAGAGAGCTGAGTTTGCGACACTTCTTCACCACCTCCATTACTGTCTCATTGTTCAGTTCTGAGATGTGCCGCAAGTCCAGCACGGTCAGGTTGCGTAGCTGAAAACATAAAAGTAGCATAAACTACGGGTTTGGTGGTGATGGTCAGTCATTTCTTATTATTATGTATGGTCAGTCATTTCTTATTATACAATTATAAAATACAATACAGAGTTATTTTCTTTATTAAAAAGACAAATGTGTGACTAAGAGTAGGACTGGAGACTTAACTACTGGAGCGCTAATAAAAAAAAAAAATCATCCATTTGAAAATTGGTCATTGTGTTTCTTCTGTGATATTAAGCATAGAGAAACCAATTAAATATAACGTGATGGCTGGATGGGTGCTCCAAACACTTCCACCCTAAGCCATCAAAGCATAAGAATTAGACTTTGTTAGTTTTCCAATATGTGCTTCCATAACTGCTGTGAGGACTTCTGAGCCAATACTATGTATGCATACACTCCCTTTCCTTTCATCTCCCCAATTTTAAATCATCCCTCGCTCCCATCTGAATACTCCCAAAGAGGTCTCAGGATTAAAAATTTAAAAAAAAGTCAATATCTCGGCTTCCTGACACCCACCATGTGCGGAAAAAAAACAGGCTTTGGGAAAATGAATGAAGCACATTTAACTGCACGCATGTTGGAGGGGGGTCAGAAGAGTGATATTCCAGGCGGCCTCCGGGGAGGGCGGGCGCGGGTGCTAAATGTCACGGCCGCGGCTAAAAAGAAAACAAGCTCACGTTGGGTGTTTAGATCACTGAGCACTACTGTTGGCTCCGTAGGTTTGACATATAAAGCAGCAGCGTGAACGCACAGGGTTCTAAAGGTCTTCTTCACCATGAAATAAACATGAAACAGAATGTTGTGATAACACGGAGACGTCTGTATGTATATGCTGAATAGATATGAGGTAAACAAACAGCTTGTGTGTTTGCATGTGTGGACAAATACTAAGTGTGTATGTGACAAATAAGAAGGTCAAGTGGGTGAGCGGCTGGTGTTTGATGGAAGGCCAGCGTAGGTGAATGCGGACAAGCAAACACAAAAAAGTTTTAACGTTCCCCTGTGGCCAATGCCGAATCAAATAACAAATTATTCATGCCCAATAAGCCCGATCCATGTGTGCGTGTCATTTATATCCGATCAGATTTATCACGTGATCTCCTCACACATGCATATTTATTAACGTGATTAAACCTTCAGGAAATCCCCCCCGAGGACAAAAATCGTATTTGCTCAGAGAATTTAAAATTGCTTATGTCGGCTAAACAGAGCTCTGAATCCAGCCAATAGAGTAGATTTCATTGATGTGGCTAACCAATGGGAAATGGGGCCAACCGCAGTCGGATTGGATTGGCCCGTAGTGGAGCTAGGTGGGCGAAAATAGAAAATGTATGTGTTGGTGAAAGGGAGGAGGCAGCCAAGACTGGAACTTTGTTCATCCATCTCGGCAAGTTGATGTATGAAAAAAGAATAAGCTTTCAGGAATTACTCAGAGCCACATCAGGTGACGGGACGCAAAGCCGGCGTTTGTTTTCCCATAGTTGACAGATTACATTAATTTGACTCGAATCGTTTTAACGGCTCCAATCGTATTTAATCACTTCCACTCGCGAAATAGTTCATTTTGTGTGTCACAGGAATGTACGAGCAGGGGAAGAAAAACAAACTAACGGTGAGCGCGGCGGTGAAGGGAAACAAAGCCGGTGATTTAGGTAGAAAGAAAAATCGACTTTTAAAAAAAAAAAAAATGAGGAAAGGGGGTGATGGTAGATTCTGAGTTTTTCTTTTTTTTTTTTTTTCTACCGCCTGTGACCACGCAGACTTCATCACGTCTCCCCCGAGTTGGCAGCTACACCTGGATAATTATTCATGCCATTCATAAAAACAGCCAAACCTGCAAAATCCAGCTGCTCTGAGGCCAGCCTGGTGTCCCCACCCATGAATATACGCAGGCTGGCGCTCAAATTAATGCACGCATTGATTTTTATGAATATTCCGAGTTCGGCGCGTGGACCCACGCTCAAGTGCACAAACACAATGAAGATTCTCAGAACACAATCGCGCATTATGAACTCACGCTGCTCCAATGAATCAACCCTTCTGCCAAAAATAATTTCATCTCCAATCAGTAAATTAACAACCAATACTCCTATGTCTTAAAGGCATGATTTTAATTTAAATTTAGATTGAAAAGAACAGGGGGGGGAACTTATTATGCTGAGTACAATGTGCGCCAAAGCACTATTAAATCTGCTAAATTGGATATAAATTATGGACAATTTCTCCGTTGTTTCCGGCCCAAAAACATGCAATCGATTCACACGCAGAGACGGATGAGAAAACGTCTCATACATGAGACAACGGGTGTAGCGGCACATGTTTTTTTGAAATGAGTATAATTTAATGTGGCCCGCGTGACAGGAGGGGGTGCGCCTCCTGGCTCGGCTTCAATTAGAGGCTCTCTCAGGCAGGAAGAATGAGAGTCTGAGGTCAAACGCAACGCGCCGTTTGAAATTAAAGAAAAATAACACGCTTTTAAAAATACACCCTCTCTTGGCTACAAGCGTGGGGAGTTCAATATTAGAGGCGGGTGATTTGACACTTTATTGCATTAAACGGTGTTATAGGGCCAAGTAGTCCACGCTCACTTACAACTCTTGCGTTATTACAGCATTTATTTACACAACCTCAAGCGTCAAGCCTTGCTGAGCAGGAAGCTAGGGGACCTCATGCGGAGGATGTGATGTCATAACCGCAAGGCTACATGAGCGAGCGTTGCTTTTGGAACCATTAGTTTGGTTAATTCAAATTGTGATTTAATGGGGGTGTTTGAGACTGTTCCTTGATAAAAAGATTTTTTTTTTGGGTATATGTTTACATGACCACAGTGGTTTGGAAGCTTTAAATCGTAAATCCTTTGGGTATTGGGGCTTATATTATAGTGTAGCAAAAAGTGTACATCCATTTGATACTTAGTATTCTAAATATGGCCACAAAGGATTCTATTCAAGAGTTTGCTGGTAAAACAAGCGCTTGTTGTATTTGCAGTGTTCACCAACATGATGCCTGTGAATACGTCAAGATGGAGCTTATCAAAATAACTCCTGAAAAGTAAACACCATTTTGTTGCAGTATAGAAAACCTTAGAATAACTAAGAATGTGACACTCTTGGCAAAAAAAAAAAATTAAGACGTGCGAGTTAAAGATGGGTATAAAAAAATGACAATAAAAATGTTATCTTCGGAATTAGCAATTGAGGAAAAAAGACGTCATGGAAGAGACGCTTTTGCTCAAAACTTTGTGCACAGCAAATGCCAGACTTAAGTTTCCGACAGTCAGTAACATCCAAAGTTCTGAAGAGGAAGTCAAAGTCACAACAAGCGCGATTGTTTTGTTGTAGCGGCGGCGGCCCGGCCGCCATTTCGCATTCCGCTCAGACGCCTTCATGTGTTGCAGACGGTGTCAGGCAGGACGCGACGGAGGCCAAAGAGGTGAGATGAGTGTAGCCGTGTCACTACGTGGCTACAAGTGGGCACTCATGCATACACACTTTTGTTTTCTTCTTAACCATGTCCTGCAGAGTTCCGTGAGACAAGATTAAATCACTCTTGCCCACGTGATAAATCATTATTGCATATTGATCAGAATTGCATCACCTGAATGAGTCATAGTTGGAGTATTTGTGAATTGAGCAACTGAGCAATTCTAAAAACCTAAATCTTCAGTTGACTGTCAAAAGTGCTGTAAATATAAGTGGATTTCCAACAAACTCCAATCCAATGTTCAGCATTGTGATGTTAATATGAAGAGAGTGAGAGACAGAAATGCATGAACTGGAAAAGTCATATTTGTATTATATGTTTAATATCAAGCAATAAATTCTATTGTCTGGTTCGGGATGGATGGATGTGTGTACGTGTGTCATACACCCATCTACAGTACTGTCTATCACTTATTTCCTCCGCCACAGTCCTTTTTTCTCCCTTTCAGCCACTAATCCCACATGTGCAAGTGTTGATAACAAACTCAGTCGTGAGGAAAGGCTCGAGGAGGAGATAGCGAGCACTGTTTCGTGCGGGGCTCGGCGTACACTTGTATGTGCGCTCACAAACGCGCAGACAACAAAGAGCGCTGGTTGGCAGCCAGACAGTACAGTGGCACCAGCTTGGCCAGTAACCAGACAAGAAGCAACACACCCGCCCAACCCCACTGGAGGTCAACAACCCCTTCATTGCATCACCCCTCCGTCTGTGGATTAAAACGTCTGACAGCTAAATGAATTATTCTTCAATTACTCTCACAACACACACACACACACATAAAAAAACATCATCCTCAGGCTCTTCTTTACTCATTATATATATAAATCCCCCAATCTCCTTCTTACAGGAGCAGAGAAAATTATTATTTCCATTTTCAGCGCCTCCCTCCCTTTCCCCCCGCCAACCTCTATAACCTTTCTTGCTCCAAAAGCCCCTCTTAGTCCTCAAATTGCCCCCCTCACTCCAGTCAGTTATCCCCAATTCCACCTCTGGGACAAGTATGCAATCGCTCAGACACACACACACACACACACACACACACACACACACACACACACACACACACTTTATTTCATATAGCAATAGGTACAGACTTGTATTTAGTTCATTCGCTTGTTTCCAGGCGGGGTTATCGGTGTAACACAGGTCACTGCGGTAATGTATTTCCAGTGCACCAATAGGGAGGGGGACGGGAGATAAGGTGTCGACAGACTATGGCAAAGCCAGACATCACTCTTCCATTGTAGGAGGGCAACTGAAGGCGAGGCACATGTCACAGTGAAAGACCTCCAAAGCAATTACAACGAGACTTGTGGAAAATAAAAAAGTTTGGAAGTCAAACAACTTGGGAGTTCAAATTTTAAGGAACAAAATTTCACCGTGACCCGAATAGGATGAGGAGTAGAAAATGGATGGATAGATAGTCGAGTAAGTAAAGTACAAGAAATGGAAGACATCTGGGTTAGAGTGTGTCAACGTGGCTTGGCATGCGTTGATTTGCCTCAATCCCTCGCTTCCCCCATGTGGTTTGTGTTTTCTTTGGCTTTTCTTTGTTTATCCCCATTCAAAAGGGAATCTGGGATGATAAGCCAAAAAAGAAAAAAAAAATGGTAATGACAACGATAGAACTAAAAAAAGAAACCGCAAAAAAAAGGTTCACTCTACTTTTGTGTTTACGTTAAGGTGCTTACTCAAGGAGAGCGTCTGGTATAATAACCGAGCCGAACATATCATGCGAGTTGGAAAAATGACTCGATGCGGGGGGGTCCTGATGGCAGAAGCTTCAAGACAACAACAACAGTTATGATGACATTGACGCCAAATAGACACCCGGAGAAATCTCTCGTTCCAAGTGCGGATGAATGAGAGAGTTGCATCATTCAATATAACGGCGGCATACAAAAAGACTCAAAAGAGATCCTGAACAATTGGGAGCATCCACAGATCCTCTGGAATCTGTGTCCCTTCCATTTCTAACACTACCACAGAATTTCAAAAATTGCTGTGTCGACATTCCACGTCAATGGTATTCATACAAAAGCGGGAAAAGTTCTGCAGAGGGGACAACTGTACAGAAGAAGCCCAAAAGAGTATTTAACAGTTTTATGATGGTGGACATTTGACCCCCCTTGGGCCGGATTACATCTACTTCAATTATTACTTATGGAGAAAATAAATTCAATATATTGATATTACCATTGCACCGCCACCACAAAGAATAAAACCTATAATTATGGTTCTGAAATTAAATAGCCTCCCCGTCCCACAGCAGACTTTTATACGCTCGAAAAGCACATCGAAAGCTGGAGGTATTGTGGTCCGGTTGTTTCACATTTAGAGAATATTTATCAAAGGTCCCAACTTTCTGTGGCGCGGAACAACAAAACCACCGAGGCAGCACGGCTGAATGGAGCTACAAGGCCCCAAATTAAGACCAGAAAAATCCCAGTTGTGCACATCAGAGAGACGACACAAAGCTATCGCAGCCTCAAAATATATGTCATTTCATCTCTGACACATTCTTCAACAGCCTCGTCATTTGTTATGTCCCAGGGCGGCTCTCATTCGCCCAGACATTAAGACTTTTTCACAGGAGGGGGGGGGGTGAGACAAGTATGAGTCCCACATTGTCTTGGGGCAATGATAGGTTGATGTATGAGGAGGCTGAGGGGAAGTCATCTCAGAGCGACGGGAGGAACGCTCGCCGCCACCAAGAGCGGGCGGCTCTCAACATCAACTCTCCAATCGAGTCGACCTTGGACTTAATCACTGGCAGAAGAAAAGAGCCGCGCTTGACAGGAAGATGGAGAGACACTGAGGGACTGTTTGTGAGCGGAACAAACACAGCACATATGCAAGAGGGAGGCAATGTCTTAAGACTGATTGATGGAAAAGCTCACAAACGAAAAGACGGTTAACGGAAACAAGGTGATTTCAACACTTTTCAATCAGGAGAATGCAAGTTAGAAGAGGCGTGCTAGTTTAAGCGGGCCACACGCATAACAGGGTCTAATTTGAGGTTTTTGGAGTTTGAGTTCAGCCAATCCACAGACAATCAAAGCCAAATACAAAATTTGTTGTGTTCAGAAGTACTTTCACGGTAATGTATCATGTCTTTTCTACAGACAACTTTGTTTGGGACTTTGAAAAAGTGTCACGATTTTAAAATCGTGTAGAAGAATCATCGAACAAGCAACCAAAAAATTCCTCGGTAGCTTTCACTATTTTACAGTACATGCTCAAAATAGCATCTAGCTTTTGATAAGTACATGTTTATAATTGTCAAAGGCACCGCTTCAGCATCTACATATTGCTGTAATAATCTTCAAATAACAAAATGGCAACTTAAGTGAAATGGTGTAAAACTTCTCCCAAACTGGAGAGCTCAATTGTTTTTCTTGTTGAAACCAACTAGACAATTGCTTAGCAAGCAGAGCCGTGCTACAGATATCGAGTTTTGCCGTACGTCGCAGGGGAGCCGCACAGCCCGCGTGGAATTAAGCACGGCCGAACCATTAAAGGATCATAAATGCCGAGTCTTTATAGTTACTCGGCACACCATCGGCATTAGCGCCGTGGGAGGCCCGTTGCGAGAATCAGATTGCGTGATTAGGAGAATACCGTTTCCAATTGATTTCCTCGTCCCCTCATTTGTGTGAAGTCGGTTAAAAAAAAAAGAATATCAATCTGAAATGAGGGTGCCATAAATGAGAACTTCATAAAATATAATGGATTTTGTCCAGTTCTCTTTTGCGCTAACAGGGTGGCGAGCAAGGGGAATGGGTAGCTTATCAAAGAGACAGCATGCAATTGAGGAGGCAAATAAGAGGGAGGGAAGGTAATAATTGAGCAAGGGGGGAGGGGGAGGGCAGCCTTGCGCTCGCATGCATAGTCTACGGAGTCATCAGGAAATGCAACGATTCCTTATGCGGGAATACGATTTTCAATCGGCAATGGGAGGGGGCAAGTGGGAATAAATGAGGCGGAATCACCTGCTAAGGAGAAGATTACCGAGAGTCAGTAAAAAGAGGAAACAAGCAGTATGGGAAGCCTTGAAACACAATAAATAGCAGTGGACAGAACAAAAATAAGACTTGAGCCCCGAGAGGAGCTTCGATGTGATTCATGGCAACGACAACAGATTCTCTAGGTGCGTTGTTTCCAAATCCTTAGGTTCGTTCGAGTGCAAGCTTTCCAGCAGGAATTGGTGCAGAGTTGTAATCCATGCTGTCTTAGCTTTGGCTGAACAAGTCTGACATTGTTCCTTTACAGTTGGCAAGACAATTTGGAGGCATTTACTCCACTGGCATTTGCATCGCTGCCGTGTCTTTTCGCCTTTGAATCTTTACAATGATATTGGCAATTTCCAGGTCTTCCGAGATCTTGCCGTGGTCTTCCAGGATTTCAGTCCTTTGCATGTTTGTGGTCAACTTATAAATGTAGCAAGGAGACTCTGTGGCTGTTAATATTTTTCAGATCGTTTCTTCTGACGGCGGTGTGTGAATTCAGCCCCCACTTGAATATTTGGATAAAAATCCATCGCGTGATCTAATAATGCGGTCATCACATCTCAAAAGTTGAGAGTATAATTGAAATAAACAATCGATAACCAATCAGCAACTAACTTTGAAAAGAAAATCTAGAAATCAAGATTATGCACAGCTAAAACTCTCCACGGGTTAACATGGTAATAAATAATAATGAAGTAAGCCAGACCGTGCATGTTCGCCTTCACCTCGCTGTATGCCAACGCTGTTATGATTGGCTGGCTTCATTACGGTCTGTCTACAACACCATGGCCAAGGTCACCAGAGGCCACTGAGATGATAGGGAGGCCAAAACTATAAGTGCAAATTAATCTGCTGTTTAATCTAATAATGTAGGGCGGTATCGGCTGTCTCAGTCCTATTAACACAACAGTAATTGCATTTGAGAGGGAACGGCCGCCCAAGCCCCACGTGGGTGCGTTCACGCTCGTGCGTGAGCCCGAGTTCATCAGAAATAAATCGAATTGTATTACAAGGGCACATATGTGGATGTACAATACACAACGGTCCCTAAGAGCGACTGTGCATTCTAGATGGATTGTTATGACAAAAGTGCTGAATGCCATCTGAGGATTCGCCTTTGTGTGTCCATGTTTATATGGCGCCGAGCTTCTTTAACCACGGGGCCCCGACTCATTAGGATGCTAATATAGAAACAGCGGGGTGCACTTAGACAAGTGGCATATTATTGGGATTCATCTCATTAGGCTTTCATGAGATTTAAAAGGGAACACATAACTTCAAAATGAAGTCGGAGATAGAAGACACAGTCGGGTTCTGGGATTCTTTTTAAAAAGTACAATTTACCACTTGGAGACGCTGCACGGCCTGCAGGCGCTAGGATTAGACCCGAATCGAACATCCACGCACAAAGAAAATGGAGTCACATTTGTAAGCTACAGCTCTTACAGGATTAATTTACTGTTTTGACAAATTTAAGAAAAATTATTAAAATTAAAATAATTCAAATTAAAAAAGCTAAAAATCAATTTTGTCAATCTGTGCTAAATTACTATTATATTTTTTTTATCTATAAAGCACTTTACCATTTCACCTCTTTAAACGAAGAACCTGAATGATTTTGGGGTAGTTAAGGTTGCAATGTTCGTCTTGAAATAATTCGAGCTGTGTCATCTTAGTTCTGTTCACTTTAGATTTTCACACATCTAATTATAGGAATGAAATTCAGCTAATCTTTGAATATTGATCTTTGTAAAATGCCATTCACCATCATGGTCCAGGTATGACCAAAGCTGTATGAGACTTACAGCGGTGAGATGGATGACTCCTTGAGATGTCACGGGGCATCCCATGAAGCCGACAAACTGCAGCTCTGGGCAATGCTCGGCAACCGCTCGCATGGACTGGTCAGTGACCTGCAGAAGACAAGAGGAGATGAAATTTAGTTGACTCAAGTTACAATTTGTTTTGCTACGGCGGTGAAACACAAATGAGCATTACAGCGGGGAGGGTATAATCATCTTGTAAACAAGTATTCTACAAGCAAGTGGGTGCAGACAGCTGTTGTCAAAATCATGACTAAATGTCAGCTCCATCTGTGCTGCATTCTGGATTGTTTTATGCTTGATGAGCAGCTGAAGTGAGGAGGAGGAGGAGGAAAGAGGCTAATAGGCAAAACGGGACTTGTCTGCCAAGCGGCATCGACTTATGATGGATGGACCACTCCCCTTCATTCACCCGGCCGTCCACGAGCAGCCTCAGAATGGATCGGCTGGAATCAATGGGGAAGCGAAACATTTCCACTACCTTATATTGTGCTCATCAATACAGGTATTGATACTGTAGCAACATTCACTCTCAGAAACACCCGAGAAAGATGTGGGAGATTGTCCTCTCCGTGCTTCCCAAAGTCTTCTCATCAATCACCACAAGCAAATAAGGTGAGAAGAAATGAGAGCGGATCGACTTTTTAGGCTGATTAATTGACGACGGAACACTGAAGGACTTTAGATGGCAAAAAAAAAACTTTTTAATCACGTCTAGGTAAATTATTTTTTGGAGGTCCCCAAGAAACTCTAGAACAGCTTAGTGCACTCAAATACGAATCCTAAACGCCGCTTATGTTGTTTACATGATGAGATAAATATACTTTTCATTCGAAACAACAAAACTATTAAATAAATAGTTATAATAAAACTAAATATAAAATATATATATATAATATATAAATATATATGTATATATAAATATATATATAATATAATATATATATATGAAATAAAACATTTCCATTTAGACAAACTGAAATAAATACTTCAATAAAACAAAACATGATCCCTTGTCATGAATCTAAAATAAGACAAAATAAACCACACAATTAAATCTTGCCAATTTCAAATGACAAACACTTTGGCTCCGGGACTCACAACAACAACGACAGAGTCCATTTCTTTTTTGCCACATGCCGCACGGCTTATGTGGGTGAAAACACTTCCTGGAGCACCACTCAAGCTTTACGGAGAATTTCTCAAGCTTAACGGTAAGGAGCCAACTTGCTTGAAAAGGTTTGAAATGGCTCATAATAGAATGTGACCACAAGGTCTTGCAGACTAGATGTAGCACCGCACCACCAATTACATTATGTCCAAAAGAATTTAGTTCTTATTTGCTACTCCACAAAATAAACCTGCTCCTCATACTCGACTATTTTTTTTCTATAAATTGGAGAGATGTTGAAATATGCTTTGAGTTTGTGTTTTACGCCAGAGGTATTTTGCTTTTTTAGTACAGTGGAACCTCTTGAGTATAGTCAATAGTGCTGGCCATCTTTCAGGTTGCAACTTGAAATAATCTGATCCAAGGTCGACCTTGAGTGTTGTCAGCCTTCATAAGAGCTTTAGAAGCAGGACAGGCGACATGTGGCGTCTTAATTAACAGAGCCATTGGAAGAAAAATCAAATAAATGTAATACTTTGATGGAATCTAGATTTGGCAACATGCCCTAAGGCCTTGTGTGAGTGAGATGTTTTGTGACTCATGCACCGAAATTTGTTTAAATTCAGAAGTGCATTGTTTTCCAAATTTGATTTATAAGACTTCAATGGTGTTCAATTTCCACTATAGAAATGTGTAAATCAGCTCAATTCTTACTTTTTTTATCTTTTTTAAATAGACTTTTTGTGGTAATGAACACAAATTGTCTTGCAGATTAACTACCAATTATAATTTCAATTATAAAAAAGACTTTCTCTGGGTGTGTGCAAAACATTTAAAAAATTAACAGCCCTTGATCATTTCAACTAAGAAAAAACAGTTGAGTGAACTCCACAGATTCATAAAGTGGCAGCAAAGTTGTGAGGATGGACTACGACATTTCTTTCAGTGCTTACATCACGTGGCTAAATAAATCAACCCCCTAGAGGAGAACGCTTCATCCCGGACGGCGGTGTTCGTAACAGTTGACTGTACTTGACAACCTTGTACTGATGAAATCGATAAGCGGGAGCCACTTAAAAATTCTCCACCTCAGATTTGGACCCGCCGATCTGGCTCTCGCTCCAGTCAGAAGTGATTATCTGAAGGGGAGTCGGTGCTCCCAACTGGAAAACCTGATGCATACGGAACATGATCTTGCAGGGCCAGGTAGAGACAAGTGTGTGGATGCAACTCAAAAAGAGAAAAAAAAAAAGCTGAGCTCCACAAGCATGAACAAAAAAAAAAACTAGCAGCAATGAAAAAGTCAAGCGCTTCAATAAAAAAATGCAGACTCTCAACTCCAAGGCTGTATCTGTGTAGCGAGTCTCATTTGACCAAAGAAAGAATATTACACCGCTACAATTATTTTCAGCAAGCGAGAAAGAACGGGGAAAAAAAATAAAGAGCAGCGCACAACAGGCCAGGTGGGCATGTACTGTATCAAATTAAGACTTGTACCCGGGTGGATCCATCAATGTGGATTCCTCAGTAAAATTCAGAATCTAAAAAAAAAAAAAACATGCTCCTCTTCAGCCATGAAAGGACTTTGATTTAAAAACATAAATATAGCGATGGCAACCATTTGTTTAGAAGCCTTGTGGCCCGCCAAGAGAGGCCTTCAAACCTTTCAGCCTTCCACTATCTGATTTAATACTCTCCTAGTGAAGCAAGAAAAGCAGACTGCAATTGCACAACGCTGCAATCATAAAGATGGCTTTTGTGTGGGTCTTGTTGCAAGGTAATTGTTGAGAGTGCTGTGGTTGCCCAAAAAAAAAAAAAAAAAACAGGTAATGTTGCGTGTGAGAGTGTGTTTCATCTTACAGCATGTTCTTGCCTACGCTAATGCTGGGGAAGCACCCAGGGGCCACATCTACTCCAATATGGACATCGATATGGTCCATCATACGACTCATTTGACTCCATCAGACCAGAGTGGTGTTTGTCGTTTTTTTTTTTTGTCCAATGCGCCGTTATTTCCTGCCTGATGCACCTCTCATTTAGAATTGAGCTGTTCTGGACCAATAAAAACAAAGCATCAGTGATTAAGAACACGAACATGTAGAGTAGAGCCTTAAAACGATGTCAAATACGAATTGAAAAGTCATATTTTCCATTTATCAAGCTCGTCTACATTGCCAAAAAAAACTCACGGTCAGTGTTGCGCTATTAAGTGTTTCCTGCATGTGTTTGACAATGAATGCTTTCGACTTCCCAAATTACCATTCAAAGAGATTTTGGGACAAAAGAAAACATCATTAGAAAGACATATTTTTGGCATGTCATGTGACTTACATAAAATGCTTTAATGAATAAAATTGCCATCTGGTATGACTCCATTTTAGGACTGACAAAAGTTAAGCATTTATAAATGCTTGAAAGTCAGTTTGATTCGGGAGACTGTTGGACTTTGAAAGTTTCCTTTTATCGTAATAAAAAGAAAATGGCCAGTACGTGTTTTAAATAACATATAACTGACACTGGGCCGAAAATCCCAATGCCATAATTTGGCAAATCACATTATTTTCCAAAAAATCAGTACTATTGGTCATCCCGCACAATATTATTTTTACAGTTTTTTGGCCATTCAAAAGTGTTGAAAACGGCTTTAAAAATGTATTATGAATAATGTTTTGATTTTATTTTAGTTCTTCTATCAGCAAAGTCTTGAGATTCCAGGGGTCCACTGCATCGTTAATATTCCTTGGCATGTATTTACCCAAGATTTAAAGATTAAAATTGGAAAAAAATCATGTCTAGACTTACAAAACAATCAGTAATGCAAGCTAGCATTCCAAAAACGATTAATTAAGAGTAAACGATATCTTAATCTTTAAGTGACATGACTGAGGTTAGATAAATAAAAGCTTCCAAACACTGGGGGAAAAAAAACATTAGTACTATCTGTACTTCAACGGCGATGTGCCTTTCGAACAACTTTAGATGTGTGTGGTTCTATTGTTGCTCCCTGAAGTACAATTCCACACAAAATAAAAGCATCAGAGCAGTCTCAATCCCAAAACCCCTCGAGATGAAAATTCTGCAACTCAATCAGAGGCCGCTGAATATAACGACGTCTTGATGAAAGCACTTTGTTACGAAAGCGCTCTTGTACAATTTTACACATTTCCAATATGATGCGAAAACATGGACACCGCATGCATGCCCGCGAGGTGCAAATTGGAGTGGGGTGATTTTCATCAAAGTTGGGTTCTTTTCCAAGGTAATCATTTCCCTCACAAATACTCTCTTGGGGGTGATCCTGCAGTGGTCTCATCACGGCCTTGGAGAGGGAACACACACTTAAAGACCCATGCTTGATCTCTCTCACACTCACTCACACACAAACACACACATGCATAGACAAAACATTGTCTACTTTTAAAGGCCTGTGTTGGGCTGTATAGATTTGAAGGAGTGGTGATCTTGCAAAAAATCTAAATGCATACTTATTATGTTCTGTAATATCCGCTGCCTGGAGACAAAGGCAACACGGAAAGTCGTTAAGTTTTACTACAGCGAGGGAGAGTCTCTTTACTGTGCTTCCTCTGTGCTGATGAGCTGTTGTGCACTAAGTACAAGGTTTGCCTGGGTATCGATCAGAGAAGCGAGTCTCTGAAGATGAGAAGGTCTAACACACACACACACAGATTGCATACGTATCACTGAGTCCGGACAGATTACAGAGGCAAGCGAGATAAACAAGAAGAAATTTTCAATCTTTTCCGATTACTATAATGAAGCTTGTGATCTTGGGCGTATTTGTTTAGCGGCTTTAGCCCGGCAAATCCTGTCTGGATCCGGACGTGACAGGCAGGGCGGGAGGACGGGCCGCCAAAAACGACTGGTGTGCACAGAGGCAGGCGCGTGAATATGAAAGCGGTCTGATCTTATTAAAGGCCTGATGGGATGGAGGCGGAGGCGGGGGGATGAGAGCTCTGAATCACCACTTTCTAATCAATCAATCTAATTAAGCAAGCTTTATGAACGCGGCGGCAAGCCGAGAAAGGATCTGCCGACACACAGATTAATAATGATTACTGAATAGCCAGCAACACATTCTATTAAGCATCCATCTTCATGCCTGTCTGAATGCATTGCAGAGGAACTCAACTCAGGGCCGTTTGCGGGGCATTGGCAGAATTAGTCTTCAATGAAAATAATGTTTTTATTATTGCTGGGTGGTTTTTTGTTTTTTTTTTGAGTCGAGCATAATGTTTTTTTTTTGTCTGGATGAAAGCAGCTCTCCTTGCCCATTTGTGAGGGCATTACATCACATTAATGGCTCAATTTTTTTTGAAGTATTTGAAGCTCACTAGTAACTCAAAATTTCATAACACAAAAAGCTAATAAATTAAGTGAGCAGTGGGGAACGCTCATAAATCAAGGTAGCACTTAAATAAATTCGGCTATATCAAGATTGTACAATCAGGTTTTCCGCGATAGACACCAACACAAAATCCCCTTCAAGGACACTAACAGTAACGAGCCCACATTGCCTATGACAATATTTTTTGTTTGTTTTATATCATATCTAAACCGGACCAAAACACTCATTTGCCAATTTACTGGATCAGGTGCATCAATAAACGTAATCCTTTACAGTACTAATGACCAGCAATAAACTCCGCTTTCATGACTCTGACAATTTAAATAAATTTTTACTGACACTCTTTGGGAGAGATTTATGTTAATTCACCCGCCAGATGCTTTTACTCGTGATGCAGGTGAGCTAGGTCACACTATCGATTTTGTTCTTCCCATTTAGAGTTTATGACAAAGGGTTGACAAGATATAAAAATAAAACTCAAGTGAGGCCCGGCAGTTTTGAATTACAGCCTCTAATATGAACATGAAAAAATTAACTGGAGGCCACTTTGAAAATGGTTTTGGAAGTATCGTATGTATTTGCAGAACGTATGTTCATTATTTTTGGGTTACCTGAACTGCTGAAATTTAACATTAGTGTGGTTTGAGTTCCATTAATCTACAAACACGAGCATGGTGAATACCAGCTAGAATTCAAACACAGAAGTAACCTAGGTGAAGAACTGCCGCAGTCCCCACCAAGCATCCGACCCACCACTGCACAGCACCGCACTCCAACTCACAGCACGACAAAAAAAAAGTCCATAAACTTTGTAGAAAAGCACTATGTATGTTTTTCAAAAATCGAAGGAACAACTGTGAAAGATGACCGTGTTTGAAAAATGAAACTCCCAGGATCAATAGATCTACTTTTCTCCTGCTGTGACCATGCCAGACCCATTTTGGATAGAAGGGATAAAAGATCCATAAAAAGATTGCAATATCATTTCACATATCTTCTAAAGCGTTTCTGGTCCAACTTGGTACAAAAGATACCCCGGCGGAACAATGACGCTTTTTCAAGGGAAATCTATGCGTCATTTCCACATGCACGTCAATGCCACGTTCCCCACGCGCTTGTCAAGCATCTCGTCTCGTTTCATCGACGTCGTCTGCCTTGATGACGCCAGGATGACTAGAATCTGCATGGGTGATCGCCTGACTGATTGATCGCCTCGCTCGTCTGCATACGCCGCTCTCAACTGAAAATTACCTGTCATTTATTCAATCGCTAAAGCTCTCGCTTTCCTCAAGAGTTTCACGCACTTGTGTAAACGTGCTAGTATGGGATGCAGGTGCTCTGGCTTCTGGAGGACCTATGAAATAACAACTTGGAGAGATGAAGATGTGTTGTTCACAAGCAGTTTCCCCCCCCAAAGATCAATACGAGTGAAATCAGAAGCAACTGTGAGCAGGGGTCAAAATGTCTCTAAATGTAAAGCCGTTACTGTACATCAGCTTGTAAAAAGTCTCAGATAGCTCTCTCGAGGCTTTAGTTCCTGATGTGTTCTTTTTGCAATTCAACAGTTCTTTGTTGCACATCAGACATAAAAAGTGAAGGCACCACAGAGGGCGCCCAGTGACACTTCTTTTCCCTTTAAATGTAAAGTTGTCGCCGTCATTGCGGTCAGCGTCAGTGATGGATTTTCAAATCCCACCAGTGTGTTGGTTTCCTCCACGCATATTCACGGAGGGGCCTCCCTTCAACGTCAACCTGCTATATTATTTATACGGCTCGCTGATTTTAATACATAGTCCAGGATAAGAGTGTAACCAAAAGTGCACATTACTACGAAGGTTCTTCTCTCGAAGTTGGTAAGGTTTTCTATGGCAGAAAATTGGCAAATGCCAAAAGACATGGTTGCTGATTATTAGACTTCAAGCTTTAGCCGATACTGTAAAAAGGTAAATGCACAATATTGACAGTTCACATGAAAACATCTTCCTAATGACAATGTATGACAAATCATGTCATAACTGTTAAAGCGATACAATTTTTGTCCCTAACTCTTAAGTATGCATAAAAAGACAAAATTAATGGGATCCTAATAAAACGTTTTCTGCACACAAAAATACTTCAATAATTAAAAAAAATACATATGATTAATATTATTTATCTTGAAAGTATGGCAGAGTGCTTTTCCAAAACTCTTGTGAGCCCATATTAAAACATATTTCAAAAAACAGCCTATACTGTACACTTCTTATCCTCTTTTAGAAAAGACAAATAAGTGAACCATACAAAGTCCATCTTACCATCAGGTTGTGTTTGCAAGAACAAAAATATGGCATCCACATGCACATTCTGGTTCTTTTACAATTACATGTGACATATCATCCGGTCTACCAAAGTTTAATAGAATGCAGGCTTCTAACTGGCACTGGAGCAGATTTTTTTTTTTAACTCATCATTTCCAGCACTCGGGGCCGGGCCGTATTTATAGGGTGTTGATATGTAAAGACAAGAGTAGAATAGTGTGGAATCTAACACAAAAGATGTCACGAGTGCAAAAAGCATGAACACACACACTCAGTTGTTGCCTAATTTCATAGCACTATACACTCAGTTATTTCAGACCATCCAGATTGATTTTTTAGAAACTTGCTGTGGGCGCAAGGCAATGCCCCATTCGCAATCAACCTGATTGTCCCTACACAAAATGGATGCAGAGTTGAATGGAGGTGTTCTTAAAAGAAAAAGCCAGTACTTGGCCACAAGGTCGATCTATTTTGCAATAGACTAAGACCACCTTGCTGAACTGGAAAAAGGCCCCGTGACAAACTTCAGTCTGCACAATGGTGAACCTCTTAACCCGTCACTGTTCCCATGGTAACAGGTCCGGTCCAATCTATCAATGTGTGCCCGAAATTGACTTAACATTTAAGCTTTACTTAGAGATCAGTTTTATGTCCCCAGCTAATGATGACAAATGGGACTTAAAGAAGTCAAGTGGATCATGTGTCTGGACCAGAGAAACCTGCTCATTGATGGGAGGCATTACAGTGAGGGTCCATATTGGTTTATTACAGCAAACCATGAACTCTTCTTCTGACAAACAATATTAAACATATGGAACAACAGCTTCTATAAACAGGCAACCAATGGGTAACCAAACGGTAACTCAATTGGTTGCAGCACAGATAACTTGGTCAACCTAGCTTCAACAAATGAGGTACACTGTAAGCAGTTCTTCAATTCAAAATGAGGAGCTATATCAATTCAGTTCTGAAACTAAATGTTTTATGTGTTCCTTGAATATGTTTATGTAACTCTCACAAAGTGGGAAAAAGAGATTATTTAACTTGCTGGCATTTCCCGAGTAGTTATTAAAGATAAAATACCGCACTCTCTATTTTGAAAAGGCAACTTGACGCAGACTGACATTAAAAGGTTATAAAAGCAAATTGCTGCCTCGTTGAGTTGCAGCAACATCTGGCTTTTGTTGTTTACAGATGACGCTCTCGATTTCGAATGTGCATAATCTTTGTATGTCAGGTGTTAATAGCAATCCTTATGGATCCAATAAAAAAAAAAAGTGCTTGATTGTTTTTGGTAGCAATAGTTTTCAACTTGTTCTTCTCTGCCAGCATGGACTTTTATCAAATCTCTCGTGGAGTTCTCTGAATCATTCTCCAGTCAGTAGTAAAAGTACATTTTCGAGGGTATTCTGGTACAATCTTTTACGCAGCAGAAACCCATCCGTCATTCTTTCCACCTTTCCAGTGTCATGGGCCAGAAAGACCCGAGGCTGGCCTGAGGGTACTGGCCTCCTCTGCCCTCATGGCCTCCAGGCATGTAGCCACTGCCTGCGAGGGATTTATGATTAGAGCTTGAGGAACGTTATGGAGACAGCTGACATCCTAAATACTCATGAGGCGCACACACCTCAGTATTCGGGGAGTTCTGTAATGCAGATGATGGCCAGGCAGGTGACAGTGCCCCGGGCAGGGAAATTAGAAGGCTGTTACATGTTACGGGTTTGTGCAGAGCTCATTCAGGGGGGCATTATTCATACGGATGGTGAGAGTAGTGACAGGGACAGATATTTGCTGTCAGAGGGCTGGAACGGAGCTTCAAGTAAAGTGCTAGCAATGAGCGGCAATGCTTATTCCATACATCGACTTCTGTGGTCGCCCGCAATGTAAGGAAATCACATTGTCCTGCAGCGATTCTGTCACAGTTCTGAAAAAGGCTTTTAAAGGGAGCAGGGAAGGACAAGCGGAACATTCTTGACATAGAATACAATAACTCCCATATGTCACACATACTGAGGGAGAATACGTCAATAGCTCCGTAAAGTAAAGTTTGAAGAAAGAAAAAAAGAAATAGGGGCGGGTATTGGACAAAATTTGACACTGTGGAAAATGAACAATTAATAATTGTTGTTTAATCAATGAAAAAGTCTCCTAATATCATGAAATCCAGTTTGCAGGCCAGAATCATGCTGAGCTAAAGAATGAACTCGAGCATACTTTACCACAGCTTTAAGATTTAACAATCAGTTCCAAATAATCAACAATTAATCAAATTCATTATCAAACCCACTAAGAAAAAAACCCATCAGGAAGACAATGAACCAAACAAAAGCAATTGTTGAAACGAGCCAAAGACTTCCAAAGTTGAAAAACAATCCCAAATCAATTTTCATGATTAAAAACATGCCGGGGCTTCTTGTGAGAGGTCTACAGCACACTCGCTTAATTTTGTGTAGCTGTAAACAAGAGGACCATTATCTTTCCCATTACAGTTCAGCTTGACAATTAATGACCAGGGGACCCAACTCATTAACAAGCTAATAGCTAAATCTAATGTGGGTGCGTGCGTGTGCACTATATGTGTGTCACGATGGATCGGTATCAAGCGATAAAAGGTGAAGCGTTCTGCTTCCATCATTGCATTAATTAAATGAACTCCTATCACAGATGGCTAAAGTGTCACAATTACACTTTTATTCACTGCCACATTAGCCATACGCAGACTAATTGTACACGAGCCAGGTCAGATTTAGCATGGTGTTGATAAGAATAATAAAATACAAGGAGGGAATCTGAAAAGCTTGCCCGTGGAAAATTGACCTTTTGTTAGCAATAGCGTTCGATCATTAAGTCCACGGGCCTTCAGTAAAAGGTTGTTAGAGAATCATTGCTCCCCAGGGAGCAATGGGACTCGCAAAGACAGAGGGAATGATCGAGGGAAATCAAAGGGGAGCAAACAAATCTCGGGAAAGACCGAGGATGTAAACGGAAATGACAAAAAAACGGCACAGGCGTGGCAGCGAGGAGCTACAAATTGTTCTCATTGTAGAAAATGACAGCCTTTGGTCGTAGGCGTCTAAACACACGCAAGACAAGTGTGTCACAACATGAGCTGTACAGCGTTGCCATGTGACTGTTAAAAGCTAACGAAAAATGGTTTTACATGTTCAGAACACAGCATGAGAAAAATCGGCATGTCCCCCGTGGTTTTTGGTTCGAAAATCCAAGTAATAAATGGCAATGTGTCAATGAACGGGAATAGCAATTTGTTTAAGAATAATGACATAGATTAAAAACAATGAGAATGTTGTGGGAAGAAACAAACTACTTCTATTGTGCTGTTGACATAAGCATCTGTGATTGTTTATTGAGGTCGATGTGAAATTTAGCAAGACGTCGAAGGACATATGAAGCGGAGCCATAAAAGGTTGTTTTTAATTTATAAAGTCATTTAGGGTGTTGAATAGTTCTTTCTTATAGTCACAAAGAGCTGCTCATCGATCATCTCAACCAAACCTCATCAATCTTTCCAAAACATCATCCATCTCATCTTCCCCGAGCATACATCATAAAATGTCACAAGATTCTCTTAACGATAAAAGAGGCCGGCGTGGCAGATGCTGCGAGCGAGAACTTGAGCGCAAACAATCAAATGCGACAACATTCCTCTGTCACGCAAACCGCACAACAATCTCAGAATTTGGTACTTGGCAGCTGAGAAAGTGTTTCCCCGATCCAAACAGATGTTGGTTGGCTAATTTTAAACATGTTTGGTATTCTAGACAGACAGATCTCTTTTTGTTATGTGTGGTCAGACTTTGATCATGATGATTTGGATCGTTTGAGCGGTTGGAATTTCCCCACTTGAAGAAAAAAAAAAAGCAGTTTAAACATTTTATATTTTTAGACGGATTTACTGATTAATGGTGTCCAAGTGACAACTGAATGAGTAACTCTCGCAAGTGAAGAACCAAGAACACATTAATTTTTGTTTCCTATCCTTTGATCAATGAAGTCGAACATTAACAATGGACTTTAACAATGGTTTTATCCCTAACACGACTTCTTAAACACAAGTCAAAGTTATTTTTGAGTCTATTTTGATCTTATCAATGGAAAAATTAATTAAGTGCCACTATGAAAAATGATGGTGTGGGTTTCAAGGGTTATTTAGTGTAGTGTTCGTCAAATCAGTTCTGGACTGGTCATATGACAATCCGATGACTGACCTTCTAGTACGTCAAACCCGTCTGCTCTGGCATGACCTAATTTCTCAAACTCTGGGGAATTTTTTTGGCCCTGCCCAAATTTGCTGAATAACTTGTGTTGTTACCAGCTTCTATTTTATTTTTTTTGATGGTCAGCAACAGTTTCAAATGGGCCTGATAAACATCAGCATCAGCAAGAAGATTCACCTAGAATACAAGGCGACAACATCGCAACGGGGTATGAACATCAGAAATGAATGAGTGTCGAAGGTGCACAAGGAAACATTCGCTTCTTTGGCGTTCCCCTGTGAACAGGCATGCAAATGATAAAAGAAAGCAGAGGGGAGTATAACAGTGATACGTTTATGGGGGCATTAGAGGGGAGCATAAAAATGTGATATTACGGCCAGCCTGCTGCGGAGTCAGCGTGGCAGGGGTTGACACGGAGATATGCTAGCTTAAGCAATCTTTGCCATGAGGCGCAGTCAGGAAAGAGTGTACAGTTCCAGAACAAGATGCACAGTATCTCATTCACACTGGCTTGTTCAAATTTAAGGAGTATCATAAAAAAAAGAACCATGTTCAGGTTGGAGATATTGCGTGCAGAAAAAAAATGATACATTCAGGTTTGAGACAAAATGCAATATGGAGTATTTGTAGGTGTAGGACCGGGCGAAAGAAAACTAATCTGATGAGTCAGTACGAAAAATTGATGAGGCCGTTTGCTTACTGAGCCCTATTCAATGTTTAGGCACAACAGGATGGAGGTGGGGCTGGATGAGGGAGCGAGGGACCCGGAGGGTACGGAATCCGATGTCAGGATGGACACAGATCATGAGATAAAGCAAAAAGATTTACATACATTATTAACACGCAATCCTGGTTGATCAGGGTATCAACACGCTCACACAAGCGGAAGCTGCAGGGGTTCTCCGCATGTTAGATTTAATGTAGTGAGGTTAAGACTTTGATACGGCGCTACCGTACAACTGTGAACATCAAATAATTCTCATCCGTAGAAACACACTTGGCGCACAAATGGCAGAGGATAAAATCTTTGCTTTTGTCTTACAAGAAACAGGAAGCCAAACGTGACAATCCAACTAAAACGGACTTCTCACATATCTAACGAAGCACTCCCTTTGAGAGCTTCCGAGCCGGAGCGGGCTGGATATTGCCGGAGCGGGCTGGATATTGCCCTGCGGTGAAAACAGGTATTGGGGAATTGAACACACGATTCTGCGCACTCAGTGGTGTTGGAGACGGAAGGGGTCAGCTTCTTCCAATGACCGCCAATTTAGAATGCCATAACTGTCCGGAGGCATTATCAACATCTGAGTCGGTAGCTCTACCAACGTGAGAGTTTCGAAGTACTCCCCATTGAAAAGATATTTCCAATACCTATTAAGAAAAAGCTCCAGCGTGATTATTTCAAATTGCCGTGCAAGCTTTAGAGTGCCCCGTTGTCACGATGTGGAAAAGCCAAGTGACAACCCAAAGGGATGGACCGTATTTTAGATTTTAAGAACAAATAAAATGGATTGATTTTTTCTGTGATTTTGACACCTCGTTATATAAACATTTTTTAATCATTCAAATTTTGTCAGGATTGTTAACATGGAAAAAAATCGTTGTCCTTCTTTTTACTGTCCTATGACAACAACAAACTCATTGAGACCAGTACCCCCCCTCCCTTCTATTACATGGGCATCTTGGGGGGCTCCTAATCACCATGGCAACAGAAGCGAATCTAACAGAGCCTCTGTCCCTATTGAGGTGATGAGTGGAGTGAAGAGTGACGAGCGGAGAAAATATGAATTATCAATGTGCCGTGAGCAAATGGAAAATTATTTTTTCATGGTGATTGTCTGATGTCTGATTCAGGATTGTAATATTGAATTATTAATCCCTTCAACGGGATGAATATTTGATGTGAGCAATAAAAAAAGAACAAGAGTTTAGGGTAATTTTGAGGGATGTGGAGGAAGGTCAGTGTTCAGTCACAAGACAAAAGTCATTTGAAGTGCAGATAATTAAACTGACAATATGAAAACAAAGCCAACGATTAACAGATATTCCATTTGGGGAATATAAACAGCTTTGTCTTTATCTAAGGCTGAGCAATTTTCAAGTTTTATTTAATTTTAGAAACAATAACCTTGAAGTAGACCAGTAGTCATTATTGTTTAGTATTTATTTTAACAAATACGTATGGGGCTCTGTAATAAAAATACCTTAGTGGCAACATCAAATGCAGAAGCGCAAAGCCTTGCAAAGGATCTTTTTTTTTTTTTTTTTTGTTCGAGTCACAAGAAAGCAACAACAGCTCTTTTGTGACAAAGCCTCTTGAAGAGCTCAAGTTGATCAAGTAAATAGGTAACAAGAGTGTGTGCGGGGGCGTCGCAGTTTGTGAAGGATAGCGCTGATAAGCACTAACAAGGTCATTCTTTTCATAACAGACTAATGAGAGAGTAATACATGGCTGAAATTAAGACCTACACTGACAAAATAGAATGAAGGCTTCTTTAAATATTTCGACAAGCACCTAGCATAATTGTCAATATTTTTGAAAAAATAGAAAAAACATTTAGAACACAAACTGGTATTTTTTGATTGGGTCTTTTTTTCTATTACTGACTTGTTCAGTCGTATTTTTTGGTATAGTATAAAAATGTGTTTGCTAAAAAATTTGTTTTTTACGTGTCTTTGAAAAATATTGAAACATGACAAGCCACAGCAAAAATATTTGGCCGAATAAAAAGTAATAAAAAAGTAGGCTGTTTAAAATGATCGAATTTCACCATACCAATAAAGAACAAGGTTGTCCTGCTCATTCCACCTTGTCAAAAAAACGAAATGTAGGACATTACAGTGCTCCCTCCAGCTACAGGTTACCCAAAAATAACATTTAAAAAAAAAAAAAAATCCTTTATAAAGCACCCTAAGCCTATTGAGACATACAGGGAGATGGACTCAACTTAAATGATCTCCCATCCCATGTTGCTATATCTAATCTATAATTATCCAACACTAAATGTTAGACAACACACAACAGAATGTGAGCTTTTCTTCAACACATCAATGGGCTAAAGTGCATTTGCAGTTGAAGAGCAAAGGGGTCGTAATAAGAGGGGGGCAAATATGAAGGAAAGAAAGACAGGCACAAGAAAACACGGAGAAATTACCATGTAAGAGTAATCAGTGGCTAAAAGCTTCCCCCCGCTGACTCTAAGTGCTTTTGAGAAAGGCCAGAATTGTAGGAATAAAAGGATGTGAAAAATGCGAGGGGTAACATTGGGTTCGTACCGGAGACTGAGGAGGCAGAACCACACTGATGAAGAGGGGTGGGGGGGGGACGAAAAGGTAAAAATGAGTGAGTGATTGAAGAGACTCATAGGAAGGGGAATTCAGAGAACTCCAGCAGGGGCTTTCTGTCCATTTCAACGTCGTCCTGTCCTATTAGTGCTTCACTTCCGGCTGTCCAAACACCACTGAAGCCTAATAAAGCCTGAACTCAGTCACACACACTTGATGGTTGAAAATGGGTGGAAAAGGGGTATTTCCTCTGGGCTTTTAACAATGACCTCCAAACACCACCGCTTCACTCTGCCAGCAAGCCGGAAACTTTAATGGAGACCATTTGGAATTTTTTTTTGTGTTTTTGAACGATTTGGTGAACGGGCTATTTGGCGCCGGGACCTCATTTTTTCCACCCATTTTGAGGGGATTGGGCAAGCGCAACGTGAACCTGGACGTGTGTGTATGTGCATGCGTGTTGTGGGAGGCGGGTTGCTGTGCCGGTGCAGTCTAGCGTCGGAAGAATTTTAGCATAAAGATTGAAACGCGGTTGAGTGAGTACTTCTGCTGGAATGCCGGTAGCCAAAACGTCACTTTAAAACCCACGGGAAAAGGTGGCGTTGTTTGATGGAGCATGAAACAATTAGGTATCATCCAAAAAAAATAACTCATGCGAGGGTTCAGACCGAAAAACGTCAAAAACCAGAACACTTTGGCAGACAAAACATACGAAAAAAAAATAATAAAGAGCTGTGTAGTGAAGGGCTCTGACAGTTACGACCTCAAGTAAACCCTCAACTTTCAACAGTGAGTTGAAAATTGGGCATTTTTAGAGGTAACCTGAACTTTGGCCTTCAGAATATCTTCGGTTAAACTGGCTTCCAAAAGACGTTTACTTCGACCGCAGAAAAATACAGCAACCCCGAGGGAAGTTAAATGACGGAGAAATGGTGGGTGCATATCGAAGACTACAGGAAGTGAGAGCCATTCTCAACTGTTACAAAAACTCGTATGGTTTTCAGTTCAAGACTGTCTTGACTTGTCACTATGATGGCAGAAGTAGCACCAGTAGAAAAAGACAAAGGTGCTTCAAGTAAAAGAAAGTAAAGCAGTAAAAGCCATGTCGGGTAAAAGGATTTAGTACTCTATTAGTTCCTGTTACGCTGATATCAATTTCTATCAGGAACATTTATTTTAAATAAATAAATATATATCTTGACTGTATTTCACAAACGTTGCACCTTTTGCACCTGCAGGTTAACACAAACCAAAAAGGCACCGAGTGGAATGTTAATTCAAACCAAATTATATTCAAGGAAAGGATACGAAATGGGATTCTGAGAATGAGCCTTTATTCCCTATGCACATCTTCCTTTCCAAATCAATTATCCAGAAGTGGCTGGAGAGGCACTCGAATGATATAGGCAGAAAGAAACATATACTGTAGCTGCAGCTCAAGCAATAAAATCAAACTTGCCATCATTTTTAGTGAAGTAGTGATTAGTAACGATTGATTGAAGCCAAAAGTGATGAGGACATGAAGAACATGTGATGAGCAAATCTAAATCAAAGATCTAATTCTATGAAGAATACGACTAAAACGGGAAAATTGCCTTTGCCGTCTACAATAAGATCACCTAAAAACTCTGCAGAAGAGACCACTGGGGCTGCTGAAACCCCAAATGATGAAAGATGAAGTTATCAAAAAAGGTCAGAGGGGTGATGTGAGAAATGATGTCAAACTATAAATACAGAAAGCTCACAGTCATAGCGCAGACACCGAAAATACAGCCGGTGCCACCGAGACCAGAAAGAGTCTAATTGAGCCTTAAGGGTCCGTGACATGTGGGGATGTGCTCACGTTAGCAAAAGTGTGGGTGCGCATTTAGAAATGGAAATTTGGTTCGAATTATGCCAGCAAACATGAGCCCAAAAACCAATAGAGGAAGTCAATATTTAAAATTGGTTCACGTGTGTATAAAAACAAGCATGTGAGCATATTAACTTTGTGGTCAGTCATTTCCAGAAAATAGGAAAGGAGGGGGGGGGGGAGTTAATGAGACAGCCCTGCTAGGGCAAAGATGACGAAACTTCATTTAGCAGTCTGTCAAGGTCTGTATCCTTGAAGGAAACCTAATTTTTCCTTCCAAAAAATAATAGCTGCTTACAAAATGTCACTGGGCTTGTTCACTGAGTGGTTCTTTATTCTCACCAGCCATCCGTGAAAAAGAATCTGGTATGCCAAACTCACCTCCTTTCAGCCATGCGTTTTTTTTTTTTTTGCTTTTATTCTAACGAAGGTTCAATTAACATAGTAAATTGACGACACTTGAAAACAAGACTGTACATAAAGAGCAAGGCGCAAACTACATCCACTTCTTTAAGTACTTGCACAATACATAAACGGGTCCATTATACAATAATCCCCCAAACACATCAAACTATAAAAGCTAGTTCATAAAACTAAGATGGTGCTTAAAGACTTGGAGTCAGTCATTCCTCTCAGGTTTGGTTGCTAAACTTTATTTCACTCACAGTCGACAAATCCAAGGATTCCATAATCTGTCACTGAAGAGGAAAATAACCCTCAAAAATCAACAATCCAATATTTACCACTGCACTATAGAAGCAACATTTTCTATATTACTGTAATAAATATTGTGGAAGTTGTTTTTCCCCAAGGCGCAAACACACACACACACACAAAATGCAGAATACAAGGTTTTATGATTAATGTGTCTCCCCTCTAAACACTGAGTCGTGTCATGATCACAAACATTTATTAAAAAAAATAAAAAATAGGAGTCACGGCTTCACCATTGGTTGTTTGGAACCTTAATTCATTCAAATTATCTTCCCTCATTGAAATAAATGGGAATTCCATTAATCGGTTGCGGCCTCCCAAAATAATTTCTGCCGTAAATCAAATGTCCAGAAAGAGATTAGCCGACAATATTGAGTATTTATTGTTATCTCCTTTAAAACATTAATCGTGTTTCCTAGTTTGATGTGACGCCAGGCTGTTTTTGCCAAGCGGCACAGTATGCCCATTCCAGTGTTGCTCTCGAAAACTCATAGACTTGATGCCGCAGGCTGAATTGCTGTAACAATATCGATTAATGGCAGCAGGTGAGGTCTGCTCACACACACAAAAGCACGACGACACTCTGTCTGCTTTTCACGTGAAGTCTTGTGCAATACGCAGTCATGAGGGGGAAGTGTCAAAATATTTTATACAAAAATACTCTGATGCTTCCCTACAGACTTCTCCAAATTTAAAGAATTTAAATAACACATTTACACAGCAAAGTGAGAAGCAAAAATTAAAATTGTATTGTATCGTAATGTAAAAACGTAAAGTCTGCACGAGTTTAACAGACAGTGGCTAACTCACCAAAATCCATCCTTTCAACAAGACACATAACAAATATTGTAAAGAATTATTCAATGTGACAGTTTTGTTTTACGCTTGCACCGTACTGACAGAAAAATGAACGGCCACCTTGAGGAAGACAACATTACATTAGAAACCATTACACATTCGAAGATTGTTGCATCGTTAAATGCCAGAGAAGCAATTGTTGACAGGGGCAACAGACTGCGGAGCGATTAGTGTTTGAACAAAAGCCAAACAATTCATGACAAGGTTTTCTATTATGAATTAGACTCCAGCGGGTAGATTGGAGAAAATTACAGGCAGAATCCACAAGGGGAAAAAAATTGCCGAAATAATTTTGCCATTTCTAGCGGGCTCGTAAATCAAACGAGAATGAAACAAAGTAAAAGCACATTGCAGATGAATCGCAGGCTTTTAGTGCAGTCTCCTGTTGTAATTCTCACACCAAATGTGTCCATTATTCCGCCCAGGTGGCGTGACTCAACTGGCACGCTCGCCCATTCATCTAATTTAATTTTTGAACCCATCAAGCGGTGAAAACGCCTTTGTGTTTTCACAAAGTGCCTCCAGTGGATTAGCCGCATCGACTGCAAGACAGAGCCACCTGGGCTTCCGTACAGGGTGCCAGGAGAAACGAGTGATCCAGAGAGAGGATGACAGACAAAAGTGAGCACGCCAGATGCAGGTGTTGCTCCCACACAACGGAGGAATGCATGACTAAATTATTCAGGGGGGAGGTCAATACTTGTGGGTCCCTTCTCGGACTTCCAGGTTGGAATTGCTGGACCGGCAGCCATCTTTGGAAAAATACACTGAATGGAAAAAGTGTAAAGAAACAACCTGGGCCGTATACTCATCTCCCTGCATGTTTTTCCATAAAATCCAACTGTCTTAATATTTATATTGTCAATACATTTCAAGAGGGCTGCTATCGAAAAGGGTATCTTGGATTTAAAAGGAGGCGGGGCCTGGACTGGTGAGTGACGTGGGTGCCTGGCAATAAGTTTTATTTGGCTGGATGAATTGGCTAACCCGTTAGCCAGTATTTACGTTTATCTGTTTTGTTTTATCATTATACTAGCAGTGTTTGAATTTAGTTTTCCGCATTCTTTGACAACTGAAACATGCATTTCCTCCAGGTTGTCCGTCTTCCTCCCACAGTCACATATATCATCGGAACGAGCACAAACCAGTACAGTATAAAAACATTAACTAGTGACCGTAACATTTCACAGCCTGAGTCTAATCTATATCATTGAAGTCACACAGCCTCCTCCCGACCCCGCAGGAGCCTCGTGTTCAGAGTTTAATTTCATTTTTACTGCGTGGCTCGCCACAGACCGGGGTCCCACAGTATTAATGAACTTAGCCAATATAAACGCAATCATGCCTGAGGAGTAATTACAAATCTAATTGAGCATCTAAACAGAATATTAAATTCCCGTTAAGCCGTGCCTCTAATTTGGAAGACCCTTAAAAAGTCCAATCTTTGCCTGTAAAAAAGAAACGCTAGATCACCAGGCGGGCGCTTTGAAAGAGCTTGAGGATGAGCAGGGGATTTTCTTCTTTCATTCCAGAACTTGCACGACTACACAGCTTCAATGAGCTCAAAAGGAGAGACAGACAAGCCGAGTGTAGTAGCCAAATATGCAGAAGTTGCACACAAAAAAAAAAAAACACGAATATATAAAATGTATGTTTAAAGTAAGGTAAACACTGCGGTGCTACAGCAATGCCCTAACCAATAAATCATATCCTCCAGACATAAGGGAATATATGTCTGTCTGCTACTGAGATCCCAGAAATGTACGGGAAATGATTTGGCCCAGCCTCATTTTTTTTGTGTTACTATAAAGAAACCATTCTACAAGTGTCTCCAAGATGGAAAAAAAAAAAAAAAGAAATGTTGCACATACTGTGGCTTGAGAAAAATGACAAATTTGACACACTATTCTAAATCAGCAATGCGGATCCAATGAGTTTATGTAGATTGACATGGAGTAACTAAAGATTATAAAAGGTAGTGATGAGGCTTGATTAGTTAATAGCTTAAGACACCAAACTAGAAATGCTCAGAGGTAGAGGTTCAACAACTACAAAGTAATGAAGGTAGAGTCCAAATCGATTAATCAGCGACATCTTTGATATTTTTTGACACATTTTTGGTCAAATATTTCCACATTTCCAGTACATTACCGCTCTTGTCTTAAAACCGTCCTATAATTCAAAATTAGCTCTTTTAAACTCTCAGCAGTTATCAGGCCTCTCTCAAAACATGAAGTCTTCTTTGCTTGCCAGCAGACCAAAGTCATCATTTTAACAAACCACAAGAGTCAGCTTTGTCATTTGAAATAAAAAAAGAAAACATGTTGTTTTAGGGTGGTGCCTTAGGTGACTAGCTGCTGATGCTGCTTTCTTCTTCTGATTTGATGTTGGGGCCAATGGTGGCGATGGTTTAAAGGCTCAGTCATAACAATATTGTGGGAAGGATTACCGCTTTAAAAAGGAGAGTGATGTGTTTTAAATCATAAGTCCGCGCCAAGAACAGGTCAGGTTTGTTGATGCTTAGCTATGTCACACTGGCCACGACCGATGTGGAGGTAACTCGCTGGAAGCTTCAAGTTCGCGCCAAATGGCACCGTGGCCAAAAACAATCAGCTTGCCTGGCTGCCGCTTTGCCAGCTTGTGTTATTAAAAGCGAGAAGAAAAAAAAAAACTTTGTTCTGAATCAGATTCTTTGAACAAAATCCACTGTAGAATGAACAAAGAGGAAAATCTTCATTAAAAGTTTCCAAAAAGTTGCATTTTGAAAGGCAGCGGCGGGCTAAACAAACTCGTTTGTCCTCGAAGACGCAGAGGTCAGAAGTGTGATGAAAGAGATTTCAAAGAGGTTCTAGTTTCGCAGCGCCTTCTGTCTCAACCGAAGCAGTTGCGACTTGGAGAGGAAAAGCTTGGCTCCATGTCTCAGGGCAAAAGAGAGAAAAGAAGGGTAACGGAGAGCAAAGTGGCGCTGAGGAGCTGAGGAGCGCGACACACAGCGTCAGGCCTTGGGAGAGGCCTGGGGCAAGGTTAGCCTGCCACTTGGTCCCCTACCAGAACTTACTAAGGATATGTTTAGATGTGAACAATGCTTCTTAGGGTTTTGGAAAGTTTCACTTATAAACCACAATATTAAAAGATCAGCGGTCAGATACTTGAATAAAATCACACTGTAATACACATCCCAGGTCAAAAATTTTCACACGTCTGATGACGTATTTTATACGTCACACCACTGACGCTAAAATTGTCATTTCGTCGTGAACGAACAAATTCATGAAAGCTAAAATTAAACTGAAATTACACATTATGTTCCCCAAATTAACCAAAATTGGCTATAAATGTAGCGAAAATGTCTTTGGTTCCAATCTTTGTCAATTAATTAGTGATTCTAAATGTTTCTGTGTGGCTATTCTCGAAAAGAAGCAAGGTCCAACAGTCATCTGGGAGTTGTAGTCCTTTTACGGCATGTCGCCTCATCATGACATCAATAAAAATGACAACTCTCCTCTGCGACATACGTGCGTATTAGCTATGGCTTGGCTGGCTCTTCCATTTCTTTCCCAAAAGAAAGCATTGCTTGCATCCAACAAAGCATACCTTAATGCATCCCAGCGCCTCACAATACATCGTCTGGCCTTTAGCCATTGTCAGCAAAGGCAATGTGAAAACATAATGATGATAAATAATAAAGAAGGAACATAAAGAGCCGGTGCAGATGCCAGACCCTGCGGGGCTGCGGAGTGACACTAAGTAGGTTGCCTGTCTATGCAGAGCCTCACTGGCCTGAGGGGAAGTACTGATTTACCGCCTCTTGCTAAGAACAAATAAATCAACCATCACGCTGAGCCAGACACAGACCTCAAGAGATGCCTCAATACCACTGTTTATCGATTCTCGCCTGTTTGTTTGCGCGTGTGTGTGCGGGCATATATACGTGTGAGGAAATGAACCCGAATGGCACGTTATTTATTTTGCTGTTTATTCATCTGTTGGCAAGAGGTGCTTTATCTACCCTAGTGTTGGAGAAAGTTAATGTGCTTACTTTTAAATTAAAGAGCCACTTAGGTAAGGTTGGAGGGCACATAAGTGAGGTAGAAAGAGGAAAAGAGGAGGAGGACTGCTTGGCTGACGAGAAGGGTATTGAATTTCAATTAGTGCACACCTCCATTTACATACGGCCTACACGGCGATGCTTGGCTAAGCTATTTAGCGCTCCAGTTCAAACAACTGCTCTGAACCATACACGCTAAGTTAAAAGGGCAAATGACAATTATTTGGTGTCTGCGCATTATTCCGGCCGCTCAAGACAAGTGTACAAGACACTGAGTTAGGCCAACTGATTTGCAAATTAGGGTATAAATGGCGCACACAAGTCACTGATGGCCTTTTAATCGGCTGACCTCCCCGGGTCACTCTAGGTCAAATCCAAAACAGCTGAAAATACATACACGCATACAAAATATCAATATTGGGATATTAAATGTTGTCCATACAGCGCAAGTATCACCTTCATGGTAGAACAGAGAAGAATTTTTGGTAGCATAGAGGATCAACATTCAGTCGCATCGAACTGATTTATTAAATCACAGCAAAAGCCCAAAGTTGAATTAATATCAGGAGAGCAGAAAACGCCATAATTGTATCAAGGTGCAGTCAGTACATCCACGGTTCAAATATAAGGGTTAAATTTTCCTTGAACCTGAAACAGCTTTGCAAAAAGAGCAACGCAGCTGTTAGAAATCTCAATGAAAACATTCAGAACAGTCTGAGAGTAACACGGGCCAGACTGCATGGAAAATCCAGATGAAGAGAAGACGGAAGAACAACAGGCTGAACCAAAGAATCGTGGATCCCTGGAGGTATTGCCCCCTGGTGGTTCTTGACGCAACTGATGGTCCTGTCCTATCTTCTACATCCACAGTGTCCTTCACTCTCAGACTCTTCAGAAGCATAACTGGACTGTGACTGAGTCATTTCAAAAGCCCCCCGAGATGCACACACACATGCATAGTTCTTAATTAGCTTGTTAAGAGAGAAGGGAAGCACAGAAATTCATTTCTCATTTTTCCTCACTTGGGAACCCCCCCCTGCAGTGTGACCAGGTGTAGGCCTGTAAAGAGTCGCCTCGTGGTTCTCTCAAGAGGAAGCGAGGCCGGCGCCAGGGTGGATGCGCCCGCCGCGGGCATCTTCTTGTCATCATTTAGAACCCCGTTCCAAATTAACAAACACACCCGGGCCAGCGCAAATACACCGTACTCAATCACATAATGAGGCGGTCCAAATGGGACGGCTCCATCCTTCTGAGGCCAAGTGATCCGCCACCATTAGTCTTGCTTTGCTGCCTAATTGGTCTGACGCTGCACAGGGTTTGCTGTCCACTGGAATGGCGTAGCGGCAGGCACCACACCGCTGGCACATTAAGGAGTGATAGTAAACAAGCGAGTGTCCTTCACACAGCTTTCGAACAAATTGGGGGAAAATTGTAACGCAGTCTGGTGTATTCCAAACCCACTCGGACCATCACATTCAGCAATTGCAATTTAGAGTGGAGACCAAGACAAACTGTCAAGGGATGCTGGTTCCATTTGTGAAGGTATCAAATTTTTCAGGATTTTTTCAACGTATTGTTAAAGACAGCAAAGTAGTTTCAAGCTTCGTTTGATCATAATAACAAGGACACATGAGGACTGAGCAAGAGCATTGATTTGTGGAAAAATATGGAATAGGATATCAGATAATATTAGGTTATCAGTTCCACCTACGATAGCGTGAAACTTGATACAACGCATCTTGTAATAAGCATTTTTAAACTCAAAGTGCAACTGTCAGCCAAAACTTAAGAAGTTTCATCCTGGCCACGTACTTTTGGAAAAAAAATCAAATTGATCTTGGACACTCAAAACCAAAGTAGTGACCCTGACAAGATTTCAACAAAATCTTAACGAAGGCCAAAAAGCAACTGAATGAACACAATGGAGTCATTATAAATAATTCCTTCACATCATTACGCTAAAACTCAGGCTTGACGAAACCCACAGACAGACTTATTAACGAAAAAAAAATGACGAGGCAAGCGGCATCCTATCCGTCGCGACACTGGAGTCTCTGACAATGTCAACTCATCTAGCATATGAGACAACACATTAGGAGGGAAAGTAAAGACCCTCGGAGACGGCGCTATCAGCTGTAAGTGGAGTCAAGTCTCAGTGCTAAAACCCCGCATTGATATTGCGCCGGTAATTGGAGCCCTCCAACGTCGCCACTCCGTCTCCAGGAGTTACACAAACAAGTACGATGGGGATATCCCATTTGTCTTACCTTGAGTCTAAGCAGGACGCATCATTATACACACACACACACATAGGAGCGTTAAGTGCCGTGGTTTAACAAGGCCTGTATATTCGTGAAATGGATGGAGCCGAAGCGGGGACGTGCTTTCTCCTCGGAAGATCTCAGTATTTATGTACTTTTTTCCTGGATTCAACTTTAAAATGAGTCAAGGCTTGTGATACTAAAGACCGGCCTGCAGGACTTGTTACTTACAGGAGAAAATTTACATTTTCTCACATAAGTAAACCCCGATTTCGATTATATTCACTCGTTTTTAATTCACCCAAGAAGGAGGGGAAAGGCCAGACGGCCACTTGAGGTTATTGAGGCCCTGAATAGAGAAAAGTGAGACTGTCGGTCCAGTTCGGCGTCCACAAAAAGCACAAGTTGACAGCGAAATACAGACAAAGGTGAGAGGCCAACAATGGCGCCAGTATAAACGTACATGGCGCATGATAATCACATTGTTGGGGCCAGTCCACACTCAAATGGGAGAATTTTCTCTGGGTAACTGAAGGTTGTCACACTCCAGTAAACGTCCCCTTTAGTGTGACACAACGGGGGGGGCAAGTATACGGCTGCAAGCAATTGGGCCATGCAAGAGCGGGATGCCATTGTACTGAAGGAGGTGGCTCCATATTCTGGAATCATTTTTACCTCCCCTGTGGATTATGTTTTTATGGTTTTTTGATGGGAGGACAAAAAATACATTTTTAAATGCTAAAAATAAATATAATAGATATAATAATATATATAATATAATAAATGTTTTCTAAAGTTTGAGGGTTTTTTCTATTAAAAAGAAGAAAACGTTTCTGTTCTTCAAACAAATTTAATTTAGAACTCACAATTATAAAAACAAGCATTTTGTTGGACAGTGAAGCAAAGTCTTGCTGAACTAACAAAATCCCAACACGTGTGATAACATACCTCTGTCAAATGTCACAGGATCAGGCTCTAATTTATTTGTGCTTATGTGGGATCTTGATAGCTAAAGGGAAGTCAACTTTTAATCACAGCTACGATTCATTCCAGCGATCGAAATGTCAAGACAGTGGGGGCTGTTTGCTCATTAATTTCTTATGTGAAAAAAGGTTTGAGCCTTTACAGAGGTCGGCAGAAAACACTTATGCCAGGATTATTTTCGATGCTTTACATTATTCAAAGATGATTCAAACTGTATGAATTTGCAAATTCTGCATTTGTTGACCGTTTGTTAAATATTGATCACCCCCTTGACCTTGTCTTAAATCATAACAGTGGAATCAATGCATAATTCACGTTGGTTGTGCCACGACTCAAAAGTATAACTGAATGAATTTTATTTCACAAGAAGCGTCCAATTGTCAACACAGATTTGCCTCAAGACTATTCCTGTCTGAAATCGACTTGGTTTAGTCGGAACACGTTCCCACAATAAAAAAAAAATGGGAATGAACGTAATTAATTTAAAGCTCTTTGAATGACATATTTTTCAATATTCTGTCTTTTTTATTAACATTGTTTGCCACAACAAAAGTGTCTGCTGATCTGTTAGGGGTTTTTTTTTTTTTTTTACGATTTGCTGGTCTTTTCACTTAAACAACATAAACAAAAAGCCGCCTTCTGTCGATCCCAGCGGCCGGGGAGCTGGTCACACGGGTCACAGTTCCCGGGCCAGACTGGTCCCAGACAGTACGCTGGAGCTCAGTGTCACTCCGGATTACACCGTGTCAGCGTGACGTGACAGCTCAGACAAGACGGCCCCCCTCCGTCTCCAACGACTCGCGTTGGTTCTTACAGTAATTCCCTATTGGTCCAGCATGCGTGGGATGCTGAGCATGAGTCGGGATGAAAAGGCGGGAGCAGGGGTCTCGCCAAATGACAATAGACAGGGCAGAAGGCCAAGGAAGCAAGGGAGGTGCACCCGCTGGCCTGAGTTCCTGTCTCCTCTGATCAGAGACATTTTAGATCTGTTTCCACTGCCCGTGACTGACCTAAAGTGACAAAGATCAGGGTTAAAGGTCGCTGGCTTGAGCTGCCCTTATTGACCCAAATCCATATATGAATTTCAAAGTCACCCACATGCAGTCGGTTTAAACTTTACACGACCAGGAAGTGGAAAAGACAATTCAAACACCATTAATAGGAAATAAAAGCAGCTCCACGAGTACTATGAGATGTAATCTCTTCCTGGTTTCGACCAGGAGAGCTGTCAAAAGAGCAGAATGGGTATCAAGTGTGCCCCTTGAAATGGGTGACACCAACCAAAGACCATGACCCTGGCTTTAGGACAAAAAAAAAATGGTCAAAGGGAAATGTGTCGTGGAAGTGGAGGTGACAGACAGAAAGGGGCAACGAGTTGACAAGAAGGCCCAAAAGCTGGAGATGTGAAAGAAAGCATTTGGCTTTTACAAGGATGCTATGCGTCAAACCCGGGGCCCAATTTACTCAAAGTTCGTCATTGGCAAAATGAGAGGCAATTAGAATCGATATTTTCCGCCCATGTAAACATTTTTGAAATGCCTGAAGTAATGGACAACTTGTCTCTTTAGCAATTTTGGAGATACTGAATGATCAAAAGGCTGACTTGGATTCTAGTCATAAGAAGGAGTCATGCGCTGGGGTCATTTCAGTGCAGTTTGCTGCTGGCCAATCGGAGAGCAGTATTTCAGATACTGCATTTCAAACAATTCAAACTTTATTTTGCTCGTTGGTGCTCTGTCAAAAAAAGAAAACATAGTGAAATACCATTTGCACTACCTGAAGTGAGTGAATGCACATTTTAGCACCACCTATTTGGGATATTCATAAATTGGGCCCTTGGTGTAGTTTGTCATTTTATGCAGTGTTCACACTTGAACAGTTGTGAAGTGGACCACACCAGAGTTAACTGAAGAGGCCCAAAATCCATCACTTCAAGTGATGTGTTTGGTAAGCAGGAGAGTTCAGAGCAAACGAACGATGAATCACATTCACAGAGTAATTGCACCAGAGTTCCTTCAGACTGTCTCGGAGTCAAAGCTATGAACATAACTGCAGCCATTTCTAATTTCTGCTTCCTTAGGTCATCCATGAGGATAAAATGGAGGAGAAGTGAGTCCAAGTTGAATGGCGACAGTGGTAAGACAAAACAAAGGAGAGCAAAAAAAGACAGACCAGAGAGCGGATTAGAGGAGTGTCTCATCTTTGAGAGTTCTCCATGCATCTCAGTCCAATATCCTCGGCTCTCACCCAAGATAATAGAGCGACTGCAAGGGGAGCCACAGGAGGCAAGAGAGAGACGGCAACACGACAAGCAGATGTGTCATCTGGTCGGTGCTCAAATTAATCCTCCACCGTCGTCCCGCTTTCCTCCTTTTATCAGTCCAAACAAAAGGGACCTGCTTGTGCTTCAGGTCCAGACAAGAGAGGTGGCTGGATGGTAGATTTGAGTTTTTGTTGAGGAGGGAGAGTCAAGGGTGGTTGGTGTGGAGGTGGTGGGGGTCCATCAGGGAAATCGGGGAGAGGTGGGGGGAGATGCTGCTAAGTATGTCTACGTGCCAGGTTAGTTGGGGTCTTATGGCAGAGGGGAGTTGGGAGATGGGAAGGCTTAGGGAGGCTATCTGGGCCACGGACAGAATCAAACATTTACAGGCTTAGTCAAGCATTTGAACTGAAATTTGTGTGAGCACCTTCACAGGCAGCCATGGCCTGAGATTTGTTAAGATTCATGCGTGACTCAGAGAGGACAAATGTTGAAGAATCCACTCTGGCTATGATATCAGAAGTGAAAAACTCTTCTTGCAAGAGACCTTAGCTTTAAATATATTTGCTTCTCCCAATCAAACAATACCCTCCCATGAGTACAACGTGGCCCAAAAAAATAAATGACACCACTGTCTTGTTGACTTTTTTAGACAGCAACCTAGTTTTGCCTGAATCAACAGTGCCAGCACTCCATTAGCCTTGTTTGCTTCAAGATACCATTAATCAACGATCAATTAGACACCAAGACAGAATTCTTAACGATCCATTAAGCGATTATTATCCCTAGTTTATAAATATTTTAGGATCATTAAGCAAACATGATTTAGCAAAGAATAATGGAGAGTAACAAAAAAAGGGACAGCATTTATCTTAAAGACAATCACTACATTCTAATTGGAATACAAACACACACACACGTGGTTTTTCATTCAGAGTAGAAATCAGCCCTCGATGAAAGTGCAAGTGTGTTCTGAAGCAGGTACAACAGCTAACTTCTTACCAACTCATGACAGAGGAACCCATGTACCAAAAGACAATCTTGATTGGTCCCTGAGAGACAAGGACTGTAAACCCTTCTTGGGGGCAAATTGGAACAAGCCCCTTCCCACGATTGAGGTGGGACCTGCCCAAAGCCAGACGGCGGGTAGGAATGGACACAAACTGAGCAGGGAAGTCACATGAGTCTCATCTCCACAGTCTCCAAACCTTGAGAAAGGCCATGGCCCAAAGCAACATGAGACAAAAAGCGCTACCCTCTGGTACGGAAATTCTTGGATCAATATCAGTCACTATTACTCGGCTTCCTTCTTATTTATTATTACTGAAGGTTTTAAAAGAAGCTAACAACATGAAGCTTTATGCCGTGCATTGGATCTCAGTTAAATTAGACAAAAAAATAATAATAATCAATGCTTGTCCTTTAAATTGCAGCAATTGTCAGTCGGATCATGAGGATGATGTGAAGAGATTTGAACATGGTTTGCCATTTAAAATTAGCAATATATATTATTATTAACTTAAAAGTGGAAATGTATCTTATTTTGACACTGAACAAAACCACCTAAAAGTTGATTTGTGCAGCACTGATATGGAGCAATAATTATAACTCCTAATCCTTTCAATCTTGTACTGCAGATCAAGAGAAATTAATTAGGCAATGAATTTGATTAGATGTAATTTTATTAAGAAAATGCAGGAATAAACCGCTAAAAAAATACTCAAATTAATTTAAGTACAGGAAATTCAGTGGACCTTATCAATCAACTTGTGCAAGATGATCAAATAACTGGGCTTACAATTAGAAGAAAAAAAGGAGGGAACGAGAAAACTGCTGCGTACTAAAAACAACAACACAGAGGATGAGCTTTCCTTTGTGGCTAGCGGAAAACTTTGATGAAACTTATTTGTCCTCATCCATCTCTGACTCTCCTGGCCACTCATAAATCATCCACTGTGCCAACTGTCAGCCACAATCCCATAAGTGCGAAGTGCTAACTCACCGGCAGAAAAAAAAAAAAAAAAAAGCTCGAAACGAGTCTCTGTTCTGCTGGCTTTGGACAAAAAAAATAAATCATGGCGTCAACTCTAAATTGTCTCAATCAACATAATCAACCAGAAATCGTTTTTCCAGTGGAACATCTAAAGACAGATACAATCAATTCCAAGACTCAAAACTGCGCCTCAAACTCTGCTCAAATCTATGTTCAAATCAGATTGCAACTTTGTAGGTCCTTTATATTTTCTGTAAGTATCGGTAGCTGGTATCGGTACTCTCCTATCCCTATATGAAGGCTTTGACTTGAATTGGCCTAGAAATAAAACGCTTTAATAGCAGTTATATCTGAAAGTCAGAATAACTGACTCCAATGCAATCTAAAAGGTTGCTCATACACTTCAAAAATGTCCAACCCTGCATGTCTTGTTTACAGGAAACGGACAAACCTTTTTAGCCTGTAACTCCCTGGCGGACCGGTGTCATATAATTATTTGCTTGGCTGCACCGAGGCGCTGCGACGGTGCATCTGCAAGGCTAATAAACCCTGTCGACGCTGGCAGGTAATAGCGGGCTACCGTAACTTTTTCTACCTCAGCTCAGCACAGCTCAATCAGCCCCCGCCAGAGGCCTCTCCTCCACGAGTCCCCGTGGCTCGGAATCAGCAACTTTCAATCTCTGTGTTAGCACGCGAACAGACACAACTGTACGTCTGGGATGGGTGATGAGACAAGCAGACGTGCTCGAGCATGTGCGCGCGCTCACGCGGACACGCATACCGTCTAATATCACCACGGTCTCCGACAGCCTTTAAGAGAGACCTGAGAGCCGGCCGGATAGGGTAAAATAAATACTCGACTTTATTACTGAGAAACAAAGAAAGGGGAGGGGCGCAGGAAGAAGTCAAATAAAAGCTCAAACACACACTGGTGTGCGACGTGATCTTCCATCACGGGGAGGAGAAGTCTTGATTCCCCCAGTCAGCAAAGCTTCCGCACCCCTCTCCTCACATAATACTGTCAGCTGACAAAGGAGAACCTCCACCCAGTGTGGGATAATATACTCACCATATACTGCACATATACTATGCCGCTGGCAGGCAGGAGTACATGCAAAGGCAGACAAAAGCATTGAAGGAGATCTCAGGTAACATTCAATACACAGATGCTCTTAGATATTGTCCAGCTAGTACAACATATTTCATTTCCGTGTAGAACTACAACATATATTTCACAATTGAATGGAATACAAAATATACAATAAGACTTATAAGAGTGGATTAAATACAGAGCTTTGTTTGGCCCTTGGTGGAGATCCTGCAGTTAAATTGCCATTCAAAAGGTTTTATTTCTGTCATCAGTGAACAATCACGGAATTCGCTCATGATGTTTTTCCTCGAATAGTGACCTCCCGTTTATTGCAGTTTTTTTTTTTACTGTCAAATCAGCCATGAGATAGAATTTTATACATTTTATAACCATAGCAGCCCCGGCTGGCGTTTGTTTTCATTACTCATGGAAGTAATGTCGAAGCGTTTTGGTCACACGGGCCGGTCAGTCAATCAGCGGTAGAGTTTTCGTGATGTTAGTTACGAGGTCACTTGAATTACTGTAAATATTGGCACTCGATCCAGTTCCTGATATGAATTAAAGTGTGGAGTCTAACCGCATTTGTTAATTAGTTCTCTGTGTGATTGGTCATTACATGAACATGGCGACTTGGTGTTTGGCCATTTTTATATTTCAGAATGTTAGCCAACTCGGTTCTTGATGTTTCTTTTTCCTTTTAATAGTTACTGTTTTGTTTTAACCTCCACTTTCAGTTGACATGAACTGTAATCCACCAGTAACATAGTTTAATATTATTCCAGAAAATGTGTTTGTACAAATAATGGCTTGCTTCCTATCTGAAGTTGAGTAAATAAACTCCCCAGGCCACTATTTGCGGAAATACAGAATGTCCCACGGGAACGCCCTGCGGTACAGCAGGAGCGTTCCCGCAAGTGTACACTGTATATTGGCTGTGTATTGCTGTGTTTGCACTGGGGATTCATCATGTTGCCAGGACATAAATCTGTTTGTCTCCCGCCATCCTAATCCCACGTTACAATGGCACGGTTCCAGCACGGGCAGGAAGGCCCGCACTCAGACACTCAGAGCTCATCAGTTTACGATTATCAATAAAGGTGATCGATAAAGAGAAATGGGGAGCTCCGTCGTACATCTGCTGGATTAAAAACTCTCTTCTCATGACTCAGCAGAGGTCTGCTTTCCACTTGAAGATCTTGTCCGATCTCATCACATTTAAGGCACTTACATGGCCATAAATAATCAATTTATACAGGTTTAAAAAATTAAAATTATCGGAAAGAGAATAAATACCCATTCATGAGCAGTCACTTTATCATAGTTTTTGTGGTGGTTTTTATCGTGAGGATTGCATGTCCCAATGATGCTAGGTGCTAAATTGTCTGGTGCCAAAAATGTTCTTTGTAATAATCTGGGCAAAACTTTTCTTTGTAATAATATGTTCCTAATGTTAATGTCTTAATGGTTTGTTTGTGGAATATGAATTAAACAGGCAAAATCCTGTTTTTATCCATCTCGCTGGGCGGCCATTTTGCTGTCGACTGAAAATGACATCACAGGTGCCAGGCCTCACCTCACAACCAATCACGGCTAACGAGTTTTCCGATGCTGAGCTGTGATTGGTTGTTATTGGTATTAATCCGAATGTCGTGTTTAGACTCGTAGGAGCAAAATTTTAGGGGTGTCTTCCTTTTAAAACATACAGGACCGAAATAAAAATGTAGTAGATGAGGCGAGGCACAATAAAGACTCACCAGTACCATATACCCAAAAATACGCAGCTGTTAAAACCTTTTTTCTCCTTTTCCACGCACGCAAACTGACCTTCACCTGTCACGCTGGCCTCATATTTACAGCCACTGCAGCCTTACTGCCCACAGTCAGCAATCGCTGTCAATCACCAGTGGCCTCTCCACACTTGCACTCCATCTCCGAGCCCAAATCACAAAAACCACAACGGATGCTACGCTAACCAGAACGTTAGCTTAATTTATAACTCAACGCCTCCACTGAGCGCAAAGTAACAGGAAGGAATTTAGGATGTTTTCTAACATAAACTACAGTATGTGAAATAGACTCAGCAAAGATCGTGAAAAGCTGGCCTACAGAAGCACAGTGGAACATTGCCCACCGCAACTTAAAACAGTTAAATTCTACAACCACTCTTGCTTGTTTCCTGCTCTGCTTTTTTCACATATAAATTATGACAGTAACCACTAAGCCAGAAACGAGGAATTTTATCTGGCGTTATTTTTCGCGGCTTGGCAGATGCAAGCACCCTACTGAGTGCTAAAAAGATGTGAGAATTAAGATATTGTGCTTTGCCATATTTTGCAGGAAAAAGCAGTAAACTTAAGCACTCACTCGAGAAGAATCAAATTTGAGGAGGCTTGGGAAGGCCATAAAAATCAAACTAATGGAAGCTTTTGGACACAATGTACTGGACAATATTTCTGTGTCATTACTCATAATGAGAGACGAAGGACAGATGTAAAAATTGAATAAACGGCATCCGGAGTGGTTCGGCGACGTCTAACAAAATCAACGACCGTACGTAGCCGACTGCAATCGGTAGCCACCAGTCCCGTGCAGTCGCTTCATATTAGTCATTATTTGTGCCTGGTGTTTTGATATAAAGCTCTGTCACACACTTTATTTTCCGCAGACAAACACATTTACTTTCAGGGAATAGCTCATGTTTTCATCTCGGACAGAACACACACATGCACATCCTGCGGTGCAGGAAGCCGGGTCCGAGTAGGGGGTCGCCATGTGCGTCTCTCACATCCCCGGCGATTTATCTAAATGCAAATCAAGTGCTTTCACTCACACCTTCAGTTTACTTTCTAAAGAACATGTTGCTAGCCGGGCAGCCGTTCTGAGTCCGCCTTGCCATTTTAAGAGGAGCATTTCCTTCTACCAAATTTGCTTTTAAGTGAGAGCAAATTTACCCTCAGTCTGTGTGTGTGTGGGGGGGGGGGGGGGGGGGGTAGTACAGTGTCTCCTCTCAGAGAAAATAAGCAATTTGGAAGACAGGGAGAAAACTTCTATGCAATTTTTAATTAGTTACGAAAACATAACACCAAGCTGAAAAGCCTTTGTTGTCCCCATCTAGACGCTTGGTTACAAACAATTTACGCAAGACTAAAAAGAAGATATCTATAAGCAATTAAGCAATTTTCAAATGTCAAATTGCAAATGTGAACGCTAATGCTAAGTTTAGGAACTTTTCAGGAAACGCTAATGAATAGACCTCATATATATAAATGGCGATTCATCCTACAAAATAATAACGTTATCGTGGTTTTGCGAGAAAGCCTCCGCAATGCCCGAAAACTCCGCCATGTGGCCCAGTGACAGGAAGTGAGTTACGCATCAGAGGTTGTCGAGGGTCACCTGACGCTTTCTGCACGTCTACATATTGTGCTAATTAGTGCTGGCTAAGTGCACCATTAATCGACCGGCTGTCTACAGGCAACATTTCATAACAGGCTAGCACTCCAGCGACGCCGGGCAAATATATAAGCTGCGGGAAGACACACAATTTTGGTGTTAACGCTAATGGGGAAGTGGTGTCTTTTTACAAAAATAAAATAAAAAGCAATTTCACTCTATGTAGTTTTAGTAATTCTAAAAAGCTACTCTATATTTCTTTAATTTGCTTTCTAATGTTGTCAACTCTGAATGCTTTCAAATGTCATCACTGTTGATTGATTGTCTGGCCCCATGGAAAAAAATTCAAAATAGACGATATCATGCACATCTAAGAATGCGCTTAAACGTGACTTTGGATTTTTAACTGTCTTGCTTTCTTCGGCCTTGGCGCCGTCGGACTTTTCTACTGGAGGTTCTGGCGGTTGGTCTCCAGGTCGTACTCAAAGATCCATGACTCATCTCGGGTAATGACTTTCCCTAGCTAGTCTTTTCTCATTGGTCTCATCATCACTCACTCCAGTCATTGCTTGACAACTTGACGCAGAATATGTATATAAAAGCATGTGGGAAAAAAAAGTTCAATGGCTGCAAAAAGCTGAGGTCACACCCCAGGGTGATTACATTGAAGGGGGAAACGCGTAGTTTGCGGTTTGGATTTGAAATATAGCTTTTGTGACACCCATCCTGGAACTTTTCTGACGTTTTTCACATTTAACAAAAAGGAAAACTTGAGGTAAAAAAAAACAAAATTGTCAAGTCAACCGTGGGGAAAAAAATAATAATATATGTTTAGAACTGATTTTGATATGAATATAATCAAGGATAGTAATTCATTGAGTGCAATCGTCAGTAAACCACAAAGACGGGACGCACATTACACATTGTAAATATTATACTATACACCATAAAACACTAATTACAGCAGCAGCTAGAGAAAGTCAGTGTGACATAATCACTCTGCAAAAATCTTCCTCTTCCCTCTCCATTATTCATGTCTGTCAGGCGTCTTAAAAAAGTGAATAGCTTTACTTTATTTTAGTCATTTTATACAGTGCTAATCCTTTATGATAGTTAAAAGTGATAAAATATTAAGAAATTGCCTTTACATTTAATAACGGTTTTATGCGAGCCATAGTTTAAGCGTGGAACGAATTAATTCTCGTTGTTGTTTTTTTTAATTTCCTCTACTTCCAGGATATGTCAGTGAAGTATCATAGACTGCATCAACATTAAGTATTTTGGTGCTTTTTTTTTTTTTATGTGAAGCTAATGAAAGTGATACGGAAATACATCTTGAATAAGAGATCAATATACAACTTTTATGCCTCTGTTTGAATTTGGAACTGAGCAGTGTGGATTCAGAAAGGCAGATTTCTTTCTTCACTCAGGCTTAGTTGAACTCGACAACAAAGTCCATCAGCTGAGCATGCAAAAAAGCCACATCACTAAAACTGTGAAACAACTCACCTTACCAAACTTACACATTGAGTTAAAAAAAAAATTAAAAAAACATTCTACCCCAGAGCAAACCCAAACCAGACCAACTTGGAAATCTGCACATTCTTGTGCGTGTGTGCGAGTGTTGCAGGCGGACAAATGTGCAGAGAAGAAAAAAAACACGAATAAATCACAAAGCTCTCCTGTGAGTTCTGTGAGAAACTCAGTTGGGCCGGTTTCACTTTCATATTTTTTCTTTTGTTTGTTGCTTTTTTTTTTTTATACAACTTAATATTAAAACCATCTGTCCAGTACTACCACATCAAGCGGAAAAAAAAAGATAAAAACAGAGTGTATTGTATTCAAATTCAAAATGTATTGTATTCAAATATAAGCAGCCTGTAAACTACACACACAAAATGAAAAGAAAATCACTCTCACTTGTTACCAGATGACATGCAAAATGAAAATGTTGACGTGACTATTCTCACATCTTTATCATCACAATTATTTTTGCTGTGGTTGCAAAAAATTGCTTGCAGTATTTCAGCTTTTTGGCCTCACTTGGGAATAAACTACAAAACACTGTGCCAGGCTTGCACGGCCATAAGTCCTCAAAATTCTGCAGAAGCACACAAACACAATGTGATGCTGCACGCCAACCCAAACACGAGGAAATAAAACAAAGACGTTGTCACGGACCAAATGTTTTACGATTTGAACCGCTTATTTTTTGTTCTGTTTATTTTTTATTTCTGCCCACCCGAATAAAGAACATAAAATGGAGACTATTCAGCCAAGCCCACCTACTGTCGCTAAAACATGTGGTAAACAATTCAGGGGTCTCCAGGTACCAAAATCAAGAGTTGCTATTTTCTTCTTTGTATTAAAACGACGACAAACATCAACCAGGCTGAAAACAATATAATGAAGCAATTGAGCTAAATCTTAAAAGGCTTTTTTTATTTTTTTTAAAAAAGTTGCCAAAGGACAAAAATTATTATTTAATTAAATAATTCACTATTTAATTTTCATTATATTTATTTCAATGTCCTTCAAAATGACAAAGGCAACACCAACATTTAACGGGAAATCATATTAAAGTTTACACCTACTATTCTCGTGTTTTTTGATTTTCCGTGTTATGCAGAACACAATTAAGTCACTAATTTGCTGAAGTTGGTAAATTTGAACTTAAAAAAAAGTTGTGAATCGCGACAGCAATAGGATTTAGCATTAGCCAAGGGTTTGGCAAAACCACCAATGTTCGTACATCAGAAGAGGAGCTCCCTCTTCTCAGTTATGACAAAGCGCAAAAATCTATTATCTATTTTGTATGAACGACAAAGAAACAGTTAATACTCTCCAAAATCTAGATGGAATATGGCGTCCGGGCCACGAGAGCCTGAACATGGATGGACAGACCATAATTAGGATCCCCCTCACCAATCCGGTTTTTGACCTTGTTAACCCCAGAGGCTCGTTAAAGTCTCGTTACAGGAGCGCTCTGTGAGCCCCATCTTCTGTCACGCCTTCAATTAAGCCCATTGACCCACTGCGCTTATTAAACACATTCATTACCCCGAGTATTGAACCCCTGTTGCCGGCCAGCCCCTGAAAGCATCACGGCAGAGGGCGGCGGTAATACAGCGCAGCGTGGAAACCCAAAAAAGACAATGGAGAGGTAAAAATAGTATTCAACGTATATAAATAAACGGGCATTAAACTCGGCTTGCCTTCTTGCAGCTTATCAATCATCACTAATGAAGTCAGCGATTAGAGCGGCTTTGGCCTCTCAATCACACAGACGGGGAGGTGACAGGTGGAAGACCTGGGAGTGATTGAACGAGGGGTGGCGGACGTGAGCGTGAAAAGAGCTGGAAACTAGAAAAGTGGAGCTCAGACCTCTGATGAAGAAAATGAAGGGGGGAAAGAATTGGCTAATGCCATTTTCTGCAGAAATGTGAACTTTGAAGCCACACACACGAGATAGCGTTTCCTATCCTGCTAATTCCTCAAACAGGTTCAAAATTAAAACATGAATTAAGACAATATAATATAAAATTAATATAAGAAATATCAATAAATACCAAAGTAAAAGATGAACAGGCACTCTCCAGTTTCACTTTTCTCTCTTTTTACTTTTCCTGTCCTGCTTATTCCTCATACAACAGGTTCCGAATTAAAACATTAATTAAGACAAGCAATAATAAACTCAAAAATAAATACGAAATTAAATATCGATAAATATCAAAGTAAAAGATGAACAGGCATTCCTTCTCTTTGTCATGTTTTTTCCTCCCAACATCATACACGAACACAACCGGATAATCAAGGACAACTATTCATCGCAGTACATTTTGTACTTTGTCCACAGAACTCAAAAGGCTCTCCACTCAATTCGGTTTGAAACCATGACATCATCACTGCCCTTCTCAAAACAAAAGAGCGGCTCATCATTCGGCAGGGAAGTGAAGAGGGGGCAGTGAGTAGACAAAAGAAGAGATAGACGCAATGGGATTAAGAGGAGTCACATGGCAAGGTGTCACACGGAGCCATGAATCAGGGTGACAGCTCCTGGCCAGGTGTCAGGAGCTGCCTCCATGGAGCGGGATACGCAATGCTCTTTAAACACTCGAGGTCCTGCAGGTTGTTTGGTCAGAAATGGAAAAATTATTAGATGTGTGCTAACAAATCAGTTGAAGGCGGCAGAGCACCAAGCTCTCGGGGGGATGTAATACAGTAATGGTGGCGCGACATGTGAAAGAAAGCTAACAAGTCAAAGATCGGATTTGCAAGCTTGGACCTTCATGGCCTTCAGTACACTCAGCATCCACAAAATTAGGTACATCTGTCACAAGAATTAACCAGCTGAAATCAGGCGAGAGGTGGAAAAGAGTTCTGAAATTAGGCGAGAGATGGAAAAGAGTTAATAGTTGCAGGGTACGCGTTTAGGTTGGACAGACAACAGACTAGTTTACAAATCTAGTAGTAGGCCCAAAAAAAAAATCCACCATAAAAGGACAAATAATTCACAGGTTCTATTTTTTTTTAGTATTTAAAGTAAAGTATTTTTTACTTCATTTTTATTTTATTTATTTTAAGTATCTAAAGTAAAAACCTATACAAAATTATAATGCTCAGTAAATTTACTAAGTGCATTATTTTGGGTTGTTTGCTGTAACAGACAACGGCACTCATAAAATTATACTGAGCAATGTAATTTTGTGTTGCTTGTGTCATTTATCACGTAAAAAAAATAGAAAACTTGCAAGTGTGATTCTTTACACTTTTACTTAATTACAAACACAGCTTTAATAAAAACTGAGGATTATTAAATTTCTGAAGGCAGATTTTTTTTAATCAGCTCTTCTCATGAATTGTGCAAATGTCTACATGCAAATTTATGCAACAAGACAGTACTTATTTTATTTTTTTTGTATAGTAAAAATAACAGACAGCATTGCATTTTTTTCCCAGAGTAGTTTGAGAATGATTTTATCCAAACATATAGTATGTATAAAGCTCCTGTTACTATGTGGTCTTAACACGCCCTCTGCAGGGCACAGTCAAAAACTGCACACACAAAGACCTTGACTGGCTCTGGTGTCATATGAAAAGACAACTCCCCAAAAAAAAAAAATTTTTTTTTTTTTTTTTTGACAGTATCAAATAAAGCTATTTTCAGTTACGAGTGAACGACTTTGAATGAATAAACCATCACAATTCACACTCCAAATGTGGGAACAATTAAGAGTGTGAGAACCATTTTTGTTGTTGCCAAACTAAAAGTTGGCAGTCATTAGACAGTGATAGTTAATAAAAACTTTCAGGATTCCAAAAGATTATTCACGTCATTATTGAGCCTTTATTTTTTAAACTACGTGTTTGAGCACATATTGATCATTAATCTTTTCCCGGTATAGAGAACGCCAAAACAAAAACATCAAGGAAAAATATCCCTTTTGTGGCAAAGGTCAAGAAAGGTTTTCCAATTCTCCTCTTTGTTTCTCTCTCCCTCCCTCGACTTAAAAGCGCGTATTGTTCGCGAGCGGACCGGCGGAGGGAATTTATCGACGGTGTCCTTGTCTGAGAGCAGCCGGGTGTCCAAGTTGAAGTCAGAGCTCATTAATGTATCTTATTACTCTTTGGGCAAAAAAAAAAAAAAAAAGCGGCAACAGCTACAAACACACAAGCATGCACACACGGGCGTTTTGGAAGGAACGGATCGATCCAGAAGTACTTGAAGGAGGAAAGCGTTGTTGCCTCCAAATAGACGGTCGGAATTTTAAGCGTGGCGTCGGCTCAAGTAAAAACTCAAGTGTGATAAAGAGCTTGGTGGAAGGTCCAGAACAATGATGGTACCGGTACCTCAAAATGCAAATACACTGAAGTTGCACATTTCAGAATTGCATCAAAAGTTTCTGGGAAAAAGTTAGCTACTAAAGTTGCTTAAAACTTGAAAGGTCAAACTGATGAGAGTTGAGAATGTTGAAAAGCAATGACGCGTGACGTCGACCGCCTTCAGCAGTTCTCTCTCTCTGCCCTTCCACTGTACACCCGTCATCATGTTTTCGTTTTAATTAGTTTAACATATGCTTTTTGTACAAGTCAATCTTAACGTGTGTGTAAAATAAAAGCGTTTAAAAACCATGCCTAATAAGTTTTTAGAATGGCAACAAAGGTTGAATGGATGAAGTCACAATTCAATTTATGTACAGTGTTTTGTGTTAATTTGATCCTCTCGGGCCAGATATGGTCACTTTGATATTTTAGTTCAAAAATGTGACAGTGATTGAAATGTGTGCTATCTGGGAAAATACAAAAGAGTTTTTTTTTTTTTTTTTACTATATGGGGGCTTGTGGCCTCAATTCACATGCACACTTTTAAATTTAGGGCTTTACACGTAGCACCGCCGCTAACCGTCATAAGGAACAAAGAATGTACTTTGTGTGGGTGCGCATTGGATTATTTGCAACAGACAGGACCGCCCCCTTAAAATGGGCTTTATTTTTTTTTTTTTGGAGGATGAAAAGTGTGCTATAATTCTTGATCACTGGGGAATTCTGACATATGCAAGAAGACGTTGTTAGAACACCTGGGAACTGGGGCGAAAAAAAGCATGACCTTTCATTTAAGTGAATGGGCCTGACTTTCTTGGGCTGGTTTTAAATTTGAAGCAGTTAGCCGGCCGACACTGTGTCACGTCTTTGAAGACTGTATGGGTGGAGAGTTGCGGCACGACACAATGCACTGTTTGTGCGGACAAGTGTGTGAGCTCAGAGTGGCTCTATTTATGTGTAATTACAGTGAAATATGTGAATAAAGTTTCCACGGGACATTCCAGTGCAGCTGGCAGCTGTTCACTTCATCAGCTCCTGAAAGTGTGTGTTAGTCTGCCTTTTTTTTTTGTTTTAAACAAGGCCCTTCTGTGTGTTGGTGTATGTCAAAAGGGCGATCCCATAACAAGCGACAGCTATCATTAGCACTTTTTTGTCTCTGCTGGCCCTATAATCTTCTTAATTAAATCTGAAAGTGTCAATATACAATTTAATCGTCCTGATTGGATCGTCAGGGGGTTGGCTGTCATTCCGACGCCCACGGAAAACAGATCGCTGACAGGCCGCCGTCGGATCGGAGGTGGCCAAGAAACACGCTTGCTACTCGCGCACCGTTTGTGCTAAGAGAAATAAATTCCATTCGTCCTGGTCTGTCGGAAAATGATGGAAAAACGTGGCAAGAGCAGCACAGGGGCTCTGATTGAAAATGCAAAGTAGTAATTAGCCCCAAATTGAGGGCACATGCTAATCTAGGTTAGGGGGCTTCTGCAATTCCACTCACATTTCCACATTCGAGACTGATTGAAATTGTAAATAATCAGTGTGTGTGCGAGCGTGTGTAAAAAAAAAAATTCTTTCAATGCTATCGCAAGAAAATGAGGCACACGCTCTGTGATTTTAACAAGACAGGAAGGCAGATAAAGCACATTTAAGAGTGTTACAAAAGCAAAAGTGCTTTCCGGGCAAAAATGTCCACCCATTTCAAAGGGCGCTTAATTGAAAAAGAACAGTCGAGCAAAGCCGCCAACACGGCAAGAGGGTTATGTGCAATTTTTAATTCATCCGCCAAAAGTTTCATTTTTGTCTGCCCTCTGTCATCTAAGTATACTGAAGAAACGAGAAATTTGTTATTCTCTCAGCCTTTTGCCCTTCCAGGTGATGCGAGACAACAGAATAAGAATGGGCGAGAGAGAGAGAGCGAGAAACTCTCACTTCAGAGGACGAAAACAAGACTTGAAAGGCAAGCAATGGCATAAAAAGCAAGTGTGACATAAATAGTGGATGAGCAGCAATCAGGAATGCAGGGACACTGCCAAAAAAAGCATCTGAGACGCCGTACAGCCACCAGCTGTAACATCAAATAAACTTGGAGACATCAATGTTACAATACAACAAGAAAGCTGAAATTAAGTTTCAAAAATCAACAAGCAACATCAAGTTCCAGTCGTTCATTTACCGTATTTTCTGCACTATAAGGCGCACCTAAAAACCTCCAATTTTCTCAAAGGCCGACAGTGCGCCTTATAATCAGGTGCGCCTTATATATGGACCAATATTGAGCCACTACAGCAGGCGTGTCCAAAGTCCGGCCCGCGGGCTAAATGTATATATCTTATATATGGACAAAGTTTTAAAATGGGCCATTCATTGAAGGTGCGCCTTATAGTGCGGAAAATACGGTACTTGTCTGCATTATGGTCCAACGCTAGCGATATGGATATTTAAAAAAAAACTGCCTTATAATAAAAATATAAAAATAAATACAAAAAATAAATTATATATGAAAATAAATAAATAAATAAAATATATTTTAAAAATATATTTTAAAAAATATTCCACTGTTCCTATCCTCACTTGTGCTTTTACTGTACTTTCAAATAAATGTACTTCTTTTAAAAGTGACCACACAACCAGCATGTTTACAAGCGTTACAACAGTGTCATGAAGCAGCAAGTATTTTCAAGACGAGCGGCCATTGGACGAGCCGAAGTTCAAGAGGCTAACCTAACCGCTACTCACGTTCACAGCGCGAGACAACAACAGAGACTTCAATTAACTTCCCATGCGTGTTTTGGGGAAACGGGAGGCAAACAAATCGCCTCATCAAATTACACACATTCAATCCAATACACGTGTACCTAATAATGTGACCAGTGATTAGAGGTAGCGCGGTTATTAGTGGTATGGCGTATTTCTTTTAAGGATACATGAGCAAAAAGAACTGGACACGCTTGCTAAACACAAAAAGAAGACCCTCCAGCGTGGAAAAGAAAACGCACAAACGACAACGAGAGGAAAGAGAAGAAATGCTAGGAAGAAGGGGGTGATGATTGAAAGACCTCCCGAAAAACATCCTCTGGCTCTTTGCTTAATCAAGTTTAGAGGAAGCGAAAGAAAATATTGTAAAGGCGCACCATCCATATTAAAAGCAGATCACCGGAAGAAGATAATCTCATATAAGGTTCCTTTACTACTTTGAATTCTTTTAATTGTCTGGGACCGTAATAGAAACTGAGTAACCAGAGAGCCTAGACATAATAATCCCCACTTGGACTTCTTATCTTAAACACCAAATGAATGTGACAATCTCACATCTGAAAAACGACTGTGACGCAAGCGGCTTTGCTGAGATGTTAACAGAAGCAATATTCATCTCTCGGCTAATATGTTGTACAATGAACTTGATGAATGGGCTTTTAACAAACTGAGCTATTGTTAACAATTGTGAGTGGGCTAATTCATCAAGATCTTTATGGTTTTACTTTGGAAAGACGAGACAAATGAAAGGGATTCGGGAGCCGACATGACAAATGAGCGGTTCTATTCGATTTCTATGCGAGGGTCCGGAGACAAGAAGCCAAATGACCAATAAAAGGGGGTTCGTGATAGCCGGTTGGCAAAGAAACACTCAAATCTGCGCCGTTCTGCTATGAATACAATCTGTGATGTGGGGAAGAAAGCAACTGGCTGCGTTTTGGGTCCCCCCCCCCTCCCCAAAATTATTATTTTTTTCCTAGTCAAATAGCGTCACCTAGTGGTAAATTGAAGAATAGCACACACATATTGGTATGAAATGTACCGCCAAATTTGCCATTAAAGGACTTAAATGTATTTTCCCCTGCAATATTTTAGCTGGGATATATGCCCAAAAGACAGTAATAAACTTTTATATGAATATTGATTTACATTGATAGAAAACATTTTCTTCAACTATGTGTCGTATTACCATAAAATTGTCAAATCACTATATTGAGTCGCAGGGTAAACGTAAGACGTTTTTTTTAAATCTTCAAATAAGATAAATAATTCCAAGCTCTGGTAGGCCGCCCAGCAAGTGAGTGAAAAATCGTCTTTCAAAAAAAAATATCCCTGCTGCTCGATAGCATAAACATGTTGCTTAATGACCTCAAAGATGAAAGTAAAAAAAAAGGATTCAAAAGTCCAGCAGAAACAAATTAAGCAACATTTAAAAGGCGTTCAGTGCAATGGAGGACATCAATGATGGCAGAAAACTAACACACACACACACACACTGTGGGCTCTTCTCTCCATGCACGACAACAGACGCAAACATTGAGACAAACAACAGGACTGACCAGTTTGTTCTCCTGCAAGTAGAGTTTCTCCAATTTGGGGCATCCTTTGGCCAAGGCCACCATGCCTTCATCGCTGATCCCGTAACACTGACCCAAGTGAATGTCCTTCAGCTCCCCGCAGCACTCTCCAAGCTGACGGAAACAGACGAAACAAATAATCAGGCGCTTATGTTCTTCTACGAAATGGGCTCCAGATGAGTAATACCTTTTTAAGGGCTCTGTCCGTCAGTCTGTCCTGGTTTCCCACGTGCACTTTGATCAGTTGAGGACAGTGTGCGGCTAAGGAGGCTAGAGATATGTCCCCCAGCTGCTTGCACCTATAAGCCGTGTACTTCTGCAAGCCGGGACACTGCGAGGCCAAGGAGAACACGCCGTGGTCGTGGACGCCCCTGCAGTCCGAGATGTTGATCTCGGTCACATTCTGCCTTCGAGAGGCTATTTTTGCCAGGAGATCATCGTTTACCTGAAAAGGGAAGGCAGCAATACAGTTTGTTAACCTAGCTTCTGTTATTGGATGAAAAATGTGCTTAAGCAATGAAAAAGATGACTTTTTGCTGTTGTGACTTACTTGTTGTAGGCCACTGAGGTCGATTTGCTTCCAGAATTGGAAGTCCAAGCAGAGGTCCCTCCAGTACTTGCAGACTAAAGAGGCACACAAGCAACGCTCCTTCACCGTCAAATGTGAGAGAACCTGTGATGAGACAGAAGGTATTTAATAACAAAGACACATCTAAAAATAGAATTTTGCTGACCTTAAGAAGAATGGAAGAAGGCAGGTGGTTGATGCTTAAATGATCCGCAACGTCAGAGCCTCTGGCCTGGCAGTCATCAAGGTGCTGCAGACCGGCGGGGGACGAGTCAGAGCTTTGGGGCAGATCGGCCTGAGGAGCCGACCCGAGGCAGCCGTCGGCCACTGTTGAGGAAGAGGAGGATGATGGAGAAGAGGAGGAGGAAGAGGCCAATGGGCAGATGGGAAGATGGCAGTGGCCAGTTTGGGAGTTTGAGGACGCCTCCCCCACGCTTCCGCCCACGCCTCCGTTTTCGATGCTACCATCAGGGGCAGAAAAGGCACAGCGTGGCTGCTTGTTGCAAGGTGTGCACCTCTGCACCTCGGAACACTTTCTCTTACACACCTGCATGGAGGGAGACACACACCGATTACATGAGGAAAACCGAATTGGGAAACTTGAGGAGTGCAGCTGGTCGTATTCCTGACAAGTATTTTATCAGATCAAAAAAAATTGCAGCTTTTTAGGCCATATTGTCATAGGTGAATATTTCACCAGCATCTCACCATCTCGGCGTAGTCACTGGTGCAGCCGGGTACAGGCACAGGAATGGGCACAGTCACAGACACGCCGGCGGTCCGAAAAAGAGCCGGCGGTGGAATGAGTTTGGCCGGGACAGCTGACAACAGGCTCCTCCCCTGCCCTTCCCAAATAGCTATCTCTGGTGGCGAAAGCAAGAACTTGGAGCAGTCCTCAGGAGAGGCGAGTAATGCGTAGCGCTCGGCGAGTTTGGAGGCAGCCGCCGCGCTGACTCCGACCGCACCGACGCCCGGGACGGTAATGCCGGTGACGCTGCTGTGACGGCACCCGTTGCCGTTGACGCCGGCCTCCGGAGGGTCGCTGTCCTCGCTCAAAGTGCCGCTGCCGCCGCTGCTGCTGTGGATGATGAAACACAGCATGCAAGGCCCCTGCAGGAAGCAGTTCCTCTTCTTCTTTGTCCTGTGATGCTGCTTGCGTGTCTTCTTCTTCAAACCGTAACCATTTTTCGAGAGAAGATGGCCCATATAGAAGACTCAAAAAAAACTCTGGAAGGGAATCAGATACCATACGTTTAGTTTCAAATAATAATGACCACATCTGTGGTCAATGTTGAAACACAGTGGAGCCATTTTTCATTCTGTCGGTGTTCATTAGGGTCAGAGGTGAGCTGGAGGCCTGGTCTGCTCACCAGCCAATCACAGGGCACTTGGAAAATATAAGGACTGTGCTTATTTTATAGGTTTCAATATGGCTTTTAATTACATCCATTTAAATTGAACATTTTTACATCATACCTTTAGTATTCATTTAAATTTCAGTTGACAGTCAACTACAGGGCATTTGAAGAAAAGCACTCACTCACATCAATAACATTCAATGATGCGAGATTCAAACCCTGAACCTCAGAATGGAGAGGCGGACGTATCTAACCACTATTCCACTGTGCTGCCTTATGCCGCGCATCTCTGCAAACCATGATAACGAACACAGTTAACGCCTCTGTCAGTAAACTCCAAAGTGGGCTTTATTGACTTTGAAAAGCCAGATTGTTTAAGTATTTCGCTGCACCTATTGTTTAAGCAGATTCACGAGCACATTGCGATACTACAGTTTGGTAAAGAAATGGTCGCATGGTGGCTATCGAACGAAAACAAAAGATGTAAACAAGAGAAAAGGTTGTCAAATGAGGCATCTACACAAACAAAGCAACACTGCAATGGGGTGCAAATATTTGCAACCTGAACGAAGCGTCATGCATTGACATTGTCTGTATCTTTGCAAGCTTTAATGAGTGATAAAGAGGCGACTAAGAGCTATGCTGCAAGGCTAGATCGCTCCATCTTTGGATGCTAAAAACTAGCTGTAGCAACGGCATGAGACATTCCTCACCGGATCGCACGGTGCTCCCACACTTGGCCACCGAGCTCACATAATAGACTTCTTCTGGTTGGTCGAGATGAACGCTGACACCGTCTCGTCGAGAGAAACGAGAACGCGGAAAAGCGCCGTTAGCCTAGGGGCAACCCAGCACTAAACAGTGGCAGATCTGACTGTGCTCCTCAGAACACTTCCGCACCGTGGGGGCAAAGTACGGAAGCTGAAGAGGATGAACGTATACGCGCAAGCACTGTAAAACTTCAAAACGGCTGTAATTATTTTTTATTTTTTTATCTTCATTATTGTGTCCCTATTATTTCAGCAGCACGGTGGGTGGGTGGGCTTTTACCACTTACGCATTTCTTGAGTCAAGATTGGATACTCGACTCAGGCCTGTTATTTTCTCCCATCTTCAAAGCACAGCATTGCACATACATGCAAATTAGGTTCTTTAAAATATCTAAAATGTTCCTTAGGTGAATGTGACGACTTGTTTTGTCTTTAATGTGCAGCACGTACTGCACACAGACTCGTCCGTGCTCTCCCACTTAAAGATGCTTGATCCCTTTTATTCAGTGTTTATTTCTACTGCAGACTCCCGTTGTCGAACTGAGTCATCAGCCCATTCGAACCGATTTTTAAGCGCATCTGCCGTATTGGCTTCCACACCGATCCCCAGTCATTCCAAAACGAAACCTCACCTAACCAAAGCATGTCCGTCAACTTTGGGACAGTTTGTTTATCAATACAGTCTCACAGGCCGAAAAACAAGCACACACTGTATTTAAAAATAAATTAAATGCAGATTTATTTTTATTTTTTAATAAAAAGAAATATGTCACGCACACACTCACACCGTCACTTGCTGGAATCGAATTCACGGTGTCGGTACACAAGACAGGCAAGAGCATCATTAGCGGACGCCTTTAACACGCACAAAAAAAGAATTTTTTTTAAAGCTCCAGCAAGTGGTCGAGTGACGCGCAAAAGTTGGGCGCGGCTTCCCAGCCTGCTGAACGTCTAAAAATACCCCCAAGAGGGGAAAATGGCAGAAGTTAAGTTGCCCATAACTCGGCAAATCGAGAGAGAAAATCCGCGAGAAAGTGGATCTTCTCCGATTAACGTGCACCTCCGAGACGTGGACGATTGTTTCATTTACGACCGTCACGGAACGCCCATCCCGTTCAAGAGTTTGTATCAAGATAGGAAGTCGATCATTATTTTTGTACGGGTAGGGGAAACTTGATTTATCAGCCATTATTTGGTAGTAGCGTTTAAATGGGTGTTTGAAAGTTGCCTTTAGTAACCCTGGGGCTTTCTGCTGAGATTTCCAACATATTTTAATTGTGCATAGGCGGAAAGGAAGCTGAACAGAATGCACAAGGTGACAGTTTATTTGTAAACAATGTGGTGGTTTTTAAGCTCTCCCAAAAATGTCCCTGCAGAATTTCTTATGTTACAGCTGTAAAGACTATGTGGATGATCTGAGCAAAGTACCCAAAGAGGTACTGGAGGTGAGTCCTTACTCCTAAATACTACTACTAATATTCATATAAATATAATAATGTAAAGAAAACATGGTGCAGGTTTTTTTTTCCATAAGTTCCTTGTTGTCTTAAAACTGTAAAAATGTGCCTGTCACGTGTTGTTAACAAAACACACCAAAAAGATGCCTCCTTCACACACCACATTTCTTGTCTAGTTGAAATGAGCTAAATGAGTATATAAGTGGCAGTTATGCAATAAAGATAATGTGTACAATCTGGATTTATAGCTACAAGTTACATAGATGCATCTTCTATTTAACAAAAAAAATAAAGACAAAATACTTAGTTATAAAGATTATTTTTAAAAATATATTTTTTTACAATCCTTTTTCTTTGTTGTTGCAGGATGCAAAGGTTGGTCTAGTTGTCATTGGCCAATCTGCTCATCATCACATACAAGTAAACACTTATTTTTATATATTTTTTAAGTACTGTGTTAATGTAGCACCCAGGCAGGTTTTGATTTCTCGTCCAGCCTTTCTGCTCACTAACAGGATACGCTCATGAGATCTACGTGGACCCCAAGAGGGTCATTTACCATAAGCTCGGAATGAAACGAGAAGAGAAGTTTACAGTCTCAGGTAAACTCAGTCAATGCAGGTTAATGCCACATTAATGCCGTGACTGAAGATCCTTTCATCTATGTGTGAAGCCCAACCGAGTCCTCATGTCAAGTCTGGTGTCTTCATGGGTCAAATGAAGAGTATCTGGAGAGCCATGACGAGTCCTGTATTCGATTTCCAGGGTGATCTTCATCAGCAAGGTGGTGCTATCATTGCTGGACCGGGTAAGATTTCCTCTCTCGAAGCAGTTCTGCAAGATTATCTGCAAATGTATTACACTCAACCCTACTTGGGTACTGTAGTACTTACGTTTTTGAAAGCCAACTCCTGTAGCTCACTCATGCGCAAAGATCTTTGCAGGTTCTCAATTGCACTTCTGTCATTTTGACATGAACCATCTGGACCACATGCCAATTAACTGGCTGCTGCAGCTCGCCGGAGTTCATCACACCCTGAACTTCAGCAAAGGAGCAAAGGTCATCCATGTGTAACAGGCTCACCTGCCCAAAGTGGAACCCTTTGCAACATGGAAGTTAGCAGTACTGTGATGAAAAAAAACATTCTGGCAGTACTCACCAATGTTCCAATCCCAACTTGGCCGCGAAATACCTGATTAAGTTGTACATGTCTTTGTGCCTCACTGCTGAATGAATGAATGAAAATATACAATATATACATGCTTGAGTGTTGAGTGCTATTGAGTGTTCACTCACATCAATAGGTCATTTAGTCGTCATGCATGTTTTAAGAATGTGGGAGGAAGCGAGAGAAAACGCACACAACCATGAGGATCAGGAGACTCCACGCAAACCCAACACAAACCGAGATTTGAACTTGAATCCTGATGACTGTGACGCAGACACGTTAACGGTGACATTGAAAAACAACAGATGATTCATTCATGAAGAAGAAAGTCGTTGAAGAACATGTAACAAAGTGAGATGGTCCAGTTTTGCTTATGGATGAAGAGTTGTGTTGGACTGACCAGACAACCATTATTCCTCAGACCACCAAAAGGCAATGTTGCGATGAAAAGGAGAAGTTAGGAATTATTTTATCAGAGCAAATGTGCTAATTTAGCGTTAACAGCTCCAGTGATAGATGATGGCTTGGTTCGGCATTTTTTTTCTTTACTCTCATCTCTCCAGTACAATATTTGAACGTGTCTCCATGCTGCACATATGGTACGGCAGATGACGTCACCGCCCTTCCAATGGTCACGGAGATAGGGCAGGCTTTATTCGAGCAGCAGGATCACTTCTCACACGCCGTGCAGGTTCGCCGACAGCACATTACACACCACGTCACATGCAGGGGGACTCTGGCTGCACAGAACCTGCCCCTGCTTAGTTTGCACGTCACCGCCACCAACAGAGGACAGGGGGCTTGCGCGCACATTTTGGGTGCACCGTGAACACGCAAATCCAGGGGAAAACGACAAAGCCGTGCAGGAGGAGGAATCTTCATCATGCCTGCAATGCTCCAGCCGTGAAGTCGACATGAAGCGCAAGAGCGAGAGGAGGCGAGCGGAATCGAGGAGGAAGAAGTGCTGCGCTGCCCATGACTGCTCAGAGGCGGAGCCAAACTCGGATATTTACATTGAGATTTCAGGTAACGGTGGTCGCACACGATCAACCCGGCCAACCGAGTTGGCAAATTGCAGCGTATATGCAAAATGGCCCTTTTAGAATGATGTGCTGTGATTTTTTTTTCTTGTCATGTGGCGACACCGTCCGCTCTGTTAATGCACTGCGCGTTTTGACTGCACCGTCGTAAACACCCACAATTATCATCGTCATCAAATTAGGTTCTCCACTGTTGTTTTGATATAGAAGCTTTCGAAAGGGTGACGTTTAACGACACAAATATTCTTGCACTGACGTCCTTCTTCCGTTTTGACCTGATATCATATGCAGCTAGATGTCGCGTCAGCGCGGAATCCTGCAGCTCGTGTTTGCCATTTTGGATGTGGAAAGTAACCCTTTGAAAGGCGTTTTATTTGCTGCTTGAATAGGTGACATCCATTTTAATCCCAGAAAAAATACTTCTGACATATATTGGTTGGGGTAAACACTCTTGACATTACAGAAATACACGTGACAGACTTTCTTCTATTTTATGAGTAAACATTAAGTCATTAGAATAACTTGTCTGTTCATGCCTGCATGATTGCAAAAAATACGACTATATGTATGAGACGCATATGCATATGATGTTAATGCAAATGACGCATTAGTTGTAGGGCAGATTGACACATCCAATATGGCAGACACGCTGACATATGAAGCAACGCGCAAACGTTAAAGGCCGGGTCTGGCAAAAGTGTATGTTTTTGACGATTACAGTTGGAAGAGGCGGTCGCCCAAGTGGCAGTGATTGGGCCTTGTTAGCTTTCTCGCAGCCTATGGCGTGTCACAAAAGGAAAACTTTAAACTCAAATGGGAGGGATTGATGGCACCTCCTCGAATAGTGTCAAGCATTAGATTTCTTTCGACCAATGGCGTTTCGTGGTGGCTGAGGGGCGGAGCCAGAGGGGCGAGTTCACTTTTAGCATAGTGCGCACTTTCTTCACATGAAACTCACCCATCGGAGACTTTTCTGAACGTCAGTATTGCAGTTTAAACACTGAACAACACGGGAACTTTGTTGCACGATTGTTCTTTTTTTCTTATTTGAGTATGTGCACGTTTTTGTGAGGAGAAATCGGGTTGTACCATGTTTAAAACATCTCGGTTCAACATGACCGCGGACGATGTGTCGTCTCTATGCGTTGAGCTTCTCAAGGGTAAGATTGCACGGCGGGGGGGGGTAAATCTAATTTAAGAAAGGGGAGACTGCAAAGCCAAAATGTAACCTTCTCTTTGCTTGTGCACGTTGTAGATCAATTATATTTCGCCATCCTTCATCAAAAAATCAAAAGCACGGCAGAACGACACTGCTTCTGCATAGACGAAGAGCTGGCATATGAGAAGTAAGTCAACAGTTTCATCCAATTAAACGTTTGCCTCTGTGCTTTATCTATTGCATGTACTTAAACAGTAACAAAGGTCATTGTAAATGGGCGGACCTCATCGCCTTTTTTTTTTCTTTTCATGCATTACAACAAAATCGCATTTTTTCCCCACATTTATTCAGCGATCTTTTTTTTTTTTTTATAAAAGTGGTATTCTTTGCATATTTACAGTTTACATTTTACAGCCCCCCCCCAAAAATGTATAATCTTTCAGAGATATCAAATAATTGGGCTTTTGACATTTTAATTAAAAGGGGGAGTGCTGAAATTCAGCACAAACTGTGCCCTGCCTAAGGGAGGACACAAGTGAAGGAAAAGTACATAAGTGTCGCAGAGGCTATCATTGAAATGATACTCATCATTCTAATGCTTCTAATCTTGTTCTCTTGCAGCTTTTACGCAGACTTTGGCCCCCTCAACCTGGCCATGTTGTATCGCTTTTCGTGCAAGCTGACAAAGAAGCTCAAGGTAATTAGGACACTAAGCGACAAACACTGGAACTTAAGCACATACTCAAGTCCAACAGTTTTTTTCCCCCATAATAAATAATGGAAAAAGAAATAATCAGATTTTGTGTTAAAAGTTTCAAACATCTGATCTATTTGTAATAAAAGCCTCTCATGTCATTAATTATGCAATTAAAATATTCTTGTCAGGTAAACAGATGGCCTCGTATGTCTCTTAATGTCTCCGCACAGTCCGTCACGCTTTCAAAGAAGAAGATTGTATTTTACACCTGTGGTGACCAGAAAAAGCAAGCCAATGCCGCCTACCTGATTGGCTCCTATGCAGTGAGTAGAAACTGCTTCTATGCATTATGTAAAAAAAATATTCTATTATTTCATGTGTGTATGCATAAATCTGTGTGTGCAGGTAATGTACCTTAACATGATGCCAGAGGAAGCCTACAGTCTCTTGGTGTCAAAGAACCGCACATATATTCCATTCAGGTAAAAGCAGTGGATTCAACTTCTGAAATATGATTATGGCTAGTGAGAGCATGGCACAATGCTGAATCACATGGAGAGAAATAAAATCAATTTTCAAAATGTTAAAAAAGAAGTAGAAATTTAAATGCTGCTTAAAATCGATTTTTTTAGAGATGCCTCATTTGGAACCTGCATGTACAATCTGAACATCCTGGATTGCCTGCGTGCTGTCCACAAGGTAAGCCTTTCTCGAAACTGCCCACAATTGCCGAGTCATGTTGCCGCTTATGAAATTATCTTCTACCAGGCCCTGCATTACGGCTGGCTCGACTTCTCCGACTTTGACGTGGAGGAATACGAGCACTATGAGAGGGCAGAAAATGGAGATCTGAACTGGATCATTCCAGGAAAGTTCCTCGCGTTTAGCGGGCCTCATCCCAAAACCAAAATTGAGAACGGCAAGTTCTAGTCCAGACTCTTTCCAAACGGTGTTACGTCTACCTCGCGCTCATGTCTCTTGCTTCTAACTTCAGGCTACCCTCTGCACGCACCTGAGGCCTACATCCCTTACTTTAGAAAACACAACGTCACTAGTGTCATCCGGCTCAACAAAAAAATGTATGATGCCAAGCGCTTCACCGACTCGGGCTTTGAACATCATGACCTCTTTTTTGTGGACGGGAGCACGCCCAATGACGCCATTGTCCGAAAGTTCCTAAATATTTGTGAGAACGCGGAGGGAGCCATTGCCGTCCACTGCAAAGGTAAAACCGCAATTAGGCTTACTGAAAAAATAATTGTGGATTGGAAGTCATCACCACAACTGTAATGTTGGATTTCAGCTGGACTGGGGCGAACTGGCACTCTGATTGGCTGTTACATGATGAAGCATTACTCCATGACAGCGGCAGAGGTCATTGCTTGGATTCGGATCTGCCGCCCGGGATCTATCATTGGACCTCAGCAGAATTTTGTTGAAGAGTAGGTGCAAAAAGTTAAATGAAATAAAATACCTGGTCTGGAAAAAACATATTTGGACACAATTAGGTTTTCCTCTTTTACAAGCACAGTCTTTTGTGTTTGACAAATGTGTTTAGGATTTTTCCAGACATTTTATTTTTTTTTTTTATGCCAGAAATTTGTGGCTTTTAAATTGACTGAAAACGCATTCCACCGTCACTGTGGCCTGTTTTTCCGTGTCATGAAAAGATGTCAATCTATTAGTCTCAACCGCGTTGGACTTTCTATTGCGCTTCAAGATGCAATTAATAAGCTATCATTTGAGTGCCAGTCAAAGTTTTTGACTAATTATTCATTTTAATCTTAATAGGTAATGTGTTGTACTGTTTTTTTTTTAGGAAGCAGAATAGTCTATGGGCGGAGGGAGATGTTTTCCGAGAGAAGATAAACGAAAAGAAGAATGGCAAACTGGCCGTTACCAGAATCCTCTCAGGAGTCGATGACATAACCATTAACGGAAGCAACAAGAACAGGACATCCAAGAAAGGAGAAATGGAATTGGTATGTTTTTGTAAATCATTTCTACTGTAATATTTGTTCCTGTATATAATTTTTGTTGTTGTCAAATCACCACAGTACAGTGACGACGAGGACCGGAACGGCTTGACACAGGGTGACAAACTGCGAGCACTGAAGAGCAAGAGGCAGGCCAGATCCTCAAGCTCATTATCGTAAGTATCCAAATAGACCTCCGCTCTCGAGTGCCATCTCAATCAACTCAAATGTGATTATTTTCCTATCAAAAATGTGACCCCCGCCCCTCCCTCAAGTGAGCGATGTTGCTGCCATGTTTGATTTAATTGGACGGGCACCCGAGGACGATATTAGATTTTGGGCACAATACTGTTTGCTACTTGATGAGCTATGGGGGCCCTGTAGTATTCTTGCAGTAGACCTCAGCTGGTTCTTTGGTGTAAATAGCATTTAGGGCTACAAGGAATGTACGCCACTCTATAATCTAGAAGTGGCAATTGCTAATATGTGAGGAAAGAGTGGCGTTAAATATAATGAGTGATTTGGGAAGGAATTTGTGTTGTTTAGTTAGGCAAGCACAGCTGTGTGGAAAGTAGGAGACCAAATGAGTGGATGGATGGGTTGATATATTCTACAAGGTAATCTTACATGTTAAGATGCAATAACTTGCATACTAGTAGCTGTGAAGTGGCACTTTAATTCGATACTTAGCAGGTGCTTAGAGTCACTGGCGGAGCTAGAGGGGGGACTTTAGGGGCACTAGCCAAGCCAGATAATTGACTTTTGGGTATTTTCTGATTTTAAATTAATTTCCTGCATATTTTCTCCCGTTCCTCAAAGGGAACATACAATGAATCTTTATCAGAAGAATTTTCAGGGGGGGTTGTAAGAAGAACTTCGATCTCCTTGCCCCCACTCCATGGTTGGCTTCCTACTGCCAAACTTCCCATGTGGCTGTGTTGTCCCTGTGCCAGGCAGGTGGTAGTGCTCTGCTGCGGCCTCTCAGCCGCACTCTGGCCAGTGAGTTGCCTGTCATTTCAAAGATAGCTGAGGGAGAATGGTGGTGTGGACAGGAATGAAATGGATGTGAGGTTTGAAGGAGGTAAGAGCACGTCACTTGCCGCGTTTAAAGCTAGATACTCCTGTTGAAATGGATGGCTGATTGAATTTTTCTTTCCTTTGGCTTTGCTGCGACATGGATGTGCTATAAGTACAGTAAATGCACCACATTTACTTCGGCCTCTCGTGGACTTGCTGTTCTGCTGTGCAATATTTGCTAACAGCTATCCATTGGACTGCAGCATAGCAAATTTCAAAGTTTGGCGCTCGGATTCCATTGATTAATGCTCCCGATGAAGATGAGCTATTAGTGAAGGCTTGTTCAATCAACTGTTGAGATTTTCCCCGATCCTTATTTTACCATAATGGATTCTAATTCCATTTAGCTATCAAGGAGTAGTAACGCCACATTGAAACAACGGTTATGTTGGTCAATTTTGATATTTTTGGTGAACGGTTCAATTCGGTTTTTTCTCAGGATGATTTTCTTGCGCTTTCAGCCCAGTTGTTTGTCAGCCATGCTGTCTAACTATTTAACGCCTCAACTGAGCGCTCACCATCTGGCTTCACTGTTTAACACTGAAGAGCATGTCATATCTCACTGCAAATAATGTAAAAGCACCTTTTCTGCCTTTTCCCCTCCATGCATGGCAACGGGCACGACATCCTCCGGACATGCACGCTCACACACTCCTCTAGATGTCTTCGATCTGTCTTTGTGTTTAATGGTCACTAAATGTTGGGCAGAGTTCACATGGCTTTAATGTCTGCTTTTTTCTTTTTCTTTTTTGCTTTAATTGAGACTGGATCAGTACGATCGTAGCGGAGCTTGGTTACTCGTGATAATCGCCTTTACGCACTTTATTAGGTATACCTTCAATATCAAGATGCTAATTCATCTCGATAGTGGGAGGTTATGCTGAATGAGTCACTAAATGTTATATTTTGTCGTTTGCCTTATTTTAATACCGTCTGGGGTTTTGTTCCTTTACAATGACGCTGTAAATTGTGTCAACTCAGCAATAATTGATTTTGCTAGCTGTTGTTAATCCATATAAAGAAGCTATCAGACACCGATGAAGCTAACCTTGAAAAAAAAACTGGCATCATTTGGTTTTGGTCGTTATGCTTTTCAGCCATAATAGCTAAAGAGGGTTGTTTTATTGATCCAGTCCCATTGTAAAAGCAGAGATTTGTAGACCTTGTGTTCCGCCCAGTCGTCTCTTGTCTCTCCTTCCTTTTTATTATTATTCCCTTCTTTTTTTTGTTTGCTCTTGATGGATTTGTCCTCCTTCTAGATGGCTGGTACTGGTAGCCATGCTGCTCTCCTCCCTGTGTAGCCTTGCCCTGTGGTGGATTGTGTATGGCTTCCCTTCTACCATCCTGCATTTCTGTATAGACGGGTTAGGATTTCTATGAGTTCCACCGGCCCGTGAACCCCCTCAAAAAATGTGCTGCCCCCCCATTCTGGATCAATCACTGAGAATGCTGTAAGTGAGCCCCATCTTTAACTGCCAAGCCAAATCAGATGTACAGTCATTGGAAAAAATATTTGACCAACATGTTTTCTTCAGTTTCTCATTCATTTTTATTCCAAGTGCCTTTAAAGGTGTATTTTGTGATTGTCAAGAGGAAAACCGAGAATGCCTAAAAGCAGTTTTTGGAAGTGTAATGAAATAATGTAAAATGGCTAAATATTAGCTCTTAAATGAATTCTTATGAGCTATTTTGTTAGCATTAAACGCTCTAGTTGAATATCAAGAGAGGCGCCTGTGTTTTTAGTGCAGAGCTTTTTTTTTTTCCATAGTTCCATTAACTGTGAATATCTTGTCTTCGGTCTTTCTGATGATTCAAGTTCCTCACCGTTAAGTGGTTAATTCAGACATTTTTACGTGATATTGCAGGCTTGACAACAATTACATGAGTAACTTTAATGTAAAGCGTTGTTCAGCGTCACATTATCCGCCTCCCCTACTAGCATTTTGCTTTGCTAATTTTTTGTCTAACGAGTGCAACATAAGTCTTAAGTCAAATCTGTATAGCTTCGACCACCTCTACATTTATGTCAATCATGTTTTCACAGGCAAGAAGAGAATAAGATTCACACAAGGTCAGCATCGCAGTCTCTCAAGTAAGGTTTGCTATCTATAGACAATTTCCCTATTACGCACCCACCAATCAACCAACTTTGGTCATTTATCTCCTTTGCAGCAGGGCCATCCTTCAGACCAGCGCACAGAGCTGTAAGACTGGCGCCAACTCGGTGGCTCTGTCAGACCACTCCGACACCAGAAAGAGGACCAGAACCTCACTGCCTGACAGTGGAATAGCATGCAGGTAGGAGACCAACGTGGCACTCAGAGTATAGTAGAGTTCAAGCACAGAGCCATCGATTAGTACAGTTTGGTTTGGTTTAGTACGGTACGTAGTTTTTCCGTAATCTGTCCAATTTATTCCTGCCATTCAGTCAACTGTGATTACGTTAGTAATTATGAAATGAATAACACTTTTTGTATTAAAATATGGAGGGTGTAATTTTTCCATAATAAAAGTCTCGGAATGCACCTTAGTCTCTTTGACCTACATTAATATAATAGTAAAGTCATAACCATAAATATTTGCATTAAGCAAGGACATGAAAAAGGGTAGTTTGGACAAAAAAAATTGCTGCGCTTTCTTTTCTTATGTAACATGTTTTCGTAACTGAAAACTTCCTTCAGGAGATAATACTAAAGGCAACAAATTGAACTTCCTACCAAACTGAACCAAACTGAAGCAGGACTGTGTTGTTACTGCCTAACATGTGGTGAAGAAGGCAACCCAGAGGCTATAGCCACTCATGAAGCCCAACTTAAAGACCTCCTCTCTCTGCCTATGTCGCAGCCCACTGATCGGCTCCCTAGACAACTTGCATGTAGTGGCCAACGACAGGGAACTGGTGTTTTGTGAGCCATGTGGCGGCCACAGAGATGCAGCCAGCGCGTGCACTCCCGTCAACTTAAACATGGCGCACTTGCAGGCAAGCTCCCCTCAGATCAACCCACATGAAGATTTATGGACAATGCATTTCCCTTGGACAAGCTCTCTTTCACACTAGTCAGGGGTTGGGTATTTTTGAGTCTTGAAATGATCTTTCCTGCCAAGTATCCGAGTCTTTCTGCACTTCCTTCCAATGGCACCGCTTGTTGCATGTCCTCCAAAGACGAGAGTTATTTGGAGTATGACTGGCTATAGCTTCCCTGGTTCCTTCGCTTGCCCGTTACTATCACTATTCTCCACAATGCTGTTTCTGCTCGTCTGGGGCATTCATCTCATTTTTTCCTCGCCTCTTTTGTGTTTCGCACACAACAGAGCCGCCGCCGCCGCCAGAGGACGTAAAGCTCGCCGTGCTTTGCAATCTGAGCAATTTTCTAAACTGTGGTATCTATCTATCTTTTGTTCATGTAATCTTATTATCTTTGTGATGTGAGACGGAAAATGATTTCAAGTGTTTTTCTCAGTCAGTTGAGTCTTTCTCTCTGTTCTTCACAGTCACTCCATACCTAAAGCCCGAGCTCCTTTACTCCGGTGAGCCTGTGGATGTGGAAACCCTGAAGACTGACTTTTGAGTGTTTTTTTTTTATTTTTTTTTTTACATTTTTACAACCAGCTTCAAGCGGTATGATTCTTCCTAAAATTACATGGTATTTAAGTGTTTAAAACTTTTATATTCAACACATGGTCGTAGAGATTTTTAACTGTTAATCCTCAGTGGCAGGCTGAAAGTCAAATAATTTTAATCATTTAGTTAAAGGGACAGTGTCAAGAATGTTTACAACTTTCAAAGTTCCATTTAAAATTCTACCCATTTCGATATGCAACAAAATATGTTCCGTCAACATGTAGTACATTTCTTGAATATAGTTGTAGTATGGGAATTACTAATTACATGGGTCACACCTTACGGTACAGGACGCTGATGACGTGTTGCCATATTTCTGCTCGGGATTCCCCAAGGAGACAATCACAAATTTGCTGGCTCAGTGACTACTGCATGGGTAACAAATGTAATGCACTGACTTGACCAAATTGGTGGTAGGCCTGCAAAGTGTCACTTTGGCAGTGTCGTGTGTGTGTGTGCGCTTCAAAATGCACAGGCTTTGAACTTGGGTCATTGTGTTCTATTAGTTCACCACTAGGTGGCAGAAACAAAACAATCTACACTGTCCCTTTAAATAGCTTGAATGTTCATGTTCATAATGCACATTTGTCGAGTCACAATACTATTATGCACTTGTGAGTTATTCAGTTGTATTTCATAACTGTAAATATTTACTTTAAAAAATGTGTAAATATTTTGTACTTACTGTTTTAATCAAAACCGTCCTACTGGGACGTATCCACTATATGAATACTGATTTTAAGCATATACTATATGATCTTTTTTTTTTTTTAAGTAAAAAAAAGTAATTATCCCTGTGTTTCCTCTTCATTTATATATCTGAACAAACATACTGCTATAAACTGCTGTTTATTTTGTGGTTTTGCTGATGAACATTTTGTAAGGGGGAGCAAATTACAACCAAGTGAAACCGACCCAACCCAATCTTTGATACTGCATATATTTAAAAAAAAAAAAAAAAAAACATCTGTAATCTTTGCAAAATAATTTAAGCTCAGTGCCATCGGTGACTAGAAACAAAATCCCAGAAGAATAGAACACCAAACCTTGAGAACAGCAGATCCATGAAAGCTTGTATCCTCATTGGCCAATGTTTAAGTGCAACCCATTTCCCCACACCAGCAACATGAGGCGTGAACTTGTTCATCTGCCTGCTGATAATTCTGGGAAATCTTCTGGGTTGTCAGGGTCTGGAGCCACTTCACCCACCTGTGAACAAGCAGCACAACTGTCAGGCATCAGTTGACCCAAAAAAAAAAAAAAAAAAAAATTCAAACTAATATTTTGTTTACACAAAGCGAGGAAATATGCAATTCATTGCTTACCTTCTCCAGTGTGGCTTGGTCTCTCTCAGAGTAACTGGACAGGCCTCCACGGGCCCCCCTGCCTCTACCCCCTCGAGGCGGGCGTCCCAGACTACCAAAGTTGATGTCCAGAAGGGAGGTGATGTCATTCACAGATCGGCGTAGGAACGTTCCTTCATCCTCCATTCCTTCTACATGCCCCTTTAGATGCTGAAGATTGGATTGTAAATAACACCTAGCTGATTAAATGGTCACGCACACAGCAGGGTTTGACCTCTGCCTTGTTGGCCGCCACGTATTACGATCAACTTAAATGAACGGACGGTGGCTGTAGTGGAGGCATTGTTTGAGCAGCAGATGCCTGCCTGAAATTTTATGGAGTAGATACTACAGTTATGCTTTTATCCTTCATTGTCTCTTAAAATAAAGTTCTAGCGATGCATCTTTGGGCTGATGCAAACTTGGATTTTTTTAGCCATGGAGTGTCTGCCTGAAATGGAGTATTTGCAGACTCACCTCCACATGTTTGGACTTGTGGATGACTTTGGCCTTTGATGGAATCTTGTTGTCTGGTTTGCGGATATTAAACTCTGCCTTTGGCCGACTGACCTCCTGCAAGGCCTTCCATTCATCAAGAGTCATCTCCACGGCAACCTGAACCAACATTTCTTCTTCCCCCTCTGGCACTGCACTAGTGGGAGAAAAATGTTTTACAGCAACTTTCACACTGAGGGGAAACAGGTTAACAATGAAACATGCTTTTCAAAAAAAGGAAAAAAAATCCATCAATATTTTCATCTTAGATCAGTCAGGACCGCTTACATGTTTTGGTTCTCTTCCACTGGTGCTTGAGGCTCCTCAGAATGTACTTGAGCATCAGGCATCACATCCATTAACTCGCTTCAAGAACAAAAACTGTTGTAACTTAAATTTGGCAATACAACTGTTGTGGACAGCCAGTCTGACACACACATACCCGGCTGGTTCTTCAACACAACCCCAATTCCAGGGACCTCTGCCACCGCGCTTCTCATCAGGTGAGATGCCGCTACAGTGAGAGTGGCAACAATAAAAGTGCTCTTAAAAATCAAACGTGGAAATTAAAAAAAAAAAAAAAAAGACTTACGTTCCATTGTGTCGGTCATATTCTCTTTTGCCCCTCAGGACAAAATAATCAGAGTTCCTTGTGTATCCTCCTCTCCCACCTCTGCCACCTCTGCCTCCCCCTCGACTCTTGAAGTCGGTATCCCGATTGTTGGAAGGCCTTTGCCAAAATTACAGTGTTACTTTACCATTGCTCAGATTAAGTACAGTTCAATTATATTTAACTTTAACCGTTTCGTAACCATTTTAATCATTTAATTTATGCACACAATATTCAATTGAATCAGTTTAGTGACTTGCTTCTCCTGTATTTAAGCAGAGTGTACTTGTTCAATATGCAGTATCTTAAAATAAAAATATTCAGATAATTACTCAAAACATTGATTTAAGCGGCATTTGGTATAAAAGGTTGTGCATAATTGCTGAATGATTGGTAACTAAACATTTGAAAACATACTTTGCGACAGAGAATTCCTGTGGATACACAGCTGGGTTGGCCCTACGCTCCCCACAGACGGCCATCTTGGAGCCTCTTTTTCCCTCTGCTCTGTCATCCCTTCTGTCACGAGCTGTCTGTTTGCAAACTAGGGGGGGAAGCCATTAAAAAAACAGATTGACATGCACACATATACAGTACATATAAGTGATTGCAACCAACGGGATAAGGTTGGCCTTGCTGTCATACTCTCACCTTGTGTTTATTCAATGATGAGGTGATACACATTTATATAGCCATAACAGCTCGTCTATGATGAGGAAAATGTGTGACGGATCTGGTTAAAACCATATAGGTAATAAAACATTATTTGCTTGACCCTTTAACGTGACAGCGCTCAGAGGACAAGCTTTGGACACTTTGGATGTATCGGTGCTTTTTTTGGACTATCAAAACAACACTGGCCTGGAAAAGCCTGCCAGCATTCACAATCAGCAGCTGACAAAGCAAAGTGACCAGTAACTCTTGGCAGTGGGTTCCAGTCTAGAAATGAATTTGTTCTGTGGCACAATGAGGAGATGGCATTGTTTGTCGACAGTCACGTACCTGCATCAGGTTCTGGAAGGGCTGTTTTAATAATGGGCATGCGTCTGTCCCTCTGGGATTCTTTCTGGCCAGATTTCTTCTGCTTGGCTTTTTGTTCATCCTCCTCCTTCTTTTTCTTCCTCTTTCTCTCCTGTTCGCGCTCCACCTCGCTTATTAAGTCCAAAGGGTCGCTGTCGTCGTCGGGAAGATTCCCGAACCTGTTGGCCACAACGCAGCCGTAGACGTCCGGCAACATCTTAATCTAGAGGGGGAATTCGCGTCGTCAACTTTCATTAATTATTCAATTTAACAAAAACAAACACACACATAAAACAAACAAACCAAAAAGCACACAAACCAGTTTCCCCCCTTCACTGGTGACGGTCAAACTTCTACTGAGCTTCGAACGAGAGCGCGACCAGCTCTATCCAATTTTATGAATATTTTGCACCTGCGGTAAACTCAGTCACGCCCCCTCATGAATATCCATGTCGTCGATTTGGGATGACGTCACCAGCTTTTTTTAAATAATGAAGCGAAATATTTTTTCCGTCCAAACATTCGTTAATCCATAATCATTTATTTAACAATTATGTATCAATTATTATTATTATTCATTAATGCGATTAATATGTTCTCATTTGCAATGCCGACCTGAATCACCTAAAGCCCACAGTAATACCTATTTAAAAAGTATGCGCGTGATGTGCAGGTTATACTTTACAAATCATACAGATTTTAGCAAGAACCATGAAATTTGACACATGATTTGTTTTCGTAGCTTGTAGATGCGGTCATGCAGACCTCAAAGAAGACTCTTTCATCTCTCTCATCTACAAACAGTTTGTGTGAAGGAAGCCACGACATAAATACGTCTTGATTTTAGAATATTTTGTCTGGTTATTTATTCTTATTTTGGTATTTACGTTTTGATTTGTGTACGGTAGTGCACACGGTACACAGTGGGTCCTTTGTTCTGAAAATTTCCGGTTTAAAATGATTACGTAACACCGGGGGAGCCAACGCTTTAAACTGACCCCAAAACCAAAAACGTACTTGTGCGCGCGAAAAGGGCGCCATCTGCTCATCGGCGCTGTAAAATTAACCGCCTTTCACTCTCATTGGATCCACCCAAGGCGCGCGTACGGCGGCATCCGCTTCCTTGGCCAATCCGGATGGCCAAAATCACCCGCTGTTCAAACTTGATTGGACATAAGGTCTCGACCAATCACACCGCTGAGCGCCATAACTTCCTTGCTCCTGGCCTGCCATTCGCGAAGTCAGCGAGCTTGACTCGTCCTATTGGTAGCATTTGTCACATGGGTAGAATTTGCCGTAGCCGATTGGTGCATTTGCTGCTCGGGCGCGATTTTGCAACGCGGTGTAATCACTTGTGGGCGCAGACTACCAGACAGGACTCGCAACGACACAAGTCGTTATCGGTAGTTCGCAACTTTTGAGGATACCCGGTTGATAACAACGGAGTTATTTTTTCCGCCTACTGGAAATGAAGGACATATTTAGCCCGGATTGACACGGTGCGCCGTTTGTTTGTTTTTAAATAACTACTTTGAACTACTGGAGGGGGAAAAGAGCGCAGCCGTCCGTATTTTTCGCCATTTCGAGTAGTTTTGACTTGTAAACAATGACTGACAGCAAGCACCCTCACGTTATCTTTTGCAACGACTCACCCAAGAGGGCCCTGGTGTCCGTCATCAGGACCACCCCGATCAAGCCCCAGAAGGTGGAGGCCATGACTCCCGCGAGCCCGGGATTCAGCGACTTCATGGTTTACCCGTGGAAATGGGGGGAGAACGCCCACAATGTGACACTGAGCCCAGGCTCATTGAGCGGGGCTTCGTCTCCAGACGGGACGGCCGGAGACGGCGACGCGGCTTCTTCGCCGGACCAGAACAAGGTACGACATTCGGTCGTTCTCAAATAGCCGTTAATGACGCCACTGTTGAGTACGTAATAACATGTGCTAAGACAAAACATGATTTACAGTGACAGGGACGTTTAAATAAAATAAAATTGTTTAAATAGTAAAATACTCAAAGAAAACGCTCGCGAGTTTAGGTGTGCCTTGGTGGGTTTAAACCCCTTCCTGGTTTATGAAGCAGCTGCTCGCATCTATGACGTCTCGCCTGGCGCCAAAAAAGTAACCGGAAGTGAGTTCTGTTGGAACTCTCGCGATATTATGACCACGCGAGATGAAATCAGATTGGCAATTCGAGTGGACTTAGATGTTTTGATGTTTACTGTGATATTTTTTTATTTCTATTACATCGTAATGACGTCAAATATGCTGTGCATTTTGGCCAGATCACTGTTGAAAAAGATGATTGTCATTATACATTACATTTCACGACATCATACATTTGTAATCATTTTGAAATCTTAAAATAATTTTCGACCAGTAAATGAAACTGTGCAACAGCAGTAGTTTGGACTAAGTAAAGCTTCTGCAGCTATAATAAAAAACATAATTTAATACCTCTCTAACCTAATCTTTGATGAGCATTATCGTCTTTCCTCATATTTTTTAATAGTGCTCTTGAATTTGATTTCTATTTTGTGCTTTGTCTGAGTGCATGATTTTGATGTGTATATGTCGTTGCGGTCAGGATGGCATCCGCAGAGGGCGCCCTCGAGCCGACACTGTCCGGGAGCTAATCAGCGAGGGTGAGACGTCCTCCAGCCGCATCCGCTGCAACATCTGCAACCGGGTGTTCCCCAGGGAGAAGTCTCTCCAGGCCCATAAAAGAACACACACGGGTGAGTTATGGCAGCCAAAATGCATGCGTGAAGCCAATTTTGGAAGGCAGACGTTATTTGTTATATACATGTGAATGTATCATAAATCTAATTGACAACACTGACAGCCCTATGCTTATCCCCCTCCAGGTGAGCGACCATATTTGTGCGACTACCCTAACTGCAGCAAGGCATTCGTCCAGAGTGGTCAGCTGAAGACCCACCAGCGTCTCCACACTGGAGAGAAACCCTTTGTCTGCTCGGAGAAAGGTGCCCCTTTTTTTTGTGTGTGGGTGCTTTCCCAGTAGCCATATGCATGCACAGTCATTACTGCTGCTTTGATACTAGCTAATGTAAGCCTATTAACCGGACCATTCCTGCCTCACATCAACTTTGCGAACTTAAACACCTCCATTTATTTAATATGTCATTTCGTCATCAGAGTGCGGCAATCGATTCACGCACGCCAACCGTCACTGCCCTAAGCATCCATTCTCCCGCCTGAGGAGGGAGGAGCCAAAGGAGGGCACGGGCAAGGCGCAGTCTGTGGACAACAAGGCAGTAGCGGAGTGGCTGGCAAAGTAAGACAACCTCCGCTTGACAAATTATGCCTTCAAGGTGATGTTGTCAAATGCCGGTGGTTTTGTTCCTCTCAGGTACTGGCAGACCCGAGAGCAGCGGGCTCCCACCGCCTCCACCGCCAAGGCGCAGGGTAAAGTCAGAGCGCAGGACCAGGAGCAGCGAGACCCCATGGAGTTCCTCCAGTCAGACGAGGAGAACGACGAAGAGGAGGAGATGGCAGAGGACGAGAAGAGCTGCCAGGGGGGAGCCGTCAAGCGTCGCCTCCAGGAACAGCGGGAGCAGCGGGAGCGTCTCCATGGCGCTCTAGCGCTCATTGAGTTGGCCAACAATCTGTCCGCCTGAGCGCCTCCCCGTATTATTTTTGGCCAGCTCCAGTCTGCCTTCCTTACTTTAGTAGTGTGCTGTAGCTCGACCACCATCAATCAAGTACAGATCTACCTACTCATTTCTTGTTGGCTTTCAAGAATTGACCTGAGATTAGTGCTCACAAGCTCCCGCACAGCATCGGTCCCTCTCCACCCTAAGAAGGCACAAGCTAAAGCACCTTATTCAGCTTCCATTTATCCTTTTAGGCTGCTATTGTAGATGTAACTATATGAAGAATGTCGCTCTTCTTTTCGACCTTTTGAAGGCGATCAAAGAGCACTTGTTGTGTTTTTGTTTTGCACTTTGACGGTAATACGTTTCTAAAGGTATGTTTTCAAGCGAGTGACTGTAAATATGGTTGTAAGTTTTGCTAACAGCGGCCTCGTGGTGTCAAACGATGGGCAGGGTTGTTCTTTTGGAGATTAGGGCGGGGTTACCTTCTCGTGAGAGGGACAGGTGATCATTGCAAGCCTAATCCACTTTTCACAGCGTTGTTTCCTCTCACCGCATTGGATCTGCGCCCCCATCGAGCGCATGCACTTCAAATAGTTTTCCACCAAGCAGTGTAGTAAAGGGAAACGTTTTTTTAAAGACATTTTGTTTGGATGCGGTACTTTAAACCCCAATGAGGCTTGTCATTCCACTGCATGCTGTTGTCCACTGTATTTAATTTTTTTTTTAATTATTCCCTCATTCAACTCATCACATTTAAGAGGACAAATGGACAGCAACGTCAAGTGGCGCCCTCAACCACTGCTTGGTAGAAATCCGGTTTACCAAAAGGCAGTGGTGCGGCATCGAAAGGGTAGAGGTTGCACATCCCTTGATCAGGGTTTAGTTTCTCAAACTGTGCTGCTTGATGGAAAACAAGGGTCAGGATATTATATTTTACTTTTTGTCATCTTTTATATTAAAAGACAGCAAATTGGTTCAAAGAGGTTAATTGAATATCAGCGCTGACATCCAGATGATACCTTTTTGGGATAGTTTGGTCAGTATTTAAAGGATACATAAAGCACTTGTGTTGTAAAATATATGTTGGATTATGCTTGCAATGTTGAGGATAACTTTGGGATAAACGTCTCCTGTTTGTCTCGCATTTTTGTAGTGCTTGCTGGGTTTTGTATGTCTTAAGCTACACTACACAAAAAACACTGTACCAAATTTTGTCATAGCCCTACTTAAGCTTTTACGGTATATTTTTAGAAGGAAACCTGCCGCCAAACCTGTTTGAAATTTTTATTATTGGATTCGGAAATGTCCTGTGAGGTGAAACTGGAAATCGTTAATGTTAAAAGTCACCAAATGTTTATTGTACCCGATTATAGCCTGTTCTGAAGCGTTTCTAACCCATAGTCGTTTTTTTGTGTGTGTTTTGAAAAAATGATGGCATTTAATATATACAGATTGTTAGAATAATATTGATTATGCGCAATTTACCAACAGTTTGGATGTGGAATTCTAGTATCATTTTCTTTCATATGTTAACATACTCCTGACAGTCTTGTATAGAGTGATTCTTGCTTGCTTGTTGCAAAAATCTCGGGCTTCTCCTAACAAGCTATACACTCATAACTTTTTTGGTTTTCAATAAACATTCACATCTCCTGACACGGCCGTTTTGTGGGTGTGTTTGTGTGCTATTCACTTTATATTTTCATAATAAATAAACGTCATTCAAATATAAAAGAAAACAGCACCTCTGAGTGGCAGATAATGGTATAGCATCCGTTTTCTGGTCCTTCCGGATGGTTTGCCTGTAAATATCAAATTGCAAGGTAAAAATTCTCAAAAGCCTAGAGAAATAATGAGTCAGACTGGTTTAACGCCATACCAAGTGTGTTTCGTAACTACAGCTCTCATAGCTTTATATTTAACTTTAATAGAATTGGGAGAACACAACAAATGCAAAGGCCAAGAGAACACATGGTGTCCATCCACATTGATGCCGATAAAAACTCGTGCCACATTCTGACGGAAATGAGGAGAATTTTTTTTAGAAGTGGGAATGTGAATGAACATGTGGCAAGTTATTAAATTTACAAAAAAGGAAGCATTGTTCACCTACTCATTATCCAACACCAGATGCATGATGAGCTCATATTGTGTTCATTAAATACATCATCAATGTGTTCTTCTGGTGGAGGGTGCAGAATTAGAATGATAGCACAGGACTGTAAAAAAAAAAAACATCATTATACATGTAGAAGAATTTTTTTTGTCAGTTTAATGTTACCTCAGTGGCACAATTTTTGCTTGGTGCAAACCCAGCACTTAAGAGATCATTGATCAAGAAGACTATGTGACCTTCGGTCCGAACTGCGACAGAAACATTCTGCCACTTTTTTTTCATTTGAAAAAACTTGTTTTCAGACTCAGTTTACCTTGTCCCTATCATGCCTCCGAGGACAATGATCACAAGGCTGAACATGAGTCATTTGGGAAATATTATTCGGAGAAATAATAGATGTCATGTTTTCTTGTGATGTCACACTACAAAGGATTTGGTTCATATGACCTTCAGGTCATTAGCAGGTGCCCTAAGCACCTAGAATATTTAAGTGGGCTGAGGTTGTACATATTTGCTCCTTTTTAATCTGTCAATTTTAAATTAATATTTGAAACCAATTTTACAACTGTTTTCACTCGTGGCTTTTCCCTGATGTAATAAGGGTTCACTATAAACAGGGGAAAAGCTGCTAGTGACTCATCATAAGATATTTAAATGTAAGAAATTATTTTTATTTTCATGTTTCAAGTTGATCAACAAAATGTAGTCAAATACTACACGCCTGATATTCAATACAACATGGCTGACATTATTTGTCGGTGAAATGATTCCCGGAATGAGTTTGGCTTCATAAAAATAGAAATGAGACAAGTGACACACACACACACCCAAAAAAAAAAAAGTACCATAAGCCCCAGGCGAATTGATCAGGAGCAGTCATGATTAGGAATGTACCAAAACCGCAAGTCAAAGTCAGATGCTCACGGCGCTGATCAGCGTGCTTTTCCCAGCATCATCTGCTGGATCTTCTGAACCCTGTTCAGATCTTTCTCCATGCTGGGGTCAGCACAAATGGGCTTTTTCCAGGCCCCCACGTACATGCTGTGGAGCCATAAAGAAATAAAGATATTCATAATAGAATACAGCATCAACACACTTACACAGTCATGGCGGAGCTTACACGAGAGCGTCGATGTCACAAGGTCCGGTGCTGTCCTGCAAGTACCACGAGTGGACCTTCATGAGTACTGGCTTGGGGATGGTCTTTCTGGTTTTCACACAGCATTTAATGATGCCACCTATAATGGAAGGACAAATGAATTGCATTCAATCTGATTTATTGTTAACATTGGCTAGATTTGTGTGAAAAATATAAATCAATCATTTCATTGCACCACTATCATCACTTTGATGTAAGACATTGAATATTGGACTCAAATTGGTCACTTTATTAAAGTGGTACAATTTAATGAAAGTAATTCAAAAGTTGATTGACTGTCAGAGTTATCAATTTGATTATGTTTATTATTGTAAATAGTCAGTTCTCTTTTTATAGTCAAAATAGCCCATACAAATATATATGTTAGCGACTATCAAATATCTGCGAGCCATTAATAGACCTCACAATTAGGTTCTTGAATTATGACAACTAATTGACTACACCAAATTTGTTAAGCCCACTGTATTTCTTAATTTTGCTAATTTATTTTAACGTTGACAAAAGCAAATGTTTTTAATTTCCCCTACTATTCCATGGGAATATGGTGTTTACCTTCAGTAGAGTGGATGGCCAAAGCAACGAGGCACAAAGTCACAACAATCGTTTTCAGCTCCATGATGGCAACAAACGACGGGTGAAGAAAACACGCTCTTCCCCTCTTTATATATATATCCACATTGCCTGCGTACCTGCCCACATACAGCGGCGGGGGAACACTCAAACAGGCTCTGACAAGTTGCAGCTTAATTGATGAACGGTTTCACATTCACAGCATTCTTATAAATTGGCAAGAAGGTGAGCTGTATCCAAAACCCTGCCAGAAATTAATGTTTATACATGATCACGATCGTATCTGAAAATAAATATATGCTTGTAAGCGGTCTGGAAGATGAATGAATGAACTTCACCTCTCCAGCAAGCAGTGTACTTTTGACCTCTGTTTAGTCTGCAGCAAGACTTAAACCAATCAACTAGCATGCCTGGTCCCCAAAGTTGAGTCTTTCACGCACGAACTCGACCAGTTTAAACCAGGTTTGCCTTTGAAGCAACCATTGTGCAAGGATTTTTGGACTCAGGTCAAATGCAGTTACTCTCGGCAATAAAGTCTTTTGGAACGTTTACCAGCTGCCAGTCAGCGGCATAAAAGCCGGTTATGTGAATTAGTGTACTCTGAGTGGCTCTGATTCAATAATTTAACTGACAAAATCCAACAGGCGCTGCATTGTAATGGAGCTGGAATGGACACAAAACACACGCACGCACACTTTCACCCGTGAACATGCTGAAACGCATCTGCGAGCAGATGTTCATTATTCACATCCTTTTAGAAGAAACAGAATCTTAAGATTTATTCGCATTCATATATCCACTTTTCTGTAGTGCTTGTTTTTGTTACAGTCTGGAGCCTTTCCAATGAGCTTTCTGGGAATTTATAATAAGACAAATATTCTTTTTTTTTTTTTAACATACTCTATACTGTTTTATTCCATTTTCACTCAAAAGTCACATACACGTACTTGGTCAAGCATTGTTGTTTAACTTACTATGGCATCTTATTTAATTGCATTTTTGTTTGACTACTATGCATGATCAGAAACCTGAAGACTGGGGTGCACTGGGAGTAAAATTAATTTACAATATGTGCATCGTTTTATACATTAATAAACACAGTGGCAAATCTCAAATGCACATAATTTATTGATTATTTCAAAGAGTGACGGAAGGGCATTCATTTTCTTCACTCAGAGAGTACAAGGCGTCATAACACTATTTGTGTTACATTAATTAGAAGTGATTGTCACTTAAGTAATCGATCCTCAAACACCCCCTATCTGGTTTCACTTATTTAGGCTCAAAATGATTTATTTACTCCAAATAATGATTATCTCTTTTTGCCTGTGGCTTATAGTGACAAGCACAGCAATTCTGTGCTCTTCCACTAGATGGCGGAAACTGAGGTAAGATCATCAATATTTCATCTTTTTGTTTCTTTCCTTGAAGTTTTTCAAATGTAAAATATGTGCACTTGGCTTAATTAAACGCAGACTTAAGTGAGTGTATGTTTCAGGTTGGGAGTCTCAAAGGCATTTAAGTGAGTAAGAGTGACAACAGCGTTTTAGTACTCAGTCTGTCCCCTGGTAGCTACATGGAGAAGGCGCATGAGCAGCTCTGCAGGTGAGCTCCCTGCAGAGGTTTGGGCAGGATTCTCCAACTCAACCTCTCCCAGGCAGGAGGAGTCCACAGCACAGCTCTCTGCAAGGGAAACCCAAAACCAGTTCAAACAAGTGAACACACGTACAGTCGCTGACATTTTATGCTGGAAAATGAGTGGATGGAGATTGAGTTATCACCAGAGTTACAGCAGAATCCCGAAGCGGCGCAGTGGCCCCCCTCATGTCCGCAGGGTCGCCCGCCAGCTTGGCAGGGGGTAAGCAGGTAGTTCTCCTCCACGCAGTGAGTCGTTTCCGGGGAGCCCAGAAGGCAGCCAAAGTCGTCTATGCAGCAGATGTTGGGGCCATAGCAGCGGCCTCTTTCCCCTGGGCCGCATGACATGCACTGCAAGGCACAAATATTAATTTTAAAGTGCCACAGAACTAGAGTGGGGTAACTCCATTGGTGTCATTTTGAAGTTAAAGTCCGTCAACTCAAATTAGTACTTTGTTTGCTCATTAGGATTAAAAGAAAAACTCCTAATCGTGTTGATAGTTCTTATCCTCCAATCTGATACGGTACATCATAATGTTAAAACTATAAAGATCTGCAAAATAATGAAACACATTTCAGTACTGTATTGTAAATCAAGTTTAAACAAATGTTTTTTGCAATGTTATAACGAAATATCATATATTGCAACATTATTTTTATTGAAGTTAATGTACTCCATATTCGTATTCGTAATATTAATATTTTAATTATTAATTTTTTTAAATTAAATGTTTCTAAAAATAAAGAGCATGACAGTGTTTTTTTCACGTTATAATTAATTTTAATGCAACATTTGGTAAGTAACAAATAACCTTGATATAGATTTGAATATTTTTTAAAATTCATTAATTAATTTGTTATATTAGAAAAATATTAATCTATGAGAAAATTCCTTTTTGCATTCTGCGGGTGCCAATGACTAACATATTTTAGAAAAGTAAATGATATTGTTGTTCATTTATTACATTTTTAAATTATATTCGGCAAATATAAAATATGAGGATTTTAAAAATCAAAAAACGTCACATATATAATGTACAGTACCCAAATGTATGTCTATTTTGGAATTTTATTAAAAATATATAGTATAAGAAAGAAGAAAGATGTTGCCCACCTGTCGGAGTGCAGTCTCAGCCAAGGCACGCTTGCCTCCCCGGGGGCAGTTCTGGATGTAGCAGGCGGAGGAGAGTGCGGTGGAGAAGGCGAGGAGTCCCAGGACGCACAGGGGGAGCACGGAGGAGCGAGCCATTGCTGCTGATCGATCAATGCTGAGCTTTCGTTTGCTGCGGGCTGCTTCACCGCCCGCTACCTCGCTTTTAAGTGCTTGATTGACACTTGTACGTGACGTCACAGGCGCACCAAAGAGGTCGAGGCGAATGTGTTTGCGCATCACTTATCCGCACCAACGGCAACAAATGTTTTTGTCTGTATTCCACATGCGACAATAATCAGGCTGCTGGCAAAAGGACAAACTGTAAAAAAGAAACAAGTCCAAAAAGGCAAACCTTTAACACAATTAATCAAGCGTTTGTCAGCCATTATTGAGCACTTCGTGCTCGAGCAGTCCAATCAACATCTAAAACTACTTATGGCGCAACCTCAAGGTTACTTTGATTAACCTTCTTTGCTTTGTTTTTATGATTCGATGATCCAAACAAAATTAGCATTTTAAATCCACTTGTGTTGCATGTGCTGCATTTTCGCTCACCTATTAGATGTTGTCTTGCTTATTAGCAGTTAAGTGCATTTATTTATATCATCGGGGTAAGGAGTAAAAGTAGTGACATGCTTCAAATGTAGGGAGTAAAATTTAAAGGTATTAAAAAAAGTCAAGTACATATACCTAAAAATTATTTCACAGGACATCAGAGGCATCTATACTTTATCCTCTGCAAAGAGCAACTTATACTGTATAACTGTTTGCACCTACTGTATGTTATTGTTATACTTTTATATTACACTGCCTTAAATGTGGACAAGCTGCAAATACCAAAATCAAGAATTGTGACATAGGGGTCTCACCATACCAACTTGTTTTCTCCAGTCAGCTCAGACAGGCTCCAGCTCACCCTAATGACGACATGCACTGTATAAAATATAAAAAGGTTGAATATTTATTTACTACACTGAACAAAAGAAAGCTCAGGTTATTATTAGTGTTCTTATAAGACAACATTTTGCATGCAGCTCTCCAAGAGCGGATGCAAGATCACAACCTTGATTATACTTGATGTTGTCATGGAGACCAACATGTTTGTCAACGTGGTTGTAATATATAAGTCTTTTGTGACTTTGCATCTTTTTGCACGCTCGGTGGCAGCTCTGAAGAAGGACAGACGTTGGAATACCTGTGGAGTGGTTGTCAGCACACAACTCTGGCTAAAATCATTAGATCTTAAAATTGGGTTTAATTTCTGCAATTGACCTAAATTGCGCATTTATTTTTCCAACTGTCCAAAATAGCAGTTGAAATGTCCAATTGAGGATGTGCGGCACGAGAAGGTTAACGTCTTGTGAAGCCTCAGCCTCCGTGCTTCCGTCTTTGTGCATTTAGACCCTGGTGACGCTTCACTATCCTCAAGCCCCTTTGTGTGTCCACAAGGTGCCTGAACCAAGGTTGCAGTGTTCAATGAATAGATGAGAAAAAGGGAGAGAAGAGGACAATCTTCTATTTCTTTTTTTTTTTTTTCTGCCTAAACAGTTTTACGCAATACTTCTTGACGTCCTCTGTATGCCCGAGAACGTAGCGATGAACAAGGACAAACACCGTTTCCGAGCCTCCGCCTTGGGAACAGATTGTTTCCTTGTACTGTCTCCGGGCAGGCTAGTGATGCACGCGGAGGATGTCGCTGCGAGACGAGGGAGTTCGGCAGGTTGCGCACAGGAAGCGGGCGGAGGATGTCATGGTGGTGATGGAGTTGAGCGCAGGTGCCGAGTTACTTTGGAGGCAGGGGCGGCACAGCAAGTGGCCGCAGAGCAGCCGGTAAACTGGTGATGCCGGCATTGAGTATGGGGAGAGCGCGCAGGAACAAGATGAGCACGTCCTCTCGCCTGGGAAAGGGGAAAAAAAAAAGAAGTGAAGGGTTTCCACAAACTGAGGTGGTACTGTAGAATCCATATTAAAATTCTGCTAGTGGTGTATAAATCACAGAATGGTTTTGCTCCTGAATACATTAAAAAATGCAAAGTGAATATAAAGCTGACAGAGCTTTGATCAATTAGCCGATCCCCCGTTTCAAAGCAAACATGGTGAAGAGGCATTTTGCTATTATGCCGACACCTGTTGTGATTGTCTTGGTCCTTTGTTGTGAAACCGAAATGATGTGACTGTGATTGTCTTGATGTTTTTTCATTTTTCCAGTGCCCACCTGCAGCAGTAGCCTGACGTAGAGTTGAGGCCTCCACTGACCCGGTGAGAGGAGCGGCAGTCCCCCGCGTGGATAAGTTTGACGTAAAGGAGGGTCTCCCCTTTAAGACGGCTATGAGGGCATCGTCCAGGCTGGCTGACAGATGTTGCTCATGCGAGCCACCGCTGCTTGGCCCTGAGGAAGACAAGACACAGCAAGGATGGAAGTATCGCAATAGCTATTTTTTGCATTTATTTTTTGTTTGTTCATAATGGCCCACTTATTTTCCAGATGTTTGATGCTGGTATGACTCACCTGGTGTTGTGTGAGTTCTTGGTTGTTTCGCTTGAGGTAGAAGCTGTGGCACATCTGCCTCTGATCCACTCAGGTGTCGTTTCTTCCCGCTGTTAAGATTTAGCGCTGTGTTTTTGTTGCAAAGCTTCGAGTCGCATGGAATGTTTACAGAATCTGACGACTGTCCCGTTACGTTGTCCTCTATTATATTTGCCGCCAAGGAGCCAATCAACCTGGAGGCGTTTGGCTTTTCTGACTCCCCACTTCTCCCTGTCATCCCGTCCCTCCTCGCGCCGCCGTTCTGCAGGACGAAGTGGTCGATTCGTCTTTTCAGCTGAGGATTGGGGAGTGGCTGGGAGGTGGCGGTGAAGGGGACGCCGGTGAAGGGGTCGCTCGTTGGTCTCCCCCACGAGGCTTCCCGTTTCTGGTGCTCCTCCAAGGTGGTGCTGTCCACTGACACGCCGCTTGGAAGCAGCATGGGAAGCGACATTACTTCCTGGGTGATAGGGTCAAGGAACTCCTCTGGGATTGAATTGAGACATTCTGCGCTAGGATCAGAAGTGAAGCACAAAGTAAAGTCAAATTGTAGTGATTTATTTTCTACCAATAATTAAAGCAAGCTTAAGACCTTTTTTTTTTTTTTAATCAAGCATGGTATTAATATAAGCTAGGATGATTGCTCAGTATAAAGGCAGCATATTTACCTTGGTGTGCCTGAGCAGGACTGCTTAATTTGATTGACAGTTGCTTTGACATGGCCACATCGTGACCTTTGACTGGCTTTGTGAGCGTGCTCAATCTTCTCAACTTCCTCTGGGGAGCAGCAACGAGCCGGCAGCCCCCAAACCGCCAAAGCCTTGAGACCCAGAGCGGATGCCGAGCCGCCGAAAGGCAGTGTCACGCGGAGCTGCGTGACGGAAGTCAAGGAAAGGTGTCCTCGGCTCCACAGTTCTTCTTGCCGACTGTCGCTGGGGCGAGGAGGAGGCGGACACACAAAGGGGGGCCGCAGGTGAAAAGGAGGACGGGAGAAACTAACTTTGGTTTCGTCCTTGAGCTCACAACGGCCTACCAGTTTAAAGTCTTGCTCAAAACTGCCTGATTGAGTCTGAGGCCTTTGCTGAGACACATCTGAAGCCTTCCCACTCCACTTTTGAGCCTGGAGAGTCCACTGATGGCCATTCGACTGACGAGCTTGACGTGGTTCTTCTTGCTTTCTGCTCTTCTGCTCCTCCCGGAGGCCATTTTTAAACTGATCCTGGCCAAAATTCGGAGGAGGAAGCAGATCAGAGCTGGTGCTGATCTCCAATCTCTTGCTGCACTGTCCTCGGTCCATGCCCCAAGGCCATAGCTCTACATCTACTCTGCACAGCTCCACCCGGAAGCCGAACCTTAACGTTACCTGTTGAACGTTGACAGTTGAACAAAAATACACCTCTGAACTAAGCAACATCTTACCTGCACAGGAGGACGTAAAAAGTACTCCAGCTTGAAGCCCCGCCTTTGCACAGTAGGATCCGCTGATATAAGGTTTGTGACATCGTAACCATCTGCACACAACTGCAGAGGGACACAAAAGAAACGATCAGAAACTGGAAAACAATAAAAGCAAGCCAATGCGACTGGAAAGACATATTAGAACTTAATTTTAGGAAACAAGTCACCTCCAAAAAAAGCTTTTTTGCACTAAAATCAATTTATATAGAGGCATTTGTATAAAAACATGTACCACATTGAAATCCATGTGTCCGTTGCCCTCGGATAAACTACTCGGCAAGACAAGGGTGCATTCAATTCAAAGCATTGAAGACCTTTGAACTTGAGAGGCGCGCCCAAGGATGAGGTGAAAAATTATTTGAAATGAATTTAAGCAGAAGCTGCGTGTGTATAGAAAATGCATCTTTTCTTATATGACAAAACGACAATAAAAGAGCATAAGGCCAACGATGATTCAGGCTCCCACACACCACTGTGACCCTCGGTGGCTTTATTTTCAAGCCTTTTGTCCCCCACTGTTCAGTTTTTTTTCCCTCTTTCCAAGTCTTTCACATTTCATCTAACCTTTCACAAGACACGCTGAATGAGCGTAGAGACGATAACATAATTTTGGTCCTGTATTCAGAGTCTAACTGCATGAAGTAAGAGTTGTGAATTGAGGCATAATTACAATGGATGGTAAGAATGACTATTAAACTTTTGGTCTGAAAGAGGATTTCCCCCAAAAAGTCACACTCTAATTAAACACGTTTCATGTGCCCTGATGCAATTTCTATTGTGATTTGGCACAAAAGACAATCTTCCATGATGAATAGGTGGATAATACCTTATTGCAATTTATGCTCGTATTGAAGTGTGGCAGGCAAAGATTGACAACCATGTTTTCCAACCTGAGAGGAAAAAACACATTCCAATTCAGATACATACAAGGAACTCCAATAGGTCAAGGAAGAAGCACAATTAAAAAGCTCAACAACATAATGACAAATGAAACTGCAACTTCTGTAACTGTCTCACTTTTCATTAACGCAGGTCAAGGTAACATCAATGCACAAAGACGTTCAGATAACAAATAAGGAGCGATAATCCAGTAAAGTCGCGTTTATATGTGCATTTGATTGAATGTGTCATCGAGCAATTGTTGTCGATTGCCGCCAAAAGAAAATATAATTTGCGCAAGCGATATAACAATATACATTGGAAAAACGAACTATTGTCTGTTGTTTCGTTGCTGTAAAGTGTAAACACGGTAAGCTAGCTTGACTGCTAATAAATACGGAATGCGAGAAGGAGCAAACTGCGCCGTATTTAAGCGTTTGCATATGTTGCGGGGTATATGCGAAGTGAATGACTTTCATAAATTAAAACAAAAATTCTGAAAAATACTTAAAGCGGTTTTAATTTGTTTTGCCACTTTACAGCACTTTAAGTCTCAGTGTACCAAGAATATAAAGTTTCATTCATAGCTAGTATTCAGCACAAGTGCAAACAACTACGGAATGCAAAATGGTACAAATTTAACATAATGGCCACGTGAGTGACATCCTCACCTTTTTTTTTTTAAATCATCAAGTGATTCAAGACAATTCCCTCAGAAAAGTATTTAAAGACAATTTAGATGTTTTCCACCAGTTTTAAACAGTATCACTGGAGACCAGGAGCTTTCATGCTAGTTAATGAGGAATTTTTTCTTACCTTGAGTATTTGAGAAAAATAAGTGTACTCGTGGAATCATATTGAGTAGCAAAAAGATTTCACCAGTTCCAATCTACTTTGAACCAATTTCAATACTTGATCTCCTTAATTTAAATAAATAAAAACCACAATAAAAAGGACTACAATGTCCCACAATTAGAGCTGAATTATTCACGTTTATTCAGTCATCTGATCTTAACAAAGATGTGGTTGTAATCAAGCCAGAACAATACTAATAACATAACTATAAACAATAAACTTGAAACATGTATAAAATTGATTTTGCTCTCTAAACAGTTATGCAATATGGCAACTACATTTATCACCTACATCAAAAGGAGCATCTTTTCTCTTTTTTGGGGACAAGGTTGCTATGGTTACACCTCCATATGATAGGCCAATAGGCTATCTACACAGTTAAAAAAAACACAAAGGAAAACTCAATGGCACATTTTCTTTGTCATTTATAATAACAGTAATAAAGATGATCGTACTATATGTGATACCCTAGCGATACGTTAATATTCTTGAGCAACATCTTTGTATGCTGGCATGTACACCACATATAAAAGCCATGATATTCACACTGGATTCTAATGTACATGTCAACTGCATGGACATGATGTAGTGCAGTTAGGCTGAATTCTCCCATTGTTCAGTCCAAATAAACTATGCAATCAGATGCACAAACTCTAACACCTACTTCCCTCCATGTTCATTCTACTGTCCTCAAAAAAATGAAATAATTCTTTCTTAATATAGATTTACTTGCAGTATTGCCACTAGTCCCTCTATCGTCTTTAGAAACTGGCACACACGCACACTTTCTCTCATTCACACACACACACATGTACAATCTAGAACTATAAGAATTCATTTCTTGTTTATCATACATTCTCTATTTTTTTTTCACTTTGGGATTTATTTCCTGACTAATTGAGAAGGTGTGCTTTCCATTCATTTCTTTCCACTGTCTTACAGTTTAAGGAGGAAAGAAAGTCATCTCGGAGCACCATTATGGATCAACACTGACCACTAGCGTTCAGTTTTAGTCACCGCAGGTGAAGGTAAACGCTTCAAACTCATTATTTGGATTGGGTTGATTATCAGCTCAACATATATTCAATTTATTATTAATAGTATTATTTGAGAAAATATAAGCTCTGTTGTATCTGAGGATATGTTTGACTCACGCATGTTGGACATTGTGCATGAAATGAAAAGTGACTTCAATGATAAAAGTCCAGTGTGATGTCGCCGAATGAGAAATAAGTGATTGACCTATATAGACATATATATAATCAAAGCACTGAAAATTGAATTCACACTTGTATTTTTTTTTTTTTTAACCCCAGCACGACTATTTCTCGTACACATGCTGGAAACGATGGAGTAAGGCGCTCTCTGGCCAAAAATGCAGGTTAACGTCACACACTCTGACCACTAGTTCTACTTGTACATTATACGACTGACACAGACTTACAATGAATAATAAATATCGCATGATAATAATAATGATAATACTGTTGTTGCAATTTCTGACAATATCCCTGATTGTCTTGGTCCTTTTTTTTTTTTCCTGGCACGGGAATGAAATAAACGACCGCTGTGTTAGTGCTGTCACCTAAACATTGTCAGTTTGTTGTCCTGGAGGAAGGCTGTCTAAAAATTGATATACTTTCTGTTTTGATCGTCTTACTTGTATCTTCAAATATTGTGTTTTTTTGTGTGGTCAGTTGAAATGCTCTTACAGTACGATGTGATGTGGTCTTGCGTCAGTGGGCATTTTGAGGAGCGTTTCCCTGAATGTGTTCTTAAATTTCAGTGGACTCTATCCTCTCCAGGCGTGAAGGTCCTGCCCAAGGAGGGGCAAGTTGGTGGAGAGAAGGCGGACCCTTCTGGTCTTCGCAGGGCGGGGACAGGGTGAGGGTGAGGGATGGAGGCGGTTGAGGAGACAGAGCCGAGAGGGATTGCGGTGGTGGCGAACCGGAGGAGGAGGACGGGGAGGTGTTGGTGACAGTGGTGGTGGGAACGGTGCACGCGACGCTGGGTTTGTTCCCCAGTTGGCTCATGCGTTTCTCCAAAGCCTGATTCTTCTGCAGGGTCTCCACGTAGCTTAGCTGCAGTTGGGCTTGGTATTTCAGCACCCGCTCTTTCTCGTCCTGCCAGGTGTGTCGCTCCTGGTCGAAGTTGAGGGCTTGGCGCTCGCGTTGCTGTCGCTCGAGGCGCAAGGCGGCTTGAAGCTGCTCCAGCTGTCTGCGCAGCTCGCCCGCTTCATCCCAGTGAGCTTCCTGCTGCCGCTGTTGGGCTTCCTGACAGAGCTGGGCTTCGTGGCGCAACTGGGCCTCGTGGCGGAGGTGAGCGTCCTGGCGGAGTTGGGCTTCATGGCGTAGGTGAGCGTCCTGCCGCATCTGCATTTCCTGCTGCGCGTGCGCGTCCTGACGCTGCTGCTGTTGCCACTGCGCTTCTTCTCGTTGCTGCCTCTGAGCCTCCTGCCTCTGAGCTTTGGCTTCATCACTCTGAAGACTCAGCAGGGTGTCGGCCGTGGGGGGGAGCGAGTTGGTCGATTGATCACCGGGAGTTCGCGGGCAGTGGACCATTCCCCAGGGTGGCAAAAGGCCCGCGGCGGCTAAATTTGGGCTCATGACAACCTCGGCTCCTCTGCTGACTTCATTCAGGGCTCGTTTTAAACTCAAGACCTCTGCCTCGAAAACACCAAGCTTCTCTCGGAGGATGGAAACCTGGAGGAAAAAAAAATCAAACACATTGTTTATTAATTTTTGGGGCCACGTGTGATTTGAAGGTGCTTTGTTTGTGTTGAAATGGCAAAAAGCATTTAATTGTTCTGCCTATCACTTGTGCGTCTCTCACTGGCACAGATCAATGAACAAAAATGTTATTTGTAAATAATTTGTAAATCATTTTTTTGAAACTTTTGTATGATGTTTGTAGTTTCTCTCTGTTAAAAAAAACAGCTGAAAATTGATGGATTTTTAAGACACTTTTTCTTAATTTCCATGAACCTCAAGCTATTACATAAAATATGCATATTTTATCTACGTAAGCTTCTTATAAGCTCATCCGGCACAAAAACCTGAAATTGTTTTGGCTTTTCCTGAATGTTGTTCATCCCCCACTTCGACATACTCCCGATACTCCTTCCCAACATGGATTTTGCGGATTAGAATTTCACTTATTTGGATTTACTGGAACCCTTCTACATCTAGTTGCACTTATTGGAAATTATATTTCTGTGCTTTATTCTCTTCACTCCTTTTCAGTATCTTCATAGTTGATAACTTGCTATTAAATTCAATTTTGCACATAAAGAGCTCAATTTTTATGCTTGTTTTCCATGCCAGAAGAGGAAACAAATTTGGAACTGGCCTCGGACAGAGTCCTCCTCAGGTCCGCCTCGCACTTCTCCAACTCCAGACTCTTGGAGCTGTAGGACTCTTTCAGTCCGAGCATGGCCTCCTCCTGCTCCCTCAGCTGGGCGTTGAGCTCCTTGAGCTGGCCCCTGAGAGCCACCATCTCTCCGGCCCGCTGCGTCACCTCAGCTTGACTTTCTCTCAGCTGCTGCTTCAGCAAGGAGATCTCGCCGGCCTTCTGACACACCTGCGTCAAGGGTGAGTTTTTATGTTACTGTCTAATTCTATATAGTTTTTAAAATGTAAAACATTCTGCAGCGCAGTTTTCTTTATAAAAAACAAAACAAAAACATATTTTTTTAATTATTTTTTGAGGTGGAGTGGAACATATTAATGGCATTTCCATTTGTTTTAATTATGAAGGATGATTTGAGAAATGTTAAGCATGGTAATGAAACCAATTAAAATTATATCTCAATTTAAAATTGTATATCAAGTTAAAATTATATCTTACAAATTAAACTGTACAGACTGTGACTGCATTCAACTTTGCAGGTTGCACTTCATTTGGTTCAAGTGCTCATACTGTATCTCACCTCCCACTTGGTCTCCTCCAGACGTGGCAATATGTCAGCTTGCTCCTTCCTGTAATCCAGACATTTTCTCTCCAGCTCTTCTCGCTGGGCAAGTAGGGCTGCCATCTCCTCCTGGAGTCTTCTCTTGTCTTGGGACAAACGGGTTATCTGGGCCTGCAGGGCGGTCTGCGAACGCTGTGCACGCCGCGTAACCTGTCGATAAATATTCATTTTATGTGCGTGATATTGATGAAGTTGAGTTTGGGTTTTCATGACATTAGCATGTACAGCTACGTACTGTAAGTCAACATGTTCAATAGTTTGCACATGTGGAATAGAAGAAAACATGCAGCAATATTTTACAGACAATGGTTGGAAATCAGAAATCAGGTCACCTGCTGCAAGCGCGAGGCGTAGTTCTGTCTCAGCTCGTCCATTTGTCGCTCCCATACTCGCTGCTTCTCCTCAAACACCTGAATAATGGCAGCTTCGCTTTGGTCCAGGTTGCGGCGCATGTGCTGCACCTAGTGGTCGAGGAAGAAATAGGGAAATATTATAAAGTGTAAAATAAGTCATGCAAATACTGACCTCTTGCTCTTTCTCCCATAAGCGGTCCTCCAGGTCCTGGATGATGTCATCCGAGGAAGGGGAGGGCCGTAACGGTCCGGGTGCGTCACTCATGTGACTCAGCCTCTGATAGGACGAGGAGCTCTTCCCTGATGAAGATCGACCACTGTCTGAGGCACAAAGCCCGTTCTGGAGATAAAATCAAAAAGTGCATTTGATAGTGATGCCACATCATGCATGTATGTAGGAGTGCCTACCTGGTAGCCGGGCTTCTCCATCTTGTCCAAGCCCGCTGCAGCACCGGCCATGCCCAACCTGTTGATGTGGCTTGTGGAAGCACTAAGCGGCCCAAGTACGGCCGGAGGTCCACAACCAGAGCCCGAACCCGTGTAGGTGGGCAGGCTGGTCAAAGAGTTCCTGCCTGAGTCGGACATCCCCCCCTGAACCACCTCATTAGGGTTTCCCACTCCCTCACCTCTGGTGACCCTCACCGGGCTTTCCTGGTCCAGGAGCAGGGCCTCCGGCACTTCTCCTGACTCCCCCCCGCCACCATCCCTGCCTCTCCTGCCACCTCTCCCCTCACAGAAGCCTTCGGCCCTCGCCTCGCTTTTGCCCTCGCTCCCAGCCCCGCCTGCCTGGCCCACGAGGTTCTGCATGGAGTGGAAACTCTTCGGAACCACCGGTTTGAAGGCGGAGGGACGGACAAGACCGGTGTCTCTCTGCATTGCCTGGGAAATAGATAGTGGGAGGATGAAATTAATATATTCATCAGCGACTATAAGATAAGACAATTTTTGACTACTGGACTTCCATTTTAAGAATTCTTGCCAAGTCCAATTTTCCTGCTGTACCGGCCTACAATTTTGCCAAAACGAAGTGATATACATAAATTCCGCATGCCATTGCTTTGTTCCTGTTTCTCAAGGCTGTTTTTTGCAGTGTGGGAGAGAAATGGATGGACGAAGCTTCAGTTGAATCAAGAGCGAGAGAAAAGAGGGTATTCGCAAGTACCTGCTCCAGTTTTCCCGACACCGCCATGATTTTGGGCGGGTTGTGTCCCGCTGGGTTATTTTCACCGTCGGTTCTGGCGGCTACCATCTCTCTGTGCTGATGCTGGTTCACCCCAACACTGTTCTTCTCGTTGGCTCCTCGGCCCACGACGTTCCCGCAGACATCCAGACCCGCGGCCTGCATCTCTCTCTCCCGTTCCAGTCGCTCCCCCTCCAGCCTCTCTCGTTCCCGCTCCCTCTCTCGTTCCCGTTCTCGCTCCCGCTCCCTTTCGATCTTCTCCCTCTCGATCCGCTCCCTCTCCCTCTCTCGGGCTCTCTCCCGTTCCCTCTCCCGCTCTCGTTCCAGTCTTTCTCTCTCCACCCGCTCCCGCTCTCTCTCCCGATTCCTCTCCCGCTCTCGTTCCCTATCCAACCTCTCCCGGTCCCAGTCTCGGTCCCGGTCCCTGTCTCTACCCCGTTCTCGTTGCCTTTCCCTCTCCCACTCCCTCCTGAGGGCCGCGTTGCCGCACTCCAGCTGGCTGTTGTTGTTGGGCGCCGCCATGGTACATTCCGTGTTGGTGGTGGAGGCCGTTTCAGTGGGCCGGTCGGTACAGGTGGCGGTGCCGATACTAACGCTCCCTCGCTCGTCGCTAGAGGCCGTCCCGTCAGATATAGTCGCGGGGGGCCGGGGCAGACGCTCTGCGCTGCAGCTGCGGTCGCCGGGGCAACGGCGCGAAAGAGGTGGAGCCCGGGGCAGCGTGGTCCTCGTGCCTACGGACTTCATGGCAAATTCCTGCTCTCCTGCCACCCCACTGCCAACACTGCCCATAGTGAGGGGGTCAAAGGTCAGGGGTTAGAGGTTAGGAGTCAGGTTTGGGGAGGGTCACAGAAACATTTGGATGCAGTGTGGGTCATCACAACCTAATGCAGGTAGTGGGGGCACAAACACTAGAGGAACACAGAGAAATGAGAGGTGTTATACAATATTGTTATTGCTTTAATAGGATTCGACTAAATGGTGAGCAGAGAAAATTCGCTTGGTGTTGACCGAATAAAATTAAACTGCATCCTTATAGGTTCCAAGTTGTCATGTGACATTTGATGGAAATTTTCCTCAAAACATGTTTTTGCCATGACACAGGCAGTCCTGCAGATATTTGGCAACGGGGCAAAAAATCTTAGCCACATTCTCACTCATAGCAGCATGCTAACATACTAAACTAAAATGAATATTAGCCAGTTTTTCCCAGGATCATTTACTACTATCATCTGTAGCATCGGAATTAAAAATTCAATTTATCTTCAAATGAACACGCCATGTCAGATGTCATCTAAAGTTTCCATGAAATGGGGGCCCATTGGCATGCTAAGAAGTTAGCGACATATTCCACAAATTCTGCCAGCGTATGTAAACTTATTGGCACAACTGTAAACATACAACAACATCTATATAATCATACGCTTCAGCACTTTTTCATAAAACAAAAAGTAAAACAATGATCCAAAATGACCTTTTTAGTAACTGCCTATGCAAAAATAACAAAACATATTTTTATTTCATTCTATCTAAGAGCCATCATTTCCAACAACATGCCTATTCTTATGATTATAGTTTGCAGTGGTGTCCAACAGCACTGCATCATCCTGAGATGTGCTTCCAATAGATAATAACACCTTATACGTGAGGGTGATGCAGGTGTACCTAATATTATGATAGCTGAGTGGAACTCACACACAAACATGTACAGATTATAAACAAGTATGAATGTTAGATACATTACTTCCTCTAGGGTGACTGTAGCAGTAGTAGCAGTAGAACGAGTAGTAGTAGTCGTCGTAGTAGTCGAATGTGTGTCTTATAGGTAGGTGCCTCTGTGGCCCTCTCCCCTCACGACCCCCCCCCCCGCCCCCTCTCTCACTCCCTCTTTTCTCTGCATCCCTGGGCGGCAAGGGCGGCTTTATAGCAGCATCCGCATCGAGCCCTCATTGCACCGCGCTTCCACGCACTCACTAGGCCCCGTGGCTGCAGCCGCGCGTGGAATCCTCCTCGCCATCCTAAACCCCGACTCAAATCCACGGGCCTCGTTAACATGGGCGGACGTTCAAACGCAGCGCCTTTTGATTACTATGATTATAATCCATTTTTTTTTGTTTTGTTTTACCCCTCCCCACCTCCAAGCGACTGTGCACAGCAACCCTCGCGATGCGTTCCGTCGTCATAAACGATACTCACTATTTTCTGCAGGCTCCCCGTTGTTGTTCCGCTGTCAGTGCCGCATCTCGCGGGCCGCGATCATCGTGCGATGCCGCCGCGCGTCGGTGCAGCTGGGGATGCCGTCTTCGACCGCTGTCAGCGTCGGATGCTGATGATGGAGTCGCTCGGTTGATACGCGCATCAGCTGAGAGACACACACCCACCTCTGGACCCGCCCCTCTGGCTGCATGATGCAAACGCCCCCTTTTGGCATCCGGCCAGTCGGTGCTCTCCCTCGGGAGAATTGCCTGGATGGACGTGGAGCTGGATGGATTGGATGGAGATAGAAATCGGTTTGAGGGAAGATTAGGGAGGTCTACCTAAATTTCAACTGCAGTGGCGACAACGTTTTGTCTTTGTGGCTGCAAAGAGGCATTTACTAATATTTTTTTTTACCAACAGTTCTTATTTTGATTAAGGGCTCCCCTGGATTGAATGGCTCAGGTCTTAGGTTCCCCATTTCTGTATTAAATGTTACGAGTGTACCTCATGAAAAGTTCAGAAGTGTGGAGGTCGTGAAAAATATTTTGAAATATTTGAAATGACTGAATATTGAAAACATAACAAAACAAAGATATTACATCTGCACTTTTACAGGAATGTAACCACAATGACGTAATAGCAAATTTGCATAGAAAATGCTGCATACTTTCAACACGGGTGTTTTTGTTTCAGTTGGCCACAAGAGGGCGCCATAATCTTTAAAATCCGGCTCTTTAGGGATCTGAGTCCTTGTCATGTGAGTTTCTGCATGGTTCAGAGAATATATTCTTTCTTGGACAACAGAATCAAGATTTAGTTTGTAATTTCCCTCACTTTTTAGAATTCTCGTGGTTCATTTCAGGATATAATTACCAGATAATGCTGCCGCGTGATAGAAAGAAAGAGGTACAATAGATATGTGATCTTAGGCTATATTATACTGTGTTTTTCTGTTATGATAATTTTGTTCGTCTGGCTCTTTTGTTTTGCTGAAAAAAATTTCAAGATTTTTTCAGAATTCTATTGCTTTCCCACTCAACAAAGTCCCGATTGTTGGATATTGGGGGGAAAACGTCCAGAGCGATCCATTGTGGTGTGGGTTTTTATTTTCTTCCTTGATATGCGTGAAAAATTGTGTATTTCCATGTAGTTCAACTCAGGACCCTGCAAATGCTGCAATTTAACGTGAAATATTACATTAGTTCCCGATGTAAAATCTAGCCAAGTTTACGTATTTTCACTGGCAAATGGAGGCCATGAAATGCCCGTTCTTGGGAGCTTATAAAAGTACCGCAAGGCTCACATTCAACACGAGTATTTCTCCTCTCCCAAATCCGCTCTTTCATTTCAGCTTTAGCAATTCAACTTGGGAGTAATGTCTGGAGTTCTTCACGCAAATGGAACCACTTTGGGAAGGTGCATGTGCATCATCACAGGAGCTTCCAAAGGATTCGGACGGGCACTTGCGAACCTTGTAAGTAGTCAGCATGTTGGTTGGAAAGAAAACATAAGAGAAGGACAATGTCACTTGTTTCCCCAGGTGGCAGACTACCTCAAGCCGGGCTCCGTGTTGCTGCTGGTGGCTCGCTCCACGCTTTTGCTCCAGCAGTTGAAGGATGAACTGCTGCAAATCCTCAAGGACATCCAGGACGTGACCATTTACTGTACGGCAGCAGATCTGGGCACAAAAGACGGCGTGGAAATCACCGTGGACATGGCAAGACAGCAGAGTCTCAAAGAAATAGACCACGTGCTTCTTATCAATAACGCCGGTGAGACCCCACGCACGTTTTCTGTACTGTCGTTTTCAATGCATTTTTCTTTATAAGAGAAAAAGGTGCAAGGGATTATGACCCACTTCGTCTTAGAAAAACTCTTGAAAGCTTCAGCTGCCTCTACAGGTTTTATACTGTCTTGAGGTCTGGATTTTGAACCCATCCATGACCTTACTATGCTTTTTCTTGAGCTATTTTGTTTCCTCTTACAGTAAGTTTTGAGTCACTCCCATGCGGAAAGCCCAATCATGACCTAGTTTGAATGTTTTTTGCTGAGAAGATAACAATTCAGTACAGACATGTTTCTTCTCTCCACCAGCCTCATTGGGTGACATCTCTCCGTTTGAGAACTTCACTGACCTCGACCGGGTCAATTCCTACCTGGCCTTGAACATTAGCTCCATGCTGGCGCTGACCGCGGGAGTGTTGCAGGCCTTTCCACCGCGCGCTGGACTGCGGTGGAGCGTGGTCAACTGCTCCTCAATCTTTGCTGTGCAGCCGATGCCCTCCTGGGTGCTCTACTGCACCGCCAAAGCAGCCAGGGAGATGATGTTCAGGGTGCTGGCAGCTGAGAATCCTAATGTCAAAGTGCTCAGCTACTCACCAGGTACGTGCGCACTTAAATTTGGCCAGTAAGAAAAAAAATGCAATGTTTCTCCTCTATTTTGTGATTTATCATTTCATTGTGTTTTTTCTAAAGGTTTCTATCGTATAATGCATTTTAAGAAGTTTGTCTTTTCTTCTTCCAGGACCAATGGACACAGAGATGCAGGAGGATATTCGAAGATTGACCGGCATCCAGTATCATCTGCACCCATGTCATGAATCTGCAACCAAGCTAATGAGACTTCTTTTAGACAATGATTTTGCCACAGGCTCACAAATTGACTTCTTTCAATTGTAATCGCAACAGAATATATCTTTGGCTTCATTTTCCGGCTATTTACGCGACATACATAAAATGCTTTGGGTCGTGTCTGTATAGCTAAACATGAAACGTGGTGGGCCCTTGAGCATTGCTAACAATAAAATAAGTTTTATGCACAGCGAAAAAGTCTTATGAGTGGAGTAGTTAAAAATAGTTTATGCTTGTGTGTGTGTGTGTCTGTGTGTATTAGAAAGCACAAATAGTGAAGTCAAACTTTTTGGAGGGCGGGTCTATAGGATGTGTGTGCGTGAATTTTCTCGCAGCTGTCCAACATCACCTCGGATTCTTGACAGACAGAAACAAGTGAGGGCCAAAAATAACCCTGAGGGACATGGCACCTACCAAGTCATGGGAGCCATGGGGGTCTTCCTGCCTGTTAAATTGACACGCATCCATCCATGAAAAAAAACAAACTAACCTGAATGGTTTTTAGAGTGAGAGCGAATTACAGAGGAATTCTGATTCGATTTGAAGCTACGTTGACAAACGTTTCCGACCGAGATGTCGCATTTGTACTGCAACCTACGTTCGGTGCATTGGTGGTCCAGCTCAACAAGTTGCTGGCTATTTTCGTACCTTTGCCAGGCAATGTGCAGTTGTCCTTCTAAAAGAAGACGATTGGTGTTTGGGATTATGAAGCGAGCCAGCCCCTAACTGACCACTTAGTCAACCGCCAGCAGCAAGACGCTCTTGTCGTCCTCCTCCTCCGTCTGTGCTCAAGCATTCCAGGAAACAGTGCCACAGCCATGGAGAATATGACAATATTTGACTCACCTGGAAAGGGGAGGGGCCTGAAAGCTAACAAGGAATTTTGGGCCGGGGACGTTATTTTTTCCGAGCCCAGCCTCGCAGCTGTTGTCTTTGACAGGTAAGAGCTTTGGGGGAGGGAGTCATACAATATATTTTATTAATTTAACTTGTGTTCTAGAATAAGGTCTTCCACTGCATTTGGAGAGACAATGTCAAGTTTTTCAAAAATTTCAGATCACTTCCAGATTAATGCATAAATGTTGATACCGGTAGAGATGAATGTATGTGGACCTGAACTATGAATAAATGAATAGATTCAGTTAATTTTAATCATTTTCCAGACCAGGCTTGTTAGTTTATATTAGTTTTTCTTTTTTGTTTAATTATTTTTTAAATTTATTTTTAAATTAGTTTTAGTTTTTTTAAGTCACACAATGGAAAACAAATTATTTTATTGCTAAAATTATAGTTGTAGTTAGTTTCATATACTTAACAAGGAATTTTCAGTTTCTTTTAAAAAAAGCATTTTTGTTTTCATTTTATTTCATTTTGAATTTTTTTTCTATTTTACTATTTACTATTTTACTATTTATTTAGTCTTTGTTTCCCTAATACCCTCAACCTGAACACATTCTAAAACTATCCGTACTGTACTACTCAGTCTTGCAGAGCGCATCTGCCACAGCTGTTTCCGCAGACAAGACAAACTGCAGCGATGCGGCCAATGCAAGTTCTCTCACTACTGCGACCGTACTTGCCAGCGAGCCGGCTGGGCTGAACACAAGCAAGAATGTTCCGCCATCAAAAACTTCGGTAAAGCGCCCAACGAGAACATCCGGTGAGTTGAGAACACTGAATTTAACATAGGTGAGGATGTCAATGTGTATGGTTGTCCCCTCGGTACAGCTTGGTCGCTCGCATCATGTGGCGTCTGGACAAAGACGGCGACGTGGTGTCCGACACGCAGCTGACCACGCTGGACCAGCTGGAGGACCACATCGAAGACATGCCAGAAGACGATCTGAAGGAGTTCAAAGTGGATGTCCACAATTTCCTCGACTACTGGCCTCGTAACTGCAAGCAGCACACAAGCGAAGTCATCTCGCATGTTTTTGGACTGGTGAGCGCTGATGTGTTTTTTATTTCACCATTGACACAACTCCAAGATTGTTTTGATGATGTGTGCTGATGGAGTGATAACTGTACAGAAGTTGGCAATCATAAAAAGCAATGTGAAAGTAATTTCCATACAAGACAGACCAACAGAATAAACTCACTCGTAAACTTTTAATAGCTGTTAAGTGCTGGTTCAATGAACCATAAATGTGAACTATTTACAACATGCAAACAAGAACGATTAGGAGGCTACGCTGCTAAGTGCTAACGGGATAATAATAAATATGTTAAAAAATATACTTTGACTGTTCTACGTACAGATTAACTGTAACGGCTTCACTGTGAGCGACCAACGGGGCCTTCAGGCCGTGGGGGTGGGCCTGTTCCCCAATTTGTGCCTAGTCAATCACGATTGCTGGCCCAACTGCAGTGTCATCCTCAACCACGGCAAGTGAGTCAATCCATCTGGTGCCTCTGCTTAACACTTACTGGGACTGTCCGGTTTCAACGTGACCTTGTGTTATGTGTGCGCGTGTGTCTGTAAAACTGTCTTTCAGTCAGTCAGCTGTGAATACTTTGTATCATTCTCAACGGAGGTGCGTTACCTCTTAGTCTAAATTGTGTGTGTGGTTTGTCTATGAACAACTTTGTGTTCAATTTCTTCCATTGCAGCTTACCTTTGTCATTTTGAAGTGACCTCCAACTTTTCTGCTAACACACGTAAAGATGCTAAGCTTTTTCTATGCATCTATAAATATGATATCAGTGGATCATATTTGCTGACTTTATCTTCCTAATTTGTCTGCTAATATGTTTACTCATCCACACGAAAGCTCCTTTGTGTCCACTTTGTGTCCACTTTGTGTATTTGGGTTTATCATCACACCAATAATAAGATCATCCGCTAAAACAGTAATACAAATAAAACCTTAAATGTGCGCTGACCGACACTTTGACAGAACTTCTTTGTCGCCTCTCAGGATTGAGCTGCGCTCGTTGGGGAAGATCGCAGAGGGCGAGGAGCTGACCGTCTCCTACGTGGACTTCATCAATGTGTCGGAGGAGAGACGAAGGCTACTGAAGACGCAGTACTTCTTCGATTGCACGTGCCACCACTGCAAGGAGCGCATCAAGGATGACCTGAAGATGGGAGGCAGGGAACAGGATGGCGTCAAGGTTGGCCTTCCCATTTGTCTCCTCTGAGAATGCAGGATGTAAACTTGGTTGAAACAGTCACACTATGTTTAGAGGCAGCAGTCACCTCTGATAAGGGAAACATGAGAAGAGACACGGTGGCTATTTAAAGCAAAGAATATTCCAGATGGGTTAACCTTTTTATCTGTGAATGCAAACAGCTAAATATGGCGGCTGACGCTACAGAAAGGTATTTATTGTAAATCACTCAGCGGCGTGTTTTGTATTTAAAAAAACAAAAATGAATACAAAAACAGGTTAAAGGTCAAAAGTACAAACTACCGGGTGAGGCGATCGTATCAATAGAAGTTTTGTCCAATGCTTGTTTTGTCACATTACATTTACATGGGCATCCCTCCTCTGCAAAGCCGTCAGAGGAGCAAGTGAAAGAATCCACAGATTACTGTTATCAGATGCTGGACAAGATGGATCAGGCCCGATTAAAAGGCGACTATCACGAGGTGAGTCGACACATCAAGGCTTTGAGATGGAAGCCACTCAATTGTCATCCTGTATTGTGTCTTCCTTCAGGTGGTGAAGATCTGCAAGGAGTGCATAGAGAAGACGGAGCCCATCCTGGCCGACACGCACATTTACCTCCTGAGGATGTGGAGCACCATGAGCGAGGTGCAGGCCTACCTGCAGTACTTTGAGGAAGCTGCCGAATACGCACGCAAAATGGTGGATGGCTACACGTATGTAGAGATTTTATTTATTGCACCAAGCAGTACGGGTTGATTCATAATGACGCAGCTTGTTTCAATAAGCTTATATATATTTCAAAATATGCAACAGGAAATCAAATTTATTCCAAGAATAGACAAAATATTTTGTAAAATCTTGGGTAGGAAGCTGTACCACCCCAACAACGCGACCCTCGGTATGGCGGCCATGCGAGCGGGAGTCACCCACTGGCAAGCCGGCCTGATCGAGGTAGGCCACGGGATGATCTGCAAGGCCTACGCCATTCTCATGGTCACGCACGGCCCCACGCATCCCATCACCAAGGACTTGGAGGTACGAAAGGAATGAGGTCACTGTGATTTTGATCTTAAATTTAATTATTGGTGATATCAGATCATTCAATCTAGCAATGTTTCTTTTCATCATTAGTTTGTGTAACCTGAATGTCACATTTAGCAACAAGTCTGTATCAGAAGAGAAAGAGAAATTAGGATTAAAGTAGTGCTGTGACGCACCTACCTTCATACACCTCTCCCCCACCTTCCAGTCAATGCGCGTGCAGACTGAGATGGAACTGAGGATGTTCAAGCAGAACGAGTACGTCTACCACAGCATGAGAGAGGCAGCGCTGAAGAACAAACCCATGACCATGATGCATGAACCCAAGTCCATGGAGGAAGGGATCAAGAATCTTTTCCACAGGAGAAAATAAACCACAACATAATGCCGTGTTCCACTCTCTTAGTTCCACATACACACGCCTCATGCAGAAAATTACACATTACAATACTGAAGTGTATCCCTAATGCATTCCAGTTTAACAGCATGACAGCAAGTCAATCACAGGTCATTTTAAATTCACTCAGCTTTTGGAGATAGGAAAATTATTTTTAGTCAAGTTAGTCTTCATTAGGGTGACAGGTGGGGTGCACTCCAACAGTTAAAAATCAGGGAACCTAGACAGCCAGCCATTCACTCATGCTAAGATAATTTGTGACTCCAGCTCAAACTTTGTGTATAAAAATATCTGGTCATATTTTAACTTGGTAATAAATTTTGACAGTTATTCTAATGTGGATGTATAGGCTTAATCTAGATTTGCACGGAAGTACTAGAAGAAGAATATTTCAATGTAGCCTCACTTTAATATACCGCACTAAAAATCCCTCAGTAATGGCTGCTACATTGGGGTCCGTCTTTAAGTTATACCATTTGCTAAATGTTGCAATGGCTTATTTGGAAAATGTACTTTCTAGGTGAGAAAAAAAATCTGCACCAACTAAAATACCATTGTGATGTTAATTCCATGGTAGTTGGCAAAGTAGGAAAACGACAAACTTTGAAAATTTACAAAAGTTTGGTTCAATTCATTTTTTGTGTGAAAGCGAAATTGTAGCACTCTAGAAAACTGAAATCCTACAAATGCATTTTTGGTTAATGGGGAGGGGGGGTGATATTTAGCCAACAGTCTTGACCTTTACCACTGGACAAAAACAAATGTGCCTTCAATACTTTTATTATGCCAGGCGCACACTTAAACGCGTTTGCTTGTCCTCTTGTATACAATGTCACCAAGCGTCATCGTCTGAAAAAAAACAGGAGCGCAATGTTAACATTTAAGTGTGCAGAACATTGTTGAACTTTTGTAGGATTGCAAAGCAACAACACTCACATTGACAATTGTGTCGCCTTCCAGCCGCGTGACTGACTCAATTCCTTTCAGGCTAACTTTCAGTGTGTTGCCTTCACGCTGAACCACCGCCTTTGCAAAAGGAATATGCAAGACAATGAACACAGCGTTTATACATTTATATAAAATAAAAAATAAAAAATAAGAGCCACTGGCTGAACAAGTTTGTGCTCAAGAGCTCCATTTGAGTTACCAGACTGATGTTCAGAACATCCGCATTTAGTTTTTTTTTTTTTTTAAACAAATAAAATCTGTTTTTATTTTAAATTACTAACTACTATCACCACTGCTCTTGACTGACATTGACAATGTGCCTTCAGGCTGACTTCACAGCTCACCTGTTTTCTGGTTTTGGTCAGAGAACAAGGCTGAAGGCATTTTGACAGCAGAGGACGCTACAGGACAAACCGGCAGCTCCCTAATTAATCTGCTTCTCATTCCAGAAATGCAATTTGCAATTTCAAATTTGAATATTTACACATTGAAGAAAACATTGCATTCATAAAACTAACGGAGTTGGTGAATCAATTGCAAATATGTTCATTTTTTCATCCCCATTTCATTGCAAAAAAAAAAAAAGACCATTATTAAAAACTGAGCCCAACCCCACCCAAAGAAAGTACCAGTACAAAAGTCAGTCTCCCACTATTAAACACTGAAAAGTGTGACTAATCTATTAAAATTCCCCACATTTTGGTTAATCCATTCTTCGTTCTTACCTTGACCTTTTCGCCCGTGACAGTTTCCAGTTCAGCTTCCTGTCCGATGGTGAAAGAGTTGACGAGGACCTTTGTGCCGGTTGTGACCGTCACCTTAAAATTGTTGCCGTTTTCCTCGATCTCAGAGATACTCTTGACATCTTTTCCTTTCTGGATGAGGTCATCAGGAAGACCTGAAAGAAATAAACAGCTGACCCAAACCAAACTATTTAAATGCTTAAGTCACAAAAGAACAAATCTTTACCAATGGCCTTCATGAAAGGCTCAAAGTTCTCCTGAGACTCAAGCTGGTACTTTCCAGAGAAAGACATGGTGTCAGGCAAATGAAGGTAAAGGGCCAAGAAGCTATCGTGTGGACTTAAATACTCACACACACACACACACACACACACACACACACACACACACACACACACACACACACACACACACACACACACACACACACACACACACACACACACACACACACACACACGCACACATACACACTCCGTGGCAATCATTAATTTCAGCTGCCTCCAATTACAGGGGCTGCAGGCCGCTTGCGGATGACAAGAAGACACAAGTCGGGATGATGTTCCTAATATTTTGTCCTTTTCCTGGAGCTAACCAAAATAAAGTCACAACAATGTTGAATATGTAGTTTTGCGATGCTATATGTAATGTTGTGGCCCGTACCTAAAAATTACATTTATTTGGTAGATACTAAGATTTTATTGATCTATCTATATTTTAAATAGACAAATGAACTATTTTTTTTTCAAATAATTATTATTACTAATATCTACTAAAGTCAAAACACTATTACTATGTTTTTAATTTTTTTAAATGAATTTCATTATTTTGAAATGATGAATAATACTCAGGTCAGTAAAATTGGTAATAAATTCTTTTTTAAATTAAAATGATCATATTTTTTCAGAACGTCGCTAATATACATCATACTAATGCTGTCAATCAAATGACCTTTTTGCTGATAAATGAATATTAAGTTACGTTTTCTACAATTTGTGGCAATGTATAAACTGTAAATTTCCACAAGCTTTAATAATATGAAGTGCAGGCGAGATAATGAGTGCACCTTCTTGTGTGTGAACTTTACTCAGGTGATGAGGTCACGAATGGAGATAAGCTGTGTGAGGATGTTTCTGTTGTCACAGCAAGATTCAATCACTGCAGGCCAATACTGCGACGGCCATCATTGTGCTCCAATGTGCGCCAATGTGCTCTGTGCATGGGCGTGTTTAAAATCTCTGTTGTAAGAGATAATGACTGATATTTTTACTATACTAACATTCACGCACACACACACACACAAGATGGCTGGTAGATAAAAAGACGAATGTACATTTGGTGAAGTAGTGCAGTCAGATAAGGCTTTTGCTGAGTCAGTCTTTAAAGGAAATAAGATTTCTGATGGGCAGTGTGGAGCAAGTGGGATTCAATATCGACTCCCTCTGCAAGATTGCATTTCCGGGGTTGCTGATGGTGTAGGGGTACACTTGCCCGTCTTGTGTGCAGGCATCGTGAGTTTGATTCCTGCAATGAGAGTGTGTGACAAAAAAAAAAGATTGCATGTCCTCCCCTTTCTTCCCAGTTGCTAGGTAGAGTTTCATTCAAGGGAAGTCAACATTTTTGCTGTGTTTATACTAGTAACACAAATCAGAGTGATCATGTCATTGTGAATAATTTTTTTGACTTCTTCTTGAATGTTTTTCTTTAAAGTTAATGCAAGAAACACAACTTTTTTTTGTCTTCCTCAAAACTTTATTTCAACATGCAAGATAGATGGATGACTGTCAGTATCCACCTCCTGTTTTCATACTTAAAAAAAATATGTAGACAAGAGGTTCAAATGGGCAACTAATAATATTAATATGCACTAAATGTCTACGGGGCGCCTCCGCCCCTCAGCGTCAACTCACTGACCGAGTCGATGAGGAGTTGCATGAGCGGCCAGATGGAGGAGCCTCACGATGATGTCACCGGTGTCACCGCCATCGTATTGGCCCAATTGATCATCCGCCTCCTCATCCGTGAGACACGACTGGTCTGCGCTACAGCTCTCTTTAAACAAGGCCAAGGGGGGAAAGTATCACTCTGTGTTCTTATCAGCCCCCCGCTTCGAGCTTTTTACGCTGTGAACCTTTTCACAAGAAGAAATGCAGCTCACGAGGTCACAGAGGTTATTCACCCTACACAGAATAAGTGTTGTTTTTAAATTTAGGGCTTAAGTTTCCATTGTTTTGATTGTTGACATTAACATCTCTATTAGATTATTATATTATACTTAATGATAAAGCTTGTGTGTCATAAATGACATACCTGCATCACAACAAAGACCCGAAGCGGCGCAGCGGCCACCCTCAGATCCGCAGGATCTCCCTCCAGCCTGGCAGGGGGTGAGCAGGTAGCTCTCCTCCAGGCAGTGGGCAGATTCCGGGGAGCCCAGCAGACAACCGAACCCATCACCGCAACAGATGTTGGGGCCGAAGCAGCGGCCCCTGTCCCCGGGACCGCATGACATGCACTGAAAGCAAAACAATAAAATAAAATAAAATAAAATAAAATAAAATAAAATAAAATAAAATAAAATAAAATAAAATAAAAATAGTATTCATGTGAGCCATAAAGCCTTGTCAATATTAATTTCTGAACTAACAATAAAATAACAGAAAAATGAAGTTAGCCCTCAAGCTCTTATTAGCTCAGTACCCTGCGATACATCAAAAAAGCAAACCTTGCGCAAGGGGGCATCCATGATGGAACGTTTCCCACCAATGGGACAGTTGGAGATGTAGCACGCCGAGCATACAGACAGGAGGAAATACAGGCACATGGATACAGTTGCTCCGCTCATCTTTGCTGAAAGAAGAACGATTATTTATTAGAAAATATTAAACATGAGTCGCACAAAACCAAATGTCCTACCTGTTGTTGAATGGTAAATTCGCCAAAGTCTGATTTCGATGCGTCTTCTTGCTGGTCCACTTCACCAATGCCTATATATACTCCTCTGGTCGCTTTTTAAGAGTGGCGCAGAAAGCCAAAAGCCACTTAGGATCCCTTAATGAGTCGCTTGTGGTTGGCTGGTAGGGCTGTCCAGCACTCAGGTCAACGGTCAGCACGGGTCTGCAACACCATTTGTCTCATGAATCATTCCAGTGCGTGACTGTGCATGATCTACATGATCGCATGTCAAGCAGGTCAGCAAGGTGAAATTATGAGAAGGTGGGAAAGTGCAAGATGAGAGTACAATGGTCGTCTTTTTTTAGTACCTGTTATGACATTAATAGGATTTAGTCACACTGTGAGAGATCATCAAGTGTGCCACAGGAAATCATCCAATTTTAATCAGTTAATTCGAAAATTGATCTGACACAAAATCTAGTCAGGTAACATGATGGCTGGTTTCAAGTCCAGGGGTGTTTCTCGCGGCTTGCCCTAAGTCAGCATGGATAGGCTTTAAAACATCGATGTCAATGAGGAAAATGATTTTTTACTCCAATTTGAGTAGCAAGCACTGATCTGATGCTTGGCAATGCAAGCAACTGTAAGAATTGTGTTCATTTTATTTTATTCTGCCATTTTGTATGGCTACATTTGGATACACACACGCAACACCAATTTGCTAATGTCTCGCATGGATTGAAGCCCACATTGTCCAGGTCCTTAGGTTAATTGACCTCATGAGTTAATTAACACAGCTAATGACAGGCCACAAACCAAAGAGGACAGTTTGCTCCTTTCAATGATATGAGTTCAATTACTCACGCTTGACTCACTCTGATTAATGACCTAAGTTAGCTGACGACATCTCTTCCTTTACTAATTTTCATTACACTGTCACGTGACTCCAGGAATGTTTTATGGTGGCTTTGATAATCTACCTCTTTGCATATAAGATTTTAGTTCAGTGCTTATTTCATCCTAAATAAAATCCCTAGAATGTCTTTTTTCTTGAAAATGCATTATTCTAAACACAAGTGCCTGACATTGCTGTTGTTTTGTGCTTTGACCTCTTGGGTGGAGTGTGATGGGACATTTGCCCCTCCTGGTGGCTGTGTTGATTTGCTCATCGTTGGTATTTTTCTGGATCTGCAAAATAACAACAGAATGCGTCACACACAACAAAAGAAGCCGTAATGAATGAATCATGATGCAGAATTGTCACATTGGAGCGACATGATAATATTAGAATAGCATTAGATTCCATTTAAAATTCAATTTAACTGCAGGTGTACCTAATGATATGCACTTCTATGCAATTGGCATTTTGCTTGTACACTTTTGAGGTCACTCCAAACACCGGAGCAGTTTTTTTCCCACTCTTTTCTCTAATTAAAGAGATGAGTGTTTACAGTACATCCTCCATGCTTGCTGTTCCACATTCAAAGTGCATTGTTTTCTCTTGGAAACATCCACCCGGGCCCTCCCTGCATTCCTCCATAAACTCTGCAGATCCCCATTTCATCGACAAACGGAGATGTCTATCTAGTGTTTCCTTATTTTTCTGCAGGAAGGCACTCGACTTGTTGACTTCCTCTCCCCTCCCTTCCTTCCTTCACTCCGAAGGTACTCATCTGAAAAATGAGAACAAAGTGATTGTTCCTGTTCTCTTTCTTAAGTCCCTCCAAAAAAAGGCTCATCTGTGGAACGGCCCGCGCATTGTCAGGAGGGAGCGGGAGGGAGAACGGCCGCACGGAGCCACGGCGACACAGCAAAACAACTCTTGGCCAGGTATGAACACACATTTACACATTGGAGTAGACTAACAAAAGGGGTCAAGGAGGGGCTTCTGTTTTAAATTGAATTTGTATTTGTTTGTAGATTATGTTTGCAGGTGGAAGAATCACACACATACTACTTATATTCAAGCAATGTTGTTTTTTTTTGCTTTCCTTTCTGGCACAAATGAGCATGCATCTGTCACAACTGGTCATAATAATAGGTACACCTGCACAGTCTGATGAGATCCAAATCTGCCTTGACTAAGACAACAATACTCATTCTCAGATATTCATTAGGTGATGATTATGCATGCTACTGATAGTTTTTATTTATTTTTTAATTTTCTATTCTTGAGTAAGGGAGCGGGCAACCGATACAAACTATAGTTCAATAAGAAAATTACAAATGAATTCTTGTCTGGAAGTCTCAATCAAAGTTGACCATCGTTATCTTTGTTAAGGTAAAAAATAATGCAGGTCTTGTCTTGAATTGTGTTAGCTATTGTACCTAATGAAATGGCCATTGGGAATATACAGTATGAATGTGAGCTCCTCAGTGCATTCTGTGTGTCATGACTTTACATATTTACTCAGAATTTTTGCAACTTTAATGACCTTTTCGTTATATATGTGTGATTATTTAAATGATTGTTATCAAGTGTCACATTTTGATAATACACTGATTTTCAAAAAACTGGAAAAACTGTCACAACAGGACACAAACGACAAATGATGAATGCAATCTCCATAATCAGGATTTTATCATCAATTAAAATCATGCAGTGCTGTCAAAATGTAATTCCAATTAGTTAGCTTGTAAAATTGAGTGTATGGGTGGAAGAGAAAAAAGGAAGTTCTTCCGTTCAAAGCAAAAAACATGAACAGAGACAAGAAAAAGGTGATGGAGAAGTGAAAAGGTGACAGGTGATCTTTTGACAAAGTTCCTAATTTCAGGATAGAGGATCTTTGAGAAATTAAGAAGTGAAAGACATATAGAATTGAAACCATGTGGTTTTGAGTTGTAAAGGTTCCACAAATTCGAATCCCGACCTAACATAGTAAGCGTCAAGGGCTGATCGTTCGTTCTCCTTCTGCAGGGCCGTGATGGAAACGATCCATTTGTCACCATCGACAAGTCCTCGATTCAGAGAAGATCAGCACAGGTTCCATGTGACCCCACCTCCCATCCTTATAAATGCCCCGAAATGTTCTCCATCCACAGGAGAGAGGGCTAGCCCTCTGCAGGGTCCGCGTGACTTCCCCCCTATGTTGAGCCCCAGTCGTATCTACAAAGGAGCCTCCCCAAAAGGCAAACGGACTTCCTTCAAAATGTGGAGTGAGGGTGGTGAAGAGGAAGAAAGCAGCAACGCCAAACCGGTCCCCCTCTCCTATCTCTCTTCATCTCATCCCATCCCTCCCTCACCCACACGGCCCGGTATGATCGAGCTAAGCAGGCTGCAGCTTCATCGGCGGATCGCTGCCATCGATGCCCCAGTTCAGGTGAAACGGGAGCCTCTCAGTCCCCCTCCAATGTGGCCCCCACCTCCGTTCCTCATCCACCCGTCATACTTCCCACCTCTCCACCACAGCCTCATCCCGTATCCCTTTTTCATGCCCGGCCCCGTCATGCCCTTCCCGCCCAGGGAGGACGTCAGGTCGGCGCATCGCGACGGGCCCCCTCGAGGCGGGCTGAGCGAGAAGCCCACGTTCAACGTTCACGTTGACGACAGCTACTACGTGGACGTGGGCGGCGAGCAGAAGCGGTGGAAGTGCCGAATGTGCGACAAGTCCTACACTTCCAAGTACAACCTGGTCACGCACATCCTGGGCCACAAGGGCATCAAGCCCCATGGCTGTCATCTGTGTGGGAAGTTATTCAAGCAGTTGAGCCACCTGCACACTCACCTGCTCACCCATCAGGGCATGAGGCCACACAAGTGCCAGGTCTGCCACAAGGCCTTCACCCAGACTAGCCACTTGAAGAGGCACATGATGCAGCACAGCGACGTCAAGCCTTACAGGTACATGCTGGGTTGTGTTCTTATATGGGAGTGGAGTTGGGATGACAATCTCTTAGGAGGGGAACATCACAGATCAGGTTCTCAGCTACTTGTTACCCACCCGCCAGCTGCAACGTGTGTGGCCGAGGCTTCGCCTACCCGAGTGAGCTTCGCGCTCACGAGTTGAAGCACGAGAAAGGCCAGGACAACGTATGCGTCGAGTGCGGTCTGGACTTCCCCACACTGGCCCAGCTCAAGAGACACTTGACTGCCCACCGCGGCCCCACTTCATACAGGTGAAACCCTGAGACTACCCGACGTGACTCGTCTGCAACTAGATTTCATGAGAGGATGAATGTCAGTCTTGGAAATTTGATCGCCAATTATAAAAGCCACATGAAATTTGACAACATAAATTTCTGAGTATGACATGAGATCTAGCTTTCTTTCTGGCTTTGGCCAATTACTATGATTATATCGATTGGACAATTATGATGTGAAATTGTGCATAAAGAGACAACAGCTGTTGTTCATGCAGGTGCTCTGACTGCCAGAAGACATTCCAGTACCCGAGTCAGCTGCAGAATCACATGATGAAGCACAAAGACATCCGTCCGTATATCTGCAGCGAGTGCGGGATGGAGTTCATCCAGTCGCACCACCTCAAGCAGCACACGCTTACCCACAAAGTATTTGAGTTTTAAAATGGGTCGATGGTCCAAGTATGGTAAAAATGTTGATTTAGGAAATATGTGGCTTTATTTCCTCTGCCACCAGGGCGTGAAGGAGCATAAGTGTGGCATCTGTGGCCGCGAGTTCACACTGCTGGCCAACATGAAGCGCCACGTGCTCATCCACACCAACGTGAGGGCCTATCAATGCCCCAAGTGCTTCAAGAGCTTCGTGCAGAAGCAGACACTCAAGGCCCACATGATCGTCCACTCCGATATCAAGCCTTACAAGTGCAAGGTGCGTGGAACAAAGGCTGGGAAAAGTATGTGTAAAGTATTGTAGAACATAATAGTAATATAAAATAATTGGGTCATGAAATAAATAAATAAATAAATAAATAAATAAATAAATAGAGACAGACACACACATATTTTACCTGCACGTTTTTTATACCCTTATCTCTGAAAGGCTCAGCACAGCTCGGTTTTAAAAATGTGACACACATCCACTTCTGGTGTAAACTCTAGAAAGTACCTGAAAAGTGTTAAGTGGAGCCAGCTCTGGCAGAGTGATGGACCCTTTTCTGGAGCTTGACCTTGGTGTTTAGAAGAAGCATGACCAGATAGCAGGGAGGCTTTTGGCAGCGGCAGCCTCCTCGCTCATAGGAAGGATATCGGCGCACAAAACCGCCTCTCTAACAATGGCCTCCCGCCTCCCCCGAGAACGAGGCCCTCAAATAGATTTCATCTCGCTTTCTCTGCTGCTCGGAGTGGAAGGGGGGGGGCTTCCTGTTTTCTCACGGTCCTCTCGGACAGTCCCGAGTCCCTCTCTCCTCCTGAAGGAAAGGACCACCCTAATAAAAGAGAATGGAGAGGAAGGACGACGGAGGAGTTGCCCTTCCCTGTTCTGTTGCTTCCTCTCGTTCTGTCCTTCTGTTTTTCTTCTGTTTGTGTGTGAGCGTGTCTGAGATTGTGTGTTTGAGTGCTGATGAGAGAGAGAGAGAGAGAAGAGAAGAGGAGAGGAAATCAAGGATGGCGGGGGTTCGCATTGGGTGTATCGGAGGGGAAACGCCTGCACATTCATTCACCATTAGGTGTAGTCATTAGAGATACAGAATCTGGACATTTCATTAGGTACTCTTAGGCAACATTGAAACGGTGTGCAGAAGCTTCTTGGCACATCCTCCTTTTTCCCCTTTATCTCTTTTTGTGTATGAAAGGTCAGCCGTGGCTTTTCAAGAGTAAAATATGATGTAACTTAGTCTAAAGGTCAAGATAAAACTAATTGAGGTATCAATAAAGTTAGGTGTTTGACTTTGTGAGTGAGTGATTGCTAGATGTGGGGGCAAAGGCTGGCAACCAATCTTGGGTATTGCGTTCTGCCTCTTACCCAGTCGCGGCCCAAACACGATAGAAAATGGACAGATGGATAATTGCCGTTTGTTTGTTTGCCTTTCAGCTCTGCGGCAAGGAGTTCAACAGGATGCACAACCTCATGGGCCACATGCACCTCCACTCAGACAGCAAACCCTTTAAGTGTCTCTACTGTCCCAGCAAGTTCACGCTGAAGGGAAATCTCACTAGACATATGAAGGTGAAGCATGGTGTCATGGACAGAGGACTGGATGAAAGATGTAAGCGGCCAAGCACGTCCACCATGTGGACCTTCTGTTAGTATCAGAATTCTTCTGATATGTAATTTTCAAAGGGGTGCGTTGGCTCCCTCTAGTGGCATGCAAAAGTACAGTTCAGTTGTATTTAACTTTTTAGGTTGGTACATTTGTGTTGAATCAATTAGAACTGCTGGATTTTAATTTTATATATTTAAAAAAATATTCAATTTGCATTGTGTATTTTCAATAGTTTGAACTTGCGATTTTTTGGGGTTTTATCCAAATGCCAAATTTTCCCAATGTAGTATATGAATACGTCACGACTTCACTGTGTCATTTCAGTGTTCCGACAGCGAGGGCACTTCTGCCTTACCTCTCCCATGAACCTCCTGGGCCGTTTCAACCAAAAAGAGCCCTTTGACCTTTCTCAGAAGCCCCCTGGCCTGCCAGGTCTTCCGCAGTCTGATGGCGAAAGCGTGCCCGGTAGCTCTTGCCAGGAGGAGGATGAGGAGAGTTTGTACAGACATAGTCAGTACAGCCCTGACGAGGATTTAAATGAGCCCTCGGCCAGTGTGGAGGTGAGAGGGCGGGGGTCTCCGGCTGGACAGAGACGCTTTCATGCAACCTGGAAACGGATTGAATCGTGCTCTCGGGGGTCCGAGAGAAGTCACAGAGAATCGAGTGAGCATGCTGATGAGTCGGAGCAGGAAGAGGAGCTTGACAATGTGACGAGAGTACAGACCGATATTGTTAGGGAATCGACAGGGCCGCCAGAAAGGAAAGAAAAAGCGAAGGAGGACGATGAAGAGTGAGAAGTGGATGCAGATGTTGCAGCTTGAAATGCAATGCAACCTTTTCAGGTTAACTTCATTTGATTATACCCAAAATTAACAATAACAACGCAAGCTGTGAAGAATTAATTTTGTACATAGGTAACATTTTAGAATGGCTCTCAGGTTTAAAGTACATGGCTATTTGGGAATTGTTGATTAAAATCGTATTTCTTCTTTATATGAGGAATTACGGTATTTCTTGCAATAATCTTGTAAATCACTGTACATATGGTGGAAATGATTTAACATGGAATCATTATGAAATAAACTGTGATTTTGCATTTGGTCTCATCTTGTTAATGGACAACACAGTGCATATGAAACCAAGCATGATTCTGTTAAAAGCAGAAACGCACTTAGCATCTTTATCGTATGAAGAAGCCCGAAGGCTGAATACATGTCCAGATATTAAAAACTTGATTTCTGTCCGTTTTCTCCTCCCGCTGCTTCCCTTTCAAAGCAGAGGAAGAGGAAGAGAAAACACCTTGCTGTCTTTTTGCTTGTGCAAAAACAAGCAGCGGGTGTCCCTCACAAAGACTTCATATGAGTCACAACATAAGCATTCATTGTGCTCAGCGAATCAATCGAGACAATAGTGGTGGAATCCTCCATTAAACCCGCTGCCACAATAAAAAGAACTGCGACTTTGTATTACGTCAATGTAAATCTCTTACACGTGACTAGTATTTTTGCTTTTAACTATCTACTTAATATTTATTTTATGTTCAGAGGTGTTCAGGATAATAGTAGTTCCTGTGAGTAAAGCTCAAGTCCTCATAATAATTTTAGTTTCCATACAAACTAATGTATAAGGGGCAATGTAAATTAAAAAAAATGCTTTTCAGTTGGATACGCAGTTTCAGAGAAATATGTCACAACCGTGTCAGCATGGAGTCAACCAACTACCTATGCTCTGCTACTCCAGCCCAAAAGATGACCATGAGAAAATATTATTCAACAATAATTTCCCCCAAATGTTCCAACACGTTCACGGTCAGAAGACATTCCAGGCAAGCAGCATGTCACCACCTATTCTCATCAGATGAAATGCAGAAGAGCAGCTTCTCTTTTCCGCACACTGTGCCCCACAAGGTGAAACTGTAGTTGGAGGAACTTCTCACATCCTCCTTTCCTTTCCTCACCTTTGCGTTTCAATCCCAACCGCTGGCTCGGAGAGAAACCGCACTGGAGAACATTGTTTTTCTCTGCAGCGTTGGGGTCTGCAGACTCAGGTCAATTAATTCAAAACAAACATGGTGAAGCTACATTTGGCTGCTATGCTGCATGCAAATGGAGTAAAGTAAAAACATGAGTGAAGTCAGCCCTGATTGTAAATGCTTTTAAACCTAGATAAAAAAAAATTGCTTTCTTTTTACTCTTGATTGTGTTGATTATGATTATGTAATCGTACCCAAGCTGTATTTATCTTTTATGCTTCCAAACATTGATTCCTTTGACTTATGTCCTACGAAGGCAAGAGTTTCCTGTTTAGGGTGGTCGACATGCAAGCGAGAGCATGTTAAAAGTCTTCCATGTTTTGTTTAACTAAAGCGTCTCCACCCCTGATTCAACCTGTCACCTCCATTGACACGCAGCCAAAGTGCTGCATTGTATATTTATAGTCAAGGGCCAGTCATGGCTCGGCATCCCCATTACATGCAAAAACATGTAAAAAAAAAATGTTGTAAGAAAGAGTAGAAAGTCACATGATTAGACTATTTTCATACCCTGATATTTTTCTGACAGCCGTCATACCTAAGAGTGAACTTTGCACTGCATTTTCAAGCTGACTTTTCTTCATGTACACAGCTCCCTCTATTGACATTTGTCATTTTTTATCAATATCTAGGTAACTCATCCAAACAGTTTCACAGTCATTTTTCATATACAACAGACTTGAATGAGGAGACAATCTGCAAAAGATTGAACACATGGATGATGATAATAATAGTAGGAATACTTCTATATAATTTTTCTCATTGGGTGAATGAAGTTAGTCTTTCTCTGTTATTATTTGAGTGACAGTTTACCATGCAAGACAAATAAAGGGCACATCATTTTTTTTACATTTTTTACATGTTTACAGTTAATCTGCACAAATGAAAAAAGCGCAACATTATATTTTTTTGTAAAAATATATTTTTCATTTATTGTGCAATGAGAGTTGTCAGTGAACTCAATTGTACTGTAACAGTACTTTTTTTTCTAACATTGCTCTGAGTGAATAACTATGCGCACGCATAACTAAGATTTTAGTTTAAACCGGAAGTACAATTCCTTCTTGCAATCGCCCCCCTCCAAGTTACAATTGGTATCGTCCAAAGATGGCCGCCTCCGTGTTGAGAAGATGCATGACTGCTGCTGTCAAAGTTAAACGTTTCTCTCCGTCTGTGTCAGGTGAGTCCCCTTCCAAAAGCATTTAAGCAATGATGGTTCATATTTTATGCAGAATAGTTTATATTAATATGTGAACTGGAATTGTCTTCTGATTTGACGTTGGATCAAGAAGAGCTAAATGTCCGCTACGGGTTAGGGTTAGGGTTAGGGTTAGGGTTAGGGTTAGGTACGCTATGTTGTTAGCTAGATGCAGCTCAGAGTCAGTCCATCTGGTTGTCTTTCATTGCATAGGTGGCAAAAGTGGCCTTTTAAACCCTGTTAACAGTACTAAAACGTATGAATGTGTCTGCAGCCAGAAGATGTTTACTGTCATCAGCTTATTCAGACGCTACGCTGTGGGAAGCAAGAGAAAAGGACCCACAGAATTTGGGTAAGAACAACATAGCACCCATTGATTGGGTTATCACATTCCCCTCTTGAAAAGATTCGAGAAAACATCACAATTAAGTCTGACAGGTTATAAGTCGCATTACTGTAATGGTGAAAAAAGAAATAACTTTATCTTTGTCTCGTTTTCTATGTGCTTATTTCTTATCCACTGCACCATAATGGAATATGGGAACTGCATGTCACGTTTGGTGTGTGGTTTTGCAGGACTTGCAAAGACCACAAGGTGGAAGTGTAGCTCCACTTTTGTTATTGTGCTTTTCAGCATGGACTCCTATCATATTAAAAAGATCATTACGTTTGACAGTTGTTTCGACCCAAGATTTAATTTGTTGTTTTTGTTTTTTAACTTGAAGCTTTGCTGGCCAACAACATGGACAGGTTATATGACAGGAATCTTCCTGTTAGCTCCCTGACTGTCTCTCAGGTGAGTTTTGACATTTATGTAACATGTATTTGAAGTGATCATTGGCTTAGCTTTCATTGGTTCAATTTATGTGTATTTTTCTCCCAGTTTGTAGACAATATATCATGCCGAGAAGAGGTGGACCAAGCCGAGTACTACCTTTACAAGTCAGTCAAATTTGCCACTGTCAAGCTCACAGTTATATTTTTGTCACTGTTTTTTCTTCCTCTATGTTTTCCTGGAATGTATTGTCTGTTTGCTTTGTCTGTTTTGCTTTTCTCTTGCTTACTCGCTTTGCATTGTTCCCACCTTTCCTGTTTATTCCTTCCAATGGAAGTCTGATTACAACATTTAGGACATTTTACGATGAACAACGGGCTGGGGGGAAAAAACACGTTTTGGTAGTTAACAGTATTGCACTAAAACTACTCATCTGATTTCCACAAATTATTATAGGTGGGTTAGCAAAGGCATATAATTATTACTTTTCAGTTGCCGTATTTGTTTTGACTTTTGCATTTATCATCAGCGATAGTTTACAGTAATGCAAAAGCCCTCAGCAGAATGTTGACTAGTGGTTAGCACGGTTCACAGTCAGGAAATTGTGGCTTTGAATTTTGCGTCAGTTGGTCGACTGAAGGCCCAAAAATTTCCATTTGTGTTTACGTGAGTTGTTTGTTTGTCAATGTGTACATTGAGATTGGTTGGCAAACTGAATTCAATTGGAATTTGAAGTAAAATGAAAACACTTTGTCAACCTCCAGGTTCCGTCACAGTCCAAATTGTTGGTACCTTCGAGACTGGACCGTTCATAGTTGGATCAGGCAGTGTCTGAAATACGGCGCCAGAGACAAGGCCCTGCACACGCTACAAAACAAGGTACGTGTCATTTCAAAAGGCCCTGAAACAACACTGTTGAAATTAACCACGCACATAACATGAAATAATAATATATTAGAATCCCTCAGTATGTTACAGTGCAGATTTACACCACAATACTAAATGGATTAGTTCAACCAAAACTTCTAAATATCATACCTCAATTTAACTGCAGCTGTCTGTGGACTTCAATATTGTGTGGAAGAAAAGAAATGGACACCAAAATGTGTTTTTTGTAGGTCCAGTATGGAATCTTCCCAGACAACTTCACTTTCAACCTGCTCATCGATTCTTTCCTGAAGGACAAAGACTACAAGAGTAAGTCATTGAGATGAGATTGCGCAGTTGGAGAAATACACACAATGTATTTCTCTAGCCCTCAATCACATAAACATCTCGAAGGGCCCACATGCCCACACTTGACACACATTAACGGTCACAAATGCACAATAGTTTACTGTCTCAGATTCTGGAGGCAGTTGCAAGCCCCGATTTAACATGGATTTGAACGGTTGCGTCATTCATTTTAGTTGAATTATAATTACAGTATTGCATTTTAAATCAGCTTAAATTATCGACAATTATTAAAGTAAACAAAAATAACAATCACTCAACTGCTTTCAAATTCAATCGTGGCGCTTGAGCTCAAACGTTTGCCCGCCCCTTAAAGACTCCTTAAGGTTTACAATGTTTACATATTATTGCTAATAGGTCCTCTTGTGCTGAATCTATTTCCAGGTGCGTCCTCCGTGGTGGAGGAGGTGATGCTCCAAGAAGCCTTTGACCTTGAGTCAACGCAGGTCCTGTCTCTCTATACGCTGGCCAGTTACCTAGCAAGCAGACCTCAACTCACTGTGAGTGCAACCAAAGATGCGGTTACTAAAAGGGAATCAAAGATGGAAGCTGTGGATACAAAAAGGGTCGTCATCTCGAGTGACGTAAGGCATGTATGTGCGCTCAGGTGTCGCAGGAGCGAGCGCTGGGCGCCTCGCTGCTTATCTGCGGCCTCAAGCAAGACAACAGCGTAGGCCTCACAGCTAGCTTCTTGGGAAACCTTCTGCTAGGTGAGAGTATCAGAGGACAGGATGGAACAAAAACCATATCCAGTATTATCCTCACCTAGATGTCTGTGGCTACCTGTTTTTTTTTTTTTTTTGTCAGGCAAGGTAGAGATGCAGGAGGGCATCCATGCTGTGTTCAAAGGCATGCCCCTCTTCTGGGAACGAGGATATATGAGTCGAGCACTGGCCGTCCTGGAGAGTGTTGCCGCCTTACCCGCTGACGTCAAACTGTCCAAAGACTCAGTAAGGACCAAACCTTTCTCAAGCACGACCTCTCGTTCATGCAAATTGTATAAAAGAGACAGAATAAACTGTTTTCAGGTATCTTATTAAAACGTCTCAGATATTTGATTTTTTTTTTTTGATGATGTGAAATAAAAGAAAACCTGGCATAAAAGACCCCTGATGTAGGACATCCTGGGTCACCATAGCAACCACAGAGGTGCCATTTATAACAATACAATTCACAGTGTTATTTTATTATCAATTATAAGCTGTTTATTTTCAAATCTTACCCCTTAATCCCCTCTAACTCTCCTGTTTATCTTCCCAAACAACATCCTCACCTGGTCAGGAACACAGCACAGACACTTGTGATCAACTGAGATGGAACACACACACACACACACACATTGTCATATTTTCATTATCCCGCAGTCAGGTCCAGTTTGATAATTCAGCCTTATTCTAACAAGATCTCGAGAGGGCCCCGGAGCCCCCGGCGTGGCTCTAACCATCCCTGACACAAACGCTCTGTGACAGATATAAATGGTGAGCGTGCATGTAGGACCACGGGACGTATTATATCGACGTTATGTCACAGTACCTGCCTGGGGTCACCGCAAAGATTGCATTGACGCGGAGGTCACCTGTCAAATCTCACACACGACTAACTGTAGCTTATTATGTTTGTGGTATAGCATTTCCTGAAGGTTAATTTGATTACTTTGTTCATTGCAGTTGGTTTATCTAGAGGACACACTGCACGAATTGTCCTCCACCTCGTCCGACTCTTCTGATTCGTCTGGAAAGGAGTCATCAGAGGAGGAAGAGCGGAAGGAAGTTGATGAAGAAGACCAGGCGGAGAGAGAAAAGCTCTCTGAATATGAGCGCAAATTGAAGGTGTCGTGAAATTCGTTAGAATTCTTTAAAGTCTGTATTGGACCTGCCGGTAAATCCAGCCTTCTATTTTTCCAGGCGATGGGCAGCCAGCTGGAGACTCAAGGAAAAGTCGACACGGCCGACTTTCAGACGTTGGCGACTGGTCTGGCCCAGCAACTTCTGCCCTCGGTGGAGAGACCAGACCTGGATCAGTATCAGACTCTGCTGGTGGCCTGGGAGGCCGAGAGGAAGCAGCTGATCCAGAGGGAGCAGGAGAACAGGAAGAAGGCCCAAAAGGAGAAGGAGGAGCGACTCGCTGCCAAAGCGGCACTCCAGCAGCAGGCTTAAAGCTTCCTCACTGCAGCTATCACTTAGTCTGTTCATATTGTACATGTTTCTTTTTTGGGTTAAGTCCAACATTCAAAGCAAATGGCTTCACTTGTGCAAGTCTCGTCATGTGAACTTTTGTGATTAAAGAAGGACGGAATGTTGTGATCACATCCTCCCATTCCTATTTCTGTTCCTGTTTGTGCTTTGGTGCGTCTTGGGGAGTTTTCTCCCATGGGTAAAGAAAGGGTTATTGCGTTGAAGAATTTGCTGATAACTAATCTGGAGAAAATGGATTCTTTGCTGGCAAAAGGGAATTCACTTGTGAGCTTTCAACACAATGAATGCATTATATCGTCCTGAGCCGTGTGCTATGTTTTCTCGAAAAGCCGACGCTGCCCATATCAGACATGAAGCGCTTGACTACATGTGCAATGCCGTTTCGATGTGGGCAAGATAATAAATCCCCGGGGGTGGAAGGGGTGGGGGTGTTTTACAGTATCAAATGGTGGGGCTGTTATCGTGGAGTCCACAACAAATGTGAATCCAGAAGAAAGCATCAGATTTATTTATTTAAGGGTTAAATCATTTATGTTGGTTCTTGAAAAGCTAATGATTTATTTTGGTGGTGCATGGAGTAAAAATTCTGATTGCTAATTGACATAGTGGAGGACTGCATGTTTTGTTTTGTGTTTGTACTGTCTGATGGACAAATAATGATTTACTATGTTGGCTCATGACTCTCTAGGAAATAAGAGGTTATTGGATCCACTAATAGACGTGGGCCTTAGGGAACGAGGCGGCTTTCTGCAGGCGCTTCATTTAAGCCACATAAATACAAGCAAGCGGATGTTTTATCAATGCAACTTGGAAAGCAGACCCAGTGCTGCAGGAAATTGTATTGTCACTTGAGATTCTAGCTGGTGAGAGATATTAACCAGACACTGGCACGTCCTTATCAAGGCGTGTTTTTTTTTTTTTTTTTTTTTTGGGGGGGGGGGACATCATGTTCTTTTCACGGGACCTTATGACCACAAACATCACTGGCATGCACTTTTATTTCTATGCAAACAAAAACAAAAGTTCCTCATCAGGACTTTTTTTTTTTAGGCGTTGCAAAATGTGCTTTACTCTCTACCAAATTGCCACAAGATATTTCATTATTCATCGAGATCAACGGCTTCATCGGTAAGCGGATTACAAATGGTGTCTAATATGTCTGCCTGTTTGATTGCAAGAAGGCGAGCGCAGCATTTGTTCTGACAACGGTGCAATTTGCTCATTACGTCAAAGGTAATATTCAGTAATTTCCAAATTCAATTTGGATGCTGTCTCCTTTACTTGTGTGCTCTTTTGAAAACTCAATATGATTTGTATGAAATTAATCTTTTATCCAGTCTTCAATGTTGTTACAATACGGGTTTCTTTGTGAACATTTTTTAATAATATCGCTTGTTAACTTGTCTATTCCTTCTAAGTGAATAATAATTCACCATCCTTCAATTGTTTGGTTACAACAAGATGCTTTTGGAAATATTTGTCCACACAAACTGTACACGTCCAACTAATTCGAAGGAACAGCACTCCCACTAAATCCAATGACTCATCAAGTGACTGAATTGGACTGGAATTTCATAATTTAATCATAATATTTTCAAAAGAGTCCACCCTTTCTCAAGAACAACCAGTCAGAACAATTGGAAGATCTTGAGGAACACTGATGACCCAACTGAAGGTGAGGCTGAACTCATTTGCTTTGAGATAAGAGTGTCACTTGGTGGTTCTTCACGATGACTTCTAACTTGTTTGTTTGTTTTTTAGCAAGAAGCAGAAAAAAAAAAATTGAATATTTTGTGGAAAGTTTTAAAAATTTCCATTCATCTATTCATTTTATTTCATGCAAATTTAACGTTATACTGTATAAAGCCACCCAGTGTGATTCAATAGGATTTGAAAGCCTCTGTTTAAAAAAAAAAAAAAGCTACGCTAATGCTGAGTTAAGTTAATGATTAGCACACATAACGGAGCTGACTTTTACTTATAGACAAGTGCAGGAATTTAATTAGTTACACTGGATGTGTTCTCCACTGTCATCGGCGGTTATCTCGGCAAATGTTGACTTACACTCTGCTGCATCAATTGTTGACTATAAACATGAAAGAATTTGCAGCAAATCCAATTTAACATTTGACCCATGTCAATAATCTGGGAAAAAAAACGTGCTGATTCTGTTCCTGTGAAAGTCTAAACGGTTGACATACGAAATGCTGAACTTGCATTTTGTTTTGTTGACAATGATCACGTTACCAGAAAATCTACAAGAGTAGACCAAAGTACGCTATGGATTATTTTGCCATTTCTGAATTGTTGTCAGAGTGAGTTGTTCTGTACTTGCCTTCCATTGTTTCTCAACAGTAGACCTGATTTCCACTTCCCATTCATCAGAATACGCTGCCTGCTAGAGAGCATTGGTGTTCTTCATCAACGCTGGTTGTTCCATTTCCTTTATTTATACCTTTTGAGAATTCAAAACATTTTGTACTCATCTCTTAAATGGACAAATTAAAAATTGAGGACATGATTTCTGTGCCATGCGTCAGACGTTGATGATGGCAAAGCAAGTTCTGAGGTGTGCATGTTGTCCTCTTGGCGGGAAATCTTGCTTGTCTGTGCCTGCCCCGGTACTCCATGATGGTTTACTCGTTGACTGTTTGATGACGACAATGATATTTTCCCACCCGTCAAAAAAACCCTGCGGCCAAAACATGATATCAGGTGATATTTCGACGGGCGGTTCACACCTAGCTTCGAAACCCAAACAAACATGTACACTCAGGGCTTCAAAAACAAACTTTAACTGAAGTTGAAAAAAGTGACTTAACACCTGCAGTCGTTTTTTTTCTTCTGTTATTGCAGTCAAGGCAACAAAACCTCAAAGGTTTCAAACAAAACGTGACGTTTTCATTTTATTCACAAAGTGTTCCGCAATGCAAAACCTAGCAGGATAAAAATCATCTGATTGTCGAGTGTTACAGACAGGAACAGAGATTGTGACTTTTTTTTAGCTCTACTATAGCAAGTGCCAGCTTGCCGCAGGTTATCTGACTGCGGCACACAAATCCAGGAAAAGTGCATTCTTAAGACGCCTAATCAGACAAATCTGCTTTCAGTACATTCTGCAGAGGCCCAGAACGAGACCGACGTACAGGATTCTGACATCATACGCTATTTCGCCCATACACCCACGTTATGTAACAATCGTGTTTAGAAAAGAAAGAACACTTTTTTTTTTTGACCATTTGTCCTTTATAGAGCCGACACCCAGAGATGGCAAAACACTCAAGAAGTTTAGATTCCTAGAAATTATTTTGAGCCATTTACCCAATTGAAATATGTAAAGAACAAACTCTTAAAATGCAAATATCTGTGTTTAAATGTAAAGGGACTAACTATACATGAAAACCAGATACTCAAAAGTAGAAAAACTTAATAGTAACAGTTTTTGTTTTCGTTTCCTTCCCAAAAATAATTTTCACAATTATTCAAACAAAAGCTTTTTTTTTTCCTCCCCTGTTTTGAACGTGGCAACAAGGAGCATAACAAATGTGCTTTCCAAGCACGCAGTCTCAATCAGTGTGATGACGTCAAGCGCTGCCACTCTGAGGCCAACATGTTCTTCTGCAAGCTCAGGGAAGGCCTCGAGCAGAACACACAAATTGCCTGCTTTAGTAGCACATTAAGTGGAGATCGAGCATCGGGGGGGGGCACTCGCCCTTTTGTAGTAACCATGCTTTAAAAAGTGATTGAACTCGGCCGTCGGGGCATGGAAGCTATTTGCTCCTCTTAATTTGTGGCCATGTAGCTAGCACACACCGGCATACTTTTTTCTGTTAGATAAGGCGTTCCGTCGAGCCACCCGACCCTTTAGCCCACGTTTGAACATGACGGGAGATATCTATCTCTTGAAGACCAGTGAACAGCCAGCACTTGCCATAAATTTTTGCAGCTCTTTCAGTGTTGCTGACTACGTCTTAGCAAGCTGCCTGATCAATTTTCTTCTTGGCTTTTCATCAATTTTGATGGGATATCCCATTTTTTGGCCATATTGTCTCTGATGAATGATGACTATCTTCACTGTGTTTTGTGGTATACCTTGGAATTCTTTTTGTCCCCTTCTCCTGATTGATACCATTTGTCCCCTATCAAAGTTTTTTTTTTATTGAGTTATACAGGTTAGAGGTCATATAATGCTGTGTATACTTTTTATATGCATTGTAAGTTGGTGTTTAACATTAGCTCCTCCTTTCACCTACAAATATGAAAAATCTTTGATCAAGTTACTTTGTATAACGTGCCCTCTCTTGTTAGAATTTTATTTTGAGGGACTTGCAAGTTAAGAGAAAGTGTAGTAACAGGCTTTGGCATCCTTCCAAGTAAGCCTTGCCCGGTTAATGACTGAGGTATTTTATTTGCGAGGGGACGGGCACGTACGAGACAAGAGGCTTTGACGGGCGGGAAATGAGGCGTTTGTGGCTCAAATGATGTCAGGTGATGTGCCTCATGAATAAATATGTGCAACACGTCAAATGCATCTCATTACATGAGACTAAAACAAGCTGTTTATTCACTCGACTCTTCAGTTGTGTGTGCCAAGTCAAATAGAACTTGAAAGTCTGAAGACTGTTGCTCACTTGCACAGTCCAAAGTCAGCTAAGCGCTTCAGTGGTCACCGTGGCGGTCATATTGGATGGAGCTCAAGCCAGGCCATATAAAAACTTAACCAAAAACAACAACACTGTACTCAAGGGCCACATTTGAATTTTGAAATAAGCAGTGGCACCAGTGCATTTGTTAATGAAGACAGAAAAAGAAAAAATGTTCAAAAAGTATGTTAAAAAAATGCATTAAATAATTATTATTTATAATGAATTATGTAATATAATGCATCTTAATTTATTTTTAATGAATTTGAATAATTAATGAACCACTTAATTAAAATTCACTCGTGGTGGCTTCTTTCCACTGAGAGGTGTTTTGTAAATTTTTGACAGTTGCTGTGAGAGAACCCCAAGTGGGAGGGACTCGAGTGTTTGAATGAAGTCACCGCAGTGTGGAGCCTGACTTATCTCGACACTCACTCCTGCTCGCAACAGATGCTCGCCTCCTGCGTTGGGTCTTTGAAAACAATGCCATCGAGGTGTTCTGAGCGGAGGTTCCAGCGCGTGGAGAAAGTTCTTCTATAAGTCAGACTGGAGCTTCCGGAGGATGGAGAGCACGACGTCGACGAGCGAGCAGTCCATGACGGGCCGCACGATGATCCCCACCATCCCGTCCATCATGTTCATCTTCGGGGTGGTGGGCAACGTCATCGCCATCGCAGTGCTGTGTCGGTCTCGCAAGGAGCAGAAGGAAACCACCTTCTACACGCTGGTGTGCGGTCTGGCCGTCACCGACCTGTTGGGCACGCTGCTGGCAAGCCCGGTCACCATCGCCACTTACGTGAAGGGCGCCTGGCCCGGCGGGGAACCCTTGTGTCAGTACTTTGGCTTCACCCTAATCTTCTTCTCCCTGGCCGGCCTCAGCATCATCTGCGCCATGTCCGTGGAGAGATACATGGCCATCAACCACGCGTATTTCTACAACGACTACGTGGACCAGAAGCTGGCCGGCTTGACCCTCTTGGCCATCTACGTGTCCAACGCGCTGTTTTGCGCGCTGCCGGTGCTGGGCTTCGGCCGCGTCCAGAAACAGTACCCGCAGACGTGGTGCTTCTTGGAGTGGCGGAGCGACGAGACGAGCGACGCGGCGTTCAACTTTATGTACGCTGGTTTAAGCTCGGTGCTGATCCTGGCAACGGTGCTGTGCAACGTGCTGGTGTGCGGGGCTCTCATCCGGATGCACCGGCGCTACGTGCGTAGGACGTCGCTGGGCACGGACCTGAGCCGCGGCAACGTGGACTCGCGCAAGAAAGGCCGAAGTTTCGGACGCCTAGCCGGTGCCGAGATCCAGATGGTCATCCTGCTCATAGGCACCTCGGCAGTGGTGCTCATCTGCTCAATTCCGCTTGTTGTGAGTCTTTACGCACACTTTACGCACGGCCGAGCGAACGTTCGCCTTCCCACTCAGAAACCTGGGCTTGTTTAATGGAACGCAACGCTGATTTATTTACAGAAAATCTTGAGGACTTAAAGGCAGCAGGTGGATTGTACGTTCTGCCATCTAATTGAAGAGCATTCAATTTTCTGCCAGTCAATATGACCTGGGCTGATATATTACTTTATAAATATTTTTTAAATAATCAAAATAGTGTTTGTTACTGACCACATTGGGTTTTCAGTGACGCTAACAGATGTTCTTCTTTCAATGCTACTGCGGTTGAAGTGTGTTTCCTGTTCTTAGATTGAACCTTTTGTGTTGAGCATAAATTCACCTTATTGTTGTCACCCGCCCATAATCGACACATCACTTGTTTTGCCATATGCAACGTCAACGACATATTGTCTGAAATTCATAGAAAAATTCACAACTCAAATAAAACTGAAGATTCTGCTGCAATGTAGCTGAATAATTTGGCAGAATTTTTTTTCCAGGTCATGTTATGTGGACACTGGTTGCCAGGCAGCTAGAAACCGATGCAGGAACACAACAAAAATGTTGGGCAAATTCAAGATATTTTAAGTTTTGCTGTTGACTTATCCCCATTTCACAAAAAAAGTTCTTTTTGGGCTGTTTTATTTATCTTCCTAGAGTTTTGAAATGTCTCATCGCCATGCTCTAATTGCAGGCTCAGGTGTTTCTGAACCAGCTCTACAAGACGCCGGTAGAACTACGCTTGGACAAAAACCCAGACCTGACGGCCATTCGCTTTGCCTCCTTCAACCCCATCCTGGACCCGTGGATCTACATTCTGCTGCGCAAGGCCGTCTTCCGCCAGCTCGTGGAGAACATCAAGTGCCTCTTCTGCAAGATGGGCATCAGGGGGCAGAGGACTAATGGCAACGGGAGCTGCCACTGCATGGATGTGTCACCCCATCCTCCCTCCTCGACCGTCTCCAAACGGGACTCGCGCTCGTTGGTGTTCGGCGACGTTCCGGATATCAGCTCCCAGACTTTCTTGGATCACTCCCAGGGACGAATATCGCCTGCCGGGAGCTGCTGTGACAATCACAAAGTGGAAAATATATCATGGGCCTCATCGTGCGAGCATGGCGACGTGGCCCCAAGGACAGAAGGGGACCATGTGCTCAGGGGCCCCCAAGCTAAGGACCCTGGACTACAAATGTCACTCAGCTCAGTAACTATGGATGAAAAATGCATCTGAACTTGACTCGGAAACGGAGCCCACGTGGAAGGAAAAACTGAGTCATATCTCACAGGCAATCAGTCAGGAAAAATAATGCTACCAGTGAAGACTTTTGCACTGTTGCCTCATGACAAGAATGTCTGGAATGCTGAATTTCCAAGCATTTCAAACAGCGTCCAGTAAATGGTTAAACTTTCTCCATAACCTGGATGTACATGAGCTACAAACTATTACGATTAAAGATGTCGACTCTGGCCAAAAGGAAAAATAATTTTTGTTTGTCCGTCCATTCGTTAGCTCACAGTTACTTCCTGGTTCCGAGGTTCGCATTGGACTTACAAGACTCTATCGTTTAAATTCTAGGACATAATAATTTTAACTCTGAAACAGTGGTTGAATTGTTCTGTTTTGACTGTAGCAAAAAAAAAATTATCATATGTGACATATGTTTGTCCGTCCATGTGTCAGATCGCAGCTAGGTCAAGGTTGAGAAGTGAGTGTACCATTTGAAATCAGAGGAACAGTTCTTTTTGAAAAAAAATCACAAAAAGTAAATTCCTCTAACTGAATACGGTGGCACATTGTAATTTTGTCTGTCTGTATATTAGCAAGCTGCTCCTTTAGGATTGCTAATGAAAACGGTTCCATTGTGACTCGAAATGCAAGGACTGAAATAAACATTCCTCCAAGAAAAGTGAACATTTTATTTGTATGCATATTTGTGAAAGACTTTCTTCATGACAAAAAATGAAATAAAGTACTGAATTGCCATCTATCCATCTATTTCAAATCCTAGCACTGTGAGGCGGACATGCGAACCACTAGCGCACCGTGCTGCTTGTAGAGTGCCATATTTATTATTTTTTGGGTCCATCAATGAGTTTTACTTGTATCTACTTATTGAGGTGAACAGAGAAACAACTTGTATTTGCTCACTTATCTCTGCTTTTGTTATTAGGTAGACATTTGGTAGTATTCCAACAAAAATGACTTCTTTGTGACTCAAGCAACGGGAAAAGACGCCCTGTTCTATTTTTGGGCCACCTTGTGATAAAAATTTTTGGACAGATTTTTAAATTAAACTAGCAGATCTCAAACATCGAATTAACAGTTAGGACTAGCTGATTCATGAATTTGTGGTCAGCAGAAGCAGCAGCAGCAGCAGCAGCAGCAAATGTGAGCCTTCTGGGAACTTTCTTTGTTTTGGATTCTATTGTACAGACCTTTTTTTTTTTTTAAAGACATGTTATTTCAGCCTCATGACTAATGTGCAGTGTGCAGTTTTATTTTTGTGGTGAATGGTAACTGTTCCTTTTTTTGTCAGTTCTGGAATCCACGTGAACATTTCATCTCAAATATCTGAAGAAGGTACAAAAGATTCCAGTTTGTGACATCTAATTATTTACATGTGACTGCTGGGAATGTTTTTCCACATGTGGTGCGTTTATGCTTAGTGTCGAGTTTTCAAGGGTTTTTATCACGTTCATGTGCTGAAAGATGATGTTCTCTTGCCAATCCCAACTCCAAAGGCAACAATAAGACCAAACATGATGTCCATTTCCAAATTTTGGTATTCATAATAATATACAAGAAGTCTTTGTGTAAATACTTAAAATTTGGAGCTAGGCTGCTTTTTGTTGGACAGTTGCTCTATCTTCTTACCAATAGATGCCCTGGAATTCCTGCTTTGAGAAAATCCAAACTACAAGAGATGTCAACTTATATTATTTGGGCTAACTTAATTACTTTTTGTAAGACCAAAATATTTCAAAACCAAATTGAATACAGCTGAAAATGACAAGAAAGTTCTGATCGTTTGCCCCCCTCCTTGCCTTGACAATTTTATTTTGATTAACTGCAATTCTTTCAAAGTTTGCCATTATATGAACAATGTTGGCCTTAACTGCATCTTTTAAAATGTGACAAAGAAGGATATTCATTTAAATATTTGAGTGTCAAACAAGAGCTTGAGTTTCACCCAAGAGTGGCCTTAGTTGTATCATTATTTTTTTAATACAGGCCTTTTATAATGTTGTTAGATTGTTTTCGTGCTTAGCCTTTTACAAAGTTACCGTTAAATTACCTTTTTAACTTAATGTCACACTTTTTACTCCTTTGAATTGTCAACATGTGCAAAGATAGTCATCCCCGTCCGATTTGTACAGAATATTTCATTTGTTTGCTCATTAAAGATGTAGTTTATTCACTTAGTAGTATGCTTTAAAATAATTTCCCAAATTGTTTTTGATGCTTTCTAAATATATAACACATTTGTCATCTCATATTGTCAACACGAAGAGGAAGCACTAAAGTTTCTCACATAACATTTGCTGCTTACGAGCTCATCTCCAGGCCTTCATTAGCAATCTGACGGATAACCCTGACAAGAGCAAGCAAACATATTTAAGATTAAATCCACAAATAGACAAACTGGCCTATCGTTGCTCATTACGGCTCATGCCTGATGCGTCACGCAGATAAAGCAAAAAGCGGACTATTAGAAAAGCATGGAAACATCTGAGGGGAAGTTTCTGCGTTGGAATAATAAACTGAGTCTAAAGCTCATCGTCCTTGCAATTAAGCTTAAACAAGCAATGGTTGGCTTAAAAAAATACCGCAGAGTCTGGGAAGCCACCACGAGTTAAATTAAAGTATCATGCAGTGATATAAAGGAGGAAGACACTATGTCTCATCCACTTGAGAGTAATCAGATCTGTCCGTGACGAGACGGGAAACATCTTTCTGTCACTTTTACTGCACGTTGAAAACCTGCAGAGCGCACCTGCATGTCAACTGCCGACTGTGAGCAGATACAAGATGAACGCAGACTGGTCAACAACACAATACTTAATATTATTAAATGAGAGAAATTATAAGGGAAATGTGTGGTTAAAGTTAAAAAAAAACAAAAAACAGACAGATTGGCTAACCAAAACAGATCTGGCAAAGACAGGAACCACAAGAAACAAGAACGACATCAAACATGAAGACATCACAACAACCATGATCCAAAAGGGGAGTGAGGGGCAGACAGGGCTTAAATACAAGACAGGTAACAAGAGGTAGGTGACTGTGATTACATTGATTGAGGTAACACAGGAGGGGAGGGGCGACACCAACAGAAACCATGGTAACAGACATAATAAACCAACCAGGGACAAGTGGTGACAAATACATTTTGTAATTAGCATCCCTCCGCCCATCCATCCGTCAAATCGACATGTTCCTGTTAAAGTGTCATTCTTTTGCGATGTGAAAAATTAGATAAATCATCTGGAAACTTTTTCCCACCATCATTTTGACGTATAAATTGTTCAACTCATTTGAACCTTTTTTTTTTCCTGTAATGGGCGGGGCTTCAGAATTAAGCATCCTCTTCAGCACTCACTATAGCTACCTTTCAGATTGTTTATTTGTTGTAATAGGATTTTAATGACTTTTTACAATGGACTGTTTTCAAAGACGACTTTCTATTCCTTTCAGATCTGTTTTTGTGTTTTTAAGTATGCTCGCACGTACTGGAAGCAAAGTTACGTTTCCCAGCTAACTTTGCTTTCTCTGCCAACCCTGCTGATGTTTTTAATAAACCATCCCCGAATATCATATGTCCCTCCATCATGTTCCAAACAATCATTATCCCCTGTGATCACCTATTAGACGCTGACTTCGCCCACATCATGTCTCTGGAATACTCGTTAATCATTTAGTCCCAAACCGGTTTGGAGCATTTCCATCGTAATGTGCTATCGTATTACCGCTCACCACTGCGAGATTCCTTGACAAATGATGAATTTTATTGCGAAGCGCATTCTGTGTTGTTTTACCATGTCACCGCATCTCTTAGTTGCCACTTGCTGAAACGATAAATTATTTTAACATCCATGAGTAGGAAAGTAAGAAAAATTGTGTAAGGACTTTTCGATACACGTTGTCTGCCATAACTTGTAGTAATGCGTTTGTCAGCTGTCATCAAGCGGTTTAGGATTGTTTACAGAGGGGTGTCAAACTCATTTTATTCACGGGCCGCATTGTAGTCATAGCTTCTTTCGGAGGGCCATTATAACTGTCAACCCAAATAAATGTAAAAGCACCTCATATTATATAAAGTAAAAGATACAAAACAAACTGACAAATAACTCGGTTTCAAATCAGACGAGTAAAAACTGGTCAAATATGAAAAAAAACAGATATTAAAAGTGAAAACAATTTGCAATTCTAGTAATGACTCACGAATTTGATGCCCAATTTGTCTTCGCGGGCCACATAAAATGATGTGGCGGGCCGTATATGGCCCCCGGGCCTTAAGTTTGACATGTGGTTTACAGGTTTCATAACCCTGATGAGCATAAAGGCACTTGATAAAACTAACGTTGCCTTAGTATTTGGGAAAAGTATTTGGTGAGACAGTCATCAGGCATAGAATTGCTGGAAAAGTCAATTGAATGCAAAGTGAATTGCGTGCAAAATGATGCCATTGTAATAAAAGCTTTTGAATTTTGCATGCATGTTGTGGTAAGCCAGCACATTAGAAATTTACTCCATAAATTTGGTTGAATGAAGGCTCACTTTAGTGACCAAGATAAACAACATTAATCAAGTCAAAGTACTCCTGAATTTGTACTTCCTTTGTGAAAAAACTGGAAAGATGCATTCAATTAATCATCATGTCCATGAATGTGTTTGCAAGCTCAGGTTTCATCCGCTTGCTACTCCTCACCACTAATTGTTGTTGGCGTGGATCAACATGGATCTTAAAGTGATTTTGCAGAGAATAAGCAAGCTCGCCCGCACACACCCTATCAGATGTCGCCGTCGGAGACGTCACACGTGTGAGGACGTGTGGATGCAAAGTGACTGAGGAGCCACTACTGGTGTGGAGAACGTCTGAAGACAAAGTGCATCAGAAGCTGGTGCTGGTCCAAGTCTTCTTACACAAGCTCCGACAGGATTTGCCAGCAAAGCCAGAGTGAGTCACGTAGGCGAGGGCTTGGCCAAAAGGTGATCCGGATCTCCCTGGGATAACATCAAAAACGTCAATCACAAAAGTTCTGCTGGCGGGGGAATGTCATCCTCAGAGGTTGATGTTTATCTAGAGTGCATATTAAAAGTTTAAACACCATTTTAGGGTTTCAAAGTAGGATTTTAAACAAGGGGTGTAGAGAAAGTAGAGCTGGCATTTAGAAGTAGGGTTTGAAACAGGTGCTACGGTTTCAAAGTAGGGTTTCAAAATAGGGTAAGTGTTTCAAAGAAGGAACTCAAACTAGAGTTTGGGTTTCAAAGTATGATTTTAAAGGGTTAGGATTACAAAGTTGGGTTTAGAAGTAGGGTTTAAAATGAGGGTTCTAAACTCGAGTCAAGGCTTTAAACTAGGGTTAGTCTTTCAAACTAGGGTTTAAAATTATGGTTAAAACTAACAGAACCAGCAAACTGATATAACTTAACAGACCGACCGACAGACTGGCTAAACGAAGCAGAACTGACAAAGACAAGAACCACAAGAAACAAGAACAACATCAAATATGAAGACATCACGACATGCACGATCCGAAAGGGGAGTGAGGGGCAGACAGGATTTAAATACAAGACAGGTAACAAGAAGTAGGTGACTGTGATTACATTGATTGAGGTAACACAGGAGGGGAGGGGCAACGCCAACAGAAACCATGGCAACATAGACATAATAATGCACACTGTGAGGGATTGATACCTGCTCATGATTGTGTGTGACAACGCTTTTTTATGATGTATCTTTTTTAAATGACCGTGCAAGATTTTAATGACATGGTAAGGCTTTAAAAGAAATTCTTAAATAAAATAAAATACACTTATTTGATTAAATCACAAAACTTGGCTTACTTCATAAATATTGGATCACCCAGGCTGACTTGTTGCTTTGGAAAAAAGCAACCCTTGAAGTTCATTACTCCTAGTTTAGTTAGATAAGCAAGATGCAACAGGAAGTTCACACTGGAGGCTGGAAGACAAATTGTTATATTGTTGCGGAAACCTTGGCTCAATTTCAGATTAGGGAAAATCATTCAGAATTATTTGGTGTTCTTCCTATTTTTAATTTTACATCTCAATCTAGCATACTGTATTCGACACAAGAAGAATTTGGATGTTCTGTTTCTTTACATGAAATGTACAAAACAGGAGGAATATCCAAATATTCTGTCTATTAATCCCCCAATGGTGAAATTTGTAAATATCATGGACGATGGATACACAAGATCAGCAATGTTCAAATATTCTAAAATCTCAATGGTTTAATGATGCAGATGTATTAGAAAAAGATATAAGAATCCAACGCTCTCTTGTTGATCCTAATAACAGGACTGTCAACACTCGGGTTGATCTTGCATCTTCTTAAAGCATGTCTGACAAAATCAAACAAAATGGTTGAGGACAACAGTTCCGATTAACTCCATTTTATGTGCAAAGGTTTCCTGGTTAAGTACAAAGGTAATGCCTGAGCTAGGATCTTGGGTTGAACTCAGGAGATCCCTAGATAACAGGCCTTTGAATCTATGTTCAAACATGTCGCAGATAAACACATCTGAAGTTTAGCATCCTCTGTGGCCAATCTGCTCCTCTGTAGTCCCAAGTATTTCCTAAAGTGTATCAATACATCTGGATGGCCAGCAGATATCGTGTTTGGATTGCTCCAAAAGTCATCATTAAAGACTTGATGGAACTCCCTTTCCTGTAAGGATATCACAGATTTTCTTTTTTTTTTTTAAACACAACATAGCACGGCAGGGTTATCTGTCTCGGTCGTTTTAATCTTTCTTTTGTGTTTATTTATTTGTGAATTTTCTTCATGTGCTGATTGGAATCCAAACATTCTGTGGTGATGAGTTTTGTGAGAAGTGACATAATGTGAGGAATCTATTGTTCTGTAATCAATAATGACAATTGTGCAGCATAGCCTGTGCAACATAGGTAGCCCAATAAATAACACATTATCAGAGATTGGTACCTTGGTACTAGAAACAGGACAAAAGTTGTTCTTCAACCACTTCTGAAAGAGGGCGGGCGAACGGGTAAGAAGATGCCATGCTTTCCGCAGCGCCGCCTGGCGGCACCAAAGCATTAATAACGCGATTGGACAAGGCAACGATAATAGCAAATCTCAGTCTCCCTCTGCTGCCCAAAAACGGAATTATATTAAAAGCCCAAATTACAATCATAACTATGGAAATAGAAATCTTTCCGAATGAATTATTTTTTTCAATCATTAATGATTTTTGTTGTTGATGTGTAGTATATGCAAAAGAACACAAATACATGGTCAAACCTCATTAATTGTAATTTGGCTTTAATTGTGGAACGATATACAACAGTAAAGCACAATTGTCATAACAGTCAGCCAAATAAAAGCATGTTCACACTATAAAAAATTCATTATGAACAAGCATTGTACTGATTGGCTGAACAATAGCTTATTTGTTCCTCCGATCCTGAGATCTACTCATGATCATTACACATCTAATTCAATTACTGAATATAAACACTTTCATTAAAGTGCTCAAATAAGACCCCTATGATTGACTGAGCTTGATCAGAATTTCTGTGAACGAGTCTTCACAATCAAAAGTGCTGGCTCATGTAATTGGAACTATATTAGCATTGGGACTGTTTTGTGTGTCTTTTCATTTGAATAGATACAGTATATATATATATGTGTGTACAAAGCACAATTGTCTGCTGTTGTAACCATATAAACAGACTTTGGTGCAGACTAGTTCCTGTGTCAAGCTCCTCCAGTCTTCAGAGGTGGTTCAGTGCAGACGTGGCCCATTAAAAGTTCCAAGGTTTGTGCTGTAGGTGCAACTTTGTGCCAGCTTCACATAATGAAGACAAGCGAGAGCAGGGAGCCGATCACAACGATGATGCTGTTGTAGATGGGCCCACTGGACGCTCCGGTGTAGTACTCCATATCTCCAGAGCCCTCTGGCTCGTATGCAGGACCGGGTCCATAGCCACCACTGTGTCGCGGGTAGCCGTAACCTCCTCCGTAGCCCCCATATCCCCCATAGCCTCCGTACCCTCCGTACCCTCCGCCGTACCCATAACCGGGGCGGCTCAAGGCGGAGCCCAGCATGGCTCCTCCGATGGCCCCCGCTGCTGCGGCACCGGCTACTTTACCCGCACTGGGCCCACTGCTCCTGGGAGGGGCCGGTCTATAGGATGGCCTCCGGCCACCAAAGCCCCCCCTGAAGCCTCCGCCACGACGGGCCTCCGAGCTAGGGGTCAGAGAGGCTAAGAGCAGCACACACATGGTCACGGTCAGGGTCACTTTTTGTAGCCGGAACATGATTGGTTCACCTGGAACAACACACATTGAAAAACAAAGTAATAGTGTAATACAGTGTGTAGTTAGGTATATCATATCCATAATAATGATTAAATGAATGACCCCTAATTTAGAAAGTTAATTTGACTTAGGTCAGAAATAGACACACTCAAGATGTTCTGAGCACAGCTTTGTTATTTTTACCATGCTGATTATTGAAGAGCTCCTCTTCTTAATCCTTCTAAATGGAGACGCACTTTTTATGGAAGCTTTCATAATCTTCAGTTCCTAACAATGCTTTCTGCTCAGTGCCCCTGTGCTATGACATATAAAGATGTCAACAAGTGGACAGTAACAATGTCCGTATTGCAAATAATGTTGCCTGTTACAATCTAAAATTATTGATAAGAGTGGGAAGACGAGTGAAAACTGAGTGACATTTGTTCTATCATTCACACACTCACAGACTTGTTCCTAATTTAAACTGGTAATAATCCAATTAGTGTAGGTCATTTACAACAAGGCGAGAACTTTCTAACACAAACAAATGTGATGTAATCTGAATCGATGACGCACATCAAAATATGCCAAAATGTAGTCAATCGACATCTAAAAATGTTGTAATCAAAATAGACACACTCTGGGAAAACTGACGAGACCACTGCAAAATTGAACAGGACAAATATGTGGACATTAACATTAAAAATGACTTTGTGGCCCATGCTGCTCGTCACAATCCCATTTTTTATTTTATTTTTTTTAACAAAAAGACAAAAATACATCAAGGACTTGTTGGCAAATACTTTTGCAGTGGTATCTATTTTTTCCAAGGTTCATCTCAAAACAGAAGAAGCTAGAAATATTTTCTTAATAATATTTAGTAGTATATTAGTAGATTCATTCAGAAGACCAATCCCTATATGAAAAATAATTTTGATCATTCTGCTATTGTAATTTTTTATGATGATAAATTTAGGATTTCATTGACTGTAATCATCAAATTACAACAAAATCTGAACTAGTGAATTAAATCAGTTCCCCACACTATTCAAATGCTAAAAGGCGTTCTTACCTGCTTGGCGTTTTGTCAAGAAATCAAAACCCTTCTTGTGTTTCTCTCCTCCAGTAGCTGAAAAGCACCAATTGTGTGTACGTGTGTCGCTGTGCGCAAGCAGCAGTCTGTGAAGTGTGTTTCAGTGTCAGCCACTTCTCCTTCAGAGGATCCCGTTGAGGGGATCATCATCGCGTCTGTCATTGGCTGGCTGAGTGGTAATCTGTTTCAGACTTGGAACACCTGATGATCTAATTTTGAATCAATGCTCCAATAAGGTAAGTAAAACATCTTATGAGCTTGACTAAGAGGATATAGCTGTCAGTTTGAGGAATGTTAGATGAGGGGTGGGCAACGTACGGCCCGTGGGCCATGTACGGGCAGCTTGGTCTTTCATCCGGCCCACTGTGCTTGATATTATGGCTTATAACAACATTAAATATACTTTTTAGGAATCAAATCATTGCCTGACTTTCAATGAACACTTATGGCACTGCGCTACAGAAAATGCTGGATAACGCACCCCACTATTTGCGGAAATAGAGTATCAGCATATTTTAACCACCCACGTTTGTCTTATCTTTCTCCAATTTCATTTTAATTAAATTACAATCATTATTCAACACCAGCAGCCCTTCATTTTCATGAGTTCTTCACATTATTTCATAACTTCTGAAGAAGTCATACAAAAAAAAAGCAGTCAAAAAAAGTCGAAAACAAAAGCATGCACATTCTCAGAATGACATACAAACATTGGCATGGAAAGCTGGAAGTACTACACAGTACACGACGGCTCATAAAGAAAACGACAAGATCACTAAAAGACATCCTATGTGACTAACAGTGAGTGCAGCGGACGCTTCTTAACAGCGTTGCCGAGGTGAGCCGATATTAATTCGGTGCCAGACGACACAACATGACGTCGCTTGTCTGTGTGCCGCTCGACACTCTCACTGACCTACTTCCACTCGAGCGCGGTGTGTAAGTTGTGTGGATGGCGCACACAAGCAGTCTTGAGTTGTGCACCGGGCTTAAAGTCTTTTTGCTGTGCTTTCAAAATATCAACATGACATTCATATCCTTTACGTGGGATGTGCGTCTGTGACCAATGATGATTTGTAGACGTACCTGTGAGTTGAGGGTGAACCACTCGACCACTCGTAGTAGGGGACAAAAAGGATCCCAGTGCATCGTGGACACAAAAGGAGGCTTTTGGCCTTTGTTCTCGCTGTCTAATTTTTACTTTTGAGGGAAAAAGTTATTTGTTTGTGCTTGGTGAGGTTTTTCCGCAGGCACTTGACTCAAAGCATGACCTGATGCTTGTGCTTTAAATAAACTTATAACATGAGACAATCAATGCAGAGAGCACAATGGTTGAGTGGCTAAAAAGTCTTGGTCGCAGTTGAGAGGTCAGGCAGGGTCATTAAGGCCTCTCAATTCAAAGTCAATGTTTGTCAAAAGGTGTCTCGTGACAGTCCAGGGTGTGACCCAAAGTCAGCTGGCAGGTACAGTCTCCAGCTTACTTGTGACCCGAACGAGGACAATAGAAAACGGATAACCTTCTGTCTCCGTCATCCAAAGCACAGACATCGAGACGGCGTCCTCGCTTCGTGTCTTGTGCGTTCGAAGCTTGGAGTCGTCCGAGACATTTGACGTGATGCTGGTGGCAGCTGGCGTTCACATACATGCGGGGCCTTCCGGAAGACAGCCGAGCTGCTTTTCGATGATACAACGCAAGACGTTGTACCTGTGCAAGTCAAACAGTAATGAACAAAGAAAATCGGTGTATAAAATGTTACGTAATTCTCCACACTGGATATTTTGACAAGTTCATGTCACAAAATGTTAACACATTCCTTTTTTTTTTAATATAGTGACAAAAAAAAACTTCTTTAATAAAACAGTGTAAATGGAAACAACCTCTCATACCTTCTTCTTAGCTTCTGCACCTCTCTATCCTCCTCCTCCTTCAGCTTGGTGATGAAGCTCTGCAGCACCGGCATCTCAAACTTGATATACTGCGCCACCTGGTGGAGCGGAGGAGAGCATGTGCACATGAGTGAGCTGAATAGAAGCCAGACTTGTCGGTGGTGTGTGTGTGTGTGTGTGTGTGTGTGTGTGTGTGGAGATGCTTACATCATATGTTACTTCTTCTCCCAGGTCTTCCTCCATGAGGAACAGTTTGCACACCTGCTCACACGGACCCTGCATGACTCTCCAAACCAAAGGGAAGTCACTGCGCTTCAGCTTCACTCGCTCTGAAAAAACACACACTTATTAAAAATGGTGCAATTTTAAATGCATTTGGGAGGATTTACAACAGGGAACTGGCAGCTCATACTCAGAGTGGACCTCGCTAAAAAAAAATTACTGTACAACATCACTCAAAGTCACCCGACAAGTGCTATAGAAATGGATGTTGGTAAATTTTATGAGAGGCGTAAGTGTATTGAAAAAAGAAGAGGCTAATGCGTGTACAGTGAGAGTGCTTATGACTCACCTCCACTAGCATGCGCGAGGTAGAGCGCAAAGTCGTCTGGGCTGTTTTCAATCTTAAACTTGTTGAGGAGAACTCTCAACACCTGAGGCGTCGTCATGCAGCTGTTGATGCGAACGTTGGTCACCGAGCCGAAAGCAGGCGTGAATACGGCTGTCTGAGACACACCAATACGACACGACAAACAAGTCTTGAATCTTGAGGTGAGTTTTAACACAAAGCCAAAAAATTAACCATTACTGTGCCTTCCTCACCTTGTGGTTGTAGAAGTGTCCATTGATGGAGAAGCGATGGCGTCGGATCTTCCTCTGGTCGCTGGGGGAGCGTCGGTGGATGCGCCTTAGAACCCCGGCGTCGCTCTTGGTTCTGAGGAGCTGAGCTGAGCTCTCACTGTCCTCTGTTGGGTCAATGGGAGAGAGAGACAATCACATCACAGTTGTTTCTTCATCAGACTGCTGATGAAGACATTCACCTTCAGCATGCTCCTCCATCACACCGTTGTCTTCCGATTGGTTGGCAGGCGGCGTCACCTCCACAGTGGGCGGAGTTTCGGGTGGCTTTTGTTCACCGTCTGCGTTGTTTGGGGAGCTGTAAGGAAGTCGCAAATGACTCTTTATACATTTCTCATTCATTTTCTTAAATGACTTGTCAATGATTCAAATTATAAACAATGATAGTTAATTTATGATTCAAAAGCAATATTTTACACTTAATTTAGTTCGACTGCATATTTATTGTAACCAATGATTCATTCAGTATACAGCTGGAGCAAATATGAAGGTATTTTGGCAGCGTTGACCTTCAACGTGAACATTTCCGGTCATTGATTCGTAACCTGATCAGCGTGCACTTCTCACCCTTGACTGTCCAGAATGCAACCCGAGTGCCAGGACGTAGAGGAGGGAGGGGGACGGATGCGCTCGTGGTCGTCCTGCATCTGCAGCCTGATTGGTCGCCGCAGGCCCCAAAAGATGTTCAGCAGGCCCTCCACAATCAGCTCCCCCTCTTCCTGTTAGGGGGAAATCAATCAATTACTCACCACCGGATCGAAGGACTGTCGGGCCACGAATGTAAAATGTCTGACCATACAGACCTCTCTGTGCCTGAGCTGTAAATTCTGTCCTTCATAGTAGAGGTTGTAGGTTTTCAAATGCGAGAGGAGCGTTGCCCTGGAGACAGAGATGGTCATATCTCAGGTCAGCACCCCGCTTGAGCATCTTTGGCTGGATTTACGCTACATAAAGAGGAACCTTGTGTGGAATTGGAAACTTTCAGGGTTGGAATCTTCTCAAATATGAATCAAAATTGGCCACTTTTAAGATGCAGTAAATCCAGCCTTTGTCATCATAAATGAGTGGCTTACTTGCTGATGAACTTGTTCTCTCCAACCTGAACCCCATTGTGAGTGACATCCATGGTCACGCTGCATGAGAGGAGCTGATGACACAAACAAAAGAGGTGCTCAATCATTAGCAGACAAAGAGCACAAAAGAAGCAAAGATTTATTGATCGGCAACTTGGACTTCCACTGCTCATTTCAACATGTCACTTCCTTCTCCGCATTTTCTGTGTGTTCGAGGCAGCATAGAAAAAGAAGCTAAACAGGTGCAGGGACACATGTGCAACTTGCTAAGACGAATTATTCTTGCAGCTGCTCCCACAAAGACACATGCAGCCAGCAGATGAAGAATTAAAGACATATAAGCTTAAAATACTGCAGTTTAGTGGAAAGCTGGCATGAGTATGTTTCAAAATGTTTTTCCACAGCACAGGTCAAAAAGGGGAATAGTTTGAACAGCTGTCATGAGATGCAGCCGATGAATCCTCCATATGGTGTCGAGACTAAATCACAAGGTTTTTGTTCCCTCACAAGCCTAACGTTTGCCTGTCAACCAAAAGCGCAGAGTGAGCCCGCTTCTGTGATAGGAACACCACCGATGGATCTAGAAAAAACAGCCATGTGTTAACAAGCAATATTCTGAGCACACCATGATTTTTCTTTTGAAATGGAAATTAATACTGGCGCTATTTTGGGTCCCTTCTCTGAAATCGTCTCTTCAGTGCATTGTGGTTATGAAGGTGTGTGTTTGTGAGTCTTGTCTCAAGAGAGCAAAAGCAAGCAGTCAGAGGGAATTGAGAGCGTATAAAGGAAGTGCTCCCTTTCCGCTGTATCACTTCCTCCTTTGCTGGCCCAGTCACACAGGAAGCTGACACGGGGCCAAGACTTCCTCAATCCAACACTGATGAATTAGCACCCACACCCACAGATTATCCACACACATAAACAGATGCGACATAATCTAAACCTGTCAATCAGTTCTCGGAATTGGATTAAATATTAAAAAGCAATCATCTGAGCGCTATCAATATTTCAGGTCTTGGTATGTCACACCTCAACGGGTGGCGTCAAGCTACAAAATGGAGGTGATTAATGGAGGTGACTTGAATAGAGCAGCTGCGACCAACGGCGGTTGTGGACTGAGACAGTGATATACTTCATGTGACCTTAACAACAGGATCAGCTCAAGATGGCTGCGTTTTAACCTCGAGGCCATCTTGACAAGTCAAGTATGTGCATAATGCAAGCTTTCTTTCAGATTGCCATCACTAAATAGCGAAGAGGTTAAACATTTCCGATTGTTTGCTTCGACTAAGTCTCCCTTCCGTGAGACACGAGATGGTAAATCAGAGGTTTGAATGGACAGTTCTGGAGAGTGAATTCCCTCGTGGCTCATTACGGCATCAGCCAGTCGGTTGCTGCACACTTTACCACTTTTCACCCACTGCTCCTCAGCAGAAGCCTGTCTACAAGCAGATAAGATTCATACTTTTTGTCAAACTCATCCAAACACTCTCGTTTTGTGTGATAGTGAAAGAACTCAACTCATTCCGTGTAATTAAAACCCATGACCACAATCTCCTCGCCTCCAACTCCCCTCCACCCTGGTTTCAAAATGACAAACACACATGCCTGCTTGTTTTTCTTTCTTTTTTTTTAACTACTAAGGATCCTTTTTAGTGAGATGAATAGCTTTTAAAACCCTCCTCCCGACCCCTTTAACCCTCCCAACTCTACAGATCGCCTCTATTGTCATCAGTGTCATAGCAACCCAGAAACATTGAACCAAAAATATAGTTCCTTCTGCTTCTCATTAGACATGGCAGGGGCCATTTAAAGCTTGGCAGGCATGACTGAAAAAGAGATTAAGTCATGAAAAAAAGATTCTACCACAGCAGCACAAATCTACTTGAAACTCAGCACCACAATGTCGTTGAACTTATATTGCATACCACTGAACCACGATGCCTCTCATGTCTTGTGAATAAGTGCATAGAAATTCATCTAGGTTCTCCAAGTCTATACAATCCCTACTATCATAGCTCTGCAAACCCGATTGTGTTGCTCGGCAACTTATCAAGGGGTATCATCATATATGAGGGGGGGCGGCTGAGAAAATGTCATCAAAATGCAAGAGGGGCTGGCTAAATGAGTGACATCCCTGTTCTCGAGACGTTGGTTTGTAATTCTCTTTACTCACTTCATTTGGTGGTTCAAAATCATCTAGTAAGCATCAACAACATGGCTCATATATAATAAACATGAACATTTTTAGGTAAAATTTACAGTATATATATTTTTTTAAACTTACGTATGAGGAGTTGTAACCTTATTGCTTAATATTACATAACCAGTCAGCCTTGATCTCGCACCAAGCTTTAGACGCAGCCCACACTTAATGACGATTGCACTACGATAGCATCCCTTTAACGAGTTGTTGCATCGTATGATTTAAAACATGAAATGGTAAGGGGGAAAAAACACGTTTAAAGAACTCGATCATACAACGCACACAATGGATGCCGCAGTGATGACATTAAAGAGCATCTTACCACAAACTACGACGACGTTGTCGGCTGCGTCAAAAGATTCGCTTCGTTCCTTTCACATGCGTTTTGGTGCGAGTTGCCGGTTGAACCGAAGGAAGCTTCCCCCCTCGGTTTGTCCGCCCACGATCGCCTTTTTTTTTCGGTCTGCCCGCGTTGTGGTGCTCAGACTTGGACAGAGCGAGTGCATCTGTCGTGGAGGGCGGCGGAACTCGCTCGCGCCTCCCTGGCAGCCAATCGACGCGCGGGGCCCCCCAATGAGTCTATTGTGCACCAGACTTGGTCACACTTGAATGAAAGCCTCGAGGAACAATGGAGGAGACGAGCTGCCAAATAGTGAACCCTCCACACACACACCTTTGTTGTTTTATGGAAGGAGCACGTGGTTTACGAACTAAGCGCTGGTTGATTCAAAGACAACATGTAACGTGGCAATGTGGCTTTGAGTTTTAGCTTAGGTTTTAAATTCAATGATTTTAATAAACCAAACAGATGAAATAGTTGTGCGGAGACGCCGTCATTTGCAAGCTACATTTTAATATTTGCTCCATGAAATTGTATTAAATTGCTCACCAGTCTCAACAGTCGCGTGATTATGACGTAACTGAACTGCCTCCTACGCGCATGCAGTGATCCCTCGCTACTTCGTGTTTCGCGACTTCACGACATCGTGGAATTTTTTCCCCAAATTTTTATTAAAAGTCAAAATAAAACTTCTAAACATGTGTCTAACCTTTAGAACAGTGTAGTATTGCTCCAAATGTTCGTTTACATTCCTTTAGAAGCATCTTTACGCTAACTCGTTAGCCTGCCCAGTACTTCTTGTTGGTGACCGTACTTCGCGGATTTCACTTATCGCAGGTGATCTTTGGAACCAATTATCCGCGATAAACGAGGGATTACTGTGCGTAGATGTTTTTTGTCCTCCAATCAGATTTCGCCCTCTTTGTGTTGCCATGTCAATCTTATCTGTCCAGGACATTCAGAATTAGACTGGTTGATGTTAACTGAAAGTACTTATAGTACATACATAATTTGTAATGGCAGCTGGCAAGCATATGAACAATAACACACATGTACACACAGAAAAAAAAGTTGAACCAGTATTGACAGTATTTGCCATACTGTACAATTTTTATTCATTGAGAGAGTTGGGGCGTTGTTGAAAACGGGCCCATTTATTTTGGGAACTTCTCACAACTACTCCATCAGCATAGTGACATAAAATTCTCATTAATTTGTCATGAAGCAATAACTGGATCCTAATGATTTCAAATGAATAGATTGCAGATTTGCATATATATGAAAGCAGAGGGCTGCACATAGATTTATCTTTTAGTATAAAATGAAAACAAAGTAAACACCATCATACATTCTGTGACATCTTAAATAGTATTAGAAACAAAAAAACATTTTGGTTGCTACAATTATTTTTCACAATTTTCAAGTCTTTATTAAAGTTAAATATGTATGTAATCTATTCTCTAAATTTGCCTCATTCTTTGATTTTTGGTCGTGTATTAACAAAAATGAAAGCAAGTTTAGGTGTATTAAAAAAAAGACAAAAACTAACTAACTTACAATCAAAACATGACATGGAGTAGGATGAAATATGCATTTAGTCGTTTTCCTCTTTAAATGAAAGTATAACAAAATCATGCACTTTTCAGCATGATTAAAAGTTATGATTTCTCTTACAAATATTTACTTGCAAAAAAAGGTATGTATAAAAAGGAAAAAAACACAAGCACAGTCACAAAAATAAACAAGTAGTAGTACTCCAAAAGATTTTTGTACAAGTATCTCCTTCATAATAATTGAAAGAGACTGCTGTCTTTGTGTGCTTCTGGCCAACTTATTAAGAACCAACCACTGCTTCGTCACCAAACCAGTAAACATGTCAACGGAGGAGGTCCAGTTTTGTAAGTTATCTTTTTGACAGTCAAATCAGACTGCAGTTGGGTTCAGGCACGTCAAGCTATGTTGTGAGGAAGTCGGTTTCTGTGACAACTGCAGCTTCGGTCGGCTCGTAATAAGGACACCAGGCGTTTTGTTTCGTGTCCATAAACGTTGACCGTAAGAATATTCGGGGAGGGAAACATCCTGGTACACCAAACACAAGAGGACTGCAGGACAGGACAGAAGGTGTGTGTGAGATGTCATTTGCATGAGTGTGAATACGACTGCTCGCATGTAGTGTGCATGATGCTGTAGTCGAAGTTATGAAACATTTTTTTCAAGATGATTTCAACAATTGAACCGCAGAGTAATCGATGCTTAATAATTTGGCTTATTGTGTGGAATTTGTTCTGCAAATGAGGAGGGGGGGGGGGGCTTCATGCATCCATCCATCCTTTTTCCGCACCGCTTGACCCACAGGGCTTTTTTTTCTTTCTTTAATACTAACACAATGGGAAATATATTCTTTATCCTCTGTGAAGAGCGACTACTATTTGTGTGGCTGGCTGAGGCGCTGGTGCATCTCCATTTACAGAACAGAGAATTCTGTAGTGGCCATGGCAGGCACACCAGAGGGAGCAGCACAATGTCCATTTAATTTAAGGATGTGGTTACTTTTTTTTTTTTTAATATTCCATTAAATGATATAATTAATGTATGATTTTATGTAGAACAACATTATAAAGTGCTATTTTCTCATTAGAAAGACATTACAAACATTTTTGTCACTGCCCTCATTTGTTTCAATGAGTAAAGATAATTTGCGATGTGAGCCTTTTGAGTTACAAGTGCGGTCAAAAAGTCTTATCTCAAGGCACTGCTGCAATAGCTTCATAATTAACAGGTCCACATTTCACCAAAGTATATTTGTGAATAAATTTAGACAGGATCATCATTATTTCAGTTGATGTACATTTTATGATGTTTGGTGTCGACATTTGTGTAATGTTAAATGCGTGCCTTGGCTCATTTAAGATTGGGAAAGATGGGATGTGAATGTAAAATTGAAAGATTAAAGTCTGGAACAAATAAGTTTAACAAAAGAAAAACAATAAAATGCCCCGAAATTAATTATTCACATCCTGGCACATGAGTGACCACAAACAGGGAGTTAGAGAGTTAAGGCCCAGCAGTATTTTGTGGTTCATGTGCCCGTCATAAGGTCAGTAAGATATTCTTGGCACCTTGAAATGGAACAAAATTGTAAAAAGGCGCTGGCATAATCTGGCAAGATTTTCTTCTTTTTTTTTTTTTTTTAACAGCAATGCTGCTGGTTGTTGCCTTATATGGACAAGCACCAGTTCAATTTAACTGAAGCTGATGACGGCTTGTGTTGATTGTGAGTTTTTATAGGGCAGGACAACTAATAATTCATAAATAAACTTTCAGCATTGTGCAAGCCACACAAAGACCTGCTTCTACAGAGCTTTGCACACAAACCTCTCTTCTATAAATAAAGAAATGACTTTAATATCGATACGAACGCAAGAAAATGTATAGGCTAGTTTTTATGAGAACATCTGTTGCTTTTTTTTGGTAACAGGAAAAATCAAAAACAAACCAACTTTTTGGTTTAGTAAAAAAAAAAAAAATGGATACAATATTTAGCACTTTTCAAGTAATTTAGTGGAACCATGTTGCCATGATTATGGAACATGAAGTCGGCAAGAGTGAAAAATGTTGACAGCATTAGCAACAGACGATCCAATCCAGTCAGTAAACACAACATACACATTCTCTTGTTCCGTTCCAGTTGGCTAATGCAAACTACAGTAGTTGACGCTGTTAGAAGTGACCCTGTAAACCAGTAACGGAGGATCTACACAAAGGGTCAGAGAGTCCAGCAAACAGTCAAAGACATTGAAACATGCAGGGTCAGCGTTTACGACACGTCTCTGATAAGGCCACGCAAGGTACAGTACGGAATTGCTTTCGGAAGAAGCCGCCAGAGAACGGGGGATGCCTGGAGTTATCTTCACTTCCGCTATGTGGATTCTAAAAAATGTCTACTTCATTTCTAGAACATCATGTTTTTAAGATTATTTTCATTTTTAGGTTGGACCTATAAAAGCTTGCGGTGTAAGTATTATCCCAAAATATTATACCTAATGAATCTCTCATTTAAAAAAAAAAGTAAAATTCGTTGAAAAGTGTTGTCAAGTCAATGGGCAATAAGAATGTCAGTTGTCAGGAAGTGATTGTCTTGAAGCCATTGATGCAAAGGAGTGACAACTCCTCCAGGCGGCATTATTTTTGCATTGAAACAGAAGCTTGCACTTCACCAGAAATCAGAACCAAAGTCTAGTCATATGAAATTGATCCAATTACAGTCTCACCTAAGGGGTAATTTAGAGTCTTCAATCAACTCAAGTTTGTGGAATGCGGGAGGAAGCCGACAACCCACACAAGCATGGGTAGAACATAATATTTAACCTCAGAACTCTTAGGCAGATTGTAAATATATTTACAAAAGCCGTAATAAAGATGAAGGCAGGTTCTCAGGTGAGTGTGTGGTGAAGTATCACTCAGTCTAACTTACAATTGAGGAACAATGGGCCTATAAAGTAACGGAGCGGGAAAAGCCCCGGCTGAGAGGTAGAAAGTTAATGGAGGAGAAACAGTTGGCGTAACCGGGCAACCGAGCGCCTTTTTGCTCCCCATCTGTCTTCCTGGCAAACGTTTGCCCACTTGACGACATGTATAAAACATTGGTGGACTTTCTTGGTTGGAAACAGCAGCCGTAGTTTTCTCTACAAGACAGGTTTTTCACCACACACTTTCGGGAAAATTTGAATGTGATCTGAGTGTTTATGTACTTTTAGGTATTTATTCACAAGTAGCGGAAGTGAAGATGACTCCAGGAAAACCCGCGTGAAAAAAGTATTTGAGCTGTTGCGAGATGAACCCTTTGTGTCACGTTAAAATAGTAGTGGCTAATACTGACAACCGTGGTGATATGTAAACTGTGAACTTTAATGCGTGGAACTCCAATTTGTTCCATGGGAAGTTTTGAAATGAGCAAGGCATAACATTCACAACTGAGGAGGCAGCAACAAAAAACAATCACCGCGCCGGGGCCTGCCGACTTGCAGTCGTGCGTCCTCGAGCTGTAGCCTCTAAGCTAATTTAGATCGGGCCGTTGGTGTGCATCCATGTGTTTGCATTCATGGCATTATGTGATTGCCACCTTCTTTTGCATAATTCTCAATTGGCAGATTTATTGTGTCATCGTTGTATGCCCGTGTGGATTAAAGTGACAGCGTGAAAGAATGCACAACCATTCCGCATATCGAGCACACATGCAAACACACCAAGCAGACTCCACGTGGTAACGTCTTCTGGGGCATGCTGGCTGCGACTTGCGTTAACATGCTCAAAATAGCACAGTGGGAAATGACAAAGACAGACAGACAGACAGGGGCAGACAGAGGTCGGTGCTTCACATGTCATCCACACGCTCCAAAGCTCTCAGTGTACCTTCCCTTGCTCCCCGAATTCACACACCATCCCGACAGCTACGCCAGACTCTCGCCGTGGGAACCCCCTCCCTCGCCCGCATCCCCGTGTCCGCTACTGTTACAGCTCACGCAGGTTTCCCGAAGCCTCCCCCATTGGTAGCCGGCGAAGGTGGGGCTGATCGGGAAGTACTTGAAGATGGGGTGCCTGCGGATGAAGTCCATTCCAAAGGGCAGGTCGTACGATCGCATTCCCTCCAGCTCGGCGGAGCTGGGACCCGAACCGCGCTTTAGCTTCCTGATGCCTCGCTCCTCAGGAGAACCTGAAGAGAGAGGAACGTCATCTCCAGCCATTGTCTTAGTTCAGCTTTTTTTTTTTTTAAACCAAAACCTAATATGTCGGTACTGCTGTAAACGAATGAATGTCTCACCTGGAATAGTATTATCCAAGATAAAAGCAACGGAGCCTCCCACAAACATGGCAGTGGTGAGGAGAACGTTTAACACTTGGTCAATCTCAATAATGCCTGGAAAAAAAACAACAACAACAATGCTAAGCGCTTCATAAAGTGAAATTGAGCGTCTTTTACTAAAATATACTTTAGTGTACGTATTATTTTTGTTGTAGGGAATAAAAGCCCACTGAGGACAAACATTTAAAAATAAATCTACATGTACATCTCAATAAATAATATTCATTGTTAAATTCAAGTTTACATTCTAAATTCATCACGACTGTTTTGTAGTTTGGCCAGATCAATTGACTTACAGCAACGCAACAACCTTCTCGATATATTTCTTCTTCCTTCTCAAATTCCACGTAATAATTCCATATATTCCTGGTGAGATTTGCCGTCAGTGCACTATGCCCACCTGTCACCAGCGGGTTCTTTTTGAGGTAGCTTGGCAACATCAGCCCAAAGAAGATGGAGAAGCCCAGAACAAAAAGGTTCCTGGACGAGTTGAGGTCGACAAACTGCAGGTTGGAAAGCCCCACCGCCGTGATCATGCCGAACAAGGTGCAGAACAGAGCGCCCAGCACGGGGTCCGGCAGGGAGGCAAACAGGGCGCTGAATTTACCCACGAGGCCCAGCAGCAGCATCATGGCGGCTCCGTACTGGATCACACGCCTGCTGCCCACCTGGGAACAAAAGGAAATCGGTCCCAATTTATTCTCCATGCTACCTTCTTAAACACTGTTGCCATCTTGCGACAGAATATTTAACCCGATAGTCAAACCTTTGTTATTCCAAGGACGCCGATATTTGGACTGGAGGAAGTGGAACCGTTTCCTGTCCCAAAAAGACCATCCAGGACACAGGAGATGCCCTCGATAAATATGCCCCTAAGGATTTGAAAGTGTTGAGTGTCCAAAAGAAAAGAGGGGGCTTGGCGAAGTTTACCTATTGATGGCGTGAATAGGAGGAGGAGGGGCACACGACAGACGGGCGCAGGCGTAATAGTCACCGATGGACTCGATGATGCTGGCTACGACGGCGCTCATCATGCCGATGACGCCTGCGGCCGTTACGCTCGGGATGCCCCACTGGACTGGAAGATCAAAACATCTTTTATTATGGGAGATATTTTGGGTATACGATCTACAGATTGTTTATTAGATTGTGCAAGTCTGCCAAAGCATATCATTGATGAGTAGATTTTTTAAAATGTGAAGTTGTAACTGTTTAGCCACTCACAGGGGTAGGGGATTTTAAACCAGGGTGCAACAGATAGGATCCCTTGCCGTGCGTCTGTGCGGGCATAGTAGCCATATTTGTTCTTTTCAGGTGGAAAGACGTCCGTCACGGTGAAGATGAAGCACAGGAGCCACGAAACCAGGATGGCCATGATGATCTGTGTGCATGACAAGTAAGAAAGGGAATCAAATACATCTCAAATTTAGTAGATTTTTTTTTCAGTTCACAGTAACTGTACAGCACCATTTTTATTCTAAATTGAAATGAATGTAGAATCATTATAAAGACTGCAAGACATGAGTTCATTGCTGTGGTAAAGTGCATCCTACCTATTAAATAAATAAAAATGTGACGCATGATTAATTTGATACACTTGACTATACTTTCTAGTTTGGCAATACTATCACAAAAATGTGTTGATTTAATGAAAGTCATAGGCTATTGGGATTTTTACAAGTATTCCAAGACTCCAAGTCGATCAAAGCTACATTTGAGTGTACTTGTTTTGTCTCCTAGAATTTTTTTTTTTTTGAATTTTGTCAAATTTAATAATTATTTGCAATGTTAAGCTTCTCCTGGTGTTCAACAACGTGTACCAAGTATGTACAAGCTTTATTTCATGACCAGCAGATGGCATAAGACGCATTACACAATGGCACGCATGAGTAACCGTTGACGTAACTTCAAAGAGTTGAATAAGGACAATTCTTGTGCTTATGACATCTGACTTTAAGTTGAATAATAGGCGGATTCCTTGTGGTTAAAATGCTTGTGCAATCAAAGTGTTGCAAAAGCTGCCGCTAGCCATTACGCAGCAAGGACACAGACTCAAGGGCGCACTTACTGGGAACATTTTGAAAACTTGCAGCCGATAGGAAGTCCAACCTTTCTTTGCTTTGTAGACCGGCAATGGGAAGTGGACATTACGAGCATACTGGGAAAAAAGCAGTACCAGGAAAATAGTCCTGCAAACACAAAAATGACATTTTTTTTAGTTTAAAACAAGAATGAGTTTTGCATCTTCACAACTCCATTGGGAACTGACACAATCCAGTCAAACAATAGAGGTTAATACATAAAGTATAACCCATCTCAGAAGCGAGTGTGTCAATATTATGTATTGTCGTCAATATGAATGAATTTACTTTCTCAATTTTGTCAGAGAGCAGTTGCACTCTATGTACACACATGTAAAAATCAATCCTAATTCATGTCAAAAACGCTTAACTTGAAGCCTCATCTTTTGCCAGTGAGTGATTGTTATGTGCAAATGATTGAATTTCAACACGGGTTCATCCTATTTAAGCATATTGCATTTACCCTCGTCAATCGACAAAAGGAGCCCCAGAGGCCGTACGGACAAATCAATTAACCGGACCGCGTGAGAAAAACGAGCCCATTACGCCAGTCGGGAGCAACGACCCTGCGGCTACGACGCAAAGAGCGGCGGATGATGCCGCAACCCGAGTGTGGAAACTGACAACGGTGTTCATCATACCACATACTCAATAAAAATTGGGGATGTTATTTTTTTGAGGCAACAGCTGCTTGTTGGAAAATGTCAAAAGTTTAGAGGCAGTCAAATAGTTTCACCTCTGTACACTCCTCGGCTCTTGTGTGTGTCAAATACAGGCCCAGCGGCAGAAAACGCAGCATTTACCGATTTCAAAATTTGAACTTACAACATAGCTATGCCCCAATGCTTTCCTGCCCTTTCCCCTGCCGCCTGGAAACCAGAGAGGCCGATGAGGGCCACCGTGGGCGTGATGGTTAGCGGTCCGATATACTTCAACAGGAGTCCGGGGAGACCCAGCGCCCCGATGCACACCTCCACCAGGGATGACACAATGATGGCCCCTTGGATCTGAAGAAAATAATTGTCACTTGAGGTGAGTTACGTGAAGCGCAATCACACATTTGTCACGTGTGAATAAAAGCAGCCGTTATTCAGTCGTCATCAATTAACAGTGCGGGGACATCTTGAGTTTGTCCTTCAATGTTTGGCTTCTCCTCGGTGTTCTGCCAAATGCTTCCCGTAACGAAACATTTCATTAATAATATTGCTCTGATGTGACACATCTTCATGACATGTCAACTTTTAGAGCAGCTATTTAGCTGTGTTTGCCAAACTGACATATTTTAGCAGAAATTAACAAGCCACACACAGTCACAAGTGCTTGTGTTGGCAGCTCTCCAATTGTTTGGTAAGCACTTATTCAAGACATTTAATAACATCTTAACTTTGTTTTGCGTGCATTTCAACCACTTCCCCACAGAACGAAAGTGTGTGCGTGTTTTTTTTCCGTTTCTCACTTCTCGTATCCTAGGATGCCAGATGTGTTCGGTGTGGAGAATTTCTGTGCTGTTTGTCTCGAGGATGGCTGAGGACAGAAAAACAAAAAGATTCCAATGTCAAGTCAAGCTCAGACAAGAGACAAAAGTAAAACTAGGTGTGACGTCTAACACAGGTCCTCACCGGTGTTGTTGCACTTCCATTTGTCCAGTGACAGAATAGCTCTGGCTGGGGCAAGGAAGGCAAAAGCGCTGGCCTGGAACAAAGGCAACCTTGGACACCAGCAAAAACTTGTCAGAAACCAAATTCATTTTTAAGTTGATGAAAAGAATTTGCCTAAATAAATGTTTGGCCAAGCAGCACACCCCGATGATGTCTCACGGCATACCGATTTGAATCATTAGAATTGTGAGTTTGCCTCTAGCTGATCAAATATTATCTGTTGAATACGTGCTCTTTTGCAGGTGTACCTAATGCTGTGCCCAGTTGAGGTACAAACAGATAAGACAAAAGCTCCTTTCCCACTTTAATTACACAGGAAGTCGAACAATGGGGTTCTACTTTATTCACATTGCAAAACCGCTACGTCGTCCATGCCACCTGACTGCAGTCTTACACATCTTTGTATAGGGATTACATAACACATACTTAACCACTACGCTCAAGCACTCACTTGAGATGGGGGGTCTAAATGATCACTGCTCAGAGGTGAAGGGTGGAAGAACAGGCTTTGAAGTGTATGAAGGATTTTGAGAGGGATTTGTGTGTGAGTGTGTGTGTGTGTACCTGCAGCCCAGCGTGGTCTGTAGGAGGGTTGTGATCCCGACACAAAAGAAAATGGTCCCTATGAGCTGGCTAGTGGCCCACTGGTCAGATCCGACGCACATGGCTTCGGCGAGGAGGAATGGCACTGCTATAGTTCCACTGAAACATGTCAAATAGTGCTGCAAACACAATATGGGTATTGAGTTAGATGTCATTTTGTAATTTCTTTTCGACCATTTCCATCACTCACCAGGCACAATTCTAGCGTGTGTTTTTTTAATGTAATGAATTGAGACAATTTAGTGTCAGTATGCATAACCAGTTAGCCAACTACTTTATTAAATTTCCCTTTGCTCTTTGCAACCTGATTCTGCACACCTAGTTTACACTGGCATGGATGAGTTGAGGTACAACTGGTTCTTATATCATTCACATGTTTGGAATGCAAAAAAATCATAATCATTATAAAAGAATAAGTAAGCAGTATAGATGTGTCTTTTTGTGTGTGGTGGGGGCAGTTACCTGTAGACCTAAAAACACACACAGGTACCAAGGCGGAGTGTCTTCTATGATATAGATCATGTCCATCCTCCTCAGATCAGTGCTGTCTGAGCTGTCCAACGTCTCTGACAATGAGCTCTATATTATGCACACACAAAGATAAAATACATCCTTCTCAATTTGGAATACAACAAAAAATACTACACTCCTGTAATGAACTTCTTGAATGTTCTACTGTTGAATTAGCACGGTTTGGAAAAAAATAAAAAAGATGTCACACGGAAGGAAAGCCTCCAGTCCAACATGTGATTTCACATCCTCTTCCTCAAATGAAAAGTGCCCTTTCATTGTAGCAACTTCCAACTTCCTTTATTCCCGTACCTTTTCTGCTCGTTGAACATCTTTTGAATAGATAGCCATCAGCTCGGTGTTCTCTGTATCCTGGTCCCCATTGGTTCCGCCCACTCCATTTACCACCACCTAAACACAAAAATGTATAATGATTAAAGGTTTTTTTCTTCTTCCATTTTTAAGAGCGGCCTTGTGGTGAGAAGAAATCAGCAGGATTCATGGCCGCTTATGTTATCAGGAAGCAATGTTGAAATAGTGAGAAGTCAGAGCTGGGGGTAGGTTGGCTAAATATTTGTTGGAAGACCATGGAACTTAGTCATGTGAAGATATGCGAGAATTGAAATGCCACGCCTGATTGATGTCGAACTTTTTAACGTTTCGTAAGCATTTAAGGCAAAATGGAAACATGACCCAAAAATACACAACACTCAAGTTTTTAAAACCCATTTCCTCCACTGGCTTTGTGATCAACAAACACGTTTATTTACGTTTCACTTCTCAAATTTCTATATTGTAGAAAACAAACTTGTTTTAGTACTGCAAATCTCAATACCGTTTGACTTCCTTTTACAAAGGCAGCAATCATAAGTGAAACTAAGTTGATACAAATTGAACATAAAACCAAAACGTCAAACTGCTTCACTGTACAGAGTGAATTTTTTTGTTTAAATATTTCGCAATTTGAGCAACAGGTGGACTTTGCTGCTCAATTCATATCCCACAAACGCATTATTAATCAGAATAAAAAGTTTTGATGAGTGAACATATTATTTGGACTTCACTTCCTGCATTGTGTTTGATGATTTTGAATAAGCTTCCAACGTTTACTTGACTTAAAATGGAAAACTACTCAATGTGGTACTTCTCACTCAATCATATCGTTCTACGCTCAGCCGCAGGTATGTTGTCACGTTGCTTTTACTGTATGTGTCAAAAAAACAATTCAACGTACCGGAATGGGGTAGAAATCCGCTCCACGTTTGTTCTCCTCTTCGTATTTGCCTCCCTCGCTGTTGCTGTCCGCGGGCTTGGAGGTGGTGTTCTTGCCCACGCCCATGCCGGTACCGCCGTGGTCTACCCACTCGTCCGCCTCGTCACCTTTGTCTCGCTCCGGCGTCAACACTGCAGATGAGTCCTTCAGTCTGTTTACATCTTCCAGGGATGATTTGTCTGCTTGGAAAATAAAAGACAGAGGGGCGGAGAGATTCATTTCGTGTTTGAATGAATGATGAATTCAAGTTCACATCTGATATCCTGAGAAGCTGCCAGGCTGCAATTAGTCCTTATTGTCCACTTACTGCCCCCCCCCCCCCACCCCCCACACCAGTTATAGCATAACAGTCCACCAAAATTACTTTTCAACTATTAAAAGCAGATGAACAGAGAACAGCAGCCAATCCAACACACCTGTCTGGATTCTAAATTATGCATGAATAATATAGAGCTATGACAGAAAATAGGTTTTCGGGGAGATTTCGTAAGCAGGAACCAGGAGAGAAGGGGGAGAAAAAGGATGCAGAGTTTGTAAAAAGTCAGGGAAGACGGGGGTCAATGTTAGAGGGAGAGATGAAGGCAAAAGATAGCGGAAGCTCTGTTTGTAATGATTCAGATGTCACGGCAAGTTTTATTTGGGTAAAACATGGCCTTGTGCTCTGTCGGTCTGTACACATCATTTGACACACATGGGTGAAGGTTTCCATTTCATTGCTTCAATAAGCAAATCCAGTTCAGGATCCTGAACGTTGCCAAAATTTGTGTGTTGCATGCAGTCATTCTTGCATGACTGGTTTTAATCTTATGACCCCGGTATTTTGAACAAAAGAATTTTATTGAAGTAAGATGCCGTGATCTGAAAAACTATTGTCCTATTAAGACAAGGCAGACCGGGATACAATAGGCGGTTAAGATTTCCTCACAAATAAATTGAAATAATGTTCCAGGACGAAACACAACTCCAAAGGATTATGCGAGAAGTGAAAAAGCGATTTATATGATTTACACCACTTCAACGCAATAGCTTCTTCCTTCTCCTTTTTTGAACATGTTGATTTATTTGTCTTATTGGCATAACATGAAATTATGTGAAAATGTGAAAAAAATGATTTTGTGTTTGGTCGATCTCATGTTCAAAAATAAACTTCAACTAAACTAGAATTTAAACCGTCTTATGTGTAGTCGACAAAAATAGGATCCAGTAAATGAGGAACTAAAAATGTTTACACACTATTTTGAGGTGTTTTGTCAACCCGAGAGAATCAGCAATGTGCAAAAGAATTTATCTGCAATGGGCGTCAGAACCCACAGCGCGATGATCAAAAACTTCCGACTTTACATTCCACAAAGGAATCGCAGTATTTACTCGTAATACTTTTCAAGTTTCTACAATTCACCTTTGTCAGTGCTATATGTGGGAGCTCTGATATGAGACACCCGTTTATTTGATTTAACAAACTGCCCTGACCACAGGCTCCCTACTTCTCCTTCCCCACACCAAAACGATCACCCAGCTCGCTGTGTGAAAACATTGGGATAGGCGAAATACCTAGTTGACACATCCCATCACTCCTGTCAATCTGCACGGCTGGGAGCATCTGTGTTGGGGGCGAGAGAGGGAGATAGCAAGAGAAAGAGAGAGAGAGACGGAAGAGAGCTTAAAGAGGAGAGTGTAAGGGGAAGTAGGGGGTGAGGCAGAGGGGATGGGTCAAAGAGAGGAAGGAGCAGGGAGGTGAAACACAAGTTAATTGGACATACATGATTATTCAAGGCAAAATAATTAGTGATTGACTATTATTAGTGACTATTTTTCTTTCCCAATAAGCAAGGCTAAAAGTGAGGTGTGTAACTGGATGGGCGTGTATCATACCACAAAAGTCAAACTCCACAAAGATTCTGTATAAAAGTCGAAATTAGCAAAAATCATGTTTGTTTCCCCACCCCATATAAAAACTGAATATTGAGCATTTTCACAGCTTAACTTGAGGCTTTAACCTCACATGCAAAAAAAATTAGCACAGCGTGGTAAAAAGAACAATGAGGACTAATTAAGCAAAATGTATTATGATATATATGTATTATATATTATAAATTGTATTTATGAGATTTGTATGGCTCCAGTCGATCTGTGATCTTTTGGCACCTAACACTATAACGTTGTGACCCCAGGCCACCGTTGTTGTGAAAGCCTGCAGGGTGTAGCCTAGTCAAGTATGTCAGGTGCTGCTTGAGTCATTGCCAACAACGGCATCTTAGAAGCGCTCTCAATTTATATTTGTGAGTTTGGTTGTTTTTCCTGTTCAATAAACGACAGGGAGTGCATCTGTGACCTCGTCACTGTGGCCTGAAGCGTTCAACTGCTATGAAACTTTCGTCAATCCGTCAATTATTGAGAGCAAGTCTGAATTGGGGAGGCAAGTATCACCATCTTAACAAAAATACTTCGACATGGACTCGCCTAATATTATGCAACTATGGTTAAGTTATTTTTGGCCTGGTGAGGACAGTGCCAGTGGCACAGGAGAATGGCACGGTCGACTTGTTTGAAAGAGTATCCCGGCAGCCTTCTGGGTCAGTGAGGGTCTGGGCGAGGCATGTGCAAACATCACAAATCCTCTTCCGCCAGATAAAATCACTTTTACGCTTGTGCGTGACAAGGTGGCCGTTGACACGGAATGCATCCAGTGTTCGTAGCAACTACACATCAAAAAAAGATAAATAATACAATAAAAAAATAATAATAGATGAAGTTAGCATGCTATGGCTTTGTTTGTACAGATTTTGGATGTGTCAGAGTCCGATCCAGATGGACATCCTGGTAATTTGAAAGACCCACTTTGAGTTGGGATGGAGAAAGCAAGGCAACTGAGTGAGACAGATTTAGATCACAAAAATGCTCAACCTTTGAATATTTTTCTAGCCAGTTCTCACAGCAACACCAGCCCCCGCGCAACATGCTTGCAGCCACAAATAAGCGAGCAATGAAGGCTCGGGCACCTTTCTCACACGCCCAGCAGTCCATAATCTAACTGCACACATCGCATATAGGTTAGTGAAGCGCCTGACATTCTCACGCCTTGGACATCCCACAGAGCCCAGCAGGCATATTTAAGACTAAAAGGTGGACATTGTTGCTACAAGTAGATAAAATCCTCGAAGCCACAGCAAGACACTTGGCAGCCTTAAAATCTCTCTCAGGGTTTTCATAACAACCATATATACTTTCTGTATTGCTTACACTCACTAGGGGGCAGTAGGCAGGGTACACTCTGAACAGGTCGCACATATGTGGCTTGGTTAAGTGTTTTGGGACAAGACAAAGAACTATAAATGTGCACTTTATCTTACATTTATTAATATGATAAAATTGGATATTTTGGATAGGGGGGGCAGTACTATGACGTTTTTTGACAAAAAAAAAAAAACATTAACCCTTCCGAACTTGGTTTAAAGGGAAACAAAGATCAATCGCAAATTTGGGCTATAAGTGGTGGTCGGAGCAAAACAAACAAAAGAAGTCTAAAATTAGTGACAGTATTACAGTTTTTGTGTAATGAAGAAAAAGTAAAGCGTCAAAACCTGAATAACACCCAACCCTAAATTAGGGGTGTGCGTTTAGTGATACATAACTTATTCATGAATGAGGCCTATCCTCCAGCACGGCACGCAAAGTTGAAAGGAGACATGTTTGCATCGTGATGCGTGGGTGGGGGTGAACATAAACAGGCAACAAGGTTACCCTGAGCAACATGGAAACATGATGAGCAGGTAACTCCGAATGAGCAAGAATAATTAAAGCCAGTAGTCGGCTTATTAGGCACGTTGCTTTAGCAACCAGGTAAACAGAAGAGAATTAAAAGTTATGGGGCTGTTGCAACCTGTCATTCCGAGGGATGCAATGATCACAATTTTTTGGGGGGCCGATCCCCGATTGTCAAAAAGGATGACCTGTGTACATCTTCAATTTCCAATTCCTGCTCAATAATAAAACATTGTGAACTGATAAAAACAGATGTTTTAACGGCACGCAGTAGTTCTCTCAAATACAAATGAAAAGTCCATTCGTCTTCTCACAGCATACGTAATAATAATAAAATAATATAATAATTATAATAATAAAATTTGAATAAGAAAAAAGCATTGGCTTCAACTCAAACCAAATGTGTTAAAAAAAAACACATGATGTCGCACAAAACACACTGAGTGTTGCGTACTAACGTCATAATATTCTCATGTTTTTTTAATATTTGTCATTTTAATGAATTTAGCCTAATTCTCATTTTAATATTTTATTTCTACACTTATCCACATTTTATTTATTATTTTAATTTCTGTGTTATTAGTTATGTAATATTATTGTTTAACCATTTGCAAACTAGAGTAAAACAAATATTAGAAATAAGAAATCAGGATGTGATCATGGGCGGTTGTGTGTGTGTGTGTATTTTTAAAAATATATAATTTGGAGTGTATCCAAAACTTATTTCTGAATTCAAAAGATACTTTGGGCTATAATTTCAAATTGTCTTGGAACAAACTATGGTGAGAAGTTGTGACAAACGCACATTTTAAAAAGACAATGTAGTAATAATAAACAACTCATGAGACTTTTATAGAATATAAAAATCACATTCGCTGGCTACAGCGCAAATATGAAAGAAGGGGAATTTGATCTTTTTTTTTTTATTCTTGCAGCAGCAACAGGAGATCATATGTGGGTCTACCCACATGGAAGTTAAATTAATCTATTTTTTGTTGTGTCTTCATGGCCATCTCTGAGATGTTTGTGCCTCTAAGCCAGGATATTCAAACGGCCTTTGTGTTCTAACTTTCCACTTCCAGCACATGGATATAAAGTGGCTTAAAATAGAATTGAGAGCATTTAAAGTCAAGCATGGCCTTACACAGAGTAAAAGCATCTGCTATGATTAGTTGCCGTTTCCCGCAGATCAATAAACGACCCTCTCGGGTCACTCCAACCCACATGAAGAGAATATTGCAATGCAAATCCAACAAACACTCATATGTTGCCCAAGACATTGCGCAAGGCCTTATTATTTGACAGGATCTCGCAGTCCACCAAAACTAAGGTGGAGATGGAATGAAAAAAAAATAAACAAAAAAGTGACTTCAGGGAACATTCAGAGCTGCAGTACGTGCAAGTACACACACTACGCTTGGGCTGGGAGGACAGCGAATGAACCTGCACGACGGTGTAATCTCAGTCACATGTGGCGAGCCAAACAGCAAACTCTGCCAGGGACCAATTTCTGCGACCCAAATAACACCACACCGCCATGCTCGGTTCAGCTCAGAGTGAAGCAAACTAGTTTCGAGAGTGAACCGTTTGGTTAGAGACCATTCATTCATACAGAAGTTAAGCGTAGCTTGAAATGCAATGAATTCCATAGCAGCTATTGAAGGTAGACTTTGATCCCCCTTACTGTCAACTGACTTGGAATGACATCCATGTGCTCAATTGTGACTCAGCTTGAGAATGTCACATGATCAAACCTAGAAAACAGGTGAGTCATGATGGCTGCTGTAACACGTCCATATTTTTCAACGGTTCGCACGTACTGTAATTATTGGTTCCACAAATACTACACAATTTTTATTGCAGCGAACCGACCACATAAGCTATCAGATGTTAAACTTTATGGTCAAGTCCCACATTTTGAATACTACAATGGAAACAATGCGAGTATGAAGTTCAAATAGATGGGACAATGGCAATCGATGAGTCAGCAAAAAAGCCAACACAATGACTCATTATCTTTGGGTGTCCTTCACTGTAAATGGGTCGCTTTGTTTGGTTTATCTTATCTCTGAATACCATCAGAAAACGAAAACCTAGTTTGCAGATGAGATGACATCTTGATGCCAGGATGAGTCACGATCAAATGGCACGCAATTGGTTTAATTGTTTCTTATAGTGGCTGGCATTGAAAGAGTCAGACAGGTTTAACGCATGTGATGGCACAGGGTGAGATAGTATGAAATAATTCAACATAATTGTCATTACCACTGATTTAATTTGTTGGCAGGATAGACTGGTATTATACTAGATTCCAGTCACAATTTGATGCGAGTTATTCTAGGGGATGGGTTTGTCCCGCATATGTCGATGAGGCCTGATGAAGCCGAAAGAAATCCAAGCTTTTGCAAAGCACTATAGACAAATGTAATGTAAATATCCAGTCTGGTGATTTGACTGTGGCTAATTTGGGCAGCCAGAACTTGGAGTGATATGACCAGACCTGGTCTCTCGCTTGTTGTTCTTACTCGTTACCAATTTCAATTTAACATTGTTACTTTGCACTTATAAACTTGATTCACAGTATATATTGCCTTTTGGGTAATAGTGACTCTGTGTGTCGAATGTTTAAATATAGGCTTAAGAGCAACTTTTGTGGACATAGTCTGAGTCGTTTTTTTATTTAGCCAAGTTACGATCTTAACTGTTCTACAGCTCAGTGCCAATGTTGAGAATAAAAAGTTATGAGCTCTTAAAAATTATACAATGCATTTAAGATGCTCTATCATAATATCAGCAGTATAAAAAAAGTAACAATAAATAAAAAAAGAACGCTGCAGAAAAGAGACTTTATTTAAAACACTTAAACGTTATGACTTTTAACTAGAAAGTGGGAGGAGGTGGGGGCTCAAATTAGGCCTGACCTGATTGTTGGCATATGTGTGAGCCACTTGAAAGGAAAAGGTGTATAAATGACAAATGTTTCGTTATGGCTCTGAAGTGCTAATTTCACAAGATCCCTGTCATAGTTCTCCTTAACTGGGACTCAGAAGTGTAGCTCACCGCAGATGACAGTGTAAATTGATTAATGTGTAATGTTGAGGTTGTGAATGAACTCACCGCTCCACAAACCCAATGACCTTTTTTTTTTTTTAACTGCCAACAGTGAAATAAAAGAAGCTATAAAAGTCTGCATGAATGCTGATTAAAACACACTAGCATAAGCATGCACAAATGTATTTTCTTGTCAATATACAGTCATAGCTACTCATTGTTATAATTTTATTATATTTTGTTTATTGTTTTATTTTATTGTAATTATAATTACAAGGTGACTTTCATCCTCATGTAACTTAATTACAATGGCTTTAAAAAAATCTACATAAAACTGGTCAAATGCTAGGTTTTTATTATAGAACAAATTTTAATTTAAGGGTGCGCCCAAAATAATGATACCTATGTTCATACCGATATTAATAGAAACGATACCGTATCGATATTCTAGTTGTGAGTAACGCCACTCCTCCCTGACGCTAGGAGGCGCAGGCGTGCGATCACATGACAAGGAAGCGACGGCACAAAAAAGTGGAGCGCGCCTTAGCGATGGAAGGAAAGATATTTTATTCATCTATTTAACAGCTGTTTGTTCACTTGTTGTGTATAATAACAATAAAATATATAACAAATAATACAACATGTATATAATAAATATAAAAAATGCACGTCACTGAATAGGCGCCCCTCTGCTCCGTGACCATCACCTTTCCTCTCATCCCACACACGCAGATGCTCTACAGTGCGCGCCTCCTCGAGCGCACCCTGAAGCGCTAGTGTTTCCATTTGAAATATCAGATTAACTGCCAATTTTCATTTGACAGTATTTTAGAGAAAAAAAACACACAGTCAATGTCAAGTAATTGCAAATTCTAAAAAAAAAAATCAATAAAATAGTGGTGCTATTGTGTGACGTGAGTGAGTTTGTATGTCCATCTGCACGTCCCTGCGTGCCGCGCGTATGCGCGTTCAGACTGGAAGCCTCATGAATGTATTTGTTTTTATTGGGTTTTTTTGGGGGGGGGGGGGGGCAAAATGCCAGGTTAATACAAGTCATTGCAAGTGACATAATATAGTTTCAGTGGCTGTGATTAAGATATATACAAATGTCTACTTTGTTGGGTTAGGATGTGTTCAACATAGCGGTAAGGCCATACTGTATATTATTGTACCGTATCAAATGGTGCAAATTTGTATCGAATCTTATCGAGGTACATATCGTATCATGACCTACCTGCGTATCGAGGTACGTATCGTATCGCCAGGTTTGCAAAGACATCCAGCCCTAGATACCACGATAAATCATTCCATAACTTTTTCAACCATTAATGTAAAAATGAGATGGGAAGATCATCAAATCAAGAGTTTTCTTCAGGTATGCTCAAAGCTAAATAAATAATGGCAGTATCATGTATTTAAAAAAAAAAAAAAAAAACATCTCTCATGCAAAGCTCCTATATCTAGTTCAAAGTACTGCCTTACACATTCATTTTGCATTGAATTGGTCATTTGCCTTTGATAGAAACATGAAAAAAAACCGGTTTGACTGCAGTTTGAATGCTGTTTGAAACTCCTTGTTTGACTGTCTATGTATGTAGAACCAGAAAACGTGAATTTCATGATTCTATTGAGTGGCACACACAGTTACTTAGGATCAGTAATAACGTAACAATCCTCAGGTCTGATTAGTAACTATGCAGTTTTAATTGGGCTCACGTTGTTAAAAGCTTATTGATTTGCTAACTGTGGCTAAAGATTTATCCATACAAACTCTTGCTGCTTGGAGATTTTTATACTGTGTAGCCACATTGGCTTAGTGGTTTCATATCTCAGCGCCATCCCCGAGTTATGACGTCAAACATCGAGATAATTTTAGAATCAGGGCATTTATAGCATATTACATATAAAGGGAAAACCAAATGCTTTTTTTTTTCCAAACAAATATTCACAATTTCAGTTTTGACTTTCCTTGACAAAACCTATTTCAATGAAGGTCAAAATTGAAGTGTAGATTAATCTTCTACTTTGTGTTTATATTTTTACTTTAAACCCAAATCCAGAGGACCAGTGCCACACCCAGTCATGATCGTCACTGGTCAGGCTTTAAGTACAAAATAGTTGGAAAACGGAAATTATTTCTAAGGGGTGTGTAGACTTTATATACCCACCAGCTTTTAAAATGTGTTAGGCAGACACAGAAAGACACACGCTTGGTTCTGTTTCCAAGACAACCTCATCACCAGAAGCCAATAAAGCCACACACGGTCAAACAGCTCCGGTGACACAGAGTAGTGTCAGCCTAAAGTGCATTACAGCTCCAGTTGTTACGAATGCAGATGGTACAGTTGATGCTTGGCCTTAATAATGGACAAATCAGACAGGGAGAGCGAGGGAAAGAGGTGGGGGATCGTCGTGGGCAAAAATATTCTGATCAGTAAATGCCCATAGTCGTGTTCTGAGAGGATTTGTTTGGGGAGCTCAAAGATGACAGACTGGGCCTCTCGCTGTCACACTGCATCACCCATGATCACGTCGACCCACGATCTCCAACCGGAGGGTGTATTTTTAGAGCTTCGGCCAACCCACCTTTAAATACTTCATATGCATTCTAGCCGCGGCAGTGTAGTTGTGATATTCACGAAAAGCGATTTTTGTGCTTGTTCGCTCACCTGCCCGAAGAAGAAGACGATGCCCACTTCCCTGCTCGGCTATGTCCGCTGGATCGCTGCTGAAGCGAAAAGCAGCTTGAGTGGAGGGAGAGTCGGCGGATGACGACAGGCTTTAGCTTCAAGCCAGTGGGAAGCTCATAAGAGGCGGATAAAGGGACCCGAGAGGGTGTTTTCGGACCCGATCGAGAAGCCCCCCTTCCCCAAGACAGACAGTTTGGATAACCGCTGCCCGCGGAGGGATTTATGTCTTTCATAAAGCCACGGGGTTGATGTCAGGCTGAGCGCATGCGCACGATGGCCGTGACGTCAAGCACATGCCCTTACAGTGTCTCGACCAATCAGCGACGGCGGATAGATGACGTAAACACGTGATTATTTAAATGTGCCATATAATACCCATATTTTTACTGTTTTAAAAACAAATACTGACTTCTTGACAGGAACACACTTGACCTTTGACTATATTCTCATACTTACTTTTTAAAATAGTTTTTTTAAAAATTCAATGTGAGCATCACACTGCCTTCTCACGTCAACTGTTTGCTCTTTCGTTGCATAATGACTACCGCAGTGTTTCCTAACCATCATTCAGCCAAAGAACACATTACTCATTCTTATCTCACGGCACACCACTGCACGAAAATGCCACCCAAAATAATTATGATCTCGTAACAATGTACTCACTTTCCACTCTGTAAATTCGGAGCCGGTTTGATTGTAAATAATAAGTGAAATTGTCGAGGATATGTACATTCCTGCAGTACCCCGGATGAGCTCTCAGTGCATGTTTCTATATGTGATGCGTTCATTTATGTTACAGGTTTATTGAATTGAATAATCATAAAAAAGCATGAAACTGAATTTTTGCAGTATTTTCAAATGTAAAAATACTCATGTAAAGATATTGCGTAAGATGTACTCAAAAGAAAATAGAACTGTGTAACACTTTGAATCTTCCTTATCTTCAAATTTCAATTGGCTCCTCCATGAAATCAAACAAAAAGCTAACATTTCACTCACATTAAACTGTTTCATTTGCTGTTTTTTTAATAGCAGTGCAACATGGTGGGTTCCAAAAAATTCCAAACTAATGAACCCACACACATTCATCACCTTGTAAATGTGAACAAAAGCTGTTAGATGTTGTGTGAGTTCTTCTCCTCTTCCTCCTGGTGAATGTCACACTTGTCCTGTGTTAAATAAGCTCATTACATGTAAATGATAGCCAAGAACTGGAGGGAAAATGTCCTGAACAATAAGACAGTGACAGGCGAGGTCACAGCAGTCGACTGCATCTTTATTAACCCACGTCACAAAGGTCCGACTGTACTATTACACTGTGGCACTTAGTCAGCATGCGAGTAGATAGTGAAGAACCAACATAAAGCCTTCTTTCAGCATATAAAAACCCACATTTACAGACCTCATTCTTCACAGTACTGCACAGACTCGCCCCATCTTACAATTTGAAATGTAACCTTCATTCAATACAAAAGAACACAACGCAATCTGTTTTAATTCTGTGAGGTGCTTTCGCTAAACGTCATCATCAAAGAGTAATATCCCTTTGTCCAGATTGATTTGGTTTCCAGCAGCCTTACATACACTATATATGTACAGGAATTTTCCCTCATATTGACACTGCTTAGTTTTCCAACCCACATAAAGATGAAGTCATAGCACGAGCTAATTCCACATTACAAACATGCTTTGTTTCTCCTTTTTAGTTTCCATTCTTTAGCAGGTGAGGACGACGGCTAGTGCATTTGTCCAAATGAAAGGAAACTGTGAAGCCTAAATCTTGTGTCTTTCATTTGGTGATCTCTTCTTTCACTTTGGTGACAAAAGTCTTTTTGTGGCTTTATTTGAGACACAAAACATAGAAAAAGGTTGTGCAGTCTCTACAGGAAGCTCATGTCGTGTCCATTGTGGTCCTTTTCGGTGGCTGTGAGTGAGAAGAACTAAAAGAAGAAAAATCCTCTGTCTTTACTTACATGAAGTGCCAAAGGTGTCTTCTATTTGGTATTTCAGGAATGAGTGATGAGTGTGCCGTGTTTGTGTTCTGAATGAAAAAATACGGTCTTTAAGCAACCTGATGCCTTAGATTACGTTCTCAAACAGCTGCATGGAGTTCATGATGTTCTCGTCCTGGATGTAGAAAAAAAAAAGAACAAGATGGATGAGATTCACCACAATATAATGAAATATTATTATACATCCAGCCATTTTTTTCTACCTTCTGACAGGTCTCGATGAATTCTTCAATGGTCACCACACCATCTCTGTTTCTGTCCATTTTCTGCAACATGGAATTAAGAAAGAAAGAGCACAGAGTCATAAAAGAAATATCTGGAGGATACATGTGAATTTGCATATTTAATTCTGTTCCCAACCTGGAAGAACTTGTCCACGTGCTCGGACGGAGCCTCATCTCGCACACATGGGTAAGTATACCTGCCCATCATGTCGTAGATGGACTTCATTATTGCCAGCATCTCCTGCGCAACACACCATTATTCCAATTATAAATAAAACGGGTCTTTCCGGATGATGTCATGTAATACTGAAGAATTGTGCAACCTCTTTTGTGATGTAGCCATCTTTGTTGATGTCATATAAATTAAAAGCCCAGTTGAGCTTTTCTGTGACCGATCCTCGAAGCAGAACCGACAGGCCGATGACAAAGTCCTCAAAGCGGATCGAACCGTTCCGGTCGATATCAAAAGCGTTGAACAAGAAGTGAGCGTATGTGGTCGCGTCTGTAATGATAAAAAGGACCTTTCATTCTTTCATGTACGTTATCCAAAGTGAGGGAAGGAAAGCGCACCTCCTTGAGGAAAGAACTGAGAATAGATGGTCTTGAATGTCTCCTCATCAACCAACCCACTGGGACACTCCTGCCCGAGGGAATATGGGAAGAAAAAAAAAATCAGTCAAAGCTGTACCATAATGAGGATGTCCTCCTAAATCATGTTCACTCAATATTGAAAAATGATTGATGACCAGTAAGATAGCTTTGTGATCATACATACATTCTTGAAGCCTCTGTAGAGCGACTGAAGCTCCTTCCGGGTAAACTTGGTCTGAGCCTGAAGCTGGTCCAGACCCTCCGGCTGGTGACGCACCGTGGATAGCTCCAGATCGCTGTCGCTGCTGTCTGTGGGACAGAGAGAGAAAGAGAATGGGAGATGGAGTGATGCATGGTGGTGGGGGGGGGGGGGGGGGGGGTGAAGAGAAAAGCTGGGTGGCGGGGAGGAGGATTTAGGGGGGCAGACATTGAGTGCGTGGATACAGGGCAACATTCAGGGAGGGCCGGGGGGGTCAAACATTTAGAATGCAGCTCGAGTCTTCACGAGCAAAACGGCAGGAAAAATAAGGTTGTTGTACTTTCTTAATGGTGGTGGAAATGTCACCAGACATTTTCTGCTTGGTTTGTTTTCAAACACAATCAGTTGGTTGCCAGTTCACACACACTAAGAGAAAGCACCGCATGGTCAGGAGAAATCATGAGGAAATTATAGGAAAAGGGGCAGAGGCAAGGAATTTTCCCCACCATCGTTTCCATACTCACCATCTTTAGACAGAGAGAAGAGAGGAAGAAGTGCAGACACCAAAATGGAGGGCAAGAAAGCACATGGTGGACAGTGGGGGGAGTGAGGAAGGAACAAAACAAAAGAAATCAGGTCAGATTGGACAGTCAAGATTTTTGTATGACGAAAGCAGAGCGGAACCACTTTCAACGTCTCGTGACCAAACCCAGAAAACCGTACCGTGAGGGTGAGTCAACATCTTGTTAACATCTTGCCAAACTTCAAACATCTAAGCGCTAAGAGTTTCTTCTTGGCTGACCTGCTTCCTTCTGGCTGCGAAGCGATCCATTTCTAACAAAACAACCTTCCTCAGTGATCTCATCTATTATTACTCATTATTGCCGAAGAAACATCCAGACTTTCAATCTTGAGGCTCACTTCATGACAAAAGTTAGGAAGAGTTTTACGATACTTTACAGACACTTAAAGTGATTTCTTTTTTCAACCTACTTTATATAATTCGTTGAAAATTAGAAAATCACACAACGATTCAAGCCGAGTTGCGCTCAAGCGTTGAATTCCCTCACCGGTTTCGGTGATGTCGATGAGGCCCAGCAAGTGCATCAGTTTGAGGAACATGATGACCAGGCAGACGATGCCCACCGTCTGCAGGCCCTCCGTCTCCCACCGAACGCTCATCCTGCCCTCGTCTTCCAACTTTGCGTCCACGGTCGCGTGCGTCAGTTACTATGCGCTCAGGAACGTAGCGCTCGGATCCGTGTCCGCATCTTGTCACTGCGCTCGTCACTCTCTGCCTGTCACACTTCTTCCCAGCGGTGTCTCTTTTTAGCTCGCTGCCTCTGCCATGTTAATTGACTGGCCTTTTTTTTTTTCTTGCCGCTCCCTCCTTTCTTCTGCCTTCTCTTTTCCGCTCTAAGTAACAGAAAGTCGCGGTGGGCCGACTGCCTTTGTTCAAGGTGACATAAATGCCACTTTTTAATTACTTGTATACAAATTGTCAGCTCTTTGGTGTCGTCTGCCCTCCTATTAAGTGTGGAATTAAACAAGCAAGTAAATTTTTGTCATCTGAAATTGGGCTTCAGAGCTAGCCGTTCTGAATTTCTGTTCCACCGTCACACTGAGATTTTCTTACTGGGCAAATATCCAATGCCACTTTCAAGTGACTGCAGGACGGCACTATCTGAAACACGGCTATGCAGAAGCACCGAGTCCTTGTACTTTTCCTCACTCTGCTCAACAAGTGGAAGCTGCTCTCCTCTGATCGTCATGGCAACAAAAGCCACTGGCCCAGCAAATATGGAGCCATGTAAAATTGGGTTATTTCAGCAAAGCAAGAAATAGGGGGATTAAAACACACTATAGATTTGATATACTTTTACTTCTAAAGCGCTCAATATATACAGTTGAGATGAGTTATACTATTTTTAGCAACACATCAAATACATCTTATTGATGCAAAAAAAAGCATGAAATATCTCCTTTATTATTAGTGGATCCAAATAATTTCATTACAATTATTGATAATAAGAGGGAAAGGACGGGGGGGAAAGAAAAACGCACTCTGGCATCTACTCATGACCGGCAATTGCTTATGTCACAGTGCTGCACAACATCTCACACTCTTCTGCTATAAAAATGTTCATTCCGCTCACACTTGAAATATTTTACAAGACATCAATATTTCTTTGTTTTTCCAAAACCGTCTTAAAGATTTGAGACAATGCTACTAAGTGACAGCCAAGCAGCCTTTGAGTCAGATGTCATCAATGTGACCTCAATCAAGTTGTCCCACTTCTCCAATTGTTCCACTATCTCCTTTGGGATGCTCACAAGGATTCGGCAGCACAAGTAGTCTACTCAGTGGAGTCCTGACACATTCACGAGGTAATGAAAAGGGAACAGAGAACGCGCATTCCCTCGGGTTCTGTTACACTTGTTCAAAGCATCACAGGGGCCGAGAACATGGTTCTTTGCCTCCCTCTAGCGGACAAGACGCAAATAACAGCTACAAAAAGTTGCACATTACATGCGTCCATTTTTTTTTTTTAATGGAGCAGAAGAAATTTATTTTAGTTTCATCGTGATTGGAACCAATTCAGTACAAAAACTAAATACATCCAAAAGATAATTGTATTTTCTGCTTACATGTAATTTTGAGTTTACAATGCCAAAATAGGAAAAATTAATCTTGTTTGGAGATATTCTAATGTACCTAATAAAGTGGCCAATACAATATATTGATATTCCCCTTGTATACTGTCATGACATCCAATGTGTGTGATTAAATAACTTACTTATAAGTATGACTGCCTGTTAATTCTGAGGTTTAGCATTTAAATCTCTCAGCTCTGGCCTTCCTGTGTGGAGTTAGCATGTTCTCCATGCTTACGTGGGTTTCCTTCAAAACATATGTGCCCTGCAATTGACTGGCGACCAGCCTAGGCTGTACCCCGTCAAAGTCAGCTGAGATAAGCACCCCGCGAAAAACGAGGCTCGACAGAAAAACTCTATCCTCCAAGTAATCAGATCTTGCGACACCCAGACAAACATGGAAACAAGGAAATGAGTGGTCAGTAATGCGGTAAAAATATCAATTGCTGCTATCAGTGCAGCTGGAAACATAAAGCTATATTGGCATCGATGTCGCCCAAAAATAGAGCAGAACTGGACCGAACCCAAACTTGACATTGGAGTTCAGAAGACCAGACTGAAACAGTAATAAAGCTTACATCTTTGCTCACTGGCCTTTCATAAATGCTCAGGAAGCTTCGATTAAACAACATTGGCTTTATCGTTTCATCATGGTGTCAAAATAAAAGTCATAAATTTGGTGATGTACTTTCAAAACAAAGCAGTGACGACAACCGGAGTCTCGGTTGGGATACGATGACGTCAATGCGACCGAGGAGCACAGTGAGACACGTGATGTAACTTTTTGGGTGCGATTGATGGATGATCAATGCCCTTCAGAGACCCGGAGGAGTTCTACGGGTTCCATATTTAGGCAGCCTCAGAGAAAACCTGCTCAATAGCGCATGTATAATTGATGCGAGGTAATGCTAAACCGGGGTGTATCACTACAGGCTTTGGGGAAGCGGGGCTATCTGAGGGCTGATGCGATTGAAAGGAGTGATGAATAATAAAAGAAAAGAACATTACTGGGCCTTTTGCGGAATTTATTACTTACTTATGCTGAGCAGTATTACAAACACTAATGCAGCCTTTCCGCTGTTATTGCTTTAGCATGTTGACTGTGAGCCACTCTGACTCGAAGACCACATCAAGAAGACTAACGTGAACAATAAGAACCTAGAACTCAGCTCAGGGAACAACTAGTGCTCATACAATCAAGTTCCACCTGAAAAAATACTGGAGACTGAACTTTAAAATACAGTTGCTTGCTTGGCCATAATGTTCATCAAAAAGTGGACGAGAGGAAGAGCTACTGATTGGCTGGCGACCAGTTCAGGGTGTCCCGAGCCTACTACCTAAAATTTGTTGGGATAGGCTCCAACAACCCCGGAAGCTGCGAGAGGATAAGTGGTTCAGAGGATGAATGGATGATTTAAAGGATTAACTCCACAAGTGTCTTTTTTTTTTTGAGGGGGGACTTTTTTGTGACATCATCACAGACCAGAAAAGAGCAACAATGCCCTTAAACTAGAAAAATTATAAATTGTCTGATTAGTTGGCACAATACAAACAATTCATCAATTTATTTCAGCCATCTTTTTTTTTTTTTAAATGAAACAAACAATAAACAGCAAAAGCTTTGTAATAACAAAATGTCCCCTGGCGTTCACTTCACAAGCCTATTCCAGGCTTCGTGCCAGTGTTCTCTTCTATTTTTTTAACAGCACTTTATAGGTCAAATATTGTTTTGGCAGAAGGTAATATCCCAGAGATTCTGATACTGGAGAGCCCCCCCCCCCAAATTGACCCTTACCTTCAAAAGAGGACATGGGTTCCAGTATGCCAAACTGTTTGAGAACTGTCATGAAGAGAATGATAACCACGCCGATGGCAAACAGCTCCATGCCTTGTATATCCATGATGGAAGAAAAGGAAGACCGAGCCGACCCGGGTGGGCGCGGGCCGGGCCGCCTGGCAAACGAGCGTTCTCACCAGAGCTTAGCCAGGGAATCAGTCTGACAGGTGGGAGACTGCATGGAATTGCGTCCGAGACGCCGCGAGAAGCGTGCCAACAAGCTGCTTGTAATGTCAACAGTGATGTTGGGAGTGGAAACAACATATATGGAAAACCTCCCTCTGTGGATCCGGGAGGCGAGACGGGGCTCATTTATTACGCGCATTAAAGGAGATGTTTCAAGTCACTTTCCTTCAGATTCCTGCTCACCCTCTTCAAGCAGTTATTATCAGTCCTCACGTTATGGCTTTGCACTAAATCACATGATGGTTTCGGCTAAGGATGTTTTAGAGGAAAAGTACAAACAATTTGCGGGGCGCCCACCCCCCCTCCACCCATGGTCCTCACAACTTGGGGAGCAAGTCCTTTTCCATTAGGTGGGAGAAAGTCCAGCTCGGTACAACGACGGCGGCTTTGTCATCCATATGACACAATTAAAAATAAATCACCAAATCATATGCGGCAGAGGCATGAAGCCAAAAGAGAATGGAACACAGCCTGCTTCAACAGCTGCTGCTCATTGCACTTCTGAGGCAATCTCGGAAGGACATCAAAAGTTCAATGGAAAATTACTCAAAATGAGCCAAGAATCAAGTTCCGTGTCCAGCTCCTGCTTCAGATCTTGATTGACAAATCCCCGAATGTATCCAATAATTCAACTTCGATTTAAGGCTGGTCCACTTCTGGACACATCTGAATCAAAATCCAAACCCCGGATCTGGAAGCACTTGAAAGCGGGTAAAGTCCCTCAGAAGGACGTCCTGTGAATGTGCACCTCGAGCTATGAAAGCAAACTGCCCCGTCCGTGCATTTTATACCTCCGGCTATCCCTATTCTATCCCCTGCGGTCTCACCCTCCTCCGCCTTCTCCTCCTCCTCTTCCTCCTTTCTCTCCATCTGATATGCGTTACAGCCCCGAACACACCGCCCACTCCCTGCATCTCCACCGTCATTCCATAACTTTGGTCAACCGCACACTTTTAATCCCCCCCTCACACACACACACACCATCTTTACTCCCCACCACTTACAATTTTGTGACCTGTAGCAACAAAACAATCTTTCTTGCAAAATAAATATTCAATAGCCAGCTACAAGGGCTAAAATATTATAAGTGTGTTAAAAAAAAAATCTGATCACTCCGCACTTGCTAATGCATCACTTGGATTGCTTGTGTGCATGTGTGTGTGTTAATGCACTGATTTGGTTGAAGAAATGAGACCAAAAAAAATGGAGGCCAGAGTCAGCAAGATCAATATCCTTGTGGTCAGACATTGGTGGGGAGCTCCCCGGCACTTTGAATCTTTTTTAAATCTCTACTTCTTTGCACTTAGACAGTAAAAATAGTACCAAACATGACCATCATGCATCGTTTCCAGCAACGGTGCATCACACATTGTCAATAATTGTCAATCAGTAAACGAGTGTGTGCGCCATAAGGCTTTCCGCGTCATCCCCTCCCTCAAGGTCAAATTTAGATTCTTGATTCGCGCTTGAGAGAAGCAAAGTGGATCAAGTGACGGGCGGGCACCTGCACACACCCTGAAGCTTAATGTACGTACATACTGTTGCTTTACAAGTGACGTTCCGTGTGTGTGTGCGTGTGTGTGTAGCCATTAGGACACTAACAGGTTTTTAAAAGGAAGGCTGTCCTCTGCCTGCTGAGACAAGACACAATAGAAATTGCATCACGTCTCAGCGCAAAAGTAAAATCCAAAGTGTCTTCCCTGCATCCTGAAAACATCGAACTTCTCACCTCCAACCGCCCTCAGTCTTTAAATCCACTACAAACATCTTGTCAAACGTTGTATGTAATTGCTACCAGTTGTGCTTCGATCCATGAGGATCAATGTTGCTGTCTCTAATACAAGTACAAGTAATACAAGGTTGTTGTTTTTTAACTCAAAAACGTGGATGCTTCACTGCTCCGTTTTGACAGAGCCAACGAGAGCCGATTCCTACCTGAGCGATGGTACCTGGCTGCACCGTGTCCACAGTGAGAAAGACAGCTGGGCCTCGAAAGACGCCTGCGGGCCTCCACGGAGAGAGCAGCCATCACAGCTCCCATAATGCCCCAAAACAGCACAACTTACTTTGAGCTGAGTTACTCGGAAACAAGTTTGAAGCGCAGAGATGCTAATCTCAACGCGACGGACGAGCGGCCAGGGAAGACTCAAAGCCCCAGAGTGAGAACGTCACCTGGGACTAAACGTCAAATACTGCACACACACTCTCAGTTGGTGGGAGCACATTTGAAAATCTGTTTGAGCGAGGGATGGAACGGCCATACGCAGCTTGCGACCTTTTACATCACAGGGCCGCCCGCGTGCCTCCACAATGCGTTTGAGGCCGTCTCTGGAACTTCCTCTCGTTTGAACCCCTGCACACTGACTCCTCATTACACTCTGATGAAATACAGTCGAAGGAAATTCCAGAAATTTGCAGTTATTCATCCCACCATGCCTTAATTATTCCCTGGGTGTGTCATAGATTAAAAAAAATCAACATTGCTAACCAATCAATGCCACTCCTCTAGCTCCACCAGTCTGGTAATCTCTGCAGTGACTAAATATATTTGTCATTACTTGTGCTTGCTTACCACTTAGATGTATTACTTTTCCAGTACCACATAATCAGTCACGATGCAGTAGATCGCAAGTATTTATAGTACAATCATTGACACACAATATGGATGACTGTAAGGCGATCATTAGTTACCGGCGGTGAATCGATACGCCTGACCGCCCACTTCATTGCTTGTTGCTTATTAAAGTTGAACCAGTTGCCGAGCGCGACCGAACAACAACAAAGCTGGGATTGCATCATCAACAACAGTTGATCTCTCTTTGCACCCAAACAAGGAAATTACTCCAGTGGACAGTGTCGTTACATGTTTGCACAGACTCAAGGTCATTTTTGGAGGCTTTGGGGCGTGAGCAATAATCCAAAAATAGTTGACGGTGACACACTTTACCCACAAATGTAACCATATGATGTCTTCATGAACACAGTACAGTATTCATGTCTCGCTATGAGCAAAAATATAGTGTTGTGATGGCTCTGAACGCATGTAATACCTACTCTGAACACAAGGGGGAGGTAAAGGACTGGAAACAGCAACATAACAGATCAGGGTTCAGAGCTTTTTTTTTTTTTTCCCTCAAAGAACCTGACCTGACCTGACATCCTACTTTAGAGTAACAAAATCACTCTCAAGACACCCCAGACAAAACAAAAGATATTTTGATGGTCAGGTATAGAAAGCAGAGTTAACAGATTAGTGCAGATGTGGAGAGGCACCATTAAGGCGCAGTTCTAAATCAAACGGAGGCGGAACCACCCGACAGTTTCAAATAGGTTTAGCTTTTCAATCAATGATCATCGAAGGACAATGCAAGACAATCTGAAAAGGAAAGACTGGTACAAAATGGTAATAGAAGCCATCGGGACCTACGAGGTCATAGCATTCAAATAACATTTGAGGAAGGGGGGGGCTGACCCTGTGGTCCCCCCCCCCCTTCTAGCTTTGCCAGTGCATTTCCAGACATGCCAGCAGCGTTTCAGAACAGAAAATCATTTTATATGCATGACAATATTTTAAATCATTCAAATTTGGCACTTTTCTCTGTGGTGTATCAGATTTAGAAGATATTTTCACTTTGCAGGGAGTTTTTCCAATGGGAAATAAATAGCTTTAAAAAGCTTGGTGCCCTCTACAAAAAAAAACATCTTTTAAAATTGAGACTACCTTGACCAGGCGTCCCAGCGATGAAGCCCAGAAAGCAGCGCAGCATCTTGCCAATCGTCTCCTTGCAGGATGCCCTGCAGGAATTCATCCTTTTAAGCTTTGGGAGGGTTTTGGGATTTCCCCAGGACCCCGAATCGAATTTAGCAAGTCACCCTCAAGCCAGCAGGTAACATTTGGCTTCCCACCCTCAAACTGTTCACCCAGTTTTCCTGTAATGATGTACACTTTGTCCTCCTCCTGGACATCTTCCTCTCTCACTTGTCTCCTCTGCTTGTGTCAAGTCACTCACGTGACATCGGGAGCGGGGCGGACATCCGGCTGCTGTCGCTTCAGCCTCAACTGGACTCAACCACATCCCCCATCTGCTGTAAGAACGTGCCAGCATGTCTCAACAACACGAGCTGCAGAAGATGAGAAGTTGATTTCAGAGAAGCCTTGCGGTCTTCCAATCTCTCTTCTCCAACTCTAACCCGACTCGTATTACAGCCCATTGCTCCTGGCCCACTGATCTGGCTTCTCCATCAGGATGTGGAGCTCATTTCCAAACCACAGCTTCAAATGGGAGTTTTGCATGTGTGTGTGTGTTCCATTAATCCTATCTAATCTTGTCCCTAATGATTACAAGAGCCACCAAAAACCGCACATACTGAAACTGTTGATGTTATCGCTTCAGTATCAGCGAACCACGTAACAGGTTACATTCGGCACACCTGCACGATACGATGATGATTAATATACTGTATAACTGCAACCCGACAAGCTATTCCAACCGCACCGATATTGAGTGCAAACAGCTACTTCTGCCCCCCCCCTCCATTCAATACACATCTCCATCTCAATGCTGCTATTTTTAGCCGCTAGCCATTACGATGGTGAGGACTCGCCTGAAAAACAATGCTGAATTCCCTCGGCACCCCTGGGAAGGAATCGCAGCCCGGCTGGCTGCACTTTCTCTCGCTGGGTGACTTGTGTGAGGAGCACTTGCAATCACAGTGGGGCTCTGTGTCGCTTTTCTCCTCAATGATTTGCTCACAGGAGGAACAAAAAGACCCAAAGGAGCCTTTAGTCAGAGGAAATGTTCACACTATGATTATAGATCCTGAGGTCTTGGCTTTTCACAGAGGTTCTGACTGGTGGTGGGCTACTCCACCTTTTTGGATTTTTGTAATGAGTCAACTTTCCATCATGTTGCTCTGCTTTAGACAGCAAAAAGGTTGAGTGAGCACGTCTGCCAAGTTGTGCACTCCATTTTGTCTTAATTACGCCACAATGGGATCATTACTCAACAACACATTTGATCCAAAAATTAATTGTTAACTGTACCCCGCCTACTGCTCAAGTACTGCGACTCGAGTGAGGATAAGAAGATGGATGGCACGTTTTGCTAGGCTGGCTGAATATCCAGAGCCATTTTCAAGCAATGGCCAAACAACACAATAGAAAACACTAATCATGCCAGATTTTCTGGTTGAGTAGATTAGCTATTAAGGTTGTTTTCAGCTAAGCAGATGGTTAGTAATGAAGACACCAGGGAACTGTTGAAGAAAAACAATCATAACATATCTCCTTTAAGATGGAGAAATGGGAATAAGAAGCATGAGAAAGTGCATTTTTGGCACCACCAGGGGGACGCAGTGAGATAACTGAGCACTGGAGAGCAATTTAAGCAGCCTGCAAAGGCGGATGAAATCAACTGAGAGCCCTGACACTAAATTCCACCTTGTGAGTTTATGAGCAAATAAATGATGGAACAGGAAGTAGCAAGGGAGTGACTTTGATAAATGGGCATAGCAACTGAGTGATCCCAAGGTACTTGACTCTGAGGTGAGCTGAGCAGCGTAATGAGTCGCTGCCCTCCCGGGAGAAGGCGGAGGTCGGGAGAGGTTCAGCAAATCAAATATCGAATCCCTTGGAATACTTTTGCTCACAGTTGCGCAATCAGCTCTACCGAAAACAGTTCATCCGCACACGCAAATTCAACCTGGCCTCTGGCTTACCTTTGTCCTGAGGCTGTGTGCTGGCGATGATCCATTTGACCAGGCAGCATTTCATCAGAGCTTTGCGAGAGAATCGCGGCTTCTGCCATTTTCCGGAATCTTTCCCTCGGCCCGGGGCGGGCTCCACGCCGTTGGCATCTCCCAGTAAGCTGCCGTCAACTGCTTTACCATCAGCCTGCGGAGAACGTGGGGGAGGGATGAGGGAGAAACTTTCATTGATAAAAAAGTTCAACAATGTTTGGATCTTACTTAGCTATGTAAAATAAAATTCCAATACCAGAATGATCCGATACAGCTCGACATGACTTTAACGTACAACCACAATCATCATCTCCTCATGTTTCTGGAGGTGAGCCTTACAAAGTGCAATCAAAGCCACTGCTCAGCAGCATTATCACATGTCCTGAGCCGTTCAGTCATACATGTGTTGACACCTGACAAGTAACATGCGTGTCCAGTGACCAAGCATGGGTTAAATATCACCTCTCATCTTTAATTGTAAACAAACCCGCATGGGGGCACATAAAAAAAAAAAAAATGCCAAGAAGCTTCATTGCACCACTCTGACTTCAGCAGACATAAAATGCATGGACGAGTTTTTACCGAAGCATCTGCGCGGGTGAATGTGGTGAGCGCAGAACAAACAGCAGAGAAGAAAGCAAAACGGAACAGAAGGAGCTAGAGCGAGAACATGGGGGATTCCAACAGCCATTTGATCCCACGGGTGTACGGCCATGCAAATGTCTTTGCGAGGAAGAGCGAGGGAGTGGAAGACAGAGAGGGAGAGAAAATGACAGAGAAAAAGCGAGGAGAGGGAGAGAAGGTCTGCCGGCAAGAACCCGAGTCAATTAGCATAATGAATCCCGGCCTTATCTGAGGATGCGAGCAAAGGACAAGCAGAGGACGATGGAGATATGGAAACGCTTGTTTCGCATTCTCAAGCAAACAAAGAGATCAAGAATCTTTGTTACTCTTTTGCTTGCTTGGACAAGTTGACATTTTAATTAGTTAATCGCAAAGAGTAAAACCTCGACAGTACTGCAATGCTGAAACAGTTTTTAAACACCTTTTGCTTCATTATGACAAACGGACGATTGATAAGCTAAAGATTTTGTTGACATTTTGGTGAAACTTAAGCTGAAGTTATCACTGACTTGACTGATATTTTTACAGCGGGTGTCCCTTTTATTTTTGCGCCACGGAGCAGTTTTGCAGAAAAAACATTATGACTGACAGGCATAGAAACAAATTAAAATCCAACTCATTATTATGCTAATTGTAATTAGTCAAATTAGCGGGAATAGAATCTTGCTCATGTTTCTCTTCAACAATCATCTGGTCTCATCCAGTTCTAGCGCAAAGCTTGTTGTAAAAAATAAATAAAAATAAATACAATTAATTAAATAATAGAATAAAATTAAATAAAAATAAATAAAAATATATAAAGTCAAGCTAAGTAAAGCCTTGTCAAAACACTCTTAAGTAAACATTGGTCCAACATTCATGAATTTATTCCCTCATCAACAGAGTTCCACCCCAGAGGAGCAAAAAAGCCGAGAATGAATCCGGCTGTGACGCGTCTTTAGTGAGGAATATTCCCCACACTAACAGCTGCATGCAGACATTGTTTTGAACGGAGGGAAATTCTTCGCCACATTAGCGGCATATTTACGCACCGCTGAGCACGATTGTTAACACACTGCTCAGCGAGGACCTTCACTCACTTAATGTGTTCTTGCATGGCCTTGGTCATATGCATTACCGTACCAACCAGTGAATCCAAACAAAAAAAAATCAAATCATACCATAGAGTCAGAACCCTTGTAAAAGTTTTAAAAATGTCCTCGCCTCACCCTGATGGTTTCCACCATAAATATGAGAGATTGTTGTGGGGAAGTTAGTGATGCTTTGAATTGAGAATTGAACTCATAAAAAACGAATAAAAAACTCTTGAATCTTGAATTTGCTTTGTGCAGTCAACATTACGTTGATGCATAAAATAAATTCACATATATAAAGATGCCGGACAAATGTATTTTTTCTTTACATCATGGCATGACGTAAGAGCCTCTTTTTTTAAATGTTACGTAAGGCACATTTGGAAATCTTATTCAGATTGATTAGTATTCATGCTAATTTGCACATCACATGAGAAAAAAAATCTTTTAATGTCCCTCAAGGGGAAATTCCATTTTACGCCCACCACGCACACACACACGATAGTAAGCAATTTCCATATTCCTCAAAGTCTTGAGCATTTAATCCCAAGCAGAAGGCCTCAGACACATTGACTAGTGCAAGATTTGTAAGAGAAAATGCAAATTTGAATTGATGGATAGCGGAAAGAGAGGCAGATAAGAGTCTTGTTGAAGCTGAACTGAACTTGAATGTGGCGGCGGTGACAGAGGAGGTTGGGAAAGAGCGTTAATGAAGAGGGAAGTGATGTAAAGAGTGAGGGACATTCGTGCACCAGCGCTTCCATTAATAAAAGATGCCTTATTAACATTCAGCGGGTTCGAGGCGGATTCCACATCACTCATGCTCCACTTGTGTCTTTTTGATCACGTTATCAACTTCAAAATAGAGATAAAATCATGTACAGTTGCGCAAGACTCAAACCAATCCCGGCTCATCGGTTTACTGAGATTGCCGAGATTGGTCATGTGATGTTTGTAAATTGAGCCGTGATTGTTATTTGAGCCCCGGGCAACTGTCAAGTCATTTTCTAATGGGGAATACGCTAGAGAAAACTTCTGATTGTATTGCTCAATCTTCTGAGAATAAACCCCAAGGTTAATTGTCTGAATTCAAACAGCACCATTGTTGTTGGTATATATTTTTTTTTGTGCGGTCTCGCAGTGAAGCTATAGCAGCCCCTTAAATAAATAATAGTTTAACAGATGCTTGATGCTCATTAAAGGCAAACTGGACACTGAAATTATGCTGCATAAATTAGTGAGCAGCACAATAACCTGACGAAATCTCACTAGCTGGTACAACAAATATAATATTTTACAAGAACTTATATTTGCAGTCTTGTATTGCCTTTAATTGTCTCGTTCAAGTGCAACCCAACGTAATGGCCTATAGGTCATATAATAATTGACAGTGCAAAAAAAAAAAAAAAAAAAGAGCAAATTGAAAGCGCATGTTGCCGATATTATTTGTGTGCGGACAGCTTGCGCTCTCTGTCACTGTGGCTGTCAGTGCAGATCAGAAAGGGAGGAGGAAGACTCCGTCCATATGGAAGCCAAGCTGTGTGTGTGTGTGTGTGTGTGTGTGAGAGAAAGGATACTACAGTATATTGACAAGTGAGGAGGAAGAATTAATCCTCTCGGGGAGCCCTCAGGGCGATAGAGGAGCCATGTTTCAATTATCCGCTCCCCCTCACTGCGGAAAGTGTGTGCACATCGCCCCGTGTCATCGAGGGATGTCACTTGTCTTGTTTGAACCGCATCGACCGCTCACAACCGTGACGTGTAAGACCGTCAGCGCGTGAATTGATTCGAAATTGATCATTTCAAAGCTGCTGTTTCATCTCGCTGTTTTTGTTTTTTTGGGACTTGAGGGATGATAACACCTCTCAATGCTATGGGAGATTTATTTGTTTCTGTATGTGCGTGCCAAAGCACTAAACACTCACAATAAACTGAACTTCCTTTTAAATTAAAAAAAAAAAAAAATGCTGCTGAGTGTCTGGTCAAATGGCGTTGAACTTGTGACAGAGGCGTTTGATGGCCGAGCTTGGGTACGGTTACGGCCTGTTAAAAAATTCAATGAGTCTAAGCTTACGAATCACACCACCTATTGAACAGGTAGCTCCGCCAGACAATATAGGAGGTGCAACGTGACGCCCTGCGCATGTGTCGGGAAGACACAATTTACGGTGGAGTCTTTCAAATTAGCTGCAAAAAGTTTCACCGAGGTTAGAGTGTGTGTGCTTGTGTGTGTGTTTGGCATCAATACTGGTCGGCAGAATTGTGTGCGACTGCTCCAAATTGGTGTAGTGCTCTGCTGTACACTTAACTCCCTTCAAGACAAAGTCCAGCATACAAACAAGTCTGAAAGCACTTAACAGAATGCATAAAGAGGGCTACAAAAAAAAAACTGACAATGGGGCAGCATTTGAAGAGTCCAATTATTTTCTTAATTTTATGTTCTACATGCTCGTCTAAAGATTCTGATCCTTTGGGCTTTGCATGCTATCTGAATGGCTAATATTCCATCATGGTAAAATTCCAAATTTCTTTATGCTTGGAGATAGAAATTATTAAAACTATTGCAGTTATTATTTATGCTTTTTGTGGGCGCTGTCACAAAATGTGACATGTCGTCAGCAAATTATGCCTTTCTAGCTTTCATTGTAAACATTTGGCAACGGGGCACATGGCTGACTTATTTGAATTATTTCGGGACAACGATCTGCCTGTTTGGCTCAGCAAATTGGACTTTTATCAGGCTAACACACACGCGGGCACACAGCAGATGTAAGAGGATGAACTCGAGGTCGGCTCTTTGAGGGCTTGGAAAATACAAGCACATTTGATGACAATGGGCTCGTAGCGGGTCTACGTTCAGTTTAATTTACGCAGACACATTAACTGAGAACAAAAACGGTCTGCAGTCTGCTAAGCGGGCCAAAGAAGAAAGTGCATCCATCCTTCCACTTGATGATCATCAATTACTGGAAAAGCTCCTCCTCATCACGCCGCTCTTATTCCCACAACTGAGCAATGCCGACATGAGGCGTGCATTCAATATTTGACCTCAGACTCGACTGTAAATGTCATTTGCATGTCTTATCAGTGGCTCGTCTCCAATGTTGGCTACCGGGTCACTTTTTGATGGCCCTGAGCGCGGACGCTTTAATGAGCAATTCCCCTTGCAAAGGTGTTGAAAGTCACTTTCACTTCACTGATTTATGGACGAGACAATCTGCCGTTTATAGATTTTTGAGTCAAACCCAACGAGGAGAGAGGAAAGTGAAGAAGAGGAGGAGGAGGAGTGTGAAGTGGGAGAGGAAGATGCCAAGTAACACTTGCTGGAGAAGCGTCTGCGGGGTTTGAGTGCAGCGGCGGCAACGGCGCTGCGAAGCGAACCGTCGTCGGCCGAGCTATTACATAACTTCAGCTCGCAAGTCATCACAAGGCTCACTTTAAAAATAACAAGTGCTGAAGAACCGTGCAACAAGCACCTTGACTATGTTTTATTTGACTTGTATCCTGAACAAAACTAAAGCTGTACTTCCATTTTTTTTCTGGATTAAATCTATTGAAAGTCAACTTACTTGCATGATGCTTGTTCGCAGCGCTCCTTCTCGGGTGTCCTCTCGGCGCGCACCTCAACCTCCGAATGACGTGCCAGCGGAGTGGATGCGAAGGAATGCCACCCAGTACACCACAGAGAGAGAGAGAGAGAGAGAGAGAGAGAGAGAGAGAGAGCGAGAGAGAGAGAGAGAGAGAGAGAGAGGGTGCACGTGTGGATTTTCATCAGCGGGAGCCTAATGACGCAGAAATATGGAGTCAACAGGCGGGCTGCGGTTACAACGTGCAAAGCTCTATAACATCACCTGGAGAGGTTTCGCACCACTACACATGATCAGATTGGAAAAGAAGCAGACTGTGGAAAATGGGTGTGTGTTGGACACACAATACAACTACCACAACTCTAAATATATCTGAGTGAATTCATCGGCTAAAACGGTGCAGCAATTACGGCTTAGACAAACAGAAATGCTGATGCTACTGTATGTTGCAACAATGTGCAACTGACGGGAACATTAAATTCTTTAAAAAAAAAAAAGAAAAATGCATTTCATTTCCATCTTCGGCACACTTCAAAGACCGGTGATGAATATAATGATGCGTTCAACGTCCCGATTTGTGTTCCAATAGATGAAAGCGGGTGTTGGGTAGTGCTTAAAAAGCAGACAGCGCTTGAAGGCAACAACGTACGCTCATATGCTCTTCTCTCTTCTGTGATCAATGCAGACAATTTCAGCATGTCAGCGAGAGGGCGACTCTCCACGTGTGTGTGTGTTTTGTATTAAATTACAGTATGCGACTGCCATGAGAGCGAGGGGCACAGAAATGCAATTAATGCTCTCCTGAAGGTTTTTTTCTGTACTCAATGAAGAACTTGATCCATTTAGATGACCTTGGCTGAGATGTAAAGTAGAAATCAACCCGGGTCAAGCCTGCTCACACGTCTCATTGATTGAGTAATGAACAGGCGAGATATGTAAATAGCCACCAGGATCAATGAGGAAATACCGGCTGTCAAACTAAAACAGCTTCCTGTTAGGCGCGAAAAATCCCGATGTATTTCCCGAAGGAGCGCTTGCGCGCGGCGAGAATTTGACTAATGTTATTTTTGTTGAAAATGTGAGGATGCTGAAATTAATGAGATTTTCCCGAATATAAAATTATTTATGCTTCCTAATCGTTAATGCAAAACGGGATAGCTCAAAAAGTGCTGATAAATACTGAAATAGAGTAAATACAGATCATTTGTATAATATTGTCATCAATATCAAACGATTAAATTGTCCTGAGTAGGAAGCCGACGCACATTTGTAGTTGCAAGGATATAAGATCGTGATGTGTTCAGGAAAAAGCTTCAAGAAGTTTCCTCTCAAGTATTATCCTTTAATCATCTTTTGCAAAATCTTTAGTTTGCTGTCTTTTTTGCCTTGGTAAGATGTTCGTCCTTGTACGTCTTATCCCCATCTTTGTTTCTGTGACCTCTCGCTTTATCTTTGCCTCAGTGGCTTAGTCTAAAACATCCTCTTCCCAAAAGGGATCACACAAATACTGACGATTTTCTGTTTTACTAAAAAAAAAAAAAAATGCAAATACGTTTAAGCAAGGAAGGAGATGAAGACATACACTCACTAGGCAATTAATCATATGAAGCTGTATATTTTGCCTTAGCATTATAACGCTCAGGTATAATTATTAATCATAGCATATGATAATATATCATATGATTATAGATAATTAGAGCACAACTCTTTTTTTCAAAAGTATGAATCAAACTGGTAGCTCACACTAGTTAGTCAAACAATCTTCCCTTTTGCTACTGTAAACAAACAAGCAGACTCTGCTTAAAGCATGTTACATCTACGTAAGTGTGTGTGTGTGATGATGAAAAGACGGTCAAAGCCTGCCTGCTTCCTGCTGGGCGTCAGGGTGGAGTTCCCCCAATGAAGCTGGAATGATGCTCATCTGCTCCCACTTCTGGAAGAATAAGCAGAACACACATAATGAGGTGCATGTCAAATAACACATGCATGTAAAAGACTGCAGCAAGCATCTTGAGGATAATTCGCCCCTGAGATGGATTTCATGTTTCTATGGAGAAGATTGTCTATTTTTAGGAGAGATATAAATAGATCTTTGTGTCGCTCCGAGGCTTGCATCGCATGTCTCGATGTACCCGAGCGTGCTTTACGGGTTCTCTTCCCTCTTTGTGGCTGATGATTCATTGGATGATAAATCAATGCTAGATGAAAATACAAGGAGTGACTGATTAGCACACAGAGTGATGTCATCGTCATCAGAATGTGAAAAATGGACGACATTACATGTGATCAGCGGGGTTTTGGAGAATGGACGCAAATGAAGCAAAGGGGGCAACGGTGGCTTATTATGGAGGCAAGGACCAACTTTGTAGCCGTGGAAACTGTTGCTAAGGAGCCAACTGTAGCATTCCCAGACACAAAGGGACAATTATACACGGTGGTCACAATATTAGGCACACCTGTGCAGATTGTATGACAAGAGTGTTGTCAAAAAAAAAAATGTCTGCCTTTATAAAGTTTTAGCAGCGATAATTAGATTAAGCACCGGTGGTGCCTTATTGATTCGTTCAGTGAGTACACGTGAAAACAACTCAAGAGTTAACTTTTTGGAACACTTTAAATAATTGAATGGTTGCACTTTGATAGTCCTAATAAAATTACAAATTTATCTAATTGTATTCTGTGAGCTGTTTGCTCAAATAAAGGTGCTAGAATCACACGCTTAAAATGAACTTGTATGACCATTTTCAGCATCATCGACTTGGCAATGAAAAAGAGTCATTAAGGCATCATTTAAATCACACATCTAATATTTGTCCTGAACGTATAAATTAACTTGAGGTGATCCTCATCCTCCTCTTCCTTGACTTTTCGGCGTGAAACAGAAAACAGGGACGAGGAGGCCATGTCATTATCATGCTAATGCAGGTGAGGATGACTTTGACATGAGGAGCACGGTCACAGATACACGTGTGCCTGCTGTGAGGCTTGCAGAGTCAAATCAAAGCGAGCTGTTGGGGGGGGGGGGGGGGGGGGGGATGATTAAATGAAGGGAATCCCTTTATAACCTGACACCAGGAATATTTGATCGCGTGCGTGTATGTCGCTGCCATGTGCCTTTGAGCATCAATAATCCATGCAGCCGCCTGCAGAGCTCCGCCGGCTTATGTAAGAGTGTCACAGGTCTGGAAAGCAGGGATGGAGCCACCCTAACTCATCGCTACCGCTGTTAAAAAAGACGCTCCTCCTTCTCGTCATGTTACCGATGAGTCTCGAAATGGGCTCACTCCCAATTTGTAATTTAACCAAGCGCACACATCCAACATTAAAAGATCAAAAGTTCATTCACACGCGGTTGCCATCGATGCATCACTGCACCGATGATGTCATTTCAAAGGGCCGGCTCTACTTTTGTCTAAATGGCGCTTGTGTGTCAAACTGTTTATAATAATAACACAATGATTCTACTGTTTTGCAAAATGTCTCAAAGATTTTGCATTTTTTGAAATGGTAGTATTCTTGGGGTTTTTTTGGCATGTGGAAAAAGCTACTCCTTAAACAAGAGAACGTTGACTTTCAACACATACCGACAGTTTGCATCCTTCTTATCTCCCGGACCAAAATCCCCTGCCACTGTAAAGCAATTTAAAGGCAGGACAGATAAAGAAGAAAAAGAGATGAAGGAGGGCAAGGGCACGATAACAAGCTGGAGATCAGGTGATAGGAATAGAACAGGTCAGCTGAGAGTTCCACATAACACAAATTCAACTGTTTGACCTTATGTTCATCAAACATTTACTTTCGTGCACTTTATGACCTCTTCATTAAAGAAACAGCTTGCACGCACAAATTAATTATATGAGCAATTACCCTTGCGAAGTGGTGAAGAGATTAGTGTTAACCCATTCGTCAAGGAACAAAGCACATTTCATAACCTGAGTTCAATTTGGATCCCGCATTGCTTAAAATGACGCAGCAGGAGCACATGACACCACCACCCAAAATCGTGCAATCCTTTCAACGTTCTAGCATGTGTCACAGCTGACTTGTAGAGTTTGCTGAGGGATTTGCGCCACCTAGTGGCTACTTGCCCGGTCACGTGATACAAACAAAAGATCATTAATTTATTTTTTAAATAAAGTACCTAAACAGGTTAAGGATTACAGTCAAATGTTTTGAACTCCAAAGTTAAATACAACTGAACCGTACGTATGGAGTTATTCTTTTGTGTGCCACTAGAGGGTGTCTGCATAAAACATGCCTGTAGCACACTTTGAGAATCGCTGCGAGAACAAAGCCTAACCCGATCAGAGTGAGGAGAGACCATCTGCCTTGAACAGCTGCATTCAGAATGCAAGCAGGCTTTACTGTAGTGTAGTTATTAAGTCCGTAATGTTGGGATGAAGCATATCAGCTATTACAGAGCAAAACTCAATTATGATTGGGCTTCTTTTTCATTTTGCTTTCAGGAAGTAATTAAATTGAACCTTAATGTCAGTGGTTAATTAAACCTCTTAAAATGACTGCAGCGTTTTTGTTTTTTTTAAATCATTATCAGTGGAGTACTTACTGTACTTTGCCTCAGACGACACGCTCGTCTTCCGATCACTCGGGATGTTCTGTTGTGGAAAACACACAAAGGGAATATCTCAGGACACTGGTAAGGATTTAAACACTCAGGTATTAAGAATTAGGATACAGAAATGTCCATTTGGTATAAATAAATCCACCTCCCAAAAATAAAGCCTATTCCCCCCTTCTTCCTGAAGGTTCATTTCAGTTGAGCCATTTCATCAGATGAATTTTCATATTTCTGAGTGAGGATTACGCTGGCAGACACTTTTAATCTGCTCTGCTCTATCACGTCAGCATTTTTTTTGTGTTCTACGCTTTATTTTACTTTTAACCAGGCTGCTGTACTCAAAATAACTATGGTGTAACCGTCTGGCTATGAGAAAAAACAAATTCTGCAGTGCATCCTGGACTGCTTGCCAGCCAGTTGCAGTTTTAAACAATGCAAGCATAAGAACATACAAAATGGTCTTGAGTTGACGTTTGAAACCTGAACGGCAGAACGTTGAGTAGGAGTGCTTTTCTGTAAACAGTAGTGGCAGCGAAGTCAATGCAGCTTTTTTTTTCACAAGCAGCAGCTTCCAAAAAGTAAAGAATAATTACATTTTCAAAATGAGTCATTGGACCACATGGGAAGAGCGCTCATTCCTCTGCTGCTTCTTGGAGAAATCCACTAGGAGCTCTTTTGTTTTGATGGGGTTCAAATCAAGGTAGTTCCCCTGGCACCAATTAAGACGATGGATGATCTCAGGGTGTAAGGTTATCTCATCATTGGAAGAGACATCAGACCTACCACAGCTGGGTCTGCAAACGTCACCAGGATGTTGGAAGGTGAATGAAGGAATCTAGTAGGCGGTACAGACCTACCACAGCTGGGTCTGCAAACGTCACCAGGATGTTAGAAGGTGAATGAAGGAATCTAGTAGGCGGCACAGCACAAATCCTTCTAAAATAAATAAATAAATAAATACATACATACATGTGAATGCGTGACAAATAAATAAATGTGAATGTGTGGAATGAATGAATGAATAAATAAATAAATATTGAAATCATTGCTATCACTTACCTCCAGGCTTGTGTTCCTCCACATAACACATTTAAAGTGCCATTAATATTGTTGCCAGAACTGTAGGGTATGTGTGATTTAAATGAATTATAAAATACAAAATGTTGTTAGCACGCTTAGCTAAATTAGTTGCCTTCATAATTGGGCTGCACTTTGTTTCTGAAGTTAGCACATGAAAACCTTCACAAACAAAAGAAGCATATAGCTAAAAAAATGTAATTTAATAATTTAAAAACAACCACAACCAGGGACCTTAAGGGTTTGGTTCAACTAAACTTTAATACGATATTTAAATTGTAAATCTTGTTTCGTTATATTTTAAAATAAAGGCCCTAATATTGTAATTTGAGTGTTAAAAAGATTAAAATCCAAACCGTGTGAGCATGCCAGGATAGCTTCGATGCCGAAATGATTAAAGTCATTGCTAGGTTTATAGACTAGCATGTGTTCACACAAATTGACGCCACAGGAAGGGCAGATTCAATCCGAATGCCAGAACAGATTAAAATGCTTTGCAAAAAGATTAAAACTATCTGACCCCCAAAAAGATTACTTATTAGCAGATTTACTCGCTTGGATGGTTGATGAGCGACTTCCAGGACGATCTGCTTGCCTCGTAAAACAGAATGATGTAATTTCTCTGAAACGGGATTTCAAAAGCAATTTGTTGAAACTGCGAAAAGACGCTTGGTGGCGCATGTCAGCAAAAGATAACAAAAGAGCGACATCTGGTGGCCGCAAGCACTCACTGACACCACTTTTTACAACCACCGTCATCGAGGCCATTTTACCAATTTAGCAACTTTTCAGACAAAGTTGGCAATACACATCCCCACGAATCACATTACAAACAGCTACATTTTAAACTCGTTTGGAAACTTTTAGCAACTACTGAAATGTAATCTGTATAAAGTTATTTGCAGCAAGAAGCTGGGAAAAAGTTGATCAGTTTTATTTGGGATTTGGGTGGATGGCATGAAACCACAAAATATTTACAAATACGTATCTACAACAACAATCTGCAAGTGTGGATGCAAAAAGAGGCACAAAGAGACAACAAGACTCTTGAGTGCTGACATTGCCACACAACCGGGAATGCGTCACTCAATAAGTGTCCAAACGTTGACACTTAAGCGCATGCGCAGCACGACGTGCTTCTTCATCCTTCTTTGTTGACTTTGCGTCGACTCAAGAAGACTCTTCGTCGATCTTAGGCGCCAGGTAGTATTTGATGTGGCCCATGTCAGCAATCTTATATTCCACCACTGCACAAATGAAATCCCGGCCCGGCAAAAAATGGATGTTAAGACAAGATGGAACAGTGGTGCCTTGACTTAGGAGATGTTATGTCGCCGTGTCGCTTACCGAGAGGAATGTCCGCTGACATGCTGAGGGTGACTGTCTTGGACAGGGGAGTGGCTTTGGTGAAGAAGTTCAAGTAATTGAGAGCAAAGATGAGCTGAACTGGCTCATTCATCTCAATAGTCACCTAGATGACATTCAGAATAGTTTACATGAAAGCATTTCTTATTTTTTCTAAATCATACTGTTTACTGGAATTTATTTAAGACTCACCGCCTCCTCCTCCTTGTCCACATTGCTTGTCTGGGACAGCTTGATGTTTCCCGTGCCCAGCTCTCCACTAGCAGAGAACTTGACGCCATCCTTGGCGCAGGAGATCATGACGGCGTCTCCAATCTGCGAGAGATCGCGGCAGATGCGGGCGAACTCCCCTGATGGCATCTTGATCACACAGCTGTACTCCTGCTCCTGTGAACGTGGACGAGAGAAGGTCGGAAACCGTTGCATCGCCAAGCCGCGACAAGACCCAAAACCTTAATGGGACCTTACTGGAATTCCCAGCTGCTCCACATCGAGGTCCATCAACTTCATTTCATAATCTGACACCTTCTCCTGGTCTGAAAAAATAAAAGCAATGTTAAAGAAAACGCAAACAAGAATAGCACAGAGTAGACTGGATTGTCCGTCAACTTACTGACTGTCTCGAAGACAAGCGCGAGTGTGTCTGCATTGTCGTCCGCTCGAACGGTGATGATGTCTTCATTTCCGGCGCACTTCAGGATCTTGGACATACTGGAAATGAAAAAAAAAAGAAAAATTTGAGTACGTCAACGAAATAATTTTATGGGACATTTTATGCAATTTACGGTTTAAAATAAACTATGCTGATGAATGTTGGTATCAACCTATATTACTTTGACTAGACAGGTTATGTTGGAGGTCATTTATAAATATTTCGATTTTGTTAAATATATCCACAAACAACCCACATTCAAACTATTTTGCCACTTATGTCTGTGTAAATTTCTAGTCATTCAAAATAACAGCAATCATTTTGTTGATGGCTTTGTTAATTATTCTTACTTTTCTAATAAAGCTATATTTTATCAATAATAAAAAAAATAAAATCACGAAAATTTTAAAGAATGAATCGAGATCATTACAGTAATACCCACCACCGCGCCTTGTCAATCCTATGCAAATGAGGCCTGACGTCAGGGTGACTCGCTCCCGGAAGTGAAAATTCCCGGGTTCAAGAAATATTCCCGCCAAATCTCAAATTGGCGCTCAAGTCAGGTCGGCACCCAGTGACGAGTTCGGTGAACGAACATTGATCATGCGAAAGACTCGAGAGGCTTTGTACCTTAATAACATTCTTATGACACGCCTAAGTCTTTTATATTACGCATACTGAAGGCTGTTACAGGCAACTCCATTTGGAGGAACATGCCCGGGCATCTCCGCCATGATGGCTACCTTTCTTTATGCCCCTATTCGAACTTTCTTTGAGCACCACAATGAAACGACAAAGTCGCAATACGGACAGTGTTGACATGAAGATTAAAGCACTTCTGAGTCATGCGGAATGTTACTTAAATTAACCAACCGACAGACACTTGTTTAAAGCTGCAATCCGAAGTTTGCCTCACGTAACAAATAAATTAGCAATTGGTCACCACATCTCGGATTTAATGGCGGCTAACACTCGTTCTGAATAAATTCAAAAATCTTATTTGGCTGACCTGCCCAGGTTGACTCCCATGGCGAGGTTTCTGTCGCAGCGGTACGAGTCGAAGCCGTCACTGCGGAGGGTAAGCTGCACCAGGGAGACGTGAGAGGAGTCCATGCTCTGCAGCGAGATGCCGGACGAGCTGACGTCCCAGCACGCCTCAGTGATCAGATCCTTCAAGGCCTCCAGCACCTTCTTCAAGATGGATCCCTGGACCAAGCGAGCCTCAAACATACTTGCTGTTGTGTTTGCTGAAAAGTTGGACTGGATAAAGACGGAGCAGTCGGAGTTACTTCCTCGAAGTAGGGGGTAGGTGGTAATAAAGGCCGAGATTTAGAAGTAGGACTAAGAAATAGGAGCCTTAGGTTAAGTCTTTGTCCCTGGTTAATTGAAAGAAGTACAGTCTCACGATTAGGCGGAGGATTTGAAGCGTTTACGCGCGCCACAGCTATGTTATAATGGTATGGCGCCGCTACGTCATTTCCGCTACCGGTGTAGACTGCGCCTCTTCCACCAGGAAATCGGGTCTCAAAGGCGGCCATTTTGAAAAGGTCAACCCATCGAATCCCGACCTTAAGAGTTAATACGCGTATTTCACGTTATAAAATTCAAAGTGTAAACCAAAAATCAAAAATATCACAGAAAGAGACATGTTGTCATCTCAGTTAATTCACAAAAGTAATCATTTTCACAGTGGGTGCCGTTTATTTCCCTCGGTGTTGGGCGTTGGCATATGACGTTTACGTGCATTACCGCCGTCTGCTGGTATGGAGGATAGTTCTGGTACTAAGTCGAGCTGTTTCTTTAAGTCAGAAGAAAATGGACTCCAAAAGATTAAATGCCCAATGTATATTTATTGACCAATAAAAAATGGTTGGCATAAAGCCACACTTTTACAATTACGACCTTTTTCATACTGCTTTTTCTCCTCTCTGTGTAGTTTTGCGCCACTTGAGGTCAATCGTATTTCAAACTGGATCGGACCGCTTAAAGGTCGGACAGGAAGTAGTTGGTTGCCATGGCGAGGATGGGCGCTCCCGTTGGCACACCAGGGAAGGGGCCGCTGGAACCAGCGATGTCGATGTGGGAGTACGGCAGAGGCGCCTCGGAATCCACACCATGCTGCATCAAAGTAAAGGTAATTTTAAATCTGAAGAGACAATGCAGCAAGTGAGTCATTTCTCCTTGTGACCCACCTTGTGCAGGCCCGACGCCATGATGAGGAAAGCCGCTGGAGTCTGATGTCCTCGAGGGGTCGCAGAAGATGGCAAGTTGTTGCACTGGAGAATATCCTCGTACTCGGATTTACCCTTATGAAACTCGTAGTCTTCCCTCCTGATGCTGGACACTTCGAAGAGGTCGCCCAGCACCTCTCCAGCTGCATGACGATAAAGGCAAGAACACAAATTTAAATTATTTGTTGATGAAAAAAAATCTAGTTTTAAATCTTTTATTGGATAATCCTTGTAGTGTTGCAACCATAGAATTAATTTCTCACCTTTTTGCCACTGAGCTGCATTTCCAGTGCGATGGGCGGGTCCGTTGTCCATGATTATCTGCAGAGAAATTCACAGCAGAAAAACTCAACTAGAATATCACACTAACATCCATTGTCATCCAGTGATGGAGTCAGCTCTCACAGAATAGTTGGGTCCCATGGCTCTGATAGCATGGCCGGTCAGAGTCGCAATTGTGAACAGCTGCGGGGAGGTCTCTTGCACAGCCTGTGTAAAAATGATAGCGTCAAAACCATGTTCAAGAAAAATCCTCAAATGCAGCCTGATGATTGGTATGCGTGTCCCCTAAAACCTGAGCTGACCTTCTCTTTCATCTCACAAAGCAGGTCAACCATCACCATGCGTCCCTCGGCATCCGTGTTGCCGACTCTGACTCGGCGTCCAGCACGAGACACCACCAGCTCGTCCGCCACGTAGCAGTCTGAAACACAAACGTACAGTACATTCAAATGTGCCACTATCAAGCTTTTTTTCCTCCTTAGATTCAGCACTATCATAAAATGTCACTGACCTGAACCCACGCTGTTGCGCACCATAGCCATGGAACCAACAACCTTCAAGTTTTTGGGCTTCAGCTTTGCCAAAATCTAAAATGGGAAACTATTAGTGGCATTCACCATGGACAGTTCTCCCCCTGCCTATTTGCGGTTTTACATTTCAAAGTGTAAGTTAACAAGAATAAACGTGGTGGAAATTCAGAATTTCATTTTCAGTTCAAGTCAGTGGTAGTCACCCAATATCTGGCGCTTATTGATTACCAACATTCGTGGCAGTGTTCAGTTCACCCTATGGATAGAAACTTCGTGCAATCTCGCGAGGATTACACACAGTCAGTGCAACTCACCTGGAAGAAGCCGGCAACAGCAGCAGCACCACACTTGTCTCTGTGCATCCCTGCCATGAAGCCGCCAGCCTTGATGTCTGCTCCGCCCGTGTCATACGTGATGCCCTGTATGCCAATTAACACCAATCCTGCTTTTAGCAGATGTAAAAAAAAAAAGTTTTCAAACTGCGTGGGCATAGCATCTTCTCTCACCTTTCCCACCAGCATGAGCGTCTTCTGGATAGGGCCCTCACCACAGTACTGCAACTTAATGACTCTGGCTTGGTGACGTGGTACACCTGTACAAAAGAGGGGAACGTGAATAGGGGCGCTAGCAAGGAGCATGCTCGCAACAAGACGTGCGGCTCTTACTGTTGGCACAGCGGTTGACAGCAGCCAGGCAGGGGTACTCCCTCTCCAGAAATTTTACATCACTTATCACTTCCACCTAAAGGGAACACACATGTTCACATCACATCAGGGTCTCCAAACCTTCAGTGCCTATTTTGTTTTAGAAATACATCATAGCAAGTATTGTAAGAAAAATTAAGTGGTGGTTGTGGAAAAGCAATTCATTTTTTGGTCTGTCAAAGGAATGCAGAACAAACAGGATTAGTCCTCGGCTTAACTACCTGCACGGGGCTGTTCTTGAAGAGTTCCACAACGTACTCGGCCACGCGAGGAGCAGCCATTCGCTCAGGATCCGAGCCGCCGATGTCGCGGCATGCCAGCCTAAGAAACGAGAATTCTGTATCAAGGATTGAATGGCACAATTATGAGAATAAGGTGAACTAATTTGACTGTACCGTCCACTTTCCAGACCGCCAACCAGATCCACCAGGCTTTGTCCCTGGTTTGCCTGAGGCACCCAGAGACCCAGCACGCACGCCTTGTGGGTGGACGATTTGATATTCGCCTCCCTCACTTCTAGAGGCTATTATAGGAAAAACACACGGTGAGCATCATTTAGAGTATGCATGTAACTCCCACAAATGCCAAGTTAATAATACATAAAGTTATGCTCCAGAGTTTACACACCCCATAGAATTTACGCACCAAAAAAAAGGGTCAAGTCAATCCAAACAAAGTGTTCATTTTACCATGTAGAGCGCATGAAGAGCCCCAAGTGCAGCCACCAGCGTGCTGTTCTTATAGTCCTTGTGTTGAGGGCACACCAGCAGGGGGCGTTGCATTCCTGCTTTCAATGCCCTGAAATGACAAGTGTGAGAAATGAAGGGAAAACAAAACTAGGGATCTTCCTGCCATGTAGTATACCAACCGCTTCATAGCATTGACAGCCGCGTCGCTGAAGCGTCTGACATCATCGTAGTCACGGTTGACGGGGCCGGTAGCGGAAAACACCAATCGGTTGCCAGGGAGACCGGGGACCTTCAGGACTGCCACCTCTTCACCCAGACCGCTGTCAACCTGTTATGTGATTTCATCAAAATGCTTAGACCTCACCGTTGAAGCTTCAGTCGTAAACCAACTGTGTGTTTATTAATAAAGAAGCTATCGATCTGCAACTTCTTTATTGTCAAAGTGCAAGTGGTAAGGACTTGGTCAGTGAATATATTAATTTGCCTTGAAAGTTCTGCTTTAAAAGGGCAGTAATTGACAAAACCTTCCAAATTTTTGTTAGACATCTAGACTTAATATATTGCAGTGGTGCATTGGGGCATTTCTTCTTTTGTGGATGGGTCATCACCTAGTGGACTTACAGTGTTGTAGTCCTGCAGGGGGGCTTTCAGACATTCAAGTGTGGAGGGCAAATCATCATGGCTCTGCGCTATTAAAACGACGCCATCAAATCTGAAAGTGCAAAAAAAAAAAACATATAACCAACAAAATGTCTGCACAGGATATGCAAGTCATCGACAACAACAAAAAGAGGATGTGTTCCCCTTTCTTCTGGTACTCACTTCTGGTCCTTGAGGTCAGTGGTCCACTCAATGGGCTGCACACTAGCAGAAAGAAATAAAATAAAAAGTTTCTTTTTTTTGTTAAACTTGGACAACTTTAGTATAAAAAGATGAGATTTGAAGAGGCCCGACATCAGTGCAAGTTCATGATAAGGAATAATCACAGTAAGGGAGACCTTTGATCATTCAGTGCTTATCTCTAAACCTCCATTCTGCCTTGATGTGCACTTTTTTTTTTTTTTAAAGAGCCAACTTGACAAAATGTGTTTGTCAGGCAGACCTTTAGGACCAAAATACTCAAATAAATCATGCACGACATAATAGCTGAATAAATTCAAATTAGAGATTTAATTACCTAATCAAATAAATATCAATACAAGCTCAAATCACAGATGGATTATGATTCTCTTCAATGTAATGCTATGTAGTAGTCCACTGTCAAAATAAAAAGTACCAGATAAACAAACCTTTAAACGGGTTTCGAGTTCTAAATTTAACTTAGTAGTTTGGTTAGCTCCCAGTCGCAATCTCGTTATGGGGTCAGTGGTAAGATTCCGTTTTACCTGGTGCACATCGTGCTGGTCGTCCTGCTTCGTCTACAACCGAGAAGTTGTAAGAGAAAGAGAAATGACTGAATGACTGCTGATCGGCAGTGACAACGGGGCTTACCATGTGGTCACATGATCTGAGCACTCGTTGCCTTCACATGTATTCAAAAAAATCGGAATGTCCTCATTGTATTATACGTAGCGATTATATTTAAAAATTTAGCATCATACTATCGACCTTGTACGTTAAATATAAACGCGCTATAATCAATGTTATTTTCAAATAATGCTATTTGACGATAAATAAGATTTTCAGAAGGTTTATTTTGACGATTTTGAAAAATTCGGTTAGCTTAGAATAGTTTTCTGTTGCCTGATGGGAATTGTAGTTTTTGATCAAACAAAGCATTAGACGACAGATTTTTAAAATCAACAAATCTGTTTCTTTGGACAATCACGATTGTTGCCATGAATCTGTATATTAATTTGACATTTTTTCAGAAACAATAGTTGGCGATAGACGAGTGACTAGAAATATGAGACATAGAAGCTAAGCGGAAGTTGTGAAAGTAGAGCTTTGTGCAGACGACAAGAGGTGAGTATTAACCAGAGACTGTGCAAAGGGCATTACATGGTTGAATGACGCTTTTGCATATTAACTTTATGAAATGAAGTGAGAGTAGATCAGACACCGCTCGAGCTTCAGGTAAGCAACATAGCTATGAGGTTGCTTTTTTTTTTTTTTTTTAGTGTGGAAAGGGGGCGTTACTGAGTTTGAGCTGCATTAAAAAAAATGCAATTCTGGTTGAGTTTTCCACTTATCAGCCTTAATGTAATCATCATCTTCCCTCTTCTTAAACGCCGTTGCTTGAGAACATGCCGAGCTATATTTGCTGAGTGCAAATGTACACAAGCCACAGGGAATGATTAAACAACCAAATGAACCTTTACGACAACTCTAATCGGGAACCTTATGCAAATTCAATTTTAACCAACAGTTGCACTTTTGTTACCAACAGATGAGGGCTCTTCTTGGCTCCTTGCACAACCTCAGTTTGCTCTCTCGGAGTTACTCAGTGACCCCGCTGCGACGGGGTCTATGTAACGCACCCATGCGTCTAGTGCAGTTTCATCACCACGGTGATGGAGAAGGAGTCAGAGTTGGGGTGGAGCAGGAGATAGGCCTCGATGTGGTGGACCTCAGGGCGTTTGACCCCTCCATGCCTACCACTCTGAAAGAGCTTCTGGAGATGGGAGATAAAGGCCTGGATTGTGCACGGAGGTATCGTTAATGTTCTGTACATAATATTCCTGTTCGTTATACATGACAATTTCTTCATCCTCACCTCAGGGCACTGTCTTCTGGCCAGTGTGTGCTAAAGCGCTCGGACATCAGGCTGTTGTCTCCCATTTTAGCCCCGGAGAAGGTGGTTTGTGTGGGTCTAAACTACCGTGACCATTGCCTGGAACAGAATGCCCCGATCCCAAAAGAGCCCATCATCTTCAGCAAGTTTCCCAATGCAATCACGGGCCCATATGATGACATTTTTCTTCCTTCCGAGAGCCAGGTGAGTTCCAAGAGGCCAGAACAACTGATAGTAAAAGGAAAATAAATTCATGTTGATTAGAAAAATCACTAATTCCGTCTGTCACTGCCATGATCCACTGAGTGACATTTTAGCCTTATTTGGGTATGATAGACTTAAGCACGTTTTTGGACTGGATCTGGACAAAACTACAATATTATCCAGAGTAGGCCATCATACTTGTTAGGATAAGTGCCTAGAACTGATAAACAACATCCTGACCTTGCTTTATCTTCTGGTGTAAAGGAGGTGGACTGGGAAGTGGAGTTGGCTTTTGTGATTGGACGGCGAGGAAAGCACATCAAGGTGAGCGTCACTGCATGGTTGCCACGCAACAGACTTCTGACATGTGCCGCCACGCTGTTCAGGAAGAAGAGGCCCTTTCCTACGTGGCGGGCTTCATGGTGGCCAATGACGTCAGCGCGCGTGACTGGCAGATGAAGCGCAACGGAAAGCAGTGGCTGCTCGGAAAGACGTTTGAAAGCTTTTGTCCGCTCGGCCCCGCATTAGTGACCACAGATGCTGTGCGAGGTGAAGCTTTCCTCTGTTTACCCATATCTACCGGTTGCCATGGCAAAGACAAACTTGCTCAGTTTTGAGGGTATCTGCAAAAAGTACATCAATACTAACTCCAAAATGACATGACCTCCAGATCCTCACAATTTGGGAATTCGTTGCCTGGTCAATGGAGAAAATGTTCAGAGCAGCAACACCAATCAGATGATCTTCAAGACTGAGGCGCTGATCTCCTGGGTTTCAAAGTAAGACTGTTGTTCCATCTTCTAAAAAAAAAAAAAAAAAACACTGTGCATACAAAGATGAAAGGCAATTCATAATGATATTGACCGACAAGCTACTCACAGCTTGAGGCATGATAGTAGTTTAACTTGTCTGCTTTCTTCCTCCTTTTCAGGTTTGTGACATTAACTCCCGGAGACGTGTTCCTGACAGGCACCCCTCCTGGCGTAGGGGTGTTCAAAAAGCCGCCCGTCTTCCTTAAGGTTATTTACTTTGTCAAACTGCTCAAAGAAAGTGGTTGGGGGTTGCATGTTGCTGCACACAAGTAACATTTTCAAACCATAATGAGACATGAGTGGTGTTCGAACTGAATGGTTCTGTCTTTCAGAAAGGAGATGTTGTGGAGTGCCAAATAGACCTGTTGGGATCCATCGTCAACAGAGTGGTTTGAACTGAGAGACAAACTGTGTGGTGAAAATCATGACTAACTGTTGGAATTGCTTATTTCTCGATGGAAGCAAATTGTTTGATATACGGTATGGCTTCATGTGGCGTTTAGAAAAAAAAATGGCAGTAAGCACATAGAAAATAAACTTATTCCAAAATGTGAATTCAGTATTAAGGTCAAATGTGATCTGTGGTCAAATGTATGTGTCAAATTGACGTGGTTGAAAATTATAATAGATATTTCTTAGTGTGGGTGTATTAATGCTGTATTTATATTATAGAATAGTTGTAGAATTTCCAGAGCATAAAAGTTACTTTCTTTTCCAAAGTGGCCAAATTATTTATGCATATATATGTGAGAATACACCGCACCCGGGTCACAGCTATATTGTATATCTAGACTGAACAGTACATGCAGTTTAACACTGGAGGGCAGTAGAGTTTCATGTTGGATTTGTAACTTTTGAATCCTATCTTTGCAAATTAGAGATGATGCTGCCAGAGGCAGATTCCATTGTTGTTGTTTTTTGTTGCTCACTCATGAGGTATAATTCGTGACAAGGACACCACTTTGAATTAATAATGGCCTCGGAAAATAATTACACTAATGAAATACCAGAAGACTTCATAAACAAAATAACAAAAAAAAAACCTCTCAAGTTAGAGCAGTTTAATAACGATGAGATGAAGAGAATTGGGCCTCATTAGCATGGGATGTGAAATGATGTACTTGGTAAAAGTAGAAAAAAAAAACAGCTGAAATGTGATCAGCTTACAAATAAAAGCGCCCTGGTTACAGTATGAACACAGGGGAGAGCACGCTGCATCATCATACTACGTTGCTGATTACAGCAACCGCAATCTTCATCTCCTGCAGCTTTATGCTAATGCTATTACTGAGGCAAAACTTGAAATCACTGTCTCATAACTAAAAATCTCTCTGCGATTAACCCCAAAGGTCTTGGCACCTCAACATGCACTCTAAAACCAAACTTTTGACTCTGAAAACACAGTTAAGCACCGAATGCGGCAGTTTGACATATTAATCGCAGAGGTACTGAGAGATGAAGCGCTGCAGTTTCTGCCGGTTTTGTGTCGACTGGAACAAAGGTGTGACCCCAAGGAAGACTTCTCCTTCCCACCGCTCCTCCATGAGGACCTGATGGGAGTGCAAACATGATGAGCATACTTGTAAAGCTAATACTGTTTACATGCATGCTCTTCACACAGCAGGATCTAAATTGACTAAAATGTCTGCCTTAGTTCTGCATTCAAATTTTGGTCTAATTTGTTCAACAAAAAAAAAGCCAATCACATTTGAATCACAAAAATCTGCAACCGTTTCCACTCCTATATTATTTATTGATTTGCTTCCTTACAGCTCTGTTGACTGGCCGCTTCATTAGGTACAGTGGCACAATCCTTTTCGATCCAATACCAGAGCTGAATCGATACTATGCCAGAAGCCATTCTTCTGATGCCTCTAATTCATTTTTAATATCTAATATTTTATTAAAAGATCATTTTCAATCTTGAGACTGTGATCTCTCCGACAAGGAAGAAGCCTTGCGCCACTCACGTACGACCATACATCCATATCCCCTAGTTCTTGGAACGCAACAGTAAAAAAAAAAAAAGGAAATAAAAATGAATCTTTTTCAATGAATTATTTAATAAAAATAACAAAAGTTGGGAGGAGAGGTAACACACACGTACAAAATTCTTATGAATTTTTATTATTACATTTTAGGGCAAAGCCTAATTTAAAGAAGTAGGGGCAGGCAACAAAGGCTACTTTCTGGTGTTTGAAGTAGTTTAAAGTCATCTTTTAAGTTGCATTTATTAAGTTATTTAACAGCTAACGGTACCTCTTATTTCCTGGGGATGCCATCGGCACAGATTCTTTGGAATGGCCCAGATATACCGTCCCCATAAAAGAGAGCGTTGTATTTTTATCAAGTTCTTGATTTACACTTAAAAAAAAAGTTATTTTTCCTTAACATGCCCACTTTTCGGTTGAATCCACTTTTAAAAATAACAAGACAGCAATTGTTTGACAGATGATGACGACCCTGAGAAGCAAATTAAAAATTGCCTTTTGAAGTCATCTCAGATATATAGGTCAATGAAGCTCTATTTTTAAAGGCAGCGATTCCCATCTCGCAAAGACGGAGCAGACTGATGGCTGCATAGGCTCAAGGGCTGACTCGTCAATTGTAAGAGCGGGAGATTGGAGAGTGTTCCGAGACTTTGATGCGCACTACATGGGGTGCTACGAGTGGCCTCGCCGAGCCTCGCATCAGGAGAATCCATTTCACTCCACTTCTTTGTAGATCGTGGAGATGTTCAATAGAAACCCCTTCTCTTTTGTCTTGGAACATCACAGGTATCTATTACTATGTGAAAGATGACCTCTAGTGGCCCTTTTTCTCGCGCTGAATCTCAAACTGCGATCATCAAGCATTTATCTGGCCCTGACAACGTTTCTGTTTTATTCATTCCGATGAGGGTCACCATCACAACCCTGAAACATGCTAAAAAGTTAAAAGAAAGTTGAATGAGATACTTTGGGGCAATATTCACATTAGTCCAGAAGGTCAAGAAAAAGTTGATTTTAGTGACTTGACGCAAGGCCGTTTAAGTATATGTTTAATATATATTTTATGACAAAGTACTTTCTCTGAACACACACAGCATAGAATATATAAAGCCTGTCACTCACCCCCAGGTCTATTAGTGTTCCAACTGCAGCTTGAGCAGCCTCCTGTGAGCAGCTCTCTGCAAGATAGCACACAAAGGCACGCATCACTCAAAAGAACAGACGTATAGCCGATAAAGAAAATAACAGGTCGGAATAATGGAACAAAGCCATTACCAGCGGGATTGGTTGAATATTTTTTTTACATTGTGTAACTCTGAGTGGTTTCAATTAGGATTTTGTCTTTCTATGTGCGGAGGTGGGTTGTTGTTTTTTTTTTTTGAGGGGGATGTGCTCACCGTAGTGCTGTTTCTTCTTATTTGCTGTATCACACAGATGTGAGCACAGCTGAGTCACAAAATCACCTTCTACCGGAAAGAAGGCGGGGGGTTATTCCACATGAATGTTCAAAACAGTCTGGAAAGTCATTTATTGTTCTGTATTATACAAGCAATAGAAAACAATGGTACGTTATCAAAAATGAATTATACTAAGAGCACCTATTTTGTCCTCATTTGGTATATTGTTTGTCTACATGTGTTGCTTCACCCTTTAAGTTAAAATATCTGCAACTTAAAGGGTTATACCAATGCAACACCAAGGCTATCCATCTAAGTTATTTTGAATCGTTTGTTAGCATGAAGCTTAAAAAAAGCTTTTATCTTAAAAAACTCATAAGATGGATAACTTGCGTCTCAGGCAACCAATGTGCTTAGCTTTCATTGCTCAAGGAAAGGTAAAGTTAAAAACCAAAAACCTGGCAGAGGAGTTTTTAGGTGGTCCAAGAAAGCGGTGGTCCAGGAGAGAGCCCTCAGACGTCCGGCTAGCATGTTGCAGAGGAAGAACAGCATGTCGGGACACTGATTTGGTTGGCTTATCTACGAATGGCCAGGCAAGAAAGAGCATGATGGGAATGTTAATGGGAGGATGACTGGATGAAGGAACATTTTCCGCCAGGCTTAAAACCTTGTGAGAAGTCACTGTCAGCTAGCATGTCAAGCCTCGCAGAAATACAGGAGATGAGGTCTTTTAATTTTCGTTTCTGTCATTTTGTCCGCCAGCCTGTCGGCTCATTTCTTTTTTTGGCCTCAGACTGAAATAGCTCAGCGACTGTGCTATGGATTGTTATTACGAAAGTTCATAAAAACATTCATGGCCCCCAGATGACGTCTCCGTTACTTTCATACGGAGGTTCACGTCCGAGTGAACAACAATGTGGAAGCAGGGTACCGTGACATTTACATCAGATATTGCCTTGAGTGATACAGTGACTTTTCCAGAGTAAAGGTCAGAGATTCAAAGGAAGCTGTCATATATCTTGACATATTTTTCCCTTTTATGGGAATCGTAATATTTTCCTGCACAAAATGGTGGAAAAGGCCAATTCAACTAACCAAAGTCGTTTTCTAAGCAAATTTTTTTTTGGGGACTAGACGTGTGCATTAGACGCACTGAGTTATATTTCCAGTGAAGATTTAGTCTTATTTAACAAAAGTAGGCTTTCAAGTAAAGCAGAGCTGGAGAACATTTTGGATCTCCAAATATAGCAGCAGTAAAACATTAAATATCTATCACCCGAATGCAACCGGCTCCTTTTTGTCTTTCTAAATCAAGACCGAGCACTGAAGAAAGACCTCTTACGGAGAAGGCCGCTCGCAATGCAAGTTTTGAAAATGTTTTCTTCGGAAAGCGTTGCAGTCACAGTCCCTCTCCAAGCTTAAGGTCAGAGCAATATTTGAATGAAAAATATATAGCTAAAAAAGAACTCGCAAGAGAAGATTTGAATAATGGACTATTGTTCTGTTGTAAAAAGTCCAAAGAGGCAAACGTAATTGAGTGCTTTGTGGACGTCGGTCCACCGCCAAATCACTTTGCGCACTTTTTTTGCGAGTTGATTAGTTGCCTTGTGATACTTTGAAAAGTCACACCTAACATTCAGGCCGGTTTTCTATTAAAGCTGACACACATATTGCTAATTGGTATTCAAGCGATGTGTCTCGCCTGCGTGGCTGCTTTTGTTATGCAGATGTACTCGCATCAAATAGCTCTTTCGTGCTGCCACTTTGCCAGTTTTCTCGTGGCCTGCTTTCACCCCCGCGAGCTGCTATCCACTGTTAACTGGGTCAATATCCCACTGGTTTCTCCCTCGATGCAGTGAAACCTCTGGTGCTTCTCAGTGATGGAGCCAAAACAAAAACCATAGTACAGTTTGGGTACCTTGTAGGACAACAAGTCCTGCTCCTCACAATCAGAATCGCTTTGATACGACCCGTCTGTGGTGGTCCAGTTCAGGGCGCCCTCTCTCTTCCAGAAATCACAGATTGGAACATCCTTCTGAACCTGCAGAGAAAGAAACAATGTCTGTGGGCAAACAAATATTTTTTTTTTATAAGACCCAAAGCAGATTTGCAGATAGCAACGATTTGCTATAAATGATTTCAATGGGAAAAGAATATTCTACATCCCAAAAAAACCGTGGGTGATTGGTGCCCTGGAAGGAATTGCGTTATGTCTCGGTATGAAAAATATATCTTACTTCCTCCATGATCAAGATGCCGCATCGCACCAAACTGTCAATCGCATCCAGTGCGAAACTTTGAGAAGACTGGCAGGGCTGGAGAAATTGGGAATAAATGAGAGAGAAGGTGAGAGGAGAGGCGCAAGTAGCTTCAGTCTCATCACACGCGGAAGACGATCGGAGGAAGACAGGTGACAAAGAGCATCGACAGCGAGATGGAGACGAAGATGAGATCAGAGGAGGAGAAGCGGCGTCGGCCATTGGGATGGTGGAGTGGGAGCCCTATTTTTCCCGTGGAGTAGAGTAGAAAAGAAATAGCGGCTGCTGAAATGAAAGGTGGGCTAACAGAGAAGGGCGCAGTATATCTGCCTCCGATTCGGAGCCCTTGAAGTCAACGTGATGGATTGTGTGCACATGGACGTGTGCGCAAACACACAGCAGCTTCGCACGTTTGCGCGGCGCGGCGCGGGGTGAGGTGAGTCACCGTTCGGCCCCATTAAACACGCCTTGAACGAGACACGCCGGATGTGTGTGTGATGCAAATGGAAACTCACAGGTCTAAAGCCCGGAGGCAGGAGATGGCAGAGCTGCAGGGCCCTTTCAGTCAGCTCCAACTGGCAGAGGACCACATCAAACTCCAAGTCACCTTTGACCTGGTCTCCATCTGCGCTGTCAGCCCTCACCTTGCTGCTGATGCCACTGCTGGCAATCTCGGATAGCATAGCTGACACGGCGCATGCTGGGGTAAAAATATGCATTACTCCACCAACAAGCAGAGACACAAGTGAAAATATAGACATACATATGGTAGCCATAATGGAAAACCTGAAAGAGGGTGAGGTCACCTCACGTTGTGTGGCGATCTAATGTATAAGTTAACATCATGGAATGAAACAGAGGAACCGATGGAGGGGTGTTGCTAATATTGTGCCTCGAAGGGACAATCAAAATTATCCTTGAAATTGCCATCACATTAGAAAGAAAAAAAAACTTGTAATTCTATATCCTCAATCTGCCTTAGGATAGTGAAATTGATTTGAGAGGGGTCTCCCAAAATCCAGTTTTCGTCCCACTTATTCTCACTACTTGCAGGTGAGCCAGAGGCGGACATCTTGTTGCCACCTCTAAATGACAATTGACATATTCATGAAAATATTGACCCAAAAAAAAGAGGTGAGTTTGAATCACTCCATAAACACAATTTAGTTATTGGAAGGAGAAAATAAAGTGTGATTCCAGGAGGGGCTTCACACTGCTGAATTACTATCAAATATTCCAATCACATCTGTCACACAATTTTGCGCAAATCAAAACTGCTGTAAACTATTCATGCAATCCAAACTTTGTTAAACGAATACCTCGGTGAATCAATTTGATGTGAGAAGGTAGATTCATTTGAACTTATTGGATAGAGAATGCGCAGGGGTATCTATTTAAGTATTCACAGAGTATAGTTAGGGATTATTTCAAGTAGTTGAGGGCAAAGCCAAATGTCTCATAACGCCCACTGCCTACAACCTGCACTTCCGCAACCAAAATAAACCGCGCTTACATAATGAATCACGCACAGAGAGCCATTATCAAAAGGTACTTATCGAACATACTGGTTTAAAAAACAAAACAAACAAAAAAAACGCTATGTGCTTCAAAATGCAAATGATATTGACAGAGTCAACATTCAGTGAAGCGTTTTGTAAATAGCTACAAATCTGTGTCATCGACCTAGCGCAAGTTAATAGTTGCTAGCACAGCAAAGACGGTAAAGCAGCAGCACTGAGTTTGGAATTTAGAGCGAATTTCTTTCCTCCTCGTTCTATGACACGCCAGATTTGTTCCTTTATCTTCTGAGCTTTAGACGTACCGTAGTTGTTAACACATTTTTCAAACTCGACTTTCCAGCAAGTGAGATACGGCTGAGTGCGCCGCTCCAGACAAGCGATATCGTGTGTTTTCACGACTTTTGAGACGTAGGAGTAGGACCAGAAGAATATCTACTGTGTTGTTGAAAAGGAGGCTCTGGAGACACAATGTGTGAGTGAGAGAAAAGGACGTGAAACATATTAGCTTTCGAGGGCCCACTGAGGTTGGAGCGAAGATAGAAACCAGACTCTCAAGAACAGCTTTGACCACTACATTGAAAAAGGAAAGATTAGGAAAACATAAGAGCAATCTACAGAACAAATGTGGGAGGGGAGAGTCAGTGGATCAAGCGTGAGTGTGGGGACTGAGATTGAGAGAAAGTAGAATCATGTTTTGATAGAAGTCGAAAACTAGTTGGCTTAGCAGAAGATAGTGAAAGTGCGGTTGCGCGATTGAAGGAAAACACATTTATAAAAGTACATAATGACATGTCCCACGGTGGTTAAATGAAATAGAGACTTTTTTTTTTTTATCAGGTTACAAGGAGGAAATTTGGAGCTCTTGCAACATTGGTAATGTCCTCTGGCAAAACAATACACAGGCCAGTCTTGTTTTTTTTAAATTAATGCAACTCAGACACTGTATTTGCCTCCCTGAAATACCTCAGCCAGGAACACTTCTGCAACCACTCATCCCGAATTTTGTTTCTTTTCACAGTCACGACCATTTCCTCACAAAATGAGCGATTATCAATCATTTGTCTTCTCTGGCGAGTTGGGTTTATTAGGGAGAAAATGAGCACTCGTCATTATCAATAAACTCGTGGATCTGACCTGACTTTATTGATGCATGTTATGTTAACTAATTTTATGAAGCGCAAATGCCTTGTTAAATTTAACAATTTGGTTCTTTTCCATCTGACAATAACTTATATGCAATTCCCAAACTGTGAACCATAAACATAATGTAATTAAATATTTGTGAGTTGCATAAAGAAGCATGATTTAAAGTCCAGGACTTTGTGGCACTTCCAATGAAGCACAGGCATGAGGACACCTAAACAGCGTAATTGGAATGTAAACTTGCACAGCTTCCTAACAATGCCATATTTCTGCTGAGAAGGGAGAAATTTAGAATGCTGACCGCTTGCTGTTTTTTTTTTCTTTTATATTATTTTATTGCTCTCAAAGATAAGCAGATCTGGTTGCTTCCGAGTCCATTTTTCATGCATGACTGACTTTGCAATGACAGCATAAATCTCAGCAATTCAAGCCGGGGGGCAAAAAATTACAGCCACTAAAGACTTCGTTCGTGGCTTTCGACAAGAAAAAGCTAACTGGCAGTCTGTTGCTCGCTACGTCGCCTGGCGCTTTTGAGTATTTAAGCGGTGCAACTTTTAAAATATCTAATGGATTTTCCATTCTGCCATGGCAACTGACACAAGTCGCAGCCAAAGCTTCCCACCAACGCCAGCATGCAAAGAGAACATAAGGTCTCCAAATGGCTTTTGGGCTTTAAGTGTTCAAGTGAAAAGTACAGCCATGGTACCAAAATACATGCATGCGAAATCACTCACCACCAACTGCTTCCAAAATAAAAGCATGGGTTACAATCTGCGCCTGAAGGTCCAGGTGCTGTGTGCTAGCAAGCGTAGGACGAGGTACAATCAAAGGGTCTTGCCTAGAGGTCAAAGTAAAGGCATGGAAAGTGGCTTGAGTCAGATTCATCTGTATTTGATTTCAGAAGAACGGACCTTGAAGGTACTGCAGCTATGATGAGGTGAGGGGCGAGCAGCGTGACGGCGTAGTGGACCACCTCTGTTAGACTTCCTCCAAATCCGACATCTTTGTTCCTAAACAAGAGCTCCTCCGTGAGCCAGCTGACATCACGACACAAGATGGACGTGCTCACACCCTGCCCGAAACAAACCAGGAATTAAAATTGAAACAGTTGAACTTCTTACCAACGCCATGAAATTGCGGAACAATTGCACCAAAGTTTTGGAACGTTATGACTCAAAAGTCTCGGAATTTCTTCGTTCTCTCAGATGCCGCAAGATGAAGTCGAGAGTATGGAGCGATGTCGTACAGTACTTGGTCGTCAGGAACTATGTTGAAGTGATACACCTCGACGCAGACAAGCTTGTGTTGGTGATGAGCTAAATATAGCCATGAAGAGTCTTGCCGAATATTTCCTCGATTAACTCATTCACTACCATTGACGGCTATAGACGTAATAGTTTATAATAGGACGGTTAAAGTTCAAATTTGTTTTTCGCAAGGGCTATCAATGATACCGTTGATATGGTCGTGCAAGTTTGACAGGGGTGACGCATTCACCTTGCGGTGTCTGTAGAGCAAAAGACTGGACAGCAGACTGGTGGACATCACAGCCTTGCAGGAGATTACAGCTGGGAATGAGAACACAACTCACAAATCCTAAATACCATGACACAATGCTGACAGGATTAAAACATCTCGCGGGGATTCCATTACAGACCAGCAGGGGAACATTATCTCCGACTTACAGAAGATGAGGTGGACAGCGATGGCAGTGTTGAGCTCACTCTCCTGATGAGCTAGCTCTGTGCTTTCTGACACAGAACGAGAAGTCGGGAACCACCGCATCTTCCTTTCACCAAACTCACTCGCAGTGCTTGATAGGAAAAGCAAACAGCCGGTATCAATTTTGGATCAAGGTGGATATTTTTTGTTTGTGTTAATGCTACACTTGTGGCTTATGTATCGTCAGTGTACACTCCTTGCTCAACAGCGAAACATTAAGAGGACACGGTGACTCGCCAGTGCGCACAGTGGAGTATTAAGCCGTATCCCATATTTCCCTTCGGAACACTGAGCTAAACAAGTGAATACCGGACCAGGTGGCCCCCTTTGATTGAGTGGCCCTGCTGCTATTGAATGGCGTCATGAGTACACAAACGAGGATTGGCTTTGAGAGAGCCATAGGGAGAAGATGTGGGTGGCTGAAGGAAACTGATGGCCATGGAGTACAGTCGTGCGATGAGCAACAAGAAATGGAAAGTACCACGGTCTCATTTAAGAACAACAGATTAAAGGCATTTTTAGTCGTTTCAAGTCAATTGATTGACGAGGAATTAGCGTGTGAAGGCTCATCACGTGTAAAATTACACCGCTGGACCTCGGCGTACTCCATAAAGCTCTCGAGAGTATCGCGATATGATACAAATATTCACAGCATGTTTGGTAATCACCTCATTATTTCCTAGCGAGATGGCGAGCACCAAAGCTTGTTAATGCCATGAAGCAAAAGTTTATGAAATGACTACACGCTGATAAAAATCCATTCGAACTATCCCCTCGCTACTATCCATCATTTCTCATCTCATTTAATCATTCTGTCGTTGTTTTTTCGAGCATTCGCTCTCCAAAGATTGTAAGACGTGAAGCCTATTTGCTCACTGAGGATGTTCAACCAACTTTTCGTGTCAGTGCCTGATTTGAAAATTTCTTATCATTTGTCAAATCCTGGGCAAAAGTCCAAGACAAACTGTCAGCGTGTGTTTGGGGCTGTGTAGTTACATTACCTATCGTTGATAATGACAGGCAGCAACAGGTCCTGTAGAGGGCGCCATTCAACTACTCTGCACCTGCCTGATACGTACATCTCCTGCGCACACGCACACACAAATATGAATCAGTGACGATTGAAAAACAGATGATCAATTATCATTGCACAATTGCACTCGCTGTCCAATAGTATTTGGGGGTCTATATTCCCAGTGAGTCATCCATACGGCATTGATTTGTTGCACATTTAAAACTAACTCTATATGACAGTAAGCCATATTTTAAGCCTCCATTTCAGAACTGGATGGAGGTGGAAGGCTTTTTTTTCAGTGCAGAAAGAACTGGGCAGCCACAATGGTACATGCAAGCAAATCCGTTCCGCCTTTTGTTTATTGTATCTCATATGCCTCTAAGAACTTCAAAAAGAAAAAAAAAGTTTGGGGAAGCTGATGTAAGCACAGCGTTTGCATTTGTGTCTTTATCTGGTTCAGGGCTTAGGGTGAACAAACTAATGAAGACTGCTGGAGCCTCACCACTTTAGTCTGACGATTTTTTTTCTAGGGTTAATGGATCATTGTGGCTCTTGTAGAAACATTAAACACATTATAATAACAGGAGTGTTTGATAACGAGATGTCTTTTTTTTTTTTTTAAATTCCTGTATGGCAGTGATTTTAGAGATGTGAGGATTCCACGCAACAGCCTCCTTAAATGGTGTTCACCTTGAGAGAAAAGGGCTGAGCAAGATGAATCCTAACAATTCCTTCTGGTTTCCTCCAAAGAAGAGACAACAGCCAGCCAAATAGATCGCTAACCTGTAAGACGATGGAGGGGAAACAACATTCAATACAATTGCAGCACAGAGTGACTTGGAGATAATGTCATAGTTAGGCTTCACTATTAAAAATCACATTAAGCTGTACCGCTGATGAGCAGTGTGTATGATGACGACAAATAAACAGATGATCAGTGACGCCGAGTGTGTGCCAAAGGGAAGCTTTTTATGGCAATTAGCCGGAAGTTACACCCACTCTCCAGCGCACAGATGAAAGACGGCAAATAACCATCAACGACATGCAAAGCTCATTTAAACAACAAACAATTGCCAGCAGGAATGCAAATATGAGCTGGCACTCTAACACTTCCATTTTTTTTTCTCTTATCCTCCAAAATAAAGGCTGTTGCGCTTGCTCCGGAGGACATTACGTACACCGAGAGCGCTCGTAAAACTCTCGAGGCTGCTTTGTGTGTTTACAGCCATTTACCTGCATGTGTGTCTCTGGCACACAATCATAGGAGATGCCCACAGGAACCAGACAGATATCAGGGACAGATCCCTCTTTGATGAGCTGCCTGATGCGAGCTAGCCACTGCCCCCCTTGACCAGACTCCGCTGACACACCGAGGCTTAACGATTGGCCCTCATGTAGCAGCTCACGTACGAGCTGAGGAGGAGAGAAAGAGAGAGATAAGCGATGGTATCGAGGAAGTTCTGGAAGGTCGTGACAGTCTGGTGTAATTAGCATAAAATGTCTGCCATGCATTTTAAATTACACATTAGCCAAATGACAGGTCAAGGCCTTCAGAGAAGGAAGAAAACGTGTAAGAATGTGTGTGGGGCAGTCAAAATGCAAACTGGATGAGGAGCAGACATAACAGACTTTGGGGGAAACTTTACGACATTCAGGAAATGAAGTTACGATACAGAAAAACAAACAAGAGCGTACGCTCAATAAACAAGAGCGGTCTATTAACGTTGACACACAGTAGAAGCAATAAACAAAATAGCTTTCAAACGCGCAGGCAATATGCTTTCTCACATTAACAATCAAAGATGGGGGGGGGGACACACACACGAGTCTCTTATAAAGAACCAAGATTGTAGTTTTGCGAATTGATGACCGGCCAAGCGCTTTTATTAAGACGTATCACAAAATATTGATCTTAATAAAAACCTGTTACGCCTCCAAATGAAACACATCTTCGGATAAATGATGCAAGGCACTAAGGGCTCCCTTGCTGCACACAAAAACGAAGCTGGTAATAAGGTGATGAGCACTGAGAAATGTGAGAAGAGAAAAAAAAAAAAATGACGGTGTGGCATTAATTGAGGAGTAAAAGCGAAGGAAGACAATTCTTTGCAAAAGGAGGAATGGTGCGTGTGATGAGGGCTGAGTTGGAAGAAGAGTTTAAACCACGGCTTTTATTTTGATTGAGGAGCTGACTGGGTAGGGATGAAAAGAACAACAGCACACTGAAAGACAAATCACAAGGCCAGGTAGCTATCTTGTGCTTACCCAGCAATTTTATATCATCACCAGCCTGAAGATTTTTTTTTTCATCCACCAGCAAAATGCATTAGCATCATGTTTTTCTGATTCATGACCCAGGCCTTCATTTCCATTCACTTGGGAACAGGCCGTTTGTATGTTTCAAGACATGCGGCTAATGAGGAACTGCTGCAATTGTCGGGCTCGAATAGATTGTACGGCGAGGACGGATTATTTATTTGATTCCATTAGAGTGGTGACTCAGAGAAAAAGGGAGCGTGGAACCTGATTTAACCTCTGATGGATTTGCATATGAAACTCAAGCGGATGACTGCCGTTCAATGACATTTAAATTGGATAGGAGAGAAAGGAAAACAATCACACTCACCCATGAGACAACACGTCAAACTTACAGAGGTCATGACAGGCGCGTACAGATTGTCCGCTTCCGCATCCTGCTCAGTGGATGCAAACGGTGGCAAGAAGATCATGCCGATTTTCCGAAGGATCGCCCTACAGGGGAATTTGCCACGCATCATTCCACACCAATCTGAGACATCTCAAGAGCAAGCACGGGCATCATAACCAATTTCTTGATTAACTGATAAATTATTCTTAATTAATAGCTGACTAACTGAGAACTGTGTTGTAGCATGTTATCATAAGAAGGAAGAATTAGCAAAAGAAGTTTCAAGTTGTTTCTTGCCACAAGTAGTTTAATCTCAAACTAACCTTAAAATCATTTTGTTCGTATATTTGTTATCACAGTCCTGTTTTTACACCGCTGAACGAAATGTGTATCAAAGTGTGGTCTTGTTTTGTACCTGAGGAAGGAGTTGTTGATTCGGATCGGACAGATTGTATACGGGACTCTCAGGTTGTTGCAGAAGAGCACCAGAGAAACGAGAAGGCTGTCCAGCATGCTTTGACGCACATACACGTAGACCAGCAGCGACCCCTGAATTGTGTCATGGAAGCGGCTTTGCATTAGCAACATACATCACATTACGGTTCCATTGTACTTATAACGATGCTGGCTCTTGCGGGTGTGCAGAGATTAGGGGAGGAGATTGGTGTCTATCCTTTAAAAACTTTATTATTATTACTAGTATCAAGGAAATGAAGATTTAATTAAAGCAATCTCCATTTGATATCCACAGAGAAATAAAAGACGAATGAAAAGTGAAGTATAAGCTGTGAAAACTATCAGACAGAGAACTCCAAAGTCTTTTTCGACTCTTTAGAGTCACCTTGTTTTATAATGACTTATTACTTTGCTTATTGTTCTGCTTTTTAAGTATCTCACACTTTTATACCTATGTTTTATTAGTGAAGAGGTAGCGCTAACTGGAGCGACTACAGATTACGCAGCGCGCACATTAGCATCGAGTCAAATCTCAGTTCAATTAATTTGCCGCTCGTACTTCTGGCTGACAGCTCCTCTGTTGTTCTTCCTAAGTGTTTTCAAATGATTCATTATTTCATTTCATTTGGATTCTTCACTTCATTTGTAATTTTCGTCTTATTGATGTGCTAATAGTGGTGACCAAACTTGGTTCAGAATGTCTCTTTTCTTTGACACAAAATCATTGACTTCATCTTGGGAGAAAAGAATAACATTTATGACACTGACCTCTATTGATTTGTTTTCTATTGTCAAAAGTTAATAACAGAGATGAGGGATGATATGACATTTCCACAAGGGATTGAGTCAAAATATTCTAAAGATAATTCGATTATGCAATTGAAACCAGGGACGTGCAAAATAGGTAATTAACTAGTAGTATTCCATTGCAAAAAAAAGTCACTGAATAATAATAAATTATATTTATATTGCACTTTACATTGCAAAGAATCTCAAAGTGCTGAATAAATCAGAGAATTTTAAAACACATACCACAGCCTGATTTCAATCACAAGAGTAAGGCGGTCAGTCTAAACACTCATGGCTTGAGCACGGTAGCAGCTTCAGAAATAATATGCGTGTGCGTGCGCACGTGCGTATGATGATGAAGTGTGTACCTCTTCTGAGGCTCTGTGCAAAGCCTCAAAATGGTTGAGGTTCACTTGAATACTGGCAAAAACAGCGGCAAACATCTTCGTCATCACCCAGCCCACGCATCTAGTCACGAGCAGAGTGGCAGCAATGTTGTCGGACAGAAAAAAAAAAAAAAAAGAGAGAAAAATGAAAATTAATGGCTGATGATGACGAGAGTGGAATGACGCATGAAAAGCAATAATGGACAAACAAGGAAGGCAGTGAAGTCCTCAAAGTAGTCACTCACATACCGCAGTTGCTATCTGGCAGATCTTCTTGATAATGTTTCATTTTGAGGCTTTTTTGTTACACTTAATATCATTTTATGATACAGTGCGAGCTATTTGATTATGAAGGTGAGAAACAAGCTGGAGATCAAGAAGGAACTCAGAAAATGGCTCCTATTCTAACTGCATACATTTCTTCAATACGAGAAAAATATTCATTAATCCACTTGATTACTAAAGTATTTTTTTTTTAAATATATGTTAAGCTTCAATTATTCTCCATAAAAGTTAATATTTTGGGCATTCTGGAACAAATAAATTACATGTACATTGTTTACAATGGAAAATCTTCCTTTGGATTTTTTTCAATTTTACTCTGACGTTCCGGAAAGGATGAACAAGCAAAACGACTTGCGTTCTACCGGCTTCAAACATAAAACTTCAAAGTATTGACATGATGGAAAAACGCACCGTAGAACTCCTGGGGAGATGCAGGTATTAATTAGGGGGCGGAATGTTGAGATGGAACGAGGCTGCCCTTGGCTTCCACCCCCCTCAGGCGCTTTTGGGTTTTCTGCGAGAGCCTCCCTCACACTGAAAGACAAGCGCAGTTAAACAAGTGCTAAATAGAGTTCTTCCATCCTAAAACCCTCCCAGTAGGATTCCACAACAACCTTGAGTGAAGGGGTTAGCGACACAATTATATTTACAAAAAGACAATAAAAGACAGAAAAGTATGATGGCACTTTCACTCCCCAGGTGATACGCTTCCTTCTCTGTCATTGTTTGCGTGTTTTATCTGCTTTCCTTTGGTCTTTTCTCTTCCCAGAACCGGAGGATCCCATTACCTTTTCTGTATCTTCCCTTATCATTTATTTACTGCCCTTCTCCAGAAGCTCTGTCATCTCTGGTACCTGCTCGTCTCATAGATCCTCTCCTGCCGGCTGTTAACAGGACTGGGATAAACCTTGCGCCCACTCACAAACAGCACGCAGCATATCCTCCGCACTAGCCAGCCTCTGTACCTTCAACAAAATGGAAATCAAAGATCAATTAAAAAAAAGTTTTTCCCCTTTATCGTTTTGACATTATTTAGGCGATACTTTTTACCTCAGTGCAGCCCTATCTTTTGTATTTACGTTACCTGGTGTGAGTTTCATCGACACAGAGAATATTGTGGAAGTCAAGGAGGGGGCTTTGTCCAAACGTCTTACGATAGCGTGACTAAAAAGGACAAAGGAGATATTTGCCCACGATACCGGAATACCAACACAAAGTATATTTCAAGTGCATTTAAGATTTTCTCTTTTTCTGCTTTGATTCTTACCAGACTGTCTGGAGTGCACTGTTGGCAGCACTGACCCACGATTGGTCGGAACTTGCCCAGCACAGGTACAGAGGTCATCTTAAATGACCATGACACCTAAAGCACAAGAAAAAAAGAATGATACAAAACACAACACTGTTATAAGTCATGGACGTGAGTAGCACCCAGAAAACAACTTCCGAAATTCTCTTTAAACTTTGCTGTAAAATAAATGCGCTATCAGTAACAGTAACATAAACATGAAAAAGTGATAATGGAGAAAAACAGTCGTAAGATTTACTTATTACCTAAATTATTAACTGTACTTCTGAGCTCTTTTTTATTTGAGTGCAGCTTGTGGCGCAATAAAATACAAAGAGGCAAGAAAAAAAATGGAAGAATGACTATGAATACTAATTCTGCCTTAAAACAAGGAGTTAAGGCAATGACAAGATGCATTGCTTCGAATTCACACTGATCCAGTTTAGATATAACAAGCTAATGAATCCCGTGAAATCAATGACTTTGATCAATGTTAATGATCTGAGAAAACGGAACAGTGCACTGAGTAAGTGTCTTGCCAAGATACTATAATACAAAAATGGAGAACTGCAAAGGTTCCCTCCCCCCAAATCCTGCGAGGAGGACCATAGTAAATTTATAGTGTAATGATCAAACAAATGTTTATTACTACGTATCTTGCCCATTTGTAGGTTAAATATTGTTGGGTCTTTGATAAGAGCCATTCTGGGGTTGCATTTGTTTTTAGAATTAATGGCAAATGATCTTGTGGGACTCCCTGCGTGTTTTATAATACAGACTAAATTACTAAAGTGACGCAACTGTAGTGGCATGCTTGCATCTGATTATTGGATATTAATTTCAATTTGCAAACTACAATCAGGATGACCAAAATTCAAACCACAAAACTGACACACTACTGTACCGTGCTGCCCTGAATTATTTTCCATTGCTAGCTTCACAGCTGTTTTCTACTTAGATGAATACATTTTATTTAACAGAAATTACAAGACAAATCAAATACCAAGCACATGGGGCCAGGGCTGTTTCCTTGAGATTGGCAAGAACAAAGATTAAAAAATGAATGCACAGGGTTCAAATAACAATGGGAAAGGGTCACGCATGCATGCGGCGGTCTTACAGCATGTCTTTTGTGTGGGATCACCATGTCTCGAGTTATCCCGCCATTCAACTGCTGCACCATGATGAGTCCAATCCAACCTTCAATGCGGTTATCTGCCAAGGCAAAGATAGGAGGTGGAGTTGGGTGTTTGAAAGCATTTTATGAACACACAACAAACAAGAAAAAAAAAAAGGGAATGTCTGTGTAAGAAAACAACCTTATCCCCTGGCTCTCTCGAGGTAAGAATTTCATATGAGTACTGGCCTATCTATCATTCTTTGCTCATAGATGCAATTTCAACCAACTAAAGCAGCACTTCTCCGCCTCCACAATCTCAAATTGTCTTCTTTTCATCCTCGCGGGCGAAGAGAGGCAAGAGTTGCGCTTTTCCTGTGGCTACTTTGACATTGGTTCAATTTCCAATCAAGCATTGATTCAGGGCAATTTTTTTTTATTTCTGTGCTTCCAATAAAACAAGTCAATGAACTGGTGGCTCAGTTGTCTTTATTATTCATTGTGTTAAGCACACTGTTGCTTTGGAGGAAACGATTGTTGATTTAGTGTGCACCGATGCAAAATGGAGGTCACTACTTGGCTGCAATATCGATTTGGTCTCAACAAGTTTGGGATTTAAAGCAACATAGAGGTGACAGATATAGACCGTTGACTTCTCTGGGTTACATTATGATGTTCAATTTGTCACTGGCAAGGAAATGCGAGTTCGAAATAAGGACATTCCAGCAACTGGAATAATTGCTTATTTAACTTGTCATTGAAATTTTGCATAGCCGAACTGAGACCTAAAAAAACAAACTTATTATATATTACATAATAATAATATAATATACAGTAAATATTATTCATATAAACATATATTTAATATTTATTGATACTTAAATATCAAAATTATTCTCTAAATTAACATATTTTAAATGGATTCATAATGGTTTATGATATTCAAAATTGAAAGTAAGGAATGCTGATGCAATCATATAAGGACCAAGTTACCTCTGAGATTTTACAGATCTGGATCACCCGGATCATGGACATATTTTTTTTCAATCCAATGGATGAAATTATCCGGTGTAATTTAAAGTGTCATCCTGATAATTATGATCATCATCACAAACCTCTTGCTGGTAATCATCCATCAGTTGGAAGACTTATTAGATTCAAAGGAAGACTTTATGTCTTTGTAGCTTACTCGTCTGATCCCACTCTGTCCCATTACTTGGCTAATTGAAGTCTAAGCTTTTCCCCGTCCCCGTGGGGAGATGCTCCATTTCTCCTGGCTCAAGTTCCCACATTCATTACCAACTCCACTGGGAGCAAAGACACTGATAAGAGGTTTGCAGGAATCGGTGATGCTTTGCAGGTGCAGGGGTTGATGGTAGCAAAACAGCGAGGAAAGGGAGTTAAACTGCAAATTACGCAGCCACAGAATAAGCAAAGGCTCGAATGGGGTTACATAATCCACTTCCACCTGGAGCCGAGCTAATCGACTGTACTATTCCAACGCCGGACCTGAGTGAAATTGCTAACAAACAACAGACCCTCCGATATGCAGCTTATACTATCAGACTAAAGAAGAAAAAAAAAGTAGCCTATACTTCACCCTAAACTATGAGTTAAGAATACAAACCATGTAATGATGTTACTGTTCTAGCAATACAAAATAATCAGGTGATACGCTGCATACCTAAAAGCAACCCAGGGGTTTCTTCAATCCACCGGAGACGGAGGATTGTGCCGACTATGTAGATAACGCCACTGGGACGTCAATGCGATGGGCTTTTATCGGCGTTCCGCAAGTAAGCCTGGAATCTTAATACTGTTTACGCACACAACTATGCAGTACATACGTCAACGGTCAGTCTCACTGCTGCAATCGCATATAGGAAATCAATCAGTGAATCAGTAGCTGCAAGTTACGAAGCACGGCTGCATCGATTTCTTCACACTAAAGGAATTCTTTATTCTTTTCCTTCCGCTTACTTTCCACTTCAATGGCCAAGGTTCATTGTAGGTCTTACGTAAAGGCAATGCATTATTTATATAGAAGCGAGATTTCCAATGAGCTGAAATTTTGGTTCAATCGCCCACGCAATCAACACAATTTTCTATGATCAATTAATTATTATGGCTTTCCCTGATTAGCATATTTTATATTCATCGCCAACTCGGTGAAGAGGAACACCGTGAGCTTGAAATGGGTGAAAGCATCACACATTTTTAAAAAAAAAATCTATATCAAATTTTACATTGTGACTACAAAGCCATCATCGCTCTGCCAAACGTCAACGTCAGTTCTTATTATCCAGATTAACTGCTAACACCTCTGCGGCTGAGTGCGGCCTTTATTCGTTGCCCCTTTTAATGGCAGCCAGGTTCACAGCACGAGCTGTCGTCTCACTTAGACAAATTCTAAATAGTTGGAAAACGTGACCTACTTAAGAAAATCAATGGGATAAAAAAACGCTCATAATGTTAACATCCTGTCACTGGTTGATTACACCGAATAATCAGGTGCTCCATGTTAACAAAAAGGCAAATTTATTCCTCGTTGAAGGATGTAGAAATGTGGAATTTGTGAGTATGTTTGTAGACGGAGTACAAGTGTATGAATGAAATGGAGGCCAATTGAAAGGATTGAAAGGGAATGTTTTGGATTTCTTTTGGTCACTCAAGAGATTCTCCTCCCCTCCGCGGTAAAGAGAGAAAAAATGGTCTCATCTTGCTGATCGTTTTCACTTCAGCCACCGTCAGAGCTGTCACCGCTTACTGGTCGTAAACAGGGACAATGAAATCTAAAAGGCTCCTATGCCTCCCCCAAGTTTGCCACCAGCCGGTCACAAACATACATTTGCATAATGAACATATTGTTAATGTCAGAAGAGGGGGTAGCCAAATCGGTGCACCTGGCTCTCCACGGGGGGGTCGGTGAGATCGATGCCTGTAGAGGACGTTCTCATGCCAGAACAGACGTGCACACACCCTGCCTGGAAATGTTGTTTAATTAAGATGATCGTTCATCCCGGAGGTGCCTCATAGGTGCGAGTCATAAGTAGGTCTCAAGCCGTAACCTTCAAGTTTCAAGCAAATTACTGAGAAAAAAAAATCACGCCACTCAAATTGAGTCCCTACTAAATTTGAAGTAACTTCAGTTATCACACAGTTATACATATTGAATCTAAAATCGGAAATAATGAAAAATTCTGGCATCCAATGCTTTAAGCCTTTGATGAAGGAAAAAAATGCTGTTATAAGTGAATTTAGAAGTCAGTAGTTACATTTAATTTGCTTTCATGGGCAACGAAGCTAGTTAGCTCCGAGGCTTTCCGTTTGATATCTTTGCTTTAAAGTGCAACACAACAAATTTGATAAGTTGGAAAAAAGTCAGCAGTCATCACTCAATTGATTCGTGCCTTGATTCACTCTCAAGTTTGTGTTTTTTTTTGGGTTCAGATTATTGATTGATGGTAAAACGACTTCTTGAGGAGAAATCATTTTATTACATCTCGGGAAATAAGGACCCCCTTCCATGTCCTGGACAGGGCATAACACAAAGAATACATCAAGCATTAGTCACTGGAGGGTTTGACTCATTTGTATTCTAGTAGGCTCTCTCGTAAACATAAGTGGATGAGTGCGACTAAAATAAGGGGAGGAGTGGAAGATAAAAATCATTCAAGCAAAGAACAAGAGCTTTCCTGACCCACAAACCAGTTGAAGGTCCTCTCGACGATGGCCTCCGGGTCTGCCGCACAGGAGTCACTTTGCCGAGTGGACGGCAAGTGAATTTCCATTCCGATTGTTTACAGTAAAATGACTAAAGAACAGACACTTAACAGGTAATAAAATGCTTCGCTGCGGTGATAAAAGTCGAATCAATAGTCTGCAAGTCTTTACAACCTGGTGGGTCTCTGTACTCTCTCCAAGGAATCTACAATGTGCACACACACATTTAGTACGGAGGTGACAGTCTTGGGGTGGCGTGATTACACTCCATAATGAAAAAATTCAAAGGAAATTAGACAGTTGTTGGTTACATGGCGAGCAGAGTTAAAAGTGTGCTTGCTGGTGTCCGACCTACAGATGACGAATGGGGAGAAACACGGGACCTCCTTAAATGTATTAGTCTTCATGGGCACTACCTAATCTCATACGGTAACAGGAATAAAACGGCCGGCGCCGGGAGACGTCCCCAAGAGAAAAACCGAAAGCTCTCTGTCGCCCTGATGGCTGCTTTGCGGGATAGGTCGTAAATACTGCTCACCGCATGCTAGATGATGGAGTCGCATGCTCGTTTGTGGGAGCAAATGCACGTCTGCTGCGTTATTTATCATTCGTTTGCCTTGCAGGAGTTCATATCAAATTTGGAATTTGGATTTTCACCTGGGGAAGTTTAGGAAACTGGTTCCATGCGAATGCTTCTCTAAATCAACGATTTAGAAGTCAAGGGAAAAGGAGAAATGGGCAGAATAAAAGAATGATTATTGAATCGACCAATTCATCCTCGGCTGATTCATCCCGTCGCAAAACAATTGAGTCAAAGTGCACTACATGGCTGTAACCAGCAGAGGCGCTGTTGATGCATTCTCAATTGCATCAAAGAAACGTCAACAAATATACGTACGTAATAAGTACGACATTGCGGTGACGTGACCAAAAAGAGGAAAGTTGGGGTCTGGTGGTTTTGTGTTTGAGAGAGGCAGACTGAGAGAGGGTCATTAGGTGAGCTCATTAAAGCACCAGTGGCTTGACAAGGGTGACGAGCCTACGAAGACCAACACAACACGAACCCATCTGCTCTCTCTGAAAGGACGAGAAACAAAGAGTGTGAATGTTTTATAAGCTGGATTTGTTCTCTCAAAAAGGGAGAAGCACCACGCTACCTTGGTCTTTTTCACAACAATAAACCCTAGTCTAGAAAAAAAAAAAATTGTTGGATGGAATAGTCAGACAGACTAGGCAGTGCACACAATGGAAGGAGCAACAACAGATGCAAGGCTAGAATTCCTGATGTGCAAACCAAAGAGGATTGATTGTGATCACTGGCTTTGCTAGCCTTAGTTACATTATTCCAATTTTCCTCCTTTACACCTTTTCGACAATGATTATTCATTCATTCAGAAATGCACTAGTGAGAGATCTGCAATAGGAAAAAAAATGAATGTGTGCACAAATAAAAACTACTTTACCTTGTTTAAAAAACAAAAGCACCTTGGTCGCGGACAAACTAATTAACCCCCGTTCTTCTGGGTGATTGTAAACGGCGATTACCGTAGCTGTGAAGAAGTTCAATAAAATGTCATGAATTTCAATCAAGTCATTGTGTAGCTCTTCAACAGAAAAGTCTACATTCTTTGAATAACCTCATCAAGTAAATAAACAGAAAACTGTCAATAAATTGCCGTGCAACCTTTTACGTTTAAGATAAACCTTGCTGACTTTAGATTATACTGTCATAGAAAATGATATATTTAATGCATAATAAAAAAGTGTTGCAAATAAACCCAAAATAAGTCCGAGTCGCCTGAGCATTTCAAAATGGAGCTGAGACAGCACAATGCCAAGAAACAAGCAATCTCAGATGGTGTGCTAATACATTGACAAAACTTATTTGCTTCTCATTTTCTTCCGACAACCTTGTTCTTCTCAAGTAGCCAGGAAGAAACACAAATAGGCCAAGTAGACAATAGACACATCCCCATGGCAGCAAGTAAGAGCTCCTCTAATACAACACAACAAAACACAGCTTTAGTTTCTTCCGCTGGGGAAAGTCAGAAATCCTGCAAATGTTGAGCCCTAATCACTGCAGCACGACGACAACACAAGTCTCCACATGTGATCGTGTTGTGTCACCTCACTCACTCACCCACTCACTCACTCACTCAGGGCGACATACCCAGAGAGAGAGAGAAATATCTTAAACACCGTAAATTTACAATCATGCCTCTACTCTGACCATATATGGGAGGTAATAACCTTCAACACACTGTTCCATGACAGCTGAAATCCCTTCTGTTTAAATTTACAATGTCAACACAATGTCCAACATTTCGTCTTTAGTCATCTTTGATCGCCTTTGGTTAATCCTCTGTCATTGTTTCCCCAGTGACAGCCTATCTTCCCCTTAGATCACTCTTTAAAAATGTTTGCCGTCTTTCTCTTGCCAATCTCGCCCTATTTCTTCTGCCCGTGTTTTTCCGTCCATGTTTCCAACTTCACTTTGCTTGTCTTCATTTCACGGAGCCTATACAAGTTATGTTTGTTACAATTTATTCAGTGAATTAAGTTTTCCCACATTCATTCAATGGAGAAGTTAACCCGTCGTTAAATACAGTTCCTTATTGCGGGGGAACTGGTGACTATATTTTTGCTACGCGCTCGCACTTATTCTTTGCCAGCATCTTATCTTTCCATTTTGAGAACAAAACAAAAACGGATTTCCTCCTTATTGTGCACATTTGTTTTGCCCTGCATTTAAATCACTTTTATAATCGCATCACACTATCCGAGACGATCCATCCTCTCCCCAATTGCCTTCTGTCCCTTGAGTTCAAACTCCTCCGTGCCTACTTTTTTTTGTTTTTTTTAATCCGTTCATATCATTTTTCCCCCTCGTTTAGCTTCCTTTTCTGCCTCCTGCGCCTGCATTTCCTCATTTCACTCAATGGTTACCCTCCACAAGCTAAATCTGACTGTGATTGATCCACTAATCTTCTCTGCTTTCAAAGTGCCAAAAGAACACACCATTGCATTAACAACACCAATAAAACTAATGATAGCAATAAAGAACGGCACTGCCTGCCTTATCAGTGCTATTGGTATAAATAAAGGAAGACACTTATCTTAGATGAATCTCATCTCACTTCCTCCCTCACACAAATACGCAAGCCTTTTGGCAATATCCCCAAAGTTGCCCGCCGCAATAGACTCCAAATCAAATTAGGCCGAATAAGAGCGGCTCACCGGCGTCAGCAGGATTTCCAGGATCTTCATGAAAAAGCTGACAAATAAGAAAACCATGGATTGAAACACATGTTGGAGAAATGTTCTCCAATCTTTTGATCTCAGCACATTTTCCTCATCAGGGAAATAGATTGCTGAGGATTACCCCGATCAGGCCCTGAACTTTATTGATGAACAACTACTGACATTAACACCAAAGGCTTTACGAAAAATAAATGCACACTCTATTCTTCTGTAATGGTTCTCAACATCAACCTTCAGTCGCCGAAACACCACAGCCAAAAGTTCAGACCTACACGATGGGCGAAGGAGCAAAATCTCCACTTCCAACACTTCAACCGCGCCAACTGGGAACACTGAGAACGTGTTTGGTCTGCACATAGCATTACAATGAAGACCATTTAAGCCGGACTGCATTTTACAATATGCGCTGTATTTGTACTTGACAAGGACGCTGGAAAAAAAAAAAAAACAGCAGTGATAAGTTAATTGTAATGCAAAGCATCTCCTATAGTTGACGCGTCCTATTAAAAGCACTTCACGTGGGCAGTATGAGTTGCCTTCATCACATTGAATGCAAATGTGTTTTGTACGTTGATCGGATGGCTGACTTGGTCTTTTGATTGGACTTTTAATTCATTAAATACTACCCCACTGAGATTGTCTAATGAAATACTCATCAAAAACAGTTTGAACAGGAACATGTAACATGTCATTTGACACCTAATGTCGAGTTTGCCTTTTTTCATAACGCAAAACACAACAGAGGTGCTTGACAATTTGCAAAATGGGAACAAGTTCTAAGTGGACTTGACAAGGCTGAAATAACCTGTCTCCAAATGTGCAGGGATTTAAATATCATGCAAGGCACGTCTCAGCACAACATATTTAATAATGCAATGTTTATAACGAGTATCTCTATTCACTAGCAGATCAAGAAAATAATACAAGTAAAATACCGAATGGACCGTGGTGGTATTCTTGGAAATATTCTTCACCAGTGTCAAAACCAGTTTATTTATTCATTTATATTCATTTTATTTAATAAATAAACTTGACTTAAAAAGAAAGCCTGCATACAGTTAAAAAAATAAAATCGAACAAAATCCACATTGGCTCCCAAATATTAAAAATTCCTTTTCCTCTATTCTAAAATGTTTCAAAGGTAGGATCTATTCAGCCTCTGGACGGAAACGATTTGTAAACACCACCGTGAATCCGAAATTTGTCTATAACACCAAGTGATCAGTCATAAATCCCTGTCTTCTATTGTGACCACAACTGCAGTTTCTATAGTAATCATGTATTACGAGTTTGGACACGTGTTGGCTTCCTGCACAGGAGCCAGGGGAGCAGAGTATATACAGTAGCATCAAACAGCTGCCTATGGCTCCGTGCTGCAGCGTGCATTCAAGATATTAATTATAAATCTGATTCCTTTAACACCTATAGTATCTCCAAAAGACCACAGGGCGATGACCTTCTTATGGACAAATACATTCACAAAAAAGACTATGTTGCAAGACCCTCTCTTTGGACCTCAAGGTTCAATCCACAGTCATTGAGAATGTAAAACAGTTTTAGTACATAAGTGTGAGTACACAATACAACAGCACATTTTTTGTCATTACCTTATTCTGATGCCTTGCACTGAACGGAGCCAGTCAGTAGCTGCTGATCACTAGCCTCAAGATCATTAGTCATGGTGGAATGGTATTTCGACTTGCAGTCTAGGATGTAGTAGGTTTCCTCATGTTTGGATCATTTTTTAAAAGTAAGTAAAGACCTGTCCATGTGCCCTGAATTTGAGATGAATTTGAGTCTCGCCTTGAAGTCTGTTATTAATTTTGCATTCCAAACATTGTTTGGTTAAAAAATTGTCTTTCTTTTTTTTTTTAGCCAGAGAAATAACTCTCGGCATGCCAACAAGAGATGAAAGAGTCATCGAATCTGAGAGGGTGTACTTTTTATGCCTCAAGCCGGTTGGATGATTGCAATCCTAAAATCGCGACAATACCATTTCTAGACTAATACTCTAATCCTACATCAACTCATTTTACACATTACATTTTCTCTTTCAACCATTCAAATAAAACGAACAACAATCAAGTCTTCCAAGTCATCATTAATTCAAGTCTTTTAGTCCCAAATCTAAATCAAATCTTGGAGCTTTTACAATAGTGACTCGAGTCCCCTTGCGTCCTCCGAGTCTCTGCTCAATAAAGTTAAGAAAATAACAGCAGTTGGATGACAAACATTTGCAGAGGTGTAAAAACCCTGAAACAACAATTAATGACATCAGCTACAACTTCCAGAGGGCAGGAGTGAAGGTCGTGATCATGAACAGTAAGAATAACTAGAAGATGTAAATGACTTATTCATAAGAAGAATAGGAAGGCCTAGCTGAAATTTGCCAACAAAGACAAGCCAGAAACATTCTGGTGAAAGATTAACCTTCAACAATGTGATGCAAAGGCCTTTCTTCTATTTTTAAAATCTGTATTGCGTTTTTAAAACGTTGCTAACATTGGAAAGTTTGCTGAACGCAGAAACTGACGACATCAAAAAGTTAATCTCATTAGAGTGAACACAAACTGTCAATCCAAAGAGGGGGCATACCCCTCTCAGGTTTGACCCCAAAACTTTTTATTTTTGTTTAAGCAAAAAATCTCAACACATTTGTGCCCTTAAAAGCTTGACACCTGTTAACTGTTATAATATTTGTTGATTTAATACATTAAATTTCCAATGCATACAATTCACTCTACTCTAGATTCAACAATCGAAGCGGTAAAAATCAGCACGACTGCGGGGCTAAAGTTGACATCACATACAACTCCATTAACTCAAACTGGCGCTCTGAATATCCATTCCATTTATTCGGACCTCTTCTGACCGCAACTACTCTAGTGACAATAATGAAGTAAATGTGTTCGTGCAAAGCCCACATTATGAAAATATCACATAGATTGGTAATGAACCTTGTTAGTTCATGGTGATTCCAAGGCTGGGGCAAAAAATAATTGTTAGTGACCAATTAAAAGAAACGAATCGCCACGAGTTTTCTTCATAAAGAGGAGCTCTTTTGGCGTGTGTGTGCGTGCGTGTGTGTTCCCTCCCTTCCAGCCCAGAGGGTGCTAGTAGAACTCTGCAACGTACAAAAACAAACCAGAGCAAAAGTGAATGCTACGCGCATCATACCAGCGATGAAGCTTGAGGCCATATTTGGAGGGGAAGCATTTGGAGGCAATTCAATAAGGCAGGGAGGAAATCATCCAGGAAAACCAGGCAGGTTCTCAACTTGGATGGTTCTTTTGATTTGTGGGTTCTTTTAAAAACGTGATTTTAGGGATGTTATGGCTACACTGTCGTGTAGATGACCTTTGTATCACTTTTGGAGGTAAAGAGCCCAAATAGTGGCTCAGGTATTCATCGCTACAGTGCTAAAAAAAAAAAAAAAAAAGAAAAAGTGAGAGAAAGAGGAAAAAGATACCACAACACCAAATCCAGTGTCTACATGGTGTGAGTAAAGATGTGACCTTTGTATTAACCCCGATTAGGACTTGGGTCTTTTTTTCCTGATTCTTGCAGACGACTTTAGATTGCCTCGTCTGGCCCTTGTTAAAGCAAATGCCGTCATTATACATAGACTGCATAATCAAAGTACTATTTGAAGAAAAAAGAGGAACTCATGCACCTAAGGAAATAAAACAACTTTTGAATTGTAGCATCGTTTAGTAGTATGGATTAAACATCCTACGTGATTCAAGTGCAATGCTGTAATGCTAAAACCAACGAGGTGAGCAAGTTCAACATAGCATATCGATTTGTCTTCCAAAGAAGCAAATGAGTGGTGAAGAAAAATGAAAATTCAACAATGTGCTGTTGGACAGCCAAGAGTGAAAATGCATACAACTGGCTTTGCAGTGTGAATAGACAGAATGTTCTTGGTGGAGAAGGAGGAGGAGGGGGGGGGGGGGGGGAGGTCAGCAAGATTTCAAGGATTTGCTCTTTCAATCCTCAAACAAACAAGGACATAATCCATGGAGATTTACATAAATGGCACATTAAACCAACGAGAGATCAGAGAGTAGTGACGTCCATAACTCAACAATCTAAACAGGGCAGAAGACATTTCCGTATTAAATTCATGCAAAATCAACTTTGGAGTAAATTCATCGATTGGTTTCCGAATACATTATGAGCAATCTTAACAGTGACGTGAATGTAGTCAATGGTGAAAACCAAGCCAACAAATGGGGTGTAAAGACAGATCAAGGCTATATTTGTCCAAGAATGTATTCAGCCCGAGGTCAAAAACTGGAAGGCTGCTGGGTTCACGATATTCCGCCTTACTGCCAAGCATAATAGCAGAGCGGGAGAAATCTGTGGGAGTGACCTTTGGTAAAGCAAAGCACTTTCACTCGCTGTCTGAATGTTTAAAGGTTCCGTGTTAAGGTCAAGTGTGTGAGATTCATATCAGTCGGGCCCCGACGGCACGGGATTTGCGGCGCATTTCTCTGCTGTGAGGGAATTTCTTTTGATATCGTGATATTGTACGTGTATTAGACTCCATAAAGTCAATAAACGGAAAACAACTCATTTGAAGGAGGATTGTTTGTGGTCATTTTCAACTGTGGTTGCTTTAATCAGTCCAAAAGAGCACATCGACTCTGTCGTACTTTTTGTTAAATATGAAGCAAACTAAGACTAGCGGCACAAGCAACCTTAGATCAGGAAGTCACTTTCAATTCAAATAAAATGTTAATATTGATAAAGGCATTTTTCTTCAATGACTGATTTCCACCTCAAGACTTCTGAGCATTTTTTTTTTGCTAAGCGTAGCATTAAAAAAAACAAAAAATTTCGGGGGATACTCCACATTACTTCCAATGCCTTTCTATTTTCTATTATTCATGCCGCAACGGAAAAGCACAAAGTGACATTTGTGGAGTCTTTGAGAAGACTTAGCCAACGACGAAATGTTAAAAGCACCAAAGAACAGGCGACAGATTGGAAACGGAAAGACAAGTGGAGGATGAAGGACCGAAATCTTTACGTTGCAAAGACAGTTCTTTGAAATGGCGTTGACATTTCGAAAGGCCAGACTTCCCGAGAAGCACAGACACTCCCCTCCATTAGAGGAGGACACTCCGCGATTAGACATATCGATAGCATCTTAACAACTGCCATGCGCTACTGTATATATTCACCAGAAAGTTTTTGTTGGGGAAGTGTTCAATTAAAAATAGATGAAAAATGTCCGTTGCTAGGGCACCGGAATCTCAGTTCACATAACGAGATTCATCTGGACTTGAGTGAACTCATGATGAGCGGCTTGGATGATGAACTGCCGAAGAACTGGCTGTCTTCTGTATATAATAATCGAAAGCAAAAAGCATGCAGTTATATGGAAGCGAATACCCGATATAAACTCCGATCACTCTCTGCGGTTGATCGCTGCTGCTTATTCAGAGCGGCACCGCTACGGGCAAATTGCTCAGCCGAATTAGCGCCCGTTTAATTGTATTAAAAGGGGAAAGCGAGTCGGACTGACAAAACCGAGTCACATGGCTGGGATGTGATATTGTGCCCTAATGGGAACCATGTGGCTGCCGCACAATCTTTAATTATGGGCAAACTCCTCTGGCAGGCCCTTGTGTGGCCGTGCTGATTCTCAACGGCAGACGGACAAGAGCATACTCGACGATAGTTGCACTTGTAAAGTAGTTGACTGACAGATGGAATCAATACAATTAGCCAACATGATAGAAGCTCCTTCTGTTGCAAGGCAAACTATATTCGAAGAAAAAAAAAACAACAACACTTAGGTTCTTTCTCACCTAGCTTTTCAGTCTTTTGCTTATTCTCCGCCTTCGCATTTAATCGAAAGAAAATCATGCATCGAGAGTGCTGATGCACAAAAGCACACGCACTGGCAAGGCGATTAGAGTGAGATGCAGGACTACGCAGGGCCGAGTGGCTACGTGGCACTTGATTAGAACGCTGCGAAATTCATAAATAGCTACTTCATCTTAAGCATTGCAGCCGTGACCCAAATACAAGGGTGCTGCTGGAGTCAGTGATTCTGTAGAAAGAACTAAAGCTTGACTGCCCCGCTGAAAAAAAAAAAGTCTTGCGTTTCAATATTCCCACTAGTGGGACAGTAAAGAAAAATGAAATCTTTCTACTAACCCACCAAATTACAAATTTACGATAACCGGTCAATACTAATCACAGGTTTGTTACTTATCCATTGTTATATGCCGTATGAATGTAAATGAGGGCGAACCAATTTCTCAGTCGTATCATATCAGCAGTGCTCAAACGGTTGTACGCCAGAAACCTTCGGGATTTCCAGATTGATTTCAGAACTTCCCCTTTCATTACACAGCCTCTCCCACACCGCGCTGCTTGCCGTTCCCTGAATCGGCAGCAGGGGGAAAAAAAAAAGAAAAAGTTTTGTGGTTTGAAAGCAGTCAGAGATGAGGTAAGTGTGACACTGGCATTCTGCAGAGGGAGAATAAGATGTTGTCTCTGCGATCACAAGGCTGAAGCCTCAAGGGTTTGGGAATGGATGACAGGACCAATTCAATTACGTTTCTGGAAGTCATTTGAGAACACAAGATTTATCTTCACTTACGAGCGAGCGACCGTCTTATTATTTTTTCTAACACCCCATACACTTGTTCCCAGAAGATGTAGGTGATTGGATTCAATGACATGGAAAGACACTGGCAGAATTAGAATGGCAAACTTTGAAGGCTCAACACATTTGGGGTGACGAGAGCAGAGATCGGACGACTCTAAAAACGAATAATATCAGATACAACTTGATATGTCTGCTAGACCAGGCGACATGTAATTCAATAATGTAGACTAGGGAGGTTGAGGATATTGGTATTTAAGGCATGCAAACAGAAACGCAGATGGAAAATGAGGCAATGGGGGGAAGAAAACACACACACATATATATATTTATACACACACACGTAAAACTTTTCTAAAATCTCACTCAGTCTCCACCTTATGAGCCTATTGTCAATATCCTCACAAGTGTACAGCTCTCAACTTAGACCCCTTAACTGTCAACCTCAATGTCTGGCGTAATTATTTGTCCTCTCCTCCATGTCCCTTCCCTGCCTATCTTCTTCCTCTCCCTCGCTATACCATGAGGCTACTTAACATCTTAACTGCGGTGATAAACAACAGACAACTCATTCTACCATCCATCAACATCACTCCAATGCCCGCTTCACATCTCCCAGGACTTGCAGTTCCTCCGTGCTCTGGGGATCTGATTTATTCCCACCTCTCAGAGACTGCCCTAGCTTATTCTCTCCTCAACACTTTCTCCCTCCACTAAATCTGTGTGCTGTGTCAGCATCGTTTTTCCTCCAACTAATGTGAAAAAACACATTTCTTCTGTACAGAAAAACTGTCTGTCCCATTTGGTTCTCAGTCAAGAAAATTATAATTGTTTTATAATGGCTTTTAAAGTACTCCTGCTGCTAAGGACGGTAAAATGCATTTTCTGGTATTTTACAAAGGAGGCGGTAAGAGAAGATTAATTAGGGGGAAAATAAAAACTACTTCTGTTCTCTGCTTCCCTTCCTAATCACTTGACAGGACTCTTTGCTTGAGCTCGTATCGAACAAAGGAGTTAAATTTGGATCGTCTCTTGCTCAGGATTCTCTTTTCGTAGAAAGCGCAGCTGCGGTCGAGCGTAAAAACTGGCACATTTTGATTTCCGTGCCGGTGCATGCCTTGTTTAGCACGTTTGGCAATTTGTCAGATGGCTCTGTGCCACGCTGAACTGAGGATATGTTCTTTTCCACGAGTTTTACTATTTACTGGAGTTCAAACTCTCACCCCGAATCCGCCTCCGCTTTTCGTTTACTGTATATTAAACAAGTCCTGAATTAAGACCAATGGGTTACTAATTTTATTTAATTGTCAAAAAAAAAAAAGAGTGGGGAATAAAATCCACCTAAATGCTCTGTTATTGAGAACTTTTGTTTTGAATCTCGAACAAATCAGCAGTTGACCAATTAGAGCTTCTACGCTATAAAAATGAAGTAATTTAATTCAAATATAATGATAATCTCAACAACATTAGGCAACAGAGAAGTACATTTGTGCGTGTAAATATTGGGTATTAAGTTGCAGTATTCTCACCATAATAGCTGCTAAAGCTGAAAAGACATATGTCAGAAACAATCGCCTTAGATGATGAACAAACGACTACCCTGGGCTGACTGTGCCTGCTGCTGTGTGTATGGTTAAATCATTACTGGGATGAGAAACGCCAAAAACAATCATCCATTTGTAATGTGAAGGAAAGTGGTTTTAGCCTCCAGCAGCTATCTCTAAAGAATTGAATTAAGTAAAACTTCTGATATTACATTTCATAGTGAATTTAATCACAGCGCTGCAGTGGGAAAACAGGGAGAAAAGACAACAATGGCAATTGAGAAAACTATTTTATACTGTCCCATGTCTTCTCTTTTTCTTTTTCTTGCTTTGGAGATTTTTTTTGTACCACTCTCTTGACTGATACCTTTAAACAATGCTCTCTGTGGTCCATGACTTTTAAAAAAAAATATTTTTTTTTTTAAAAAGGGGGTTCTACAGGTTATATTTTGAAATAATGCATCTTTTTTTATATAGTATATCACAAATCCTGGCATTTTTAACTGTAGGTCTCATGAGGGAGCCTGAGCATCGCATCCCCCATTCCAGCTCGTGTGCCGCTTTTCTGTGGAATAGAGGTAGAATAATAGAGCATCAACCTTGAACAGACGGACCGTACCACCGATGAAAAAGGAGTTTACACATTAACAATAAAACAAGTTATTCACAACTGGAAATGATCATTTCCTTCAAACAACACATTCACAATGGATGAAGCGCAAGGTCAATAACCTTTGGTTTTTTGTTTTTTTTTCCGTGCCAGCCAATTTCATGGGTGCAACACACATGGAAAATCATTTCCTTACACAGACGTTACGGGGGACAAAATATTTGCGCAGGGCTATGGGGATGATGGACAAATTGAAGTTTTAATCCCGTCACTGTGAATCCAATTTAATTCTGGACAATTCGAGGCATACAGTGAATACTAATAAAAAATAGAAAGAACATTTGTGACACACACATCTGTGATTCAGAACTACTACAAGACAGATTTTATTTGGATGTTTTAGTGGCATGCGAATAAGCAAAGACCCTTGCCAGTGATAAAAGTGATATGCTCTCTGATATAAACGGGTGACAAGAGAGTCATTTTTACAGCTTTCCAAGGCTCCTTCAGTACCAGAACCCGACTGGCAGAAGTAATAGCCGATGACACAGCTACATGGAATTGTAGTCGATGATTGTACACTGCAAAAAAGCAATAATGGAAGTAGCCTCCTTTTTTTTTTTATGCTAACATTTGTCAACGCAAGAAAATACTTTTATTTTGGTGGGTTAGTCGTCAGTGGTTTACTTGATTTGAAACAGAAACGCATACTCACACACAGAGAAATATTTGACACAATCCCTTCTGTGACGCTGTTCTAATTCCAAACTTCATCAACTTCAAATGGATTTTTTTTTCATGTTCTTTCTTTCTTATCATTGTGCTTCGTTCAAGAAAAAAAAAAAAAAAGTGTCACCAAAACCCAAAGTACATCCTGTGAGGATGGCTGAAAAGATTTCTTTTGAGGAGCAGTGATGACTCGCCTGACATCCTGACATACTATGAATGTTCACAATTTGTACATGATTTTTTTTCCCATCGAAATTCAAACTTGGCGACTTTGAGGCTTCACTTGGGAGGTCTGGATGTTTCTTATTTAATTAAGATATCTGCAAGAAAAAGCTATTTGTAAAACGCTCCAAGGTCTGGATTAAAGGTTTCAATTCTCTACTGGAATCCTATTTAGGTCCACACAAAAAAAAAAAGAGCTTCCCGAGCGTCAAATCAGATAAACACTTCAAATTCAGCCAGTGCTCACTTTTTTAATTTATAAGGAAAAATGCAAAGTCATTCTGTCACCTCCAGACTTGCTCGAGCATTGTGCGAGAATGGCTGATGCTGAGATGCATCTGCTCAAAATAGAAACAAGGAGTGCAAGAAGAGCAACAAACTGATAAAAAAAAAAAAGTGGCGATAAACTTCGACAGCCAAATTGAAAACAAACACCGCGGCCGAGACAAAGACATTACGAAGCTATCACTTGAGTGTTAATTTGTTAGAGGCCACGACTCACTCATGCACAATTAAAAAAGCAACGTCCTGCAGGACTACTGGACCGAATGAATACTTCAACAAGGTTCTCCACATGGTGCAAATGTGATGGCAGCACAGCCACTCCAACGTGGAGTGTGTGTGTGTGTGTGTGTGTATGTGTGTGTGAGGGGGGGGGGTCGACAAACAAAGCACAAATAACATGGGAAAACACAAGGCCACAGGTGTACAGAGTGAATTTGCGTCAACAGGCTTTTGAAATTCGTCTGCTTTTATGCTTCCGGAATGCAGGGCATGAGCGTCAAATGTCGGAGGTTACGTTTATCTGTGGTATACATAAACATGAGGACAAAGTAGCCCGCAAAACAATTACCGTATTGTTGATAGAATAGAGTTCAATTACAAACTACTTCTGTATATATCCGTCACATTTTATTTTTGGGACATGACAACATTCAATTAGTTCATTCAATTTCATTAGAATTATGAAAATATTTTAGGACTGTCAAAACATTCCCCAGAGCTGCTTTTGAAAAGAAAAAAGAAAAAAAAAGTAGTCGCGATCTTATCTGACACTAAATTTAAGAACCAACAAGATGAGAGGCAGTAAACAATGAGCACTAGAAAGCTTTGTAACAAAACAAGCCAAACCGCCAACAAACAAAGATGTTTTTTTTATAGGCCAGTTGTTTATACCAATTACCAGATTTCAAAAGAGAATAAGAAGGAAGCATACCAAATCATTGGAAAACTTTTGAGGATACCCGCTGCTGCTTCTTAATTTTTTTTTTTTTTTTTTATCTACGTACATTCTTGGAAAAGCAAGACAATTCCCTTAAGAGCACTTGCACGTTGCAAACCAGATGCAATCTTCACCAGACATCACGAATTGCTGCTTCAGAACTCTCGACACGCCACTGGTGTGAATACTCAAGGGGCACTTTATACGGTACACCTTGTTAGCAATTGACTTGGGTTCGTTTTCACTTTCAAAATTGCTTTTATTCTTCATCATTGCAAAAGGTCAAATGTTCGGAGCATATTGGACCATATTGACATGCGAGCTGTCATAGGGAAGTCAAGATTTTGTACATCAGTGGTGTCAAACTCTGGTCCGCGGACCAAATTTGGCCCGCGACGTAATTATTTTTGGCCTGCAAAGACAAATTGTGCATCGACTTTGTGTCAATACTCCAATTGCAAATTGTCTTACTTTAAAAAAATTAGATGTTTCAAGCAAGTCCTATTACCATTCATCTTTTTAAAAATTGGAACAGTTCTTACGAGTCATACTAGTTCATACATTTATTTGGGTTGACAGTCAAAATGGCCCTCCGAAGGAAACTATGACTACAATACGGCCCGCGACAAAAATGAGTTTGACACCCCTGCTGTACGCAGTCAACGACATTGCAAAAAGGTACTAAATTGGTTTCAGTACGCTGACATTATTATATTCAAGAGCGCAGGTTGAGGTGATTAAAGCTTTGCAACGTGGGGCGTTTCCCGCAGGAAGCCGACCACGGAAGACAGATCAAGACGTGGACATAAAAGGATAAAGGTCAGCATAATCCTCAGCTCGCCTATGGCATTTGAACAACGCTCAATTGGGAAGAAGAGAAGCCCAAAAAGTGCCAAGAAAAAAAGATCCCAGACCATTAAGAGTCTTGAAAAAAAGGTAAGATATAGCCATGCTTGGAATGTGTTTTATCCAACCATGAAATTATATAGCGACAGAAAGAGACTGAGCATACCATCCTTCAATTTGACATGACATTACACGCAAATGGGAGTCTCAATTTCCTGTTCTCTGAGTGGGAGACCCAGCGTGGTCTTCTCCTGCTGTTAGAGCTTCCTCACGTTCAAAGATGAACATCTTGTTAGGGCAGTCCTTAGTTTAACATGTTTTTTTTTTTTTTTTACTTCCTGGCACTAAAGTGATTTTACCCAGAGAGCTTCTGCCCACTGCAAATGTCTTTTTTTTTAACCATTGTCACCAGGGAAATTGTGGAATACTAACCAATATATGTATTATTCACAGAATGGAGAGGTCACAGGCCTATTATTATTATTATTATTATTTTTCACACTGAATTTGTGGTGATTTGGGGTGGATTATGCCCTTTCAATTCATTTCAAAGAGGAAAAGAATATTTGACAGACAAGTCAATAGAGTTAAGAGATTGTTCACAATTAATTCGACTAAACAGATGCCACTGTTTAGAGAAACTGATTGACAGGAGAAAAAAAAATTGTCTCAAGACAGGCCACTGGTAGATGTCCACAACTGCAAGCCTTTGGCAACATTCAACTACATCTCCAGCAGGGCCCTATGAGCAAACCCAAAGGCAGTGGAGCCCCAAAGTGAAGACAGTGAAACAGACGATGGCGCCGATAAACATCTACGGTCACAGCATTAAGAGGGGCCAGGGTCATTCCTACCTTATTGTCAAAGAGGGAGGGGACTCTTTCAGCTGGAACAGTCAGAACTATTGCAAAAGAAACACACACATGTTAGGAGCATGAAATTGAGTAACACACAGAGTAATAAAAATTCTGTGACAATATTGCAAAGATAGTCAGGTGAGTGTACGACTTCATCCAATGGTAAAGAATTCAAAATATGACCGTCTGAAATGCTTTGCAATTTTCTCCTGTGGGTGGCGGTAATGCACATTTACGGAGTGGGTGCCCAGTGTTGAGAAAAGATCTCAAAAAAACGTCTCTCAAAAATCCTCAATCCACTTCCAGATCAATTTTTTTATCTTAAAATATCATGGAAATGTGTTTTGTAAGTTGACAACAAAATGGCTCGTCTTGCACTTTTATACTCAACAGAGGTAATAAATGTCGAGATAGATGGAACTTTCTCACTTCTTTGACTTAAAGCTGTGTTTGTGTGCCAGCGGGGTGAGAATAAAAAATTCTGACAAGCGGCAGCCATTTTCATGCTTATTGGAACTATATAAGGCGCCAAACCCGCTTCCATGCAAGGAATAAGTGTCAGCACATTGATGAGACGAGAAGGGGAAAAGGAAAACGTAAGAATGAAGTCTTCAAGGCATGATTAGGTATTCAGCACTAGACAAGCCAAATCAGAGGTAATGGAGAAGACATCAGTGGAACGAGCAAGACAAACGCTTCTCATTTTAGTTCAAAGTAAAAAAAAAAAAAAAAATGTTTGCAAGTTTATCTACCTTTCCATAATAGTGCATTATAACAAAAGTGCCAGGTGATATATTGAAAAATGGCGGCACATTTGTATTGTGAGTGCAGCAACACTAATCATTTTTTATCCATGTGTCTTTAGTCAGCACGGACGTTCTGAGAGTTCACCGCAAACAACATTGTTCTTCACTCGACTCCAATTCACACTGCGCACCACAACAAGACGGAATTCTGAAAGGTTTATTTTTTAATGAAGGTAGTGTAGGGTATTTCTTCAACATTGGATAAAAAGTAAAGCCCCAGATTTTGAGGAAACTAGAGGGGATTTAATAGTAAATTACAGGCCCAGAAAAACAGACTGCCAATGGGCAACAACAATGCATATCAAAGAACTTGTTTCATGATGTCCAAAGCTCCAATGGCACTATGAAGGATCACGTAATCATCATTTTCCTAATGATTGTCGTTCATTAATTCTGAACGAGATGTTAAGGACCCTTCAGCCATTTCTGGCTTGTAGACTGTGGCTGTGATGTTTTTTTCCCCTGCAAAGATGAACTATTTTGTTCATTTGAGACTTACATATCCTTTATTTACATTATTTCCTTCTGTGCCAACTGCAGTGAAAGATGCAATGATTAGTTGATACTTGGATTTGCACTTCACCAAGAGAGTTCCCAGGTCATGGGAGGGGGGGGAAATCACATTGAAAATTTTACTGGTACCTTGTGTAGTTTACACAATTTAATACATAATGAATTAAAATCACTTATTCACCTTCTACACTGTGGGGGTGTCAAACTCATTTTTTTCACGGGCCGCATTGCAGCCATAGCTTCTTTTGGAGGGCCATTATGACTGTCAACCCAAATAAATGTATGAGCACCTCATATTATATACAGTAAAAACTACAAAACAAACTGACAAATGACTTGTTTTCAAATTAGACGAGTAAAAACTGGTCAAATATTTTAAAAAAAGATTAAAAGTGAAGACAATTTTCAATTCTAGTAATGACACACGAATTTGATGCACAATTTGTTTTCGCGGGCCAAATAAAATAATGCGGCGGGCCGTATCTGGACCCCGGGCCATGAGTTTGACACCTGTCAAAAAGGCTGTAGAATCTACAGCCTTTTACGTCTTTTTATATTCCTAAACTTAATTATATCATGGAATGGAATTCTGGACTCGGTTTTAAAAGACTTTTCTGATAATGCTGGTTTCATGAAAAATTAATCTTTAAAATCAATTAACATTTTACGCACGTACCTGGACGATGACGCACCTCAATTTACGTACAAGTTCAAGTTACCGACTAACGTTTCTAATGACGCACATGAATAATATTGATTGCTTCTTCTAAAAAAGCGACTGACTTATGGTCAACGTGAACTAAAAGAAACAAAATTTAATCAGTATAATGGTTAGCTGTCAAATTGTGACGTTAACTGTGAAAACTACGTCACTCCGACCAGCTATGCTAACATTTGCTAAAGGCCAACATTATATTTTTGCAGAAAAACTTTTACCTACCAAGTCAATAGACGGCCTGAGTCTATTGAGTTCCAGTTTGTGGGTTCGTGATGTTGGCGTTACAAATAGCGACCTCGAACGTGGCCAGCCACCGTGAACGTTACCGTAAAGTTGATGCCAGTGGGTACCGTTAATTTCACACCACTTCTGCAGCCGCGCCGCTTACAACCTGGTGAGTGACCCCAATTTTTAATTTTTTTATTTTTTTTTAATCAGCCACTCCATTGTCACTGAAAATAGCTTCCAAATGTGAATAAAACTCAATATGTTAGCAATGTATGCCAGTTCAAAGCTTTCCCAAAAAAAAAAGAAACAATAGAATGACCATGATCAACTTTAAGAAAAAGAAATAAAGCGGAAACCTCGAGGCCTCAAATGGAACATCGCCATTATTCCACTCAGTAGGCTAGATTTAAATATCATATGCATGCTCCAGTTCTTCCTCACAATATTTACTGTACACTCCATCAACAAGATTACTGAGTTAATAAGGCGCACGGACAGATCATCTCCGCAAGCCATTCCAAGACAGAATATGTCATGGCAATAATTGCCTCTGATGTACTGCACCAATGAACAAACATGCCGCTATTATAATTACAGCAGTGCTAAAAATGACTTTGATGGCTTGGACCCAGATTCAAAAGCGAGTGAGTGATAATTGCCGATATGTGATGGCTGCCCAACACTCCTCGGGGATGGAATTTTTGTATAAATATGAGCTTCATCATATGGACAAATGTACTGTATTGCCATCTGAATGTGAAAATAGAAGAAAATCTGACATTCGTCAAACACATGCACAAAAAATATTCCTAAATGCATTTTGGTGGAATCAAGAGCAATTTAATTGTTTAGTGGTTCACATAGCTGACTTTTTATTGTTTTCACTCGGCGTACTCTTTACAATCACCCAGTGACAAGGGATGGGCCTAATAATTAATTAAATAAATATATATTATACATTTTTTTCCTTTCTTTCTTTTTCTTTTTTAAATTACATATATACATATCTGTATATACATATATTTTTATTTTTGTAATCATTTTTATACAGGAAAAGTTGTGTCCAGCTGTGACAGATCACAGAAAACCATCTGTTTTTTATCTACCAATACATTTGTACGTGCAAGAGAAACTCACACACACACACGAACACACACACACGAACACACACACTCGCACAAAGATGGTTGGAGAAGTGATTCCCTGCTCTAAGTGCCAATTTAATGGTAGTCCTTTTGTCAGCTTTCATTAATGTTAACTCCGTCATCTATCGGCCTTCTCTGCTTTCTAAACAATCTCGAAAATTTCACTGCTGTCAATCACGAGGGCATCTTAACCAGATTGTGCTCGGCGTCTTCCGTTTCCTTGTTTCTGGCCGAATGTACACAATGTGTCCCTCTGGAGCAAGGGAGACATTATCATACAGGACATACAAACTGAATTTAGTACTCACTCAGACACAATCAGTGGGCCCGTCTGAGATGGGAGATGAGCTTTGTATCTGCTCACCCACTGTTGTTAGTTAGTTGTTAGTTAGGGGAGTTAGTATTTTTTTTTCTATTTAGTTGACAACAGCTATAATTCAACCGTAATACATATTTATCAAGTACCTCATGCATTTTCAACTAATTTGTCGTAAGAGCCCTCCCATGGTTCTACTGGTATGAATATTTTAAGACAAACTAGCGAGGTTAACCGCTATTCTCATCCACAGCGAGCTTATTTTTGCACTCTGTCAAAACCGCACGAAGGAATGAAGTCACCTCATTGGCCGGACAGTTTGCCGCTCCACGGAGCATTATAATCTGGTCACGGCAGTAGACCTCTGGAAACTGGGCAATTGGTAGAGGAGATCCCTATAAATGATGATTTGACGCAGAGTCATAGACGAGTTGACTGATCGATTGGGCCCTGATTACATTCCAAAATGAACTGCATCATTAGATTTGAAAAATATTTATTTTGTAATTTTATGTACTGTTTCAAAGAAATAGAAAGAAAGGTACAGCAATAAAAGCAGCGTCCCTTAATATTTGATTGCTCAGCATTTAACAAGGACATCTGCCTCCTGGCATCTTTTGCAGCAATCTGTAAACTATTCAGGCACAGTTTTCATTTCCATTTGTTAAGAAGAATTATTTACTGTTGGCTGTTTTAAAATCTTGGATTTTTGGGGTACTTCAGTTAGGGTCAGAACCCATTGCAGTGAGTGCCACATTTTGCCCTTAAAATACCGTTGGCATCATCTAATTTTATGACTCATTTCATATTTTTCAGACCTCCACTGCCTGAGTACCTATAGATAAAAAATAACCCGCACGAGCCTCGCGAGTCACGACATAATGGATCCTCCATCATAATCACCTCTAGGTAGGCTGTCTTTTTTTTTTTTTACGTTTAATTTTGTCACTCTCATAAAATAACCATATTGCTTTGTCCAGGTTCACTTTAACAAGGGCCTGTCATACATTTTTATGTATTCCTTAATGGGTGCTAATATTGGCGGCCAGAATTGTATTGATTGAATCAATCACACCACAAAAATTTTCCTCGTGAACTGCTCTTTAAGTGTTAGAAAAGACTGAATATTCTTTTATACTTAAGAAGTTCTTAAGAAGCTAGCTCGGAAAAGGTGGCTCATTGCATCCTTCCTTATCTCCTTCAGCATGGGATGCCCTTGAGAAAAGGGAAAGGCGATTAAAGCTGACCCCCAATTTCACCTCTTTGCAAGATTTAAATGTGTAGGTGATCAGATATTGAATATACTTTGAAACATTAGCACGATGCCTTAGCCTGACAACCAGAGGTTCGCATAGCTGAAGCACAAATGCTAAAATGGTGCATTGCCGTCATCCAACACCAAAAAAATGTCGTTTATAAACTTAAGTACGAACATAATACATAATAGTAGCTAAACTTCATTTGTATAAACTTCTATGTTCTACCGCTTGTGTTTATAACCGAGATGCGGCTGTAAAATTACACTGAACTTTAGTCTCTCTATAAATACTCTTGCCCATAAAAGTAATGAACATTTTTTTTCCTTAACATTCCACTGCTTGAGCAAAAAATCATCTCTTGAAAATGGATTTGATCTTTTCTGTTTCATTCAGCATTAGTAGAAGCCAGACACAAAAATGCTGAATATGCACTCTGAAGAAAAAGGGTCAATCAATTTTGGAATATGATATACACAGCGTGCCGTACTTCCAATACAGGAATTATCTATCGCAAACATCTCATGCTGCTATAAATGCACAGTGGATGGAGCTGTAGTGTCTCTCTACGAAACCTTTGAGCAATAAAAAAAAAAAGTAGTGATCCTGCAAATAACAGTTCATTTTGTACAAGTTGGGTTCTTTTTGCTGAGATTGTTGTGTTCTCTATCTCATTTAAAAAAAGATTTGAAAACATATCACATAAATACTTTGAAACGCTCAAAGATATGAGTGGTACAGGCCTCGACAATGCTGCTCTGTTCAAGCTTTGATTCGTAATAAATGCTTCTTTCTATTTGCTTTGCAGTATGATATCCGCCTGTTAGTCACATGGTGGTCCTCTTCCACACTAGTGGTGAGAGGCTAAACCACTGAATCCATGACTGCAGGGGCAGAAAAGCATAGAGGACAGTGCCAAAAAAAATGTGAGGGCTTGGAGATGCTAGTACAATCAGAGAATTATTTCCTTCTCCAGTCATTGGAAAACTAACCAAAATCAGATTTTGTGTAACTGTGATGATTGTATATCAAATAAAACCGGTCTTTGTTTCCTATAGGTCAAATTATAAATTGATTAGATAAAATCTTGACTATAATGACAGGATATTTGCGAGAGTGGCACAAACCAATAAACTGCCGAGCAATACTTATATAACTAAACTTCCTTTATCGATTAGAGAAAATTAGCGATCGATAAATATATTTTTTATTGGCAGTTGGATGCTGGCGTATTTCCCCGAATGTTCTGGACTCCCGTTTCAAAGCTAATGTTGTAGCTCGTAAAATTGCCAGGAAGAGTCGCCTGAACAATCAATATTGCACTCATTATCAATACACAGATAGTGATAGTCACAAATAACACATTCACAGCTTCAGCGATATAAGCGCTAGAAATCTTAAGCTAGCATTAGCACTCTAATAAGCTGTTCACAGCTTTAGCAATATAACAGTGCTAGAAATGCCAAGCTAGCATTAGCACTGTAATAAGCGGTTAACCCTGACCCAAAGAATACGAAGCTATTAAATACTACTATTTCTTCATTATTGAGCTTTATATGGACAGTCTTTTTAACAGTGGTCATGATTTTGGTCTTGCTGATGTTCACGTTGAGTCCCATTTTACTGCTTTCTTCTTTCAGCTTTAGGAATAATCTTTCTCCGCCAGCAGCGCTGCATTATCTGCATACCAGATTCTCCTTCCTCCTGTCTTCACCCCAATATTCTGACCAAATGATTTGCTAATTGATAAAAGAATGAGCAAGGGTTTCCGTCAAATTATAACCATAAAACAACCAATGAGCTTAATTTTGTTGGAATCTGACAGGGAGTATCATGCTGCTTATCTAAATGCTGAGCGACGGTCAGCTCTGCCTCCTGACTTGACCTTCATAATTAACGCACCATACATGTAAATCAACTAATCAGTGTATAATCATATGATCAAAATCAATGGAAATTTCGGGAGGCGGGGAGTCGTTTGGCGACACGCACGTCACAAACAATTTGTCCTGCAATGAGGCATGAGACGGAAGATGAATTTTCCGACGAGTGTTTTGCTTTTAGGTGGCAAAAGTCAAAGCAGACTGTTGCATTATGCATAGGAGAGCCTCAATTCTGCATGAAATGAGACATATTTGTTGTGCGCTTATTTCCAGCCAATTCATTTGTAGAAGTGTACACACAGTGTCATGTCCACGTCCTGGCCTCATGTGCACCACTTCCTGTTCCCCTTCACATGCCAAAAATTGGTCTCGCTCGCAAGTGTGTCCACAGACAGACAGACACACACACGCACACACAATGCAAACTCTTATTTGTATGTCAACAAACAACCTTTTGCAATCCCATCCTACTTCCCTTTCCTTCTTTTAATCAGCCACACACTCCAACAAACACATAGCGAGCTCACTTGAGAAAATGTTATTAAAAGGTTCCAGGCGAGAGTGATGTTGCGCTGATTGCTGTGGATCAACTGATGAGCAGAGCATGACTAATGCTGAAAATGGCAATCCGTGCTAGGAAAATCATGAGATACTTGGATTAGTTTTTTTTTTTTTGTGAACTTGTGCACATGACTGCCTCTGGCCACACATATGCAATATTTGTGCGTGTGTGGGTGTGTGTGTGTTAATGCAGCTGAGTGTCAGCCATCTCTTTATCTATTTTGTTGTGCATTGATTGCGTGTTAATGTTTCCTCTGCTTGTGTGGGGGTGTCTGACCTTTCCATGATGGCTCGGCTAAATAAAGCCGCAGCCTTTCTTGGAAGTCTCTCACACAACAAAATCATCCACCTTTTTTTTGGCGTATCAATGTGTATTGAGCAACATAGACGTCAACAGCGGTTTTCTTGTTGATTTCATAATTGCGCGTTTTGCATCAGATGATTCCGAGTAGCAGCACGGATTAAGATCAAAATTTCTTTTGAACACAATCTTAACATCAAAAACATTGTTCAAGTAGCAGGAATTTGCAAAATAAACTTTGTGGAATAGAGGTTTCGGTGAAACTGTAATTCCAAGTGAACGGCATGGCATTTTTTTAAGTGTTTGATAGGTTGAAACTTAACCGACAAAGTATTTGATTAATCTACTAACTCAATAGTATTTTTTTTCCACATGCATTTTACCATAACGTTTTATCATGACTTGGCGCCAGTTAGATTCTTCATTATGCAGCTACCTCCCACAGACATGATTAGATTCCGTAAAATGATGGAAGGAGACACCCACGATCAGGCAATTATGAAATTCTTGGCAAATATTCAAAGCCGCCAAGCTATCGAGCAAAAACTTACTTTGACTGTAAATGAGTTTTTCTCTATTCAAATGAGCTTCTTCGCTGCTCACTTCGTCTGTGCTGGTGTGACAGGGCACGTTAAATCAACACTATTTGGAAGAAATAATTTTATATTTACCCCCTAAAAATAAATTCACTAAAAATTCAAAAAGTCAATATTACTCAGTTATTTTGTTTATCCTGTATGTCAGGGGCTTTCAACAGTTTTTTTTCCTAGGGACCACCATTAGAACCAAAAGCAAACTGCTTTGGCGGAATATTATTTTATTCTTTTCCATTTTCAATTTTGCGGACCACCTGCAATACCGCCACGAACCACTAGAACGCCCTGCTGTGTTTAAAGTATTAGGCCTGCTGTAATATAGGGCAGTGTAAGACCTAGTGTAAGCAAAACATGTCGATTTTTTTTCAATAGCGGTTAATCGCAAAAGAGTTTCAAAAGGCTTCACATACCCACAGTTAAAAATTTTGTAAAAAAAACAAATTCCCCAATTTTTGGATGTCAAATGCTTTAGCTATTGGCTGAAAAAAATACTGTTAGAGTAGTAATAGTGAAAGGCACTGATAATAGAACAAAGGTGTTGAATGACTTGTAGAGGCAAAGACTTGTTGAGCCTCGAGGGCTTCCAACATTGCATTATTGCATCCAAATGTTGCATTGTAAACTTCCAGCATATGAGCTTTTGAGATAATAACCCAAGCGAGAACAATCATTGCCGATGGCGAGAAAGATACCAACACCGGGCATTTATAATAAACAAGTATTTATGTCCTCTCACACACAACCATAGAGCCATTGTAAACATAATTGCACTGCCTTTAAAAAAGTAAAATAAAAATCACAGAATTTACAAAGCCCAAATGCTTTTCACACCTTTTGTACAGAGCAAAGCCTTCTGGTTTTCTTTCTCATTTCCCCTTCTGTCTTTTAAATGTTTCTTATTTTAACAAGCCGAGAAAGTGTGACCAAATCCACCCAACCATCAAATACGGACAAAAGCCCAACATCCTCATTCAAGCTTGCACTGTGATTTTTGATATTCTACTTGTTTTTTGTTGCAGGACATTTTTCGTGCGCTTATCTCCTCTCCACTTGTGTGCGCACACACACTGACACACACGCGAACATACACGCTTACACGCACCCTGAGGAATCTACGACAGCATCTCGCGTGTGCATAAGAAATCTAATGAGTGCGTGTCATGCTCGCTGGGCTCCCTCCATCCTCTCTGGAGGCTCCGCTGCCACACACCTGCCCTGTTTTATATTCCAATGCCAGCAAGAGAGTAAGCAGCTTAGGGACACAGCGTCCCTATGAATATACAACACTGTAAACATACGCGCAGCAACTTGTCTCAGATAACTTATGTGTTCTCATCCTCGAGTCATACCACAGCCGTGATTATGGAAATGAAGGTGAAGACTGCCAATACATGCTTTTGAATGTGGGGAGGTGGATTTTTTTAGGGGGTGGGGCGTTGGGAAAGCAGGACAATCCATTTTTTGTCAATTTTTTGTCTATGTGAAGCCCTTTGAGACTGCTTGTGATTTAGGGCTATATAAATAAAGTTGACTTGACTTGACTTGACTTGACTTGACTTGACTTGACTTGACTTGACTTGACTTGACTTGACTTGACAGACTTGATCTTATATGACGATACGATGACAAATCCTTAAACTGTCCATCATGGCATATTTTGTCTACACACCCCTGAATCAATCAAACCTTTCTAGACATTAATTTGATCTATAGTAGAAACTGAATTTTTAAAAAAAAGTCATTTTCAAGAGAGGAAGTAAAAATAACAGACAATATCGTGCACAACCCAAAAAATGAGACGGTCACATTCAAAGTCATCAGGAGTCGGCTACATCTTGAAGTGCCTCTGTTAACTCGAAATAAAGTTCAAGTGTTCTAGTAGGCTTTTCCTGACAGTTTGGTGATGGGCAGTGTTGTGTTTGGGCTCAATTTACTTTTAAAATGATTTACTAACATGGTAGTGGCACAATAAAGTTGAAGTCAGTGAAACAAAAGTCCAAAATCTGGGGGTGCTGACAGACTCTTACCTCACTATCAAATAGATATATAGAGACAATTTATACAGAGACAGGATTGTCTTGCGGCACAAATGTAGAAGGATACAGAAATTTGTCTTCTCTTTTCAAGGTTCCAATGAACACAGTGGCCTCCATCATCTGTAAATGGAAAGAGTGTCGTACCACTAGGATACTTTCACGCTTTGTACAGCTGGCTGCCCGCCGAAACCGTGCAATTGGACTTCCTCTCTTTAAAAACATTTTGGGTTTTATAGGTCATAGGGCATGTTAATGATGGAATGATTAACTTGGTCTCATTTTTTTATATGACAACAGTCTGACATTTTACAGGGGTTCATAGACGTGTGCGTGTGACACAGACAGAATAAAAAGCCAATGAGCTTTGATTTCATGTACGTTGGCTGAGATACGCTTCAGCAGCCTACTTGTTATGTCCCACTGTGATACGCGCACACACACACACACACACACACACACACACACACCACTGCAAACAGAACGGACTCTTGTATAACACGTACAAGAGTTATTAGGTTGGTACCCTTTAATATACTGGAGGCATGCTCCACATGGAAAGTCTTCTTTTAGATGCTAACTGTGCTGAAGTCTCACAAGATTTGCCGAGGTCTCATGTGACTCTTTTTTCTTTTTTTTTTTTTTGACTTTGGTACCATATTCAGCAATTGGCACTCTTGAATTCTTTCAATTATGTATTTATTGCATAGGTCAGGGTTCCCCATTAAGTTCACATTGAGAGACAAATTATGTCATGGTTGCTAAGTTGCTGGCCAATTTTCTTTTTGTATCAGGAAATATTATTTTATGTTGCGGTTGGTATTACTATTGCTACCATTATTAGAAGTAGTGTTATTATTATGATTAGAAGAACATGTGCTAGTTCAATGTAGTAGTAGATATGTTCATAGCCAGTGCCGAGGGATAAGAGACAAAATACTGGAGGAAATAAGCTCAGTATCGGTTTGTTTTTGAACCCCCCGAAGAATACTTTGATCAACGGATTATGACCAGTTTGATCAATAAATACAACGACAGAATTACAGCAAGTCGTGAATAAGAGGAGAGAACGGTATCCTTGGGCAAAAAGAAAAATAAATGAAGCAATGAAATAACCAGAATAAATGTCAACATGCCTTTCAGCAGTCCACGCATAGAGCTGTCAACATTTCGACAACCACATAGAAAAAAAACAAACATTTGATTTGGAAAATTTGTTTTGATTGAAAGGATGAGTGAACAAATAAAATCATTCTATTTTAAAATATATTTGAAGACTCAAGCTCAGCCACAACCCTAGTGAGGACAATGGATGGCTGTATAATATTGATAATTGAGTCAAAATAAAAAAAAAAACTGTTTGAATTCACATTTAACACTTTTATCTTTTACTTTTATCTTTTCCAAAAAAAAGAACAATTTTTAGCTATAATATCAGATATTCGCGAAATGTATACCGTTTGTATTGCAAAGAAAGTGGAATCATGTCACTGCACCAACTTCCCCGTCGTAATCTCAAAGATAATCTTGAATGTAGATCAGAACGAGAAAGTGAAATTAACCGGGTTTTACGAGCTGTGGGTAAAGTACAACGGCACTCAGTGGAGCTCAGGCCTCTGCGAAGACTGAACAATCCTAATTTGGATCGACACTCGGAGCTGTTTTCTGCCTATGCGTAATTTTTTTCATTAAGTCTCATGTATTTGAAAGTTTCTTAGGTTCAGGGTTTGACCTTTCCTGTGTGAAGTACACCCTGGCTCTTACCCAAAATCATCTGGGATGGGCTTCAGCTCACCCAAATGTGTACAAGAGATTTAAATGGATGGAATGTTTATTTATCTTCTGCAAAGTTGACAGTTTTGTTTTTTGTGTAATCATAACAGCCAAGCATGAGGCAAACAAACAGTAGCCTCCCCGCTCTGATCCCTATTTACGGTCATGTTCAAAATCATAGTAACAACGACACCATGCCTTGTGCTTTTTTCCAAATAACTTTATTTTTAAACTGGAGGGTAGGTGAGGATGTTCACAAATGGAGGGTTGACAGCTCCAAAGCGCCGACCATGCATTTTGGTCCGAACACAGCAGGGGGAAGACTAAACAGGCGCTTGCCAACGAAACGGTTTGGACTAGAGCACCTATCGCCCTCGAGCCAAAATTCTGTTTTTTTGTTTTATATTATTTTTTTTTACTTTGCCTTTTTTTTTTGTTTTGTTTTTAATTAAGCAGCAACTTCACCACAAAAAGCGACTCATTTTTTGTACAAAAGCATCCACAAAGGCATGACCTCTAGAGTTATCCGTTTTTTTTTTGTTTGTACAACTCACAAATGTTTGACTGGACACACTTGCTTGGAATCATTTGCAAAATGTTTATGAATGCCAATTTTTGGCACCTTTTTCTAACAAATGTGCTCATCACTATTAAAAATGATGCTAGATAGTCATGAATGCAGGCGGCGTTTCACGCATGTGGGAGTTCATAGTTTTTCCATGTACTGTGACACCATCGCACAAAAGCCACCGTTTAATGTTTAAAATCAATAAAGCTCGTTAGGAAGTAATACAATATTTTTACCCTCTGAGCCATATGATAGTATTTGCTCCTCTGAATAAAAGCACTGCAATGGAACAATAAATAGAGAGAAAACATTCAGTAGTTTGAAATAAATAGTACAGTCTTATATCGTTACCTCCCATCACACACACACAAACACGGAAAATATGACTTAAGTAAAACAACATGGCAGCCATTTATCAACGTGACAGAATGAGAGGTCCCTTCGGGGTTGGTCAGAGAAAAGGTGCCTTTGCGCTATGCAGTCAAACACACTCTCACTATTCTCACATAAATTTGATATTCACAAATATATCGAAGCAGTCACATGACAAGCCAAAAGTGTCACTATGCTTCGCTATGTAGATCTGTAGAGAACACACACACACACACAGGTCAGCAGAATTAGACAATGTGTCGCTGACAGCCCTTGTCCCACTGAGTCAATAAGACAGTGTGCTCTATAAAACACACGTGTTTTGTCAAGAAAACAGAGAAACCTTCTTTTGGCTAGTAAAAAAAAAAAAAAGAGAGAGAGTGAGAGAAGGATGACCAGTGGCCTCACGAAAAAGAAAAGAAATCACCGCACCACAGCAGGTAATATACGTACGAAGTGACTCAGCCAATGGTTTTGGAATAATCGTACTTGTCGTCGTACTTCTGTTCTACCTCACTGCATTGTGTGTCTGTCCTCTTTGTCATTTGTTCCAGTTTACCCGCTTATTTATCACGGATGGTGTGCAGAAGCTGAAAAGTGATGCACATAGATTGGCATACGGACCTCCCATGACATAGTGTGAATAACCTCATTACAGAGGTTTAGTGTTAACAAGATCCGGTGCATTAAAAGCAGATAAAACCATTCCTTGCTTCGGTGTGATATAGTTCTCTCATGACTCCTGTGAAAATGCTAAAATTCCATTAATGGAGGGGGGGTGGGGGGAACCACACACACACAACCTGAGTGTTCACTATAACCTGCAGGCAGCTGAGAGCCGAGGCATCTGACACATTTGACGCCAACGTCATAGTGTTCCTTTCATTTGTAAAGGACCCTTCAACTCGTGCTATCGCATTTTTGATCCTCCGATGCCTCTTGTTGCTCTTTTGGATAGGAATCAGGGAACACATGTTTGCCCTGCAGCTGGACAGATTAAGACTGCAAGAAATCACCACTAACCTTGTGTGCTCCTTGTGCTCTGCGCTGATAAACAAAAGGGCCCCGGGCTTGTTTGAGTCTAAGGTCAGTCTTCCTCATGTCTACTTGTCCTTCCTCAATAACCTGTCTCACAATATATATATATATACGTGTGCTGTGTTCCCTGCATATAGTCACTCAGTGTGATGTGGTAAATTTGTTTGGCATTGTCATCAGTCGTGAACTTTACCTTTTCTGTCAAGGACCCCTATTGTGTACGATAGTCGTCGTGGAAAATGTCAAGTAACGCATTCTATGGCTGTGTTGAAGTAATTTGGAATTGTACATCCATGGCTCATAATAATATTAATACAGCCCTTTGAAAGATGTTAGTTACATGCCTCATTGGTTCCAAATACAGTTACCAAGTGGTCGACTTTGTGTTCTAATAGAAAGTACCCTTGGTGCTTCTGCACAGAATCTTTTTGAAAGCCTTCCTAAAGTCTTTGTTGAAGATGGTGTAGATGACGGGGTTGAGGGAGGAGTTGCAATAACCAATCCAGAAGAAGAACTTAAAGAGTGGGTCGGGAATGGCACAGGTGATAGGGCAAACCGCCTGAAGGGAGTAGGAGAAGAAGAACGGGAACCAGCACACCACAAAGACGCCGATGACGACAGCCAGCACAAAGGTGAAGCGTTTTTCCCGGTTGACCATGGCTTTGCGCCGAGCCGCCCCGGGGTTGTTATCGATTCTGGACTTCCTTCCCGGCACCAGCCGCGAGCCCTTTGAAGTGGCGATCATGTTGGTGTAGCGCTTGACGGAACTCGGGGAGTGGACGCCCCCTCCCCCGGGTGACCCCGGCATGCTGGCGCTGCCCCGGCCGCCTCCGTTGCTGACCTCGCTATCCGTGCTGGAGCTGTCGCCGTTGTTATTGTCGGATTTGCTTCGCTTTTGCCGCCTGAACTTGTTCAATCGTGCTTTAGTCTTGGTTGGGGCAGAAGGGGCAGCGGGCGGCACTTGCAGAGTGGTATCTACGGAGCTGGTGACTGGGCTCATAGCTGGAGTTGGGGGTGGAGGTTGCAGATTATTGGGGTTGGGCTCCTGGGAGGATTCCTCCTGTCCTCCTGAAAGGGACGGTGTAATGGCGAGGGTGGGGGGTCTGGTGTTGGTTGTTTTCTTGGGGGACGTTTTTCCATCATCGTCCCTACCGTTGGCTTGGACTTGCCGCTTGGGCTGGCTTGGCGTGGCCGCGCCCACTCCGTCCTTGCGAGGCTCCCCTGGAGGGCACCGTGTTCTCTGCTTGGCGATTTGGTAGATTCTTACGTAGACCAGGATCATGATGAGGCACGGGGCAAAGAAGGAGCCGATGGTGGAGTAAAGAATGTACCAACGCTCGTCATTGAGCTGGCACTGGGGTCCCCTCTCGCTCGCGAGGTCACCCACCTCGCTCTTGTTGAGGGACAGCAACGGGGGGAAGGAGATGATGGAGGAAATGAGCCACACCACCACGATGGCAGCTTTGATGCGTCTGGGAGTCCGCTGGCGACCGTAGGTGACCCTGGAAATGGAGAGGTAGCGGTCCAGAGAGATGGCGCACAGGTGCACAATGGAGGAGGTGCAAAAGAGCACATCCAGGGCCAAGTAGATCTCACACCACAGGGACTTGAAGTACCAGTAGCCCAGAAGTTCATTAGCGAGAGAGAAGGGGATAATGAGCGTAGCCACCAAGATGTCGGCCGCCGCCAGTGAAACTAGGAAGAGGTTCTGCGGCCCTCGCAGGGAGTGGCTGGTCAGTACGGCGATAATCACCATGATGTTCCCTACAATGGTGAAGACCACCATCAGGGTTATGGCAGTGGCGAAGGCCGCCGTGGCTTCGGGGGTGTACGGCGCCAGCTTCAAGACGCTTTGGTTGCAAGGGACGGAGGCACCGCTTGCATTCCAGTTGCTAAGCTCCAGGGAGCAGCCGCCCTCTGGAGCAGAGGCCATGCTTTGGTCTCTTCTCCTGGAGTGTCTATGGACAAAAATACATAGCTAACCACTGCAGACCAATAAAAAACATGATGTTGGAAATACAAATGTTTTTATTTTTTTGCTAAACGTATTAGAAATGATGCCTGGAGACACACGCCTTTTGTTCAGCTGTGACTAATATTGCATTTTGATACTGAGCTTTGGAGGATAACATTAGGCAATGTGTGCTTTTCATCTAATAGCAAACGTCCTTTTCTGGCTCTAATGAATTTATTTTCCCATCCAAAGGCAAAACCGCACAACATTTTCGAGATGAATGCTGTTCATTGGACAAAAGCTGTTTCTGCCTGGCTGAGGCACACTTTCAATTGCTTTCAATCTGTGATGCTTACCTCTGTTGTCGTCTGTTGTCTTTCTCCAAATGTTAGCTCCCTTGCATCCTCCACGACGGGGCTTCCGAGTCCATTGTAAGATCACAAAACATGCGTTGGTCTTGTTGCGTCAAGACACGGATCAACGCCTTTTAATTAAAAAAAAAAAAAAAAAAAAAACGAGTCCATAAAACACCGATTTTCTTCCTGACACATTTTTCTCCCCTCCCCTCCCTCTCCGGTGCAACTAAAACTTATCCAGCTCATAAAATATTCAACTCGGCTAATTAAATATGCACCAGTAGTCAACTCTTAGGGGGGGGAAAGAAGTAATCGTGACATTTTCTCCGCGCGTCCTTGTTGCAGACACGCCTCAGCTGGTAGCACAGCAATTAATAAAAAGTCACTAAAGCGGAAACATTTACACTATTTACACTCGTTTACGCTACTAAAAACGTAGAAAGGAATTAATGCTTTCCAGTTAGTCCAAACTTAATTTCTAGACGTGCGCCTGGAGCCGCAAAATGCGCAATTATTAGTGGTGAAATCCTATAAAAAGGTCACATAAATTGGTCCTTGTCGCTCCTCTTCTTTTTCCACCCACACCGCCACGATGGAGCGGCTCCTGTGGCGCGCGTCGTCAGTTTCTGAGGCGCATCTTCACTCGAGAAGTGGACCTAAGCCCGGTTGCCTCCCATCGCTCTCTCTCCCTCTTGCGCGTCTTTTCAGATCCGCTGACGTCACCGCGGCGCTGTGGGCGTCACGGGATCCTGACTCGCTTCCCGACGTATTGCCACCACCACCACCACCCGCTCTCACTCTCTGGACTCAGAATCAACTCACACGGAGACCATTCAAAAGTACGTTTTAGCCAATTAGCTGTTAATGGGTGTTGCTGACCTTTGCAAATATAAAGTAAGTTTATGCAAATGATAACACGGTAGTAAAATAAGATGACTCACCGATCACTGTAGATCTAATTGGTGATATTAAAAAAAAAAACAATTGAACTTTTCATATTGTTTGTGAAATGAGTTGACTGTGTACTTCCAAGTGGGAGAGTGCCAGTGACCTGAACTGAAACTTGTGATTATTGTTGCATTACCCAAACATTTTTTTCTGATTTCTTTACAGGCCCTACAAAGTAATCTGAAGTAGAGATTTTACTTTTTTTTGGGGGGGGGGGATTGGCAGGACATGTCTGTCAATCCATCCATCTTCTAACATAACATTGAAGTTTTGGGGGTACACACCCACATTTTGCAGTGACTGGCTGCTGGCTTAAGAGAGTGGCTTGATATTCATAACAGCAAGATGTGAGTAAGTTGTTGGCCCTTTCATGGAGAAAAGTGTCAATGATGAAAACCCCACATCCCCCGTAAGTGCGCCACCCATGCTCCCAATCAAGTCAGTTGAGAAACAGGCCCTTGCCCCCCCCCCCACCGGCAAGTAGAACTTTAATAGTTTGCTCTTTTGAAGCTGCCGGACTCCATCTCCGTTGCTCAGATAAGCAAACTTCTGAAAGGTCCTTGCACTGAAACAGTGTGTTTTTCTGTTGTATTTTCTTGTCAAGCATTTTGGGCTAGTACAAATCAAGGACAGGCCTGTTCTTGACGCTGTATTTTCACAGATACACATTTGCTGTACATTCAAGGACCTCGGGCACTATTCCATGTGATTTCTCATGGATCTTATGAATAGTCTTTTTATTGCCTTCTTGTGATGCAAAGTCATAACTTCGGGACCTCCAGATCAAAAGAAAGTCTTCTTTATGAAGAATGACTTTGGTGAGCTACGGATGCACGTAACTGTTGGTGTTAGCCATTTATGAATCATGGGCTATGCTTGGTGTACTTCATGAGGGTTAAAAACATCATTCTACAAAGAAATTGCGCTTACAGCCATCTGCTGTGAAACAGATTTATTTATTCCACTCGGAAAATGAGAATTTGTATCAACGGGCACCAGGTAGCCCTCGAGGACCATGTAAAGTAGTAGCCTGTGGGCCTTTTTGAAAAATAGCTCACTCGTGATGGGACATTGTGATTTCCTAAGAGTTTTAGAGAGGGGATCATGTTAAAAGGTAAACAAACACTTGGAGATTGTGAAATAAAGTAGTCTTATACATCTGTTTCCTTCCTATAATTACAAAGAAATATAATTAAAAATATGTATAATAAAATAATAAAATTAATTGATTTCAGCTTCACACAGGTAATTATAATATTTTTTTATTAATAATAAGAAATCATCAAAGGTCACTTGAAATTTTAAAATGTATGTTGAACATTTATCAGTGTCTTTTGGAGAATTTGGGAGGGTTGACAGAAATGTTTTGGGGGTAAAATTAGTCTTGAGGAACCTAATGCATGTTTTTGGGATCTGTAACTGATCCGGATTACATGCAAAAAAAAAAAAAATACTTCAAGAACATACCATTGCCCTTTTGATTCTTGGAAAAGTGAAAGAATGACCTTGGAATTGAATAATTAATTTTGTGAAGGAATTTTAATGTGACCTGTAAGAAAAGGGGCATGATTGGACGCCCCCCATTTCAGTATATAAATTTGCCGTGTTACCTCACGCGCTGCAGCATATAAGACCCTTGTGCTCATGCATTTTCATCATAACTTGACTTCCGCTTAAATCCCTCCACATTATACCGCCCCGCAGCACGTCCCACCCCATGAAAAAAAAAAAAAAAAAATTCTGCCCCCCTCGTAGCATGCTGAGGTCAAGTACCTGATTGCATAGTCTGCTTGCGTCATGCCCCTAAAATGAAACGGCGCCGGGGTTTTGTGTTGTGCTGTTCCAGAGTGGGTGGGTGGCCTCCGTGACATAAACACACACGCACGCACGCACACTCAGCAGCCTACGCATCTAGACACATGGCCTTATGAATGGTCCGTGGGTAGGAGGTCCTGTTTGTTTGGTAATGCGCCCGCCGCGCACACATTATTCATTTAATTAAAGAGGAGTTCTCCTGTGGAATCACAGCTTGCGGGCTTCAAGTAGACACCCATAATGGTGATACATATTGTCCCCATCCGCGCTACATATTATAAATATAAAAGGAAACAAAATAAAGCTTTTAAGCACTGGAGTGCTCTCCAATCAAGTACTGTGTCCGTTTCCCCTGGGTGGATTATTTGCCTTTTCCCAGCTAATGTGTTGTGCACGGAGAGGCGGTGGCAAGGCTGTGCCGCTCAGCTTTCGGTGCACAATATTACGCGGTTCTAGGCGCCGATGTTTTAGGCACGAACTCGCTCATATGACTCCATACCTTTTCAGAGCAACAAGGAAAGTGTGCGCATTGTTGGAAAAATGTGCTGAAGTTCTTCCCAACACACCAAAAGGACACTCCGACATCAATCTTTTATGATGATGGGGTGGCAAAATAATGTGCTAGCTGAAATTGTTTTGTGACATGCAAAAGCGAAAGATAGCCAGCATCGGCGTTTATTTGTGGAAGTGGCACCCCATTGTGGAGGTGTTCTCCTATTAGAGAATTTGGAGCGATGCACAGTGGCATATCGTCTCAGTGTGCGTCCTGACAGAGGCGGAGCTACGTCGTGGCCAAGGGCAACCCTGGTCATTCTCTGGCGACACCCTGCCCACCCCGACATCTAGGGGAGGATTGACATCCCTGCAACTTTTTGACAGGAATGTTGCATTCTTCGAATCATTTGATACTCTGCTTGTATCAAATCTATATTTAATAAGAATGGGACAGGATCATGTAGGATTTGATCCTACTCTTTTCAGATCGTCACCTGTCATTTCAATTGTTCTTCGTTCAAGTAGCCACCTTGTGTTAAAATCAAGGTGATAGTGACATCTGCTGGATGACTATAGAAGATTTTAAAACTGCAACCACTAGAGGTCACTGTTTAGTATTCAATTTATATGTATCAAGTAAAATCAAGACTGAATGCGTCCCCTAGCACCTTATTCACATTTAAAGTCATTTTCCTGCTATTATAAAGTGCATTTACTGACAGCCACACAAAAAAAAAGGTCTCTCCACTTTATTGACACACTTTCACATTCATCAAGTAATTCAAACCATTTAATTCACAATTCCACATAAATAAAAAAAAAGAGAGATTGAGACAAAAAAATGTTCCTTCACATTCCAACTTAACTCGATGTTCAGGTCATTGGGCCATATTGAGAATTATTTTATTTCCATATTCCCCAAATTCATTCCAATTCATCCATCCATCCATTCCGTCGCATCCATTTGAAATTTCTACTTCCACAAGAATCATTTACTTTACTTTGCCTGCCATCTGGCCCACAAAGAGGTGAATATGTTATTTTCTTCCTCTTGCACCCGAGCACTCTGCGTCGCCATTTTCCTTTTTTGAATAATCCTCTTTCTGTGGATCACATAGAATGATTGATCACATTCAAACATCACCTAAGTAGCATGTTCCGAAAGGCTGTTAATAAGCATACCAATGCTCTTGCTTGTCATCTTTCCTATGACTTACCCAATGGCAACAATGAGGATGAGGCTCCCTGCCAGAGAGAACGCGGTGATGACAGCCATGAGCAGAACCAGCGAGGCGGACGAGGAGGATTGAAAAACGTTTTCGGTGTCTTCAGAAAGCAGTGTAGGCATTGTGACGTTAGGTGGTTGCGTTTCGATCGCTCCTTTAATGACTGCAGAGGATGATTACATACAGCAATCAAAGTTTGTAGTACTAGTTTTGCATGAGAGCAAAGACAACAAACGGGGTGATCATTTTGAAGCCTCATTTTTGTATACTTGACAATTAAAAAAAAAAATCATTTGACCTTGTTGTGTGTCAAATTTACAAGACATTTGTTTTTACGTTATGAGGACCTGAAATGCAACTTAGTCCATTTTTAAATCAACTTGCACGTTGAAAATGCCAATGACTTTACCGGTAACGTGCATTACAGTTCGGAAGAAAACGGTTCGGCTGTTTTTCAGTGTGCATCGATACGTCCCCTTATCGCTCAAGTGGATCTGATTCAACACAAGCTTTGAGTCGTCCGCGAATGACCTCAATGTGGAGCTCGTCTCATCAGAGTCACCCTTAATGACCTGAACACAGAAAAAACAAACAAGTAACATGAGTCAACAGGACAATATTCGAAAGCTTGGACACATCACAGAACAGCTATGTGATATTTTCTGATCATTTTTCTTTTCCGCATTTTTACCCACTCCCTGATGAGAACATGTAAAATGAACCTTTATTGCGGAAACACTGACATATCCTCCCCCCCCCCCGGGAAAAAAAAAACAATCCTATCAGTGGGCCCATGTGCATGTATATTTACGATTGAAAACAAGGGAGACCTTTGTGCCGTTGGTCCAGATGTAGAATGCCCTCCCGATCATCAGAGAATGCCACTGTTGGAAACAGTCCAGTAATACCTGATCTCTCTCCACAGCCTGTATCTTGTATTCTGCAGAAAAAGTGAGCGAGGGCAGGATACAAAAAAAAGGGATGATAATGGATTCATATTTTCCTTTCATATGGACAGGCAACACAGAACACATCTGCAGACTGGTCACACCACGTGGCCGGCCTATTTTTAGAACAGGACATATACCACCACAATCCACTTTGCCGGTCAGAGACGGACAGCTGTGGATCTTGTACTTGCAGGTCTTGCAATCCATTACTCGTCTTTGCAAGAGTCCTGAGTGGCAAGCAGTAGGCACACATCATGTGCGTGCCAAAATTCTAGCGCCAACTTTTTGCAACACAATCAAACTCACCACACATGTTGGGGCACAATTCTGAAAGAAAGACAAACAAAGCATGTATTAGAAGGTGAAAGGATATGCACTCTCTCATATTAAAGCTATTTACCTTCAGGAATATTGGACTTGTTTATGTGCTTTTCTAAAATATCCACCCATTTAGAAACCAATGGAGCAAACTGATCGACACCTTGTACTAGAATTAAAAGCAACACTTAGTGTCAAAATCAGTTTCATCTGCTAGAAACATAGTCCATATATAAAATAGAACAACTCCAGAATACTCTTTGACCTATATTTATTTCTAAATGAAATGTAGCATTTTAAGTATTGGACAGGAGAACTTTCAAGTTAACATTAACACATAAAATCATCAAGTCCCACCGTCTTTGCTAATGTTCAGCAATAATTAGAGCTGGTGCCGGCCAGTTCTCACCCGAGGTCTTCTTGATCATATCAAATTCATTAAAGTACAGAGTTTTGGCTTTGTACAGGCTGGTCGGATCTGGGCAGAGAGAGATGCAGGCCATTCGCCACCATGAAATACTGTCGCTCATTTGACAGCGTGAAATGAAATCATCATTAAAAAAAATTCTTCTGAAAATAAATCACTATAGGAAAATAAGTTATTATGGGTTGTGCTGTTCCAAATGTTGTAATTCTTACCTATGACACCCCACAGATGAGTTTTTTTCCTGTATTGTTCATTTAGGCCAGCAATCGTTGTTTTTTTATCTGGCGTATCTGAAATCGTGTCGAACTTGTCGTTGACCTCTGGGACGCACTTCAGACAAGCCTCAGTTGTCACAAGCACAACGGTCCACCACTGCAGCATCCCAACTAAAGATGCACAAATTTGTTGTCAGTCAGCATTAAGTCATCCAACTTTGTGTGTGTGTGCATGTGTGCAAACTTTGAGGGCCTTGACAGACGGAAAAGTGATATAAAAGTCAAATACCATTTATCATAATAACATTAAAGTATACTCATTATGATGTACAAAAAGTTGTCGATTTTCATAATTTTCCTTTATAAATCATTGAGTTTGGATGAAAAAACAATCTGTTAAATATATCATATCGGGGAGAAACGGTGATATTTGATAAGTGAAATAAAGTTGATGTGATTTACAGAAAGTGTGCAATAATTGGTTAAACAAAAATCGGCACGTGCATACATTTGGGCAAACCTGCAAAAAACAACAACCTGAACTCAATGTTTAGTTGCTCCTACTTTTGCAGAAATAACAGCATCTAAATGCTTCGTATAGTTTCTAATGAGTGTCTGGATTGTGGCTGAAGGTATTTTAAAATGATATACGTATTAAGATATTTAATATTTGATCAAAATTATGAAAATGAACAAGGCTGACCAAACATTTGCATTCCATTGTATACATTAAATGTGTTATTTAACACACCAGATTGCAAATTGTTTCAAAAACTTGTGAACTATGTTTGAAAAACTAGCAAACTACAATACCCAAAATCCCCCATTATTGAATGACGTGCGTCTGGACGAATGAGCGTCGTTGCTTATGGTTGAGTGGGCGGGCACACTGAGCTGCATAGTTGCACCTGCGCAGCACTTGGCGGGTGTGTGTGTGTTTGTGCTTGAAGAGAAAAGCGACACAATGGACAAGTAAGCACGTTCTCTTTCTATTTTAAACCATAATTTCATCAATTATTGAGTTACATCTTTGTAGCTGGTATGGTTAACATTGAGTGCTATCCAATCTGCGCGAAAAAATATTCGTTTTATAGTTGACAGCAGGGGCCTCTTGCGAACTATAGATTTTGTGTTACATCCGGGCGTTAAATAAATTAAAAACCTTTGTGAAGACGAGCCAACCACTTTTTATAAACCCGCTTAGTTTTTACCTTAAAAGACATTAGCAATATGTACCCACGACGATAGAAATCAGTCATGTATTACGTTCACATTGTTCTCATTGGTTTTTATTTTCTATCTTAAAAGCCTGTGCTGGTGTACCAAGGTCAGAGTCGTAACCGGAAATTGTACCTAAGTTGTCTATCGTTTTTTTTTTTTTTTATATAAGTCGCCGTTACCGTAGTTCGTGAGTACATGGATAAAAAAAACGTAGGCTTTCAACACAGGCCATACTGTGAAAGAATCGAAAAACAGAAACGAACGGTGAGTATACTTAATACTTATACTATAAGTTGACGCTACCCACATAATTACGATAAAATGACATTAGTATAAGCAATTTCAATTTGATGAATCATATTTTAAATGTAATATTAAACGGAGCTCAACAACAATGTTGTTGGTAACAGAGCCCCTACACCTTTCAGCTTCATCTGCCTTCTCATATTATCTTCTTGTTGAAATTCCCTTTGCACAGAAACGAACTCACCAGGGGCCAGAATATGCAAGCTTTTTTGTGAGGACCCAATCAATAGCGGTGCATTTGTTAATCAGGCGAATGCATCATTACGTCATCAGTGAGTCTGCAGCACGAATATTTACTATTTTGTTACATGACTACTGCACTGCTGTCTGTCTGTCTGTCTGCCATCAAGGTTGGTGCATTCCAAAATGGAAACATTACGAAGGACAGGAAGGTAGACCATTCATCCATCCATCCATCATCCATCCATCGTTCTTCCTCCAACTCCATGACTACTACCGGGCGGAATCGCTCTTCTGAACATCACCAGTTTTGGCAATTCTTTACAGCTCCTCCCTCACTTCCGTCAAGTTCAGTATGTACCAAATTGTGGCCCCAGGGGAGCAGCACCTGTCCGAGGGGAGCGGGGGCTCCCCGCTAAAAAAGCCAGGAACTCGGGAAGCTCGGCCCCTGGTCATTGCGAGTGTTCTGGGCTGTGTGTTGGTTCTGGCCGCCGTGGTGGCCTGGTGCTACTACTCGGCATCTCTGCGCAAAGCCCAGCTCCTGAAGACAGAGCTGCTGGACCTCAACAAGGATGGTTTTGTCATCCGGAACCAAGCAGGCGCTATTATATTTACAATGACTTTCAGGTGGGTTTCTCTTCCTGTGTGTTTGTGCAAATTGTACGCTTAAAAACTGTGTATTAGAGAAAAATTGGAAAATCTTTGAGGCCAGAGGTTAAGACATTCCTTTTCGATGAAAATACATATTTATTAAGCACACAATACCAAAATAGTTACCCACCTCCCCCACTCACATAAGCTAAACCATTGACTGAACAACAGTCCTCTTCTGTGTGACTAAAATGGGTCAATGGATAATGGAAACTAGTCCGAGTGATTAGCCTCTTGGGGAGAACACAGCTACTCCAGTTGTGGCCTTAATCAAGAGTCTCTCTTATGGTCAGAACTGGTATTTGTCTCAATTGATCAATGTCATCGAATAAGCAATCGAGAAACAATGATCAACTCCAGAGTATAGGAGAACTGACGTTCATCTCGTACTCAAGACGCGCTCGACGTTAGATCCGTGAAAACGTGTTCATTTTCTGTTATGTTGCATGACATATATGATGAAGTGGTTAGCTTGTTCTCTTGAATCATCTGCAGGTCCGCCGCACTTGATTTAAACTCCTGCTCCCATGAGGAAAATATGCTAAGCTGCAGCCAATCAGATGCTGGCAAGATCAACTTTTTCATCCACACGGTGCGACTGAAGGACACGGTGATGTGCTACCGCGTGCGCTGGGAGCCTCTGCAATATAAGCACACAGTGGAACACGCCATGGCTTGTAATGGCTCTCACTGGTACGGAGGGGCAGAATCGGCCACCCAGCGCTGGCCGATCGCCATCGAGGGCGAGCAGGAACCGCAGCCTTTCGTCACCAGCGACGTCTACTCAAACCGGAATGCTTTTGGAGGGATTTTAGAACGCTACTGGCTCTCGTCCAATGCGGTGGCCATCAAGATCAACGATTCTGTACCGTTTCATATGGGCTGGTCTGAGAAGGACATGACGCTTCACTTCCAAGCCCGATACCAAGATTCTCCATTCAAACTACCAGAGGGAGAGCAAGCCTCACCACAACTCAGCTACAGAGTGTGTGTGGGCTCAGATGTTACTTCAATTCATAAATACATGGTGAGCATTGACCATTGTATTTCTTGGTGGGAGTGACATTTAACTCTGAATTACATTGTCAGCAGAAATCCAAACAAGGAGCGCCGCTGGCGTCGATTGTTTTTTTTCTTTTTGGGAAATCGGGACGGGGGTTCTGGCCAACCTTGTTTGATCAATAAGATGGGAAAGTTAATGATTTGGCAGCATTGAGTCTCTTTTGGATAAGCTCACAAATAATGTGGACTCTTGTGAATGTGTGGCTTTTCTAGAAATTTGACAAACAAGCAGCTTGACTGATGCACGCACAAGGTTCTGCAGCCAAAGTACATTTTTGTTCTTATGTTGTCAGGTGCGTCGCTATTTCCCAAAGCCTGTCAAGGTTCCTTCTGATGAGGTGTTCAAGCACCCGGTGTGGTCCACTTGGGCTCTGTACAAGACGTCTGTCAGCCAAGAGAAGTTGCTGCATTATGCCTCCGACATTATCAAACACGGCTTCACCTGCTCCCACCTGGAGCTCGACGACCGCTACACCGCCGACTACGGCGAGTTTGACTTTGACCCGCAGAAGTTTCCCAACGCCAGCGCTATGTTCGACACGCTCCGAGAGGACGGCTTTCGAGTGACACTCTGGACTCACCCCTTTATCAACTACGACTCCATCAACTTTGACGTCGCCATCCAGAAAGGATTGTTTGTGCGCGAGCCCGGCGGTGAGCTGCCAGCTCTGGTTCGCTGGTGGAACGGCATTGGCGGAATCTTGGACTTTACCAACCCAGATGCCCGCGACTGGTACTCGGTCCAACTGAGCAAGCTCAAAGCACAATACGGTGTGACCTCCTTTAAGTTTGACGCCGGGGAGACAAGCTATCTACCTCAACAGTTTAGCACCGTCATCCCTCTGACGGACCCCTCCACCTTCACCCGCCGCTACACAGAGATGGCCATCCCGTTTAGCGAGCGGGCCGAGCTGAGGGTGGGCTACCAGAGTCAGAATATCTCCTGTTTCTACAGGATCATTGATAGGGACTCGGTGTGGGGTTATGAGCTCGGCCTCAAGTCCATCATTCCCACGGTCCTCACCATCAGCATCCTGGGCTACCAGTTTGTCCTGCCCGATATGATCGGCGGGAATGCGTACCCTGAACACATGACAGGTATGGATCTTTACAACTTCAAGGAAATGAACATTACGATGAATCATCACTATTTGCTGAGGATAGTGACAGAGCCCTGGCACAAATAGCAAATAACTGAGAAACAATACAGGATATTTCAAACGCGGGCAAAGAAATGAGGATAGGAAAAAAATAAATAACCACAAATATGCCAATGCTGATTCACTGTAAATGTTTTTTTCTTCCATAAAGGAGAATTTATGTATTTTTGTTGTACTTTAGGAAGCTTAAAAAATGGGGTAGCGCTGCCTGACCGAGAGCTGTACATCAGATGGTTGGAGCTGTCTGCGTTCATGCCTGCTATGCAGTTTTCCATTCCACCATGGTACTATGACGACAAAGTGAGTTTAAGACTATCATGTTAGTTGCATAGTATTTCATGACTTTCTTTGTTCGCTACTGACAAATTGACAAAACAATTTGTGCGTCTTTGCATTTCATACAGGTCATCTCGTATGGCCATATTTGGTTTCTATGGATTTCAATTATTTTTCATAGTTTTATTTGGGAAACACTGATTATAATCCATTATTCTGTACAACAAAGCATGCCATTTGACCTATTCTAGAGAGAGAATGTCTACGTATATTTTGATGGTTTATGTCTTCATTGTCTGTCCTATTAATGTCGTATCTCTGTGTAGGTTGTGGAAATAGCGCAAAAGTTCACCCAACTCCACGAGTCCCTGGTGGCCCCCAAGGTTTTGAAGTTAGCACACGAGGTGCTTAACACAGGCGATCCCATCATCAGGCCCCTCTGGTGGATCGCCAACGACGACGAGGCGGCTTATAAGGTCGACTCCCAGTTCCTGATTGGGGATGACCTGATGGTGGCTCCCGTGGTGGAAGCAGGCAAACAAGAACGGGACATCTACTTGCCTGCGGGAAGGTGGAGAAGCTACAAGGGGGAACATTTTGTTAATGGCCCCAAGTACCTCACAGACTACCCCGTTGACTTGGACGAGATTGCCTACTTTACATGGGTTCACTGAACTCATCCAAATATTAGGACGGGTTCCTCCCATGCTATTTCCAGGTACCAATGGTCATAAACACACGTGTCAAATAATAGCAACGAATTATATTTAAAGGGAACATGACTGCGCTGTCAGCGACACGGCATCTGGAAGATAGTGCTTTTACGATTTCGTCACTTTCTTATAACAAATAGCCTAAGTCATATTTGGACGGCCCACCCTATAAACAAAAACAAAAAAATTGCCATCATGATGCTGGCAACACAGCTTGAAGTCTTTTTAAGTTCACGTCCAGCGACAAAAGTTCATATTGTTCTTTAACGAAACAACGCAAAACTAATGTTTTAATTATGGCACTGTTTTGTTTGATGGCTGGTGACCATCCGTCCTCAGTTGGATTGCAGTCACAAGGCATCAGAACGTCATGGCTGCTCCACGTCATTTTGTTGAAGATCACGCCTCGCACCAATCGACACTCCATTAGCACTGCTGCCTGCAAATCTCAGCCAAAGACTGCGAATGAATTTCAATTGTATTGTTCCAGCCTTTTCTCATGTGCCTTCCAGACAGTAGTAAACGATCTCGCTTCCATTCCACACTGTCCTCCTTAGATGCTCATGTACCGTGCTAAAAGCTAAACCAATTTGTGTCTTTATCATCAGTGTTGGCCACTGAACAAGTAATAAGAAGGAAGTATTGATTTTGGTTTATAATGTTATATGGTCCCTATAGGTAGTTATGCAATTTTTTAAAATTCCTCATTTTTGTTTTGTTTTGGAAAGCCCCAAGCTGTGACCTTATTTTGCGAACCACTGCACTAACAGTCCTTCATGAACATTCCATCACCAGCGGTGCCATTTCTTATTTTTCGCACCCTTTTGCTTGTGACTGTAGAATGGCATGAGTTGGTAGTTTTAAAATGATGCAATTGTCACCTTTTAGAACATGTCTGATGCTGTCGCGTGCCAAAACGGAATCTTTATCACACACTAAAAAAATGTTTGTTTTCTGAACCCGCTCACTGGTAGGTGTGTATTTTTAGCAGAATGGGCTAATTTGAGTTAGGAGTTCTAGCTAGGGTGGCAGTGAATTTAACAATGAGCAGCAGTTTGGCAGATCATTAACAAGTCTTACTTCAATTCATTCCCTGTCTATTACCACTCCTGATTCATGCTGAGTTCAAAACATACATTGGGTATTTATTGAAACGTCCGAGCCTGCTATGTTAATCCTAATGTAAAACCATACACAGGCTCACAAAACTTGCACTGTCTAGGTAATTTTACACTGCTTATGTCAGAACACAGACATATATTCTTTATCCTCAAACATGATAACGCACACCAGAATGACCAACATAATGGATTAAAGCATGAATGCACCAAGTGTTTCATTGTTTGTGTTCTATTTAATTGTGAAATGAATGAATTGTGAATTCTATTTGTGAAATGAAATACAATACTGTAGATGCTGATTTTTTTTTTTTTTACAATAGTAAAGATTTACAACAATGTTTGATGTTTCACATGGACTAGCACGGTGCCTGCAGGGTAAGAGTGAGGGGAGTGAGATAATTCTACTAATAGTTTATTTGAAATGGAAAATTGCACGTTTGAAAACAGACTGCTGTTTGTGCTGCTTTTTTATTGTCCGTGCCTTACCGTGCCGGTCTGCGCTCAGTGAATACTCATGCACATAAGAATAAAAAAACAAATTGCTCAATTGTATTTCTTTAACACTTCCCACATTTATGCCTACAAACAGGCCATTAAGACTCAAACAAAATTTGAATAAACCTTAAGGACAGCAGCAGGCTTGGCACATGCTTTTGTGTGATACAGCATTTTATTTTTTGTTTTTATCAATTTACGGAAATTGAGTTCTTACCTTTGAAGAATATCGTGTAGTGGATCAGAGGTCTCAACCAAAGCTTTATTTTCATTCTAATGCTATTTTTCTAGAAAGGAAATCAAGAAGATAGGAGTCTTAAGAGTACATCTGTTCCACTACAGGTGATCACAATGCATCAAAGCTCAAATGTGTAGTCAGTGTACTTTATGAGGTGTGTTTACAATGACACGCCATGCCATTGTCATTGTCTTTTGTAACAACTCTCAATCAGTCAATCAATGATGTAACAGTTTTCACATAATCACGTGACCTATTGGACTTGTACACGACATGTGATTTGCGATATATCAGAATTGGGCAGCAATTAAAAAAAAGTCTCTCTTGCTGAGTAAAATATGTGGATTTTGTACACCTAGGTGGCTTCTCTCTAAAAAAAAAATAAACACTTTTTGTGTCACATAAGTTATTTTCGACCTAGAAATTCATTCTTTGCCCAGAATAATTATATCAAACGTTAACGTAATGCAGTCCAATTTTAACCAGCATAAAAAAAATAAAAATAAAAAAAAAGCCAGTCGACATGCTCAATATGTTGGCCATTTATGAGACTTTCTCGTGCCTTCGTGGTGACCTCAAACAAACATCCCGTACATCTTTTCAAAATTAAGGCAATGTTACTGTGTATTTATCTACTACTAAAAAAGTATTTCAGATCATCTTCAGGGACGTAAAGAAAAAAAAACCTCATTCAAATTCGAATATATTATTTAAAAACTATCGGTCAAGTGTGACGTAATATTGAGAACCCTTAAACAGGAAACGAAAATATTATGATGTTTTCGTCATCAGCGCGACTGTGAGCTCATCGCGCGCGACGCTGTGTTTAAAAAAAAAAGATTCCGGAGCTTTCCTGCAACATTCTGTCAGCACAACTTGTCAACATAATAAAAACTCATGGACTAAGTCAAAGTAACAAGTGGTAGTTAGGATGCCCAAAGCTCTGAAAAAGTCGTGTGCCTCTCAGGGGTCCATTAGCAAGTATTTCGGGAGTCTGAGCAGCGGAACCGGCGGCGCTGCAAAAACGCAAAGGGATTGTAATCTCCAGAAAAGCAAGGTGAGGTCACCAACACAGTGACGGAATGCACACTCGGGATTAACTTCATCCAGCTCTTAATACCATCGCTCGCATTAAACTGCACCATGTAACCGGAGATGTTAATCAAATGTGTGCAAATCGCTACAGACCCTAACCATCATGGTCACTCACGTACAGTAATCCCTCGTTTATCGCGGATAATTGGTTCCAAAACCGACCCGCGATAAGTGAAATCCGCGAAGTACAATTCACGATCGTGCTAACACACGAAAACGGACTTCTAAAGGAACATTTCGAGCATTTTCCTAAAGGTTAGGCACGTTTCCTCAATTTAGAAGTTTTATTTTGACTTTGAAATGTTTTGTTAATTTGGAAAAAAAATCCGCGATGTCGCGAAGCCGCGATAAATGAAACGCGAAGTAGCGAGGGATCACTGTATTTGATTTGTCTGCCGCACAGAAGCGTGCCTCCCAGTCCCTCCACCATGACGCTGAGCTGCTTTCCAAACAAGCCAGGCTTTCCCTGCAGGAGGACGACGGAGGCCTGGGCACTGAATCCGCTCAGAGAGGTGATTAGAGCGCCTCTGTAGTTGAGGCCATTTATCCATTCATGTTTCCGCCACCTTTGTTTGGTAGAGTTGCAGTAGTGAGATCTTAACAGGATGCAAGTCAGTGTTTATAATTGAAGTAGATAACATATTAGTTCATGGTTCATTGGCCGTAAAATATAAAATAAAAGAAGCCTACGGGCTTATTGAAATGATTTCCCCCCCCCCAACTATATAATAATAAATTACATTAAACTTTAATGTGATGTCTCATACTGTATATATAAGAATTGATTAGCCTCTGTTGCCTAATATTTTGAAATATTAGAAATACAAAATATAGCCATCTGCTTTTATTATTGTGTTATATTTTTGCCATCATCAGTATAATTATGTTATCCAGTTCAGAATTTTGTTATCGTGACCACACTAATTTCAACAATGCTATGATTATCGTCTGTTCAGAACAAAAGTTGCCATTCAGCCGAGATCCGGTGGGCTTATGCCCTTCGACCTTGGAGAAGCTGAGAGGCTTCACCTGCACGACTGTGGCACCCAGTGGCGAGAGTCGAGCTATTGTGACTGGTTTCAAGAAGGCCTGCAGTGAGAGTTGTGGATTTTCTGCTGATGCCAAAAGTCAACACAACATCATTGACAACCACAACGACCAGCTCACAGAAGACGCTGGAGATGAGCAGGCCTCAACGCAGGTACCCAACACCAGACCTCAGACGAGAGTATGGTCATGATAGAAACATTATGTATTTGCGTGTTCAGCCACTGTGTCCGTTTTTCACTGCATCTTGCAGATGTTCCGCTTCTCTCAGTTTGCCAAGGCAGCTGGCAAAGAAGGACAGAATACCGGAAGAATGCCGATCCCAACAAGCAACAGTCCCCTGTGCCGACGCTCGAAGAGCGTGTATACTCCTCTGGAGCAGCAGGTCATCCAGCTGAAAGAGCAGCACAAGGACGCCTTGTTGGCTGTGGAGTGTGGGTACAAGTATAGGTTCTTTGGAGATGATGCTGAGGTGAGGAGTCACTCTTGGATTTATCCTAACAAAGCTCATAAAGGAAATTTAATGTGTGTGTGTGTTGTCAGATTGCAGCAAAGGTACTGAATATCTTCTGTCACCTGGACCATAATTTTATGACGTGCAGCATCCCCACACACCGATTGTTTGTTCACATCAGGCGGCTTGTGTCCCACGGTCACAAGGTATATCAGTCTGTTGGGTTTTTTTTGGGGGGGGGGGGGAATATATATATTTTGATGATTATAGCAACAAAAATCCCAAATTTGCCATGTAAAGAAATAAGAATACGACATAATGATCAGGTTGGGTTTTTTTTTAGTACGAAGGGGACATCTTGTGTTAAATGACCCTTTGTAAAGAGGGTTTGTTAAGTGTTCTTTTGGGGGGAAAAAAAATCCCCAATGCATTTCATTTTAAAGACAGTTTTGTTGTCTTTTCCTGCTCAGGTGGGTGTAGTCAAGCAGACTGAGACTTCAGCCATCAAAGCGTCAGGGGCCAATAAGAACACTCTGTTTACACGGCGACTCACGGCTCTGTACACCAAGTCCACGTTGGTGGGGGAGGGTATCCTTTTTCAAACCCGAAATATTTGGTAGTGCAAGATCAATGAGTCGCTGAGGTTTTATTATTATTATTGTTCGTGTCAATGATTATTATTTAGACAAGGAGTTTCTGGTATTGTGATTAACTTAGCTTTCTTTCTTGAAATTTGTTACAATATTTTTTTTTCATTCCTTTTTCGCATTTAATAATAGGTGAACTGATTTATTGGAACTAAGCAAATTGGTAAAATCTAAATTTTACAGTTTAGTTTTCCATTTAAATGTAATTAAGTATAACAGAGATTCCATAATACAATTACAGTAGCATTGGAATAAAACGTTGACATATTTAATGTTGTTGGTCATAAAAACGACCTGGCTTTTGTTATTTCAAATACAACTGTGGCCATTAAGCACAGAAAGTGTGTGTTTGTTGTAGCACTGCATTTCTCTAGCATTATTGTCCTCAACAGTCCACTGAGACATCTACCCGGTGTGCAGTCCAGACGACGTGAACGAGGGCGGGAGCCACGATGTCTTGTCGGAAGCTCGTGACAGCATCCTGCTGTGTGTCAGTGAGAGCTGGGACAAGTTGAAGAAGCAGCTCACTGTGGGCCTGGTGGTACGTTGACTGGAACACTTTCTAATCCCATCTCTGCAGGCATTACTTTGTCTTGCTCGGTTGTTCTTTGGCTCTTTAGTTAATGCTACTTCTGTCAAATCCATTCATTGAGGAACAAAAAGCAGCAATGTTAAATAGTTCATCTGTATGTCATTTGTGGGTGCAGGCAGTTCAGCCCGGCACTGGAGAGGTCCAGCTCGATTGTTTCCCTGACAGTCAGTCTCGCTCCGAATTGGAGAGGCGTATCTTGACGCTAAACCCTGTGGAAATCCTGGTGCCCTCTGACCTCTCAGCGCAGACCCAGAAACTATTGCAGAGCATTACCAATGCCAGGTATCCACCAGGGGGCGTAGTGGGCTTTTTTTTTTTTCAACTACACACCAATTTATTTTTCATGAGGCTTACTATGTTCTGCAAATTCTTGTCTTCCTAAGGGTCGCGGTTGAGTTGGAGACTATTCCAGCTGATTTTGCAATGGTGGCTAGTCAGTGGCCACGCTCGTATAGACGAAATAACCAGTTTCAGACATTTTAGAGTCTTGAGTTAACCCATCATGCAAGTTTTTTGAATATTGGTAAACTACAATGGAAACTACTCACCCAAACACATTCATCCCATTCTATCGTGTGAAAGATTCATATTAAAATGCGCATTTAGCGTTGTGCTAAAGCTAAAAGATAAGCCCTGACTCCCTCTCGGGGCTTTCTCTCATTGCATTACGCACAAATGAAAATGAAAGGACAGAATGAAAGGGAGTCAAGTGAATTCGATTAGATGAAGTTGATTGGATAAGTAGAAGGCCGCCTGCCGCTTTCTGCTTCTGTCCTCCTACCTGATGCACATGTGTCATTCTTCACGCTCATTTGTGTTTTGCTTTGTGCCTTTGGGGTGGTCATTCAAAATTGTGAATGAATTGGATCTTTCAATCGAGTCGAGTAACCGTTGGAAATTAAATCTCCGTTAGTATATCGATTGATTAAAAATTAGCTCAACCTGGGTTCCCCGTTCATCCACTTTTCCAACCAAGCACTTTGACCTCCCCCGGGGTCTGTGTGGTGGCAGCGGGCCCCCTGGCAACCAGGCGTGCGTGTCCGCAGAGACTCAGGTAATGAGCCCTCAGGTGATTGGTTGGTAGCTGGGTGCAAGATGAGCGGCTTCACTCGACACGAGTCGGGTTTGTGAGGGGAATTTGAGCAAGTGAAAAATCTCACTGGGTCAGGCTTTTCCAAACAACTGTTCTCTCTTAATTTTGAGTTGCCATTAAGACATCATTAAGCCATTCTAGATTTTCATGGATCGTTAAGACGATATTGTATTTGCGGCGCAGTCACCCTGTTGTAGTTTTTGAATGGGTTAAATAATATGATATGAAATATACAGAAAACATTGGAGCCTTTCCAAGCCGACCTTTCAAATGAGGGTGGGGCAAAAAAGGCAAGTTTATTTTCTAGGAACCTCCAACTCAGATAGACACACACAGATAGATAAACAGATAGACAATATAGCTTGACATTAATAAATAACAAATAGATCAATAATAATAATTAATAAAAAAAAAACGTTTAAACCATTTCATCATTTGATTTGAAACGACGACCTAAATGATTTATGGCGCTTACTGGAACAATAACATTGTTGCTCCCAGTGTGACCAGCATCAAACTTGATGAGCCATAGCTTGAGTGTGTGTCTGTGTGTGCTTGTGTGGATTAGAAAACAAAAACCACATTCATAGCCACATGTCACATTCATAGCCACATGTTTGCCTCGGTTGCCTTGGCAACAGCAGATTGGACACAGTTGGCAAGTCCTTGAAAGCAGCATTGCAGCATGAATGAATGAGTGCCGGAGCAGCGGATATGCCGCTGCTGTGTGCGAGTGGAAGAGAAGACGGCCCGAACCGTGTTTTTGTTTTTTCCTTTTATTTGGTGGGAAAATGACACTTGCTTTTTATTCCTTGCAGTGCTCAGGCTGACGACAAGGTGCGGGTTGAGAAGAGAGACAGCGCCCACTTTGAGTTTGCCTCCGCAATGAACACAGTCACTGAATTTTATTGCCACAACCAAGTTGAAGGTGTGTGTATGTGTTTCATCATTATCATATCTTTTGATTGTTTTGTTTAGAAAACAAAACCTTAAAAGCCAGCAGAAATTCCATCAAGGACAACGTCGTGAGGCAGGGGAAGTAGAAATGTTTTGAACTGAGACGAGAAGATCACTCCTCGATGTTTCCCCATTTGCTGGAGAAATCCACTATAGTAGAAGACCTGTGTCACCAAATAACCTATTCAGAATTATCCTTATCACAGCAAATTTCCACTTTATGCTTAAAATTTCAAGTGGGATTAAATCATTGACAAATATCAACACATCCCCAATGCGCATAGTGCATTTTTGGAATGACTTATAAATCCGCAAAAATAAAAGTTTAAAACTTTTTTTTTTTTTTTTTAATGCGTTTGTGTTGTCCAGGCTGTCACGCTCTATCTCGTGTGGCATCATTGGAGAGTCCGGTGATCTGCTGTCTGGGTCCTCTAATCCAGTACCTTCAAGAGTTCAACTTGGAGAGAGTGCTTCGAAGTCAAAGGTATACAGCAGACCCACACGTATGTCGAAACTTCGGCGAGCTTCCTTCCTTTTTTGCTGTCCATTTGGTCTTCAGCTAAGGACTCTCTGCATGAAGCCATCCTTAGAAAGCGGGCAACATTGTGCTTTTGTTATATAGTGGGATGACGTTTTGTACTTCCATGCAGCTCCTTCCAACATTTAAGTGGTGAGTCCCAGGGAATGATCCTCAGTGCCGCCACCATCAGGAACCTGGAAATCCTTACCAATCAGGTGATTTCTTTTTCTTTCCTTTATTTGTATAGTAGTTAAAATACATTAAAGACCCAATAAGTGACGCAAGTTATTAATAGGTGTGTGTTTTTGTTTTTATTTTGGTGTACACGACTGTATATGAACAATTTCGTAGAACTTGACCTCGTTTTGAATATAGGCATTTATTCATTCTTTTTTTTTTTTTTAGTACAACTAAATTTGCTTTCTCTCCTCATTGCGCTGTGGATGCTAATGATTTAGCGACTGACTTAAAGTGCTTCTCAGTTCCCGGCAAATTGCTCAGTGACAAGTTAGGCTTGCGTGGGCGACGGCTCAAAGGTTCAGCACGACACCTGTGGGGCACGCAGAATGTCAGACATCACGTAGACAATTTTGATCCTAGTTCCAATCCTTTCTCTACAATTACTATTCATTGTGTGTCACATTACAGTTGTCTTGTGTGCTCCAAAACAGACAGATGGTGGTGTGAGGGGCAGTCTTCTGTGGGTGCTGGACCACACGCGCACTCCGTTTGGGAGGAGGCTAATGAGGAAGTGGGTGATTCGTCCGCTCACAGAATCACGGTAAGCACACGGCTTCTCGCACCTGCCAAAGCAACAGCTGGAACTATAACCCGACTCTAACCGATAAGCCATTTTAGCTGCTTTAAAGTCATGTTTTGAAAAGGTACAACAGTAGTGACAGGAGGGGAAAAAAAAAAAAAAAGCAATCCCAAACGTGGATGTGAAGACCACTAGTTTCCTGTGCCACTGTTTTTTTTTTTTTTTACTTTTTAAAAGAAAAATAGAATTGAAAAGAAATTAATTCAAGCCCTAGTCGCAAATAACCACATCTCCGTTTTGGCTCAAAAATAGATTTACATTTATTCCAACACTAGATTGTTACCTATTGGCAATAGATACAGTAGATAAATATGCAGGTAGAAATAAAACTCTTTGCCTCAAACAACCTCTCACGAATAATGGGCTGTCATTTTTCCAATTCATTCATTCATATGTTTGTGTGTGCGCGCGTGTGTGTGTGGAGGGATTAACGATGGGATAAACAGTACTCTTATTCTATGCACACAGCGCCACGGAATAATTTCAACATCAATAAATCCCAGATGACATTCTTTAATTCCATAACAATGCATGAAAGCCACCAACACATCATGATTATTTGTGATGTTGCTTCAATGACTTTGAATTTCCATTTTTCTTGTAACATGTTGGAATTGGAAGAAATCGTTGACGGATCTGAATGTGACACATTGCATCAACGGAAGGACTGTTACTAATATATCCCCTATACATATTTTGTTTGGACTTCAAGATCCATTTGGGAGCGTCAGGATGCAGTGAAAGAGATCCTCGAGTCTGATTCGCTCACATTAAACACCACAAGATCCCTCCTGAATCATTTGCCTGATCTGGAAAGAGGAATGTGCAGCATATTCAACCAAAAGGTAACCAATGATATATAAATGACCATTTTTTGCGTCCTCCTTTTATTTCTGTAAATTTGGAAATGTTCACACAGTTGACATTGAAATACCTGAAGAGAAACAGTAAGTCTCACACAATTTCATGTCCCGCCCGACTCATTCTTTCAAATGTCAGAGGGTCTCCACCATCATTTGCGTGTTGAACTCTTCATATAGACAAAAAAAAACATAAATGTCACTCAACAAACACACACATATGGACTCACAAACATCTACCCTAATTGTAATGTGGGCCCTCTGTAGAAAAAATGTTTAATGGCTTGTATCCCTGGCTCTGCTCATGAGGGTCTACCAATGCTTTACATGTTCCAAGAAGAACCAATCCAGGGGGTTGCTGATATGAGGGAACCTATAAAGCGCCACTGTGTGATTAATACCAGAAAGCTTTGTCCCACTTTGACTCTCATTAACCCTTTATGACGCACAAGTCCACTGCAATTCCACTAATGGGAATCATAAAGTGCAATAGCCTCGCTTCCCAAGAGGCATGCCCGTGCTGTGCATTGATAAATCAATACTTTGGATCTAAACTGATCACAGGTTTGGTCTTTAGAGCTACAGCACAAATTGCAATGTAATGATTACATTTCGTGTTGTTGCAATATTATTTTACTGGCTTGGTCATATGTCGATTAAGCTTTTCTTGTCTTATGACAGCATTGTGTGTCTGTTAAAAAAAAAATAGACATTAGAAGCACAATCTCTTATTAACGTAGCATTGGTGCGAGATTAGGGACAATTACTTGGGCTACAAAGACGCACTTTGCTTTCTTGCTCCTTGGCTTCAAAATCGCCTCATGATTTATGTGTTGACGTTTTGCCTCTTAAACCGAGCGTAGATCCGATTTTGCGTGCTAATCTTGTTGTCGTTCAGCATAACAGTCGGTGACAAGTCATTGTGAAGAAATGAAACTGTGTAAAATGACATTCAACATTTATGATTTCATAAATGCGCTTTAGGCATCCACGCAGGAGTTCTACATCATCATCAGCAGCCTTTGTCGATTGGCGCTGGAACTGCAAGCCCTGCTGCCGGCTATCAGAGCGCAGATCCGCTCTGAGCTCATTCGAGGACTCCTTGTGGACATCCCGGAGCTGCTGGCCCCGGCCCACGGCTTCCTCAGTGTGCTCAACGAGAAGGCGGCCAGGTTAGTACTTTAAGGGGAAAGAAGAAATTGAGGAGAGGATCGCGTGAACTTGTCATTGTAACATGGCGCAGGTGCGGGAATAAGACAGAGATCTTCTGTGATTTGTCCGGCTTCCCGGTGCTGCGGGAAAGAAGAGAGCAAATCCAGGAAGTTCTACAAGAGATTCAGGACCATCGCAAACATGTTCGAATTGTCTTAAAAGCCCCCAGCCTCGACTATACCACTGTGGCAGGACAGGAGGTGCGCCTACTGGAGCTGCCTGAGTGGCAAGGCAAGTCAAAAACATTGACGTGCCTTCGTCTGTTTCCTCCTCTGACAGTTTCTGATCGAGGTGAAGAACTCGCAGTCGTCCATTGTTCCTCGTGACTGGAATAAAGTCAGCAGGTGAGCTGCAACGCAGGCTTAGAAAAAGACTGAACTGCTTTGTTTTCTAATGAAGAGCGGGAAAACGACCTTCTCAGGGTATAAAATGCAGTTGTTGTTTTTTTATGCCGAGCTAAAAGAAAGAGGGTGGGTGTAATAATTAACAATTATTCATGCTATGCATAATGGAAATGCACCTCCAATGCCAACCCCAAAATAAATCTCATCACCAAATAGAGTGAAATGCTTTTGCATGCTTTTATTTGGAAGTTTCTGACTGTGTGGCTACTTGACTTGCCTCTTCTTGCTGACTGTAGTTGGAGCTAGTTTATATTGCTGTCACAAAGTGTTGCAAATGTCATCCTGAAATCATGTTTAAAAAAAAAAAAAACATCCCCTCTAATTACGTGGACTTTGTATAATATGTTAGCGTCTAATGGCTAGCAATTAGCAGCTACTTTTTAAGAAGCGGTTTAACAGGTGGAAATGACTGCACGTTACGATGCTGACAAAATTTGGAGTTCCTATTGAGCCAGATTTCAAAATATTCGGTAGCTGCAGCCCTAAACGTCTCCAATTATTTTTTTTTGTTATGTTTCAAGGGAAACAAAGATAGATAAATACTTTGATATTTTAATTGATCTTTTTCAGCTGTTGTTTATGTACTTATTGCAAAATTAAGACGTCTCAACTGCCTTATAAAGACTTTTCATTCTCACAAGAGTCCAAATTTGCAAGAATGTAACGTGCATTGCAATTCTGGCTTTGTTTACTAACAAAACCGTAACTATTCAGCAATACATCACTGTCATGCGGAATACTCGTACATGTCTCCCAAATCACTTCTTTTCAGGAAATGCCAAAACAAACTTCATTTAACGTCATTTCCCTTTGCTGCGCAGCACCAAAGCAGTCGGCAGGTATCACTCTCCCTTTCTGGTGGAGCGTCTCAAGAAGCTGCTACAGCTCCGTGAGCAGCTGCTGCTGGACTGCCAGAGGGAGTGGACCGCTTTTATGGAGTACGACGCACTCGCACGCACACACACCGGCTCATAGACTACTCATGATAAACACAGTTTGGAGTGTCAAAAGTGTCGCCTGTCACATTCATGTTCTGTACAAATGCACCAGTGGTGTCATCTGCTGAGAATACAATTATGCATTTCTGGTAATTTGCGAATCTCTCCTTGCTCTCTTGCAGTCAGTTTGGGGAGCACTATCACACCATGAAAAGGGCTATTCGTCACCTAGCAACCATGGACTGTCTCTTCTCATTGGCTGAGGTAGCCAAACATGGGGACCATTGCAGGTGATGGCTGTCCTCATGTCATTTTACTCTGTCTTGCTCGTATGTAGTATATGAGTGTGTGTTTGAATTGTTTGAATATGTATTAGTGGACAGTATGAGGATCCAAGTTTTCTGTGTCGTGTCCTATAATCTCGGGCAGGCGGTGCGTGGGTGTGTGCATTGGACTCAGCAGTGTGCTCAACCAGAATGCCAAGATTTCTCACACGCACGCATAAGCACACCGACGACCAGGACAGTATATCCAAAAACGACCCAATTAATGAGTGTCGTCAAAAGAAAAATTGGTCGTTGCTGCACTCCCAATTCACTCTTAAGACCACGTTGGGAAAAAAAAAGCAAAGATTCAAATGTAATGTATTGCAAACATATTTGCACTGTAGAAAAAAAAAATACTCTTAAAAAAAAAAAAAAGGCATTTTGGAGAGAATAGTTGTGATGTAACTACAAAAAAATATCGCAGTATTAACCCTCATTAATACCATTATTATCTCTCCACTGGTATTATTCCATCAGTATATAAAATTGCATCTTTCACCTCTATAAAAAAAATGGTTCAAACTCACTCCACACTTTATGGCTTAATTTATATCGAATGCTTCCCCAGTTATTCCAGGTGTGGCTCCATCCTGGGGCCCCTGCTCATCATCATCTACTTCCTCTCTCTTAGCTTGATTTTCCATACGATTCATTCTTCTCTTCCTTTGTTTCCTGAAGCCCAAACATATCATTTCTTTGTCTGCAGCTTTTTCTTTTCTCCTGTTGCAGGCCAGAAGTGTCCGACAGTAAGCGTCAGATTATGATCAAAAATGGCAGACACCCTGCCATAGACCTACTCATGGGAGACCACAGCCAGTACGTGCCCAATCATGTACAACTTCAGGTACTACACGCACGCACACACGCTTGTGTGCATTAACAGCACAAGCACACTTTGAGTGGGTTTCTGTTGTAACAAGTCAAAGCTTCAAGTCCACCCACCTCCTCAGCATCCAAATATCTTTTTCCTGTAAATCTCTCCCAAGCCCTTTGTTACAACTGCTCACGTCTATCTCACTGCAGGCTGATGGAAAAAGAGCAATGATCATCACTGGCCCTAACATGGGGGGGAAGAGCTCCTATATCCGCCAGGTGGCCCTGATCTGTATTATGGCCCAAATGGGCTCCTACGTACCGAGTTCCGAGGCCCATTTGGCCATTTTGGATGGCATTTACACGAGGTAAGAGCAAGTCTAGTGGAAAATATTTCACACCTGTGGACAAATAGACTGACCTCTAATCAGAGTGTTGAGCAAAATTGCATATCCTGATTCACACCTATTGGACCAAATTTCTGGACCAGATGTTTTTGAGAAGTCCTGCACACACATAAAAACACATTTGTGTTGAAAAATTAGTGGCGGTAATAAAAACGTTAGGTTCGATTCCACTTGATTGCCCTTGTAAGCGATGAGCGTTCATGTCAGCGACATCGCAAATGACAGTATTTCTTCTGTATTGATGGACAGTTGCCATGACAACACGGGAGGTCTGTTATTTCTTATTAGAGTAATTACATGTGACAAGTCTGTCTGGCAACCTCGAGGGAAAAAAAAAAGTAAAGAAAGAATAAAAAAACAAATGATAATCCGTCACCAAGTACCATCGTGTGGAGTGTATTTTTAGGCGTGACAGTACAGACTAATCCGCGGTAATCTCGATGTGTCCTTCGCCACAAAGCAGATGAAGCACGGTTAGGCTCCGTGTTGTGCCGGGAGCTCGCGGACGATACAATACGTCTTTGTTGGTTGGAGAGCTTTTTCTCAGTGCATTTTCCACTCCTCACTGTACTGTATTCTCTCCGTATTTTTGGCCACGTTGCACTCTGTGATTAGACATAATGGCTTGCAGATGTAGGTAATGGTCTTTTTTTGTGGCATGTTCTTATGAATTAACCCAGTGGGAGCTAAAAACCCGGTCAGCACACCCCGGGCGAGTGCGTGTGATGGTATCCTTGAGAGATACACTTTTGGGGTGTTTTAGGCTTTATTTTTGAGTAATGAGGTTATTGCGTGTGCTCCTTAGGCCAGTGAGGACACTTTAAGGTTATCAGGGCGAAATGCCTTTTAGTGACAGAAAGCAATAAAAACCTGCTGTTGGTACATATTGGACATTTTGGGGGGGAAATTGACACGATGGATGGATGGACGGACAATCAGCTTGGCTCCATGGAGAACGGATTAGTTGTCTTAAAGTTTTCATTTTAAAGGCGTTAAAAGCAGTTATTGTGCACTTGAAGTCATGCCTGTGTTTGAGTGGGCTGGGGTTGTTCAGCCAAGGGATTTCACTGAGTTGAAGGTTAATCTTTCCTGTCTACTAGAAAAATGCATCTAAGAGCTAATTAGTGTCCCCTGAGAGAAGAGCGCTGTCCTGTCTTCACCTCCCAATAGCTTTTATCAACCTATCAGTTTCTAATTGGGACAGAGGAAAGTTTATATGGATAATAAACACCCACCCAAATCCCTCTGCTGCATCTATTATGTGTAATATTGTCGTTTCATTTGGTGAGTTTTCTGCTCTAATAAGTGAACGAGAGACGGATGTGGTGGGAAGAGACGATAGAAGTGGATTGGAATGAGAAGACTTTGGCGGGGGTAATGAAATGCTACGTGGGTGTCTAATGGGCTACCCCGTCTGAGATGATCCCCGTGATTGATTATCAATGAGCTTTTCAAAGCGGCACAGCAGCTTGGAAAATTTTGTTTTCCCCATCGTGCTCTTATTTTTCCCGTACAGAAATAAGTTGCTCTGCATGAATCCAGTAGGATGCTTGCAGCTGTTTTGTGTGCAGTCTGCTCTGCATTAAGTTCTGAAGGTTACAAAGCGCAGCCCTGCATCTGTCCACGGTTGTCATGGAAACAGAGAAAGCGGCTTTTGAACAGGTCCCGTCGCCAACCAGCGGCGATGGCGTGTATGTGACATGGTCATCGGTTTGTCTCGTGGTCATCTGTTGCGCAGTGTCGCATCCTGGCTTTGGAATAGTTTACAGACCGCCTGTTCCTCTTTGTAGGCGGCACACATGTCCGCTCGGGCCTTTTCACAGCATGTTCGCTTCTAAAATCAGCCACGGCGCAGGAAACGCCTCTCGCGCCTCGGAGTCGAGTCGAAAGAGCTGACAAAAATGGTGTGAAGCTTCGTAACGGCGTGTAACACGCTGATCACTGAATGCGCTTTGAAATAGTGGGTTGAACTTCAATGGTGGATGTTTGTTAATTATTTGAATGAAGAAATGATTTGCAATAATTCATTCATTATAAGCGTCATAATTACGACAAAAAATCACGACAATGTAAAGTTTATTCAGCAATATGGGGATCAGTGGAGTCTGTTTTCACAATCTGTGTTTTTGGCGGGAAGGAGGAGCTCCAGCTGGATGCTGTCAGCGCGAGCCCTCTCGCCTGTAGACAGACGCGTGTGCGGGAACACCTCGCAACCATTGTACCCGTTCTTCCTACCACACACGCGCAAACTATAGATGGGCCATAATTTCGGTCGAGTCTCGGGCATGCACGGACACACTGTTGTAAATGAGCTCATGAAATGCAGCTGCATGCCTGCCACGCCCCTCTTCTATATAACGTGTGGCGTAACCATGGCGACATGGTTGCACAGTTCATTGCAAGGTATGATGTTCAAGGACAATGAAGGCAGGTGCAAAGACACACTTGAAGGTGGTACTTTGGAATTCAGGAATATCTCATGAATTACTCAAACTATACTCCTCATTGGTTCTTTGAGGGCATCCTTTGAAAAAACCTTCTGCCATCTTGTGGATGAACGTTTAAATGTTCTGGATGGATGGATGGATGGATGGATGGATGGATGGATGGATGGATGGATGGATGGATGGATGGATGGATGGATGGATGGATGGATGGATGGATGGATGGATGGATGGATGGATGGATGGATGGATGGATGGATGGATGGATGGATGGATGGATGGATGGATGGATGGATGGATGGATGGATGGATGGATGGATGGATGGATGGATGGATGGATGGATGGATGGATGGATGGATGGATGGATGGATGGATGGATGGATGGATGGATGGATGGATGGATGGATGGATGGATGGATGGATGGATGGATGGATGGATGGATGGATGGATGGATGGATGGATGGATGGATGGATGGATGGATGGATGGATGGATGGATGGATGGATGGATGGATGGATGGATGGATGGGTGGGGTGGGTGGGGTGGGTGGGGTGGGTGGGGTGGGTTGGGTGGGTTGGGTGGGTTGGGTGGGTTGGGTGGGTTGGGTGGGTTGGGTATGTGGATGATGTGGATGATGTGGATGATGTGGATGATGTGGATGATGTGGATGATGTGGATGATGTGGATGATGTGGATGATGTGGATGATGTGGATGATGTGGATGATGGATGTTGTGGATGATGGATGTTGTGGATGATGGATGTTGTGGATGATGGATGTTGTGGATGATGGATGATGGATGGATGTTGTGGATGGATGTTCTAGATGCATGGATGGATGGATGTTGTGGATGGATGTTCTGGATGGATGGATGGACGGACGGACGGACGGACTGACTGACTTTGATTTCCTCTTCCTTGTATCTGATGATCAGAATGGGAGCCTCGGACAACATCTACAAAGGGCGCAGTACCTTCATGGAAGAGTTAACCGAAGCTTCCGAGATTATTTCCCACGCGACCGAGCGTTCCCTGGTCATCTTGGATGAACTGGGCCGGGGCACCAGCACACATGACGGCATCGCCATCGCCTACGCTACCCTTGAGTACTTCATCAGAGATGTAAGTGCGAGACCTCGTTTCTGTTTCTTCTGCTTAAACAGCGCTTTGTCTTTTTACAACAAGCATTGCCATGTGAAAGCCAAGTTCAACGAACCTTTAAGTTAATGCATCTTTGTGTACTCCTCTGACCGCACTGGCTTATGTGCCCCGCCGGCTCGTGATTGTTTGTTTTGAAGGGAAAAGAGAGACGAGGCAACAGGGATGCCTCGTCAGTGCGGTAACCCTTCAAAATGGAGAGAAATAATGGTGAGGCTTGATCTATAATGTTATTAACCCTGTTGCAGTGGAAAAGGAGGCAAAAATGGTCCACTGGCGCCTAATTTGTTGGCGCGCTGCAATGGGCCTCGTTTTCATTGGTTTAAAAAAAAAAAAAAGGCACATAATCAGAATGAATGTCATGCGGCTCACCTTTGTGCTCATAAAATACATCTTCACTGTGCGCGCTCATATCAGCTGTTATTATAGTGATTTATACCTGTACTGTATGTAACTATTAGTTGAAAAGGAAAAGCTACACAGTGTTGTAAAAATTGTGTTTGGTGGGATTGTTTTTCCATACTCAACCTATGAAAGGTCTTCCATCCACAAAGGTGGAAGCGTCCAGTGTCCACAAGGTGTGAACAAATAAGACTCATGGAGAAATTAGTTGGGTAACCCATCTTCTGAATCATTCATTAATTGATAAGCACATTGATACATGAATGGTGGTGGCAGCATCATGCTTTGAGGATGCGTCAAGGTGGAGGGAAATATCAATAGTTCTAAATCACAGTGTAAAAACCAAAGCCTCAACGTCAAAGCAGGAGAACTTTATGTGGCACTTTAAATAGTAACAGTTGACATTTGAATGTGATCGGTTCATTTATATGAGGGTGTGCACACTTGTGCAAACACGTAGTTCCAGTGTTTTATTTATTTCTATCTGTGTTTTTTTATTATTATTTATTATTTGTATTTATTTATTTATTATTGTACTATACGTACATCAAATGAACGAGTAGCGACGCGTCATTAATCGTGCTTAACATCGAATAAGCACTCCTTGGGGATCGATTGTTCTTTTGAGGATACAAAAAGAGTCTCGTCTCATTACAAGACTTTGATTCTGTGGGAACAAAGCAGCAGCAAATCATGTCGAGGATGACTTTTTTGTGCCTGATGCAATAGTCGTGAGTAGACTTGGAACAAGTCTGAAAAACCTTCTACAAAAGCCCAAAGCCACTGTGCAGTCGTTCAGCGTAGTTCACGAGCCCTCGGTTCAGCAAGCGTTGGAACTAACTATGGGTGGATAATTGTTGTTTTTTCTTGGGCTTTTGTGGCTTGCTCTTCTGGGACACGCTGACAGAAGAAGGAGAATTCAGGTGCATCTTGATAAATTGGAATGCAGTCGTGCCTTGAGATACTTTCGAGTTTTGGGAATGTAGCGGTCGTTCAGATATTTTTTCTATGACATTGGGGAAAAAACTAACTCAACATAAAACACCTTTAAAAATTGACGCTCCATGAAATTATGGATTTGCTTTACTTGCTTAAAAAAAATATCGTTTTTTGGCTTATACAGATTATTGACATTTCTGTTTATTTCAATGGGGAAGGACGATTTGAGATACAAATGTTTTGTGCTTACGGATGTGCTTAGTGAATGAATTAAACTCATCTCAAAGCAGCAGCAGCATATTTCAAAATTTACATTAAAACCTTGAAGAAGAATTTGAATAAACCAGAGGTTGGCCTGCGTTCTGAAATGAATTGTGTTCCCACTCGACACCCTTGAAGGACAAACTTTCTCATTATTTTTTAGGACCTAGTCTTGTGGTTTATGTAATTGTGCGCAAACCATATGTGGCTAAAGCAGGATAGAGCTGATGCAGGCTCTTTAACCACCTGTTGTATAACAACATTGATTTGTTTGAGAGTCCTGGCTATAAAAGGAAAAACAAGCAAAAAGGAGTTTGGCTTTTCAGTGACATCCCTTCTTGGTACAAGAAGACCCACACTGTCTTTCATGCGCTCTTGCTCCCACTCCTCCTCCTCCTCCTCCTCCTCCGTCATGTCCTCTTCCTCCTCACCAGACATGCCTCCCCGCGTCAAATTCAGACTTTTCCTTTTTTGACTTGGTTGTTATAGAAACGCACCTTTCCCTGCCCCCAGCATTCACTGGCAAGGTAGTTAAGAATGTAGATGGCTTTCATAACACCGCTCATGGATGAGACAGCCTTGATGCTGAAAAGAGAAAAAGCAGAAACCTCACGGCAAGCTACAAGTTGCCGCGTCTTGCGTCGTCGTGTGTCACAGCCGGCGTACTCAAAGGATTCTCGTTGATGTTTCCTCCGTGCTAAAACGCTTCACAGCGGCCTCCGACTCAGACGTGACTCTCGATCAGACTCGCTAGTGTTTTCACACGAGCAGCAGGTCCCGCTATTAGCGTCACACCACGCTTGGTGCTACACACATTGCTCTCTTGGTTTTTCATGGGCCGATCCGGTCACACCTCACATGAAACAGCGGGCGCGGCTTTTTGCTAAATTCAACTCACAGCATCAACTCACTCTTTGCTGTCTTCAGCGGTGAATTGATGTTACTCTATATTACCTTCAAGGAATTCAACAGGAATGTGAAGAACTACGTTCACTGAAAAAGTTTTAAATTATGAATGAATACAACAAATGTTAGACCTTTTGATCATGTAAATGCTTATTGGACCGAGCGGGCCCCCAGGCCATACTTTGGCCACCCATACATTGTATTTGTAGTTGACAAACTTCATTATTTTGGATTCATACGGTGATGTGTAGCTGTAGACTACTGCAAACTGCATTTAATAACAATAATAAAAAAAATGGACACATCTAATTTGAACCTCTCTGACAGTATCAGTGTAAAGACACAATTATTGATACATCTCGTCTGTCGGCCTTGTCGTGCTAATATTTTAATAAAGTCACGTGGGGTCAGTTCACTGTGCATAATTCCTCGATTGACTCCCACCCACCAGTTTATGATGAAGTCTCAAACTGACGGCTCTTCCTGCGGGGGACTGCAAAAACAACCCCCCCCCCCCCCCCCCCCCAAAAAAAAAAACAAAGGTCATCTGCTGCTCACCTTATTGTTCAACCCAAAGAAGATAACGGCGTTGCGGGTCAGCGACATCCTCACATATACCGAATCTTATCCACTTTGTAGCTCACAAACCGCCCTCAGCGGGCGCTTGTTAGTTGTGCGATGCCAATACTGGCAAAGCAGAAAGGAAGTGTCACTGTGTTTAATTGGGTAGAAAAGTTTACCGGTGGTTCTGTGTTGACACGTTGAGGCTTTTGCTCAAGATCAGACGTGAAGCTATATGAAGAATTACGAGAGTGACGTACTAGACTGGAGCTGTCAGAATGAATAATGTGATCTCATGAACTTTCTATCAACTAATCGACTTCACTAATCGTTCCAACTCTTAATTTCATCAGCGTCTCCCACTGAGGAGGCTGTCAGCGCACCCCGGGGTGGTCCGCCAACAAGCGACCATTAGCGTCCAATCAGACCATTATTCAGATGCCAACGAGTCGCCACCACGCTTCGTTTGTTTGTACCTTTCAATGTAGGTGGACAGGAGTGATTTCAAGTGTGTGTGTGTGTGCGGTACACTGTTACCGTGGGCGCAGGTTCGTCCGTGTGCCTTTCCTGGAAGAGTGTGGGCGTCGCCCTGCTCATCTTGTTCAGTATTTCTAGTGACGTGACCTTTGTCACACCGAGCGAGGTAGCATGCTCGCTCGGCCCGGAGTCGTTCGGGGTCTGTGGTTCTTCACAGTACAGCTGGTTTCCATCCTCAGAATTCATTCTTATTAACGATGGCCCAATTAAAAGGGGGGGTTCTAATCCAAATTTAATTTAAATCATGAATGTAATGCTGTCCAATCAATCAACAACATCCATACTGTCATAATTACGAGTGACAAAATAATAATAAAACAATAACAATCGGTGTATTAATCCCCAAAGAATGTTTTGATATGAATTCACAGTCTTTGTTCTTCAGCAGGGACGGACTGTTACATAATTGTTACCACACCTACCATTTGTTGTGTGTATTCCATTTTCTAAATCCCTCCTACACATCTCTCTTGCACTCGAATAAAGACTTGATAATCATCAACGCGCTTCCACGTAAATAAATAAATACATAAATAAATAGATTGATAAATACATGGGTGGATAGATAAATCAATAAATTAAATCAATAAATGTCATAGTTCACCTCACATCTGGATATTTTGAACAATTCTGGGCTACCAACTTAATATGCCCTTTTGTTACTACAAATATGCTATGAAAGTGTTTTTGATGGATTTACACATGGGATTGTTGTAAAAACAAGAAATCCAGCAAAAACAATCAAGCATTTGCTTGAAACATTTCCATGTCACGCACAACAGTCAAATCTTAAATTCAAATTTGTTGCTAGCGGCTTGTAAAGCTATTCAGTAGATAGGCAGGGTTACTACGGCAAGTGAATTTATTCTCGTAGATTGACTTTTTTAGGCAGACTTTTCGAACGGACTTTGCATAAGAAACATGTAAAAACAATCTTAGCCACAATTCTTTTTTTTTTTTTATCCTTTGAGTTGATTTCCTCCAAAAATGAAACAGGTTAATGAGGACAAGCTATGCTTTACGTATGTTGTTCCTCCATTGCAGGTGAGGTCTTTCACCCTCTTTGTCACTCATTACCCTCCACTATGTGAGCTAGAGCGGGTGTACCCCCAACACGTGTCCAACTACCACATGTCCTTCATCCTCAATGAACCCGATGTAGCTACCGACACACGAGGTATGTGTAGTCCCTATACACACGGACACGTTTTAGGCATTTTAGAATTTCCAGCATTGCTGTTGACGATGATCCGAACGATGTCTTTTGCAGATGAAGACCTCTGTCCTGAATTCATCACTTTCCTCTACCAGTTAAGCGAAGGAGCGGCTGGCCGTAGCTACGGCCTCAATGTCGCCCGCTTGGCTGATATCTCGGGGTCAATACTCCAAGCCGCGGCCCTCAAGGCCCGAGAGCTAGAGGACGCCGTCGACTCCCGAAGGTGAACACACAATCAGAAACACAGTTGCTCAAAGAACGTTGATCCAAAAAGTCCAACCACCTTTCCTTCCCCCTTTTTCTGCATCTCAATCTCATTTCAGTCACGTCCGTTCATGAATAATGAGTGATTTGGTAGAAAAGGTGGAAAGAGATCCACTTGAACCGTGCTGTAGAAAGTGGATCAATGTTCTTTTTTTTTTTTCTTCACCTTACTTCTCGAGGCCTTTGTTAGTCTAAAAGGTCTGTGCTACTTTGGACATAATGGGGAAGAAAAATCAGAGCTTCACGAGTGGCTTGTGATCAAATGAGGCAAGGAGTGTGGAGTTTTCCATTTGATGAGAACAGTATTATTGATTTATATGCAAAATCTTTCATATAGAATGTTTTTCGTAAAAAGCATACAGATTCGTGGAAATTAATTATCTGTCGTCTAAGCCACACTTTCACCCCGCTGTGAACCTGGATGGAAAGATTGCAGATTCAAGCCCTTTAAGCTTAAAAAAAAGTCACCTCATCGGTGCTTTAATAGAACCTGACATGTGAGTCTGCGCGTCGTGAGGTTGAATTAATGCCAAGCAGCTTCGGTGCCTTCAAACGTGGGTTAACGCCCAAATGAACCTGATTTCATCGCCGTGCCGACAATTGGCAACTATAAATTGGATGCGGTATTCCTGGAATACCAGACCGGAGATTTGTGGAGCTTGAAAAAAAAAAAACTCACGCATTACAGACGTCAATCTATTCTATTGTGATTTTTTTGGAACCTTGACTTGCATGTAGCTCTGTCTGACATTTTGCACAAAATCTGCATAAATTCTACTCTTTTAGCCACGTGATGGAAAATTGGCTTTCTAGTAGTGCTGCCTCTGTGAGTTAAAAGTTGTAGCATCATTATTTACACACTAGAAAATGGCGTCTTCCTACCAAAGTTTGTCTGCAATTAGAGAGCTAGTTTCAAACTACTTAACTATGCTCTACCTTTAATAAAACTGACAATTGAAACGATTGTGCTAAATAAACAACTGAACTCCATCTAAGTCATGTGATCTGACAGTGTACATCATCTGTGAAGAATTGACTAAAGATATTCAATCACGACAAAAAAAAAAAGGCTCCCGTTCAATGAGCTTGTCGTCCAATCTTGTTTTTTGACATTATAACACAGAACCCAAACCGGAATCGACAGTGGTACCTCGATTTCACCGCATTAGCGTAAACTGGGGAGAAAAAATAAATAAATCTGAAGTCATGCCTTGGCTCAATAAAAGGTTGGGAAACAGCGTCCAAATACAGGCTGTGGAACAGACAGCCTGCGGGGAGTTCATCACTGCATAGGTTCTAATCCTCACCATATGAAATGTCCATTGTGCGCACGCACACACACACATGCGCTCAGCCGTACTACCTCATCAGTCTAATCCTTCCTATATGAAATGTTTGTACTTTTGTCAGAGCACATTGAGTGCACAAGACACACACGGAGGGAGTGGGGGGGGGGGATCTTCTGCTGTTGGTCAGAAGTTGACAACTTGCAGCTGTCAGTGTACGTGTTTCGACAATGAGTATTGTTTGTTTTCATTTGTTTCTCTAGGAGGAAGAAGAAGTTACTCTCAGAGCTTTGGAGCATCTCGGACAAATCCTCTTTCACTGAGTGGCTGAAGTCCAACTCCTGACAATAATGGCATGCATTATGCACACAATCAGGATACAAAAAACACACACACACACAAAAGTTTGCAGGTGTGTGTTTTTATTTCCTATACTGTAGCAAGTTGTAAGGACTGATATGGATTTTTACGTCGCTGCAGAGGATGGAGGTGCAACCCATGATTGTGCTCTTGACGCCTATCTTGTACAGGTTAAGGTACAAGCTGTTACCCGAAGCCGAAAACGTACATTGGATTCTTGTCATTGACAGAGCAAATCTCAGATCCCTAAGCGCTCTGAACCTCAAATTGGTGTCATGGCTTCGCCGTAATGTTAAATGCGAACGAATAAAAGGAGTAAGAACGAATGTGTGGCCAGCTAGCATGAACCAGGTCAATTATGTTCAAAGTATATGCAACAAGCTGCACACAACAGAACAGTCATTGTGTGTCCATTCCTTGAGGTGGAATACACACTCTTGTTTTCACATCTGAAGTGATTTTGTAAATGTAAGCAATTTCTCATATGGTGCGCTCAACAGATTCAACGTAATCAAAAGACAAAATGAGCTTGATTGGGACAACATTTTTCCAATTAAAATGTATTGAACTTTTTCTGCAGCTCTCAGCATTCACGTGTGTAATATCTGAGGGCATTGCAATTTCTAGTTATTATTTCTTTCTTTGCTCTTTTGTTATTGCTCAACAGATTTGGTGTAATATGAGAAATGAGAAGTTGTTGGCCTGTCCGAGATGCCTGGGAATTGCTGGTCTTTGGTTTGTTATTGATGTTTTAACACGATGGCGGCATTTCTCGACAGATTGCAAATGAAAGAACAAAATGTGCGGTGTGTTCGGGACATATTAACTTTTTTTTTTTAGCCAAAGCACGTTTTGAAAATGTTGGACTTTTTTGGGAGATCATGAACAGAACAAAAGTAATGATACAATAGCACTTTTGACAATTTAATCTTGAATTGCATGAATTTAAGACTTGAAGGGATTTAATGCATTAAATACAAATTAAAATAAATGTCTCATAGAAATGTACCTAAATAAGTTTTCTTTTCTTTTTTCTTTTCCTTAAAAATGGATATGTATTCTATTATTGTATGTTGTATTTGTATTGATATGCAAATATCTTGTGCTAAAAAGTAAAACACAACTGAGCTGTATTTAGGCAACGATACTTTCGCATACCACTAGAGGGAGCCTACATACTGCTAGTGACCAAGTAAAAGTGTCTTCTTCTTTTTTTCGTGAAAAGTATGTGTACAGTGTGAATAATTTTGGCACCTCAGGTACATCTACAAGTAGAAGAAGACTCCTGAAGTCATAATAGCACAACATCGAAATTCTCGCTCCGCCTTCAACATCTCACGGTGAGAGAGTCGGCCACGCAGGGAGGGAGGGGCTGGGGCTCGTGGTTACGTGGGTGCATGTCTGTGCCACACACAGTTGACCACATTCAAAAGCCGATTACAGCTTATCTCTCTGTGTCATTTTGTCCTCGTCCACTTGAGGCTTCCCGATGTTGTCAGACAAGCCGTGAGCGAGCGCCATGGATTCCCCTTCGGCGTCTCCGGGCGCGTCGGCGGACGCAGCGCATGAGCCGGCGGGACAACTTTTACGCACTGCTCGGCGTCTCTGAGACACCTCGGCGGGGAAAGCTTTCCCACGGAGATGGCCTTGCGTTGACCGTGAAGATAAAGAAGAAGTAAAAGAAGAATCGAGCTGCGCATAGGATGCAGAAAAGCGTGCGTTACAACGAGGGCCACGCGCTCTTCTTGTCGGCTGTGGCGCGTAAAGAGGGCACCAAACGCGGCTTCCTGAGCAAGAAGACGGCTGAGAACAGCCGCTGGCATGACAAGTTCTTCGCCCTTTACCAGAATGTTCTCTTCTACTTCGACAACGAGCAGAGCGCGCGCCCCGCCGGGATTTACCTGTTGGAAGGCTGCACCTGCGAGCGCGCACCCGCACCCAAAATGTCCACCACGGGGAAAGAAGCCCTTGAGAAACAGGTGGGAAATGTTATCACAACACGACTCAAACACTGAACATTAATATATAACCTACAAAATGATAGAACTTGTGCAAACTGTTATTATAGTCAAAGTTGGCCAAATCTCACGTTAATCGTCATGAAAACATTTTTCAATCTTTACGTGTGGAAGGAAAATCTGGAAACTGCCTCCTTAAATCAAAATGGAATGGAGTTCTTGCTAACAACTCCATTCAAGTTACTGTTTTAAAATGCCACAATATTAGGTACCCACAAACTGTTAAATGATAGCAAATACATCCCCGTATTAAACACAATAATACTTTTCATTTCAGTGCTGTAGAACTGCATTGCGTCTAACTCTGGGGGGGTTCTAATATTTTGACGTGAAGGTCACCTAAAATACGTTAACATCTTGTGGCTGTAGTTTTCTACTGCGTCATTCTTAGAGCTGTTTCTAATGTTTTGACTGATGTGAAGTAATCAAGACACCAGTATGTGTATTGTGGTATTTATCAGTATGTATCTTTTGAATGTTTTGGTTACTTTATGCAAGTCAAATCATTAGGAACAAGTTAAAGTGCTTTGTATGATGATACGCTACACCATCTGGTAGCATCGTCTTTTTTAAAGATGTTGCTTTCGCATGTCATTGCATAAAGCTCTGCATCGTTATGCCCGTGTAAAGTTGCATGAAAAAAAAATAAAATACTGGTTGCGCCAGTTTCAGCAACACAGTTGGAATATCTCTGCAGCGTCTCAGTGCCTCCTCCCTGCAGGAGATCCTCCTCCAGGAAAGGAATGAGTTGCGCAATGCATTGACTTTCCTCTCCATGCTGCAGTAGAGATACAGTGGGCGACGTGATGTGGACTTTGAATGTGCTAATTATCGGACTGGTCAAGGTGAAGCGGGTGCCTCATTGTCACCCCTCAATTCCTCAAAGCACACGGTGGGAGAGCGAGGCGGCAACAAGTTGTTCTAGGTCAAGAAAACGAATATGCACGGTGTTCCGTCAATATATTGCGTTTCATCCTTTGCGGCGTTTCTATTTAGCACGCTCCATCTTGGTCAAAGGCCCATGGGGTCACATCCTGACCCTCAACAGTCCCTCGTGAAGTCAACGTGAAACTTAAAATGTAGAGTTGACAAGATTCATCGACGACTAATAAAATAATAATCGTTTTCATAATTGAGTAATCATTTATGGCCATTGTGTGAGGTACAGGTACTGTTTTTGTAGAAAAAAAAAAAATCACTCGATATGATGCAATTGTGTTCCATGGTCAGTACGAAGTGAGCAAAATTTTACTATTCCTGATGTAGTAGATTGTGCAGGTGTATGAAATATTGGACTTGTTAATTGGAAGAGGCTTTTTTTTTAAAAATTAAAACTCCCATTGCCAATTTAGCAATTTACCTCAAGGCCATTTCCATTTAACCTGTTCAATGAGATCTGCTGTTACTCTGACTGCACTTGGATGTTGCACGGCGGCGGCGCTTGCGTTGTGATGTTTCTCGGCTGTCTTTCTCCCTCTGGCCTGTCTCACTCTCGCACTACAGCTGTGACGCTTAATTAGGGTTATTTTCAATCTGCCCTAAGCTGCAAGCCTGTGTTCTGCCACGCATATTTTACAAGCATAGCCATGCACTCAGGAGCAAAATCAACTCATTACATTTTTTTCCCCCCATCTATTGCTGATAGTCAACTTTAAGGGATTTGCTTCGTGTGTGTGTGTGTGCACATTAAAGTGAAGCAGTGAAGTAACCTGCAGTGTATCACACCCCCACAGTGAGCCGCAGTCCAAGCGCACGAAGCCTGCTGCCTTTCCTCGTTGTGCGCCGTACTCGCACAAAGATACAAACCCTTCAAATCATTTGGAGTGCATTCACACTGGTCTGAATGGTTTCCACAGCGACGCCGCCGCTGCTATTTGAACACGGCATAGTTCGGCTTGGCATACGTAGAGAAGCGCACCATCTTCATGTATTGATTGTTGATCGCACAGTTCACTGGAGGACCTTTTTAAAACGGTTTTATTTTAGTTTGTTTATTTTGAAATTGAGAAGGCTGGATGACACTCCCATGTTGTCGTGTCGATGCTGTAGTTGCATCAAAACTGAGCCAGGGCTACTGTTCCAGTACATTTCCAAATCAGCAGTTCTACAAAATGATTCTACTATTTTTGGTCAGGATAACGACAACGTGCCTGCTTACAATGCCTCGAGCATCTGACAGTTCCTGGCCATGTGATTGTCTTTCCTAAGTTTAAAACAGTCATCAAGGGCACCCACTTTGAAAAGGCAGATGATATCAAAAAGGTGATACAGCATCCCAGAAGACTCCTTTCAGGAGTGCATGAAGACCGGATTACTATCTCCCATCCCCTATGGCAGATGTTTTTATATTGTGAAAGTCATATATTTTCAATATCAGTTGTGCATGCAATCTTCAGGCATCTAAAAGGGAATGAGCTTTTACACAGTCAAGTCCCGTTATGTTCTTGCTATGGCCGCCACACATGGATGAGAGGTGGTACGCACCCCTCGGGGTCTTTGTGTCGTATATTCTAGTGACTGTTAAAATCGTCAAGCGTCTGTGCTGAGCTAATAAGCCCCCACGAAGACGAAACAAACATAGTAAAGCAGATTTACAGTTGATCTCCACACTTGTTACGTCGTAAGAGGGAAATCCTCTATTTTATGACTGACAGGTTGTATGCCCGCAAGCTTCCTGAAAGCCATGGACGAACATTGCAGGAGTCATACTATATGATTCAGATGTGGGAAAATGCTTCATAAAACATTTATTGAGAGGAAACAGAAGGGCTTCGTTACGATACATTTGCGCAAATATACCGTGCTGACTTTATGTGCTTGTGGATGGACGGACGGACGGATGGATACGAACTTAATGAAGTCATGCTGGATAGAAAATGGATGCATACTGCATATGCTACTGGTGTACCTATTGTTACGTCCTCTTCTCTGAAAGCTTTTAAACCCTCGCCAATTATCATCGCAATTCCGTTCTCTTGTGACTCTCAGCAGGAGTGGCACAAATTTGCCTCCTAATGCTTATGTTTTGATGTGAACTTTGTTGTTCTCAGTAGTCAAAACGTCCTCCAGTTGTTTTGTTGCTGCAGCATGTTTAAGACAGTATGGAAAAAGTCGACTTGTTGGCCCTGTGGGAGTCCAGCAGGGCTAGAAGAGACAAGACAGGGGGATAATGAGAATAAGAAAGGAAGATTGGGAGTGGGATCCACAAAACTGGTGGGTGGGGACAACAACAGTGATCCCACTCAATGAGTCGAAACGTTCTTACAAATGTATTGTTTCTCGCGCTGGTTTAACCCTTTAATAGCCCACGGGTATCAGATATACTTTATGGAGTCCTTTTTAGCCAAATCATAAATGCCACATAGCCAGAAAGGCATGCATGGTTTCATTCATAGTTTCTTTGAGGTAATGAATTCTAACCGCGAAGCATGTCACAAGAAACGATTCCGTTTCACCTAATTGGTCCCTCATTTCCTTGAGCGGTTTCTCTCAAGATGACGATTCAGGTGAGCAAGCGGAAGAATTCAAATTGTGTTCTGAGTGCTTCATTGTTTCTAGAAGCGTTCGCCCCGTGTCTTTACACGTCTAAATGGAATTTCTTACAGTGCACCGAAAGCCCTCGGGGATTAGGAGGGTACATTGGAGACGATTTGAAGGGAGAGTGAGCATGGGAGTGATTCCGAAATGACTGTGTTGGGATGGGAAGATTTGTGTGTGTGTGTATGTGTGTGTGAGTGAGGAAGCGGCCAAACACTCTTTCGGAGGGAGCTGCCTGGACAGGTCTCGTATTTAAAGAATGTGTAGCTAATGAGAGTCAAAATATATAGAAACTAGGTGTTTCATGCAGAAAATCTTTCCACGTTTCATGTTCATTGACTGTCCCAATGTTTACATCATTTCCCTCCGCTTTGTAGTAACACAGCAACTTATCTTCCATCTTTGTTCCCAAACTTGTAATGTGTAATCAAGAAAACTCCCAAAACACAAAGAGGCATCACGGAAGTACAAAACCCAGGCGGAAGACTCCGATGTGGCGTTGCCATGGAGACGCTCCCCTGTTAGACACAATTTCAAAACATCCACGTGCTCAAGAAATATTACGTAACAGCTCTTTCTTCACTCTGTCTTCGGATGTGTTTTGGATCTGTGACAGTACGGATTAGCGTTGATGTAATAATGTCCTGGCAGTCAGTGAATCGAAGTGACAGGTGGTTTTAGAATAATAATAATCATAAAAACGATCTGGATATGAGAAAGGAGATGCTGCTGTTTGTGTCCCAATAACCTCGGTGACTCCAGCCCATCTCAATAGCACCAAAGCCCGTCCGTTTTCCTCGGGGGCAAATGTCTCCGCCTCCTCTGGACTCTGCTCGCTTCACTGAATCCTCACTGAGACACAAAGGGATGAAAGCATGAGGAGATGCCGAGATGGGGGGGGGGGCAGAGTGGATTTGGAGAGGAGCTAGAGTGGGATGAGAGGTGAAATGCAAAGAGAATGGACGGGAAGGGAGCAGAGCAAAAGTCCACTCGGCGCTCAAAGTCTTGTGTGATTTTGCTTGGCTAAGAATAGCAGCTCTTGTGCTAACCCAGTGCCCCGGGACATGGCCATTTGAATAAAAGCTTCACACAGTGCGACTCTATGTTCCGCTCTCTAGGTGAGTGCCTGTGTTGGCGTGTGTCTGTGTATGCAGTATACATTTGAAGACCAGATTACAAAAAAAAAAAAAAACAGTAGTCAGGAGGCATGGCAGCTTTATTTTTATGTACGTATACGTGTGAAACAGCTCCATGACTGCAATGGAGGAATGCATTCCCCATATTTGACAAATCGGACGTTCTCTCATTTGCACCTACAGCACTACTTCCTGGTGGTGTTCGGCCACGATGGACAGAAGCCTCTGGAGCTGCGAACAGAGGAGGAAGTGGAGTGTGACCAATGGGTGGAGGCCATTCAGCAGGCCAGGTAGACAACCGGCTCACTCTACATTTCATCGCCACATTCTTGCATTCATTCATCCAATCATATTGCTCCTCAAGCTGACATTTCTTCAACATCATAGAAGGACATCCCTTCCCTTTCAGTTATTCAGACATCATCATCGAGCGAGAGGTGCTTATGCAGAAGTACATCCACCTAGTCCAGATCGTGGAGACGGAGAAAGTGGCGGCCAATCAGCTGCGCACACAACTGGAGGACCAGGACACCGAGATTGAGAGGCTGAAAGCCGAGGTATTGACCTGTGAAGTTCATTGAGCTCTCACACAAGAGCCGTTTCAAACATTATGGCTTTACGTATCACACTCATCAATGTATGTTCTACTTCTATCTTTTTGATTAGACTCTAATTGCCATGTAACGGCACGTGTTCACCTCTACAATATATACTCCATGTGACTTGAGGTTGGAGGCGTGTATGTGTGTTTGCGTGGAGGGATTGATCGATGCTCCCAGTGTAGGAGGAGAATAAAGATGAGCCATGGCGTTCTTTCAAGCAGCCGACAAGCAACTGTTCTACTCATCTAACACACACACACGCACGTACGCAGAGACAGACACACTCATTCAGGCATTGATGACCTTTGCACCACTGTAAATCTTGATTGATTCGGCTCAAGTAAACACCCAACCACGGGTAATTATTGGTTTGTAGTACAAGAACGATCTGTAGTGATGATTATTTCTCAAGTGAACAGTTAATGAGCGCGTGGTGGCATTGTCATGACTGGATTGAAGAATAAGAAAACAATTGTGATAAAACGACTGCCGAGCAGAATTTGTGACAACGAGAGCCTCTTGCTGTTTCCTTGGTACTGTTAAACACAACAGAGGAAGGACAGGGAAGAACCCCCCCCAAATATATAAAATATAAATGTAGTTGTGTATAGACGCCACAAGATAGCAGCAAAGCACTATTATCATATTAGACCAGGCTATGCCTTCTTTAAATGAAGCTCCTCCCCTTCACTTCCACATAGTTCCTTGTCACCAATCGTATCAAAGCTCTGAATATGCCTACCTTGCCTCGCATGAAATGTCACCACAGATTCTTACTTATCTAACTCCCCATTGCACCAATATTCCCTCCCCAGGTGAAGCGCGAGTGCGCTATGTAGAATGGCCGGCAACGTGCTGCTGCTGCTGCTGCTGCTGCTGCTGCTTGGCGAACATGCAAGTTGTGGGCTAAGCAGCAATTGGCCCCAAAGGGGACCAGCAGCTATCATGTCCATAAATCACATCTCCACCGCCATGTATTTTACATGTGAAGCCCTGCAGATCATCAAAATGCTAACAGAGGGCTTTCTTATTATTATTATTATTAGCGAACATCTGCTTGCGTATTGGGGCCGCACGTGAAAAAACATTATCATTTGAGAGCCAGTGCGCAGCCGGTGATTCGTCTCATTAAAAACGCACTCTTGCTTGTGTGTCTGTGTGTGTGTGTGTATGTGTGTGTGTGCGAGGTGCTCTGTGTTTATGAATAATTAAAGCAGCTAGCCACTGTAAGTATCAACAGTTGGCAGCCTCCTCTTTGCAAGCATTTACATAATGTTGCTGCTCCAGCCAGTGTGTCAGGTTTTTGGTCTATCGAGTTGATTTTCAAGCACAAAAGCTGAAAGGCAAAACAACTAATGTTACACACAGAAGCAGCTGCCGCCCAGAAGAAAAAAAAAAAAAAAGCTTTTAGCAGCTCTGCTCGAGGTGAAAAAGAAATTATTTACAATTACCAGACGAAATGTCTTCCTTTTGTCTGAATCTGGAAAGATGGGCGGTGATTTTCTTGCCCTCCGCCAGGAAATGTCACGTTTTTAAATGCTCATAAAAGGGGCTGCTGCAGACAGAATAGATCTTTAAAAGCCTTTGCTGCCAGAAATATAATTTTCTGAGACAGAAGATTTTTTGCTTAGTATCAGTAAATGATTTTGTATCATGCACAATATCAACAATAGGTGTAGCGCATTTTATTAATGATGTGTCGTATGATTTCTGTTTGCAGATCATTGCTCTGAACAAAACCAAGGAGCGTATGAGGCCTTACCACGTCAACCATGAAACAGAAGATCCAGACATCAAAAAGATTAAGAAGGTCAGTGTTTTCTACTGCCAAGCGTCTTCATCAATGGAGCTGCTGCACGTCACGCGTGCTTGTCTGAATTCAGGTGCAGAGCTTCATGCGAGGCTGGCTCTGTCGCAGGAAGTGGAAGCTCATCGTGCAGGACTACATCTGCTCTCCTCACGCTGAGAGCATGAGGAAGCGGAACCAGATTGTCTTTAACATGGTGGAAGCAGAGACAGAGTAGGTGTCGGGATGCTGAAATGATGCTAAATGAAACATGTCGAAGAGCACTCGCCGGATCGCCTGAAATTGTCTTGGGTTTCGAAAATGATCATTTTTAATGATCCGTGTGGTTGAAATAATGCGGCTGGATTTTGTTTGACGGCAGGTACGTCCATCAGCTCTACATCCTGGTCAACTGCTTCCTCAGACCTCTGAGGATGGCCGCCAGCTCCAAGAAGCCCCCCATCAGCCACGACGACGTCAGCAGCATATTCCTCAACAGGTGCGCACAGATTTATCTTCTAATCTAGCGGCAGACGTGTCAATCATGCCAAGCGAGCTGACAAAAGTGAACGCTGTGTTGCTTCACAGTGAGACCATCATGTTCTTACATGAGATTTTCCACCAAGGCTTGAAGGCCAGAATCGCCAACTGGCCCACTCTGGTGCTAGGTAAGCAGCTGCTTGACTTCACACACATGATGCGCACTAGATTTTTTGGGGGGGCTTGACTAATGGGGTCACGGTATGAGTGGCACCCTCCCCACTCACTTGAGCACCTTTGTTTACGTTTCAAATTTATAGTTGGCCACTTTTATGGATTCAGTGTTGATTGACAAACGGATCCATCGGAGGATATCTCAATAATAAAGCCCGACGATCAAGTCAATGTTTAAATCCTCGTTGTATATTTGGGTCCAATGACTCACTGGTCTTGTTTGAAACAAGTGCTTAACCACTTTAGAAATGATGTAACTGACATGATAACTTTGGTTCACACCTACCTCCATGACCTGCAAGAGAAAATCGTGGGCCAAATGAATTTGTACAGCATTGTCAAATGTCGTACAGACCAGTAGGTAGGTACGTTGACGGATGGATGGAAGGAAGGCGTTACTTTTTCATCACACGGAACAAATATAATAATAAAATAAATAGTCTTCTAATCTAATATGATATAGGAATAAATAATACGTTTTTTTATGTTTAGTATGGTATATAGATTGAATTCATGATCATTTATCACATTGTCAAGCTGATTGTGGATGTCATTTCCAGCTGACCTTTTCGACATCCTGCTGCCCATGCTGAACATCTATCAGGAGTTTGTGAGGAACCATCAGTACAGCTTGCAGGTTCTGGCTAACTGTAAGCAGAACAGAGATTTCGACAAGCTGCTCAAACAGTACGAGTCCAACGCCGCCTGCGAGGGGAGGATGCTGGAGACCTTTCTCACTTACCCCATGTTCCAGGTTGACACACACACACACACGTCGCGTGGTTTCATGAGAACTCCTGCAGGAAAACGTTCCTATTATTCTGCTATTTTTCGAATTCGTCTTTCATCTGGTGAAGAAAATTCATGTCAATGAATTAACTTTTCAACAATATCTTCTTTGAGATTCACCCGTAGGCTCGCTCTTAACTAGAAAATAAAGTTCTAAATTATAGTATGTTTTCTCTCGTCTAAGATTCCTCGCTACATCATCACCCTGCATGAGTTATTGGCTCACACGCCTCACGAGCATGTGGAGCGCAAGAGCCTCGAGTTTGCAAAGTCCAAACTAGAGGAACTGTCCAGGTATAGATTTTCTTTTTCTCGTGAACATACTATTGTCTCCTTTGTTCTTAACACCGACAATTGTGTGTGTGTGTCTGTGTGTGTGTGTGTGCGCGTGTGTGGTCAGAGTCATGCACGACGAGGTAAGCGACACCGAGAATATTCGTAAGAATCTGGCCATCGAGAGGATGATCGTGGAAGGTTGTGACATCTTGCTGGACACCAGCCAAACGTTCGTCAGGCAGGGTGAGTCTTTCTCATTTCGATAAGAAGGGTTCGACTGCAGACCATCTTGCCCCATCTACCACCATCCTAATGGGGCCCATGGTCTGACCTCCATAGATGACACTCAAGTCAGCTGGCTAACTGACACTTGCCCCCAAATATAACATCAGCACCTTCAAGGAACCGTCTCCTCCAATACGAAGAAGAACAATGGTTAAAATAAGGCGTAAAATGGAACCTTGATTCAATGCATCGAGATACTTTTGGCCCAAATGATTGTTTTGTACCTTCTTCGTACCCTAAAAATATGCAACGTGATCAGTACCAAATTATTGTAGCTTTTTTTTTTTTTTATCCAAAAATAACTTATTCAATAAGGACAATAATGGTGTGCAGCCGCTCACATTGAAGAGCTAATATCGATACATGCCCCTGCTAACATGGCGGTCTTGAACCAACGGCGCTCTCTTCAGGCTCCCTCATCCAGCTGCCGTCGGTGGAGCGAGGCAAGCTCAGCAAAGTGCGACTGGGCTCGCTCTCTCTGAAGAAGGAAGGCGAGAGGCAGTGCTTCCTCTTCACGAAACACTTCCTCGTGTGCACGCGCAGCTCCGGCGGAAAATTGCACCTCCTCAAGGTGACGCCAGCTCTGCTTTCTTCAACCACTTTTCCCATTTGCGCTCGCTTGACCGCACTTTTTGCTCGCAGCAAGGCGGCGTCTTATCCCTCATCGACTGCACTCTCATCGAGGAGCCGGACGCTGCCGATGAAGACTGTAAGTTCTCTCCTGCCATTAGGGGAGGTTAATTGGATGTCAGCCCAATGAGTCCTCTTTAAATATCAGCGGCTCTCTTTTAAAGACCAGGTTAAGATCTTTTGACATTAACTGTCCATTAAATTGATTTATGGCGAGGATGTAGAAACAGACTTCAATATGGAACACAGATTGACTTTTTTTATTTTAGCAGATCAGGAAGTGAAAAAGGCCTCACGTACAAAACGAGTGAATGCCACTTGCATGCGTCTTCAGCTAAAGCTGGAGGTCAGGTGTTCGGTCAGCTCGACTTCAAGCTGGTGGTGGAGCCGGCTGACTCGGCTTCGTTCACCGTGGTTTTGCTGGCGCCCTCGCGACAGGAGAAGGCTGCGTGGACCAGCGATATTAGCCAGGTGACACACACACACTGAATAACAAGAACCAAGTCCCCGCTGGGCTTTGTGGAGGCATAGTGATACGTAAACACCGACATGGTGCAGCTCCCTGGAGGTGAGTTCAGCTCGGCGCTTTTCGCAAACGCACACAAGCTAGGCGTAGGGACGTGAACATTTCTTCTCAAAAAGTGGTTTATATGGACTCATTTGTTGTGTCCCACTTCAGTGTATCGATAACATTCGCTGCAATGGTCTGATGACCAGCGTCTTTGAAGAGAACTCCAAAGTCACCGTGCCTCACATGATCAAGTAAGTGTGTGAAGAGGAGGCGGCCATTTTTTGATGCGCATGTTGCAAAACATCAAGCACATGTGGGTGGTGATGTTTTAAACGTGTTGATTCTGGTCCCCAAAAAAAATTCTTTTTTTTTTTTTTTTTATTATGCTTCCTTTCTTGGTGATTTTGGTTTCAGAACTATGATCTGACATGCTTTTCATTCTTTCTTTGCAATACAGTGGAACCTCCAAGGTCGAACACAATGGATTTGGGATATTGCAACACCCATTGGAAATAATGGAATGAGAATTAAACTGTTCTAGGGCTCAAACGTCATCAAATTCAACATTTAAATTCAATTTGTTTTAACCGAACAATGTTTTCAGTAATGTGTGGAAAAACTGCAATTACTGTTAAAACAAAAAAAAGAGATGTTTTCATTGGAACCACTCTTTGTGTTGTGGCTTTGAAAACAAAGTTACAAGGTGCTTCATGTTATCAGTTGCCATGGAAATGAAAAATAAGTCAACTACTTTTAAACCAAGGACTACATTTCAATGTGTTACAAGTATAAAAATATGCGAATAATAGGTCATTTTTAACGCAAGTTATTAAAATCATTTGAATAGAATTGCGTTGAAATGCAAAATTCAGTTCAACAGCCAAATTTGACATTTTGCTCACATTCCGACGTGAGCTTTAGAGGTTTCAGTGTATACGTTTGAATTCAAATCCAATTGGAATTCATTTCTTGTCATGCTTTGCAGCAGCAGTCACCCACGCTTGTGTTGTGTGTGTGTGTGTACGTGTGTACCTCATCAGATCCGATGTGCGTCTCCATAAAGATGATGTTGACATTTGCTTCAGCAAGACGCTCAACTCCTGCAAGGTCCCGCAGATCCGCTACGCCAGCGTGGAGCGTCTGCTGGAGAGGCTGACCGACCTGCGCTTCCTCTCCATCGATTTCCTCAACACCTTCCTGCACACGTACAGGATCTTCACGGCGGCCAGCGTGGTCATGGACAAACTGGCCGACATCTACAAGAAGCCCTTCTCTTCCATTCCCATCAGGTCGCCCGCCGCACACGCCCAGAAACACACCGATCGATTAATCCAGTCATTTTGAGCCAAAATAACGAAACTATTATGAATGTAGGTGATTCACTAGCGTGTATGATATTATTTTAGTCACGTATGATTGCGGAAAAATGGATCCACACGCTGTCCACGTCCGTGCATTTCTTCCAAATGAGCTCATCAGACCAGTGTTTTATGTGCTTTCCCGTGTTGGCAATTGAAAGACAACAAGAGTGCTCATTTTGCCAACCCCCCCGCCCCTCCCGCCCTTCATGGAACTGACGTGTCCTTGTCCTCCACCGTGCCGCGTCCAAACTGCAGGGCGCAGTACCACTCATTTGACCGTCTGTCCATCTCATCCATCTGTCCTGACTACAGTCTGAAGATCAAGAAGATAGCCATGGATCCGTCCAAGTAACCAGCTCCACTTCTTTGTCTTTTGTCTGGTCTGTCCTACCTTCTCCGCTCTCTTTTAGTCTTGCCCACCTGATGCATGGCTCTCTAATGCCGTCCGTCTTTTGGATGAACGGACACACGAGAAGGATTTATGTTGAGTGCGGCATGTTCTGTTCTCACATCCTTGCATCCGTAGCGATTGACTTGTCCCTCCCCTGCTGCCTGCAATAACCTTCTTCTCCTTTCATTTTCCCCTTTTCAATCTCGCTATGCAATTTCTGCTTGTTGTTCACGATGGCTGTGTTCAGCTCCGATTAGGCCAGAGTGCAATTGTTATGATTTATTGTCGAGTTTTTTTCCCAAAGACAGTTCAATCCTAAAATGATAGCTAGCGGTTGTGAAAGTGGAAGCTTTTTGAAGATGTATAGAAATTGAACACTAAGAAAAAAAAAAGTATTTTCAAAAAGGAATAGTGCTTGTTGAAAACCAAAGGCAAAATTCATCTGAATTACAAAGTATTTGAATGGACTGTGTAAGCAGCATATGAACAAAAAAGTTTGGTGACTCCAAAAAAACTATTGGCACAGTATAAGGAGCAAAACTAAAACAATTTTTTTTATTGTAATTTAAAACAATGAGAGATATAATAAATCTAGCTGACATAGCCAAAAAAAAAAAAAAAAAACGAGTTTGTTTACGAGCACTGCTGCGCTGAAGAGTTATAACATCACAACATCAACAGATACAAGGCACTACTGAATTGTCAAGCTCTGTTCAGATGAATGAGCCTTGGATGCAAAGAATACAAGGTGTCTCATTGTTCCTCGGTCCGACTTTGCTTGTGTTCCAGTTTTTGTAAGAGAGGTCTCCATGTTCCTTTTGTAGGTCCCTGGAGCTGTTCTTTGCCACCAACCAAAACAACAGGGGCGGCGAGCACATAAATGACAAATCTCCTCGTCTCTGCCGCAAGTTCTCCTCTCCCCCTCCTCTCTCCATCTCCTCCCGCACTTCTTCGCCCGTGCCCGCCCGAAAGCTCTCCCTGCACTCGCCTGTCAGCGGCAGGGTGGGCGGGCTGGACCTAAGCGGTCCTCTCTCAGGCCTGAATTGCAGCACGTCGCCATCGGCCGCCGGCAGCCCCACGTCGGCTCACACCCCCCAGACCCCGACGCCGACCGCCTCTTCTCCCCCTCCTCCTCTTTCTTCCTCCGCCTCTCCACCGCAAGACCAAGTGCCTCCCGTTCCCTCGTCTCCCGAGCAGAGTCCAAGCCAGTGCGCCGAGGGGGACGACATTCCCAGGATTGACCCTTTTTGTGGCAAACTGAGACGGAGCATACGCAGAGGTCAGCGATCCATCATAATTGTGCTATTTTTGATCAGCAAGTTGGATGGGTTGGCCTTGCTCTGGCTGTACGGCCCTCTCCGAATTCCATTTTGCGGCTGACACACGTTAGAGACTCCTCTGCGTGTTTGGTTCATCACATTATTCAAGTCCGCCTGTGATCCGTAATTAGGACCGGGCTTATATTAGATATAATTGACACGGCGGATTGCCGAACAAAAATGCCACAAAGAGTCTTAAGGTGACTTAGGCTAGTTGAAATAGGTATGGCCAAAAAAAAATGTAGATCCACTATCTGTTCTAGCTGTCTTGGAGTCAGCGTCACTAGAGAAAATCCTTCCAGAGTCTCCTCAAAGCAGCGAAGCCGGAGACATGTCCCCTTGTCGCTCGCCGTCCACACCGCGACACCTCCGCTTCAGGCCACCGGGAGGTAAGCGTTTCCATGATGCAAAAACATGATTCTCAAAAGCTGAACAAAGTTCAAATCAAACAAAAAATTGACCACATTTCGATTAAAAAAAAAAACTACAAAATTAAAATGTCGGGCTTTTTCAACTACATGACGTACATGACTGGACTGTCGTGTTTTCTTCACCTAGTGTCATGGTTTTGATTTTCCTGCAGCCCAGTCGGGTGAGAACTCTCGCTGCCCAGTTTCTCCTGCCTCAGCTTTTGCCATTGCCACAGCCGCAGCGGGACACGGCTCGCCACCAGGTACACACCAATGGCATCAGCCTAATAAAAAAACCAACATACTGCCCTGTAATTATGATGACGACAGCGATAATGAAGATCTTCTCTGTTCTAGTGTTCAACAACTCCGAAAGAACTTGTGACAAAGAGTTTATCATCCGGCGGGCTGCAACCAACAGAGTTCTAAACGTGCTGCGCCACTGGGTCTCCAAACATTCACAGGTACGTGTGTGTGTGTGTGGGGGTGTTGGGATCCCATCACTTCATTAAAGCCGCAGTATAGTTAGTGCTGCTGCATTCATCTCTCATCCTGACACACTTGCAGCCACCTCGCAACCGTTGTTGTACAGTCAGATGGGTCAGCGGTTCCTCTAATGAACGCCACTTGTCTGCGGAGGCGTGCACCAAGTTCAACTGCATTGATCCGCCATATGACTTTTCTTCAATCATATTAAACACTGTTAGCCCTCCTTTTACACACACACGCACACACACACACACACTGAAAGGGCAAAGGAGCTTGTTAGAAGGGGCCTTTGGGAATGCGTGATGGGGAAGAAGAAACAAGTGAAAGGCTTTGGGAAGAGTAGAAGGTTAGCTGAGGTGAACAATTTCACATTGGTGACTGATAATCAATGGCAAAGGGGAGATGATAGAAGACATTTGTTGACCATGAGGTGGATTCAAAATGTTTAAGGGACACAAAATGAATTAAAATAATTGTTAAAAAAACAACACCACCACCCACAGCTGTGGGTCAAAGTGGTACTATTACATATATTTGTAAAGTGATCATGGTCATTGTTGATCAAATCCACCTACATCGCATTACACAACCTGCGCCACAACTTAGACCGGCTTTTAGCCGTTCTAAAATTTAGTCATCTTTTGGTCACAAAAGAGTTAAACGTATTCACTGTAATTTTTTTCAACTTCTTCACACTTACACACGATTTGCGTGGTTTGAGTTGATCCTTTTGTTGTTGTGTTTGTGCAATGAGGACTTTGAAATGAACGGAGAACTGAAGATGTCAGTCATCTGTCTCCTGGAGGAAGTCCTCCGAGACCCGGACCTTTTGCCTCAGGAGAGGAAAGCCACTGCCAACATACTCAGGTACGCAGCACACTCATTCTGCCTGTTGTTTTATTAACAACACATGAAGATAAAATATTTTGTATGATGCCTTGTCTTTGTCATGTGTTGTATAATTAATATTCAGCTGACAGTATCAATCAAAAAGGATTAATTCAGTGCAGCAGTACGTGTCAATAAAGTTGTCTTTTTCCCTTCTTACCAAACAGTTTTGTTTGTTTGTTCCCCTTAGTGCCCTCTCTCAAGATGAGCAGGAAGACGCCCAGCTGAGGATAGAAGACATTTTACAGATGGTGACAAAACACTCACTCAGACACACGCATAAACACTTTTTGGTCAAAACATGAAGTGTAATGCCATTCTGCACTCATTCAATTGTTACAGTTAGTGGCAAACTTCAGTTACTCTATCCCCATGGAACCAAGCAACTCATCGTTTTGTTTTGAAAATGTGTGTTTTATGACTGCTCTTTCTTTTATGGAAGGGGCCTCCCCGATGTACTTAAATATTGACGCTCGTCGTGTGCACAAGTACAACTTTAATTTCCCTGGTTACTCTACAGCGCCGCTCCCAGAACAACGGGACCTTCAGTTGTCCTCATGGAGTAATGGCCGAGGAGTGCCCACACACTTACACACACACGAAACTCAGGACCGTAAATTTGGTACCATGTCCTCTAGACAATGACCATAAAAACTGCTCTTCATCATCAATTGTGTTATTAGCTGTAGTACAATGAGCCATTAATCTGTGTGTGATATTTTTACAAAAAAAAACCCCCACATGTACTTTATAGAAACATAGACAGATGACATCATTTAAATGCATGTACAAAAAAAACACAATGCTTTTTTTTTTATTTGATCGACAATGTGCTTCTCCTTTTGCTGTTTACACACACACACGTACACACACACATTATATACTTTTTATTTGTTTGTTACTTGTCTGTAAGCTGTTTGTGCAAAGTCACACGTGTTGGTATTTATGTGTGTGTTCAGGCCGACTGTCCCAAAGCGGAGTGCTTCGAGTCTCTCTCTGCTATGGAGCTGGCCGAGCAGATCACGCTGCTGGATCACATCGTCTTCAGGAGCATCCCATACGAGTCAGTCGTTTTCTTCTCATATTGCATTTTAAAAGCTGTCTTTGCGACACATTAGATTTTCATTTTCACTTTCCCTCCCTTAGAGAGTTCCTTGGCCAAGGCTGGATGAAGTTTGATAAGACCGAGAGGACCCCATACATCATGAAAACAAGTCAACACTTCAATGATGTGGGTGTCATTCAAATTATTTTATTACAATGGCATATTAGTGTCACCCAGCGAGGGGGGGACGAGATTTAAAATTGTCATGACGATTTAAAATCATCATGATGCGATTAAAAGTCATCATAATGAGATTAAAATGATAAATTTAAAGACATGATGAGATTAAAAGTCGACTTGATGAAATTTCAAATTGTCATGATGAGATTAAAGTTGTCTTGGAGTTTGAATTAATTACGGATTTTTTTTCAATAACGTGAAGAAAAAAAGTTGAATATTAAGAGAGACAAAAATAATCCAAATTTGGCCTTTCCTTGCTCTAATATGCTGCATCCATTTTTTTGCTGGTGTTCTCAGATGAGCAATCTGGTGGCGTCGCAGATCATGACCCACACGGACGTGGGCTCCAGAGCCAGCTCAATAGAGAAGTGGGTGGCGGTGGCCGACATCTGCCGCTGCCTCAACAACTACAACGGCGTGCTGGAGATCACGTCAGCGCTCAACCGCAGCGCCATCTATCGTCTGAAAAAGACCTGGGCTAAAATCAGCAAGCAGGTGTCTCGTCACGCCGCTCAGCCCGGGGGGCGCTTGAGTTGATAAATATTAACCTTTGCAAGGATTATCGAATTGTTTTGTGTACAAATGTCCCCCCCTGGAGGTAGATTGGCTGTGATTAGAATTGCAGAGAAAATGTAGTGAGCCAATCGGGGCTTGACCTTACCACCTGCAAATTTTATCTGTGGCGGCTGATGACATCACTCGCCCTAGCTACCTTGTTACGGGGCGTGTACCTCGCAAGGATAGGCACTTTACAAATGTATTTTCCGTCTTGTGTGTCGTGACTGACCCCATGTTCTGCTGCTGCACAGACAAAAGCGCTGATGGATAAGCTGCAAAAAACGGTGTCCTCGGAGGGAAGGTTTAAAAATCTGAGAGAGACTTTGAAAAAGTGAGCCCTCTTCTCAAATGTTTCTCAGCATTGCCAGGCTTCCTTCCCACTTTCTGTTTGTCACCTCAGTTGCAACCCTCCATGTGTACCCTACTTGGGAATGTACCTGACGGACTTGGCCTTCATTGAGGAGGGAACGCCCAACTTTACAGAAGAGGGACTTGTTAACTTTTCCAAAATGAGAATGGTACTGTACTTACTGTAAGTCCCAAAGTGCATTGTGATGTACTGGTTGGACATTTTTTTTTTTTTTTTATAGATTTCGCACATCATCAGAGAGATCCGACAGTTCCAGCAGACACCCTACAGGATAGAGCATCAGGTGAAGGTAAATGACTCTCAGCTCATCTTCATCAACATCATTAGTTATCAGGTGGTTGGGGACCGCTGATCTATACTATTCGCTTGTGAACTGCTCCATAAAACCATATACGTACCTTCCATGCAATTCAAGTGTGGGTTCCATAGTGTAGTGGTTAGTACCTTGGACTCTCACCCCAGCGACCCGAGTTTAAATCTCAGTGGGGCTGAAAATATTTTATCATGGAAAAATTTGCAACACAGTTGCACTTGTGATACCCCATAAAACCATACACCTGAGGGCTATGGTTAGGGCCAGGGTTAGACCTAGGGTTAGGTTTAGTGCTAGGGTTAGGGCTGAAGTTAGGGTTAGGGCTAGAGTTAGGTTTGGAGTTAGGGGTTAGAGCTAGGGTTAGGGTTCTGGCTACGGTTAGAGCTAGGGTTAGGGTTGGGGTAGAGTTAGGGCTATGGTTCGGGTTAGGGATTAGGGCTAGGGTGAGGGTTAGAGCTAGGGTTAGGGTTAGTGTTAGGGTTGGGGCTAAGGGTTAGGGTTGGGGCTAAGGTTAGAGCTAGGGTTAGGGTTGGGTTAGGGGTTAGGGTTAGGGTTAGGGCTATCAAACACATATTCCAAATGTCTATGTGGATACAAGAATGGGCATTATCGTTGCCGTGCAGGTGACCCAGTACCTCCTGGATAAAACGCTGATCATGGATGAAGATACTCTCTATGACCTCTCACTGAAGATTGAGCCTCGGCTTCCTGCCTGATCGATAGCCGTCATTGAGAGCCTGCCAAACCTGGCCCCATCCCACCCCACTCTTTGCCGAGGTCCACATCCCATGTGATCTCAAGTGATCAAATGAAGATGAAGCCTGGGAAAGGTCTTGAATCTGCAAGCAAAATGCAACTGGTCCGAGGACCGCATGAGGGAAATTGAGGGTTTTGACGAAACGGTGTGCCGTGTCGTGCCGGGCCCGCGTTCACCGTTCCTCAGCGTGTTGCCGCTCGGTAGGAGGGACTGGATCTAAAGAAATGTAGCATACGGAGAGGGCGTGGCAGCGAGATACCTTAGCTAGCGTCTCCGTGTTGTCGTCTGTGTCGTGTTGAGCCTCGTCCTTTTGCAAGAGCCCCGCCCCCTAAAAATGCTTTCCTCTGCATGATTTTGGCTTGGGACATAAATGTCTGGCTTTCAGCTTCATCTCTGACTCCAACCAATTAGCACTTATGCATCCTTGGGAGCTGGGTATGGCATGCATGAACTTGTTTATGCCAAAGACCACGTTGTCGTTTGGGTGTTAAGTTCAAAAGTCGCTTCATATTCAGTACCGATCGACCGCTCCAAATTCCCCGTACGTAAGTGTTAGTGCAAATGATTGTTTGTCTTTGTGGGCCCTGCGGTCAGCTAGCGATCGGTTCGGGGTGTGCCCCGCCTTCTGCCCGAAGTCAGCTGGAATAGGCTCCAGCACATTTGCGACCATCAGATGGATGGATGGATGGATGGATGGATGGATGGATGGATGGATGGATGGATGGATGGATGGATGGATGGATGGATGGATGGATGGATGGATGGATGGATGGATGGATGGATGGATGGATGGATGGATGGATGGATGGATCCTAATTGCACCAGATAACCATGGATACCGAGAAGGCGCTCAAATTCTTATAAAATAGGGAAAGTGCTTCATTGAGTGCCATGTAAGAGAATAATAATAATAAATCTAGAAAAATAAATCTAGAAAACGGAAATGGTTATTGATTACACTATTATCACCACAATTAAGTCCTACGTTGTTTCCATATTTTCAGCAATTACCTTAAAATATTTTAAATATATTTTTAGAAACATTAAAATATAATTTCACTCAACGTAGAAAATCTGATATTTTGATCAAATTGATGATTTAATAGGTACCTTTAGCTAGCCAGTTAGCATCCATTTTGAAAAAGAAATGATAGAATAGTAAGAAGAAAAAAACAAGTGGCCTTCTCATGCGCAACTCCCGTTAATTCACAGTCGATGAAAAGGACTCGTGTTGTATCGTCTGCATGTTCATGCTACAACAGATAAAACAATAGCGCCCTCTAGTGTTGTAAAGAGCTCTATTGTCCCAAAGCTTTTGCAGCTGTTCAGCATTTTGAATTTTTTGCACTCTGAGATGTAGCTTTGCTTGAGTGATGTTACGACGCTGTTATCACACGTATTTGATTTGTTTCTCTTTTTTTCAGGGATACAATAACTCCCCAGGAATTGGAAAATATTCTCAATTGTTATACTGTGAATATTCATTTGACTCTCACGTCTCTATCTCTCTCCGGCATTACAGGGCCAGGCTCTTGTGTGACAAGAAATCTGTTTGTTGTGAAGGGAAAAAAATGTTTGAATGTTAAAAAAAAAATGTAGCATTTGAATAATCCAAACGTGTTTGTGTATTGCTCATATGATGCATGTACACAACAGCTGCATGTTGTGCATGTCTGACCTCTGCTTCTCTGGATTATTATGGTCTGCCTGCGTGTCTAGCTGTCAGGGGGTACACGTTTATGTTCATGTACCTCACTAGGTCCTAAATGAGCCTGTTATGTTTTTTTGTACTGCGCTTTGCCATTTGAAGTGGCAAATGTTAAATGGTGGCTGGGGGCGCAAATCATGGATGCTGTGTTTGTAATGTAAAAGTCCTGTTTTCACGTTTGCGTGTTTGTTACTACTGTATCAGTCTGCATTTTTCACTCGCTGATGCAGGAAAATAAATCAACATGCCTTACATGTTGGATTTTTTTTTTGCAAGTCACCAAATGTGAAGGTTAGGTTACTCATAATCCATGCATATTCTCATTTTTAGAATTTGAACAACCGTTCCTTGTGGGTTAACTTCCTCAAACAAGAAAGTTCTTATGCAAAAAGCATAATTCAAACAGGCCCACATGCTAGGCATTTCTCCGACACATACACATCACAGATCTTCTTGACTGCGGGTGTCAAACTGTTTTTTTGTCTCTGGCCACTTTTTCGATTTGTTATGACAGTGAAACCAAATAAAGGTTTAATTGTCTCATCATATTATCACATATTACACACAAAATTATAGTGATGTGCATTCCAGTTCTTTTAAGTGAACTGAATCTTTAGAATCAGTTCACTCACAAGATTCGTTCAAACGAATTGTTCCCCCAAACACACACACACACTGATCAGGTTTTTTTTTTTTTTTTTTTTTTTTTTTTAAGTTCAATAACACACACAACTAAGCAATACACCAGACAAAAAAACAATCAAGTAAACCCACGGTAATGTCGACAACGCACACGTTTTTCTCTATATTACAGCATCCCGTGGGAGCAACATATACATAAAAAAATACAACTATCCCCCCCAACAAAATATTATATATAATAATAATAATAGGCTACTCTTTCTGTAGCCATAAGTGTTGGCTCTGAGTGAACGATTTGTTCAAAGGAACGGATTTTTTTTTCTTCAGTGAACGAGAGTGAACAAATCACTTCCTAAAGTTTATTCGTTCTTTTTTCAGTTCATATGACGTGTCGTGGATTGCATTTCCGGTTCACCAACCGAACGGATCTATGAGTGAACGAGTCAGTGAGTGAGTGATTTGCATTTCCAGTTCATCGCGAGAACGGATCAGTGAGGGAACGAATCCTGTCTTTCCCGTTCGCGAACGAGTTCATGGGTGAACTGCCTTCCCGTGCATCAACGGATCAGTCAGTGAACGTGTTGCGTCTCCTGGCGTGAACTATGTAAGCCAGAATGTAGATTTACGATTTGCCAAGGAAAGAAAGAACCACTCATTGAAACACCACTTCTTTTATGCGCGTTTTCTCGAGGCTAACGGCTAACTTTATTGCATGAAGGGATGCGCCGTTATGCAACAACGGGGAAATTATGCTTCTCTTTGGGTAATCTTGATTTTATAACCTAGTAGTTTTTAAATAACTTGTATGCATATATACGCCTAAATATTGTTATCCAATATATCTACTGCAATTTCACATTGGATTGCTGGCTTGAAATTTACTTTTAATATTATTATTATTATTATTATTATATTTTTGTTTTTGTTTTAAATAAACACTTATGTTAAAACTTGTCTGGTGTTTTATTCCTTGTTTTTATATTCGCCAATTAAAACTTAAAATCCCGATATTTGGTTGACTGGTAAATATGACAATATGTGTTTTGCGTTGTTATATGAGTTGGTGTCCCCCAAAATAACAATTGTCGGCATAACGGATTTTTTTTAAAGCTTTTATTCAAGCACAAACACATTCGGCATACCATCAACTACAATCCAACAAATACAAAATTAAAAAGTTCAATGTCGGCAGAACGTATGTCGGCTGGCATAGCAGCAACGCTGTCTGTCACTCACTCGTGAATCTTCGCGAACGAACCTGAAAATGGCGGTGTACCTAATAGAGTAAAAAAGAATAAATAAATAAGAAAGTGTAATGAATGATTCTTTTTTACAAATCTTTTGAGTAAACCGATTCCAGATTCAGTTCACTTAAAACTGGAATGCACATCACTAGTACAAAACAGTGTAGACAGCCAAATGTTGCCATGTCGAAATAGCCGACTGGTTAGTGATACGAGCTCTTGCTCGGTATGAGACTGGTTCGATCCCCGTGTGAGCATATACCCAAATATGATTTTAGAATTGGAACCTCGCTTCGTATGGTATATGCAAACAAATGCAAGTATTTATGTGTAAACACATAAGGTGGCCCCGCCCCCAAGTCGGCCGAGAGATAACCACGCCCACTACCTAGGGGGCGGGGTGAAATCCAATAGTGTAGGACACTCCATTAGGTACACCGCCATTTTCAGGTGTACCTAATAACAGGCCACTTCATTAGGGAAAAATCATGGTCAAAGCTTAAATGAAAGTGAAAAGTGCCACACCCGCCCTCACCCCCACTTTCTGATTGGCTGTTTGACCTGTGACGTCACTTGGAAACTGCATTGGAAACTGCACCTTTGACCATGATATTTCCCTAATAAAGTGGCCTGTTATTAGGTACACTTGAAAATGGCGGTGTACCTAATGGAGTGTCCGCTCGTTAAGCGCACCTGCGTGAAAACTTTTAGCTCCTGCAGAAGTGAAAATGACCAAAAACTTTTCCCGCAGGTGCGCTTAACGAGGTAATCACACGGACACTCCATTAGGTACACCGCCGTTTTCAAGTGTACCTAATAACAGGCCACTTTATTAGGGCAATATCATGGTCAAAGGTCACATGTGTCAAGTGGCCTGTTATTAGGTACACTTGAAAATGGCGGTGTACCTAATGGAGTGTCCGTGTGATTACCTCGTTAAGCGCACCTGCGGGAAAAGTTTTAGCTCCTGCAGAAGTGAAAATGACCAAAAACTTTTCCCGCAGGTGCGCTTAACGAGGTAATCACACGGACACTCCATTAGGTACACCGTCATTTTCAAGTGTACCTAATAACAGGCCACTTTATTAGGGCAATATCATGGTCAAAGGTCACATGTGTCAAGTGGCCTGTTATTAGGTACACTTGAAAATGGCGGTGTACCTAATGGAGTGTCCGTGTGATTACCTCGTTAAGCGCACCTGCGGGAAAAGTTTTTGGTCATTTTCACTTCTGCAGGAGCTAAAAGTTTTCACGCAGGTGCGCTTAACGAGCGGACACTCCATTAGGTACACCGCCATTTTCAAGTGTGCCTAATAACAGGCCACTTTATTAGGGAAATATCATGGTCAAAGGTGCAGTTTCCAATGCAGTTTCCAAGTGACGTCACAGGTCAAACAGCGTGGGGGTGAGGGCGGGCGTGGCACTTTTCACTTTCATTTAAGCTTTGACCATGATTTTTCCCTAATGAAGTGGCCTGTTATTAGGTACACCTGAAAATGGCGGTGTACCTAATGGAGTGTCCTACACTATACACTATTGGATTTCACCCCGCTCCCTAGGTAGTGGGCGTGGTTTTCTCTCGGCCGACTTGGGGGCGGGGCCACCTTATGTGTTTACACATAAATACTTGCATTTGTTTGCATATGCATACAAAGCCAGGTTCCAATTCTAAAATCACACTTGGGTATATGCTCACACCTGGGATCGAACCAGGTTCATACAGATCAAGAGCCCGTGTTACTAACCAGTCGGCTATTTCTACCTGGCATCTCTTGGCCTCTGCACTCTTTTGTACTAGTGATGTGCATTCAAGTTTTAAGTGATCTGGATCTTTAGAATCGGTTCACTCCAAAGATTTGTTCAAAGGAATCGTTCACCGAATCATTCGGTATGCTTTCTTATTTATTTATTCTTTTTTTTTTTTTTACCACGTGTCGTGTACCTATAGAAGTGTCCATGAGGTGTACCTAATGCACCCTAGTTTGAAATGTCCGCACCATATAATTGATATGCAATAAGCAAGATAAACAGATCCAGAGTGATGCTAGCGATGTTGATCTTGTTTATGCTCATATGGGAGAAATAAGTATCCGAGTTAATAAATAAAGATGTCCTGCCATGTGAAATTACTGTTTTAATTATTCGGCTGAATGCTCCTTTTAAATCCCACTTCCTAGCTTTTACTCTCTCTTTTTTTCAGCCAGCAGTTAAATGACGTCTTAATGCTATTAGAGCTGTAGAAAGCATACGCGGGCGTCAGTGTATCAGTCGTGAATGAATACAGGATGAGGTCGGGATTTTCGGTGGACGCTAAAATTGAAGGTTTAATGCAGCAATAGAACAAACAATTCCGAGATGTTTATTTAACAGCAGAGCGGTTAAGGTCAGCGTGTTTCTGTTTACTCTCAATCGTGGATTATGAATGTCCCGACTTGCTCAGTTTCTTGTAGAAAATGCTTATTATCTTATCATGGCGATTGTTGTTGATTTTGATTAATATGCCATTCATTTTCTTTTATTTATTGGTGATGCTTGCTTTAGAAAGTGTAAGAACTTATGCCTTCAAGTATCCGTAGTGGTAGTATCGGATCATTTTTTTTAGTCAAAATATGTCACATCGACAGTGTTGGAAAGTTTTCTTTCAAAAAATAAAAAGGTTGCTGCAAGCTACCATCTGACATGTTGGCATTTTTGGCATTTTCTCATTGTCTCTGTATTGTACAATTTTTTTTTGTAAAAAAAAAAAAAAAAAAAAGACCATCTAAGGCTTTTTTTCCAGACAAAAATGCACTTAATATGCCAGGGCCAAGATTTGAATCCCGAGTGACGGGCAGAGAAGGCCTTGCTGACCCTGCTCATCACAGTTGATGTCTGACCGCTTACATGCTCAGTGCTGAAAATAAACAATCACAAGGAGAGACTTAAATCACCCTCCCTCCCAATTTCCCCCTCCTCGACGGCTTCCAAAGTGCACTTCAGCCTCTAATAATGAAAAGTGAAAATTGTTGCACGTCAAGCGAAAACGACATCCGGTGGGTAATTGAATCATCACCGTTGAGCAGGTTTGAGATGTATCCCCCCGTAAGGAGAAGATCAAACGCTTGGCAGGAATGTCGAAGGGAATAAAGCACATGGGCTGTAATCCAATTAAGAGCTGCACATTCATGCGCACTGTACACTTGGCGGAGGTCACAAATAAACATCCAACAGGATTAAACATGCATGTTAATTCTCATCATAAGTCGTTTTCATTATGACTCCAAGCAGCCGCTCTGAAAGCTATTTGTGTGCCTGTGGAACACATCGGATTAGGACAAATTAAAAATGAGATGCTGATGGCTACAAAGTGTTTGAATGGAAATGCAAACATACAAACAATACCAATGATTCGCTGACTCATCGTTGTTTGCATTCAAATTAGACTCATGAAGTTCTGAAGTAGAAAACAAGAACATGCAGTTCTCTCAATGCAATGAAACCCATTTCTCGATTTAAAATATATATATATATATCTGATTTGTCATGCGTTGTTTTTATTTAGTTTCAAAATGCTCTAGTCAATACAAAGCGGGACACGTAAGGAACACACAACATTATTTTTTTCCCCATATTGTACACAAAAGTATTTACAAATTGTGTGTGTTTCACTGCACATTGCACATGTTGTCCAGGCTGTTCTCGTGGGCCTCTGGCAGCTCACTACGTTCGAGTAGCCGATAACGGAAAGACACCCGGTTGATGTAGTTCCCACTGGACACCAGCCTCACCACCGAGTTATCGCAACTGATTTTCATCTGGGCTGAGGAACCACACAGACAATAACAGTCACTGGCACTATGTACCATGTAGTGTTGTTCTACACCACAAAATAAATGAATGAATGAATGAATGAATAAATAAATAAATGTTGGAAGGAGTACCTAAAGTTGGGCCTGTTAAATCTTTCTAAACAATCGGGACAAGGAGTTATTCATCATTTTACAGGAACATTTGTACTTGGCAGGTTTTGAGATTAATGAGCTCGAGAGTTTGTTGTGGCCATTTTTGGACAGTTTGTGGGAGAGACCAAGCTAACAAGCGGACTCATTTGCATTCGACAAATAGGAGAAACACAAACACAGTGGAAAACCAATCTGACAAGCAGAAAGTGCAAAAGCATTGAGCCATAAATCTGTGTCGCATTCTGAAATAAAGTATCATGTAGAAGCAACTTTGCTTTAAAATGTTAAATGTATATTCTGGTGCGTTTTTACGTTTGTTTTTTTACATATCAGGTGTCCTGGAACATTTCAGACACTAACATTAACATAATACTAACATTCAGTATGAACAGATGTTAAAAATCATAATTAATAATTATCAGCTAACAAAATAAAATACTTTTTAAAGTTTCGCCAACAAGGTGCCAAAGTTTGGTTTTCATTTGTGCCAACTTTGACGTGATTTTCACAATAAAGGAGCCGATGGACTTACCAAGTCCACTGAGAGGAAAACACAGATCAGCAACGGGGAACATGCGTGACGTGTCCACCCCGTTTCCACCCAGCAGCTCCACATAGTCACCAGAACCCGAACATCCAGACGACAGCCTCGCCTTTGTAAAAAGAAAAGAAAAATGAAGGGTGCCAACTTGCTGTTTTTAGGGCATGATTTAGATGAGAAAAACAGTAACAAAAATATTGGTAGTTATTGCTTTAAAACCATACATTCAATCTTAACCTTACTTAGAAACCCTAAACCTGTTTTGAAACCCTTCTCTGAAACCCTAACTGTAATTTCAAACCCCAACCGTAATTTCAAACCCTACTTTGAAACACAAATTCTACTTGGAAACCTGACTTTGGAGCCCTCACTGCTAACCCTAACCACAAGGCCTACCCCTAACCTGAACCCTAATCCAAAAACCCTAAAACCTAATCCTAACCGTAACCCCAATTTCTAATCCTGACCCCCAAACCCTAACCTAAACCCCTAACCCAAATTACTAGCCCTAACCCCAAAAGCTAACGCTAACCCTTAACCCTCGCTCCCCAAACCCCAACACCTAACCCATTACCCAAACCCCTAACCCTACACCTACGCATATGCAGCACGTATGTACATATGAGTGTCTGACCTTGGATCTGAGCTGGTTGCTTTTGTCCTGCTCCAGGGTGAGCTGTGTCAGCTGGATCTCCACCGGGTAGATGATGGAGAAGCTGCAATTGCTGTGCTGATGTGGCATCACCATAGTGAAGCTGCCCTCTGGGCTCTGAGACATGATGTTACATGCTGCAATACACACACACATACACATGCACACACACACAGAGAATGTGCAACAAGTACACTAATAAGCCCTCGCTTAACCTTGGAACACCCACACACACACATATGGCTGCTGGTCCACGTCTTTTTCTTTTCTATGGACTCACGGAAAGGGTTACGCAGCTTCTTCACGATGAGGGAGAAGCCGCTGTCGGGGTTGCGGATGCGGAAGAAGACCATGGCTACATTCTGAGACGAGCGAGTGGCGTGGCCCGGCGCCGTGGAGGAGCAGATGTCTGTGTAGCGCTGGTGAAGAGGCAGTGGGTGGTCCTGGTTGCTGGGGAACTTCTCCCCCTTCAGGACCCAGCCATCAAATATCTGAAAATGTCCATCAAATGAACAACAACATTAAAATACAATGGTGTAGTAGGCCTAAGTGTTTGTGGAGTGAGGTCAACCTTGATGAAGTCGCCGGCGTCGCAGTCGATGTTGACGTCAGACACCTCCAGGCCGATGACCTCGCTAGGCTCGCCGATGATGAAGGCGGCGCAGGCCGGCTGCTGCGGCGGCGACGACGCCACAAAAGTGAATTGGCCCTCGGTGGCCAACATGTCCAGACATCCTGACAAAATGGATGTCGCGGGAGGGGGGAAAAAAACCATGCTTGAGTAAATTCGATTCTCAACCAACAAATTAGGAACAGCTCAACATAAATAATAAATACATTTAGAACAGTGACAAGCAACGACATACAAATGCTTCATTATTGTAATATTTGAAAATGTTTCAGTTATTATTATTATTATTTTTTTACACTTTTACTTAAACTACATTGTGTGAGTACTTTGGCCATCTCTGTGTGACCAACCAACCACAATAACAAACGTATTTTCTTGAATAGAGGCCAAAACTATGAATTTAGTGAATTTTATTTGAAGAAGGTATCTATTAGTGGGGAGGCATTTATTCGCGGAATCTTCTTTGGAAAAATGCATTTTCTAAATAGTTCCAAGCTATCCAGGCACTATCTTCAAATAATGTGCATCATAAAAGAATGTGAAAATGAAAAAACAGCTCTTAAAATGATGCCAAGCACTTCAAAACCAACCGACATGACAGTGGGATCGTTCAGTCAGCAAAATGAAGCCACTTACTGAGATCTCGTCTGAAAACAAAGTCTTCGGATTCTCTCTTCTGCTCCAAACTGAGGAGAGAATATAATCCATCTGAAGAGGCATCCTCCTGAAAGTACATATTTGAGATTTGGGCATCATCACGTAAGCAAGCAAAAATTTTACTTGGTGGCTCTCACCTCAATGTAGCGGCTGAGCATCGTGCGGGCTGACAGAGAAAGGAGGAGGAAGAGAAGTTGTGTGCGTACAGATGGAGACATGCCGGTGATGTGTGTGCGTCTCTCTTGGAGAGGAGAAGAACAGCTGGGGATGCTGCGTGCGTGGCAGCTTTTATATTGCAGTGGTCGCAAGCATCCGGCAGCACTGCATGGAGTCATGTGTGAGGCGTGTTGTCAAATGCACAAATTGTCAATACCATCTTTTTTGGTTTATTTCTTATCTACACCTTTTTTTTCCAGGTAGGATAGTTTCTCATTCTTAACCAAAGGTTCACAAACAGTGTCAGTTTTAGTATTCTTTTCAATTTCTATTATATAGTGAGTACTTGTCAAATACAAGATTTAAAAAAAAGGTCAATAAATATTGTTTCATAAAAGAAAGATTTTCCGAACAGTAATACCAAAATAAAAACGTTGGAAATAAACTTGATATCTCATACACGTGTGAAATGAATTCATACAGATGACAATGATGAAAGATGAAAATGTCCATTTCTTTGTCACTAATTGCTTTTATGCTTTGCTCTCATCCGATTCATGACATGCATTTAGATGCGGCTAATTGTAAGCATCCATTGTGAAAGGTCAAACTTGACAACAAGCCCAGTGTTTGGAACGGAGGCCACACGCCGGTTCCCATTCATCTAAAATCCCCCCAAAATACTGCGTGTGCCCTATAATTGTCCTCTAATGAGTGCTGACATTTCCTTTGAACTTTTGAAGGTCTGCCACGCCACACGCCGGCTCCAAAAATAAAAAGTACAACAAAGAGCAACAATGGCTTCGAGACGTTGTCCCCTCAGTGTGCAATGACCTATTCGAGGTGTATTACCTTCAATTCAAAGCCATGGGGGGCAACTCAAATTAATTGGTGTTCCTTTTAAAGCCTTTGTGCGTAGATGATGTCTCTGCCGATCTATCACAACTCGAAAAACTGGAAGCTCAAGACAATGGGCCGTGCATGTAAACTTTTCATCATGATTCTGCTCAAATATAAATTAATATTTGAGGTCTTTATTATAAAAATACTCTCAAGTTGGTAAACTCCTGCTTTATTCACATGAATTGCACGAGTCCAACTTCCAGGAATTTTGCAACCCTGGTGTGAAACGTACCTCCATGATAAACAGGGTGTCTCTTTATTGTACATTCAGTGATCTGCATAAAGTTGAATTGACCAATATGATATGTTATATGATATATTATATGCGTACAAATCAAACACAATCAAATACGTTTTCTTGAAATAAAATAATAAAAATAATAAAATACATCATAAAAAATCCAGTCCAAGTGATCATTTGCTGCCCTCTGATGGCCAATATGAAGAACTAGACTTTGTTAATGCTATTTTTCCAATTACTACAGTAAATATACATGGTATATATATATATATATATATATATATATATATATATATATATATATATATATATATATATATATATATGCATATATATATATAAAGAGAGAGAGAGAGAGAGAGAGAGAGAGAGAGAGAGAGAGAGAGAGAGAGAGAGAGAGAGAGAGAGAGAGAGAGAGAGAGGGAATGAAAATTATTGTTTGTAGTTTGTACTGTGTAATAATTGCTTAAGGTGCTCAGACTCGATGTTCCAAACATGGCGTCATGTGTGGAGTTAAATTGCAACAAGTGTTGACTTGACAGAGAAGCACCCGTCTGGGCCTTTGTATCTCAGCATGCATCCTGTCCCTGCCTGAACATATCTACTCCCTGGCAGAAAGAGAACATTTAGTGAACTCGTCTCTTGATTGGTGCATGTTGACTCGCTTGTGCACACACGCACACACACACACAAAAAGTGCACATGCAGGGCAACTTGACCCATTCATCTCCTGCGGGGGTTCCTAATGAGCCGACCCTCCCCGTTTGGACTGACTAGACAGAGAGAGATGAGTGCGAAGCCTTGCATGGATTTTCTTCCTCATCCCTCCTCTCCCAAACGTGGTTAGTTCAAAGTGTGTTAATCAAGAGCGATGGATAACACCGTCTTCTTTTAATTACCTCCCAACTTCAGGGGAGGCCTCCTGGTGCCATTTTTGTAATTTGTTATTTTGATTTTTGTAGTAGCCGAGTCAAGCCTCTTATTCTTTCAGTTAAGTTAGAGTTGAGCATAGTGAAGAATCTACATCCAAGTTAGAAAAATCAATAAAAATGTTTTCATTTCATTTTGACAACAGAAGGGTGGACTCACAACAATTCGTACACATCATTCGACTTTGTGATGGTGTCCCAGGTGGGTCTTTGGTCTTTACCTTCCATCATTCTGACTGTTTTCAGTCTTTTCTCATCCTATCCGAGCTAATAAACATTGATTAGATTGCATAATCAATGCACTCACTGACAATGATTCAGTGCTTTGCATAAATTTTATTGAGTGCAATCAGCTTTAAAAAAAGCAGGGACTCAATATATGACTAAAAAAAAAACAAACTGAAATATAATGATAATAATAATAATAATAATAATAATAATAATAATAATAATAATAATAATAATACATTTACTGTGTACTCTCCAGATATTGAATGTTTCAATAGCAGGTTTACATCAACAGTATTGATTACGTGTCTCTATTTTTTTTTAAAAAGTGACGACTGCAAAAACATTTTGTGAAGCCTATAATATTTTCTTCTTCTAGCCACCAGATGTCGACATTGAACCGCAGCTGACATGAAAGACGTCACAGCGCTTAAAAAATGAATCATAAAAACAGCACAGTTTTCTACTGTGCTTGGGCTGAGTGAATGTATCATTGCAATAATAATAATTAATAATAATGAAAAATACCTTAGCTGTAAACATTTACTGACTCCTGATTTAGTACAGGAGGTCTTTGACTCATGACACAAGTTTTAAAACTAATTATTACTATTATTATTTTTTTAAAGAGATTAAAAGGCATGTTGTAAGAAAATTGTTAAAATGAAATAAAACCTGACTTTATTCGTTATGCTTTGTCCTTAATATCACAATGATGATGACACGTTTGTTGTAATTTTGCCTCTGGTAAAAATGAGGACTCAGGGTATTATTTTTCAACATAATATAATACCTGTCTTATTATGGATGGACACTTAGGCCTACTATGGGACTGTATTTTAATGTTTATCATTGCGGTGGTACTGTAAGTACTTTTTTTAGGTGGTGTAAAAAAACATGAATCTATAGGAAAGTTTTAGCGGAACACCACAACACATGCACAAACTGTTTAGAAAGTAGCATCTAATGACAACAACAATGTGACATATCACCTTCCAACAAATGTACAGTATGGAGAGCATGTAAGTTTAGTCCCGGCCCGCGTAGCCATGCATGGCTGGGTCACATAATGAATGTTGATGAAGTAGAAAAGCCGCTTTAATCAGGACGGATCACTGTGCAGAGGTGGAGAATGTCAGCGAGAGCAGGCACAGCTGCTTGCTGAGAAATTCAATATTGACTGTCGGGATAAATGTCCTGCATATTCTCTCATGTGTCCCAGGGGCCGCGGTATTATGCCTCTCACGTTAGCGGGCCCTAATTGGATTAAAAATGACTTGTTATTGGGAGAAAAATGGCCGAGAATATGCCGTCATAATTATTGCCTCTGCTTCTCCGGGCGCGCGGCGAAATGTCAAAATCAGGTGTTTGCCGGCAAACACCTGATTTGATGGATTGTGTTTCATTTGGGAATCAATGAGGGGCTGTGCAGTAAGAAATGTCACATCAAAGTCTTGTTTTCTATGGCTGAGGCTTTGATATACCTGCAATGTTTTTAAAAGGAGATGGCCTGATGCATAAGCAGTAGCCTCTGACGACAACAAGCCACTCACAATAACCAATAAAGAAATAGCAAGAAAATGTCACTTGAATAGACTGTCAAAAAGAAATTCAACATTTTGCCACATTTTTGCTTCAGTTCAATGGACACTGTGCTGCTCCTTCTGGTGTGTGCGCCTTGGCCACCTGGGGGCAGTATAATACAAACATGCATGGAGCTGCCTTTGTTCCTCAGTAGAATGCAATATCTTTAGCGCTTCTTTGCAGAGGTTAAAGCAGACATGACAGTGAGTATTGTTATTTTATGTCTGTTTACGTGTGTTGCTCCACTATTGGCATTCAACTACTCTCCGTCATGTCAATGTGTAGTGTTTTTTCTTTTTTGTTCACAGTAAACTTCAACGCGGAGTGAAATTAAACAGCTCGAAGACTCTTATGGAGAATTGCTCACCATCTGCCAAAGTGATGCTGCTTATTGTGACGTACGTGAGTTCAGTTCAATTTCCTTACAGCGCTCCTCACTCAATTTTTTCATGCAGGTCAAAGCAAAATATGTCAGCAGTTAATTTCTGTGAAATATAAAATAAACAACATGTCAAGCACATAAAACATTACCAGAAAAAAAGTGACAAACAAATCTTTGAAAAGCAAGTAGGAATTTGAATAGTTTGCTCTTAACATGTGCAAAAAGTATTTTATATTGCTCTGTTTTTCATCATGAAAATAAAAAAATACTCCACCTTAATTGCTCTTGGGGGTCCTCTGGTTGTTATGCGGCCCAAAGCAGCTGCTCAGTTTGCTTACATGCGTTGGGCACTGGAAAGGAGTAAAAAAAAAAAAAAAAGCATTCTATGTGACACTTTTGAGGTAAGATTGAACAAAATGGTTCAAAAGCTTTCTTTCTACCTTTTAAATGTGTCCAATGAGGTTGCTGACATGAGTTAATTTTGGGCTTGACCTCTTAAAGGCTTGGGTGGGCAAGGTGGGCACTCAACCCATGTCCACCATGCAAAGTGGATGTGACACAGACAAAAATGCATCAGACGTCCACTGGGCTTTGCTTCGCGCACGCCACCAGGCGCCAGCCATTAACACAAAATAAATGCTCCACGACGTAAAAGTGACAGCGTCTCATTCATACTGACACGGGCTAAATTACACATAAAACAACTGATAACATCATCATTAAATATTGATTCTAAGGAAGGCGGAGACCAAAACACACACATATCCACGCACACGCGTTAGAAAGCCCTCCATGCAGATTCAGCAGAGGGCTGGGGTGGGAGTTGCGAGAGGTGACGAAAGGTAAAAAGGAAGTGGAGAAGGTGAAGGGGGAAGGGGAGGGGTAGAGGCTTGGGGGAGCGAGGATGGGGAGGGGGAGGCAGTGAGATTAAAGTCTGAGGCTGTGAGCAGATGTGAGCATTGATGATGATGGATGGGGCTTGTTGAGATGCAGACTTGTTAGCATGAGAGGCCCTCGCAGCCTCCTCACGGTCCCCCATGTGCCACCATGTGCATTTGTTTAATTTTATTTATTTATTTGGGGGGGGTGCTACTTGAAAACAGTTACATGTAACAATTGTTCATGAAAATGAAGAGAAGCAATGAGACGGTTCTATCTGTCTGTCCGTCCATCCATCCAACTGCCCGAAACAAAAAAAGACATCATAATATTCACAATTGATATCGCCTTGTTGCCGTGAGCCTGGTTTTATAATAGAGGGCTTTACCGTAATGTTTTTTTTTTCCCTTTAAATGGGACATATTATGGAAAATTGACTTGTTAATTGCTTGTATACAAATACCGCTGTTTGGTCTCTGGAGTGCCTGCCCACACATCAAGTGTGAAATTAAACACCTAAGTAAATTTATCTGCCTAGTTCTGAAAATTAGTTTGTGAGCGAGCAGCACTTTTGCCTCACTGTTCCATATCAGTGGAGCTAATTAACATAATACTCCGACACACACACAACTGACACACACACATATTGCAAGTCTCTCTGCCTATGTCTTATCTGGCGAGGAGATCAAGAGGCACTTAAAGTGACATCCGGAAACCAGTTTGTGGTGTGTACACTTGCCATGAACACATCAAACTGCTGCCTCCATGAGTAAAAATGATTTTATTCTTTTATCTTTTGAATTTTCATCACCTGCCAACTCCCACCATTTACTACTTAGCAGAGATGAGTCCATAACTTTTAACTTGTGGGAAAGAAATGCAAAAAAAGTGCCTCTCTCAAAGCTGCATGCAAATATTAAATCTGAGATTTTATTTTTTGGGGTGCATTCAGTGGAAAATTATCCTGTATCAAAGCCCGTGTCACCCAGTTACAGAATAAATAAGTGCATCCCTGCACATACACCAGCAGCAGGTGGTGTGTAAATGTAGGTGTGTGTGAATGGGTCATGCTGAGTGGTAACCTGCTCTCCACTCTAACCACATAAAAGGTGCAGGACAGAAACATGCGGGTAATTGATTGCTAATTAGTCCTTTTGTTGTTGTGATGTATTGTCCTGACACAGCTTTGCCCGGGGCTGTCTATTCACTCTCGCTCAACCTCTCTGCCGTCACACTCACAAAAATAAGCACAGCAAATTCCTAATGAGACACAGCAAGGAGACCCCATGCGGCAGCTGATTAGGATTCAATGTGCTTGATGCAGACGGTATTCCACACTCACGCTCAAGGGACACAACATTAGGTACACCATCACATATAGAAGACGTTTGCACTTTTTAACCCTGGGATGGGTAAACATTTGTGCCACATTTGATTTTTAGAGCAGGCACGTGCCGGGGTCATCTCTCGATGAGGTCTAACAAACAAATAGTTTAATCTCGCTTTGTCCACAGAGGTTGAAAAAGTAACGAGGCTATTTTATATTTGTTGTGATTGTGTTTGTTCTTGGTTACTTTCCATCATCGAGTTGCAGCTGTGTGCACAACCAGATGCTTCACAGGCAGGGTAGCGCACAACAATGGTTGAACAAATGTAATAAACAGAGCAACATTTCCTGCAAACCCTCAACCCCCTCCCTCCGGCTGAAGCGGTGTCATATGAGCGTTATGTTATGATAAATCTGCCCACAGTGTGCTCTACACGGGCATGGCCCACCACATCCAGTGGGGCCCTGCAGATGACCTGCGTGGGTACTGCCTGCCTGCCTGCCTGGGCTGGAGACCGACAGATGCGGAATCGCATTAACCAAACGCTGCAATTAGTCTCACTCGTTCGCAGGTTAATGAGTTTGTGGAAACGCGCGACCCTTTCCTCATTAGGTGATTTCTCATGCACTGATGAGTGGGAGAGAGAGAGGGAGACAGATAAACCGACAGACAGACAGGCAGGCAGGCAGCAAGAGCGACAGAAGTATGAATTGATGGAGCTACTGATATAAAGATAGCTATAGGGAAGACATACCATGTAGCTTGAGACGCATGTTGTACGCAAGTCTCAGAATAAGCGGTTTCGCATCATAGTTCAAATGTTTTATTTTGAGCCCGATTTTGAATAGCAAAACTGAGATTTGACCACCAAAAGATAATGTAAGAAGCTTTGCTACCATGGGTGGTCGGAGGTCAAGGGAAGCTCTGTGCCACTTCGGCTGACTACTGGTACGCCTAAACGTTGTTAAGTTTCAAGTCAGTAATCTTCACCTCCGTGGTGGAAAATAAGCTACATTTCCATACTCATGAAGAGATGACGAGAAAAGACAGAGAAGCCAGGCTAAATGCAAAGCTAGCCTCAGGTTGAAATGGCTGCTGTACTTAACACTGGAATTAAGAGCTTGCCCTGCTATAAAAGAAAAAAAAAGTATGGTTTGTTGTGTTTTCTGGCTCGTCTGCAAAAGCAAAAAAAAAAGGAACCAATATTCAAACAGCCGTACCTTTGGTCCCTGGGCAACCCACTCTATGAACTGAGCCATGGCCGCCCACGGCATCAGTTGATAGAACGTGTTGCCTAGTGCCCAAAAAGTCTAGCTGATTGAATTGTAGCCATTTTGTTTTGCCTTTGCTAGTGACAGATAGATAGATAGATAGATAGATAGATAAATAAATAAATAAATAAATAAATAAATAAATAAATAAATAAATAAATAAATAAATAAATAAATAAATAAATAGTATTGCTCCAGATTGTATTGACAATTAAAATCAACATTGACTACAAGAGCCAAATAGATCATTATGGAGTTTAATACCTTAGAATAATTTGGTTCTTATTAGGTATGGAACAATACTGCACGGTTGGTTCCATCCATACTAAATAGTACCCAAATACAGTTTTTTTTGTACGCTAACTCTAACACCCACACTCTATAAAAATAGAGTCTGAATAAAATCAAATGAAATAAATCTACCTTTACAAGCTCAGTGATGGACATAGTCGTAGAGGTATTCATTGAACAAAATGATTGATTATTATGGTTTGAGATTGACAGTGTTAATGGGTCCATAATGTGAGCTGTCAGTATCACCAATGTGTAAACTACAACAATAAATAAAAAACGTCACTTAATACCTCTTAAGGAGAGCTCGGCATTGTGCGGGTGTTCTAATAAAGCGATTTCAACATTGTTATCTAAAGCTGATTCTCAAAATTGGAGCTCACTCATGCATGACTACTAACAAAGGTCACAGCATAGAAGTCAACATTAGATTGTAGAGATGAGCTCCAATAAATCAAATTCAATAGAGACATTTGGACATTCTTTAAAAGTACTTTTATTCGTTGCTTTTTTTTTAATTGGTACAAACCTGTCAATGTGATGCATTTCGATGTAAGATCAAACATTTAATAAGAAATGTGTCAAGTAATATAGCACATACAATAAGTTAAAACATGTCACACAAGAATGTATTTTTTTTTGTTATCTACACAAAAACACCCTAAAACAGAGTTTAGGTCTAGACTGAAAGATCACTGTATAGTATAAGTGAGCGCGTGTGCAGTGTCCCCTTGCGTAAAATCCCCACGCATGCACAATGCATGCCTGCAGCTCCAGCGGACCCACGCACAGGCGGTTACCCCCAAAACAAAACAACCCAATGTATATTTAATAATTTACCGTTTGACATAACACAAGTTCACTTGAACACAACATTACAAGTGCTGCGAGAGGCACTCGGGGGGTGGGGGGGGGGAGAGACGACAATTGTTTGGCCCTCCGGAGAATTGTTACAGTGGGATTCAGCGTCATAGCTTTTCTTCTTTTAAGTGAATGTCAGGAGCCCACGCGTGGCTCATGCGTAGGTTTCGTTCCTTGCGTCCGAGGGAGTGAGGACTTCAGCGTTGTAATGATGATGGGGGGGGTGCGTGGTTTGGCCTTTGTACAAGTCACTAAGTGAAGCTCATGGACACTGTGTGCTCGAGCGCCTTGCGCCGAAGGGAAGCAATGCTGGTCCCTCTCCACATGTCACTGTCCGGGGAGCTACATAGCTGCGGGGAGCCCGATACGTTCGTGGGTCCGGAGAGCGACGCCGACATGCCGGGGAAAGGCGACTGGTAGAGGTGCGACTGCAGGCCGGAGCCGTTGGACGAGAGGCCGTTGGACAGCCCCATGGAGTTGGGTGGCGGCCCGTGGCCCAGGCTGCACTGCGACAGCGACTGCGCCATGCCCGGCGGCTGGCGGCCCAGAGCCGGGGGCAGCTGCAGCTGCGACACGCCCGGCATGCCCGTGGCCCAGCGCGAGTCGTTGGCGTGGAACGAGCACAGGCTGTTCTCCATTGCGGCCGCCGAGAACTGCGGCAAGCCCGGCGTGGGCAGCAGCGTGCCCGGGGCGCGGAACACGTTGGTGGTCTTCTTCCTTTTCTTCCACTTGGCGCGCCGGTTCTGGAACCACACCTGCGGGTCCAACGGACAGCGAGCCGTCACACCGGGACGCGGCTACATGAAACCCATTACTGCCTCATTTCAACACAATATATTTATTTAGGTTGTGACGACTTGCGATCTCTGAATGAATGCGTGCGGTCGGGGAAAAAAACTGCAAAGGGTCACAGTTTTTCCTATCTTGGCAATTAACCGTTAAATGTTTAAGCAGTATTATTATTATTATAAGCATTTTCGTTTATGTCGAATGGCAGTGAAATTATGGCACATCATGAAAAACATATCGCCAAAAATGGCAAAAGCATTTTTCTTCTTTTTTTAAATTCCCTATTTATTTTCTAGAACTGTATCAATATCTACTAAAATGAGTGCAAAATATGCTGCAGTGTTTGCCTCGAGGAAATAAATAGCCAAATGATACGGTGCATGTTAATACAACACAAAAATACAGTCTGTCATTAAAAAGTATACGAGTGAAAGAAATACAACATTTTAGAGCAACACTCACGGGGATGGCAGCAATTTGAATACTATCGCATGCGTGTATACGTAATTGCTGGAATAAAATATTTTACTTTCAACCATTTGGCTGTCATTGCTATGTTTTTCTATGAATTACTGTCACGCAATACACAGAATATACAATTCTTGTGAATTGAATTGTAAAGAATAAATATGTCAACCGTGGGAAAATAATTAGGCAGCCACGTTCATATTATGAGGCGACTAATGTCACACTAAAGTCATCAGTATAATTACATCGAGGCCTTTTCCCATTTATCGGTCATTTGGAGACAATACACATTCATTTCACACACCAGAAAAAATATTTGTTGGTGTCTTGTGACGTGACCTTGAGACGAAATAAACCCTATAGGTATTTTTAAGCAACGGATCCGTTAAAAAGGAAATTTTGCCACTCTTTTTTTTTTTTTTTTATGAAAGCATTAGAAAGGTAATGTTTTGCGCTTTTGTTACGAGTGGCTTAATATGTCACGCCCCGTTTCGATTTTCTAAAACCAAACAATAGATACAATATCAACATAACACGTTTTGCAGTGCCCAATTTACGCGCTGTAACCCAAAACACGGGCGCATGCTCTCGTAAAGATTTCATCACGCTCGGTTGTGATTAACTCGCTCTCATTCCACGCAGCCACGCGTGACGCACCAGCCGAGGCTATTACACGAGCACAGGAGAAAGCAAATGCAATCTCTCATCCCCTTCAAAAAAAGAGAAGTTATTCTTCTCGAGTCCCATTAAGATCGCGTTGATGGAATATTTGAGGACGATCACGTGACTAATACCAATTGATCGGCTTTTTTTTTTGGCTTTCCTGGGATTATTTGCATTTACCGGCCCCAGGTCGCCGCTGAATAACACGTTCGCAGTTATAATAAATACGCCTAAAAAGTGTCTGATAATTTCGATTTTGTTGCAAGTCAAAATTACGCTTATAGAAATAAACACGTTTGGCAAGATAATTTTCATTTCTTATTTATATTTTAGAATTTATTTTTTATAATATATATAATGCTATGTTAATGCTAAAGAATCGGGGGAAATCGGTTCTTGGGCGGGACACTTATGATTTTATAAATATTGGAATTTTTGGAGGACTGTGATAAATCATTGTTTTGTTGCAATGTTTTGATGATTGATTTACATCGAATTAAAAAAAACAAATGTTTTGCCTGACTGCTTGTGTTTTCGAATCTTATAAGCGCAACTGCACATTTAAAAATATCGAAATTCAAATATTTTTTGAAGAAAAAAATAGACTCGAAATAATAGGTAACCACAAAAATAATCAGCCGAACTAATATTAGCTTACATTTTTATTTAATGTTTTGATTAAATGATTGATTAATTTCTTTTTTAAGAAGCGAATGTTTGCGTTTAAACATTTCAATTACACGATTCACTATATTCTATTTTAGCGTCCAATATATTTTCCCACAAGTACACATGCAGTGCTTTCAATATTAGACTTTTTGCTTCAGCACTATGGACAGCAACTCTAACCGAACTCGCTATTTTAAGGCTGCGTCTAAACATTTTTATTTATTATTTTGTCCTGCACAAAAAAACTAATTTTGCCACGCCGTGATTCCAACTAGCTTCAGGTTTATTTAATAAAACCCAATCAAAGTATGCCGATCGTGTAAATCACAATAGATAGGAAAACAAGATGATGGAATTTGACGTCAAAACCGAATATTTAACAATATTGCGAAACAGTTAAGCTTACACGGGGGCTTTGCAACGATGCTGTTCGTTTTTAATTCTTCCATTCCTGCATCGTTTCAAAGGCTCACCTGGACTCTGGACTCGGTGAGACCGATCCTGAGGGCCAGTTCCTCCCTCATGAAGATGTCCGGGTAGTGAGTCTTGGCGAAGCTGCGCTCCAGTTCGTTGAGCTGCGCCGGCGTGAAGCGGGTTCGGTGCCGTTTCTGTTTTTGCTGACTGGACTGCCCGCCCGAGCTCTGCTGGGGCTGCTGCTGCTGCTGTTGTTGCTGCTGCTGCTGCTGCTTCTCCGGCTCTTTCCCGTTCACCGGCATACCGGCCGAGTTGGATCCCACGGTGGTGATGTCTTCACCGGGCAAGAGAGTGGCTCCCTCCACGGAGTCCGAACCGGGGGCCATGTCTCCCGGATGACCCTGGTCCGGCACCCCGCCGCCCAGCCGACACTTGAGAGCTTCTCGGTGTCCGAGTAACTCTGCAGCATCTTTCATCCCTGAGAAGAATAAAGAGAATGTAAATGTACTTAAAAAATAATGAAAAACCAAACACTAATGAAAAAAAATGCCCAAAAATAAATTAACTTAATTTAGCTGAGGGTCTTAATCACATTTATGCTGTCAAATGATTCCTAATTCCACAAAAACACTTACACGTAATTAAATACACACTCAATTGACCACAACACACACAGACGCGCGCGCACACACAAAGTGAAATAAATAAGAAGTTCGTCTTACAGTGGAGTTTAGCTCCCGGGTTTAGTGCCGAGAACTCACCGAGCCGAGCATCCAGGAGGTCGGCGTGGGAGAGCATCGCGTAGCGCTCCAGGGCGAAAAGAGGTCCGGGCAAAACGCTCCGACTAACTTTGGGGGCAATTTAAGGGGCATAGATGTTGTAAATGAAGGAAAATTCGGTTTGTGCTTAAAAAAAGGAGGTCTCTTGCATTATAATGGCCCTTAGAAGGGCTGGGAGGCGCTTATTAGCGCAGAGAAGCCGTCAGCTTCCTCAAATGAGAACCAATCAGAGGCAAGGATTGGACCCAACCAACAGCCTCAAGCACCCAGACCCCCACCCACCCCAAGTTCTATGTGTGCGTGTGTGTGTGTTCTAAAGCCACGCGCGCGCCCAGAGCCAAGGCGTGCACGCGTAAAAAAAGCACTACAATTCAATTCTGCCATACCATCCTCTGATTTATTAGCTTTTTCATGCTCAAATTATTCAACGTTAAAACGTCTTAATGTATTTGTTTAATCTGCTCGTGGGCCGCGGGACACCTGCTTGCTAAACGAATGCACGCGTGAAATGTCTTGACAAAAAAAAACAAAGAGTTGAATTAATTTGCAAACCAAATATGGCGAATATGCGTCCATGTATACGTCGTGCAACGTTAATAACAAATAGCAACCCATGATATGAATTCGAAACTCAAGTGAATGTAAATGAGCACAAACAAAAACAAATATGCGTCCCGGTCCCGGCTGGCAGGTGATTTGTGGAGACAAATGGAGGAAATAAATAAATAAAGTGAGTACAGATGGATCGCAGCTCCGCTTAGTGATCGGTCCGCTTTAACTCCCATCGACTTTTCATCAAGGCGTTGGCAATTAGAGCCATTTAGGCCCGCTTTGCTTGGAACTAAATCAGACGTGCAGGAGCCCTAAACGCTTGCCCCCGTCTTGCAAGGGGGCGTCCATAAGTAGGACCGTTACACAATTAAAAAGAGGGGACAAGCATTGATCTGCAACTCGTCTACGCAACTTGCTATGGCTGCAAGGCGCAATGGGGATTTGTATTTTTTTTTTTTTTTTTTTTTTTGTCGGGGGCAGATGTTCGGGTTGAGTCCGGAGAATGGGGCAGCACAGGCCGGGACTTGACAAAGGAGGCGTCCGAGCGAGGAGTTGTTTCTCTCGTTCTCTCTCCCTAGCTCGAACCTCCACATGGTGCTCGTCTTTGTGCTCAATCTGTCAGGATGCAGAGAAGGAGCGCAGCGTGAAAAATACAAGCAAATGGACCGGTACGTGCATGTGATGAAGAGGGATCCCGATCTTCATCATCATCATCATCATCATGAGGGGCTGTAAATTCAGTGATGCAAGAGGAGGAAAGGCACTGTGATTCCTTTTTTTTTTTTTTAATTATTATTTTGAGAAGGTTCTGGAAGGGGTTCGAAGATCACTAAAACACATCTAAATCTGGTACGGTCAGAGATCATAATTGTCATTTTTTTTGCTGTCTATAGGAATTTTGTCCAATTCAAATACATAACTATAATGCATGCTAAATATGCTGAATGAGATTGTAATGTCAATATAAATTGGCTTTAAAAAGTTTTGTTTACGTCTCATATAAGAAAAAATTAACGTCAATAATGCAAAAAAAAATGCTAAATGACTTGCAGCATAATTCAAAACAATGCCAAATCTACCATAAGCCTATTAGACATTGACTTTGCAAAATGATATTTGTATTGAATAAATCTACATTACAATTTTCTACTACAAAAAACTATAGCAATGACAACAAATCATTTTAAAGTATGCCCCATTATAATTATTATCGCAAACTAATGAATGAATGTATATTCAGTTTTAAGGGTAACATCAATTTAATAATTGTACGTAGTGCTTTCATAAGGTACTGGGTTCCACAATTTTTACCAACTCTTCGCACATTTTTAATATCATTAGATTAATAATAATAATAATAATAATAATAATAATAATAATAATAATGATGATAATAATAATGATAATGGTAATAATGATGGTAATAATAATAATAATAATAATAATAATAATAATAATAATAATTGATCGAAGCGATAAATCACATGTTAGTTTAACTCAAAATGACCAGAAATAACAACTGCAACTGACATAGAAATTCCGGAGACAAATTATTCAAACAATAATATTTCAGAATAATATATATAGAGTTTAATGGTGCATATTTGGGGCATTCGTGTGAGAAATCCGGTACAAAAATTGCTGTTTGTTGCTGGCGGAGAAAGCAAAGTAATCAGTAATCTCTTGTGCTGTTGGCGCCTCCGACTCTGCCTTTATTGGCGTAATAAGAGCGAGACACTTGCGCAGGCTCGATGTCTCACTCAGCCTCCCTAACTGGACCACATCAATCTTTCTCCCTTGCAGTGGAAGCACTCGCGTGCAATCCACGCGGGTTAATGCGGCGCATCTGAGTGCACGCGGGGCTGTTTACACGCCAAGAGACACATTTGGAATGAAAATACACTCAAAAAAACAAAACAAAACAAATGCAATTTTGTTGAGCAATAAGATCAAGTTTTCCTGAATGTGCGCCATTTTTTTTTCATCTCATCAAACTGCGTAAATCCACTGCGCAAGAGTCCTTTGTGGAACAAACACAAGAAAAAGACGCTATATAGTATTTAGATTGCATTAGGTCCAACACTTTTGAGGCACACGCAATCACTCGCTTAAGGGGGGGAAATCGATGTTCCATCTACAGAAACGGTTGAAATGGCATTTGAGCGTGTGTGCAGGTGATTTGATGGCGGTCCAACGAGTACATCCAACCCCCCCACCACCACCACTCCTCATGACAGGCTTCCCTCTCCGGCCACCCAGCTTGGCTGCAGCACGGCGTGCATCCCGAGCCCCAATTAGGCCCGCCGCCCCGCGCCTGCTCCCCGGTACTGCGTGATCTCTTGCACATGGCGGTAATCACAGGCTCCAAATAAAATAATCAGCAAAGAAGAGCCATTTCCTTAATGATGAAGAGGAGGAGTGTGTCACGCAGATGATGCTGGTGGTGGCATCGCGCGTGCATGTGCGTGTGTGCTGGAGGGGGGGTCAATAAAATAGCCACAACATGCACAAGGCACTCAAGGGTGGCGGCTCGAATTGTGGAGTGATTAGGACACAACATTAGGTACACAATCACCTACATTTACCCCACGTTATTAATAACACATTATATTGATTAGTGCTGTATATAATCCACAATTAATCAATAATCAAATAAATCAATCACTGTTTTGAAAAATGCATAGAATCAGATGAAATAATGTTTAAATAATAAGACTTAAGTAAACATATAGACAAACAATTTGGAAAACAATGACCAGCAATGTTCTGACCAGGAACTGAATCGTAACAACAACAAATTTTAAGACAAAATGGTTTTTAGCATCCCAATTCGTATTTTTGATTATGCTGATTTAAAACATGTCTTTCCTTTTGAACTAGCACATCAGGCTTTTTGAGATGTTTTCATTTGATATTTTTCAAGTTTGACTTGTATAAATTCATACGTCGTAATTTATAGTGATGACATTTCAGGAAAAATAATCCAGCTGCTTCTGGACCTTACCCTTGAATATATAAATATTAAATAGGTCGATGGCTAGATTAAATATTATTGTTATTATACTTTATCATGACATGCTGATGTGCAAGAGAAAAGAAAAAATCATCTTGTATTTCTGATTAAAAAATTCTTGACCAGAATTTGTATTGCCCATTTACTGCACTGTCAATTTGAAGTAATGTTCTTAAGAGATGGAAATAGATTTTTTTTCTAAAATATCATTCATTGATTCATTGACAAAATAATTGATTATTGAAATAATTATTAGGTACAGTTGATGTTTGTTTGTACAGTATATAGCAAATGTAAAAAGTCTACACACCCCTGTTTAAATGCCAAGGTTTTGTAATCTCAAAAAACACACCACGATTGTGACCAATTACCTGGACAATTTATATTTTATTTACTTTTATGATTATTATCCTTTGAAAGGAAAAGAAAAATAAGTGAAATCACGAGTGTCCAACTGGGAATGTGCCATGTGATCAGATTGAACCAATCACATTCAAACTCATTTTAAGTGAAAAGCACCACACAATAGCCATCATTTCAACTACCTCTGATTAACCACAAATAAAATTCATATGTTCTGGAAGGCTATTCCTGACTTAATTGATTTTTTTGCTTTCGAGCTGGAATCTCAAGTGTTTTTTCTTCTTCTTCCAACCAAAGAAAGACAGTACAACTCCTAAGCAGTCTTGCATCAAACACACATTTTTAGAATTATGGTTTAAAAAAAAGTCTGAACTTGATTTTAAGAGCCTAAAACAAAATCTTCCGTACACACATGTGGGACCTTTCAGTAGTAGAGTAGTATTTCGACCAAAATTCAAGAAATATGGAATGTAAATGCTGTACAGGAGAAAATTTGGAGACTGCTGTCGGTGTAACTCATTTTATTTCCGATGAGAGAATATTTTTTTTTCTCGCATATTCCCCCTTCAGAAAATTCACATAATTTCTACTCTATTCATCTCAAATTATATCAAAATGTAACCAGTGCTAGATGAACTACATAGCTTAGTGTATTTAATTGGATTTGGCTAACCAATTGAATGACTCATCACTGTGCTTTAGGTCAAAAACAGACATTTAAAAAAAAACAGAAGTGAAAATGTTAACCTTCTATTCGATTCTCCTTGGGAATGCCATAAATATTCATGGAAACATCAGGAGAAAAATATCAACATTTGATTTCCCACTTGACTCTGTGGCAACCGTTTTGCACGTCTCATCCGCACTGTGAAAATCTAAATAACAAGCAACTGCATTCATTCATCAAAACTCCGGATCATTCCCGGAATATAGATGCATAGTTTATTAGTATAGCTCTTGCCATCGTAGCTCTAAATGTCACATTTACTTCATTAAAATGAACAGTAAATGACTTGGATCTGCTTCTGTTTTTTTGAAAAGTACACATTTTCAAAGTATTCACCCTTAAAAGGCCAAGAGCCACGCACCCCATGTGAATATATTTTGACAGCTTGTTAGCAAGCATCCACAGAAGCTTTGTGACGCAATCACGATTCCTCATCGTGTTTGAATGCGCTTTTTCCTCAACTCCGTTTCCATCCTAAAATAAAGCAAATTAATTACATTTGAAAAAGAAGCTAAATATTTGAGTGAATGCGGGTCAAAGAATTAACTATGATGCTGGAATATAGTGTGTTTACATGCCATTGGTTGACTTTCCCTCCAGTTCTGCTCGGGCTATTAGAATATGCTCTTCCTTAAGAGCTTCTCATTAGCGGGCTCCATTACAGTGGCTCCATCATTAGGAAGCTGTGATGCATCATTTGAGGTAATGAGTGCCTTACATTACAGGTGCCAGTGACTTGTGGACACGCCAAGACTTTTGGGGTTACTGTATTTGGAAAAGGGAGGCATGCCAAACAGCCCCAATGATCTTCTGGTTATTTGCAGCTATTTCAATTAGTTTAAATCAATTTTTTTGTGTAATTTGTTACACAATTGTGCATTGTGAATCCAATGAAATGTAGCGATCCAGAGACGTCCGGCAAATCAAGGGCATTTTCTCTTATGTGCCGCCAGTGCCATAGACAATTTGGTGGCTTATAGTAGACTAAAGTTTAGACCAGGTGGAAGCAGGCAGGTCTATTTTTTTTTAATTCATTTACTAAATTTGTAAGACTTGTGAACCATACTCCAGTCAAAAATTGTGTTGGGTATTTTAATTCTTTACATTCCACTAATTACGCGAGCACTCTATTTTTTATAAAGTATACCATATCCGAAAAACACAAGTCCATGGAACGGAATAATGTCATTTCTAATCATTTCAATGGGGAAAGATGATTTGAGATCCACACGTGTTTTGAGTAACAAGTCAAAGTGTGGTCAGGAATGAAACTCCTATCTCAAGGCAGCACAGTACAGTGGAACGACATTAGTGCAGCGTGAGATTGACTCTGCATCCCATTTGTTGTCGACTGTGACAAGGTGTGTTTGTTCTAGTGGCAAACATGGCAGATAGAAGGGGAGGACTTGGGTCAGCAGTGTCTCTGAGTGGCTTGAAATTAGAAACATGTGCTGGCAATTATCAAAGCGCGGCAAAGCCACGTCATGCAATTGAATGGCTCAGCAAATGAAAGAATAAATGGGATCACTCTCTTTGACCTTGCTCGTCGCCACTTGCCCAACTTCGTCCACCCCCTGATACTTCTCAGGGTACGGCATGCACGCGCACGCACACACACACACAGACAGACACACACACACCGTGTCTCCTTGAAAGCTAAATTTGTGACATAATAGGGAAGGCTGCTGCAGCATCCTGGCGTTTTCGGTGGAGCCCGTGTTTCCGTTTACACGCTCTCCCATCCGTCCATCCATTCTCTTTATCATCCTTTCCTGGTCTCCTCCCTCCCTCTCCCTCGCTCCCTCTCTCTGCCACTTTTCTGCTGCTCCTCTGCTAAACACGGCGCACTACCCCTCCCAAGATTAATTGATCATCAATTTAGCTCTAATTTGGACCAAGTCAGCTGGTAAATGGGGCAGTTTTCCTTGATTGTTAGTGAAATGTGTGCAAGTACATTGATAAATTTTGATTATTTATCAATTACAAGCAAATGAAGTAAATCTATTGAATAAATTCTAGCCTGATTGCCGTAATAGAGTTTGAAAAAATGGCTATTGATAATGATTCTGGCTAATAGCCTTTTCCGGCGGCGGGTGCCGGCTTGTCGGAATGACAACACAAAACTCATTTTTCACAGAATCAGCTGAGTGAGTGCGAGGTTGATCTTTCATTAATCAGTCACATTACGGAGCTGATACGCCGTAATGTGCCGCGCTTCCCTCACAAAGACTCCGACGCTTTGTCATATTTTATGTCAATTACCAGTCATTTTGTTGTGTTCCATCAAGCCACCTTGTAATAGTTAACATATGCTAAGGTAAAGCTCTCCCGTCCCGCCCTACGGGAGCTCCGCTGGAGGAGTTTGGGAGAGACAGCGGGCGCTCTTAATTTCTTATTTTCCTGGCCACGGGCCCTTATGGGAAGGGTGGAGCGGCGGCTTTTTAAATGGACCTGCCATCATGTTTTCCCAACACTAATGGAAACGCAGCTTTGTGGAAAATAGGAGGGAGAAAATTGGAAATAGGTTAGGGGGGCTTCAGTACACAATGACAGGTGATAGAGCCAGAAGGAGTATTTGCACATAGACGTACAAATTAAAATTAGCACTGACATTCTTTCACTGTGTCTAACTATTAAGAGCGGGTGATTGATTGATTTTGATTTTGTCTACCATTTGTACGAGGACGTCACACAATGGGTTGGAAATTGGTGCACGTGAAAGGTGGCCTACCCTCGGGAGTTTACAAGAAACTACACATCATTTAGATGACATAAACCAGCCGATATCAAAATGTGAGACACCCTTCGCCTAGGGGGCGCCAGAGTGCTACAGGGTAAGTGCAGCAGCTTGAGAAAAAAAAAAAAGAAAACATTTTCAAAATTTGCGATGCTACCTTTGGTGTGTTGAAGGCAAAAGAGATTTTTTTTTTTTTTTTAGATCCAACTGTGAGAGACCAGAACATCATGTCAGGAAAATCGGTTAGGTGAAAGCCGTCCCACCACGGGTGTCTCATTGTTACAAGCTTTGATGCAGAAAATTATGAAAATAGTTACCGAAAGAAGATGGTGGAAATTTGATTTTGAATTTCTCTTTCAAATAAAGTCAGGGGTGTCAAAATAATTTTTGTCGCAGGCCACATCAGAACCGTTTTCCCTTAGGGGGGCGGTTAACTGGAAATCTTAATGTAACATCAGCAAATAGACCTGGATTATATTTATACTTAACAAAAATAATTCATATTTCACTAAAGCAGTCTAAAGACAGTTCATATATGTTTATACTAGTAGGGGGAAACATAGAACATAATATTAAAGATAGAACATAAAATGATCAGGTGGGCAGGGTCTGGCGTTAGATAAACAAGTGCTCAGCACATTTACATATAAAAGTAGCTACTTAATTGTCGGATGCACAGGAATTAAAACGTGGTGAACTGATGTCATTTTCTACTATTGAAAATAGCCCAATGATAAACAGGTAAAATACAATTTTATTGTTCAGTCAATGTGCTTTCTCAAATGCTGAAAATTCATTTTTGCTTCACTGCCTGCTCGTCATCCTTTGCACCTACTAACCCTGCGGAATCCTTTGCACTTTTCACCGAAAGCTTTAAGTAGTTTAAATCTTGGTCATCTCCAGTCTGAGCAACGGCGGAAAGGTGAAATATTTGTGATTTGGAATCAGTGATAAGAAGCATGGGTGCAGCAGGGGCAGCTGTTGGAAGCAACTTAATGATCAGCATTTAGAGCGGGCAGATAAAGCGCCGTGCTGTGGATCCAACACAGGGGCCAAGTGCGGGTGAATTAACCCGGTCCACATCTAATATGCTGGTGTCAGCTCTGGTTAGCGTGCGGCTACACCGCAGCCTGTATTGGCAGTGGCACAGCATCCAACATCGTCTTCCCCCCATATGCCAGCAGGCAGCTATCTATAATCGATGGCCACTTTTAATTGGGTGGCCTGTCTGTCGGTTCACGGTGATGGTGAGCAACACTGTATATATTTACCCCAGCGAGGAGAAATACTGTAGGTCGCCCTCTGTGGAAAAAGCCAATCAGAGCTTGTGCCGTTGCATGGCAGACAGTTATAATTGAATAATTTCACACGGTGACCCTCGATAAACACCCAGGACCCGCATGCTATAACAGGCATGAAATGATATAGATTGGAATATAAATGAGTTTACACATCAGTCAGAGTTATGGGCCATTTATAGGGGATCATTTTGAATATTTTCATTTGACACAGGATACAGACATGCTTAAATTAAATGTTTTCTTAAGCATGTCAGTACAGGATTTTTTTTTTTCTACAGTTTAGAAGTAAAAGATTTCTGGGAAGCTCAAAAGTCCGTTTTAAGTGTGTTTTTGTAAAGATGCTTACTAAATTCCGGTTCCACTTTGACATGTTTGCTTTTAATTTGTTGGATGTTTGGTTGGATGGAAGAGTAGAACTTTTGTATAAATTAGTATTAGTATTGATTATTAAAAAAATTTTTATCTCCATGATACAGTTCAAATCCTATGAATAACACGCACACTTAACAATACGTATCCATAATGAAGCATTTTTTCTTAATACTTGTGATTATAAAACTGATTTGCTTATATCCAGAGCGAATCATTTAAATAGATAAAAAAAATCCAAACTGCCTAGGCACTGGTAAATATCTAAATGTACACAACTTCAGAGACTCAAAATGAAATACGATTTAACACAGACACATCATCTTAACATAACCGCAATTTACAATACCAGAATAATATTCCTTGATTGTTTCCAATCATCATACTTATGGTATATGAGAATTACATTAAACTCACGCTGGCTTTAAATACTTTTACTTCTCCAGCCAAACATTATTAGTAACACCTCACACGTAGTACATTATAGTGATAATAGAAAAGTGTTACGGATTAGCTGCAATCTTCTTTTTCCAACCTTACACTTGTTTTTTAAAGAAGGTTGGCGGTGGGGGGGTTGCCATGCAGCGTTGTGAGGAAGGTGCCTGCACGGGAGCTGGAGACAAGAGCCACCAGTGGACATGCTGCTTTTGCCGCAGCCGCTAATTGATATTGAGCGCGCTGCTGGTGAGGAGCGTGCAGGGCCACTGCTGGCTAATCTATGCTTTAATCAGCGTGTGTAATGAGAGTGGCGGCACGCTCCCACAGAAGAGAGACTTACAAGAGGCGTCTGTCAGCATTCGGAAGAAAATATTGGGGCAAACTCCTGTGTGATTATTAGCTGGCGTTGGTGATTTTTTTTTTAAATCCTCCCTCAGGAGGGAGAAGGTGGGAGCTATCCTTCAGCACACCTGATGGGACCTGGGGTGCTGTCCAGGGTCCTGAGTTGTTGTAAATTCTCATTTGCATTCATAGGAACAATTAGCCATATCTGATGAAATCCTACGGATACCCGGGGAAAAAAAACTGGGAAGAAATAAAAAGTATCCACAGTATAGATACATCAATGCTAACTTGTGGCCAGGAAATACAAATATGTAAAAGAAATAATTTGATCACAAAATAAAATAAGAAGGAAATCTATATTTGTGGCCACTGAGCAGGCATAACATGCGCATGAAATACATTTCCGCGGCCAAAAACTGGCTGAGGCACGGCATTGGACAGATGGGTAAGCAAATTGAATGCACCATCTCTGAATGTGGATGGTGAAGAGCAAGAAGAAAAAGAGATAGAGAAGCTAGCCCGTATTTTGCATTCGTCTTGATCTCAGCATTCAGCGAGAGCACACAAAAATATCTTTGTGTAAATATTTTAGTGTTTGACTAAACCATTTTTATTCTCTTTCTTTGTGTGTCAGTTTCACAGGAAAAACTGGGAGCGACAAATAACAAGAAAAAACATTCGTTAGCTCTCAATTGGAGAAACGTGTGAGCGAGTCTTGAAAACGATGAGATGGCCTCACACTATTTTGAGTAATAACCAGTGCAGATGATTTTTTTTTTTAAGTTGAACTGTTTTCAAATCACATGGAAGTGGTTAAACTATGTATACAAAAATGATTTTCCTAATATAGTCTCAGTATATTGCAAATATAGTCTCAGTATATTGCAGATTTTCACCCAGAATGTATCTTCTGTCATAAATCAACATATTGAAACACCTCCACACTCTCCGACAGCGTCAACTTAACTGTTAGCATTTGCAGGTGTACCTAATGAAGTGTCCAGTGATTAAACCTTATTTATTGCTTCACAAGCTAATGTCACCACTCATTGGGCTAAAGTTAATTATCAAATGAGACACTGCTATTGTAACGGAACAACCCGTTCCGAAGGATGGGATGGAGGCTTGGGGGATGGGGTGGCGACATCAGGGGGTGGGGTGAGGTGGTGGTGGGGGGGTTATTGCACCACACATGCAGGCCGCAGACTGAATAGCAAGCGGAATATTAGCAGAGGTGTGTGTGGGAACACTGTCAGACAATTAACAGGCTATCACAGATGACACACAGGCAAATAGGTATGCGCACATCTACACACGCACACGCACACAACACGCACACACACACATCCAGCGCACACATGCATGGTTATGCATATTTTAAATAGGATAGTGTTTAAAAAAAAAAAAAAAAACGGCCACTAATTACGAAATCGAGACAAAATAATTGCCCCAGCCGACGTGTAACGCGGGTTAGTTAATTGCCAACTAGGATTTCAATTAACGCATTACACAAATTCATACGATGAGCATACATTACATGTTAAAGTTTGGAAAACAATGAAAGCAGGATTCAATGTAAAAATTTGGGAAATAATTGCTTAAGGAAGATTTTTTTTTTTTTAAACAAGTTATATTTTATGAAGAAGACAAACATTTTCATTGAGGCCGGAACCAATTCATGGCACTGCCTTGATTCTATTGAATAAAGTTGATTAGAAAGTTGAGTCTTTTGAGTTACGAACTTGGACACGGACACAATTAACTTGTATCTCAAGGCACTTAAAAGATGAGCTTCTATTGAATGGCAGTGGCTAGCTTGCCTTAATGGGTGTGGAGGAGGAGGGGGTCAACTGATTACTCATGCAAACAGCAAAAATACACTCCAGTCCTGTGTGGGTGTGTGGGAAGGACGGATGAGTCACGTTTCCTCCTGACAGTAGAGGAGCACACCTCCGTCCTCCCCCGGCCTGGTCCACTTCCTGTCCCCGGTGCCAACACTTTTGTCTCCTTCATCAATCACAACCTGTATGTGTGTGCACGTGTAAAAGTACATACACACACGCTCCTGTGGTTCTTTTTTTTTTTTTCTCCCAATTTTATCACAAAATAGACACTGCGGTTCAAATAGACAGTTGTAGCAAAATGAGATATCCACAAAAAAATGACAACCTCTCCAACTAAGTGATTGATAGCTCAAACTAGAGAGATATAATGGCACTTCTTAAAGGTGAGGCAGCACCCGCTTGGATGCTTAGCAGACAAAGTAATCACATGACTCACGGTACATATGAGTGATGGAACTCGCTGGCGATTTGTACAAAACCGAGCAAATTTGAAAACGAAGCATAAAACTAGGTGGCTAATCAAGCTAACATGTTTTTTCACAGGTGGATAATAGAAAATGATTTGTACTAAATAAGTAATTTTCAGTTCAATTAAATGCATAATTTCGGATTTGGTATGGAAAGAAAATTCCTCAAGATTTTGGGTGATTTACTCACTTTTGCTGTAATACCGCTGCTCTGTATTAAATAAGAATATATTAGAAAGCAAAACAGCGCCATCTGGTAGACAACTGCAGAGTTTCCGCCGACTGACGGAATTAATCAGGTTCCCCGGCAAACAAACGCAGCCGTAGAGCAACTCTGCCTCAGCATGAGGCTTTTATGAATCATATGAAGTGTGAATTGACCCCGGTGACCTTGAAGGCCTTGAACTGTGGGATGGCGATGGAGTCTGCAGCGAAGAAGAAGAAAGGAAGGATTTTCTGCGGTGAAGAAGCTGCAGAAGTTTTCAAGGTGACTGCAGGTTATTTCCTCTCATGCATGTGCAAATAATGCGAACATCTCCTGTCCCCCCCCCCCCCCCTTCCCTCCAGCTTCTCATCCCCCACCCCCGCCCATGCCCTCTAACTGCCTATTTAGGGCTCAAATTGGAACGACCCACTGCTATTTCCAAAACAAATAAAGTGCCTTTGAAATGGATTAGCGAGATATGTATGAATTTCTGCTTGATTTATTTGATCATTCCACATTACAAAAGCCGCGTGGCGCTCAAATGCCATTACAAGTTTTCAGTTCCTTTCATTATGTAAGAGAAATTAGGCCTCTATAGGATTTGACTGGGGCGCAGTGGTTCGGGGGATGAAATGTAATTTGCGGGGGGAATTTGTTGTATCTGTCGCAAATATTCCCAATTAGTCGCGTAATTATTGGAAGGTTTCTGCAATTACGACTTAAGCCGGGGAAATCTGAAGCCGTGGCTTCCCCTAATTGGTCTAGATTTGATATTTTGCATATTTGCATAATGAGGAAATTGGGAGGAAATTGTGTTCAGCCATTTGTGAAGAATTCTATGAATTTTATGAATGTGAAAGGCGTCCCCTCCGCGGTGGATGCCTTCGCCTAGCGGGGCAGGCCAATGTCACCGCAGGAAATGTTGCAGTGTGAGTGAAATGTACACAAATATTCTTAACATAGCACAAGGTCACCGAGGAAACACGCAGTGCGCTGGCATGCGATGTATTAAACATTAGCCGGACGGTCGGGGGACGCTTCTCCTTCCTTTCGTTGTGGCGTCAGTGAACAAACACTGAATGGTGTTTTATTAAGAAGCCTTTGATTTTGTCATTAGATTTATATTAGATAATTCATCCAGATTGGCCTGTGAGACTTAATTATGCATTATCACAGCTTGCTGATTGATATTGAGAAAGATAAGTGTTCTATGTAATTGGTAATAAAGAAGGTAATTTTAGAAATTTGTCCAATCAGTAATGATTACGAGGCTGTGAGTGGTTAATGGCGTTAACTCAGGGTGCCCCTTTTACACAGTCCACCTCCAGCGTGTCATATATATATATATATATATATATATATATATATATATATATATATATATATATATATATATGAAATAAAGGATCCGCAAGAGGAGGAAGCACGTTTTGTCACACACATTAGTTTGTGAAATTTTTCATGTAGACTCATTCTTTTTATGTACCTGCATGCTTAACAATAATTGTGTTGCATATGTGCGTTGCCGAACGTAATTGTCACCTTACTAACTCTAACTCAACAATTTTATTATAGTCCTGAGAGCTGATTCTGATATATTTCTCCTTTTGTATAAGACAGGGGCGTCAAACTAATTTTTGTCGCGGGCCGCATCGTAGTCATAGTTTCCTTCGGAGGGTCATTATGATATTATCAATGATGATATGATATCACATATCATTATATTATGTACAGTATAGGCTGCACAACAAACCGATGAATAACGAGTTTTGAAATCAGAGACTAGTAAAATCTGTTGAAATTTTCAAAAAGATGAATGGTAATAAACAGTGCTAGAAGCATCTCTATCTTATTTTATTTATTTATTGTATTTTATTCATTATCTTTATTTTTCCTTTTTTTTTTAAAAAGTGAAGACGATTTGCAATAGTAGTATTAACGCAAAGTTGATGCACAATTTGTATTTGCGGGCCAACTATAATTACACTGTGGGCCAAATGTGGCCCACCGGCCAGAGTTTAACACCCCTGGTGTAACAAAACATTAGGACCACTGCAATAACGATATATAGTAATAAATTATTTTTGTAAAAACGGAATTTTTGAAACAGCTTGTATTAGTGTACCTAATGCTGTGGCCCGTGGGTGTATAGACTTTCACCTTTTATGTGGTTGATACAACGCGAAGGAGGCAGCTGTTAACAGTTGTGTAGTAGTAGTGCGTGCGTGTGTGTCCTCATGTTGGAGCAGCAGCCCACTGAGGGTCGTATATCGTCCAGCAGTAAAAGAAGGAGAGAGCACCGGAGGCTGATGAATGTGTGAGAGATAGATGTGTTAAGTGACCTTGGAACATTACACTCTCCTTCAAAGAGGGCCAATGAAGATTAGTACAGGCTTGTCGCGCCATACCGAGTGCCCTCATGTGTGTGTGTGTGTGTGAGAGTGTGTGTGTGTGTTCGCTGATCATCTCCAGGCACTTTCCACAACTTCTATCATGGGAATGGTGTGACTTGAACACATGCACAGTCCCATAACCTATTGTTGAATTATCAAATTGTATTTCTGTCCTTTTTTCTGCCATTTTTTCCATTATTCTTCTCATTACATTTATTTTATTACATATAAATGTGCAGTTGTGGAAATTGCTGTTTCTGGATGTATTAAAGTTGAAATACGTTGTTTACATAGTGTTGTATTGCATAATTAACACTGTATGGAATTTTTCTACTTTTGATTAGCTAATTCCACGTTGTTCAAATGGGATCTATAAGAAAATTAAATATAATTTAATAAAATATAGAATATACTAAGTAATTGTAGATTAGGTAAATCTACAAATCTATTGAAACTCCAAACATTGCAAACATTATGTTCAGATGGGCTGTAAACTAACAGAGCCACCGTTCAATTACTTGGTTTGGTTGTTTTGAGTTTCTTAATTTTTTTTAAATAGAGAGCGGGGGGAAAAAAACGAAACAAATGCTCTCAGGTGACAAAACAATCAACACCAAATACAAACATTTTCATCCATCTATTAAAGGAGAAACATTTAAGAGCTGACTCAAAATTGACTTTGAATTGATTAGCCAGTTCTCAGCTCAATAGCAAACAATAAAAGTTGTTTTCATTGTAATTGCCATAAAATGGGAAACAAGGTTAAATTAGGTACCTCGCTGAAAGGAAAGGCAAGCTAAAAAGCTTCTATTGAATGTGTGAATATTTGGTTTAGAAGCAGACAAGAGGAGAGTGAACCTTAAATTAAAGCAACCGTGAGTTTATTAAGCGTTAATAAAGGAAGGCAAAAACAAACAAGGCAGTGGAGATGTGTGTGTGTGTGTGTAAAAACAAAAACAAAAAAGACGCCCTTTTTAAATATTCACAGGCGGCTCATAAAAGCAGTGGCATAATAATTGCACCATTTCATGGGATATTAGACCAAAATGACGGCCGTCCGGCCCATACAGCCGGGCGCTCCTCACTCCTTGCGCCGTTTGCTAATTTATAGGTAAAAATGAACAACTGGCTAAATGTAATGGCTCCTTAAAAGACACAAAAAGAAGAGCGGAGGAGAAGCCTCACACGACGGAGCCGGACTAAACACGAGGGAGGTTTGCGAGGAAAACAACCAGCGGGCACCAATGTGTTCCCAATGAAACTCCAGCGACAAGCCTGAACAAATAGAATCACACGTGCACACAAACAGCACTAGCGACGACGGCAGAAACTGGCGTATTCTACTCTTGGACTTAATGGGAATAAAATACCTCAGTGGATGAGTGCAGATGTGTTTGATACAAATAGTCATTTTCCTATTTGCTGCCTCATTGGGCATGATGAATGATGGAAGTCAGGGAGGCGTTGTGATAAATGGCAGCACCTTGGCTCTACTGCATGGCCTATTGATTCTCCTTCTTTATTACCCCTCCAACCCAGCTGGCTGCTCTGCCCACTGCACCCCCCCCTACCCCCTGTCTCCCAACCTCCATCCCTTCCTTCCCAGCACACACACTCCCACTTGCAGGGAAACAAATATGTGCTCGAAGCCAAGCGCTGGGAGAATCCACACACACGGTGACATTTGGGGGGGGGGACAGGATGGCGGCGAGCACCAGTGAGGAAAATACGTAGATCGGAGCACAACTGTATTGTCATGGTTATTGCTTAACAAAGCCATACCATGCTCACTTCAAGAAGAGTATTTGTATTTACGGTAAAATACACTCAGCCTCCCACTCAATTAAAGATGTTTAGCGGTGTTAAAAAAAAAACAACGCTGTATTGTAAACTGTCGAAAGGTTGAATAATTTGGTGAGGGATTAGAACAGCCGGATAGACAAACTAGGCAGGGTAAATAAAGCGATGTTATCTTCTACTGAGCTCTTCATCATGAGGTAATGGGGGGGAAATGATCCCGCCCTGTGCAATATCCGTGCAGTTTGAAATAAATAACGGATGGGTGTCATGGCAGTAGTGCGCTTGGCAACGGAGCTGAAATGTGATGTCACAGGAATGACAGGATCACATGATTTGAGGTGCGCAAAAAAACGTATACAGCAAGGAAAGTCGCCGCAACATGAAAATAAATAGGCCTTATAAATACAAAAGCACAATTTGAGGGGTTAAAAGAATTTGCGTTTTATAACCATTGTTTCAGCTTTTAATTTCTGTGGGTGTGTCCGCTGAATGGACTCACATAAGGTGTTTTAGAGACAAAAACTCTTCCTAAACAAACAAAAAAAGGGGTTTACATTGAAAAATAAACAGCTTTTTTTTGGGGGGGGGACATTTCTTTCCTTTTACAAAACAAAAGTGGCCGATGACCAGTCCAGGGTGTACCCCGCCTACTCGCCTAAGACCCAAATGGGGTAAGAAACTGGATGGGCGGACAAAAATAGTCCTAATATTCCAAAAATGCACAAGGCAAAAGCACAACCAGTAAAACAGAGCAGATGAAAATTTTAAGACGCAAAGCAAGATCAACAAAAGTAGCTCATTCAATTGACAAAAAGAATCAATCAACAGATATTACCCAATAGCAGGTCCTTAAAGCTGCTGCAAGGTCTAACCCCAAAAAAATTACACACAAAGAATCTTAAAATATCAACATACGCTATTCTCACAATATAATTTGCCTTTTTTTTTTGCGCCCCCCCCAACAATCCTTTGCAATGAAGCGCATCAAGTTGACAAAAAGGAAATGTCTCCATCATGTCTATATGAGTAAAAGGCTTATTGCCAGCAGTTGAGGCTGATGATAACGTCTGGATGGAAAAAGAGAGATCAAATGGCACTGACCTCTCAGACTTCAATTTACCTGCTGCATCTCCTTGACCTTGAACCTGAGAGATAATAATTCAGGGGGGGCCCGAGCAGGTGATGAATGGTTTGTGTGCATGTGTGCACGTGCAATTTTCGCCGCGTGTGTGTCCACGTCTAATGCGCAGAAGGGATAACAAATGGAGACAATGTGCCGTATACAAACAGAAGTAAAACACACGTACACACACGCGCTACTTGACGTGACTTTTATATTTAAAGGTCACATTTGATTTATAAGGCAGACTTTTATTTTTTTAAATCTTGAATTTTTGCAGTGTATTATTCATGTTGGTGGCTCCGGCTTTTCTCTCTGAAATTTGCATGTGCAGTCGGCCTCCTCTACTGCTCCATAAAAATGCGTCAAAATTAAATTTTCAGTGTGATTTGGGGGAATTCCTGAGATATAAATGTGAAACCCCTTGTGGAGTACCGTTGCGTCATTTAGATAATTTTTGCTCTACGACGGGGTGGTAATATGTTGAAATAATACCTGTGTGGCATTGTCAAGTCAAAAAACAAATATATATATATATATATATATATATATACACACAATTATTTATTTTATTTATTTGAACAAAAAATGGGGAAGCTATTGTATTTATGGGCAGAATTCAGAATAAAAGATACAAATAAAAAAATACATCTGTTTCAATGGTTTCAATGGTTATTTTCATATTTATGAAGTTTGTTGGTAGGTAAAATACTACCCTCTACTGGTTTGGAGAGTACTATTTCATTTTACCCCCCTTCCCCATCCCTCTCTAAGAAAAAAAAAAAAAACGTGTGGCTAATTTATGAAATAATTTCATACAGACAGCAATGGCTCCATGTGGCGTCCTGATGGCGTCCACCACGCACTCACTGCTTTAAAAGTCCATTTGGACTCCTGCCTAAAATCACTTCTCATCGTCGCCGTGGTAACGGAGCCAGGCCTAATTAGTATGCATTATCAATTAACAAACTTAATAGCCGGCAGATTGATTAGATCCTCAGTTATAGGGGTAGAACTCAGGCGAAACACGGAATAAAAAATAACACACACACACACTCACACACGCACGCACATGCAGATGCACATGCAAATATCGCAGATTCCCTAACCTTCTCCTCCTCCTCACTTGTGTAATTACTATATGCATATGGCGGCGCGCGGATTGGGAACGAGGCAGTGTGAGGTTTTAAATAAACCTTCAAGCTTCTAATGAGTCAGGCCGCCATGGCTAGTTTAGCTCTGATTGTGCTCCTCGCTAATGAATGACAAACCTGTGCACACAAGCAAAGACAGACACCGTTAGACTGCAGCACAACAAAGACGTGGATTGTGTGTGCGTGGAAATGTAGAACATGTTTCACTCCCACATAAACGTGCGCGTACACAGACACGCACGGAAAATGTAATCAGGCGTTGGGTTTACCCTCCTATCAGTCTAATGGAGGTTAATGAATGATTAGGTCTAATAATTTTTAGAGTGGAACTCCAACTCGGCTGCACGATGCATCAAACTCAGAGAGAGCCACGAGAAGCATCGGTGCTGTGGCCGAGAAAAATCTCAATTTCGCCAGCTATAATCAATCACAACCTCTCGGAATTAAAATTTGGTTTTGTACATTATTTTTGGGGGTTTCTAATAGGCAAAGTCAGAGTCCAACTGAGGACCGGTTGATTCTTGTTGCTAAATATGTGAGCGGCACAGAACCAGTGACCTACCACATCATCGAAAGGCCAAATCATGGACATTAAAATGCAAACGCGTGCATATTTCACAGTGTTAAATTTAACGAAGCATTTAAAGCACAATCCGTCCGGCAGTAAATCCTAATAGTCTTATTTCCAATTCGTAATACTCAAAGTGGCCAACCTATTGCGTTGACATTAAAAATGTTTGCATCTCCGCAAACTTGGAGGGTAACATTAAAGTGAGAAAGCAGACTCACAACACACACACACACATTGTGCAGATGTGTGCCGAGTCTCTTCTGCTGCATTGTGGCCTCGTTTGCAGCCATCTCCCTCTGATGTATAACTCGTTGTCCAAGCCTTAATGTTGATTTATTATCCATCCATAAATTAGAAAAATATGTTTGAGAATTCGGCGGGCGCAGCCAGCCTCCGCCGCCCGTCTAGGGGATTGGCTGACGTGTCGGAGGCGCATATTGGCTCGCCGGGCAGCCTTTTGTTTCCCTGCACCAGCAGGCATTTAATGAGTGCTGATGGCTTAAGGTAAATGTGTTAGGACAGACGGCAACAACAGCCACAAAAACAGCTTGCTATATGGGTTGCCGGTGTGTGTGTGTGTGCGCGTGTGTGTGGTGGGGGGGTGTACGTAGAGGCTCTCAACATGCCTCTTTACTTTACATGGCTTGACAACAACATCATTCCCATGATAAATCGCACGCCGTCTTTTGTGGAGAGTTAAATAAAGTTTCACAACAGTTTGTGTCTCAGCAGCCACCTTAAAGGCTGATTTTCTCATTTGGCACAGCCTCGGCCTTCCATTCACAAGTTCAATAAAACACCTCTCGTGGGCCAACTCATTATATTTGCTCCACTTTCGCCGCCGTGTAAGCCTATTTTTCTCTTATCCCGCTATTACCAAATAAGGCTGATTATTAGCCGTGATGATTCTCAAGCTCGTCTTGGTTGACTCGTGCGCCGACATGCATACTAATCTCTAATAGACATCTCCGGAGGGTGGAGGGGGGAGCGCCGAGAAGCAGACGTTGCCTCTCCGCCTATCGCAAAGGGGTTTTGTGCGCTTCTAGTTAATGATAAAAGTAATCATAGGTCAAGGTTTAATTTTGTGACATAAAAGGCCGCCACGTTGCACACAGTGAGCTTCAGTCTCCATTAATGCAGAACAGCTCCTAGCTCCACCGGACGCGGCGTAGCAGGCGGCGCGGCGTGGACGAGCGGAGACACAAACATCATTGTCATGTTGTCTGAGGGCTGACACTGTCACTTCATTGTCATGGCTGTTAGCTCGCCTGTGCCCATGTCCTGCTCTGCTGTTTATGTTACAGATGTTGCAGTAATCAGAGCAGCAGCGTGTGAAGGACTTTGACTGACGCCCCCGACCGCCATCCCGCCAGCAAAGGTCAACGAGGAAATGTGGGGCTGATGTGACGGCTATGGAGGGGGGTGGGGGTGGCAGGAAGGACAGTCCCACCGAGACGTCTACTTTTCTCATATCAAGCGCTGTTATTAGTCGCTACTTCAGAGCTTCGGAAACTGGTCATCTCAATTACATTTTGACCTCAGTCAAGCACAAAGCTTATTTTTGATTAGATGTATGTTTGTAAAAAACAATTTCCACTCAACTTTGAGATGCGTGGCATGGACAAAGAAACCACAAAATTTGATCCAGAATCGAAATGTATTCCCACAAAACTCAGATATCCTCAACTATTGTCATGCGCATTTTCCGAATGACATGATTCACTTTTAGATTTATGGATACAAAAATGTAGCTGTCCAACAACCAAACCATGAATGTTCCACTCAAACGCAAGACCCAAACGAAAAAATTTAGCTGTGTAGTCAAGGAATTTGAGAATTTCTCAGTGTTTATTCAAGAAACTAAAAAACTCATTCATTTGGAACGCAGGTCTGAAATTGAATGGCTCCAAAAACGAAAGACACCTAATAAAATCAGATACCATCTAAATCCTGGAAATGGTCAACAAGGAAATAAGCATGTTTGTAGTGCCACTATAAAAAGTGAAAAATGGGCGAGCATGAATATGACTGAATCTTTGTTGTTATGGGAAAATAGCCCACCCTAAGATCTTTAAGAATCTTTTGCGTAAGTGAGCGAGGCAATCATGCGTTCCGCGTGTTGGCTCATAAGTCATTACCATATTTTAATCACCTGAATAGCATTTTATCACAGTGCATATTAAAGCATTACCACAAATTGGTTCAGTAAAAAAAAAAAAAAAAATGTATATATATATATATATATATATATATATATATATATATATATATATATATATATATATATATATATACACACACATACACATTAGGTTATCTTCCGAGTGTCTTTTTTAGAACTGAAAAACACGGCACGTCACTGAAGTGCACATCAGTCAACTATTGTTTTGATGCCATCCCGGGCTGAGGAAACAAGTGGGGTCGTTTGGAGGGAAAAACGATGCCTGCGAGGCGCACTTATAGCCCATCAGTAGCGATAGCTATTCCTCAGTCTGCACGTTTATCCTTGGCCATTATGGAATGCCGAGTTGCTTGTGGCGGCCATTGTTTAATGATCTCCTTGGGCTCTGGGAGTAAACTACTGCCATAATCAGAAGGGTAAACTCAGCTATATTTCAATTTGGGGAGCCGCTGTTCCGTTCAGAGAGGCCGCTCTGAGACGATAAATAATAGGACTATTTAAGCCTATCCCACCGGCTGCCTCTGACACCTACCCAAACACACACACACACTCGCACACACATAAAAGTCAGCCCATAACAATTCATGTCCCCTCCATAAATCTGCAGCACTAAAAGCTGGTGATTAGCGACATCATTTAGCCTCTAAAACCCAAACAGCGACAATGTTTCCTTCCCTCTTTTAGGGAGAAGATGGAGAGATGCACAGATGGCTAACTGGCTGGAGGGGAATGAACTGTGGCTCAATTACTAATGTAGATGTCGAATAAAATTCATTGTTGAATTCCAACTCGGGGCAAAAAGGATTTTGGTGGCAAAGGCATTTTTGACCTTGCAGACTATAAGCGGTGACACTGGTGAGGTTGCACGGTTTTCTTTTTTATTTATAAACCATTGATGTTAATTACTTTGAGAAATGTAAATGAGGTAAGAAGGTTATTTGAATCTTGAATTTATTAATAGAATGAATTTAGTGTATTCACTGTAATTGGATTGCTGATTTTTTTTCCATTTTATGCCTACATGTATTTGTTTCTATTTATATTTTATGTTTAAAGATTATCATTATTTATTAGAATTGAAGGACTTAACCACTCTAGTGGACAATTCATGAGATACACCAAGCAGTACAGCAAGAGATTCAATTTCATTTATTATTTTGAAATAGATTTTTTTTTCTTTGCTGTTGGACATTTGGGCCTGCTGCAGTGCATGGCGGGCTGTAATCTTGTGAGTCCTTTTTAGCAGGCAAGGACTTTCGCTTTCAACTGGGTTCTCGTCGACATCATTTCTACTGCTCTTGCCAAATCTATCTGGTGCATCCTCTCCAACAGCAATGCCTGCACTCTCACGCTTGATCTCCAAGCTAACATCTCGAAGGTTCTTCATTACCTCAACATTCTAATTCAACTCCTGATCCTTTAGTGTCTCCGATACCTTTTCAAGGTCGACTCTGCAAGCTACATGACACTGCAGTTGTTCGAGTCTCTGCTACCCATCACCAGTTGCATTATCGCAGTGAGCGCAACAGTTATTATTAACTTGAATGAATGTAAAAATATACAAACAAAAGATCTTAATTAAAACCCAAGCATGTATTAATTATTATTATTACTATTATTATTACTATTATTATTTATAAATATCTATTTTGGGGGAAAAATGAACATTTTCACAACTACTCAACATACTACACAATTACCCAAAAAACAACAACAAACTATATTTTCAACATATTTTCTACACCAGAGCGTTACACTACACAGAAAAAAAAATGCATCTTGAGTTTACTCAACAAAAGGAAATAAAATTGAGTCCATTCAAAATATTTTTTTATGGTACCCAACTCAACATATATTTCACACACTCCACTACACTAGATGAAAACAATAAGGTGTTGGAAGACCGAGTGATTAACAAGCAGCAATAAAAAGCAAACAGATTAGGCAACCTATCCCAATCATTTGCTCGTCTACATCCAGCAGAACACTTCTGTGGTCTCAGTGGAGCCGGATCAGACGTGTGTCTGATTATAGCTTCCTAAAGAGCTTCAATTAGCGACCTGTCACTTATCATTAGAGCTGCTGAAAGGCGGGACACTGGAGAGCACCATGCAAACAAAGGCACGTTTTAGGGTGTCAATTCCAAAAAAGCGCCCATCGACTCAACTGCGGCGGCTGGCCTCGGAGGGCCTCATCCCCCCCCCCCTCGCCGGCCCCCGCTGGGCTCTCTCCTGAGGGATTAGCGGGATCCGCTCAAATTAGCCGTTTGGATGACAAGCAGAGGCCAAAGGACGAGCGGGTGTTAATGTCCCCTTTTTACGGGAACAAAAGCGCTGGGGATTTGAAGTAACACGTCTCCTTTTGCCGCATGTGGCCACTTCACCCGCTGTGTGTTTTTTGTGTGCGATTACGTATGTGTGTTGGGTAGGTTACTCGGTGGCGTTAATTAATTGAAGCCAGCGCTGGCTGCAGGAATTGCTGTGTCTGATAGACTACACCATGCTGCATCTGTGGCTCGGAAATTCAATGGGAAAAATACAATTGAGAAAAGAAGCTAAGCTTTTAATAGCGGTAAACCGGAGAAAGTGAACTATGGAGAATAAATGTCCTAGCAAGAAGCAGCTACTCATTAAAATAAGAGTTCCGAAGATGCGGGATCCCTTTTTGCAGCCTCGGCATTGTCCACACAAATGCTTGTTTACTCTTCATTATGATGTCAGGCTAAGGCAGGGAGCTCCTCAAAGAGAACATCTACAACAACATCCTCTTGACTGGGCCACTGCAGTGCTGCTTTTGTCCATTACGCTTGGCCTCCTCATTGACAGCCAATAAATCATTCATTTAGAGGCAAAGCATGGAGAGAACTCAAACAGCCATTTCAGAGACCGAGGCCTTTGAGCGCGCCGGCGGCTGCAGGCCACAGATCTAATGTGGAGTGGCTGGGCTGCAGGCGGACGCAAGGGCTCTTAAGAGACACGAGCACATTGTTTGGAGAGACGGGGGAAACGCTCCTCTCATTAGACCTGGAGCTAAAAACCAACCTGAAAGGCCCGCTTCAATTTACCTGCCCTGTGCTTGGAATAAATCACCAGCATGTGTGCGTGTGTGTGTGTGTACATGCGTGCGTGCGCATGTAACGCACAAACACACAAAACGACAAAAACCCAGGCGTGCTCATAAGCAGACGGGCACAAAGAGCTTTATAGACACGTGGCTTTAAGAGCGTACCTCTTCAAGTTCAGAGTTGTTTTAGAGCAGCGCGTGTCGTGTTAAAGGTAGAAACCTTTTACCTTTCTGCCTCTGATGGCTCTTTTATTAAGGTGCTTTCTCATTCAAATCAGAATCACAATTAACGATGGCCTGACTTGTGCTAGGAGGTTTTAGCCCGCGCTTGGACAAAGTACCTTAAATGTGTATGCGGGTAGAGCAAAAGAGTAATTGGACTACTGGGGCAAGAACACCTGCATTGAACATTTTGTTGTTTTGAATAGAAATTCACGTGTGGACGGATTATGATTGGACCGGATATTGATATCGTCTGAAGGGATGACAGTCGGAAGACGACGTGAACGAGAATAAACGACTTGATAAAAATCACTGGTTGAATTGAACCCTGTGCATAATTATTACCGTATCAAAATGTTAAATAATTTTTTTTCTAAAGAATTATTGTGTCGAGTAGCAGAAATGGAGGAGCAGCTGTTTTCAAATGTTGGCCTTAAAGCAAACAGGAACGTAATTCAACATAGCCCGCTAGTTGCTAGCGATACGGACAATGGTTCAGGGGTGTGTAGACTTTTAATACCCACCACAGTTGTAAAACGGTAGACCAACTCCACATTTTCCTCAATTTTCACCTCGTCTGTGTTATTTCAGATGCCCCAATACTTTTATTCATTGAAAGCAACTGAAACAAATTTGATAAACGATTGCTACCAAGTAATCTCACATATTGGATTTCAGAGGCAAAATGCAACCTGGTGCAGGAAAAGGACAGAGAATTGAATTTATTTCTACCAGCTAGTCAGGCACAGCAGGTATAATGCACTGTGACAAATAAAAACACACGCTGAGGCAAAAGAAAAAGTGAATAAATTACACAGTCAGCGATATTAGGTGCGGGGAAAAAGGGGGGGAAAAACAGCAAGAGAGCAGCCCGGGGGGAAAAGAAAGATGGATGGAAGTTGCACAGGAGGAGAGATGGTGGAGGAGTGAGAGGGGAGCGGGAATCCCCTGCAGATGTGCAGTGGCGGACATGTCAGGCTATTTAAATACTGACGAGGCCCCTCTGTCTCTACTCGTCTCTGTTAATGACATGCTCGTCAGGGCCAAACAAAGGGACCTGCAGCCTGCTCTGCCATGCCTGTCACAGCACACACACACACACACACCACACCGGGCAAGGTGTGTGTGTGTCGGGGGGATTCTCACATCGGTGGCGTGTCAGGACGCAAGCTAACGCCGATGATGAATGTCGAGCTTTTCGTCAGAGTGCAGACACTGCAACATCACGTTTGGAAACAAAAGTTTCCAATTGGGAAGATGCTCATTGTCCAGATGTACTTTTTTTTTTTTTAGTAGGGCCAATGTCTTTTTTTGTTTTTCATAAGTTGATTTTATTTGTCCGTCCCTGCGATCTTTGTTGTTTTAATGCATTATTAACCAAGTGTTGAAAACACTTATAATGTCCGAAAAGTGCTAAAGAACGGGAGCTGAGCTGTTCTTTCAAGATTGAAGGCAAGACAATCATGAGTGAAAAGGTTAAATACATTTGATGCATTTTTTTTTCTTCCGACTTTTCCTATTCCATTCCAACAATGATTCAGATTCCACAGACGCAATATTAATCAAATTGCCTTGTTTGGAACATGATAAAGTCAAAATATTTATTTACTTAAATAATAAGAATAAATAAAGGGGAAGTAAAGAAATATTGTTAAATTAATAAAGAGGAAGTAAACAATATTTGTTCCTCTGTTTGTGATGTGTTACAATACTTCCACATTGCGTTTGACTTCTAATTTGATCCAAAACACAATTCAGCCACATATCGACTGTCTATGAAAGTGTACAATTATAGTATTGACCAAAACTGGGATTTTTTTTTCCCCACCAAGTGCTCTATTCTCATTTCCTGCTGTGTCTGCACTGTTCTCCAAAATTGTGTCACATGAGGGCAAATGCATTACACACGCTGTAGATATTGAGGTGAAATTCAATCTGACTTATTCAATGCCTGTTTCAAAGAAAAGCAAAAACACAACACAAGTGTCTATCTACTAGTCTACCAACGTTCCTAAAAATTGTTGCTTATTTCATATATTAATTGTGTGCATGTGTCACTGAAGTCTGCTGACAGAAAAAAAAAACAGCTGTTGATGTGGAAACATCATAAACAGAGTGTCAATCTATAAAATATAGCCCTAAAAGGCCCACATTAAAAACACAAGTATGCTTAATAAGACAAGCGTGCGGTCATAAAACAATAAATTGCGCACACAAACACACACACGCACACACACGTGATGTATTTGTTTGTTTGAAGTGTGTGACCACGCCGCCGGGTTGTATTATTGCAGATGGTAACAAAACTTTTGCTCTAAATTGGTTTTAAAAGGCATCATAAAGCGGTCTGGCCATCTTTCATCACCTCCTGCCGTCTTCCCTCGTCGTGACTTTGGCTCTAAACCAGAGGAGAGTATGAGTGGATGCTCGGTTTGATTCAGTGCTATCTAACCTTGCTTTATGAAAGCATTAAATTGATGGTTCCAGACCAGCCCAGAGAAAATGCACATAAAACTGGGACTAACTGAGAGATAATAGTCCTCGTAAACTGGTCTAAGAGCTCTATAACTCACATCGTCCTCAACTTGTTCTGTCTCGACAGAGCAGTCCATTCAGACGCCTTGGATACAAACTTTGATGCAAAAAAAACAACAAGTGCCTTGAGCTCTTTCTGTACGAAATTCGGCTCACTGTAAACTAACCCCACGAAAATGCTACTTTGAGAATTTAATCGGAATCTAATCGAAAGCGTGCATGGGTGTGTGTTTTGTCCAACGCAATAACGCATAAGTTTCAATTGAACAAATAGTTTAGAACATTCAATCTGGGTACTCACCTACACAATTTAATAATCTCTAATACAAGAAGTGTAGCACAAAAAAAATGTATTCACCAATGCTAACAATGCTTGCAGCGGTGTGGAACGACACCGAAGCATTCCAAATTCATACGGGAACCGATATATTAGGAACAGGCCGCTACAGCCCCAAAATGAATATGTTAGCCTTAAAAATGGCAAGTGAATAAACAAATCTGAAGATGCTTTCATGTAATCTATATTTGCTCCGATGGATTAAATGAAAAACTATGTTGGACGTAATAACAGCGGCTGTCACTTCGATGAGTGATGAGCCGAAAAAGGCTAGCTTTTGCGCACGCGTGTGTGTGTGTGCATGTGTGTGTGTGTGTGCTAATGGAGAGAAGATAAAGACATCTTCCACCAAGCACTTTCAAGGTCGCCCAGCTGACAAAAAAAATGCTCAGCGTTGGCTGTGACGTCTATGAGAATTTCTTGTCTTGTTTATTTGTTGTCTAAGTTCTAAGTAACTCTTTATGAAAGAATAACACTTCTAAACACAACTGCATGTTAAACAAGTGTAAAAAGCAGTTCATGCAAAACATCTCCATTCGTAACGTTATACGTTTGCCAAGAATCACGCTCCAAAAGAATATTTTTAGAGCTAAATGACTCGCAAGATGTTGCATGCAGGTAGGCCGCATATATGATGTGGGAGTCTTACGGTACAACTTGCACGTTTGCTCGGGGTGATAATGGATGGCCGCTGTGTGCCCGCTGACGTGTTATTCTTTTATAAAACATTGCCTCAGCGTAGCACCGCGCTAGGGAGAACGTGTCATGCGTGTGATGAATGAGCAGAGGCTAACATCTTCACTCCTGCCCGCTAAGAGATGCTCGCATGGACACAGCGTACACGTCCGCGCATCAACTTAAACATGAGCTCATTTCCAGTAAATAAAACGGACTTTATTGTCAGCGAGATCAAAACGGCCACATCTCACCGCAGTTTCCTTTTCAATGTCGTGACTACAGAGGAAGTCCTTTCAATGCTTTCGCTCGGACAGGTTTTCATGGCTTCATCTTTTATTTTTTGATTTGATCACAGCAGTAGCATTAAGAAGCTCCCGCCTCTCATTTATCACACAACTTGACTAACAAGCTTGCAGCCATCAAAGTAGAGCAACATCAAACGCTGTCGCTGCTATTAAAATACCGGCTGGATGGACAATACAGAGTAACAAGCGCCGACCTGTTTTTTTTTTCTTTCTTCAGAAGTATCAGAGTTGTTTGTAACAAGCAGCAGAGAATGCTTATACGACACGAGTGCTGCCGCAGAGAGAGGAGCAAAAAAAAAAAAAAAAAAAAAAAAGAAAGACAGAGGAGGAGATAGGAGGAGAAGGAGACATGATAGGGAGGAAAGCGAGACAGAGGGGATGAGGGGGGGAGATGAGACAAGTAGACAGAGACAGAGTGGGTGACGTTGCAGGCACTGCAGGTTCTGAGGGGAGGGTGGGAATGGGTTTGTGGGGTGGGGGGGTGCACAGCCAGTCTATTATCAGGGGTCTATAGAGAAGCATTTAGGGACAAATAGGACACCACCCCCCTGTCACCCCAAACCATTCAGCCTCTGTCAGTCGGGCCTATTCAGCCAAATCCCATGGGGAGCCGGTTGGGGGAGGAGGGCTGGCAGCGAGGGGTGCTGAAGATGGAGCACCCCTGTACCACCTCCTTTGTGAGATGCCGTATCTTAGCAACGGCACTCGGGGTGTGACCCGTCGTCATATGGCTCCATTCAGTTTCACAGCAGAGCCTCTTGAAAGACAAACACGCTGACCACCACGCACGCACACACACACGGGGGCCCCGCAGATCTTAACAGGAGCCAAAACGGGCTCCTGTGTACAAAAATTAGCACAGATCGTGCACCCCAACCCCACAGCCCTTCCCACCACCCAAAATCTGGCCTGAACAGCAGAAGTCCCATTGGGAACCTGCTTAATTACTATCAACAGACAGAAGGGAGTTCATCTTTAACATACTTAAGATGATCCACTTCACACACACACACACAATAGAAAAACGCTCCATTTCAGCAAGCCGTCAATCACGTGCTAATTTGATTGACGCAACATGTTGATAAGGTTTGCTCTCAGGATTTTCATACAGAATTAGGATTTAATGACTTGTGATGCCGATTAATTACAGCATAATGATATTTGATTGCTGTTGTCTAATTGTTCTGGCACTTTTTATTTTGTGTTTGCTGGAAACTTATTTTTGTTTAGGATGGCTCCACGGGTGGAAGCAGTGCATGCTTCGGTTTATCGGATACATGTTGTCTTCCCATGCTTTATGGTGGTCACCCTCAAGTCAACCACTTGCCCCCTTCTCAAACACACACGCTGTTTAGGGGGAGGGGCTAATCCCTCTTTTCACATGGGGAGGGGGAACAGCTTTATCAGCTTTGTTCTGCTTAATAGATTTATATACTCCATCTATTATTTAGCCGAGGATTATCACTGTTGCCTGAGGCCGCTGATAAATGTTTACTACGACCTTGGGCCACACAGACGTACACACACGCTCTCATCCGGTAGGCCGTGGAATTGGCGGCGGGGATTAAATAGCTGAGCTATAATCATCCTTAAATCATGCTGCTCTTTTTTCAACCTCGCAAATCCATTTTCAATCCACAGAATAAGATCGTCTTCCGTGCTTTCATGACATCTCATTAAAACACATTTTTATCATTTGTCATAATAAAGCACATTCTTCCCAGAATTACAAACGTAATTCAATTCCAGCCTAATTTTAATTTGTACCATTTTTCCTGATTCATTCCTGCTTCTATTAAATCTTCTCCGGTCTGTGGCAGCTGCAAATTGCTGCACTGCCCCACCGTGGACGGCGTGGGACATGCGGGAACAGCGAGCAAGACTTTCCAACCCAAACAACTCAGGGGACAATTGTCCAACTCCAACTGAATTGATCTCCAATTTGAGGGCTATAAAAACAGATGGCACCGAGTTAGCGCAAAATGTTGCGCAGCGTAAACACAAGAAACACGCACGCGGTCTCGCAAACACACAACTCCCTGTGTAGACACACACGGGCAGACCTATAGGGCAATTTGGTAAATGTCATCAGGTCTGCAGAAAGAGGGAAATAGGCTTGCCTCTCATCTTTGTATCGGGAACACACGTGAGATTGATGAGCAGGGTCTGTTTATGATATCGGTTATTCAAGATGAAAGATGAGGGTTTGCACAGGGGTTCCTCCCATTCACTGTCATTGATTTACACACACACACACACACGCACATACACACACACACAAGGAGAAGAACATAGCCACACACAGCGAGTGTCCTTGCTTTGTCAATAGTCAAGGTTATTTGATATGCAGTAGAATATAGAACTAATATGGCGAGATGCAACATGGTAAACAAGTGAACACACACACACACACACACACACGCCACCCTTAACACATACCCATTTTCAGTCCTGAACAAAGACTGACTTTCTTGAGAAATGTAAGCTCACTAAACAAGCTCAGCGTTACTGAGTGAAAATCCATCAGTGGTACAAAAAAAAAAAAAAAAAGAAGTTGTTTAAAGGCAATAAAGACAGCGAGGAAATTTTCTAAGAGCGGTCGGTAGGAAGACGGAGCATTCAAGGAAGAGGCAATTCCGCTCTTATGAATTAAAACCTATTTCACATTAACAGCCCGCTGAGAGACAAGTGCCGCTAAGTGAATGTGTTGCCCGTGTTTGTGTCAAAAGCCTGTTTTTCTTCCTCGGCCAATTAGAGTGACTATGGCACAAAAGCGGCTAATTTTGTCAAGCTCCTGTAAATGGAATGATGGATGCTGCCTTCTGGTGAGGGGAGGGGAAGGGAGGGGGGGGGGGGATAGCGAGGGCGAACGTAGGCTTTTCGGTTACCCCGGTGAGGCCTCCTTCATTAAAGCTTCTTCGAGTTGAACACATGCAGACAGACAAGAGAGAGATGTGCACAAACATTCCCTATTCAGGATGAATTAAAAACCAACAACACTCGACTTTGCACAAGAGAGCATTCATTATGGGGCCCTAATGTAATGGCATAAAGCAGAGGAGCAACAGCCTATCAAGTGCTGCGATTTGGCTTTTTCTTCCTTTCTTTTTTTTTCTCCCCCGCTAGTGCCGTTTCGTTGCTATAGGGTAATTTGTAGCACTCAGCAGGCCAGCGTAAAGTGAATCAAGATTAATTTACATGCAGGCAAACACTTAGGCAAGGAGGAACAGTAAGCAAATACAACCAGTCAAAAGAGGGGAAAGAATGTTGGAGAATTGTGATCCAACTTTGAAATTCATCAGCCCCCGCCCCAAAATATATATTTTCTTTTAAAAGGAAATTTTTGGATGAAATGCTAAAAATAAAAGTAATGTTTTAATTACACATCGTTCAAATTTCCACACAATGGGCTTCAATCTATTTCAAAATCTGCCATACATTTAGTTGTCAATAATATATTAATGTATTTAGAAAAAAGATTTTTTTGCCAAGTAGTTGCACACAATAAAATAATGTAAAGTCTACTTAAAAAAATTATTTACATTATTTTATTGTGAGCAGTCCCTTGGCAAAATAAAATTGTGTGAATTCAACAAAAATATTTTTACTCAAAAAGATCAAATTCCAAAATCAGTTTGGAGCGCTAGTCTTGTACGAATCGGTTCTTTGGTATAATTTACAGTAATTGTAAAATGTAGATTTTTGGTTTTTTTCCTATTCTGAATCCACACTCCCTATTTTCCAAACCACTTTGCTGACATTCCCCCTCTACCGCACCATGGCGTATTTGCAAGCGCTGCGTGAACACAAACGAGGTTGCTCAATTGAAACACTTTAGACAACACATTTCTGCATGTCCGCGGTGACACAAAGACAAAGAAGATGTGAGATTGAAGTGACAAAAGCTAACTCGGACAAAGTGCAAACATTCAAATCCAAAGGCGGCTTCGGGGTCGGGAATGAAAAAACTAAATGAGCTGTTTGAGGTGGACATGCATCTTGGAGCTTCTCCGACAGAAGCTGGATGGAGTCTTGGCCCGCTGAACAGACTTAACATATCAGAGAAGGTGAGCGATAGAAAGAGAGAGAGAGGGAGGGAGATCACTGGGACGGGATGAAAAGAGAATACCTTTCTATCGCTCAGTGGTAATGGACCCTGGACCGAGCAAGTGGCAGGGGAACCTGACGCGGAGCCATCGTGGACAGCACACATACACGCATACAGAACCGTTCTGTCAAATCTGAATAAACACACATGGGTCGAACCGGCGGGGTGCAGCTCTGGGATTTGGGCTGAGCGTCTGGCATATTTGGCCATCTCAGATCTCCTGTCAGGGCCTGAATGCGGCGTGACAGCAGGAGAGAGGCGGCGGCAGCGTCTGGAGACCCATCTCCATCTATGCATCTCTCACATAAACAAATTCTCCCCCTCGCTGCATTCAGACTAGCCTCTCTGCTCTATTACACACAACACACAGCTGCCACAAGCACTCAGACACCCAATCAACAACCACAGAGAGAGGAAGAGGATGGGAAAGAGAGAAGAAGGGATGAGGAGGAGAAAGAGAAGGTTCAGGGGAGATTGGAGAGCGAGAGAGAGAGAGAGAGAGAGAGAGAGAGAGAGAGAGAGGGGGGGGCTGAGATGGGAATGTTGAAGGGAGGGCCAGCGCTCCGGAACCGTGCTCATCGTTCTGTCTGGCCGAGCAGGAACCTCCTAAAAGCAGGACGAGAGGCGTCGGGCTTAAACGGGATGAGGAACAGACAAGGGCAAGGAGTGTGGGGCGAAGGGTTGCATACACATGGAGCGCATGAAATATTCCCAACACCTGCTCTTCCCGTGAAATCGACTGAGCAGAAGGCCAAAAGCGCCCAGGCACAATCAAACTTAATGCAACTACATTGTTCTTTTTTTTTTTTTTTTTTTTGTAAAGGATAGGTGCAAACATTTTAAATCTCATACATTAGCAAAATTAGAAGCATAGTACTACGATTTTACTTCTGCCAGGGAGCTATAATCTAAAAGGGCTAATAAGGTGTGTATATATTTTTAGGGACAAAAAGGTTCAGGTAAGGTTTTTTTTTTTTTTATTCATTCTAAAATTCTGACTAAAATAAAGCTATTTGTACACACTAAAAAAAAAAAAAGATCTTAGAGGGACCTTTTATTGTTGCCAAGCTAAAGCACATCTGTAAAATATTGAGGCTGTCTTGATATTATAGGTGGATGTAGTATTTTGGCAAAGCAGAAATATTCACTGACAGATTTCGCCAGATTTATGAAACATTTCAGAGAAATGCAGCTTTCGAATTAGACCTTTCAAAATGGACCTTTTCCAATTCCGAACATCTACTACCAGGAAGGAGCATCTTAAAAGCACTCGAAAGAAAATGTCTAGTAGCACAGCAACAAGGAGAATATCTTAAAATAGGCTCCCTAATGAATATAACAGGCAGGCTAGCACACATCCAGAAAGAAGCAACATTGATTTGGCACATTACAAAGCATCCCTCCCCTCTTTCCTCCGCTTTCCTACTCAGTTCTCCCACCCTCATCTGATCAGACTATTGATCCCTGGACCAGTCGATCGGCTGCTAGCGCTGTGATCTGGGCCAGGACAATTACTTCAGTGAGTTATAGCGATTAGTTTGTGTCTAGATCAATCTGTACCTCAATAGGAAGAAAGTCTGTGGACAGAGCCTGGGAGACTATTCAACGGGGACTATTTGTAGTACATTCAAGACCAAAAAATAAATAAAAAAATCAGGCCAAGATTAGAATATCTATCCATTTACCAGTGATGAACATCACTTATTAAACACATTAAAACCAATCAATTCGACATTGTTTATATAATGTTATTTGAAAATCTGCTACATCGAGGCTTTCTGGTTTAAGGCCTTGAATGGAGACGCAGGTGAATCCTACCTCCACATTCAAAAATCAAAGCAAAACCTGATCATACTTGAGGAAGGATATGTTCACAAAGTGGACCTTGACATGAGCAGAAAGTGGAAAAAAACATTTTTGTTTCTGAAACTATCTTACCCTTACCATTCTCCATAGATATTCTATTGTAGCTGTAAAATTTATAGCTGTCTTTATAATCCCCATAACTCATATTAACCCATTTTTTGACAGACACACATCTAACACCCCGACACACTTTTTAAATGGCATCGCGGGATGTTATTTTCCAGTATCTGCCACAGGCCGCTAAAAATCAGTGGGTGGTCCGCAAATGGCTCTGGGGCCATAGTTTGGTCACCACAGACAGCAGAAGGAAGTTGTAGCATACAAATATGAATACAGACAGAATTATGTTTATATTCACTGATGTATCAAATTATTTGAAAATATAATTTGTTAAAAAACATAGTATTGAACTATGTGTATCGGACAGTCCTTGAAAACAACTCAGGAGAAAACTTGCTTTCACCCTAATTTAATCCATAGCAATTTCATTTTTCAGAGTCCTTAAAATGTACTGATCGACAGGTCCCTATTAGATATAGAAGACAAACTACGCACACACACACGCACGCACACACCTATTGTCGGTGCTTGCTGTATCCAACCCAGTGGCATTGGTCTGACATTGCATAAGTCATTAAAGGCAAACTAGTACTAATGTCGGAGGCAAATCTATTTATGTTGATAGTATTCATGGGCAATCTTTCCATAACATTGATCAACACAGTCTAATAGGAAAATAATAAACAATTACTCCAGCAGACGAGAAGGGTAATTGATTTTCTTCTGTAAATTACCACCGCCACCAGGCCTGCGTACACAGAAAGGTGATCATCTGCATAAAATCAATGGGATATGATCCTCTCTGTATGATAATCATGGACAGTAACCAAGGAGTCGTCATTAGCGTTGGAGCATGAGAGGAAAAAAAAAAAAAAGCATGACAGCGGAGGTGAAAAAATGGCGGTCAGGCAGATGTTAAAATGCTCTTTTGTTTGTCTTGCCCACATGATGAAAAAATGTTGACTACCTTTGAATGTTGAATGAAAGTGGGCCGGGTTCAAAACCAGATTTGATTCATTTCTACTTCATGTTCACACCCGCGGTGTTCTCATGCAGCTCGACACTGACAAATGGTGATTGGTAAGCCCACCAGTGGACAGCTATATGTATGACTCTGAGCAAGCCTCCAAATCAATATCCAGTCCTTCCAAAATTAATAACACCACATGCAAAGATCGGGCCCTGTACTCTCAGACAAAAGAGGGCACCGGCCGCTCTATACACTTGTGACGACAAAGGTTAGGAGGAAAAAGCGCAAACCAGAGCACAAACATTAGAAAAACACCTCTTAACATTATTAAAGTGTTCAATCACCTATATGTCTAATAAATTCTCCTTCTAATCAGCTTTCCTTTTTAATGTTGATTTATCATTATAACAAAATTGGAATATAGTAGCAAATAAAAAAAGCAGGTGTCATGCAGAATCACTGCACCTTTAATAATATAATATAATATAATATAATATAATATAATATAATATAATATAATATAATATAATATAATATATAAAAACGGATGGAGAATATAATATAATATAATACAATGTATAGAAAATTGATATAATAAATATTTAATAATAAAATGATCACTTTTCAGGGGTGAAAAAAAAAAACTGGCTTATGGCAATTATTTCACCTAACTCACAGAATTTTAGCTTCACCAGCCACACTGGGCACTATTTTACCAGTATGATGAATGACCTTTTTTTTTGTTTTTTTTAACCAAATAAAGCCCTTTGCAGTAATAAAGGAGTTGGGTTTTTAATGCCGGGAGAAGGAGCTGGACACAATCAGCAAGACGATGCTTTCAGTATATTAGCTTCTCAAATCAAAGCACCACAGAGAAAAGACAGAGGCAGCATTTAACATAGCAAGGAGCCACGGAGCAGATGAATAGAACGAATGTGCCGTTTCAATATGCACTCCCTTCATAGACTTTAATGGCCTATTGCAAAGTGAAGTGTGTTAACACCCAATAACTACATTAGTGCGGGACTATTTTTTAAGAGGACCGAAGAGGCTCGGCCAATTTAGCATTTCCATTTGCGTTGCTGTTGTAAATTGCACACAATGAAATCAAAACCACGGGTACACCGAGTACAGTCTGTTACCCATTATCAAGTTATCCTGATTTATTAGAAATAGTTAATTTCAGACACTAAGTGCAATAAAAGGCACGGACTGATATACTGTAGAAAGTGTGCAAGGCCAGCACATCCGCTCAGAGTAAAGATTTGGATAAAGTGAATGTATACGGGAGTGACGTGTTTGGGGGGTGCGGGGGGGCGTCCAAAAAAAAAAAAAAAAAGAGTTTAGTTCAGATTGATGCTCTGCTTCTGTCATGACGGAAAAGGCAGAGATCCCTCAGTACTAATCAACAGGCTGGACACGAGCTGGTCTTTATCACTTTGTCCCCCTTTATATGAGTCCCAACCTTGGCTGTGTGACCAGTTGCCTGATTTCTCATTTTGTTGCACTGCGACTGACAGTGAGCGGCTCTGATTGAGGGGATCCATTAGGGATCAGCCCGAGGAAAGCCCGTTTGATGGATGAGACCAGCAGTCACCTTCAAAGCTTGCTAACAACACCTGTATCCTCTCTGTCACACGGGCGCACACACACACTCACACAAAGCAGCCACACTTCTGCTGACATCTAGCAATTTACTCACTTTGTAGGGAGGGAGGGAGCAACAGAGGAGAGAGATCTTCAAAGCTGAAAATCCATACCGGCCTGTCACTTCAACTTGGGGCTAAAACTAACAGTGGAGTTGCACTTTTGAAAATATAGGTGCTATTTAAGAAAAACAAATACATAAGTTGAGGCTAAACTTCAAAGCCGCCTCTGGTTCTCGAATGGTCACATGACACCTGGCGGCCGGCCTCGCTTGGCACGGCCTAGCCTCTGTTGCTTTTCAATTACGACAAGCGCTAATCAATCGAGGAGGTATTGAATTGGGATCAACTGAGCAGTGCAACACACTTTTTTGTTTAATCCTTTCCTATTTTCTATTGTTATTTTATGTTGTGTTTTTTAAAGCCTTTGGTTACAGCGACATCTTTTGCAAAAAATTGTTATTGTATTGTATTTGAAATATGGATAGAGTATATTTTGTCATATAAACAGGAAAGAAAATGATTTTTTTTCCCTGAAGAACAATGGCAACCATGCAGGCACTGACTACTGCTCATGCTTCAGCACCATGGACAGGGCATTGACCATTTTTACTTAGTCCCCGCCAACACAATTTCGTGGTATTTCCATAAAGCTATTTATTTCTCAAATTGTCAAAAGGTACAGGCTTGACTTTGTTTGAAAAGCATTTTAGAAAGCTCCAGCAAGGGATATATAAGACAATATATGAGGTTGAAACTCAGGTTCAGGTCATTGGACCCAGACGCTGTAGTGATAACATGAGACTTATCTCAACCAGCCTATATATAATTGCTTGGCCCCAAATTAACCCTACAATTATCCGTTGGGTTTTTGATGCAGGATTTCTAATTACAACCACATATGAGGCAAAGAAATGCAAAATTATACGAGTGTTTGTCATTGTATTGCAAGTGTACAAGTGTGTTGATGGGAATAGCTCTCATGTGCCTAACAGGCTAATTGCTCTCAGCAGTATTAGGGCCCATCAGCATTTGACATTTAAATACGGAGCTGCTAAAAGCCTCTCTGCTTATTTAACATCAACATTACCATCCATCACAACGCTCACAGAAGGGCAGACAGAGTTGCGGGGGTCTTGTTGACTCCATTTCTCTCATTTCCCGGCTCTTCAAACCTCTGAGTAATTTCTCTCCTAAATCATCAATTGATGAAGCTAATCAGAATAATGCTTCTAATATAGATGGCCGGGCAGCAAGAGCCGTCCAAAGGCATCGTGTAATTTGTACACGGTATGAAATATGGAGGGAATGCCGGGATAAGTGAAGGTAAGCAGGGAGGGTGAGAAAAGGAAGATGAGCAATGGAGTGTGGAAAGAGAGAGAGCGAAGAGGAATGGTGGGATGGTGAAACAGAGGGAGGAAGGTCAGCAGTGTGGCGTTACAGAAGGAAGGTAGAGGCTGATGGGCACCAAATGAACAAATTATGACGGGCTCCATTTTGCAGGATGGGGTCACCCCTCCCCCATCTCCCTGCCACCCTTCCTCTCTCCTCCACTCCTCCTCTCTCTTCTCCTCTCTGACAGTTCAATTTCCCCCTCTCGCCTCTCCGCTGCAGCCTGCTAATTGTGAGTGAAGCCTTATCATTGGGCCCCCCGTTCACCCTCGGCCCGAGGCATCGCCGCGTCTTAGGGAGGAGACCGGAATGTCAAAATGTTATCCGAGACGGCAATCCACCAGAGAGACAGAGGTCACACACAATAAGAGTGGACGCTCATCCGAATTCGCAAGCACGGGAAAGTCATCTTTTGCACAGAATGCAGGGACAAATGATTAAAAACCATTGCGGGTTATATATGATGGATAAATAGATTGACACATTGGGTGGATGGGTGGACGGATGGACGGACGGACAGATGGACGGACAGACGTTAAAGGGTCTAGAAATTCCAGTTAGCAGAACCAACTGCTAATGCTAGCTGCTATCCGCAACATCATTATTTTGTGTCGCTTGTTTTAAACATGAAACTTGTTTGTGCTGGTGGGATTAAAAAAAAAAAAAAAAAAAGCAGTAATATATTTTGCTTATGGAAACGCTGCAATAAACATGGTACTCAATCATTATTGTGTTTGTGGAATAAGAATTAAGCAGAAAAAAAATCACTCGCACGGGAGGGCCACTATGTTCGGGACACACATAAGCAAGTATATGCAATATTTTATTGTACTTTGTAGATCTAAATCAACAACTGCTGATAAAGATTTTTTCACATTTCAAAAACTTTGGAGAAAATGTGCAGTATGTTTTTTTTTTTTTCATTCTAAAAACTGGAAGCGATGCTTGGACGGACTGATGCGTTCAGTAATTTGACAGTTTTTACTCGACTATATTTCTATATTGCACTTCTATATTGTCTCGTCAGATCTAAAATCCACACGCTAAGAGGAAGCTTGGGTAGAGGCGGGGGCAGGGAGGGGGAGTCTAAAGTAATTTACTGGTCAGCTGATTAGGCTGCTCTCGGGTCAGAATAATCTGAATGCAGGAGGAACTAGCGGGACAGAATCCCTGACCCCAAACGTCCCCATCACACAAGGCCAGATAGAGGGAACAAGCGGGCTCGGAGGAGAAAAGATTCGGAGCCAGATCGCTCATCTGTATTCCGACACTGGTAATAAGGGTTAATTCATTGGTTAAGGATTAACAAGGCGCAAGAGTGTGATAGGCAAGCAGTTGCCTTCTCAAATATAAGTTTAAATCAACCCCATTAGCTGCGATATAATTCCAGACCCAGAGCCTCTCCTGGTGGTAAAGTAATTACACAATGACCTCTGGGACTACGCTTTTAAAGTAAAACTCCATTGAAAAGTCAGATTTTTCTTCGAAGACTTTTCCCCTCTTTGATGCAGTTAGCATTTCAACTGAGGCTTGGCATGAATGGTATCTTGCAGCATACAAAACGAAAGTCTGCTGTTTCCTTGACAACATCGTGTTTAATCGGTCTCACAGTATGGTCGCTAAGTAGTTTTTCTTTTTTGATAAAATTTTCACTTGGGTTTGAGACTCCAAAGAGAACACAATACTGAAGGATTATTGATTGCACAATTTGGTCAGTCATCGAGGGGAATTTCATTGATTGTGTGAGCTGAGTTATTTTGTAAATTCCATTACAATGCAGTAAAAGCTGGAGGCTCAATTTGTTTAGTACCAACTCGTTCGCAGTGGGACATTTAACGGGAGGGCAAAACAGTATGTTGATTTAAGTAAAAACTTTAAATGCAGCTTGTCATGCAGTTTGATTTCTATCGAAATAGTAGTAGAAGTCAAAATAAATATTTAGGAATTATTCTGGATAACAAACTGGCTTTCGAGACCGACCAAAACTTTTCTGAATTCCTCGTTTTCATCATTTTTCACCCATTTAATAATTCAATAATGTCACTTCACGGTCGCTTTAAATTCAGAAATGATGACTAGACTGCATTATACACATAGTATTATTCATCCTTATTTAAAATGAAAATAGGTTAAAATTCACTTGCATGTCAGACACAAGTCGAATGTGACCTCATGGCAAGCCTACACTAATGACAATCTGAGCTAAGCTAATATTTCATCATCAGCTAAGCGTTGTTGGAATAGTCTGGATGCTATTAGCAGACTAATGTGCAAAATACTCAGGAGCTGTTAAAGAGCAGCCAGCCTCGGTCACACTTAGGATCCACTGGCTCTTTTAGCTACGCGCATAAATTAGCATGTGAAGCAGAGACACGCAAGTGATGGACACACAGGTGACCCTTCCACGTATAGGTACACGCACAAAGGCACACAACACACACACACAAGCATGGACACCGTGACCCCTACATGGTTGATGAGACAGGGGCTGATATGCGAGTCAGGCGGAGCCACATTTGTAAAAAGAGATAGCCAATTACGGGAGCCCGGGCTGGGGGATAATAGCCTGCCTGTCAGGGTCTGTGTGCATGATCTGTAAGCGCATGGATGTGTGTGTGTGTGTGCCTGCGCCTGAGCACGTAGCACCCAAGAGTGAATACCAAGCTCCCTATTCTCACCTATTTGCCCTATATCTTCATTGCTTGGGTATTAATTTCAGAGAAGCGTGGCTGCACGGAGCGCGGGTCGTTAGTGTGATTCATCTGGGCTTCCTCACCCCCCATCCCAAAAAAAAAAAGGAGGCGAAAGACAGAAAGGAGCTTGAGGGCTTTGCTGCCTCAACTACGAGAATATTTCTGGTTCCAGCAGCATGAGACAGGGGCTAAGATTGAACTCGAATCACTTTTTGTTTCTTTATAACCAAATATGATGGTACTTCCAAATTTGATTAATTCAGTTATTTTCACAAAGTTGTCGTGCCTATTTTACTTGAGGAATGATACATGTTTGTAAAAAAGTGTGTTACGGGGTCCTTGACCTGCTTCTATATCCAGAGCTATGCCACCTTTTAGCTAAATAAGAAACAATGACAACAACCATCTTGTGGGGAGCTAACGAGGCGGGTCATTTAAAGGTGGAGACACAATGGAGGATATCTCGTCAACGTAATGACTCAAGGCATTCCAATCAGGGCGTGTGACGCCGTGGACCGCTATTATAGAGACATTTGGACCAAACAGACCAGAAAGAAAGAGGAGGGGGCAAAAAAAAAAATACAGCAGCAAGAGAATCATTCCAAAGCTCCAACATCAGTGCTTGTCCTGTACTTTCTACAGACGCATGATCTCCTCAAGGACTCGGCCCCGTCAGCCACGGCGGCCCAGCCACCTGAAACGGAGCCATGATGGACTATCAGAGGAAGGGAACGCGTTCAGGGGAATTGTGTGGATTTAGTGGTCTGCTGCTGACACATGGCTTTGAGCGTGCTAGAAAAGCACTTTAACTCTTCACTGCTTTTATAGCATGTACACACCCCATAAAACTTGAGTCTATGTGGCATCGCTCACGCTTTCAGACACTCGCACACCGTGCATATGCGTCACATTTGTACATTTGACAAGCAAATTCTCCAAACTTTTCTCTCAATCGGATTAGTTGAAGCGGTAATTTGATGACTTGTGTTTGCTAGCGAAATAGATGAAGCAAAAAGATGGCCAAAGTGGCGCACCCTTGTCTCTACAACTGCTTTATACTCGTAAATGTGACATTCTATTTGTTCCACATGACTAAAGATTATGTCAGTTATATCTGATTGATGTGAGAGCATTATTCGCATTAGTGGCATGTAAGGGGCATAAATGCGCTAGACATAAATGTGTAAAGATTTGCACTGGGATGCAATGAATCCATGGATATTTTTTACCACCATAAGAATCAAGGATTTGTAAACCAGGCCGGATATTACGATATTGGGATTGAACCCAATTATGATGTGAATTAAGATAATAACTAACACAAAGCAAAGATGTGTCTCTGTTTGAGGTGTACATTTGTGGAATAAATGAAAATGTCGTTCAATTATACAATAGAAAATCCTGTTTAAATTGACAGTAATATATCGCCGGCCTTGTCTTCATATATTTTTTTTAAATAAATAAATCTATACATTGCCGATGATCACTCCACACACGAGGGTGTAATTTTTACAAATTATGGACCAATTAAAAGTGATGATCTTTTTGACAATGCAGTTAACTGCCAACCCAGTTAATATCTTAGACATCTATAACCGTCAATGGCACTGAATTAGTTAATAGTTGAGTAAACATGTCGTTTTTCCCTGAAAAGTAAAGATTTTGGAAGTACAAGGATTTCGCCAATCATTATAAAATACCCCAAGGCCTTGAGTTTGACATCTGTGATCTAATCTTTCACCAATCGGAGGAGTCAGAATGCGCAGAGGATTTTTGGATTAACACTATTCCATATTTACATATTCCATCTGTAGAATTTAGCTTCAAAATAAAAGTGTGGCCGCAAATCGTTTTGACCGTGAAAATGTTAAAGACCCCCTATTTATACTGTGCCGATCACCGATTTCGGTGTGAGCCGCACTTTCAAATGATGAAATTGGAGAAAAATTCGCTATGTATGCCAATTAATGGCCAAATGAGCGCATCTTTATGTGATTCATACACATTTAAGACGAGCCAGATTGGAGCTTAAATGCAAGAAAACAAAGCAATATGTGCTCTAGCTCTCTGGCCGTTTCTCCATCTCTGTAATAGAGATGCAAGCTCCGTAATGCTCGCTGGGAGCCAAGCATGAGATTGAGGATTTCTCACACACCATGCATTATTCATAGTGCAGAGCAACAGAGTGTGTAAGATGAGAATTACGCAGCATGAAGAGAACAGGGGAGCGAGGACTGAAGGGAGAACAGGGTGGTGGTGGTGGTGGTGGGGGGGGTGGCGAGGAAGGAGAGGGCAACGCAGGTGAGCGAGAAAGACTGAGGGGAAGTGAAAGGAGGGACGGTGGACACGGTCAGATCTCCATTTTCTTTTCCTGTCAGCTTAACCCCCGGATTGTTCTTGGAGTTGGAGAACAGTGGGGTGGGACGGAAATGAATATGGAAACTGGAGAGCCCGGAGAGCGTCGGCAGATTGGCTCACAATTTGCATTTGTTAAGTACGCGTCTTGTGAGTCGGTTTGTATTCCGAGCACAAACTGAATAGCGCGCAGGAAATTTCAGGGCTCCGTTACAATTCGTGTCCAGCCTTCCTTCTTCGTAATGAAAAACAGTGGGAAGTGAGTCGGTGTTGGAATTGATTTGTTTAACAATGGCAATGGAACAAAGCAGGAGGCACGGGAGCAAAAATAGAAGGCTCGCTATCTTAAATGAAACCCCGAGACCAAGAAATTGCAAGATTGTGGCAGATACAATTTGACAAATGAATTGCACGGAATGATATTGTGCGGTTTTTTTTATTATTTCAAATAATTGATCAATGGCGGAAGAAAAAGCTCCATTATGCTGCAACAACGTTCGCAAAAGACATCAACCCTCGCAAATATACTCATGGCGCTTTTAATTTACACCTGGAAAGTACAGCAGGTAATTGCAGGAATGTAATTCATCAGCCACTGTTTTTCTTATTTGAATTATTAAATCAAATCGACTGTTGGAGGAAACGGCTGCGATAAAATTGCAGTTATTCTCCTGATGACCCTCATTTTCTTTGTCTGAAAGCCTTTCTCAGCAGAGGACTGATGGTTATTAAAGTGCCACTTTAATGGAATATTCCATTACGCTGTATATTTTGGTTAAAATTTTACCACGCGTGTGTATGTGCACGTATCGCCGTCCTCGTCTCAGATGTGGCCTTAATGACAAGAATGTGACGCTTACTGGCTTTTTAACTTCCCGGTGATGAAAAGCCAGTATTAATTTGGGCTACAGATTTCATTTGTTCAGAACAGGAAAAACAATATAAATCACTTTTAGAGTGATTAGAGGGAGGGTTGGATTAATCCAGGCTTGATTAGGGCATTATGCCGCCTTGTTATGGACACACAGGGTGACTGACGGTAATTACTGTCTGTAATAGGAGAACACACACTCAGTCAAGGCATCAGACACAGCAGCCGAGGTGTGTGTGTGTGTGTGTGTGTGTGTGTGCGTGTGTGTGTGTCAGCGCACGCATTTCGAGATACTGCGCTTGATAATGTTTCCACCAATTGGAGAAATATGTCGAATATTTGTTGGCATGAGCTGGGATGAGAATTTGGCGACAGACACACAAATAGTATTCCAGGGGAGTGAGTCATGGCTTTCTTTATGATTATTGATATCCTGAGACAAACATATTTACCCGGATAATAAAAACAGATGGCAGTAGGTAAGACTAATATTACTCTGTGGAAAATGAGAGAGGTGCTAAATCAGCAAATCAATTTACGGACGCGCAATTGAGCCTCGTCCATACACAACGTGGACAACTCGAGGAACCAAAATGTCCACGAGGAAACAAAAGGATATTTGAATTAGGCTCATTACAGGGCGACTGATTTTATTCTTTACACAAGAGGTGTCTTAACAGCATTTTACATTAGAAAGGGTTATACCGTTTTTGATACGAGAGGTTTCTGAATGTGTCAAGCTAAATATCTTTTTAAAGTTTGGAAGCAGACATAAGGCGAGCGACCGAATGAGACGTGTCCCATTTTAAAAGAGAAGTGGAAAATAATATATATTACGCATATTTAACGTAATGCTGTACATCTCCCGTGTGGCGTGTTCCTCTTTTATAGCGTCCATTGTTCCTTTTCATCACGTCGCTGCTTGGAGGAGAACTTAAAACACGCTGTTGGCTCAGCAAGAGTTGCCACATGATTTGATATGCTGACCCCCTCCTCCTACCCCCAAGGCAGTCCCTTTGGGCTGTAAAACAGCCATTGAGGACCTTATTTTACGAGTGCACACTTCTGCTCTTTGCATGTTTATGGCCAACATTTGGAACAAATGGCACGCATTGGCTGGAACAACACAGATAAATCTTGTCAAGTCACAGGCGGGGACGCCGAGAAAGTGCGGCACTCAGTGGCGCTCGCTGGTTGACGGGAGGAGTGCTTGCATTATTCAATTAATACCTGAAAGGGGCACAATTTATGCAGCATTTAGCGACGCGGGCCGGGACACGCAAACACAAAACATGCGGCTCGCAAAGGCAGACTTGTGTTTGTATCCTGGGAAAAGACTGGACTCCCCCTTCCATTTTGCCAAATCAAATATACAGTGAGAGCAAGCTAAAAGGCACTTTCAATCAGCCGCTGCAGGTCTTTCTGTCAATCCGTGAACAACAACAATCTAGCCTACTTGGAGTGGTCCAAGTCAACATCCATTCCCCAATAAATTCAATCAGTGATGGCGCGCGCGCGTGTGTGCGTGTGTTTGTGTGTCACTCTGACAGGTACGACAACAAAAGATCATTTTTCAAGTAACACCAGCACATTGGAGACTGTTGAATATTCAAGGGCAGGCGGTTAAGTTTGCAAAAATACAGAATGTGAAGGCACTTGATTTTTTTTTTTTTTTGCACGCAAAGTCGTTCCGCATTCAAAGTGGACGATAGGGGCAAATAATGTTAAGAGAGCTGAGCAGCAGAGTTGTCAGGCCTGAGCTAATGACATTGACGTGGAGGGCCTGCACAGCGGAGTGATTGCCTGACAGTTGCAGAGCCAAAAGCAGAGCTCGCCGCCTCATCATGGCCCTGCCTGCCTGCCTGCCTGCCTACGCTCTCATTATTCGGCCACAAATGGAAATGCAAATCGCTCGCTTGCCGCGGACGCCTCAAATTTATTAAACTAAAGGGTTTAATTTCCATTTTTCTCTGCATCAGCTTTATTTATAAATGTCGTGCCCTATGAAGACCCTGTTATTTTCTCCTTCTCCTCCAAGCTCTTAACAAATCTGCTCATTAATATGGAAATGGAGAATCAATCGGGTTTTTTTCTCTCCCCCCCCTCCTCCTCTGTCGAAGGGCATTGTGTGTAATGTAATCTGACTGGTCATCAGAACAAACAGGTTTACATATTCACACAGAACTTATGTCCACACTCCAAAATATGAATAGGATATATATTTTTAATTTTTAGCTTACCTTAACATAACAAAAGGTTTACATGTTTCTTATTTTCAGTTTTGCTCTCTATAGCCAGATGGCCGTCACTACTAAAATGTAGTCACATGACACACAATTGTCTGAGGCTTGTTGAATTAATATTGAAATCAATTTAGCCTTTTTTTATTATTACTTTATGATGATAATGCATATCATATTATATTGGGATTGTTAGCACTGTATTGTATCAGGCTTAGAGTGACAAAGATTTTAAAGGTAGCACAAATGAATGTCTTTAAGGGGAAGCAAAATCCAAATTTTGTTTACAAGAATCTTTTTCCACTGAGTTCTGATGAATATTGCATTTGTGCAATATAAATTATCCTTCCGTTTTTATCCATCTCAGGTGGCGACCATTTTGCCACTTGTTAACAGCAAATGACATCACAGTTGCTCGGGTCTCGGGTGAGATACAAAAAGTGAACTCTTAGAACTTTTGAAAATTTCGACTTGACTTCTCCTTTAAGATTACCACATTTCGTTTTGGTACCGTGTTGGTGCGGGTAAATCAAATGATACCATTATATTCGGTTTTAGCAAAAGGTCATTAGATCACCAAATTATTATTTTTTTTTTATAATTTGTAAACTAAAATTTACAGAACCATTTTTGCTAAATGTTTTACTTCAATTCATTAAAAAAATAATAAAGAGTTAAACAAAAGTGCAAGTTTTCCAGCTGAGTGCACATTTGGTCAGTTTTTGGATTAAAAGAAATGCGCTCTAAAATTGATTATCACCAAAGTAATCGTTAGTTTGCATTTAATGTAATGTAGTGCCAATAATTATTTAAATATATTTCAGTGATGTGCATTCTTAAATATCGAATGAGTGATTGTGCCTCATGACGATAACATTTAAATACTGCAATGCCATCCCATTCACTCATCAGAATATTGCCAGAATGGCGCCAGATGTTGCGGCATTAATAAGCCATAATAGCAAGTCCTGCTTATCCAACCTTTCAGAACTCTAAAATAACACTCATAGACATTAATGAGATGTAATTATACGCCAGGTTCTAATTCAGGGCAATCTGGGGATAATTGCATCCACGGCTTTTAACACTTGGTCGTCAAGTTGGCGGGTGAATGACTTTCCCTCTGCCTCTCAGTCTGCCCGTGTCCGTCTCTCTACAGTCGACAGCCGAGAGTGAACTATCGCACCTATCCACTCTGGTCGGCGACCTAATGAACATTTCTAAATGGCCATGACCAGCTGGTTAGGAGACTAATGTAGCAGCTATTAGCCAAAGTGGTTGTTTCCACACACACCCACATATACACACACGTGGAGCGCAGTATTAGAGACGGAGGATGGGAGGACGAGGGCGGACATTTTCCCCATCTTTCCCCCCTAGGTGCACATGTAGAGTACATGCACAAAGACGGGCAGTCACAGCCGCGGCGTGTTTATCTTTCACATTGTGCAGCAAACAAACCATGCGACAGATTCTAAACCATTAGAGTGCTTATTAGGGCCTCAAGGTGTGTGCGCATCTGATTAGGAAAATTCAGTTTTACTCAAGGTCTAAGCACTGCGGTTGCAGACCACTGACCATTGATTATTCATAGAGTCTGTGATTGGGTCCATTAATACGAGATTAGAGGAGGAACTGATGCTCACATTCCGTGTGTGTGTGTCTGTGTGTGTGCGTGTGTGTGCATGCGCGTGCGTGTGCGTGTGTGCGCGCTCACACAGAAGGTGAACTGCAATGAACGTGCAAGCCTGTGTTTAGTCCATCACTGGGTTCTGTATAAAATAAGTATTGAGTGAATAAAGCAGACGGAATAGTTAAGAGTCAAAGTTGCAAATACGCTAAATGTATACCGGACATGAGCCTTCAATAAAAGCAAAGAGGTACAAGTGCCTTTTGTTCAAATATGGCCAATAAGATTAAAACAATAAAATTGGGAATATTTTAAGCGCTGTCGTTTACAGCATACCGTAAGATTTCCACCTAATAGCATTTGTTCTCCAATTGAAACTTAATCTGGGTAAATGGTGCTTAAATGTTTAAATCACATTTACAGGCTGTCAACTCATCTGATGCTCTTCACATGGTCACCCTTCGTTTGAATGAAAATAAATTGGAGGCAAATGAGAAAAAAAGATTCTGCCAAAAGAGACAGCGAGGCGGCTACTGACGGCATAGTAGCGCCCCCTAGTGGCTATTACGAGAACCTCGGGTGTCTCGTACAACTGGCTGCGCTACTTTCACTGTGGAGTGGGCCAAAATAATTCATACGCTGTGATTTTTACGAGAAACAAGCCATCATGATAGATATTATGAAAATGATCATCCTCATTGGCAGCGGAGATCATCGACACAGCAGATGCTTCCATTGCTAATCATCCTCATGATCATTAGCACCATCACCATTAACGTCCTCATTACTATCACATGGAGGAAGATGGCTGTCGTATTTGACCTACAGGAGGTAAAAATACTGTACAGCGGGCATAATCGATTGACTGTAGTGCAATAGGAGCTACATACGGGCACCTAGCTGCACCGTACTTCTACAAACCCAGCATTTAAATAATGGTGATATACTAGTACAGGCCAAAACGTCATGTACAAATTGTAGGTAGGTAGTCGTAAGATTTAAAATGTGTGTACCCCAATTAGTACCATGTTCTGACAACTCAAACAATATCGAACTTAATGAGACAGAGATAAAGAATGGTGTTAAATGCAAACAATCAAAAAGTGAATCGCCCCAAAACATTCAGTACATAAACTGTTGCCATTCATACAACCGAATTATGTTAAAACCCACATACTCGTGGTTTGGCATTCATTGATTTATTTTGGGAACATTCAATTTGTTAGAAACTCATCTGTTTGCAGTGTTGGAGTGATATTGAAGTGAGTTGAAGCGCTTCATTTAGAGTCTAAAGATGGTGGCAAATGACTACTTTTGTCTAAATTTTAGACAAAAGTAGTCATTTGCCACCATCTTGTGGAATCTGTAGGCAATTACAAACCTCTTGGGAGTGGGAGGGTCACTTACTTTCAGATTTGTATCAAACGTACAAATATACGTAGTGAAGAACTATTAGTGAATACAAATGTCTACTTACCTAACTCGGAGCCATTCATATCCAGCAAAGCTGAAAGTCAGCTTTCCACTGTAATTGAAAGTGTTAGTTAGTATCATTGAAAAACCATTTTCTTAAATACACGACAAGTGTATGAAAATAACTGCCTAGAAAATTTACATTTATTGACCAAGTTATCGGAACCTCAAACCGGAATTACCTACAGTTCCGACGCATAATTCATATGGCATACAGCTGCACAGCTAAATTGTAGATACTGTAATGATAAATAAATCATTTACATATAACAAAAGCGACCTCATACACAATACAATAACTGAAATGCCAACTTTGGATGGGAAAACTATAGATCCAGGGCGCTTTTGAAATGAAACACAAATAAACAAGCTTCGGTAGCTTTACTGGGCGTCGTGACGCCAAGCTGTCCGTGGTGCTGAATGTATGACGTCACACCGTGCGTCTCCTTTCCTTTCCCTGGTTTTGTTTTGTGCTAACGGGGCTAGCAACGAACGGAGGGTCCTACATCAGCGGACGGCGGCGGAAAAGACCCCAGGCGGCAGTGAGGGGAAGCAAAACGCGAAGGACCGAATACTGCCTGGCAAATAACCGGAAAGAGTTCTCTGAAAGGCTGTAAAATGTCCGACTTTGACAGCAACCCGTTCGCGGACCCGGACTTCAACAATCCGTTTCAGGTAACTAACTAACTACAGTGCACAGTTGCTAGCATGCTAACTGTCAGGCTAAACGCTTCAGTCCCTTGCTACATCGCTAAGTAAAACGATCAGCTACGCATTAATCACTTAACTTACTACTTATTTGAAGAAGAGGACTTACTACTCTTGCGTATGAATGAAACCAGTTGTGGTAAAAAGAAATAATTATAACACGGCGTCCCCAGTTAGCTGACTGTAAAGCTAGCTATAGGTTTTCCCTGGTCGGTATATGGCTAAGTAGCACAATCGCCTGCCCACAGAAAGCATTATACTCATTTAATACAATTCCAGGCCTTCAAATCAATGCAAGACGACGACAATTTATTGTCTCGTAGTTGACAATCGTGTTTAAACACCGCCAGATTAGCTCACGTCAGTATGAATCTGTTAGCTTGGACGCTATGCCATTTTAAGATATTAGACGTAAACTGTGTACTTGTCGACAATGCTGAATGTTCCCGGCTTCGAAGTTGCAACTGGGTTGCGATCGTGCTTCATCCCAGAGGTGTTTGTACTTTGCCATTACCTTTATGAACTAATAACACCGACAATACAGTCACAAAATGATCAACTGCAGTTAAGCATTGCTCTTCAGACATCAAGTGAAATAATGCTGCGTTCTTACCTGTTCAACGACGACAACCCTCCCACTCAACTAACCAAAAGAAACGTGATTGAGGCCACAATCTTTTAAGTTCGGGTGACTTGGGATTGGACAGGAAATTGGTTTGTGATTGGCTGGTAAGAGCACAGGAACAGGCTTCCATTTTGGTTGCATTCGGCTTATAGGTAAACTTATAAACATTTTTAGTCTATCTAGTTCACTCATCATGTTTAAAAAGGTAACAGACCTCCCACAAACTATTACCACTCGTGAACTCAATTTGCAGAGTGCAGCCCAATAGTGTAAAAGTCTCGTACATTTGTCTTCTAATTACAGTTTAGATTGAATTTAATTGTAATGTTGGTGTCACATTGTTTATTTATTTGATTGAATTAAAAAAAGTTTTTCTTTTAGTTTATTCACAATTTGTACTGTACTACACAAACTACCAATACAATAATAAAAACATTGTTAATACTCTGTTTGAGTGTCAATCAAAACTTGGAAAACTCTTGAAAATAAATCTCTTGTATTGCATTCCATTCAATGTGCAATCTGCTATGATGGTCAATGATTGAAATCTAAAATCCAATATGTGCTATCCTCTGTTTCAGGATCCTTCGGTGACACAGGTGACCCGTTCTACCCCTCCCGGCGGTCTAGAAGAATACAACCCCTTCACAGATGCCAGAACGGTCAGCTGAACGTCTGATTTCATTTTGCATTGAAACATTGTGACTGTTCGTGTTTGTGTGGGACCTCATTTGAAATGTTTCAAGCTTATCTCTCCCAAATTCCTCAGTTCCCGGGGGCTAAATTGATAAAACGGGACTGCGGTCTAATTACTTTAATTACTGCTGGTTTTCCAGGCTGCCCCTGGAAATGCCCCCAAGTCTGCTCCGGCACCGTCGCAGAACACACAACCTGCCATCATGAAGCCCACAGAAGAGCCCCCGGCTTACTCGCAGCAACAAACACAGGTGCGATATTGCTTTTTGTCTTCTTTCTCTGCAACAATTTGATTTTTTTTTTGGCCCTTTTTTTCTTCATCTGTATCAAAATAGCAACACGACTCGTACTTTCTTCCACAAGAAGTCCATGTCTCATCAATTTTGGAGAAGGCAAACATGTTTTTTAATTCAGAACAACAATACAAGCTCACCTGATTGCAAATCTCGGTTATTTCCTTGGTGGATGTCGTAGGACCAGGCACGTGCTCAGGCTGATTTGCTGAGAAGGCAGGAAGAGTTGGAGAGGAAAGCGGCCGAGCTGGACCGCAGGGAGAGAGAGCTGCAGTCTCACGGAGGAGCGGGTCAGTAAGTCCGACCATCCATCAGCGCCCTGTCACTAAAACCTTTTGAGTTTGATTAGATTGTCGGCATTCGAGAAAAACAAGCTTAAGAAGCCGGCTGAGCTCGTGCTCGTTTGCTTGACTCTGCCAATGCTCAATTTTGACCAACACATTTTCTGTATGCTGGAAGTGTCACACAAAGGCATCGAGGTGGACAGCCTTGGAACTGTATTGGTGCAGTCAAAAGTCAAACACCTGTTATGAAAAAGAGAAGAGCAAATTGTGCAAAAAGTACTGGGACACCAAACAGCTGCACATTCAAAAGATGAGAGAAGGTCAAATTAAGTTCACCTGGAAAGTGCCTACTTTTATACTTTCATTTGAGTCATATTGTTGCAAAGTAACAGGACTCTTGTTTAAGTACAAATTTGGACTGCTCACCCCTGACTGTAAGCAATGTCCATGTTTTGGCAGGTCGTAAGAACAACTGGCCTCCTTTGCCTGAGAAGTTCCCAGTGGGTCCGTGTTTCTACCACGACATCGCGGTGGACATTCCCATCGAGTTCCAGAAGACGGTGAAGATCATGTACAACCTCTGGATGTGTAAGCGAATCCGTCTCGAAGAAAGAGCAGCTATGTTCTCGCTTGAGCTGATTCTCCATCTTACTGTTGCAATTCCACCAGTCCACGCTGGCACTCTGTTTGTCAACATGTTTGGCTGCTTGGCCTGGTTCTGCGTGGACCCAAACCACGGCGTCGACTTCGGCCTGGCCATGTTGTGGTTTCTGCTCTTTACGCCTTGCTCCTTTGTCTGCTGGTACAGACCGCTGTATGGGGCTTTCAGGTGGGCGAGGTCTTGTTTTTCTTTCTTGCTTTCACTCTTGTTCCCAAGTGACACAATGGGGAAATGCCGTGGAAAAGTATTCAGTCCTATTTATCCTCTGCGTGGAGCTGAGACAAGCTGAGCTATTTATGCCGTGCTGGCGGCCATGTAATTATACATCTTATACTGCCCCCAGGTGGCCAAGGTGGGGCACAGCATAGTGACTATTCACCGACCTAATTCTGTCCTTTCATTTCAATGATGAAACTGTAGTTGCTTCAATTCCATCAGCTTGAAGCGTCTTCATTTCTACCACAGGAGCGACAGTTCCTTCCGCTTCTTTGTCTTCTTCTTTGTCTACATCTGCCAGTTTGGTGTTCACGTACTACAAACAATCGGCATCACCGGCTGGGGTACATGGTGAGCGAGTTTAATGGCTCTTCAGCGCGTCCTCCACGTTGGGACGCATCTCAGGTCGTGGTTGTTGTTTGTTTTGCAGTGGCTGGATCACAGCTCTAATGGGCCTGAACACTAGCATCCCGGTGGGCATCATCATGTTGCTCATCGCGGCACTCTTCACCACACTCTCCGTGGGTTCACTCATCATGTTTAAAAAGGTGACAGACTCCTCCCGCAGACTCAAGAATTCATCAATAAATCGAGCGCCGTCCGTCTCTTGTTATTCAAAAGTAATTCCAAGCATCTTTACAGGTACACGCACTGTATCGGACCACCGGTGCCAGCTTCGAGAAGGCTCAGCAGGAGTTCGCCACCGGCGTCATGTCCAACAAGACGGTCCAGACGGCAGCGGCCAACGCTGCGGCTAACGCTGCTTCCAACGCCGCCCGTGGGACCTTCAAGCCTCATCCATAGACACATTTTCTCACATGCACACACACATGCACAAATCTGTCTCTGCTCAATCACCCCCCGATTTGCTAATGTCTTCAAAAAATGTCTTCACTCCAAATCTAACCTCATGACTTACCCTGCCGGTGTGCTAGCCGGGCCCCAAATGAGTCACCTCCGCTTCATTTAGTGGGATTTACAAGCCCATACCTAAAAATAACCCCTTGTTCACCTTCTGTTTGACTGAACGTGTCCATAACTCCGCAGCCACGCTGAGTGACGGCATGACGCGTGCAAGTTCAACGAGGTTGCTAATTCATTAGCGTTGTGTCTCTAGAGATGAGCTGCATGTCCATTGGCTGTTTGATGGACGCCTTGTAAAAGGGACGACTCAAATGGCGTGCGCTTGCGTGCGTGGGACATCATTTGTCTTTGTAGCTTGTCACGCGTTAAAAAGAAAAAAAAAATCTAAAGCTGCTATCAATCTGGACGTGGCCTACACAAGCCGACCTAAACGGGAGGGGAGAGGGGGCATACGAGTCATGTGACCCATCTGGAGAAACAGATGAAATGGTATAAATGTACTTAAACAAAACTGTCAGTGTTAAATAATTGGCATGGATTGAATGATGCACATTAACCCGCAGACAACCTTTGTTGAGCCAAGGTACATACTGATTTTCTTTTTTTGGGGGGGTACTTTTACAACCTAGCACCGAACCAATTATATATACAGTATAATGAAATGAAATGACGTCCTCTCACAAATTGACTGTGTGAAATGAAATCTGGCCCTTTGTAGTTGAACACAAAGCTACTATTATTAGCTTGGCAGAATGGCAACAACGATGTGCACGAGTTAATTGTAGCTTCTGCCATCTAGTAAAACCATTCAATTGTTCTTCCTCTCACTGGCATAGATAGATGAACAAAGATACATCAATTGCAGTCGAAACATAATTTACAGATCGGGTAAATCAAATCAGAGCATTTCTGACCAGTGGTTGGAAAAGTGGCTGTGTTTAAAAGTTGTACAGACTACTGGATTTGTGTTGTACTTTGCCGCCTCTCTCACATTAATTGGGGGGGGGGGGCATGCCATAGGGTGAATGACTGAACTGTTATTGTTGCAAATGTTGAACTGGATCTCGTGTTCTAGCTAAAGTGTTGAAAGTTGACATTAACAAGCTGAAGCTAACTGCGGTACAGTATTTATTTTGTTTTGAATTTTTTGGGGAACGCGCATTTGTGTTAGTTGTTCTTATTTATGGCATAAATTATGTTCTTTATGGTTTGACATGATCAATTGGACGATGTGCTCGTGTTCAACGTATGACTGATGAAATAAGACAAATCCCTCAAGTGATATTCTACTGTATGTCCTCAAAAGCTGTGAGAACTCTACCAAATGTCCATTTCATTATTTTTTTTACCAGTTTTTGACATGTCACTTCACAAACAATGGAAGTTGTATTGTGCAAGCCGGTCTACACTTGAAGAATGTGAACAAAACAAATGAAAGAAAAAAAAAAGTGTTTTAGACCCGTGACCATGTTACTTCACCGAATCAAGTGTGTCAACTAATTTAAGAGGAATACCATACTTGTACATTCTGTAAAGATGATGATTTGATGCCCCCATTAGGAGTCGCGTTAAAAAGAAAAAGAAAAAAAATCAATGCACTCTTGTCTGGCCTTTGTCGCATGTGAAATAGTTTTCAGTTTTGTATATTTATGGTATTAACATGGAATAAAGATTTGAAAGAGACCATCTGTGCATTTAATTATCCAAGCTGCACACTGACTGCAAAGAGGTTTTTTTGGGGGGTCGTCCCATTACAGAAATCTAAACAATATTTACAAAAATGTATTCCAATGCAAACCAGTTTTTAAACACACAATCATACTTTAATCTCAATATGTCAATTTCCATCAAGAATATACTCGTGTTGAAAAGCATACAAACGGTATCCCTCCACACTAACATTACCAATTCATTTGCCAAAACAATAATACTTTTGTTAACGTAACAAAAACATCCCATTGACTCATAATGTCCCACTCATCTGCTCACTCTCAGAAAAAAATCCCACATTAACACTTCTCATGTTTATAGTTGGAAAGAAGATTACTTGTACAATGATGTAATCCATTTTAGAGGACAGCCATTGGTTACTCTTTAGCGGTCTGTATTTATTGTTCAATCTGTTTATTCTGCAGCCACTACATTAGGTACACCTGCATAATGGGATCCAATTAAAATCCATTATGATACTGCAACCACTGTAAATACAACCACAATATTAATATTCACATTAATTACAGTTTCATCCAAAACATTATTAGTCGCACACACACTTCACAGTTTAGATTTGAGTTCACATTTCGTGTGTTGGCAATTGGCAAGTGACCCGAGTGAAAATCCTCAAACATGTGTGGACGTTTCTGTTTATTTCATCATGTTTACCACTAGAGGGCGCAAAATCACTCTTCACGTCTAATATTGTTCAATAGACAGCCTGTTGCTCTGAATTTTGTGAGATACGTCATATATTTTTAGGGGCTAATTTGGATGAAAAGTGGTTACCTTGGATTGACTGGTTTTTTGTATTGCTTCTGTTCGATTGTGCTGATTCAGTGGTATGCACTTTGCCAGCAAATGCGCAAAAGTCTTTTTCTCAACTTAACCAGGGGTTATTAAGGTAGCAAAACAACCATTTAAAAAAAAAAATACATCACCTCCAGATCCTAATCTCAATGAGTCCATGCTCCCTTCCGTCGGGACGACTGCGATGTCACAGCACGCAGATGAGACTCTTGCCCTCATCTATCTCCTCCTGCACCTTGTCGCTGGAGGTGGCGATCTCAGCCTGCGCCGACAAAACGGCGCACAGAAAGGTCGCCAGGGTTCCCCCGATGGCCGCGTAAAAGGCCCACCCGAGGGAGCACAGAGCCGGCCTGAAGGGGGAAGCCTCGGCGCCGCAGTAGCTAATGACCTTCTCGGAGCCCCAGCCGGCGGGGTAGAGCATGAGGCCCACCAGGAGCAAGAGTCCTGGGGAGGGAGGACACAGGGGGAGGGAGGTCAGTCGAGTGTGGAGGCAGAAGATCTTGCTCCAAACCTCACCTACCTGCAATGGCCTGCATCAGACCGCAGATGTTGAAGATGCTTTTCCTAAGAATGCTTTGGAAGCACATACTGAAGATGGACACGCAGGCTACCACGGTGAGCACCAATATCCCCGCGGCCAGAAACAACATGGCCGCCTGCCAGAACCCGCTGGCCACCTCGGCGAAGGAGCCAGCGTACGGCCCGCAGCTCACCCCTCGTCCCCGGGTGTCGAGGCGCAGGCAGCGGGCGTAGAGACCCAGAGAGGGCCGATACTCGCTCGAGTTCACGTCGGAATCGGAGCGAGGAAATCCCAACAGCCAATCGGGGCTCATGAAAGCGATGAGCTCGGCGAAGGCCGTGACGATACTGAGCAGCGTCCAGAGCATGGAGCGACACGTTACAATCACATGGCACATGGTTGCGCTCTTGGAATCAAACTTGGTGAGCTCTTGTACAGTTCCTGACTGTGATGTTCTTTTCCTGGAAATGTATATGTTGTATTTGGATTGTCCTCAAAGCAGAGATCAACTTGTGAGCAGCCTATAATGAACCAAAGCAGCTTCCCTCCTCCATGGCGCTTTCAGGAACTCACACCTACAAAAAGAGCACAGAGGTTAAGTCGAGTGGGAGTCACAGACGTAAACAAACGCATTCCGGGACCTCTGTGATTCATCCGTCTTTTCTTGTGTTTGAAACCGGCGACATTTTCATACGAGACTCTGAATGGGGCGCGATATTCCCACAAACTTGGCTCCCAGGGCCAGCTGCGAGCAGCACTTCCAGATGTCCGCTGACTTGATGAATCACGTTCGCGCGTAAACCAGCACCATCCTGCCGTCGTATTACTCACACACTTTCGTTGACTTGACATCATCAATAGCCGGAGTTGGGCGGTTTCGGACCCCCCCCCCCCCCACGGCATTCCACACGGCGTGACATCAGTCACAAGCGGCAAGTCGACACAGGACATCAAGGTTAACGGTAATTCAGAATTCGATTTGCAATCGGGCGAGATTTTATTGGGAACATTTCATGATCTTATCTCTATAAAAAATAAAATTAAAAAAAGCCCTTTGTTGTTCACAAGTAGGTGTGAACAATTAATCAAATTCAAATCAACGTTGTAATGTAGTCGAATGATTTTGAACTGGATTTAATTTTGGATTTTATTTGGTCGGCCTTATTTATACTGTGTATACACACACACATATATGCATGTGTGTGTTTAGATAGGCTAACATTTTGTTGGTTTTATTGCTGTAATCTGACAAACTGACTTTCGTGTAGGTTGCTTGGATGCCACTATTGATGTTTTGCATTTTTCTGATATTATCACAGACACATGAAGGAAAAGCATAGCTGACATTTCAAAGCCACAACATGAAGAATCTTCTCACGTTTATCTGAGCCTGACCGTAACATAAGAAAACTGCGGGCATGACAACATCTCTGGAGCAAGTATGACAAACAAAAGTTTAGTATTTTTTTTTTTTTTTTTTGTATGCACATTTTGCATAGTGATTATCTCCCAAGCTAAGGTTGTCAAGGTTGTGCTGATGTTTAAAGCCATTCCATCTTCTATTCTGGTTCTAACAAGCCTTGGCGGACTTTGTCATAGTGTGTGGTTCAACACAGTAGCAATCAACTCAATACTTGATGACAACACGGAGGCCGGCCGGGCGGGCAGTCGGGCCTGTGCGTCCCGCCTAAACAGCAGGGTTTGCCTTCACGACTTGTTTACTTTTGTTTGTTTGCTTTGACTTTTGTTTTAGCCACCCTAGTGGATGAAGCCACAAATGTTTCCGAGGTGCTTATAAATATCGTACTAAAAGACTACCGTGACCGCAAATGAGCAGCTTTGCCACTTTAGACAGCTGGATGAAACTTAAACACACCTTTAAGTAGCAGTTAGACATTCCTATCATCATCATTCCAGCACATCTCTAGAGTTGTATTTTTGCTGAGTGTGCGAACGCACCATCTTTCCCCCGACGCAGGCCGATAAAAACACTTGATACCTTTCGAGATGGATTGCGGGACGTTCTCACACTCCCGCAGAGACGCAAGTCTTGACTTGAACGCACAAGATCACACACGTGCTCCGAAGGCCTCCGACGCCCTCACGGCAGGCGGCAGTCAGCGGTCCAACATGAACATTGCTTTGAGAAACAAACCTGCTCTGGTGGACTCTACAACAACAGGATCATATTTTCCTGTAGTTCTGTATAATGCTGACAACAGTCCATAGATAGGTATAGCATCGGTGTACAGATATTCAAAGAGAAACAGTGGAGCATGTATTCTTTATCCTCCGCAAAGAGCGACTAATATCACTGCAGATTAGCAATGTTTCAGGATACGGGTGTTTTGCGTTGGGATTTAAGATAGCACCTTTTTGTCTAGAGCTACTTTTGGGTGAACCTCAAGAATACCAGTAGCTGACTTTTACAGTTAGCCACAAACAGATCTGCACTAATGAGATCCAATACAAAGAAGCTGCGTCACTAATTGCTGCAAATTGTTGTAGCACTTTTTATTGCTCTTACTAATCTAAGGTAATGTTTATTGTTTGCAGCGGTGAACTCATAACGGGGTATGTTTGAATATTGTGCTGAGCGGTGGATTAGAAACAGCTGTCCGAGTGAAGCATTCTGGTTTTACGCCACTGCAAACTACCATTGTTTGAGTCAAGTGTCTGGGCCAATTAAAATTGAGCATTGTCATTTTTGTAAAGGCAGCCTTTTTGAGATAGCTCTTGTCCTGGGTCTCCTTAAATTGTGCAGGTGTTACTTTTAATATTTAATCTTTAAGAACTGAATTAATTTTCATGCACAAGACATTTTAATTATTTAACAATAGTTTTCCTGCCAAATCTGCTCAGAATTCAATCGTATCAATTAAACCTGTTTGCGTTCAAAAATCTTTAGATGTGTGCTCAACAACCAATCTGCTGAGCCATGGATGCCAAGATTTAAAATGAATTCAAATTAATAAATAATGAAAATAATTAGAAAAAAAATAATAACCTAACCCTAAAATTAATTCAAATTAATAAATAATAATTAAAAATAATACCCTAACCCTGATGGGAAAAAATAGAGAATTACGCTGCTTCCCCTAACGTTGTAAAAATGATTTTAGTGATGGTGAAATACCAAAATGTTTGTCCACTTTTAGAAAAGAGGCGTGCTCAAAGCAAAGCTGGTCACTATGCCGCCACCCGTCCTCCATCTGGGCCCAATAGCCACAAACCAAAACCACACCAGAGGCTGCGTCACCCACCATCTTACATCACTGACACACAGCTACTCAAACAAGACACCAGGAGCTGTTTCCTCTTTGTTTTTAAAAAATGTGTAATTTGAAACATCGTGCGGTTTTGTTGCACAACAGGCAATTTACTTCCAGAAAATAGTTGTTAAATGGACACTACCCTGCCAAGTTCATCATGGTCGTAGCCAGTTATGAGGTCAGACTGACCTTAAAATTTGGAGCGCTAGGGTAAGGGGCAAAATTCTTGAAATTGAGCACTGAAAAGCTTCAAGGCAAAAAACTGTTCCTTCAAATTTTCTTATATTTGAATCCATTTTAATTGAATCATGTCACTCGACTTCTCTGTCTGTTGAAGCTGCCTCGAAGGATTGGTTTTGGTGTTATAACGAGCAATTAACTTTTTGTGGTGACATTAGAAACGTCTAGAGACTTTGAAAAGCAGCAGAGTAAGAGATTTCAGTTTTTATAACGAGATCTCTTCAAAAACAAACATTCTTTCCATCAAGAACAGCATTTTATGTTATTTGTCCTGCTTTTCTTCAAATCAGAAGAGACATCCCTACGAATCTCTCCAAATGTTTGCAGTCTTTTCCTTATCGTTGATATACGAGAGAGGTCAGCTGAATCAAACACAACAATACAATGTGAGCTCTGTTTGTGAATCGGTTTCCTATTAGCTGTAAGAGCAACGACTACATTCTTTGGGCCCGAATGAGACGACGTGTTTTGGCACGGCGGGGCAGCAGACAAGCTGCAACATTCGGAGGAAAAGGACACCTATGCCCTGCAGTGATAACTCAATAGGGAACAGTCATCACAGATCATCTTTACAAAATCAACCAAAGCACAAGCAAGGGAAAGTAAACTCTCTTCTGATATAAAACATAACTAACCATACATGTGGACCAAATGGTAGGTTTCAAATGCCACTGAGCAACCTAAACAATCTCAAATGTTGACTTCATTAGTGTATCTAAAAGGTACTCAGATCATTTTTGGTTGGTTGTGGAAGAGCATCAACATATCACAGTAGTTACCAAACTTAAACCACTGTATATGAACACAAATGGTGCAGCAACACATGTAAACCAAAAATATAACAATACTCAGGCATATATTATCTATACACTGCAAAAAACAACGAAACATGGCTGCAGATTAGTCGCAAAAAAGTGTTGCTCAGGGCTCAGGTAACAACCAATCACAAATGTCACATGATCAAACTCAGGTGAGCCGTGATTGGTCATAATCACAGCCCTGGTTAACTGATGTCATTTTCAGTGAGATGGATAAAAACAAGTGGACTTTGCATCTTAATTCATATTCCATAAACACAATCATATAATAATAATAATAATAAATCTGAATAATGTTTTGCATGGAACATATTGTAAAGAAGACAATAGGTGGTTTATGATGTCTAGCCCTTTGAGGTTGTCTTGCATTATCATTCAAGACATTTAAGGCAAGCATGACAAATGTCACATGTTAACACTGCCATACAGAGAACTGACATATTCACTGCTTGTCTACAAACAAACTCTCTGAGGCGCTTGACTATCAGTTAAGTGTGAAATTGCACAACCAAGTAAAACAATTTGTGCTAGCCACAGTATGCCATAAAATGTGCCTTGAAGAAAGCCGTTCCGATTTTGGCTAGACTGTGAGTTCCGAATAACACCGTTGCACTTTTCCACTCATGACTAGCTAAATTATGTCGTTAAACTTTTGCAGCGTTTGATAACAGTGATTCTTTCAGGGTGTATAAATTTGTTAGAAAAAAATCTTACAGCACACCACCAAACACATTATAATTGAGATTTCACCTCAATTTACTCTTAGTGTGTACATCCGATGACTGAATGGCAACAGATGGACGTAGACATTAACCAAACCTTCTATCATCTGCTTGAAGAGCATTGAATCGTCCTGCCTGTTCTCAGACCAATTCTCAGATTGGTCGGGAATTTCTGTGTCGGTGTGTAAGGTCATTTGAAAAGACATTCCCACACATCATTAGCATGCACATGCGGGTGTGTGAATTAAAGCGAGGCTCCTGATCTGGTGCCACTCTCAGCCCAACAAAGGCCGCTCTGAGACACAGTCTTAGACACACCACCGCGGGCCCAGAATGCTCCCCTTCATCCTCAAAGATGAGGCGCCGCAACCTTTAACCTTTTCACCGGGTGCAGCGGGCCGGCCCCCTCGATACTAGCGGGGACTTGGCAGTGCCCCCCCACCCTCACACTTTGTCACAAACAAAGCCCACTCAGTGACCCTCACATTTCTCAAACACAAAGGCAGGAATGACCCAGCCTGGTCTTTCTAAAAAAAAAAAAAATAGAAAATACTTTTGATTCACACACTTCCAAAACTAACTACAAACACAACCAACTACCCTAACACAAAACCTAAATTAAGCTTGTGAGAGTGAGAGGGGATTTCCTAATGTAGTCATTTGGAAATAGTAGCTTGCACTTGAACTAAGCAAGAACAAACACAAAGCGCTTTCCTGGTTTTGTTTCGTTTTGAGATGTAGTAGTGCTTTCCTTTGCAACAAGCACGGCTCATTGGGTGGCATTGGTAAGCGGCCCTCAAGGACATGGAACTGGTAGAAAAGGAAAAGGAGGAAAAAGGAGGAGGGGGACACCTGTAGATAGTGTGCCATGCACAAATGTGTGAAGGAAAATCAAATAAAAACAGGCTTAAGGAGCTTTGAAGGGCAACATGCAAAACATCAATTTGAGTTGAAAAGTGGAACCTCCGCAAGTCTAAAGCACTTGAGGGAATCCAGCTTGGAATTTAACCAACATTTTCATTTGCCTTTGGACATCACCGACGTTAAGTCACATCAGATTTATTTATATCGCTCTTAAGACATAGAATTAGCTAAAAAAAAATTGACGATAAGTTCATCAGCTCTTTTAGACGATTAATTGATTGTGCAGTCTAAGAAAAATTAGGGCGCTATTTTTGTAAACAGCAAACCACTTTGATTGGCATGATTCAAGTTGGGTGTAACCACTCCCACAACGGCGCAGCTCGCCTATTTAGCTATAATTTTGATTTAACTTTTACATGTGATATATTTGAATTAAATTGTTATCGTCCTACATTTAAAAAAAAGTGTTTTTCAAAGTACATAATTTACAGTGGCTTTTTGAGAATATTATATATGCTTTTTATACGATTTTTAATTAACACCTTGGCCTACTACTCTACTGTAATGTTAGTCATTTTGGTTTGAGAACCACTGCCAGAGTTAAAAAAAAAAAAAAAAAAAAAAGAAGACCTCATGCACATGCTCACGCAACATACATGTCATGATTAATGCAATCACTTTTTTCCATTCATGATACCTGCCATCTTGCACAATAGAAAATACCACAATGATTTGATGGCAGCAGATAAGTTGCAACTTTTTCCACTTCTATTTAGAGCCTACCTTTGGGATACAGTACAGTTGGAAGAGGGCTTGTCAATACAATAAAAGTCGTTCCACCTTTGAGCTTTTCCCTAATTAAATCTAAACAAACGCTACTTGAACAGAGATACAAACATGCTTCCATACCTGTTGAAGGCAAAAGCACACGAGAAGCTGGCGCCAGAGTCCTCCACGCGAGCGTTGCAAAAAAAAAAGTTAAAAAGAAACACGTGCACAAAAAAGGAGACGTTGTGTTGTTTTGGCTAGGAGAAACGTCTCCCGGTGGGAGTCAGGCTTCATTCACTCAAGTCTCTCTTCTCTTCTTAGGGAAGTGCCTCGCCTCCTCCTTTTCCTCCTTCCTCCTCCTCCTTCTATGTGATGACGTCAGCCCCCTCCCTCAAGTCAAAAACAATTATTAAATTTTGTTTCTGTATTTCCATAATATTTAATATTTCCGCTTTATTGTTTTATATATTTGTAATGAGGTCAAACTACATTTTTAAGTGCTTTATAAATAAAGTCGGCACTTATGAAAGCTCAAAACAAGGCATTTAACTTCTGTTTTTTTCTCTCAAAAGGGTGGATCGAAAAGATACTCATATGTTGGTTTTTGCATGTCATTACACAGAGAACGTGCACTTTTACATGCGCACTTTTTCTGATAAGATGCACAAAATCATATACTTTAACATCAGCTTCTGCATATTTTCGTTCCACTTCATCACCACAAACCACATGCAAAATACGTGGACATCCACCCTTTATGTAATTTGGACATCTTTTAAGGCTTCCTCTTTCTCCAACAACACATATTTTGCTTCCTGAGAACTCTGTGTGAGGTGTGCGAGTGTGTGGACATGAGTGAAGAAGACTCAGTGGGAAACATAACTTTGCTGGTTAAAAAAAAAAAAAAGAGAGGGAGGAAGTTCCGCTGCGCCATGATGCCATTTGCGGTGGATGGTGCTGAGAGATAAACATGTGTTTATCGACTTGGCCTTCAATTATACGTACATAAATTATGTTAGAGTTTCTTGAGAAGCTGTACATTGGGGAAAGAAAGAAAGAGACAGAGAGACAGAGACTGCTAGATGAACTTGTCACTCATACTGTATGTCATTAAAGCACATAGCAAAGAATCTGAGCATTCTTTTATTGTGAATCTGCTCAATAAAAAAGTGAAATACAGCATTGTGACAGCCTTGCAAATAAAATATCTAGATGTGTCTCAACTGTATTCCACACACGGACACAGTAGACATGTCCTTACTGTATATGGTCATCAAACACTAAGCACAAAGTTGGACCACACACACATATTTCTACCATTCGCTTACAAAGTTTTTATTTATGTAAGCGGCGTCTTCCATTAATGTCAACATAGCATTCACAAAAGATTGCGGCATCAACGGCGTGACTCATCCTGTGCGAAGCGCAACTTGTATCCACTGCTCGGCGTGCCAAGATAAATAAACGCGGACACGCAGGTCACTTCTTGACTTGTGCTGGGAAGAGATTCCTGGCGGTTGCTAGGAGACGGAGACAAATACTCCTAACACAAACTACGTCAAGAAAAGAAGTCCAAGATATAATTTTTCAGAGATATTAGATGATTAAAAAGAAAAAAAAACCGACGACTTCTACTTTGTTTAAAACATTTTTAATACAGCCCTTTTCCCCAAATTGGCTCATTTCTAAGGCATCCGCATCGCTGGAGAAGCTACAGCATGTACGTATTGACAATTGTTCTAGGGCGCCCTCCTGTGGCTCATCTGAGTTGGTGTACGTTGGTGCCCTCCGGTTCGGTTGGATGTCGAAAATATTTAGCCCACTAAATAAATAAATAAATAAATGAATAAATGAATGAATGAATGAATGAATGAATGAATGAATGAATGAATGAATGAATGAATGAATGAATAAATAAATAAATAAATAAATAAATAAATAAATAAATTACATACATACATACATACATACATACAAACATACATACATACATACATACATACATACATACATACATACATACATACATACATACATATATATATACATTTTGACAAGAATGATTTGTTTGTTTGCTTGCCTAACTACTGCATGCGTTTTGCGGATATCGTATGACAAGCCAAAAGTCTGAAAGTTATCATTGGGGAGTAAAAATTTAACCACAACTTTATCAGCTTGTTAAATGTGTTTCCATGCAGTCTTTAACTCTTGTTTGCATACATCCATGTTACATGGCTCAAACAACTTTTTTTTTTTTTGCTTGTTTTTTTTAAACCCAACTTGAACCCAGACTCGTCCCACTTTCCTGTCATGGTCACATGGTCAAAAAATCTTGTTTCAGCTTGACTCTTTTGCCCCTTTCGAACTGTTTGGCTTCGTCCCTTTCTAGTCACAGCCAGTGACAACTCGAAAATGTCATTCAGTACTGCTCAGCTTAATACAGCTCAAGATTTAACAAAAATAAAGCCATAGAATATTTTTGAAGATGTATTCTTTTGATTCTCAATGAATCAATACTGATTTTTTGTTGGTGTAAAAGAAATGGACCAAGATTTCTTTTCCCAAAATTGGCTTTTGCTCGTAGTGATTCGATATTTTCAAATTTCTTAGTTTTGAGATGCATTGTAGTCCAGTCAGGTCATTTATGTGATGCATTTAAACCCTACTGACGAAATTCACCTTTTTTTCTGCACTTTGACCATGTTGATAAACTTCGGGGAGGAGGTATACTGCTAATCTCTCTCAAACTGGATTGACCCAGAACTGACAGCTTTCTGCTGAAGGTCAATAAACCATATCTGGTGTGTGTATGTTTACACTTGCATCTAAGCACAGGAAGGTGTAACCAGTTAACTGAAAAATAAATAATGATCTACAGCAAGAGTGTTAAAGTGTCGCCAAACCTTTCAAGTGTCAGAAAGTGTTGCCTTGCTTGCCTCTGCTGTGACTTTACTCGGCCAAGCACCTTTGGCCTAATTGCAAAATTTAGATGAAGCTTTACTATTTGGAGCAATTGCAGGAAAACACAGAGTTGTAGTTGCAGTTCATTAACTTTATTTAATTTAAAAGATGAATTACGGACGCTTTGAAAGGTCTCCGTGAATGTCCTTGTGGGTGTCAACACTTTTTAATGACTTTATCAATTGGCATGATGGCAATAAGACACTGGCATGGACACAAAATCCTCCCATCATACCTCACAGGTATAAAACGTGGAGAAGAATTGCACTCCAGTAGGACTTGGGTTTGCTATTTTTGCAACTGGACAAAGAAATGGCACCTGTCAAGAAGGTCAGCATTTGTTTTGATTGTTTTGGTTTTTTCTACCCATCTAGTCTGGAAGTGCACAACCCTAGGAGGGGTGCCTAATATTTCGATCTTCTCTCTGGCAGCTAAATATGGTTGAGCTCTAAACCAAAATTAAATTCTGATACTTTTTAAGAGCTACGGTAAACTTAAAGTACGATCCAGCATTTGTGTCTTGTTCGATTGTTCGGCTGCACTATTGCAAAAGCTCTCGGCATAAGTGAGCCTCTTTTATCATTGTACCTTTGGACCAAGTGCCTCAGCCTTTTTTCTGTTCTGAAAGCACTTGTAAACATCGTCTGCATCGATGTGCGGTATTTGTTCAGCCTTGTTTACAAAACTGCAAGAGGTGCAGAATTTCCTTGCTAAAACATACAAAATTCCTCATGAAGCTATTAGAAGCCACGGGTCCATCCATTTTCGATATTCTAGGTCTGGAGGGGTTGGACAAGAGACTGGGTGCACCCTGGACTGGTTGCCAGCCAAAAAACTGGCAGCTCAAGGATATCCTTTGTGTTCACACAGGGGATCATCCAGCGTCTGAACTCGGGCGAGGTACTGATGGAAGCTTTGTGATGGCCCTTGAGAAGCAGGGCTACATCAAGGCTAGATCCAAAGCCGCCGTTACTCATCCAGAGGCCTGCTAGACTCATTAAAGTATTTTGCTGCAATTGTGTGTGTTCGATAGCTTTTGGGGGTTTTTTTTCCACAGAAAAAATAATTTTGGATCACAATAAAGATCAGTTCATGCAGTCGTATAACATTACATAACACATTAAAGTCTATCTAAACACTCCGGGTTTAATGATTTCCCCCCCAAGTTTAATGTTCTACATGAATGTCCTTCGTATTGCCTATTAGCATTGAATCAATTGTGAGAAAGATTTCTTAGTAAAGTTTCGTGTATCTTTTCTGTCTAGTCGGCAACACTCACACTTAAACCGAGAAACACAAACAAAATAAGTAGTAGAATTCATCCGGACTAAACTAGCAAATGTGCGTCGACAACACAACACTCATTCATCTGGAAAGGTGAGGGGGGTGGACAGTTGTGTAACTTGTGTTTGCCAATCAGAGAGTCTCTGGCTTAGACCGCTCCCCCTGCTTGCAATGGATTTAAAGAAGTGCTCTGACCTTTTTTAATGTCTCTTTCAACCTGTCAAAGTCTGAGCAGTCAGGGGTCCACGCAGCTCCGGGAATATGGCACCAAAGGTAAGCAGTGGAATTGCATGGAGCAGTTTTGCACTGGAGTTGAGGTCAAAAGCTACTTTTGCTGATTCAGGCCTCCACAGAGAAACTTTAGATGAATATACAAGTGTCTGGCTCTAGTGCACAGGAATGCATCAGAAATCATTCCAAGTATCACTTTTGCGGTCAAATGCTGCTTGCAATGCAAAACTTTGACCTTTGTGGCTCAAATTCAGCCTCACTGGGTCTGTGTGTGGATGTTTATTACCATTCCTAAATTGACATCCATCCTTTGTTTCCTTCTCTCAGGGAATCTTGGAGCGTCTCAACGCCGGGGAGGTGGTGATTGGCGATGGCGGCTTTGTGTTTGCCCTGGAAAAGAGAGGCTACGTGAAGGCGGGCCCTTGGACCCCTGAGGCTGCCGCCGAGAACCCCGAAGCAGGTGAAGACCAGGAATCAAATGACTTCAAAAATAATGGAATCAATACAGCTCCTTTTTTTGCGTGTGTACTTTAGTTTTAGTGATTGTGTTACTTTTTGTGAACTGCTTGTAATGCAATTGTGTTTTCTTCTCCAGTGCGCCAGCTGCACAGGGAGTTCTTGAGGGCAGGGTCCAATGTCATGCAGACCTTCACTTTCTACGCCAGTGATGACAAGCTGGAGAACAGGGGCAATAAGCAGACCTACACCGTATGTTCAATAAAGCCAATGTGGCACGTTCACTCCTGTAACTGCATCGGGAGTAACTCGATTTTTTAACATGCCATCGTTAACCAAGTCGGTTTTATCGCAAAGGGCGCCCAAATCAACGAGGCTGCCTGCGATCTGGCCCGTGAGGTGGCCAACGAGGGCGACGCCTTGGTGGCGGGAGGTGTGTCTCAGACGCCGTCTTACCTGAGCTGTAAGAGCGAGGCAGACGTGAAGGCCATTTTCAAGAGGCAACTGGACGTTTTCATCAAGAAAAACGTGGACTTCCTGATTGCTGAGGTAGATGCCAATCCTCGGTTCTGCATGCGAATAGTCCGTTTTCATTGTCTCACAGTGACGTTTGCCCATCCTGCAGTACTTTGAGCACGTTGAGGAGGCCGTGTGGGCGGTGGAGGTGCTGAAGGCGACGGGGAAGCCCGTGGCTGCTTCTCTGTGCATCGGGCCGGAAGGCGACATGCACGGCGTCTCACCTGGAGAGTGTGCTGTCAGGCTGGTCAAAGCTGGTTGGTTGCACACCAAACACAAATGATTACTATATAGTAACGCTTTTGTGGTGACTACAAGTCACAGCTACAAATTTGGTGTCTTCTTGCACAGGTGCCCAGATTGTGGGTGTTAACTGCCACTTTGACCCACTGACCTGTGTGGAGGCTGTCAAGATGATGAAGGTGGCTGTGGAGAAAGCCGGCCTGAAGGCTCACTACATGGTGCAGCCTCTGGCCTACCACACCCCCGACTGCAACTGCCAGGGATTCATTGACTTGCCAGAATTCCCCTTTGGTAATAACATCCTGTACATACACACACACAAATACACTCAATTTTTAATGTAACACGTAATATAAAAAGGATTAAATATTAGGGTCAAATAATGACATTTTTATTGCTCATCAATTAAAAAATCAATTATGACTCATACAGAATGTAAGGGCTGCAACGGCAGAAAAAAACAAAACTCCAATAGGAATTTTACAATTTGTGAAATCCTTGTCTAGGTCTGGAGCCCAGGATCCTGACTCGATGGGACATGCACAAATACGCCAGGGAGGCCTACAACGCCGGCATTCGCTTCATCGGCGGCTGCTGCGGGTTTGAGCCGTACCACATCAGGGCCGTGGCAGAAGAGCTGGCGGCCGAGAGGAAAATCGTGCCCGCTGGATCGGAGAAACACGGCATGTGGGGTGCCGGTTTGGAAATGCACACCAAACCCTGGGTCAGAGCCAGGTAATCCATAATGTTTGCACTTCACGCCAGTAAAATGTTACCAACATACTCTACAACATACTATGTGCTGCAGCTCATGTTATTCCTATGTTTTGTATGACTTAGAGCTCGTCGTGATTACTGGGAGAACCTGAAGCCGGCTTCTGGACGTCCACTGTGTTCCTCCATGTCCAAGCCGGACAGCTGGGGTGTCACCAAAGGCCACGCTGCGCTCATGCAGCAGAAAGAAGCCACCACGAAGCAACAGCTCAAGGAGCTGTTTGACCGATCAAAGAGCCACTGATTGTACTATTGACGGCCTCAGACCTGACAGCAGGGATTCACGTAAACAGTCGTTGACTAAACGTGTGCAAATGTCAGCGTTTTCATTCTGTTGACTACTCAGGGGGGCAGATCCTCGCTTGAAACTGCCGTTGTTGTGTGCATCTGCTCATTGCCAACTGCTGTAGGGTTCATGTGAAGCCACAGTGGCAGCTCAAGTTTGGAGCTGGCCCCTTTATGATCAGCGCCTTTGATTTTCCACGCAGAACCACTTTGTAAAATAAACATACAATGTGAATCAGTGTCTTGACTGTTGCTTTGTGGGCATACAAAAAAATACGTAAATACCGTACAAGCTGCAGTTGCAACCAAGCCCTTTACATATAACCTAAAATAATGATGCAACTACAAATATGTATTGATATCTATTGAAAAGAACAGAGAAATGTTTACAAATCGAAACATATTGATTAGATTTATAAATAGGTAGATCAAGAGTCATTATGGAGAATCACCATTGAACATATCAAGATTTTGGAGACTTTTAGATTGCAGTAAAAGTAGTCCTTGGTGTATGATGACATTTTGGTTTTACAGCAGCTCCTGACTTTGTCATTTAAAGTTCAGCATTTCCCAACTTTTATTAAGCCATTTTATATGAGAATTACACGCCGCTCCGGCGCCCATAAATGCCACTTATCTCCTTCTGTAGACAAGCTTTGCGCCTGCTCTGCCCCGCTTCTTATTGGACGATGTATATCACGTGATGAGTGTATATAAAAACACAAACGACACAGAGATCTTCGATTTCTCATTCCCTCAGTTAATCCAGGCGCTGATATCAGACACTGACATCCTTCACCAATTCCGGACGTCGTGTGTTCTATTTAGCATATTTACGGTTGTTCTCCTGGAGTAAAAGGTTACGAAAGGATTTAAGTACGTACTTAATTTCGTGAGTCAATGGTAGGAAGCTAACCCATAAGCCTGCATTATATTGGCTTTTTTACTGACCTTGAGAGGGTACTTGCATGATAGGTAACGACGTGGTAGTGGGTTGAGGGCTCGCCAATTGTGTATGTAAACATGTGACGCTAATCGTTTACTTTGTGTACTGTGGGCTCGTCAGCACACTCAGGACATCACTACGTGTTGTGGGCGGCACCATCTTGTGGCGTGCAGAGGAAACGCCATTGCTTTAAAACCCGGAACTAAAAGTGCGGAGGTCGTCATGGGGAGCAAAGTCAGCTCCAAAATGGCTGCTCCCACCACTAGAGTTATTCAGGTAACGGCTCCATTTGACAACTTAACGTGCAGATGATTTTTCATGTCATATTCGTTTGAAACTTATAAATGATAATGAAGGTTTTTTGGGAATGTTTGATGAATTAGCACAGAGAGGAGGTCCAGAGAGAGAGGTGACAAAAGCTGCTCGTACCCTTGTTGGTGTCCTTGTTTTTCGCCGTCAAAATGTATTTTTTCTTCCACAATGAATCAGCAACCAGTAACCCATTTGGGCATTTCAATTATATATGCGTAAAAAATCCAATTCCCTTGTCAGTCAGGTGTCATAAAGGCGTACGCGAGAAGACTGTTAGCATGCCAAATTTTAACTCCCTTTCGATTTGAATCTACCCCTAAATAATAATGTGGCGTCAGTCAGGCTTTATAAAGTAATAATGAATAATAAGTGCGTTTACAAATGTTCCTTTTTTTTCCCCGTTTTGAATATATTGTATGTATTCCTGAATAATGGTCAACAGGACACTAATTAGAAATGTCCTATAATTTTATTTCATAAATAGTATCACTGTTTTAAGCAGTACTATCCTTCAAATAGACTGTTTTTGCTCTCCTCAGGTAGTGCGGCCTCATGCGCCCATGATCAAGTTTCCCAGCAGACAAGAAATCCCGAAACCCAATGGTGAGTGGAATCACGTCTTTTATCAAGATATGAAATTGAAAGAAAACACAAAACATGAATTATTTAACAGATTTACTGTTGGTTTCATGTATTTTCTAATCATCGCATCTTATTTTTCTCTCCTACAGCCCAAGAAGCATTGAAAACTTTATTAGTCAACTTCTCGCAACCCAACAGCCCCAGTTCGGCCTCGCCGCCGCCGCCACAAATAACAAATCGCATAACTCTGCCGCCCATCGCGGGCACACCTGACACCTTAGCATCGGTTCAGCTGCTACCTGCAAGGTACCGCCGCAGACCACTTGTGGTAGAAGAGATGGATTATATTCAGGTGAACTAGCAAGTTCTTAAATATGAGCAGTTATGACTACAGAACTGTATTTGAAGTAACTGTGTATTCTTGTTGTTATAGCGTGGTGGACCAGAATGATGGGTCCCAGTACAATGACTGCAACCAAAGTACTTATCTATGGAGCTCATCATCCTGATGTCTTTTCTCTTCTTGGCACAAAAAACTCGACGCAATGTAGAATAAAATATTTTACAAATCCTCTCATGTACATATTTTTTTATTTTTCAGGATGTTTGTTTTGATGAGCTTTTGAAGGACATTCTGATGAACAGTGGATGTTCTCTTGCATTGACATATTGCACCACACTGCTGCTTTTTTTTTTTTTTTTCTTCTGTTGACGAACGTGTGTGGCATTTAACAACACTGAGATGTTTGGTGTTTGTATCAATGCTGTGTTCAAGTCAATAAAGCAATATTCTATTCTGGTGTGGTCTGGTGTGAGTGATGTAGATGCAAAACAGGCAGCGGGTATATATTTAGCATAAATGCAGGTCTTTATTGTTGCCAACATGCTCTCTATGCTAACACTGAATATTCACGATTGTGAAATGATCATTCACATCTGTGACAGCCTATCACGGAGTGTATATATATATATATATATATATATATAAAAAATCATTTGTCAAATAGTGGCAGAATTGCAGCCATTAAATTAGACACATTACAATCTTGGCACATGTAAGCTGTCCATATACAATTTGCTGTTGTGATTTTAGTGCTTTCGATGAAAGGTTTGCTTGTTTAAAAAAACTATTAAACACTCAGGTTTGTGAATGAGAGGGTGCAATTGAAACCACAAAACAACAAATGGCCACAACACTAACATTGAGGTATGCTTAAACTTAAAGTACTTCAGTCAAGAATTCACATGATGTATTTTTTTCCAACCTATCCTGTTACTTGCAGAATCTCAATTTTTGTGCCTTTCCTGAAATACCCTTAGATGCCACAGGATGGTGCCAAAAGCTCTCTCAATGTAGGTGACGAGTACATATACACAGTTCTCTAACTTGTCCAAGTATTCATTCGTTCATTGTAGTTAAATATCGCCTGGGTTTCTGAGGAGAGTCTTTACTGCCTGCACATTTAATTTGGGTGACTTTCTTTTAATAAAAAATTAGTCATTTATTTTTAGGGGGACGATTGAAGATCAGTTTGAATTGACACACACTTTGGAGGGGTTGTCAATTAGTTTTTCAGGATTTGCAGCATGCACTGCACTGATCAATTGCTCTGCTCTTCCACCTCAAATGCGGGCAAGAAATCAGCGATGGTGTCTACCACATAGTCTGGCACCAGGCTCTGGTCCACCTCACTATTCCCGTACTGGTGGGCCTCATCCATCTGGGACACCCCAGTGAGGGTGAGCATGGTGTCCAGGCCGCAGTTTGAGCCGAACACCATGTCAGTCTCTAGGCGGTCACCCACCATTAGGCACTGGGCCGGGTCCATGCCCGGGAACTGTCTGGAGATGCACTCGAACATGTAGCGACTTGGCTTGCCGATCACTGTGGCCTTGCGGCCCGATGCCACCTCCAGGGCTGCCATGAGGGACCCGGAACCTATAAGGAAACAAAAGCCAAATAGCAGGGCTCATTAGACCCTATCGAGTGTGAATCGTGGAAGTTCACTAAGCCACACTGAAGACCGATGCAACTAATACAACTACTGCATTGCACCAGTCACACTAATTGTGACTTGTGGTGGTTCCAACTTAATGAAACCTCAATTAGTTGTTGCAAAGTATAGTATAAGCCTCACAATGACCCTCAGCGGAGCGACTGAGCACCACCTTCATACCTGGCAAAATCCTTCCGCTCGACAGCGGGTGCCAGGGGTCGTTGTCGGTGGCCAGGAACAAGCAGTTCGGGTCCTTCAGGTAGCACGACGCCTTGGCCAGCTTGAGGAAAGTCAGTTTGTCATCGTGGCCCACCAGCACCGCCTTGACGTCCGTGGCCAGGGCGCAATCGTAAATGGTGGCGTCCGGCTCGTCCACCTCCTGCACGCAAGGGATTCCCGCCTCCCGGAGCTCGTCCCGGAGCCCGTCGCAACCAACGACGAACACCTGGCCACGGAGCTTGGCCACATCCCGCAGGTAGAGGGCCGAGCAATAGGACGAGCTGAAGATATGCTCCAGGGCGACAGCAGTAAAGCCCAGCCGGTAGAATTTGTGGACGTACTTCTCGCGCGGCCTGGTCGAGTTGTTGGTGACGAACACGACGTTTTTGCCCCGACTCATGAGCGAGTTGACCACCTGGGCCGCGCCCGCCACGGCCTTCTCACCGTGCCACAGGACCCCGTCGCAGTCGAACAGGATGTAGTCCTTCGCCTCCAGGAGACCTCGTATCTGCGCACCGCGAATTTTCCGGCAGGCTTTGAGGCCAATTGTAGCCGCCATGACGGAGTTGTCCTCAGCCTCTTCCGTGTTTCACCTCCTAAAGCGTTGCTGTGTTAGAAGCTGGACCATAATAATGCGTTTGACGAGGGATACGGCAGCATGGCCGTTCGTTGTTTAATCACATTGCGGATAGGACCTTTGCTGTGTTACGTACCATCTTACGGCGATAGGAAGGAAGCGTGACGTGTGCCACGCCCACTTGGTCAAATTCTGACCAATCGGAGTAGAGTGGCGCTTTGCCCAATCAAGAACGTACTACGACAGAAAGCGAAATGAGCACTGAAAAAAAAAATGCAGTCACACTCACATTTACACCGATGGGCAATAAAAATGCACGTTTTTGGTATGTGTACAGTGGGCGGAGGTTGGAGTAAGAAGAGAACATAGCTAAAATTCAAACACAAATCAGAACGTTGTGGCAGAAATGCAAACTACTAGTGGAGAATGGCTCTTCTCCATAATTTTATAGAAACAAAAAAAAAAGAAAAATTTTTGAGACTCACTCATGAAGTAGGTTAAGTTAAAGCCAATATCCTACACTTGTAAAGTCATTTACTAGGGGTACACACTCTACCCCGTTAGATGGCGCTATATCCCCCCCATCATTCGGGATTAAGTTCATAACGACGCCAAAATTCTGAGTTCGAATCCCGGCTAAAGTATTCCTGAGTGGAGTTTACACGTTCTCTGTGTTGCCATAATAAGACTTATATTAACTGAACAGACAATTTTTCAAATCACATTTTAACATTCTTGAGTTAATCGTCATATAAATGTTGATAAATGATAACCGTGTATTAAAAAATAAAATAAAAAGCAAAACACGTGTGGAGTTTATCCTTCAAATCAGGGGTAGGCAACTACCGTCCTGGAGAGCCGCTGTCTTGGCTGTTTTCAAAGTTTCCCTCCTCTAACACAAACACTAATGCACAACATTCTTCTCCGTGGCGTGACATTTCAATTAGTTTAATATAAGGAGGGCAAATTCCACGATTGCATTAAAGTGTGTGTTGCAATGAAACACTGCACATTCCCACTGACTTTATAGTATGTGTAAAGCAGCAGATTATGAACGTGTGAAAGTGTTGTTTAATTGCGTAAATTGTATTGTTTTTCTTCTTTTAACATTTCGTGCCAACAGCTTGTCAGATTCTTCCCCTCCTCTTGTCTAATTTGTTTGCTTTCATTCCTCTTCTGCTTCATTGCCATTTCATCTTTTGTGTTTTTTTTCTCCTTTGCCATTATTATCTGTCTCCCCGCTTGCTGTTATATTATGCCTGGGCCCATTTTGCCCGGCCCACTTGGGATTGCGTGCGAGGCAGAGGAAGACATACTGGCACCTGCAACTGCCAGACAAATGAAAGGAAGCGATGGCATGAAGGATTGGACAGCTGAATGGGGGGAGCGAGAACATGCCGTTCTAATTGGTCATTTTTTTCTCTTGCTAATTTATCTCAACCCCCCCACCCCAACACAGATGTAAGGGGTGGGAAGAAGGGCAGAGAAAGAGGAGGGGAGAGAGGTCCTCCAAGACCTTTTCTGCTCTCCACTGTGGAGTGAGCGCTGACCGTGAACATTGCTGGGCCTTGTGGAGGAGTGGGAAGCAGACTGTGCCAACAAGCAGGAGAGACCGCAGGGGTCGGAGTTGAGGCCTGCAGGTGTGGGTGGGTGCCAAAAGAAGAGCCTGGAGGCCAACTAGCCACCAGACCCGACCGCCATCAAAACTCATATGCACAAACAATGGTGCACACTGGTGGGCTTATACGGGTACTGGCCCAAGAAGTGCCCCCTGCTTGTAGCACAGTCGGGTCAAAGCAGCATGGAGGTGGATTACAATACAACGATGTCCGTCCAGTGGTGGGAAGAAACAAAGCACAAATATTTCATTATTGTATTATTGTAAATTGATTAATCTGCTATCCGCACGTTGAATATTTTTTTTCTGGTCTGACCTGAGGGAGCAAGCCATTTCAAAGTCAACTTTCCATCCATCATATGTCCTATTGTGTTTTCTTGCTGTCACCTTTGCTCGTCTTGCTCTTGCAGAAAATCCAACAGAGAAGAACTGACCCGCTAAGAACTATGAGGATGATCAAAAGTAGGTCCAGTTGGCATCTCTGGTACCACCACTGCTGCAATGAGGCCTGCTTTAGGTGAGCCCCCCCTCCGCTGTGCAGGATGTGCTCCACCCACTGCACAAGTCGAAGCGCGGGGGGCACGGGGTGCGATCTGTGGATGCGGCTGAGGGACAAAGCTGCCGACTTGAAACTAGACAGTGGAGGAGGTATCACAATGAATAAGAAAAATAGATGCTTGACAGTTTTGACAACATCAAAAGTCGTGTAATATTTATTGGAGCAATTTGCACATACCTGACATTCCGTATGACGTTTTGGATGGTGGAGCTAAGGAGCTTGCTGGTAATTTGCGTAGGGCTGATGACAAGGCCCAGGCCCTTTGCTTCAGCTCTCACCACGTTGTCAAACTGATCTCCAAACAGGGGGATGCCAAGCACGGGAACGGCGTGATACACAGCCTGAAGAAGACTGTTCTGGCCTCCGTGGGTGATGAAGAGGCGCACCTTGCCGTGTCCTGGGAAGAAATGAGAATATTTCATTTCAAAATGATGAATAAAGTCAACCTCCAAGGAATAACAATGCTTATCAATATCTATTATAATCTATTTCTGATGTGATTTTTGTACTCTAGTGGATATGCAAAGACTAAATTGTTTGTGTGAAAGGTAATTTTCTGCAATTCAATGACCAATCAAGGGTGTAATTGCCCACAAAGTCAGCAAGAATAGACAATGGACACTGTACAATACCTAGATTTGACTGACACTGTTACAGTGATATTGATTTAATAAGTACCAGAACAATGTGACACCAATGAACACCACCCAAGCAGTGTCAATTAGTGTGTGACTGCGTTCACTCACGTACAATAAAGTGTTATGCAGTGTATAATGAAGTGAATGAGCACCAAGCAAGTCATTAAGAGGCAGCCAGTCCACAAGGAGGAGATTGGAAGGTTTACTCAGATGAGGCGGCCAAAGCTTACGGTCGTACCTGACAACAAAAAGGAGCATCAAAATCCAAAGCATAGATTTTGTGTGAGTGCAAGCATCATGACAAGATTTTACCTCCAGATCACACCCTGAGGGATCATGGAGAAGGCATCCACCAGCTCCACCAGAAGCCGGTCCACAGACACAGAAGAGACCATGGATCCCAAGGTCACAATGATAAAACCCGACTCTCCAAAACTGGAGATCCACGAGTCAAGGTCCTGCAAGATTGACCTTGTTTGACCATGGAGCCATATTATGCTTTTTTCTTTTTGACCGTGATGAGATATAGTGATTTCCTAGGAATGTATTAGAAGTGATGATTTGAAAATGTCAACACCTAATAAAGTTTAGCATTTTGCATTGACGTACATCTGTTTCCGTAAATCATTGTTAATGACTGTGAGAAATGATTCACATGATCAACGTCTTCATACAGTTTAATACGATTAATGTTCATCAAAGGTCTGAACAAATGTGTTATTTCACAAGCGCCTATCAAACCGGTAGGCGGTAGCCCTTTGCATTAATCAGTAGCCAAGAAGTAGGTCTCATTTTCAAAAAGGTTGGTGACCCCTGCTATAATGTGTGTCATGTGGCGCATGGACACGTTGCCAAACTCAACCCCCTCCAACCCGCCACTGAGTCCTGAACTTCACAAGAGTTCCATAATAAGCTACACATTAGAATGTATTGTTATGAAGAGGAATGACCTGTTCCAGAGGCTCAGCAGGTTTATTGAGGAGCCCCCCCGTCAACACGGTGGCAGGCGAAAGCGGCTGCGGGAACTCCAGGGAAAAGTCGGTGTTGAAGGCCCAGAGTTCTGCCTTCTGGTGGAACTCATCCAGGCCACCAGGCGGGGATCCTGAGTCCAAGTGGCGCTCGGCTACATCCTTGAAAATGGACCATACAATTTTCTGACCTTTAACAAGAAATGGAAATTTTTAGGGCGTTGTCAGAATGTCAAAAATGTGTCCAATGAAACCTCAAAATACAGTTAATAAATTGTTTACCAACAGCATTGAAGAGAGAGTAGACCAAGTTCTTTGCACGATCCCAGAGGTCCATGCGGTCCGACAACTGGGAGCTGCAAGCTGGTACTGAGGAGATGGAGGCAGGGATGGCAATGGCAAGGGGGCCGTTCAGAGAGCCTGGATAGAAGGCGATGTAGGGCACACCTGGATGATGCAAAACAGGCCTGCGATTAATTCTTTGGAGTTTTTTTGGCTATATTTGATCGATTGTCACTAAATACCAAGTTTGTGTGCTATGATGAAGGAGCAGGGATTAAAAGCATCCAGGATAGCGATGTCATATTGCTGCTCCTGGAGGAATGTGATTTGATCGCTGTCCCCTAAGAGCTTGTCGCACTGATAAGAAAGGTGACCCATGAAATTCAAAAAGCCATTAAAGCTGTCCCTGTGGAAAGAAAGTTAGTTTACTCCAAATTACTCATTTTTATATGAGTTATGTCTGCTACACATGATAAGAATGTTGAAAGAAAGAGTTTCAATTGTGGTACCGGCCCAGTAAAAATTGTGCTTGCTGTTCCAAGAACCACCCGTTGTATTGTTTAATGTAATCCTCTCCTGGGGACCAAGTGCTGGTCTGGTAGCTGCCATTGCGGCCAGTGTAGGACAAACCTGACGGATGTGATTATAGTATATTAAAAAGCAAAATGCAAATGAATGTTGCAGATAAATAATACAGCAATCTGAAACAATACCTGTGATGACAGGGTTGTCCAGTTGCAGGAGCATGCGAACCTCATGGCCATGGAGGTGGAAGTTATGGGAGATCTCGTCAAGTAACAAGTAGTGGCTTCCTCCTGCAGGAGGAAGTATTTATTTTAAAGGTGTGCATCGCTGGCTTGTGTAACAAGAGATGACCGTATAATATTTGGAAGACTTTTACCTTTATTTTTACTGCTGGTTCAAAATATTTACCATAAATGTAAATTGTAATTAAGATCAAGACATTTTGTTGAAATTCTTTCAATTTTAAAACGTGTTAATCTGACCCATAACATAACACAAGTATTCCATTCCCAGAGTGCACTTATTCATTAAAAATAGATATATTTTTGAAAGTTTACATTATATAATTTCCTGTGTAGTTTTTCTTTTGTTCTTTTGATGGCTAGTTAGGAAGAAAACGAGGGAGGAAAAGAAAAGCATGACAATGACTGCTCCCCTACTCACCAATTAGGCAGACCGTTAGGATTTTGGCAGACTGAAGTAGTGGGAGAGCCAGCAGCCAGCACATCCAAACCACAAGCCCCATGTCGTTGGTGCCACGGTGATCTCCAGCCAAAATCCCGAAAATAGTCTTCCAGTTCAAAAATAAACTGTAATGAAAGCGTTCTCGTGCGAGTGTCTGCCAGGTAAAATTATGAAAAAAGTAAAAAAAGTAAAATTATGGCTGGAGCCAGCAGAATTATCACGGCAAACTAATTTCCCAAACGTGGAATGAAAAGAAAACAAAAAATAAGTTGAGAAGAAAAAAAACAAAAGACCATTCCATTCAGAAGCTGATAAAAGGGCAAAGGCGCTTACAATGTCTGTGTCACTTTGCTTGGCTGTCAGTGCAAATGAATGGAAAAGTTCCGACCTTAAGGCGCTGATCCTTGTCATTCGGGAGTCGGCACGCCAGTCTGTGTGCGTGGGTCTATCCACATAACACATGAGCCTGTCCGTTTTTCTTCTAAAAGTCAGACACTCACATGTCTACCAGCATTGGACCTGCAGTGTTAATGAAAGGGAGGGACCGGGAGAAGGGGCGGTGGCAAAAGGGGGGCTCAGAATCCCCCAAAGCACGTCTTCAATCAAATTAAATAAATGGAAATGTTAACTAACGACAACGGAATTTTTGTTAAGTATTAACAAACTTCGCCTGCCCTTCTATTCCTTTTTTTTGTCAAAATGTCATTTGTGCGGTAATATTAGCTTTAAAATACTGCATTAATGAATTGTTTGTTTTGCTGATGACGGGATTGATTGGAAGGGGCGCAGCAGTAGGTAGGACAGCGCATCCCGACTAAATGGGCTACAAAAGGCTTGCGGGTGCTCGGGAAGGTCGCTGCTGGCAAGTGAGGCTTGACATGTAGGTTATCCTGGACAATGCACTCATTGTGGACGCAAACCGATGCTCCTCTGTGTCAGAGAGGTCATTAGAAAAACAAGTGAATCAGAAAAACTGCTGGAGTGTTTCAGGAAAAAGAATGCCGAGTCAGAGAGGTCAGGGCCATCATGGCTGATGTTTTCAGTCAGCCTGCCTTGTCACTTCATTCAGGTCTATGCGTTGAAACTATAGAATGTTCAATTCATTTAACACTAAAGTCACGAATAGTTTTTTTACATCTATTTATTCTTTCCTAGTACTTTATCATGACATAGAAAACCGAAAGTAGATGTTTTAGGTGTCATCATCAATTAGGAGACTGTTGAGCCTCTCCTTGTGGTTGAGGGGCCTGCAGCACGTTATGAATGTTCTGAAAGAGAACAAAGAAAACGCTTGAGAAAATGTAATATAAGAGTTGAAATTTACAATAGCAATGTTTTATTTGGAACAGAGTCCATCTGAAAGGTTCGTGCCTCGTTAAATGTAAAAAAAAAAAAAAAGGTGACGAACAAAATTTTGGACACCCACTGTGGTCTTCAATTGCTCTGAGTTGCAAAAGCCAGATTATTTTATAAAATTGTCCTGTGCTCTAATATGTGTTAAGAGTAAAATTTCCTCAATAATTGTGTCAAAATATTAAACGTGTATGATGAAAAATGGACAACTCCCAAAAACAGAACGGGTGTTTGCGAGTGTGGCAAAGGAAAGTATCAGACAAATAAAAAGAAGACATGTGTCTTGACTTACGACAAAGAGGTGGTGATTAGTGACCTCTATCAGATTACGAAAAGACGGATGCTCGGAGAGGACCGAGAAGGGAATGGCATCTTCTGGAGAGTAGCCCAGCTCTACGAATATCTGCATCAGATGCTACATGGTAGCAAAGGTAGTGATTCTGTTAGTTTGATTAAATGTTACATAACTTTTAAAAAGGGACCGTGTCACTTATCTCAATCTAACTCTTCCGTTTAAAACAGTGCTTGGTTATACTTTGAACTTCTGCAATATTGGGCAGACTTGGGTCTCATCATACCTCAACATTCTCCTCCTGGCTCAAGCAACCTGAAGCAGGGTTAATGCCACCTTTCATCTTTCCTACTTTGGGCCCCACGACAGAAAGGAGAGCTGGGATGGACACTGTCTGGCTCATACTTGCTGCACACTCCTCTTCCTCCTTAGGGTTTTCTTCTGGCTGTGAGCAGGAGGAAACTGTGGTCTCCCATAACTTTGAATCAGTCTGTGTACATGACAAGTGTGCGTTACTAAATCAGAGGCCTCCACGATGTGCCGCTTTTTCCCTGCACACCAATGAACTCACTGTGTCAAAAGTGCTTGAGGTGGGGTAGTGGAGATGATGTCCCGTGATTACGCTCAACGCTTTGATGAAGCCCTGCTTGGGATCGTGATCGGAGGCGAAGCACAGCAGCATGGTCATGTAGTCCAGTTGAGGCGGGGTGGTAGAGTGATCGGAAAACAGCTGGAAAAAAAGCTATGAAGGGAAAACGTGGACATCATTTTGAAAAAGATTGTTATAATAGTCATCGTTGTCAGACGTTGCACCGTTTCGAGCATTTTACCTTGCGTAGGTGAGCTTGACGGTTATTTAGAGGCTGATATGCGTCCTCGGGGACGGACTGCTCACTCTCGCTGGAAAACCACAACTCCGTCTTGTGTTAGGAAATAAATAAATCAATGACTTGGTGCGCCAAAAGAAATGATTTGAAATTCATTTTAATTCACTTCATTTTCAGCCCAAAAATAATTCGTATTTTTATTACAAATCTTTCTTCATCAGTAGAGTCACAGGCAGACTAATTAAATTTAATATGTGCCTGTGACTATCTACAAGTGATGCTGCACTATTTGGGTTCAAACATCCACTTGCCAAAAATGTTAAACCCCACCTTGCAGATGTTAGCATTATGCTAGGGGACTTTGAGACAAAATTATCAGGAGGAGTGACAATAAACATCTTGAAAAATTGTTTACCATCTAGCAAACTACTGCTTGTTTAAAAAGGTGATTTGGCAAAATAAGTGGAACAGACAAAAAGGCGACTCAGGCAGATTTGACAAGGTCACAGAAGAGAAATTAAGGGTCTTCAATGTTGTTGCAGAGACTAACCTGATTATATTGCTCCTCACTTATGTAGCCCGTGTCACCGGTGTCTGCTGCCTTGAACTGCTTGCGCACAAACAGCAGTTGTGTTAAAGAGGGATACGGCCAAGGGATGGCGGCACTGACAAGGAATCGACGCCAGTCTATCTGTTTGTATCCATCGGCGAGCAGAGAAATAATCTCCTTCAACTGCACACAAGAGAGAACGAGTGATGTGATGACACACATGACAAGTCATCAATTGATATGAACTGACTGGACATGACATATTTTGTTTACCAATTTAAGATAATCTGAAGCTAATGCTGTTGAAGATTTGAGCGTACCTGTGTTTCACTCATGTTCTCCCAAGGTTCGGGCAGAGAGTTATAAGGGAGCATGTCCTTGATCAGATGGAAGAACTCGGAACTGGACATGACACCTGAAAATGGAGAGAGCGATGATTAAAAAATGAATATTAGGAGACAGATGGAGAGCTGGACAGACACCAACAATGCTCGATTGTCTTATCTGTTAATCTCGTGTCTCTTTTATAGGTTTTCAGGTTACCTGTTGGAGCTTCGTTGCAAAGACAGTGGTACAATGATTCCAGTTGAAGAACGGTCAGCATTGAAGATGTTGCAATCTCCGAGGCAGGGGGACTCAGTTGGTAAAGTGGACTTGAAATCAATCGGGAGTCTCCATTCAAATAGAAATCAATACTTTCCTAAAAGCATGAAAATATGAAATGTATTAAAAAGCCATTATTTCCCAGAAAGTAATTTTATATCTACATTTTATGTAAAGATGCACCCCCTCCCCTCCGGAAAAAAAAGGTGGTACTTACCAGCACCAACTCATTCTGAACCTTAGCACCAGTCTCTATGAAGTGGCGCACCACCTCCGCAAGTTGGTCAATACTAAAAAAAAAAAAAAAAACGTAATTGATCATGCCCGAAATCACAAATAACATAAACTGTGAGACACCGACCTCTTCATTTGGGCAACGTAATGTGCTTCCAAGCTGTCTTGCATGTCGCTAAAGATCTGTTCTGCTCTGCTTTGCAGAGAGTTCAGCAGTACCAGCCCGTGGCCTTTCACCAGATTAATCCGAACATTTGATGCATTCTCTGGGAACCACAAACACACACACACACACATGCACAAACACACCCACAACATGTTTGCAGAATGGTACTTTTAAACTTTAACGTGTGTTCAATTGGATGTGAGCATGCAGTACCTTCATAGTTCAAAGCAGCCGTGTATTCTTGGATTATCTTCTGTTTGCCATTTTTAACGCCTCCAGGGCTCTTCTCCACAGTTTCCACAGCTGGTGGTGGGCTGGGAGCAGGAGGGGGAGATGGAGAACCTAAATACAAAATGTATGCACAATATGCGTTATCAAATCATTTAGAAAACCTGTTTTGAGCCATCATGCTAAGCAAATTTACTGCCTTTCTGTTTTTTATCTTTGTCTTTCTTTTTGTTCACATTCTCCTTCTCTTTCTCCTTTTCCTTCTCTTTTTCCTTTTCCTTCTCCTGGGGTCTTTCCTTCTCTTGGATTTTCTCAATGTCTTGTGCTTTCAGATCCACCTGCTGAGGATCTGTTGTCACCTTCACATGAACACATGTCCGTTTAAAACATGCCTTCCACATATGTAACTTTTGTCAGTGTTATGTCAAGCGGCATTACCAGTTTACTTATGACTGTGAGGGCATCGTCGTGTTTGGCGATCAAGATCTCACGAAGTACCTGGATGCAAACAACAAGACAACTATGACCTTAATTAAAAAAAAATAAAAAATGCACATAATCATCACAAATATTTATTTCCATGTTTTGGATTACATTGCATAACATTTTAAAAATGAAAACAATGTTTTATTTTTTCAAGACTGTGCATATTGTTTCAGTAATCTACTAAACTCTTAAGGGAGGGGGTTTAGTAAAAAAAAAAAAAAAATTGACGGGAGATTGGCATTATAGGGCAATACCGTTGCAGGTCCTACATCTTCGATGTCAAGGAGGGGGATGGAGTCCAGGTGTTCCTGTTGACCCGCGCTCAGATAGTAGTCCCGCAAAATATTGCGTGTGCTTTGAAAACGGCTCATTTCCACCTATGTAAAATGTGTTCAAGCATTTTGAAAACACAATGACAGGTGATGAGTTCATTTCTCGCGATGGGAAGTGATAAGAATTTAGCAATCCTTCCAAATCTGTAGTGATTAGTTGTGTTACCTGTATGAGTCTTAAATGATGGTTGACCAGGATCGTGGTGTGTTCCTCCAACCATTTCTCATGAATGAGCACATCCCGTTGTGTCTCATCGTCCTCCTTGTGCGTGTCGATAATGTCCCACAAATGCTCGCACAGGTCCTACCCACCGATAGCGACACCACAATTTACAACCTAAGGCCACTCCCATGCTGTCTTTTTTTTTTTTTTTTCCACTTACGTCCAGACGGTGAATTAATTCTGCTTTGGTCTCCTCGTTTTTCCTCAGGTCGTCAGGTATGCTGTTGTAATCTTTCTGCCACTGAGATACTAATTCCTGCTTCAGGTCAGGTCGCTCCAGGAATTGCTTGAACTCCTCTCTGGAGATGTGCCGCATGGTTCGGAACGAATGGAATTCAATGGGCGAAAACACTTCAAATGTAATTTACCTGATGTCATACAAGCGTTGGTCAATAGCAGTGCGCTCGAAGCGGAGCTCTTGCATCACGGCCTTGACACTGCTCACATAAGAATCACAAACTGCTTCCCACTGTTGGCACAGATACTCGGCTTTGCTCTAAAAAGAGACATGTAGAGAAGAAAAGGACAAGTTTACGTAGAAGAAAGGCAATTCTATGTTAAGGTCTTCTGATATGTTTCCTACTGAGGAGAGTGGTTCATCTACGTAGACCCAGCCGGAAGAACCCGGGCAGGGTGAGGCAGGAGCGGGAGCGGGTTCTTCTTGCAAGTCCTCGTCGGTCGTAGAGTCGGTGGATGTCTTGTTGGCTTGATCTGCAGATTGGGCAGAAAGCTCCATTCAACTTTGATGACTTCTACGAAAGTTGCCACTCAACTCCGCTCAAATTTAACTCCTTTCAAGCTTGTTTTCAGGCATTACAAAGATGACGATTGTACCTGCTGGGGGGACTGAATTGGATCGGTCCTCGGTAAGGCTCAGTTGGGATTCGTCTTCATTTGTGATGGCTGTCGTTTGGATGGAACTTGCAGCAGAAGGGGGAGACAGTGCAGGTACTGGGGTCTCTAAGTCAACCTCCTCAAAATATCGCCTAGGATCTGGAGCAGCAGATTCCAAAAATATAATCAAAGTCAACATGAAGAAGGAACGTTCCTGTTCAAAGAGGCGGACAAAATGATTATTACTCGTGCATTCGCTTGATGTTACCTTGCTGTCTTTTCAATATAGCCTTCTGTAGGATACTATTCATCATCGTGCAAAGCTCCTCCTTTGATACATCTGCATCCACACGCATCAAAATACGTTTCCTCCCAGCGTTCGCAAACCATTCCTCAAGTTTGATCCAGTTATCCTGAAAGGACGTGATCCTAAAAAGGGAGAATGGGTGTTAGACTGGAGACAGACAATCATGGCAGGTCATCCAATCATATTACCTATGTGGAATCTGTGCAATAAACAATCGGTTGTTAACATGCGGCGAGCCTTTTGCACCCGCAGTATGTTTGCCTCCATCTTTACATATAAGAGAGTGCACATAATTTAAGGTTAAATAAAGCACAAGAAAACTGCTGCATGACAAGTCGAAAATAATAACAAGCCTTCACTTGAATGATAATTCCAAACGTACCAGTGTAACTGACTGCGCGCTTGGCGACACACTGATCAGGAATGTCCAACAGTACAGCCAAGTCCAGCGCAGGCGGCGGGGGCAGTGGCAGCGAAGGATTCGGATCGATGGCGAGGTCTATCTTTCGTTCCATTATTTCGTAGCCCTTGTCGAGAGAGCCGATGGCCGTCTCGAGTAGATGGGCCTGATCTACGTTGACTGGAAAGCCATCCAAGATCCAGCCCGACTCAAACGGAACCTGGCTGCTCACACGATGGCAAATATTCGTGCGTATACTCATTCTTTACGAGAATATTCTCTAGCCGAGTACAATGCGGTAATACCTGATAGCTTCCACGACAATGTCCACCAAGAGCTCATCGGGAATGACGTTGCCTTTGCTCAGCACTTCTGCGGCAGCTCTTCCCAGTAATGCTCGGACCGACAACTGGGATAAAGCGAGAGAGCGTTTGGGATGGCTATCTATAGACACACTTGAATCTTGTATCTTGTTAGCATTTTCATTAGTCGCTTCTCTTACATTTAAGCGTGAGATTTCCTCTTTTTGCAGACCTAAAAAAAAAAAAAAAAGAAAGACGCCAGTAACGATGACATTTTCGCTGTCGTATTTTACAGAATATGGGTATAATGGGAGTATAAATGTATGAACAAGTAACCCACCGGTATTCAGAATTGCAACTAGTTCGTTCTCCTTTTCTTCATTATCTTCTAAGGCCTGTACACGTGTTTTAAAATGGTTACTGGTGAGCTCCTAGTTTCCAGTATGGTGTGAGAGGTGATTGTTGACTCACCCTCTCTCTACTTTGGTGAGCATTCAGTGCCTCCTGTACTAGACTGTCCACTGATAGGACGCATATTTTGAGATCTATATGGAGAAGACAACAGGGTTATTAAAAAAAAAAAAAACATGTCATAAGCACAGTTTGATTAAGTGACGTTATGTACCTTGAGCAATGCTCTTCAGACAGGTGGTTTTGCCAGAGCAGAACTTGCCCAGCACACACGCCTTGAGCTTGTGGCCAAGAATTGCTGACGGGCTCGTTAACGGGATCAAGCTCCTCATTCTCAAGAAGATATGTCTGAGAATCGTGTTGAGACTCGGCACAACTGGTGAGCTGGCTTCCCCGGCCTCCTCTGTCCATGCCCATTCTCCAACCATGTTCTGACACACAGTAAGTCAAGTCGGAAAAACAACAACTACTAAGGTGCTCAACTCGTGGGAGCCAAAACATGAGTTTTTATTCAAAATGACTCACAACATATTCCTCGTAATCCTGACTGTTGAGTAGCTCCTGTTTCTGGAGCTCTACAGGGTCGGGGGACGTGGGCCGCTGGTGCTGCTCGTAAAGAGGGAGACCGTTTAACAGCAATTCTTTCCATTCACGCATCAGCTTTGCTGGAATCAAACTGCAAATGACACACACACAGACTGAACTTGAACACGATCCAAAAATTTAGAAACAAAACACACTAGAGTGTTGTTTTGTGCGGAATACAATGACAAGTGTCATGCTAGCAATCTGCTGAAAGGCCAAAAAGAGGACATGCGGTAAGGTTGTGATTGACACATTTAGATTCCTTCATTATTTTGGTGCTAAATGTAATCTTGAGCAGTGCTACATAAAGCTCAGTTATTAACATTGCTACGATTATGAAAGCCTGGGCCACGTTTGAACATTTGACTCACTTTGCGGTGAGCAGGCGATATTCTCCAACTTTGGTGGCCAAGTCTATAATTTGCTCCAAAATCTCCTTGCAGTTCTCAAAATGCTTCATGGACCTGTTGCGAGCAAACTCGGCGGCCATCTTCTTACAGAATTCTAGCTCCAGTTGGATCTCTTCCGCACGGTCCAGCTGAGCTTGACGGGTCAAAGCCTGAAATCCCAAAGATACCGTGAATCCAAATTGTCAGCTACGACAAGTGTTCATCCTGTCGACACTCACCGCTTCCCTTTCGAGAGCTTCTCGGAATTCCTTCTCTCGCTGTTGCTGGAACTGTTGTTCTATCAGCAGGCGGTTCTGCCGAAAGGCATCCTTCTGCTTGCGCATTTGGAGTAGCTGCACGGCTAAGCGCTTCTCTTGCTGAGTCTGGCCTGTCAGACATCTTATCAGTTGCTCTTCTCGCCATCTTTCCTATACGGGGGAAGGCCACATTGTCATTAAGTGTGCTGGCTTTAAAGCCAACCCGAATTGACAGAGGAGAAATGATTAAGTCTGTTGTGACCCACCTCTTGAGCCAAATGGGCTTTGAGCTGCTCGACCAGACATCTGATTCGTCTCTTTTCTCTCTGCTCAGAAGCGGCGACATTCTCCTGCAACCTCTGGCGGATCTCCTGAATATATGTGCTGCTGGACTGGAGCGTCAGTTCATTTTCTCCAGCACTGCCTTGAGTCCTACCTCCGAGTGGACCATCTAGACCACTAGTGAAAGCAAAGAAATAAAAAAATAATAATAATAATAATAACTCAATAAATAGAAACAGCCAACAATACCAAGTTTATTTGTTCATCTATTCATTTATTTTTAAATTTCATTATATCTAATTTTTAAACAATTTTGGGGATAATAGATTATGTTTCTATGAATAATATTTAGATTTGTTGTTTAAACTTTTATTATAGGCACTTTTAAACATTTCTAGGGGGAGAATCAATTAGTCACATACAACTTGTTCTCTTTACACACCACATTAAACAAAGAAGCATTTTTGTTACTATACAAGAATAATTTACAGTCTGCAAGTAGAAACATAAACCTGACAACTAACTAAACATGTTTCTCTCACCCAGATGCAGAAGTCAAGCCTGAGGTGGTCAGCTTCTTTCTGTTTATCTCAAACTCTGCAATTTCGGCCTTGACTATCTGCTTGGACAAAAATATAGAGACACAAGCGATTATTTTTTATATCATTTACCGACTTGTGACTTTGAGCTGGGCAAGTTAGTATTTTTAGGACTGAGCAGGATACCAAGTTATTTCGAGATTTCGCAGGGTTAAAGTTCAAGTCAGATTGAGATCAAGGCTCAAGCTGGCTTGCGTGTGAGTGTGACCTCTGCTTGCTGATCTTTGCGCTGCTGATGTTTCTGCCGCCTCATGTTGACCAGTGAAGAGTAGGGAGGCGGTTTTGGAACCTGTACATCAGCGGACTGGTTTTGGCTTGACACGACATCACTGTATTTTGGACGAGAAAACTGCAAAACATACAGAATAATGTCTGTGTGTCATATGAGATTTTTATGATTTGATTGTAAAGCCAATAAAGCGGTGAAGTGTGGGTGGGAGAGGTGCTTATTTTTCCCTGTACTGGGTTAAAGTTGATATGTGTGCTGATAAAGGACACTGGGAAATGATGATGAGCACCTTCTTCATGTTTGTGCCTCTTTTCTCATCCTGATCTTTGAGTTGACTTTTTTTCTGGGCTAACTTGTCAAAGTGAGGTTGTCTCTTCTCGAAGTCTTGATTGATTTTCTGTAACTTCAACTCCCCATCATTTTTCTTCACCACAGGACGCTACATGAAATAAATGAATGAATACACTTGGTAGAGGTTTCCATTTAACAGCATGCTATACGAATGAATCACATCACACTTACATCGGAGTATTTTTGGAGACCCATTTTATGCAGGGCATCAGGTTGCATGATTTCGAATTTCCTCATTTTCTGCTTTTCTAATGAGACGTAGAGTTGATAAAGAAGATGCGTGGCAGCACCAGGCTTCTCCTTCATCAGTCCTTGGGCCGTGGCCTGGTCAAAGGAGATGCCCAGTCGCTGGAGGGTTGGCTCGAGGCGTGTAAAATTGTTCATTTTGGATGTGGAAGTGCTGTGGGCATATTTTTTCTGATTAAAACTAAGATGAATTCAAACAAAAGCAAGAATTTGTTGTAAAAGGAAGAGAGAATAAATGGACTTACTCTTTTTTCATAAAGATACTGACATCATTAATGATTTGATATTTCTGTAAAACTTCTCCAATGAGGTAACCATTGGAGAAATCTTTGGCGAAGTTATTTCGTTCTGAAAGGATGAACATGTTTAAACATTCACACAGTCAAAATTAGAAAATGTGACACGAGTCAAATGCAAAACTCAAAAACACAGCACAATTATCGATAAATTACTGTTTTCAAATCTGATACAACAGATACACATTAATTATACCAAAATAATACTATCTTGTACAGTGAATTTGGAATGTGTGAACTATTTATGGATTTATAAATTAAGATGTAGTCAATAAAACACTTATCATAATACAGGTACATTTAAAAAAAGGAATATCATGGAACACTTCATTCAAGGAGCGCAACTCAAAAAGTGAATACATAATGACTGGCAGAAAGTAGAAAATGCCAACCCAATCAGAATTCGATTTGGGGTACCACTAATTTAGATATGCACCACATTAATAAATACATAAATGAATAAACTCACAGAAACTTTTCGGGGGCCCTCTAGTGGCCAAGGTGCCCCAAGTTACTGAATGACTTCATTAATTGAACAATCCTTCAACAGTCAGGATGTATCATTTTGGTTCAACACTCAATCACCAACAGTCACTATTAGCATAATTGAGTTAGCATTAGGTAACTGTCAATACATTTCAGTCATACATACCAATAACCTTTGACAGTCGAAGGTCCTCGTTGAGCCATTTGCACAATATGTCTGACATATTTTTCTTGAGAACATTTGCCTAATTTTAATTTAACAAGGTAGGTTTCCCACCACTACTTTTTCTAACGTCCTACTGGGCGTCGTTTGGAACTCTAACCACCGATGAAACTGGACATACTTTGGGAAGGACATTTACGTCATCGGGTGTCGCTAGACGGCACGTAAACAGACGCATCGCAGCGTTGTTGTCATGGTAACTGGCAAAGTGTACTTCCAGTTGGCCACCTTTTTGTCAAATTCGTCACGTCGTGCAGCGCTCGATTGACTACACTTTTGAATGTAAAATCTAGTTCAAACAAAACTTGCATGCAATAGAAATTTTAAAAGCCTTTGAATAGATAAAAACAGAATTTCCAGCAGTTGTTTCCATGGATACGCGACAACAGATTGGAGCGTGCAGATGAAGGCTCTCATGGGAAGAGGCGCAGTTTTTGGAGCTATCTACTCTAGTTTTCTTCCAAACAAATTTCAATAAACACGAGGGAATAACAGACATGTAGCCAGAAAAATATCATTATCATTTTAATTGATTTTACATGAGTAACAGTACAGCTTGTGTTAACATTTAGCATTTTGTGTATGGGGAGGGGGGGTCCACATTTTCATATTCTATCCACCTGATTCTTCCTCCTAATCATCTTCAGGAATTACAAACACAAGAATACTCTCTGAAAGATCATCAAATTTAAAGCATTTATAGATAGCACATTTAGTCATAAAGTCATGCACAGTATTAGTCAATGTTAGTTTTTCAATCCACAGGAGCTTAAACCGTGTAAGGTATCGTGATTTTATAGTGTTTGCTCACACAGCATGCATTTGTAATTCAGAAGGAGCGGCAGCAACCCACCTTGATATCATCTACACAAGCGCGTTTGTTTTTTTTTGCTTTACTCTGGATCACATCAGCGTGTAAACATGTGACACAATACTGTGAAAGCAGACTAAGCTATCATTGGAAGACTATCACAATATATTGAACTATTAATGACAAGCATCTGTTGGTTAAGTCTGTTCTATTTCCTATCTAACATAGCCAAAAGGATATATGTACACCACATATTGTTTAGTATAAAATCTCATCTGTGGACACAAATAAACAAAAATCACGTGACATACGCTGCCTCGTTGGAAACGTTAGCTTTCAAAGGGGAAAACGATGTGCAGCTATGTCTAGATCCTCAAAACTATACGCTCTGTTCCATATGATCTCATATCGGCTCGGACAGTCATTAGACCATCCGCTGTAGCTTTTGGATTGAATCCAGTCAATCAGTATTTCTTGAAAAACAAGATCAGCATTGCTACATGAAGACATTTTCCTCAGTAGTCAAAAAAGGACCGCCTGAGAAGTAGACCAACATAGTCTTCCAGTTCCACCCACGTTAGTGTATTTTTGCTACCGTTCCTGTCACAGTAGTTTTACTTAAAGCTTGTCGACTGTAGGCACTGAGAAAGTTGACTTGGAAATTAACATAATTTCTCGAGTATATATTTATGCAAATGAATATCAGCGGCTAATTGGAGCATGATACGAATTGTGGAACGGTATTCCTATCATGAGAAATATGGAGATGACTAAAATCTCCAAAGTGAAGTCCAACAATATGCAATTGCCAGCATCATCCGTCTCAAACATTGTCCATCTGTTGTCATTTCTCATAATGCATAATTTGATTGAGTAGCTTGCAAGGCAGTCTGTGAAAGGTGACATGGTGCAAATGACCGGAAGCATTACGATGCATTCAACTCGAACACTATGATTGACTTCCAAAGTTCATTCTTAATATTGGCGTGGAAATTCGCTGACTAGCAGGTAATATACTGTACTACATGTAATAAAAAATTAAAAAAAAACTGGCCAGTGAAATATTTACATACAAACTAGATGAAACAAAAAGACAAATGTAAACAATTAGGAACACACCCAAAAAAAAAAAATCAAAGCATTTGTTCAGTACATGACATTGAAAACGTTCTAGCTTATATCATCAGTGTCACCATCCAGACAATTCCAGAGCGTAAAAAAAACTTTCTGATTGTGTGAAAAATAATGACTCATTAAAAGTGCATCATCTCATGAAAGAACTCAAAAGACAACTCCTTTTGCAGTGTTTCAACAAACACTTATGGAAATGTTTGGTTTGATAATTAGTACTTTCAAACTCTAGTGTTTTGAAACTCACATCACAATGCGTAAAACAAAAGAAGTGAAACAAAAATTGAAAAGCTGCTACACTGAAACAGTGCCGAATGCCCACAGTCATGAACAGAGCCAAGAGATGAACCACATTTCCTCAAATAGCGGCTTCAAGTCTCCTCCAACTTTTTTTTTTCCACCTTTACAATGACAGATACATTTATGTGTCATGTTAGCTAGACAATAAGCATTGCATCGATGCCCCGCCCACTCTAACGAGGAAATAGTGGCTCCCACTTGAGTTCAGTCTCGTATTATCGACCTGCTGTCAAACTGCTCCATCAAATGAAGATATTTTGTTTAGCCTGATGGTTGAAGCTTTTTGCAGTTTGCACACAATGTCACCGATTATACTTACTCGTCGTGAATGTAAAAAGGGGGGGGAGGGGGGGGAGGCCAACCCATTGGCTGAGCAACCTCTAATGAGAGGATATCATGGTTTAGCAGATGATAGCAGGTTGGTGAACCAGCCGGCCGCGGAAGCAGAGAGCGGGCGTTTCTCTTCGCCGCGCTCCTCTGACTCGCCGTCAGGGAGGAGGAACTGAGTGGAGGCAACGGAAGTGGGCGAGCCCAAGCACGGCGCCAGACGTTCCTGCTCTTCGGCCTCCTCGGGCGAGTTCAAATTCCAAGAGCTTTGGGGTTTGTAGCCTCCGGAGCAGGCGGCTTGGGAAGACTGCGGAGGAATCGGGAGCGAGTTGTGACTTGCAGGTTGCCTCTGAGGGCGGTAACCATCTCCGCTCGCAGCCATTCCAAACTCGGCGGAATCCCGTTGATCCGTGTGGAAGCCCAGAGATGAGGCTGAAATCTGGATTCCCGTGTAAGTCACATCCGTTTGCCCGGAGTCCATCGAAGACGACGAAGAGTCCGAAGAGTCCGGGGAGCGTGGCCTGACGGGGCGCTCGTCAATCATTTGGTTGTAGTAGCGTAATGACGCTGGCTCATCTGTGTCGACCGACGCGTCTCCGATTCGATCCGCTTCCTCCTCATCCTCTTCGGGAATGACGACCAGCACTCCTTTGAGGGAGTCCAATTCGGGCTTTTCTACAACATGGACCAGATTGTGGGGAGATGGCCTCACATCCAGCGGACCCTAACGGATTCAGTCAATGATCAAAAAATGTAAAAGTAACATTATGGTTAAAACGGGGGAAAAAAATATATAGCCTACAAAATCAAATAGCTAGCGAGTAGGACGCATACCTGTGTCCTGCTCCAGTCGTCGTTCAATTTTGGCTGCGGTATGTCTGGACAGAAGGCCATCTTTACCCTGATGAGAACAAAACGGAAAAGCAACAGCCAATACGTCACTTTTAACTCAATGGCAATATTCAGGTAAAGAACTCAAACAAAAAAAGGAACTGCTCCGACTCACCATTTTCGTTTCTTATAGCAAAAGCAGGAGGTGATGGACAACGATAATGCTAGAGCTCCCAGAGATATCAGCATATTCAGGATGAGCCAATCATCTTGAAGGAAGACAACCAAAGGTGATTTTAGTGTGCAAGAATATTTACAAGGAGTAACAATATTTGGAGGATGCACATACCCAACTGATCCACTCTGATGGAGATGGTGGCGCCAGTGTCCTCGCCTGCTGAAGTGAAGGCTTTGACTGTGAATTTATAGGTGCCTTTGGAGAGACCCTTCACTGTGTACTTCCTGCTTTCTTCCCCCGATAGATTGGCTGCAAGGATGGACGGGGTGGGGAACACGTTGGACAGAAAGAGCACAAGAAGACATTGCGGTAATGTCGCTGCATTCAAACACTGCGAGACTGTCGGAGGAGGCCAATATGTACCGAGTAGCACGAGCTGGGAGTCATTGTTGAGGTAAATATTGTAGCCTAAGATGTAACCTCTCCTGTGGGCCTCAGGCATGGCTTCCCACGTCAAGAAAACATCCGAGTCCTGCTGACTGATGGACAGGTGGGGGACGGTTCTGGATGGAGCTTAGGTGGGGGAAACAATTACAGTTGTTAGAAATTTAAAGACACTTTGAAAAATTCCAAAGGTCAGTCCCACTTACCCAGTTCCTGCATGTAGCCCTGCCAGTACTGAAGCAGCTCCGAAGAGCAGCTAAACAGGGAGATGTTGTACTTCACACCTGGCCGGAAGTTGGCTGACAGAGACATTGGTTTCAAGGACAAATCCCAAAATGTCACAATGATTTTTGTAATGAAACTTGCCAAACCATTTAGCTTGAAATACCTGATTCGATGGAAGCATTGGTGCTTCCCATTGCCAGCTTGACCCACTCCAGGGAGCAGTCCTGCTGGCAGAGGGCGTCATGCCACTCGATGACATAACCGCAGCTTGAGTTGCTGTCGTCTTGCCAGACCAGGGGGAAACCGCCGTCCATATAAGCCACCCTGGACTCAATACGACTCTTATCTGGGAAGAAAAAGGAAATAACATTGCGGCTATGTGATATATATATGTAACCTACTAGCTACGACATACGTACCTGCGACACGTAGAGGTATGATAACACTTGCGGGTGGCGAGTAGCCAGCAGCGTTCTTGGCGGTGACAGTTGCCACGACCTGGTCGTCATTGGTGAAGGCGGCGATTCGGGTGACATTGATTGGCAGCATAAAGGTGTCCGGGGGAAGCTTTTCAGTGTGCTGCAGGTTCTCTTTGGGGCTCCAGAACGTCACTTCGTAAGACGCGATCGGACCATGGCTTTCTCGGGCCGTCAGGGGCTAAAGGAGGCAAGGGTGAGCAAGAGGAAAAGTTTGTTTCCTATTTCCAATGATTATAGTATACAAACCAGGTAACCCTCTGCAAGACTAGTTAACCTGTACATAGACAGCTTTTAAAGTAATTATTAAATCACCTTCCATATGATCTGACCAGAGTTGTCATTGTTGATATGCATCCACACATCAGGCTGATCTGGAACTGTGATGAAATTTGAAACAATGGTTAGTTCACAGTTTGAAGAATGAAAATTGTTGCAGTATAATCAAATAGCAAAATGCTAATACAGCCAAATGACCATTCACTTTAGTATTTATAAACAAGATAGGTATTCTTACCATCTATATTGGTTTTGAAAGAAAGAGGTTGGCTCCAGTTTCCCCACTTCCAGAAATTCTGCTGGGCCCCACAGCGTACTTTAACGCTGTACTCTTCATTTGGATAAAGCTCCGACAGCCGCACCGTTGTCAAACCGACACCCGTGTATGTGCGCTGGACATGCACATTTTAAACAAATGTAATTAAAAACAAAACGTCGACTATGACAAGATGCAATGGTGCTGTAACATCAGCAAAGGGAAGAAACTGACCTTTGTTTTGTTGTCGTGAAAGTTGAGCTCTACCTGGCAGACAAGCGGCAGGGAATAATAAGCGTCATATCCCCACTTCCACCGTAAGGTGGTATTCCAAGCATAGACGACAGCGCTCAGATTCGCAGGTGCCACTGGGCGCACTGGGATGAAAAAATGGGAGTGATTAAAAAAAAAAAAAAACCTTAAGCGACATTGACATTTTATCTTTGAAATGTTGACAGTTCTAAGTGTTCATGTGATCTGCAATGCAGCGGGGGCGGAGTCACTCACCTCTATGTCGGATTTCGGCAGAATCCAAGATGCTGTCCCGGCCGAGAGCATTCACAGCTTCCAGCGTCCAGTTACCCTCCCAGTGCTCCGCACTACAAGTCATCACATTTTCTACCAAGCTGGCCTTCTGACATTTCCTACAAAAACAAAATGAACCACATTAGACAGTGAACTGACATTTGGTTGAGACAAAATAAGTTCTATTCTGGAGGTCAACTCCACTGTCGTCTTTCTTTGCTGGATGAGCGTTGCTTTAAAATTTGACAACGGCACAAAGTACCTGTTGTTCAGCGAGTAGATGGTTCTCCGTTTGCCGTACAGTCGGGTGTCCCGCGCTTCTTTCCACTGGCACACGGCAGATGTCAAATCTCGAGTCTCGCAATGAAAATCACTGAGCAGTGGAGGATCTGGGGAAATAATAGTAAAGTATGTCTTGTCACAATGTGACAAGAAAGAGCCCCAAACATTTCAGTTTCAAAATGCTGAGTTAAATAAGATTTAAAAGGGCCAAAAACTAAACTCAGTATCTACGTAGGCTGTGAAGGGGTTGCGTTACGTAACCCCAAATTTAATGATAAACTCACATCCAACGAAGACTGTGGTTCCTGACAGTTTGGTCTTTTCGAGGCTATCCGTGCAGACGACGTTGGTCCCCGACCTGTTGGACGGCGCCTGGTGAGTTACGGTGATGCTGTAACTCCGCCGACTCAACCGTGTGGCATTCATGGCCGTTTTGCCATACTGCATGGAACCAAAGACCCCCCCTTCGGCCACGATGCAGCAGAACGTGGTGCTGTCCCCCGTATGCACAGTTCTGTCACTGGGGTACATCTGATAGTTCGCAATGGTGGGCAGATCGTTGCCTGAAGACGGAGAAATAAGCGGAGGGCGAGGATTATTTGAGGGCGGAGAGATATCAAGACATATTTGATGTGTTCCAGTACAGAGGAGGCGTGATATCAAAGCGGTTTGACCTTGAAGGATCTGCGTGCTGCTCCATTCACTCGTCACCGCCCCCCTTCGGGAGCGGATTCGGACAGACAATGAGGTACATTCCAGAGGTTCTGCTGATGTCCACTTCCACTCGTACCGACCGGTTGTTTGGTTGAGAGTCGCTTGCACTTGGTTCTAAACATTAGCAATGGCACATTTTTAACATGAACATTATTAACTCAAACTGCCTACGACGAATACATTCGGCAATGGCAGGGCATTTCTAGACAACTTCACACTCAAAATTCAGAGGTGTCAATTTAACCTAAAATACAAGTTTTTGGAAATGAGCATATACGTTTGCAAGATATCACTGTATAACACCTCAACGCCATTTTAGAAATGAAACAGGCAACATAATTCAAAATAAGAATGAAGAAAAATTTGAAGATCCCTCACATAGAAGACCGTTTCATTGAGTTCCGTCCTGAGGATCATGACATCAAACAACGTGGCGCTACCTCCCAGCCAGGAAATGGATATTTGCTGCGTACGCATGTTGGGCGTCACGTTTACCTGCTGGGGTACGGTTGCGTCTGTCGGGAAACAGGAAGCAAAACACATTAGAAAAGCCCAATGTGTGTTTTGTGTACAGAGTTGATATTTAATAGGATTGTTGAAAGAAGTGTGGAAGGTTCTTACCATTTTGCGCATGAGTGTGTAGCACTGAGAGGAGACAACAGATGAACCAGACAGGCCACCGTCTGGTTTGTAACTGAGGCATGGCGGGTGACTCTTTGTAGTCCGCTCCACTATGGCACCACCATGCCGTTGGCAGAGCACCCTGTGTGAAAAAACAAATACAGACGTTTAAGCCAGTGAAGTCATTTATATACACTGTATAGTTTGTTTTGAATGAGCTGGAAGTTTGAGAAATGACCGCCCCTTCTTCCCGGCACGTCAACTTTTTTTTTCATCTTGTCCTAACTGGAAGAGCCACCACTCAACCTCAGTGGCACATGTAGTAACCAAGGCACAGCGCAAAATTACAAATTTCCCTATCCAAAATTATGTGTGTAATAGTATACGTATATATGTGTGTGTGTATTATTATTATTATTTTTTTTACTTCACTCGAACAGTGGGGTATCTGAAGAATCACTTGTGACTCAATTTTTGCCTCGCAACGCAAAGAAAAGATATATTACTGTAAATCAACTTGCTCAACAAGGTCACCAGTTGCTTAAAAATGCACCCAAAACAGACAGAAACAAACACAGCTGCTGGAAAAAGGGAGTACAAACAAGTCAGCATTACGGATGACAAGAAGCATTAGTGAAGACGACTTGAACTTGACGAACGTACGTGTTTATGTAAGCGATTCTCGGATTTGTTGCGTTCAACTGTCACACAAGTGCGGTAATCGGACAAGCTTGGACATGCACCCAAAGAACGATAAAAACTACTCAATCCATTATTGCAACACAATCCATGCTTGCACTTGGACTTAAAATAATGAGGTTGTGATTTATTCCATTTGAAATGCTTCAAGCAGCACCTTCAGATAAAATTCAAAGCCACAGCTCCACATCAATGCAGCTGTCTGAACTTAGTGTCAACGCACACATGAAAAGATCTCAAAGCAGAATCCGCCTTACAGCCTCTGCCACATCCTACGAGCTCAAAGTCCAGTGATTGGAAGCTGGACAGATTCTGGGAAATGCACCCAAGAAACTGATAGCTAGCCTCCCGCGTACAAATCAATACTTGTTTTGAGGGGAAGCAGCAATGAACGCGACCACAGATGAGGCAAACAACAAGAACGTGGCCGGCACTTAAAAACCGAGCCGGGAGCTTGATTTGTATGCTGGTGGTGTTCTAGTTTTAGACTCGACTTTTTTTCCTCATCTCACCACCTCGGACTTTGTCTTTTGTCCACGGACATTTAGAGCTACGGGAAAATATGTCGAAATGCTGTGTGAAATGGAGGACTGTAAACATTTCTCAGAACCCAAACTGGTTTAAAGGCCTTTTTGTCCTGTCTTTTACCATGAAAATCTGGACAACAGTAAAACCTTGTGACCACCTCAATGAGTTTCCAAACTTTTCATTCCAGTCCCTGAAATTCCACTCCCTTAGCCATGTGTATTTATTTGGTTATTAGGAAATGTTCAAAGGTTGACTGTTCTAATAATACTTTCTTCTGTAAGGCCCTTTAAAAACTAGAAGGTGCATTTGCATCCCATTAGGTGACCATCTAACTGCTTATGATGAAAATGCACGGAAGTTTAAAAAAAACATCTTCGACAGTTTCCCGAGCCCTATTTTTGGAGCTGCAGTCGCATCCTGTGTGGAAAACGTTCACCCGGAGTTAAGCAAGCGACACATTATAGGTAAGCAAAATGCTGAATGGTGAAAAGAGGTCGATCTACTTCAGTAGTTCCAATGTTTTGTAAATCACACCTCAGAGGTGTAGCACAATCCATGAAACTCCAATATATGGGTGCAAAAAAACCTGACAAGAAAATCTTTTGTACGGCTACGTGTTGCGACTATGAAACATGACCTACAACTCCGATTGTGACCTTGGAACTAGAGAACGACCGGATGCTTTAGGAACAAAATAAGTGAACAGATGCGTGGGCGTGTGTGTGTGTGAAAATGCCAGTGCTCTGACATCACTAGCGAAAGGACATTCAGTCCAGTGTGTGAAGTTGTTACACTCAATCAGTCCTTCCTTCCTTCCTGTTCGCTGTAGTTCTTTATGCATTTTACCCTACAACAGTATGATCAATCACGGTTTTCCGTTCATTGGCTTTTTTTTTGTTGACATAAAACATTTTAAACTTTAAGAAGGCTTATCAAGTATTCTCTTCATCATAAACCTCTCATGTCATCTGATATGATCATAGCGACAAGTGAGTGGGGAGAAGAAAACCACGAGCCAGTGTAACAGGAGCTCCCGTCTGTAATGGTCATTAACTTCTCCAAGTTTCCATTCCTGCAATATACCACACTGCAGCGCAGTATAAAACAACCTCACTGATTCGGTGCAAACAGCGTGTACATACGTATTAGCATCACATATGTATATCTCATGAAGTGCTGGTGGGTGCATTAACTTATGTTGATGTGATTAATATTTAAAGATTTAGAACTGCTCAACATCAGCTAGAGAAAACCCTGTTATTGTACTCTTATCCCTGTCATTGTTCTCTTATCCCTCCATCCTCAAATGGTCATGCGACACCTCTATCCTGTTTTCTCTATCTGTCCCTTTTCTCAGTCACTCCATCTCAACCCAACTTGCTCAGCCTGCCCCACCACCACCACCTTGCCTCTGCCAAGTGCTTGCTCATATGGGGAACAATCATTTTCTGTATATATCAATTGTATGAGAAAAGTGTCTGGGATGTTTCTATAGTAAATTGGTGCTACATAAATAAAATTGAATTTAATATCATTAATTAAAAACAGAAACTTTTTTTTTCATATTTCAACGTTCATAGGACAATTTGCAACATTGATTTTTCTACTTTTTTAACATGTCAGAAAAGCATCGTTTTAAAGGTTAGCATTAGCATTAGCCAGTGGTCAGCAGCAGAGTCTGTCGTGACGTCCTACATGACATTTGAGTTTCATCAATTTTCTGCATTGACATTGTAAATACTAAATATATCAGGATTGTTAAATCGATTCAAATGTTGTCCTTGTCCAGAAACAACACACACGTATAGGAGGGCCAACAATGTTTGGGGAAAAAAACACACACACACAAACAGCAGGCCATCAACACAAGTACATCCAATGATACTTCGGTTAACGATTGTTTTGAGGTCACCAGTCACACGAAAATTACCTTCTACGTGGCGACAAATCCTTTTTGATGTGGTCACTCGGATAATCCAACGAGTGGCGCGGGATTTCTATGGTTCTGATGTGTTACGGTTGTGGGCCCGTTCGGTCTGGTATACAATCCCAATGGATGGGAACAGCGTGGGTTGGGATTACTGGGACCAAGTGTTTTTGATTGGCGCTCAAACGGACCAATAGGATTCGACAAAGACAACCCGGGACCGCAAGAAGGGCGTTGTCGCGGTGCGTTCTAATACAACTGGAAAAGGGAGATATTACCTGGAAACGACACAACTGTCTTAACCAGATACAGCAGAGCGTGGTAAATTACCGCGTAACCCCGTGGGGACAAGTAGTTCAGAATGGATGCTGCTGCTCCCTTCAGGGACGTTGATTTTGTGGGATACTGGGCGGCTGGCTAACAGCACTTACATTTCGCTAAATGTTGCCCTTGGAAGAAGAAATTTGGACCCCCGGACTAAAGCGACATTTCCCATTTTCCCATACAGTATTTCTTTTTTATCTGCAGCAAGAAAAAAAAATGCCAGTCGTATTTCTATGATGGATAAAGTGTGGATATTAAAATATACACTTTCTGGAGGGGAGCATTACAGGTTTTGCTTTTTTAAATTTTAATTAGAAATCATATGATATTTACTGTATGCAAATTGTTGGGAACTGAGTTTAGGAGCGCCCGCCAAAGGCTGTGTATTGTAGATAATAGGGGGCGCTCAAGTGCTTTGCATCGTTAGCAACGACATGATTACAACGAAGAAGTTAGAGTCACGATTTTTGAAAGACAACTCTTACCGTTTTTTGACAACTATTAAGCTGTGAAGTTTCCAAATACCTTGGCAACGCCACTTAAACAGCCGAAGTTATTACTTGAACGTTCAGGTATGTCTAAATCTAGAATGCTGTCAAACATCAGATTGTATGACAAAAGTAACGGCGTGAGATTTACCGTTTAGCATTGATTAGCTGCGCGTTGCTAACAACAAGGTTTTTTTTACGACAGTTGCTAGGGGGCTAGCGTTTTTCCCAAATGGGTTCTCAAAATTTTTGCGTTCAGAGACATTTTTCCAAGGACACAATAATAACACCAATTAAATATATTATATATATATATATATATATATAGAGAGAGAGAGAGAGAGAGAGAGAGAGAGAGAGAGAGAGAGAGAGAGTGAGAGAGAGAGTGTGAGAGAGAGAGAGAGAGAGAGAGAGAGAGAGAGAGAGAGAGAGAGAGAGAGAGAGAGAGAGAGAGATCAATGCTAAACGGTAAATCTCACGCCGTTACTTTTGTACATATATATATATATATATGTGATATACATAATATATGTATTATGTATTCGTGGTGTATTATTGACTATTGTGAGGTATTTTCTGGAGCAACCTATAATCTGAAAAATACAGGATTATGATCAGATTATTTTTCCCATCCTAAGGAATGGTCCATGAGAGTGTTGAGATTAAGAAGCGGGGTGCCCATGACTTCATGGAATACTACACCTATGCCTGTGCCCAACAGAAAACCATCCCCCTCTCTATTGTTAAACTCCATCTCGACAAAGGCATTTTAGACTTCAATGGAGACAGGGTCAAGTTAGCTGATTGGCCTCCCATCCTGGACTCTATCTTTATCAATAGGCACCTTCACCATATTGCAATTACTAGCACCTACCAGACAAGCCACACATGTGCAGATGCAGGTAAGGTTTAAAATTGAAAAAAAAAAAGGACATAACACTGAGCTCTGGTGAGCCCAACTTTGCATCTGAACCTCTGTTTTTATTGTCACAGATCGAAGGTACTACAAACCAGTGTTCAGGAAGAAAATTCCATCCATCCGTTCTAAAGACATGACATTCAAGTTGTGCAAAGTGCTGAAGGAGTGTCTGTCCCTTTCTCCCAACCTGAAGACTTTAAACCTCAACGGACTCCCTCTGAGGGAAAGAGATCTTGTCAACTTGACAAAGGTAAGAATGGACCACGATTTTCATCCAAAGAGCACTTTTCTATGCAACACATGTAGACAGATAATATAACAATTCTCACAGACATATATTCTTTATCCTTTGCAAAGAATGACTAATATTACTGGGCCTTATAGAGGAGTTGTGACTGTCTCCATGTATATCTATATGACCATATTATACTGGCCCCAGGTGGCCAAGATATGCACACCTAAAGTAGCAACACAATGTCCACTGAATATTAGCGTTCAAGATAAAAACTATGTCCCATTTCAGGGTGTAGCAAAAAGTGTTTCCTTGCAATCTCTTTCCCTGGCACACTGTCCTCTCTCAGATGACGGCTTGGAGGGTAAGTGGTTTCTTATTTATTGTGATCCTTAGCTATTTTCAAGTAATATTCCACAGTCTTAAATTGGTGTTGTCATTTTTCATATATTTTTCAGTCATTTGCCAAAGTGTGAAGTACTCAACAAGAATCAAAGAAATCGATTTCACAGGATGCAATATCACATGGAGAGGAGCTGAGCATCTTGCAAACATCATCCAGGTGAAATTTGAGATTTACTTTAATGTAGCCTTTCCCCCAAATTTGTAAGCCACATGCAGCCTTCTGTTTTGGCGCACCCTCATCAGCCAGCATACAGCTTTAAAAAAAAAAAGTCCAACCGGCAAAAGGATCTCGACATTCTTGAGTACTTACAAATGGCTCGAGTGTTTTTCAAATAGTTAATGTCAATGTATTAACACACAATAATGAAGCTGTCAGTCAGACGATGGTATAAACAATGTGTTTCAGCATCAAGGAATGCAGAGACATGGCTCGGTATGGGCACAATCTTTGCGCTATCAACAGCCAAAATTGGAGGCCATGGGGGGTCTCCGCCGCCTCACCCTCAACTGTAACACTTTGATTGGGGACGTGGGTGCTACTCGTCTTGCGCGTGAGCTGGCCGAAGACCTTTGGCTGAAAGGTAAGGAGATGGAAAAATAACGATGCTTTGCATATTTTCATATTTGTATGATGGTATTCTAACGATCTTTCTTTGTATTTTGAGCAGCTGTAGACCTGCAGAAATGCGGCCTCTCTAATCGAGGAGCTTGTCATCTGCTGGAGGTCTTGAAGACAAATTCCACTCTCTGCATACTGGATATCCGGAATAACCCTTTAGTTGGTAGGACGCTGTCATAAGTTAACTATTTTTTCTTTTGGTTGTGCCATGCTCCCAATGTAATTTGCATTACATTCACTGTCAAGACAGCTCTGCATCATTAGGCAAATCAAAAGACAATTTTGACAGAGGTGCCTAAAAAAAAAATCATTAAAAAATAGCACAAAACTAATGACACAATCATTTTCATGACACTCCATTTTCACATTTCAGTACTAAAGCATATGTTTTTTTCTCTTTCTGTTTTAGACAATGCCCTAATTAAGACTATAATAGAGAAAGTACTCACAAAAGCTGAAGCACAGACGCCAGAGGTGAGTGAATGCGTTTGGCCAGTGTACTACATTTATGAGGTAATATAAATAAATGGTTTATATTTACATGTTCACCACAGTACTACTGGATCACTCCTGCCACCAAAGAACAACAGAAAGCTGGTGCATCTAAGAGACGAGTGCCATCCAGGGCATCCACAGAGAAAACAGGTACAATTTACTCTTTCTACTCAGTCGACACACACACAATTACTGACCAGACTTTTTGTAAGTTTCCCGATAAAATGCTTTAGTCACTTGTGAAAAGGTTAAGCAACAAATATGTTATGTGACTTTGGTTAAGTTCTCATGGGGGTACATAGAATGATGTTTGGGGGAGAGGCGCGGGCTCCCTCTAGTGGTATGAAAAAAATCCCCTGAATTAAATAGTTGTATTAAACTTTACGTACTATACATTTCTATGTGGTCTTTAAAACATTTATTTTGGTACAACTTTCATGTAACTTTAATGTGCATTTTAATTGAAGAATCACTGATGTTTAAATACAGTGGTTATCTTGTATTTAAGCAGAGTGTGAATATTCAACGTGGCTTACAATAATATTAAATATCGTTTTTAGGAGCAAAACTGCCTCATATATAATTTTACAAAATGTAGCTAGAGATAACTGACCCAATTCTAAGCGTGACTGTACCGTTTGCTGGCTTTAACTTCAACTCTGCTGGCCCCATCATTGGCCTGTCACGCTCTTGTTCCAGCTTCTCAAAAAACAACTTCTGCTGAAGATGAAGGCTCAGTTGTTGCTAAGCTTCAGCAACCCGCTTCCCGCTGCAGAAATGCGCCTCGTCATTCCGCCGCACGGGCTGGACGCCAGCGGTAAGGAGACCGTTGATCCAGTTCATTGGTGGTAATTTAAAACAAATAGTTGAAGACAACAAGGTAGGAGGTTACACATTCTGAAGTTACAATAAAAGAAGCGAGAGAAACCCAGCTTACTACTTGCAGCCCCAAAACTGATGAATTGCATTTGTATATTCCAGAGGTTTTCCTCCTGCAGATGCAAAAGAGCACAGTTTCCAGTCAACGCAGCAAGGTCAGGTATGGGTTTTCTGTTTATAGTTTGGATGACTCGTTTGCTGTATTGTAGTTCCGACACTTCTCTGACCCCTTAAAAGGCTGCGTCCAATGTGAGGGTAACATTTGCGTCTGATTCGGAGGAAGAGGAGGACGGTGATGAGGAAGAGGGCCCGGCAATTATGATGAGTGATCCGAGGCCATCTAATGAAAGCCAACAGGACAGCAGCATTGCACGGCAAATGGATCGTATGCAGGTTAGCCACATTTAGCCCTAGATGAACAGAGAACTGTTTTTTAATTTGACCGCTGTTCTCCTGCATCTTCTGCAGATGGCGCTACAGGAATGTCGTTTGAGATTGGGAGAAGAGCGCAGGGCCAGACTAAAAGCTGAGTCTTTAGTCAGAGAGGTGCTTCCAGATAATGTTTTGGATAAAAAAAAAAAAAAGGAAGCTTGATAATGGCATAGTTACACGTATTAGCGAAACAACATCTCTCAAATAATGTTCTATCCTGTCTTGTTTTCATTCAGTTTGAGTTGGAGAACGCTCGTCTTCGTGATAATAACATCTCCCTGTCCAAGGCCCTCGCGACTGTGGGCCCGCCAGACCGCAGCGCCCTGGAAGACGAGGACGTGCTGGAGAGCATCGAGCGCTCGTTCGCCAAGTTCCACGCTTTCCTGGATCTCGTCAATGACGCTGGGTGGGTGACACAAATACCCGCCGTTTGTGTTTCCATAATGCTCTGTTATTGCGATTGAGTGATTGGACAGGGTCTTGTTATAGTCAGTCATGCTGACTGTTAATCACATTGGTTTTATTTTATTTAAGTATGAAACATAATTTTGCCGATAACCCTCAGTGTTAGGAATTAGCAACTCATTTATTTGACAGAATAGATGGACAATACTAGATCAAATTAGGTTCTGAAGCAGATAGACTTGGACGTTCAGTTCTAGTTGAATCCGTCGTGAGGGCAGGTAGTAAAATTGTATTTGAGGTTAGCTTTTTCTTTTTGGAAAGAATTTTACTTTTACTTTCTATGGCGAACTAAGGAAAATTCCATGACCTGGTAAATAACCTTGAGAAAGAGTAAACATGTAGGCCACGTGATTTAAAATAACTCCATTCGCTTCTCAGCTACTGTCTCAAAGCGAAACTTGGGCCACCTAATCTGGGTGGGGTGGCTGATCAGTCATTTCCTTCCTCATGTACCTCATACAATAGATATTTGTACCGTCCATCACTCAGTGACAGGTGGATACTTAGAATGAAAGTGGAACCTGAAGCCCAGGGTTTCTTTTTCATTTTGATGCCTCTTGAATACAATGTATTTTTCTTTTTCGTCTTCTTTTTCTGTCTTTTTTTTTTCTGGGGACCATGAAAAGAGTAGGATGGATATCTCACTCCTTTTCATCTGTTGATGATCAGAAAGTCATTCAAATGCCACAAATCCCTGCCACTGATCATTTATTTGTTATAAGCATGATAAAGCCACCCTGATTTAGCAGAACTGTGAACCCCTGTTTATTACTGAGGGAACATTCCAGAACCACCTGTAATAGGACAAAATCCAAAACGTAGAGGTCAAATGAAAAACAAATTTAAAAAAAAGACACAACTTTCTCATATCAGTTCTTTCCCTCCCACATGCTTTAAAAACATTTCAACTTATTAAAAGCTATTTTTCAACATTTTCCTGGCATTAAATAAAAGGCTTATAGGTGTTTTACCAAGAAAGTATACCATTAAAATAAAAGTGGTCAGAATTCCACTTTATCACAAAAATGGTGGTGAGGGGGGAGCATTTTATAAGATTACCTTTACTGGTTATGCCCTGCACTTAAATTACTTTCATTTTGAGCAATTCTATTTGTATTTCTGGTGCTCGTATTTCATTCCTTATCTGGTCGTGTGACTTTTATATAATGTGTCATTGCAGGGTGATGACTTATTAAGGAGAGGCAATTGCAATGAGCTTCTTTTCTCATTATATCTCTATCTTTATATCTATATATATATATATAAAATATTTTTATATTTTGTCTCACGCAATAGTGTCATACCCTGAAGTTAACTTGTGTTTTCCAACAATTATGAAACAAAATTCACTCCTTTTTATCCATCTTACGTCTTGCTGGAACAAAATAATTCAGACACACTATTTTGAAAATGCAGTCGAAAAACCTACCTGATGATTGCGTTGGGCACATTTTGAATCACAATATAGCTTTTCTTCTATTTCACTATCATGTTCTCACTCAGCCTAGGTCAGATAGCATCTATGGCTGGCATTGACAAGTCCGATTTCTCGCCTTTGGGAAGACCGCAGCTCTCTTCCACTCTGGGACACGTGGGCCAACTGAATGGAGTAGCATCCGGTCAACATCATTCTCGTGATATTCAGGTGCAAGATTTAACATTATACTTTACATAAATGGCTTACAAATTATTTCATTTAACATTTATTAAAGACTAAAAATGAAAATTGGTGAATTTTTCCTCCACTTTCTCTTTAGGCCACCAGGGTTAATCCCAATGACATAATGACTCCCAAATCTTCGGCCTCAAACGGAAACGGTGATCATCGAGACAGACTGCTCCAAGTGACTGTCCAGCAGGATGCCGGAGCACAGGTGGATTTAAGTGTCATAAGAGAACAAGAGCCAGATCAGTTCTCTAAACCTGAAACCCAGTATGACTCTGATTCAGACCGCAGTATAGCTAGCCAGCAATCCCGTCGTGAATATTGTCACAATCCGGGAATTCGCCCGAGCTTTGTCCTCGGCGATTCTCATCATCGTAATGGCTTCAATTCTAGTCAGAGCGATTCATCCCATGGCTGCAGATTGAGCTCAGGCGATAGCTTGAGAGACCTTGTAAGTTATAAGGCACACTCTGGGTCAGAAGGGTCAGAGCGGAAGACAAGTCCTGACATTCTGGAGGAGATTACATCGATGGTGGCTTTATAAGCATACTCAAGCGGTGAATATTTGTAACATGACAGACCCTTTGGCAGATGTTTTTTCAACTTTGAAGAAGTTACAAATAGGCATTTTAATTGGACAATCCTTGCCAACATTTTTTTTTTTTTTTTTGCCAAAATGCATTATTTTAAGTTTTGCTATTGCTACTTCTTTAACAGCACTTTTTTACAGCAACAGTTGTGAATATATTTGATATATTTAAACTACTTTCGGTTGTCAAAAGTGCTCACGACACAAAACTAGACAGATTTGTAACAAATATTTGTTCATAGATTTTTTAGTCCTTTTCATTAAAAACAAGCGTAAAAACATGTTGCTTTTATTTTGTTCAGTATAATTAGTTGATAAGATGTCTCAATGGTAGAGCCGTCGTCTCCCACGCCAGAGGTTGGCGCGTCGATCATCAGACATTGTGACCATGTCAAAGCATCCTTAAGTAAGACAATGAAGCTGACTAGTGATGTGTCATCAGTATGTGAATGAGGAATCAGTGACGTGCTTTGAGGAGTAGGGGTGTTTTGTCTGTGTCATGTGATAGTCAAGCGTAATACTACTTAGGTAACTTACACAAAACAATCTTGTCACTATCAACATATGGTGATCATTTTGATAAGTAAATTATCTAAGACCCCGTACTTGTTTGTGTGTAATAAGACTTATCAAAGTCGTCGTTATCATAAATGAGTACAATGCAAGATTCTACTTTGCACTTTTGGTCTCTGTAAGAAAACTGCTACTGCTTTATGGCCGCCGTTGATATCTTGTTGCATTGTGGCGTGAGAACAGTTTTTAAACAGCTGAGGGAACAGTAACACATCGAAAAAATAAAATAAACATATATATATATTTAGCCAAAACATTTATTGTCATGATTGATATCACAATAATGGACAGCAATATTTGTTATAAAATATTTTGAATAGTGGCATGCAACAAATATAAAGCATGAAGTTTATTCTTTTCAGTGTTTAAAAGTAGCCTGACAGACTGTACAATTTAAGAAAAAAATGCAAATGTCCTTTCACAGCTATTCATGCAACACAAATTAAGATTTTATGATATAAGAAATCTGAATTTGTTGAAAAATTTCCCCAGCTATTTTAATTGGAATCAATGAGCCCTCTGCCTTGTTGAGATAAATACCTAGTGGCATCAGGTCAGATCTCTGAGGAACACCATGATTAAATGGAAATAAACCATGCTGTCTAGTACACAAAATATTTTGGGAGGGATCAAATGAAGGAATAAATAGTGTAAAAACATCAAATAATATTGTGTTGATGTTTCATAATGACAAAACGTGATAAATCAGTAGCATAATTTTTGGTTTTGACAAAAATCCCCACTCTCATGCTACGTAAGGCACCAGTATAATAAGATCGGTGTTTACATTTTATTGCATCCTGTCTGTGTCTTAACTGCATTACATTTATTGACCGTTATCATAGTTTGACAGCTACAATATTTATAGTCGGCTGGAGATACTGGTGAAATAAATCACTGCTCCTAATCGTCTGGTGATATGACATATCTGTTTGAACCGCCTCTGTACAATGTGTCACATGGTATTAGAAAAAATACCCATGTTTTAAATGAATGCTGTCACTTTGACCCTCTGTAACACCATCCTGGCTGCCAGCCATCCCGAGAGAAATTCAAATACCCTTCATGTCACACTGTGTACTTTTAGCAAACGGTGACGAAATGAGATGACCCTTTTTTCGGGGCGGTGTCCCCACCATTGACCCGTGAGCTTGTACAGAAGCCGTACAGAAAAATGGATGGAAATTTACAAAATAGTGATTAAATAGTATAAGACAAAAATAGTCATGAGGAAAATTGCATGTTATAGCAAGAAAAAGTAGGTCAAACTTTCTGCTCAAACAAACTACAGAAATTACAACATAATATCCTGATCTTTTATTCAGTCAAAATAATCAATAGCTCTTGAAACAATTCCCCAGCCTCTATTAATTTTACAGCTATCTAATTGAGTAATAGTTATTCACACTCACATTTATTATTTTCTATTTTTTTTTCTGAATATTCAAATACAAATAAAACCACTGGGCCAAGTGAATCAGCATTGTCAACATACAATAACGTATGGCTCCAATTCAGACCCTTGCGGGACACTGTAATTAAGTGGGAAATAGTACATGTTTGAATAGCCAAACAAAAAAGCAATCCAAAAACAAAATGCTTTTGTTCCATTGATCATTTATTGCATCAGAAATCAATGATTTCACAGGCAACAAATAAAAATGTAAAACTGCACCACAGAGCGCAATGATTTCACAAGCAACAAATAAAAATGTCAAATTTTTTACCCACACACAAAAACATTTTTGCTTCATCCATCCAATTTTCAGCAGATATTATGACAACTTTATGTGGCATCAATGAACATTCCAGGATATTGCAGACAGAAAAGTGCTAAACTGCGAGAGAAATTTGCTATCCATTCATCCGAAGCAACAAGGGGGTGCAAATTTTCTCTCTAACATGACAAAATGTGGGTCCATTCATGCATTCGGTTGCATGGTAATCAAAAGTATTTGTCAAGCAGCAAGTGATAAAGCCATACTAATGCATGTGTGTCATTTTGATTCTGCTTGCAGCTTATTTAAAAAACGACCCATGGTCACTACATATTTAAAAGCGAACAACAAAATCAAAGTAGCAAAAAAAAAGAAAAAAAGATCCAGAGTCTCCTTTTGGAAAACTAGTTGTTCTCCTTTGATGCTGTGGTCGCCTACAATACATAAAAAAGAAAAGTTAGATTTTCCCATAATCCACAATTATAATAATCACATTTTATTTCAAATATATATATTTTATTTTTATAACTATGTAATTCAAAATAGTCTTTTATCCTGTATTATTATTTTTTTTTACTTATTAATACTAAAGCAAAACACCGAGGCTATGGCCTCATTTATGGTGTACTAGTTCCCTTTACTGCCGCTATCTTATCATTTAGTATCGCAAACTAAAGTACTTAAACTCCCGGTGTTGTGGTCAAGGTATACTTTAACAGCTCGTGGGCCAGTCCACCGAATTGGTACCACTTGCGTCACCAGGAAAATAAAATCGATGCACGATAAAATTAAGCCAAGTGTACTGCATAGTGTTTAATAAGCCAAAGGTCTGGCCTGTTAACATTTATTTCTGTGAGACGCGCATAAAAATGTGTAGCAGTCAGTGAAGCTTGTATTGCTTTTAACAACCATGAGAAAAGCTGTAAAAAATTTTACAATTTCCTCTGCCAGTGGAAATTCAGCTAATGGGCTGGGTGTTGATACTCTATGCATTCAATCTGCTGTGTATGCATCTCTTGAATTAGTTAAAATAGAATAAAATGTTCTCTTGAATGTAGACCAAGCCCCCGGGGGGAATGCTGAAAATCTGCCGCTACTGTATTCTCCCACAAAAACAGTAAAGCAAAATATTTTTCCTTAAATGGGGCTCCTCAGCTCATTTTAATAAAGTTTATTGATGCCAAAATGGCACAGGATTTCAGTAAAACACTGCTTTTGTCGAAATGGCCTCAACTCATTTCAATAACGTTATATGGCACCAAGGCAATACTACATTGCAGCACAAAAAAAGGCAATTTGTCAGATTTTCAGCAAAGAACGTCAATCTGGTTTGCAAATATGAATTTCATTACATGAAATCTTTCAATTTTGATGCAGGATCCATTGGGTCTTTTTTAAATGTATTACCTGATGATACTTTTAATTCTATGTAGGTATATTTAATCATTTAACTGATCGTTATCCAAAAACATTTCCATGAATGTATAAACATTTTTTTTTAAAAATGACAAAAGTTGCTTACAAATGGTGTCCTCTCTCCATATTTGCTCCAGAAGGTCATCTTAGCTTCGGTTGTGTGGCTGGTGCGCTGGTCAAAGACTTTACACGTCTGGAAAGGTGGGCTGTAGAGGTGCAAACTGACCGAACCCTCAGTGTGGCTTACGTTCTCCACACGGTGGAGGCCGATTTTGTCTGGAAAAAAAACCCCAAAAAACAGCGCAAATGTTCCATCAGTGAATGACTGGAATGTTGTGAAATGTGGTTCATGGCAGACTTTTTCTCCCAGTGTTGGAAACAACGGGTAGATCAGCGGTGACGGAATGTTTCCAATTGGGGAGTTTATACAAAGTCCTCTGAGGCGCATGAGCCAAACCAAAAGGTAAGGAAATAATATTCAGTGGTCAGCGCTTACAGAATATCAGCATCTAGCCAATCTTTTTTTTTGTAGCACAGGTCATCTGATCATTTCAGGACACATATAATGAGATCAAAATTATACTAATCAACATTTAAGTTAAATAAACCAGGGGCAATAAAATTTGCATTGTCAATGTGGAATAACAAATGGCTCCAGGACAGATCTTTGTGGAACACCACATTACACAGAGCTGGAGTCGATACCAACTGACTTTGGGCAAGTGGTCGAGTTAGACTTGACTGGTCGCCAGCCACTCTCAGGAAACATACAAATAATCAGTCGCACTATTTTCCCATATATGGACAAGTCAATCTTGGAACATTTTTGAAATGTGGGAGGAAGCCCACGCTAGCACAGGGAGAACATAAATTGTATTTTTAAACCTGTGAGATAAAAGCTAACCATGACGGCACCATGTGATTGCAACACAAATTTTTGTGGGTCAACTGTTTTTTTGCTATTTATACCGTTCCCCTTGTGGTTAGTTTGCTTTTTAAGAAGAACTTGGCATTCAGCGACGCACTGTATATTTTCTTAGCAACACTTAGCAACATACACATTGGGCAAAATCTATATTTAACTCATTAAATCATAGGATTTAAGATAACAGTATATCGCCATCATTGATGCCACATTTTTTTCATGTCTTCACTCTTAACCAAAGAGTTTATATTTGATTAAGAAAGAACGCACATTTGCTACGAGTCGGGTGAGCACACTTATCACATACATGCATCACATAACTGCAAGTCAGAGAGTTATTGCCGCAGGAGGAGAGCATGCAGAAGATGTTTGTTCTTTTCACACACGACATGATAACGCCCCGTGGAAGAATGCAGACATCTGCCAAAAAAAATGTTTTCTTCTTACCATTTATGTAGGCCACAGAGTTGTTTTCCAGGGTCTTGTGTGACCTCTCAGTCATGTCCCCGCCTTCCTCCTTGGGCCAGTCGAAGAGAGTCTCCTTGAGCTCGCCCTGGAGCATCTTCATGAAGCAGTGGGAATTGGAGTGGTCGTGTATACTACTGCAAGGTGGTCACAGCACACATGCACGCGCAGCAGTGTTAGGAGGGGCCAGATTATATTGCGTATCATTATGTGCCGCCACGTATGGATCGACAAAAGAAGCAAATATTTACAATGTGTCAAAACTAAAACAAATCCCATTATTGTTTGTGTATACGACATCAGCGGACCCTGCTGGACCAAAAAATGTAATATAAATCTCATACCATAAGACACCAGTAAAAGGAATTGTATATTATATATATATATTTTGCAATATAATATTGGAAAATATTGATACGCCTAGACTATTTTATTATTTTCATCCCCCCCCCCCTTTGGTAGCCATTTCGACTCAACTTTAAATGTTTTTGTCAGATATATTTTAAACCACAGCACAAAAAAATCTCATGGCTCATAACCAACAAAAATGTAACAAGTGTTAAAAGTTCTGCCTGTCACTATAACATTCGCAAAGACAGATGAACTAAGATAAGTTATTTAAATATTGAGATTTTGGACCGAGTTGAATTTAGATCATTTCCGGCAGCAAACCTGATAAGCCCAAATGTGTTGCGCTGCATGCATATCAACTTTCTCCTCACCTTCCTTGGCCTTCTCCCCAACACAAGATGATCAGGTTGAACTTCCCATTGCCTTCATCCACCAAGTTCCTCGTGTATCTGTAAATAAAAAGGCAATAATGTGTGATGGTGAAAAACCAAGATCATTCCACCTCCCCCATTAATGACTTTTCAAAAAGGTATGGGAAAATATATTATGGCGAAAGATTGCATTTTTAGCCCATAATTCCAAATAGTACGTTTGCTGCAAACAACACTGCTCATTACCAAAACAATAACTATACTAGTCATTTCTGGCATCTTTTATTTCCACTGTACAGAAAGTTGATGTGGTGTCATCCCTTAAAGTCTTTTACAGACTTATTGAAGGGAGCCGGGATGGGGCAACAACCCCCCCTCACATTCCATCATATGCCAAATAGTTTGGAGGCAGCTGCGGTGGCTCCCTGGTGATCTTCACGCCACCGGAGCCCAAACCTCTGCACAAACACACACGAGCGGGTGTGTGTCGTTTGCTTACTGTTGATTGGTTAACCGCAAACCCCTCACTACCTCCCCCTTCCAATGGCCATCACAACACTGGCAATGGAACACCATTGCAATGTATTGTGGGTCACTGTGTAGTCGATATAGGACAGATAACATGCATGACTCGAACTATCTTGAGGTTTGAAAAATATACATTTGTTCTTTGTTAAAACCAAATTGTCAATCTAACTATATGCATTCTAAATTTTGAATAATTTGTCATTTAGATTTGATCGTAATTGTATATCTTAAAACTAGCAAAATAATTAAAGAGCAAAATTTACCTTCAACAAAAATCTATTTATTGGACAAATGCAAAGGCAATGACGTCACAACAAGCGTGCAAAGTGCATCACTGCTCGTTCAAAGAAATTCATCATAAACGATTCATAAAGTACAAAAAGGAATGAGTTTTACCTGAGTTTATCAAACATGGCGTATTGCGTCCAGTCCTTAGGGTTGCTCCTGTATGACTCCATGAGTTCCCGCACCTCATCCACGTTGACATTGTTGTCTTGAAAGATCTCATGCAGCTTTTGGATCAGCTCCTGCAGATTTTTTGGCATCTTTGCTTTTGGGTACGTGTGCGTCAGCTATACAACTTGTTTGGCGATAAACAGATTTCTTGTCGACCTGTTCACCTAGTGACTGAGTGCTACAGGGTCCCCGTTTTATGCCTTTGGAGCATACCATCGTGGAGAGAAAGGGAACGCCTCTATTAGCAAGAGTGGGGGTGGGTGGGCTGCGCAAGATTAGGGAGCGATCATTGATGTGTTCACTTTCGACATGACTAACCCACCTGTATTCGAAACCAGCCACATTTCAACAAAAATCCTAAATCCATCTCACGTATTAAAAACAAAATTGGACCGGTCCTCTTCGAGTGCTTTTCTACCACGTTGTCACATAGGCGACCTCCCCCTGTCTCCCGGGTCCCTCTCATTGAACTCTGGTTTGGACAATAGCCGTGCAGCTTGTCGGTGGCCCCCCCACCCTGCAGCCACAACACCCCCATTTAGTGCACTGTCCAACACAAAAACAAAAACAAGCGCCTTTCGCAATAATCAAGAGACATCATCAATCATGTATCATTTATCAAATAAAACCGTGCATTTAGGGGATCATCTTATGAGGAATGTCAGACTATAAAACTGGTCAATTTTAAAATGAGAGCTCAGAGAATGCTTATATTGTTTGCATGCAACACTAGACTTTCGAACATGCTTACATAATTGCACTTGTTACTTATCGTATTATTATTGCATTGATTTCTAATTATTAATTTATGTTACGTTACATTATATATATATAGGTAAGTATGCAGGTGTCCACTGTATATTTATTAGTGTGTGTGTGTGTGTGTGTGTGTGTGTGTGCGTGTGCGTGTGCGTGTGCGTGTGCGCGCGTGTGTGCTCAACAATACATCTTGTGTTGCAGCAAGCTGATGCATCCTTCCAATTTTGCATCCACCAATATTGAAAGCAAAACTGCTTTCTGTTTCTTTATGATATTACCGGATACCTGTTTGCTCTCATAAATCTGATGTAGTCTGGAGTAGAAAAAAAAAGCAAACAAACTTCGTTAAATGTCCGATTGTGACAAGCTCACATGGTAAAATTCAAACCATCTTTCACAAATAGGCCATTTTTTAGTCAGTGATACTATTTTTTTCGGCCTAAATAATCTGAATTTTGTTGTGTTCCAGGAAATGGGGTCAAAATACAAAAAGTCCTGCCTAGCTACAAAAACAGATATGCTCAAACCTCATTGAATAAAGTACATAAGTAGACAATTAAATAAATAAAAGAAACATTTTAAGCATATAATTATACCTACACACCAAATCAATAAAGAAGACATAACTAGACATTTTTGATAAGTGGTGATGAGAAAGGTTTTTATAACTTTATGATCTGATATATTTCTGAGCACTTTGAAATAACAAATGACTTTTGATATATTGCCTGAATAGCTTAATGACCCTTAAGGAACTGTGTAATGCATGCCTGATGTTTTTCTCTAAATCATGGACACGTCCAGAGTCGTCGTGACCGTTCAGTATTTGATTATATCTTGTGTTTTATAACTTGTGTTTTGACTAAACGTCATATGTTGCCTAATGCGAGACGGCAACTTTTTGATTACTACTGAACGTTCTGCACAGAGGGAAATATTTTGGCCTAACAAAACCAGCTGGTGCCAGAAGGAGCCACCCGAGAACTCGGCCAAAGATGATCGCCAAGGCCGAGAGACGGGATGGAAGACAACAGCCCCCTCCACACACACACACACCAACAGCCCCCACCAACACACCGAATCGCCCATAACCAGCACCACTCCCATGGAAGCAGACTCTCCTTCGAACTTGCCCCACTGCTTCAGTGTCTTTGCATTTTCCTAAATCTGAAGAAATCAAACGAGCACGCAGTGAGTAAATTGGATAACAGGTGATTGGCAAAGGCTTTTGCCGTGAGGCGCAGATAACGCGCTCCCTAAATTGTGGACAAAATCCAACAGTGTATTTGTCAAGTGGTGTAGTGTTGATTCAGCAACATAATACATCAAATCGATGCAATATTGTCCAGTTGTAGCTTTGGGTCAAGTGTTATCAACCATTTCACCAAAATGAAAGGTGAAGATTAATTTTGCTCTTGTTTCGCACTTCCGTTTTCACACCACCCGAAGTGCCACATCATCAGAGGTTGGCCTTATACTCTACCTTGTGGCTGACCACATCACTCGGTTTATACCATTTATTATTTGCGAAAGTGGATGTAGCTAAATTAATTTCCCCGCAAATAACTGAGAAAACAACATTGTGGTTATTCATGGGGATATAAATTGATTATATTATTATGAAGGCTGTCAAACTAGAAAAGAAAAAGAGAACAAAATTCTGGAAAAGTCACAGATGGAAGTACCCAAGCATCATGCTTGTATGTTTTGGGTTATTATTTGAGCATAACGTTTTTTAAATTGAATTTTGTATTTATTTTGTATTTTACAAAAATATTTTTGTAGTTTCTCTTATATATTGTTTTTATTGTAACTAGATACAATATTGTTTGCTGGCTGTCTGAAGAAAAGAACAAGAAAAAAGAGGAAACATTATAATAAACTGTACTGTTGCATTTGTTTTTATCGGTTTGGTGTACAGTACAACTTTTTGTTTAAACTCATATTTCCACTGTTCATCTTGAAAGTGAAAGCAAAACAGGTTTCAGTTTCCTTTTGAGAGACCCCAACATCTAAAAGTAGCACCACGTATGGGAAATGTCTGTGTTTCTTCTAATCTCTGCCAGTAAAAATTTTCTGCCAGTGAGGAGTGTATTTCTTCAGGAAATGTACTCCCCTCCAAAAATATTGATATGATGAAGCCAGTCTTCAATTTAATGTAAGACAAGAATTCACCATTTCAACTTTCATTTCCTTTTATTTAGATGTGGATGGGATACCTGATTTACAATATCGTAGCATCATTTAAATGAAACACCATGTTTTTAGATATTGATAGTGATAAAATATCGGTTGCAAATCATTTTCTTACAGTAACACTTGTTGCTCGGCATGAAAGGTCATGAGTTCCTTCAACTGCTTTGTGTTCCATTTAAAGGCCCAGATTTCACACTGAGTTTATTTGAGAGTAAAGCGGGACGAGATCCTTATTATGCATGTTTTGAGATATTATCACGATTGATTTTTCTCATGAAAATAGGTGTGGAAAAATATGTTCGGTTAACAGATATAAATACTACCGAAGTGTTCATATCATCTCATATCTTCATCGTTCGAAGTCTTATGCAAATGGTTTGAGTTTTGATCCATGTGCTGTCAAACTAACACCACATAAAAGTTTTGCTCCAAAGTTAATGCCTACATCACATATTTGCTTTTCACCTCTGAGGTGCCACATCATCAAACACCAGCTGTACTTGTACGCCACCTTGTGGCTGACTGCGTCATTCAGTTTACACTAGAGAGGTCTTAACTTTATTGTATGCAATACAGTATGTAAATCGTTAGATCACGGGTTCTGAAATTTATTTGGTGCGGGGAGATTTTTTTTCTCCCGAGGAGACTCATAATGGAATTATAGTTTGTCTTTTAGAAAACAATGTTTATGTTTGTTATAAATTCTATTTTATACTCAGCTGTTGTTCATTTAACTTTATGTGTGTCAACATACTCGTTTTAATTTATGATTGGTGAAAAAAAAATCCAGTATGTTGGGAATTTGACTGAGCAAGATCTTATGATTTAACTTGTGACTAGTTTATGAAATACGTATGTATCATCACAGTAACACTTGTACACTTGGTATGCGATTGAATCACTGCCCAAGTTAATGACTTGTTTTCAAATTCAAAATAAACATTCAAATGTAATAAAATCACATTGCCACAGTTTAAATAGTCACTTTAGCGAAACAAAACAGTTGTGAATGAAGCATCTCCACCGAGCGCTCGAGTTTGCCACATGAAACATGGCGTCGACGTAAACGTACGTGTCAGAGCGCAAAAGGTTATCTAAATGCATATTTGATGTTTTATATTTGTCTCCTCCCGTAATTTGCGCATGCTCAGGCGAAACCGGCTCCATTTTATCGTCGTATGTTGGTTTTGTCTTTAAATATAAAGTTTATTTTTGAAAAATACTGTAAAAAAATTGTTTTTTTTCAACAAGTGAATTGCCTCTGCATGTCAAGATTTTATAATTTATATGTCGATATTTAGTTTTGCAGCTGGCACATTTTTAATCCTTCTCTTTTGCCGTAGTGAGCAGGTAGCGGAACGGCGGGGGAGGAGCGGTTTGCTTGACGTGGACGTTCATTTCCGTAAAGAGATGATGGAGCAGTAGCGGCGTGCCAAATCTAAGCGATCCCCGCATTAACCTTAAATCGAGACGGGATTTGGCCGTCAATCCCTCGGTCGCGTTTGGGTTCACGGAAGTCACACTCGGACTGATCCCATTCTGCTCCCGCCCCGCCCCACCCATCGCCTCCTCCTCCCCCCAGCTCAGCAACAATCATGATAAAAGCCATTTTAATATTCAATAACCACGGCAAGCCGAGGCTGTCCAAATTCTACGAACATTATGTGAGTAAGCGTTTGAATTTTCTTTTAGCAGAAATACTTTTTTGCTGCTTATGATACTGTACTTGTCGATGGGATGCCTGGCGATTTGCATTTCTTGTCGTACGGCGGCCGAGCCAAGGAAGGAAAAATAGTTTGGCACCAACCGGTTTTAAACTTGAATTACTGATAGTGTGCAACCTGAACCAACGAGCGTGCGTGCATGCATGCATGTATGTGTGTGTGCGTGCGTGCTTACTGCTCAGTTGATTGTTTGTGTCACATGACCAGAATGACGCCCTTGTGAGGCACTCGTGCTTTCAGCATGCGATCCTCCCTTTTACCCTCTTCCTTTTTTTTTTCTTTAAATGACATTGACAAGGCAGGAAAGGGACAGAGATTTTTTTAGAAGCTTGTTCATAAAATAATAGATGTTTTCTCTTACTGTACAAATCTATATATCTATCCATCGATCTATCCTGTGGCTAAAAAGCGTAGTGTGGAGAGTCTCTGTCACAACAACAAAAATACGCTGTTGCATATGATAGAAGCTCCAGTGGGCTGCAGCCAAGCTGTTGCAATACAGTTTATACAGTATAAGTATCTATTTATTGTTTTCTTCCAACTATGTTTACTTCCAGTGTACCTGTGGGTGAAAAAAAACCAGCTCAGTGGCCTAGTAGTAGAGTGTCCGCCCTGAGACTGGAAGGTTGTGGGTTCAAACCCCGGCCGGGTCATACCAAAGACTATAAAAATGGGACCCATTGCCTCCCTGCTTGGCACTCAGCATTGAGGGTTGGAATTGGGGGGTTAGATCACCAAATGATTCCCGAGCGCGGCACCGCTGCTGCTCACTGCTCCCCTCTCCCCCAGGGGATGGATCAAAATCACATGGGGATGGGTTAAATGCAGAGGACAAATTTCACCACACCCAGATGTGTGTGTGACGATGATCATTGGGACTTTTGGGGGGACTTTTAAAAAGTGAAGAATAGAGAGTGCAGCCAATAGCTTCTCAAATATGTTCACTCTCTCCTTAGTTCTCCTTTTATTCTCCTTCTTTACCAGTCATCTGCTTCACATGAGTTCTATTTTTGTGTTTATTCTTGGTTCCTATCAATAATGCAGTGTAACCAGAGGCGGAGTGTTGCTTAGGACCGTCATAGATCAAGACATGCACGAGCGCTCTGGCCAAGTTACGGCTATTCAAGTTTGCACTAGCTGCATGGATGGACCACGCTGATGTGTGTATTGTGTCTTTTTATCATTGTGAACCTGGGCCGAAACTCTCACTTCTGTTAAGGACCCTCGAGTGACGATAACAGAGCTTTCATTTCATAACAGCGCAGCTTCTGAAATCTTGGCCTGTGTACCCCCGGGCGAGTGTGTTTGATTTAATATGACAAAAGCAAACAGCAGCAGAGGACTCGGGATTTACTGCTCAGTTTCTTTTAAATGACATAAGGAAGACAAATGAAATGGTCTGCTTGTGCTCGGAGTAATAAAAAGAACCTCCGTGGGAGCGGATACGTATTGTAATATTCACTTTTTGTTTCCCTGTTGCTCATGCAGACTGAAGACACCGAGCAACAAATTATCAGGGAAACCTTCCACTTGGTCTCCAAACGAGATGAGAACGTCTGCAATTTTCTGGAAGGTGGAATGTAAGCGCCGTGCGGATCCCACAGTTGCAAGTTGTCAGCCATCTAAAAGTTTGTTTAATGTCAAATGACGGTCGACGATGTTTACCATCTGTCAGGTTGATCGGGGGATCCGACTACAAGCTGATCTACAGACACTATGCCACGTTGTACTTTGTGTTCTGCGTGGACTCATCAGAAAGTGAACTAGGAATTTTAGACCTAATACAGGTAAAAAAAAAAAAAAAATGTTTGGGATATTTGTTTTGTCGCGCTGCGATTGATTGCATTCTATTTTCCCTTTCAGGTATTTGTGGAAACGTTGGACAAATGCTTTGAGAATGTCTGCGAACTTGACCTCATTTTCCATGTAGACAAGGTAGGAAATACCAAGACATTTATCAAATGGCTTTGCTTTTGCAAAATGCCATCATGTCATTGTGTCACACTGTTGAAGAGCAAATTTGAGTCAGAAATGGCTTTATGTGACCTTATATGTATTTTGGACACAAATTTACGTCATTAAATGTATTCACTTACCAAGTACCAATACCAGTAGTACTTTCGATACATACATTTTCAAGTCACACAATCACAGATAATTGTGGACAACTCTTGTTGACACGGTTTTAGACTACTGCACTATAGCGCTAACTACTGGCAAGGATGACTTACTCCATCCTAGATTAATTGGTTGCTGGTGTCCTCCATGAGAACTCGATACCTTGAAATAAGGCTGGTATTGGTACCTGGCTATCTCTAGAAAAAATACACAATCATTTTCCTTTTGGTTATTAATTGGGGTACAGTGATAATTGCTTTAGAGGACACTATTTGAGGAAAGGGGGTGTAGACTTGAGAAATGACATTTATGGGTTCGTTGGGAAATACTTGATTGTACTGCCATCTATTCAGGTCCATAACATTCTGGCAGAGATGGTGATGGGCGGGATGGTGCTAGAGACCAACATGAACGAGATTATCACACAGGTGGACGCCCAGAACAAGATGGAGAAGTCCGAGGTAAGCACACATGACCCCCCTTTCCCCCGGCCTTTCGTGTCGCTTTTCTACAAGCGATGTTACGGAGTATGCAGGCATGCGTGTATGCTGCACCCTGCATGCGACTCTTCAGTGACCTTGTGATGCTCCCGACATGATCCTGGGTGTTTGCGCTCTCTCTCCTCTTGGTTTTTCTCGCTGCCGCACTGCTTTGACACAGATCAACACTGCCATTCATACGGACTTAACTGTTCCATCTCTCAGATGACCATTAAGTCTCAAAATCACCCTCTTTTTTTTTTTCTCCCTCTCTAAGAGGAGCACACAAATGAAATAGGGCGATGAGCAAGAAGCTCTGTGTGAGCCCATTCTTTTGCCAAATATCCTTCACGCTAAGGTAACACAGCAGACGGATGGATGGACAATGAAATGTGACGTCTATGATGCAGCTTATGTTTTATTAAGCAAGTAGCCTGCTTCTCTAATTGGCTGACCTCTGCTGTGTGCTCCCAAGTACCCGTGATAATAGAATTGACATTCCTCTAACTCGAGCTGCAGTTTGTATTTTTTTTTTTCAATCATACCAATTGTTTTTGGGAAAAAAAAAAATCCCCCCCCCCCCCCGGTTGCTGTTCTGTAAGTAGAGTTTCATCAAAGCTGCTCTCGCCTCTCCCTTCTGGGACCTACCCTAGACCACACTCCGTCTCTCCCTCGCACTTTCATTCAAAACAATACCGTCCCTTTCTCGGCAGCGATCAGGAAAGTAAGGAATGTGCTATTTAATGAGCCCGATGGTTTCACGTAGGTCCCCAATAAGCCGGCGTGTGTTTAGTCAGGCCATTTTCGAACATAATTGGTGGTCTACGATAGGTCCTCTCATTTTTTTTTCTCTCCTTGTGCAGATAAACTGTAATTACTTTAACCTGCTTTAACATTCCTCATTCCTCTTTCCCCCTTGACCCTGTCTAGTTCTTTCCATTTTTCTCTCTCTCTTTACAGACGTTTATCTTTCAGTCTACCAGGCAGGACAGGTAGACACAGGTACTGCTAAAAATCTACAACCAAGTACTGTGACCCTAACTGAAGTTTACTTTCCCCTTTCCCACCTCCTCTTTCTCCTCTTCCTTTCCGCGTCTCTCCATACGGAAGCCACCCCATAAAAAGATGTCAAATAACTTCACTAACATGCACCAGGAATCTTTCAGGACAGACCCAAAAATGTCATTGGCTGAAACAAATTGAAATCTCTGCTTCGAAACTTCGCACTCATCGAATTTTCTACATGGACTCACACACCACTCAATGTCGAAATGCTTTAAGTTGACGCTCGGAGTGAGTCTAGGAAAGCAAAATGTAAAACATAAAAGTTTGGAATCAATTCAGACTTGAAAATGAATATATAGCACGATGCAGAACTAATACATGTGCAATATGCCAACGCTAGTTATCTACGTTAGCTAATTAAATGTAGCCTACCACTGATTCTTAAAATGAATTGTAATGCCCCCCCGCCACAAGTGGTCAAGAATGGATGGATAAATAAATAAATAAATGCTCGGCTGAAAAGTTCTGAGGAAATCTTTGTCCAGTTTTTGTATCTTGTATATAATATGGCGAATCAAACATTCATTCCTACATGAGCAGCTACGATTGCCTTACTAACGGGTTAGCCAGTTAACAGCTAGCCGCAAACCTCAACTCACAACAGTCAACTCCACATTTATATTCATTGACTCTCACATCACTCAAAACATTCCAAATCAATATTAAGTTATTCTACAATTCCGTCCTCCGTTCTGAAGGATTTACGTAGTTGGTACCATGACCCTCAAACGTTGTTAACTGGGCCTGTGTGCCAACCGCTAGCATGACCATGGGAAAGTCACTTGAGTGGAGGAATGTACGTACATTCCTAACATGTCCGATTCTGAGCAATGAATGTACAGCTTTGTTCACTAGTGACCGGTCAATTTTGGGTCTGTCTTGCATAAAAGATTCACACGAGGGGGATCTCTAACCACAGTAATTCTCAAATTTGGATAATAATGACAAAGTAATTGTTCCGTAAATAAAACCTCTAAATCAGTGATTCCCAACCACTGTGCCAAGCACATAGAACAAATGATTACAAAGACAGTTTTTGGCTTTGCTTAACATTTTAACTTCAATACATTTCATCTTTTGCTGTCTGTTTTTAAACAGTTAAATTTAAGTATATTTTTTTAAATGTAACTCTTAGTGTGCAATACATCAATTAAATGGACAAAAAATGAAATACAAATCATTTATGTAGAGTTTTACTGTGTACTTTGTCGGGGGGGAAAAATGAAAACCATTACACTTCATAAAAACGTTAACCTGCCTATCCGCTTGTTGCTATTCGTAGATGCAAATATTCATGTAAAATATGTGCCTTGGCGCAAAGCCTGAGAAACACTGGCCTAAATTGTTCCAGTTGAGACTCACTGTATTAGAGTGACTTTCCTCCTCTGTCCACAGAGCAGATCTTCCAGCGTAGTTGAGTGTTAGCTTTAACACCCCCCCATTGTCATCAGTTATCAACCTGTTCAAGACAGTACTGCATCTGCAAAAACAATGCAGTTAACTAACATATAAGCGCTGTATAACATCCAATGTAGTATTGTTTTATGGTTTCCTCCCGCTCTTTTTCATTCTAAACATACTATACCTTTTCAGTCTTCATTTCCAAATCCATATCCCAATTCTCTCTTTGGGCCCCTCAAGAGTCCGGTGGGTTCACTCTGAGCAATGCTTGACCAACGGCCCACACCAGTTCATCCAAAATAGTGAATGACCTCACAATGGATTCGGAATTGGCCCTGGTTGTGACGTATCAACGTAGCACCGCATACTGCATGTGCATCTGACGCTATGACGGCATCTGAATGTACATAACGCACATGTGTGTGTCATGGTAGACGTCGGTGCTTTGGCATCGTGTCAACAGTCTTGTCGAGTGACGTGTAGTGGTTACGTTTGTCCCTCGTCTCTACCGTTTAATGTGACTGTTTGATGAAGCGCTGGAATTTTAATGTTGTGTCGTTGCGCGCGTGTGTGTGTGTGTACGCAGGCTGGTATTGCGGGAGCGCCCGCTCGTGCTGTATCAGCGGTAAAGAACATGAACCTTCCGGAAATGCCCAGAAATATCAACATTGGCGACATCAGCATCAAAGTTCCAAATTTGCCCTCCTTCAAATAGCGGCACGCAGATGACCCGCTGCCCAGAGATGTCACCCAATGTTTAAAAGTGATGCAATCTGTTTACCAAAACCTCTTACTAACTCGTTTTATCCAATCATGGAAGTGCTGTGTGATTTAAAAAAATATATTTGTCAACTTTGTTTTTCTTAGAAAAAACAGTTTTATGCGATTTTGTGTTTTGTTGGAAAAAAATGTTTTATGCATTTTCTGTTCTAATGTAAAATCAAAATAAAGTATTTATTTGTCAATGGTACATTCCTACTCCCCTCATGACGTTTGGCTGCTAAAGCCATCTCAGTTCAACTGAAGTCATTTTACCAACTTGAGTGTTTACTGAGAAGAAATGAAGATTGATTTAAGTGTTTAAGTTGCTCATTCCAGAAAAACATAACTGAATGGGAACAGTCAGGATCAATACAGTGTTGGAAAATTCATACTTTGTCGTGCGTGTGAAACCAAAGGACACTTTGAAGAATTCATTGATAATGCTGATATGCTGTCTTAATGAATTATGAAACTACATCCTGAATTTATATTTGTACTTGTTGAAATTATTCGTTTTCTCTTAATTTTTTTTTAATTTTACTCATGGATTTTGCTTGCCTCTCCTTTTACTACACAATAAACAGTTGAAACCGACAGTGTATTTTTCTTTCTTTTATGCATAATGCACTAGACAACAGTGTACCTGTATGTATGGTGTTAAAGACTACATGATAAAATTATTTTGATATTGATCTTTTTTTCTTTCTGCCAAATGCAAATAATTATTGATAATTTAAAAGGGAAAAAAGTTCTTTAAAAAGTTAGGGTCTTAAAAGCTGACAAAGAGCTATATATTCTATACGATAGCAGAAATAATTTTGAGGTAAATAAAAACATTTTTAATTCCAAAAGTCACAAAAAATTACCGTACCACATTTAGTAACAGTTTCTCTAAGTTTGTACGTTTGCTCTTTCCGTAGTTACAGTAGTTTCAGAAAGTCATCTTGCGCAATTTTACGCAATACATAATTTTAAGTAAAAAATATCTAAATGTACCGTTATATGTTTATTATTATTTCTAATTAGTAAAAAGTTGATAATGGTTATTTTTCAACCGAATTCTTGCTTCCAATGTATTTATTCAGCGTGTAACACTTCCGGGTCCTGAAGCGTACATGCGCAGTGTTGACAGCCTTTCCAGGCGTCATGTGACACCCGGAAGATGGAAGTGACAACAAACTGAGGATGCTGTGACTGCTTTGACTCCTTTTGGATTTTGTCCCCACACTTACTGGAAATACAATGGCTTCAATTATAAAAGAAACACAGAGGTTTGTTGTTGTTTTTTCACACTCCAGAATCTGAATCGTTAAGTTAAAGTCCCAACCGTTACACCCACATCTGAGTGTGGTGAAATTTGTCCTCTGCATTTAACCCATCCCCGTGTGATTTTGAAGGGTCCCATTTTTATAGTCTTTGGTTTGACCCGGCCGGGGTTTGAACCCACAATTTTCCAGTCTCAGGGTGGACACTCTACCACTAGCCCACTGAGCTGATAGTCGTGGTTAGCATTCAAGTTTTGAAAGAAAACATACCTGTTGCTTTACCACTCCAACTTGTGTCATGAAACATGGTATCTAAATATCTACACTTAACACTGCCCTCAAATCGATAGTCTAAAACTGAATTAAAACCAGCACGGCATAGTTTGACAGATAGTGGAGTGCTGATGATCCCTGCCGACTCTGCTCTTCTCCGGAAAATTATGTTGTATCGTATCGTAAATCAGATAATCGCAAATGCGCTTAAAATTGTAAGATCCATTGATGAAGCTGCAGCTTTCTTTTTCTAAAATAGTGTACAGGACCCACACCTGCATCACAGGATAGTCACTTAGAATGATCTTTTTGTTCCTTCAATGACTTTGCTCAGAAGGTAGTCAAATGTATTCTGCACACCACTCCTGATAACACCCAGACTTGTTTCTTCCTTGTTCTTGACAGCATCAAGGAAGCGGTGACTCTCATCAATGCCATAGATGTGAACAAGTTCTCCAGATTGATCTCTCGCATCATCCAAAAGCTTCATCTGAAGGTACGTCAGCTTTATTTGGAATTCATGTCAAAATACACCCGGCTTTAATATCAGTAAAGGCAATGATTAAAGCAGTGGCCCTCTATTCTAGCCTAAACATTATCGGACCTACATTAAAATTCTTAAATTCTAATATTAGCGCCATAAAAAAGTTTATTTATTCTATCCTTTTCTCATTTTGTAGTGTTGCTCTTACCTCCACTGCTTTCGCTATGTGGATGTTTACAAATTTTTGCTTGAGCCAAAATTTATGAATTCATGAACTGGACATTAATCAGCTCTTTTGGCTTTTCTTTGCAGGGAGAACGACCATTTAGCGAAGAGGAGGAACAAAAACTTCAAACGGCCCTTTCGATGGACAAACAGGCTCTCAACTTAGTTCTGGAAACGTCTGCATTCGTTCTCGAACAAGTGAGGGACGACCATGGGCCTGGTTCACCACATCTGTGATAATAAATTGTTGGGATGTGTATTTGCATTTTCACAAAAAGAAGCACTTCATAAAAACGTACAGCAATGAGCCAGTTGGATAAATATTAAAAGAATGAAGTATTTTATGAAGCTCAGCTGTAAAACGTTAAATGGTTTGGCAACACATGTAATGTTCCAATTTGTCCAGCAGGGTTCACTGTTGCACTGTCGATGTGGTTCCCATTTAGGCGGTGTACCATAATGTGAAGCCATCCTCTCTGAAGCAGCAGCTTCAGGGGATCAGCATGAACCTCGACAAGGCCGAGGCCTTCTCTCAAACGTGGTCCACCTCTGGCCCCGAGCTGGTGGACCGACTAAAGCGCAATATCTTTGCCCCCAAGAAGGTAAGCTCCATAACCATTTTGACTTGAGAAACAACAGCTGTGTTACTAAATGTTTTATGGAGAAAATCACTCATAGGGTGAGAAACCACTTTGCTCAGCATATAAACAATTATCATCCCTTTCAATTAAATGCAATGGTAGAAATAATTAGGAGCCCATCAATTTTAATTACTAATTAGAATTAATTCTAAAAGTCATCAATTACCCCTTTTTCACTTATCGGCCATGTTTTAGTTACATCTGCTTCATTTCACTGAATGTAATGACCAAAGCATTTGAATCAACCTTCAGTGCAGTTCTAAACCGCTTCAAACTACGATAACAAATGCATGCCAATATTGTAAATAAATTCCCCTCTGACAGTTATTTAATTATCAAATGCAGACATTTTTACACAGCTTTTGTATTGGTTACATGCTGCAGCGCTGACATGCACAAATATATTACCCTCTTCCCTGTGCAAATGCTTTTCTTATGTTTATTTATGAGCCACTGTATTAGAATTCAGATCCCTCTCTTATTTCAATTAATTATATTTATTTTGAAATCAATTTCAGGATCCATACACAGCATGTCGACACGGAAAGTAATAGAAGTTCAGACGATTACTCACGCTAATGTGGATCTTGTTCCTGGCGTGAATAATGTGCCAAGTGGAGCTCTTTCCTACCTCGCGCCAGTCCTGTGATGCTGCACAAGCATCCAGAACCAATAAGTCACACGTAGTTTATCATGAGGACCTCTCACTGCATCATAAACGGCTTAACTGCGGCGCCTTGACTCGATCCTGTGAATCTATCACGGTGTTGCGTGAGGAGTGAAGAGAAGAGGGAGATTGTGAATGCTGAGGTTGAGCCCACAAGGCCCAACTTGAATGATAATTTATGTCAGAAAAAGAAGCAATAATACACGCTTGTATATTCGTGAGAGTTTGGTTGATTAAAGGAGTGTGAAGAATTAAAAATGACTCGGCTTTTAAATCATCATAATTGTCCTACATTACATTTTAATTTTAAAGGGCAGCTTGTGGAACTAGTATGTCTGCTTTGTCGGATGTTGGTTCTGGCATATTAATCGAGTTTAGAACGTTGAAAGAGAAGGAAAGCTGTAATTATTGTTACTGGCTGACATTTTAAAAGGTATGTGTTTTTTTTTGTTTGTTTTTTTAAATCTGAAAACTAGTCCACCATGTGTTTTTGTGATCCCAGCTGGATTTCGTCAGCTGGCAGTTGAACCTGCAGATGGCCCAGTCCAGCCAAGCCAGACTCAAGTCCCCCAATGCCGTACTCCAACTGGGCCTCCACAATGAAGACTCTCAGGTAGGAAAGCACACCAAGAACCACGCAATTAGACAACATCATTCATCACTTTCCGCGATCCCTCCATTTTTCCCATCTGCCCCTCCTATTTGGTTAATAGACATTAATCCCACCGGTGTTTGTTTTGACCCAGAGGTAGATAGACATCTGTGTGAAGTTCAGAGGTCAGAGAGCTTGTTATCTGAAACCGCCACAGATGTGTGTAAAGTAGCACCGAAATAGATGCACGTATTTCCCTTTTAGAACTGTTAATGTATTTTATACACGCTAAAGAGTGTAACTCCTGATGTCCGACTGCATAATATAAAACAAATGTATCAAACGTACTTATGGTATTGGTATTTGGTATCGGCGTCGATGATTACTCAAGAATTGAGTACTCGTACCAATATCAGCCTGGGGAAAAAAAATGGTATTAGACATTTTGAGTTGTCTTTTGAATCAGTCCCCTTATGGCATTTCGTGTCTTTATCTAAACTAGAGCAGTTTAATTTCCGTGGACTGTCTTGTTCCATCTTTCTTCCTCCTTTATCCTCCCATAGAGAATGCCGGCTCAGATTAACCACAGAATTAAGTTGGGTATCTTCAAATATGAGCCTATAGGCGCATGATACAGAAAAAAATATGTAGGTTTTTCAATGTTTTGGTGGATGCGAGAGAAGCAGGGTTTTACATTTAGTAAGCTTTCTTTTTTTTTTTTTTTTTTTTGCAGTGTTTACTCGAGGCTAGTAAGGAAAGTATTAATTTATTTAAATCCACTTACACATCTCCCCTTGTGGGAGGAGATAGCTGGGGGCTCAAAAACTGCTCCTTTAAAGTGAAGCGCGATCAGCAAAAAAGAAAAAAAAAAGATTTTTCTTTTCGATTCTGCAGAGGGAGCTGTTGTCTCACAGTTGGTAAAGCATTCTGGGACTGAGAACTATGAAGTTCATTCTGTTTGAGCCATTTAAAATTCACAGTTTTGTGTGGTACACACTAATTGAACACCCTGCTATCTCCAATAAAGTGAAGACTGCAAAACAAGAGGAAATGGGTATAAAATAGTACTTTAATAGGAGCTTTAACCCTGGCAGAGCTTGCAGAACACTGAGAAACAGCGCAGGGAAGACAAATAGGACAAGAGGGAGTAAAATAATGTCGGCCCGTGTGGTATCGATTGCTTGGTGCGGAGAAAGTTTGGAGGCTCTGCCATCTGACCAGTCTCTTGCTTCATTAGCGCTCTCCCTGAGGAGAAGGAGGAGGCGGAGAAGAAATGCCAGGTGCTTTACTTCTCCTTCACCAAACAGTACAAGACATCCAGTACAGCTGCAGATGTCGCAGAGATTTTTTTTTTTTTTTAATGGACTCCCTTTCAGTACATGGGAAACCATTTTTATCTCATAAAGAAAATAATACGTATTGAGTGAAGCCATCATTAAACAATTTCTTGTGACATTTGAATATGAATTTTCCTACAATTCTAAGAGTTAGTGTAAACGTGTATGTGATCGGTATTAATAAGAAACGGGATGCTTGAGTTCAGCATTCATCGCATGGCACCTGTTGCATTGAAGCTTTAACGTAGAGGCACCAGAAAAAGCCTCAAGTTGTCTGAGTTGGTGAAGAATAAGAAAACCAAGCCAAGATCATCATGCAGTTAAGAAACTGACAGAATGGAAAGGAAAAGATGGAATATGGGGGAAGTTTTGTGCAGGCTTCTTTTACATCTCCCTGTGGATGTGTTGCAGTCAGTTTAGGGAGCAGTGAATTTGAATATGAAGCCTTGCTAACAATGACTGTGGGGGACGTTTTCCATTTTGTCAAAACAAATCCATCAGCCGCCTGTCTCTGGATGTACCTTAAAACACAAATCTGAAATGTAGGTGTGCTTCATGCGGTTGTTTAGAAGCTGTTAGAAGAAACAAACAGACATTCAGTGCCCACTACTTGCTTGCTAGACTGTGTAGCATTTTACAAACATTTCTACTTCTCCCTTTTAGTTCACTTCAATGCGCTTGAATGCTGCTCGCATTTGTTGGCTATAGAAGAAACACAAAAGCAATGCGATGTAAGGATTAAGCCTGAATTATAAAAAAAAAAAAAAGCACACAGAAACAATTGTTTTCCCTCTGTGTAGGTGTTTGTGCTGTACTGCCGTTCCGTAAATGATGTTGTTTGGGCACAATGATGAGCAAAAAATAAACAAAATAAAGCTGCAAGTTGTGATAAAAGGCCCACGAATCCTCAAAATGATCATTGGACTCCCGCCACATTAAATTCCGTAGGCCAAAATTGTGTGGCCTTTAAGCCCCGCCCATCTACTGCCGAAGCCCATCGTCGTCTGTGCGAGTCTTGGAATTTGTTCAAACTGGCTACTTCAAAATCATGGTTGAATTTCAGGCATGGGTCTCAGACTTTTTTGTGGGCACTGTTATGAGGGATGTCCACCCAATTATGTGTAGTTTGCTAAAACTGCTGTCAGGGTCTATTTATTTTCTGAACTTTAAGTGAGTTTTAGCGGGCGGAGTCATTTTTTGGAGTCACGTCGATGCCCCCCCTAAAAAGCAATTAATAATTTGTCAGAAGAATAATTCTAAATTCCCCAAGTCCTCTTTGTGATTTGAACCGTATACAAAGAATGTTAAATTTGCCTTTCTAATGAGAAACTCTTGTTTGCATTTCTGTGCGTGCTGTCACATCCGTGCAGGGGGGAAAAAAACAAAAACAGTCGTTGATGACAAACAATGAAACTCTCAGTGGGAAATGACTCACCCGATGTGTCATTACTTTATTTTTCCAAATAATGCCTTTAAAATGACACGTACGTGCACACCTGGCTCTCAAAGGCGACAAGAGATGGTTGAGTTAAATTCACGTTCGCCACACGTATTAATTTAATGCCTCGAGTGCCCCTGCGGCTTCCCTTAATGGCCGTCTCCTTTTTCGGCCTCCCATTATCACATCAGTGCGAGTCAGTGCTTCATGGAACGACTAATTGAAGCTACTGAGCTAACGTAGCTGTCGCATGCTACGTTGCAATGAACCGCCATTTAACACCTCTCACCTGAATCGTATCGCGCCCCAAGTAATGAAATACATATCAAATCGTCTTTTTTTTGACAGATGTAGATCTAATTTAGTTGAAATTGCCGATCATTTGTTGTTTCTTTGAATTAACTCGGATAGTTTAGCTATTGTTGTTGTTGCATATTAATACAAATGAGCCGCCTTATTGAATTGAAAAATAATCCCGTTGAATGAACTGAATCAAATCGTTACGGTTTAGATTGAATCGTTGAATCGTATCAGATGTCATGAATTGAGAATCGTATTGAATCGTCTTTTGTCGATTGACGCACACCCCTAGATTTATACTTTGACATTCCTCTTTGTAGCATTGTACTTTGATTGGCGTTTAAAGAGAGTGAAAGTGCTGCTCTACGTCAGCAGAAGCGCTAAAGAGTCGAACGCACTCCGCGCCAATCAAACCATTTCTCATTCTGTATTTTAACTGCCGATTCTTTTCTTCATGTGTAGTTTTTAAAAGGTTGTGCTTGAAAGTAACTCCAGCCGCCTGATGTTTCTCTAAATTGTGCCCATTCATACATTCAACACATTTGAATGGATTCAGAATTGATTGCTCGCTGTTGATTCACTCACATTTGTGTCATTCTACCCTTTATTTTTTTTAATTATTATTATTCAAGACTGAAAAAAAAATCATAAAGCAAGCCTTACTTGTGTTTCTGGTTTAGTCGTGAGTGAATGTTCTCTCTAATCCTTCTTTTTTGGTATTTCTCATTTCAAAGTTTTGTGTCAAGTTGTCCCCAGCCGACATCTGAAGTATAAACCCACCAATTAGATTGTTTCTTTTTTGCTATCAAAGCATCAGACTTGAAAGACTGTTTTCTCCGTACGATTCAAATATTTTCTTGTTCTTACTGCAATCAGGAGTGGATGCTTTTTTTTGGTTGTTTGTGACTTGCATCAAGCACACGTACCGAGGTTTTGCACTTTTGTCACGAGGGGTGCAATTAAACATCTCGTTTTGACTTGTGCGAGAGGGCTGATGTCATCAAAGCCTCGCGTCTCTCTCGTCATCTTGGCTTTGAACGCAAGTCGAAGCTTACGTAAAGCCAAGTTTGTGCCTCCCACGAGCCCTCGCCGTGTAGTCCCGATAAACAAGGCTTCCCGAGGAGATCCTGGCTTTACGTTCTTTTTCGTGGGATTACACAGCTCGATCAATATATGGCGGCGCTGCGATGTAAATGCTCCTACTTTCAAAATCCTTCGCACCATGCCGCCCACCAGCCAAGAGGGACAAAGGCTGCTTTCTTTTAACTTCTACTTGCCTTGCTCTACATGTCCCTAAATGCTTTGTTGCTTTCTTTGTGCGCCCATCTTTTTTTTTTTATCCTTCCCCCTCGAGGGTCTCTCCCCTCTCTGTCTCTTTCTCCATCGGTTTCCCACTGGTGATTTGTTTTTCCTTCTGTGGGATTTGCGATCCCATTCATGGGGAGCTCATTGTCGGGGCTCTTATCCTCTCCAACGGATGGGCCCCGAGAGCAGAATGGGTGACTGTGGACTCGCCGCGCTCCTTGTCACCCAAGTCCTCGCTCTTTGCCATGCGATGATGTCATGGCTTCTCTTTACAAGCACGGGGGGCACCTATTGATTCTCTCTCCCTAATACGGACCCTGTAGATCTCTCCCCTTCCATTCGGGCCCCTCTAACCTCCTCTGGTGTTTTCTCCTGCCAGTGCCCTTTGCAGATTCCTTGGCCTCTCAAAAAGGGATTTGGGGATGTTTGGATGTTGTTGAGCGCATCCACCGCACAACGCTCGACACCCACGTAAGAACGGCGTCAACCCGCAAAGCCAGCTCCATTTAAATCTCATTGATTTAATGTCGCTCTTAAATTTTCACTGCAGACGTTTTCTATCCAACCTGTTTTGTCGACACCCACTTTGTCAAGTGATCATTAATCCCCCTAAAAACGGGTGTCGTTTTGCCGTAGCCGGTAGCGATGATAAGAGAGTGCTTAAGACTCCATTTTTCTAACGTGAACGTGTTCCCCTCCTCCTGCTCTTCACTGGCGTTTATTTTAGAGAGGCAGCCCGGCTCTTGGCTGAACTATGCAGTCGTGAGAAATGCGGTGCGGCTGAAACAAGGCGCTCTGATTGCCGAAGCATGGAGCCAAATCACCAATCAAATCCATTCATTCCCCTGAAAGGCTGATCGACATATGCCGTCACAAAAAATAAAAGATGCCTTTTGCCCCCTAATGGCACATATCATAATAATAATGCATATAAATAAAGCTAGATACATCCTAAGCTTACTTTATCTCCATAGTTCACTCGAGTTTTATATTGACCAGATTCTGACTCCCATATTGATCAAATCAGTTTGTCATTGTGAACTTTGTGTTGGGACGAGATCAAGGAATTGAGCTGAGGGGGCTTCCCCTCCTCTTGAACTCATGGTCATAAAGAGCAGAGTCATCAAGCATGCACTTTTGGATGATGAGAATCTTCTTCTCTCTGTGAACCAGCACATTTTGCTACCAGTGCCTCCTTGGACTTCTTTGATGATGTTTAGATATCACATCAAAATATGCTCATTACCCAGCAGACTCGACAACTTGTTTTGGCTCACTTCACAAACGACTACGGTGGCCCAGAAGGTGATGGCCTAGAAAAATAATAGTCGATCGTTTTTATGCTGCTTGTCCTTGTTTAGGTTGAGGGGGCGGAGTTAGCAAGTCTCCATTTATGGCCAAATTCATGACCTATTTAAGGATGTTGCCACCTTCATAAAAAAGTCATCATTTTGTCAGCAATATTCAAATCTCAAGAAGACAAAATGGAGAAGAAATTTAAATGTGTGTCGCCGTGCCGCTGGAGAGTACTCCTCCTCCCCCTGAAATTCTTCCCACTCCTTCCTTGTGTATGGGAGCGCCAGTGTCTACATACCTTGGGGGCATAGGCCGGCTGCCTTGGCGATGTTCTCGCGACGGGGCTCGGTTTTGAATAGCAGCCGTTACTCGTGCGGGGCAGCCACGATGTCGCCCATGACAGCCCCCCCAGCCCCGCCCACTCCAAGCCAATATATTTCAAATGTACTGTTTCAAGATGCGAGCCTCCGCTGAATGTCTCGAGTGCCACTTTTGTGAGAACCTGGCACACCCATTTACTAGTTTGGGCTCGGGCTGCTAGTTGCTGGCTCGCTTTGGCCTTCCCTGAAGACACTTGACTCCCATTAATAAAATGAATGTTTGACAGAGCCACTTTGTACAAAACAGATTTAGAGGTCAATGTGGTGTTTTTAGGAACTTCGACAAAGTTTTGGAAGGTCTGCTCTGTTTTATCTGTTGCTGGGTCTCAGAAATGGAATTTGGATAGAGCTATCATTGTAGCCCACTGGGGTACTTTGGAATTAGTTGTAAATCTTCCGCATATTTCGACCGGGTGGTTTCGGTTCACTTTAGTACACGTTTTCTTTTCGGGATTTTCACTGTAAAGGGTCCCAAGATATCCAAGCTGTTATTTTTTTGAATACCCCTTTTGTGATGGTCCATTCTTGAAGGTTGGAGCTAAATTTGCTTCCCTCTGTTGAATGGTCCACAGAGAATTATGCTGTTTTTTTTTTTATGGAGTGGGCAAAAATGCTAAGCAATACAAATGCAATACAAAAAGTTAGTATTTGTTGGTATTGTTTGGTGAGCTGGAACAGATGAATGGCATTTTCATTTATTTTAACAAGAAAAGATAATTTTGAGTTTTTTTAAATAGCCCATTAAAAAAAAGCATTTAAAAAAAATCCAAAAGGATTCATCCACAAGCATTAATTTCCACTGTCATGCTGTTATTCCGATTAATAGGTTTGTCATTTGTTTGGTCTTAATGTGATTTGTCTCTCGCCAGTGTTGGCACCTTCTCTCAAGGAAGTGTGGGAGGTGTGAACAAACAATGTGAAAACACTCGGCTATTTACAGACATTTCTCACACTGGCTCCACTTGTCAATCACCCGCTGTCTTTTTTTTCTGTGATTGTTTTTTTCTTTTTTTAATCATGATATTGCCTCATACTGTGCTTTATTGTTGTTTTCTGGGAGACACTTTTGAAACATCACATTATAAGTTTCTGCGAGAGATTTCGGAGAGTGATAGTTTCCGATCTTTCCTCAGCTTTTATTTACTGCACCGAAATCTATCTAACTTGCTGTCGATGTTGCTGTGGTGACACTGAATTGCCCATTCGAATGATTTCTTGTTTTTTTTTGCACCGTGTAATAGCTTCCGTTGCTTTTTGAGCACTCTGTTTTGATGATTACTACTTTTGAGGAAAAGGAGGAATGAGAATTACATCTTCCTGGGTCGCATGAATAGTGAAAGTGAAAGGACCCTCCAACCTGTCATTAACTTGTCATCTCTGAAATAGCAATTATTAAAAATATATAATATATAGAATATTTTTTTCTCTTCAGAATGCTACACATAAGATAAAATAACCTTTATATGTCCACAATGTGAAATTGTTAATCATTTTTACATAATGACAAATTGATTCTCATCATATGGTCATTCTGCCAACCACTTATTTGGTTTTTTTTGGACTCTACTGAAAAAACTTGATCTTTTTAACATTCGTAATAATGCATGAGTGGAAATAATTTTAACACTGTAAAATCCATCAATCCATTTTCTATATTGTTTGTCATCGTTTGGCTAGTGTGCTAATGCTAATGTACAAAAACAGTTGTCAAGTAAGGTTCCAAAACTAGTTTTAAAAGTCTGGAAAAGTGCTCATGGTGTCAACATGGAGTGTAGTTTATTAAAATATGCACTAAACATTTTAATCATCTAAAAACGGGATAAACAAAAGCAATAGAAGCGCAAAATTCCTTTTCTGTTGCTGCAGGCATCGCACGGAGGGATAAAGCCCTTGACAATCGTTGTTTGTGTCACGTTGCCATTTTCCATTAACTATGAATGCTGTTATAATTAGGATACATTAATTAATAAGAATAATGTTGAAACTGAGGCCCCAAGGAGCCTTTTGACAGAACAGCAAGACCCGTGAAACAATCCTAATGTCATCACGTCATGCAGAGCATGTCCCCGCTGCAATCCAATCAGCATCACATTCTCATGGCAGGTACACAATGCCTGAGAAGGACTTTCATTTATTTCCCTTTGTGGATGTTCTACGAAGAAGAAACTCAACAGGTTTAAATGTTGAGTCCTTTTCAAGCCTGTTTACTTGTCAGCTCGTCTTTTTTCCTGATAATGTAGGTCAGAGGAAACCCATCAAGACTCTTGCTTGTTCCTCATGTAGCTGTCAGCCCGCCTGTCAGTCCATTTTCTCGTTTGCACCATCAAAGTCTCTGATAACTCACAGTAACTTGCTTTGCGACTGAAGCTTTGGGACCCGTATCGCTTCCTTGGTGTTCGATAGAAGTGGAACACTCCAATGTTCTTTGTCTAAAGTATTTTTGGTGAAGGCGCTTAAATATGACACCTCCCGGCAGGAAACACACATGTACGCAAATTCGTACAGTGTCACCGGAATCCAGATTAACAGGTCGCCTCCCATTTATTTTTTTGTTTGTGGTGTTAAAAGTCACTCTAATCAATCCAATCATGAGATATATATTAAATATGATATATATGATATAATGTTTATATATATATATATATATATATATATATGATATAATGTTTATATATATATATATATATATATATATATATATACGTGTATACATATATATGTATATATACACACACGCACGCACACAAATATATATATTTAAGAATTTCTGCTTTGTACTGGACATGATTACTTTTCACCTCTGCGCTTTTCTTTGCACATCTTCAAAAGTGTCAACAACACTCCTGCCGTTAAAAACAGCGTGATATAAATGTCAGCTTAAAAAGGCCTGTTAGTCACACCCCTATTCCGTAATGTCGCCCAGGTGTTAAATCTGGAGTCCGTTCAAAGAAAAAGGGTTCAGAGGTGATGATAATAAGGCAAGCCGGAAAATCATCCAGCTGCTTTTTTTTCTGATAGTACGCGTCATCTGTTTTGCTTTCGACCCGTGATGGAAGTGACTAGAAAATAGCATCTGCTAGTTGATAACAGAAAATTCTACCACAGATTGGTAGAGCGGCGACATCGTAGGTACTTTCTAAAATGTAATGATGCTCCTTTTAATGTCTGTATAAATTGAGTAATGGCGGTTGCCGCTCACCGTGGCAGGAGTAATATTCCGAGCCCATTAGCCGGGGGCCTTGGCTTCTGCGCGGGGACTGATTCCTTAATAATAAAGGAAAGGAGGAATAAGCACTTTTGTTATCATCTCCATTGTCACATCCAACCAAGCACAGCCTTCTATTACAGTTCCAAGAATAGACACGGCTCTTATCGCTTCCATCACTGTCATAGTTGTAAAGAGAGCGAAAGGAAACCGGGTTAGCTGTGCGATACTGACAAAACTCTTAATCTAAATGTTTGAAATCATAAATGAAGAGCTCTATTGTTAACGTACAACTTGTTAGATTATATTTATGAACCTTTCTGGAATGTTCATGAATTACATTATAACAAAAGAGAGGGGAACTTTTAAGTTTGAACGGTCCTCAGGTTATACAAAATTCATAGGAAATTTGTCAGACATTTTCTGGCTCACGAAATCCAACGAGTCTATTCTGCGTTTTGCTTTTTCTTTGGCTGTCTTCTGGCATTTAAGACAAAAGATGGACTGCTGTCTTGCCTGGCAAGGTCTGAGAAATACCTAACAAAATGTTTGGATGTCTTTTGCTTTTTGTTGCTGTTTTATGATCTTGAATTGGCCTCAAGTGGTGAGAAGAAGATTTTTAGAATAGGAGAAGAATATTTATTGGACTTTCATTTAAAGTTGTAACACTCTGGTATCTATATACAGTTTCTCTCTTAGACTTTTTTTTTTTTTACCATTTCTTTGCAGATTTTTCTGACTGTAAAATCACTGTAAAAAAAACAAAAAATCATTTTCTGACGTGAGCAATTACAAATCTCTTGTTGGGTGTCCAATATTTGAGGATGTTTACTATTTATTGTCGTTTCGAATCAAATTTACAGCAGTAAGATGGAACCGTTTGTAGACTATAAAACAAGTAGTATTTTAGCCACTTACTTTGGAAACAAAGGGTAAAAAAAAATAAAGCCCCAAAGTCATGTCTTATAAATATTTGATGGGCATCACACAGGGAACACAAGGCAGGCATGTCAATGCGAGGTCACCGCGTTGGTGTTGATTTATTTCTTAACCTGACTTTCTACCAGTTAAAGATGAAGTTCTAACAAGCAAGAAGAATGTAGACGTTGGAGGAGCACATCGCTTTCAAAGCCAGAATCAATGCTTCCTCCTAGCAGGTGCAGCAGCCTTGATGGCGAGGGAGGCCAGTTGGAGATTATCTGAGGCGTTGACGTGTTTGGGCAAAATACCACGTAGGGGGATGAGAGATGGCATGCACGAGAGGGAGGAATGAATCTGTCTCCCTTGTTGTTACTTGGAACTTGAGTTTGACAAGAAACAGCATTTTGGGCAGTGTAAGTAGTTCCTCAAGGTAATTGCAGTTGTCGTTTTGGGCTTGCGTGGAAATTTATTTGACCATTTGGGCCTGGTATGTGATTTCCCCCAACTACAAAAGTGTTTCTTTTTGGTTATTCCAGCACTTTGAGCTGTTTCTGAGGGCTGTCTGTACTTGTGCACTGTCAAAATAGCTCTGCCAAATGTGAAGACTTTGAACAGACGGCTTCCTGACTTTTTAAAACAAAGAAGCTTGCAAGCTCGCGCTAGCCTCCCTCTTTCCCTCATATCCACGAGTACACACAGATTTCTGGTCATGTATTCTCTTTGGACGATGACTTGTTGCTCTTTGGATCATGCCCTGTATTTATTCTTCTTCTCGAAAGATGGTTCTGGTTGAGTCTTACATTTTACAGATTACTGTGAGAACCCTTAAGAAGATTGAACGCTTCGCATTTGTGTAATGTACTCTTTGGTCTCCTTGTACGTCAATCCCATCGTGACATTGTCAGGAAGCTAGAATTTTTTTGTCAGTAATCTTTTGAAAAAGTTTTCTTGTCTGCTATGAATAATAGAGTGAGACTGCTAAAGCACAAGGTGAGAGCTTGTCAAAGTGACAGTCACTCTTTTGAAGATTTGCCCTTTTAAACACTCAATAGATGGGTCACGGGTCCCGGGAGCTTGATAGAAGGGAAACCAGTGCCACTATTCTGTCATAATCAGCTTCAATCAACGCTCAGGGATGCCCGTTTAGCTGTCCACTCCATTTTGGGAAGGATATTTGAGGTCAATCGGATACATAATGTCCGGTGGCTCAAATGAACAAGTGAATGAATGAACGAATGAATGAATGAATAAATACATAAATAAAAAAGGAATAAATGAATGAACAAATGAATAAATAAAGCAATGAACGAATGAATAAATAGATCAATAAATAAAAACGTAATAAATTAATGAATGAATAAAGAATGAATGAACAAATAAATAAATAAAAAAGTAATGAATAAACAAAAAAAAGCAATCAATCAATCAATCAATCAATCAATCAATCAATTTGAGCGGATATCCATTTCTGTCCACACCCACTACTCGCCCCCCAGCCATCCACAAAGTAGGCTGGTCAGTGAGGCATTTAGATTACAGTGGCGCCACATTGACAGTAAGTTTTAAAATCGTCCAGGGTCCAACCTCAGTCGCCCAGATTTTTTTTTTTTTTTTTAGATGGAATCATCCTCCTGCACTCTCCCCAACCATCCACTAAGCTGGAGCTTCTGAATCAGCTCTGCTCCGAGTTGCTGAGATAGCATTGCCCTTAAACCGCTCCACCTGTCATTTCCCCCATTCTGACAGCCAAATGTGCCAGCCTCATCAAGGAGCTCAGGCTTTTGCCCTTTTCAATAATTCATCACGAAATTTGCAGGGTGGAGTAAAGGTTTGTCCATAGCAGCTTCCTCTACAAAGGCGCATTTCTTCTAATTGGAGTGTCCCTTTTGGTAACGCCCAAATGTCATTAGCGGAGGGGCCAAATGCCACGTGCTGTTTGAGGCTATGCCATTGATTGGAAATGGCAAGGTGAAACGTGACTCGAGCGACACGGAGGAAGAGTTGCGATGAAACTTGAATATAAGCATGCGCAAGTTTGATTTCCTACTATTTGTTTCCATGCATTTACTTTGGTTGTTGCCTGCGCACTCCGCACAACACATCACCATCCAAAGAGAGTTTGAGCCCCTTGTTGCCTCTTGCCATCTCCAGCTCTGCATAATGCAACGGCGTAATAGCCGCAGTTCTTCTTGTGCTGCTAATTAGAGATTATACAAATGCTCACGCTTGTAGACACACAAGCGCGTGATAGGCGCAGGTACAAACATGCAAATACAGCCGCAACTCCGCCGAGCGATTTAATTACAAAGTCTAATTTCTGTGTAGTTGTAAATTATTTATGAAGGTGTGTTGATAAAGTCACATTGACCTTCCTCTAATGATGCTCCTCACATACACACATGCACTGTTGTAAAAAGTGCATCTCACCGCCATCTACATCGCCCCCCGGCTGTGACTTAGCACTGTCTCGACTCCTTAACGTTTATATTCATTTTTATTTTCAATAATGTGTTGCTAACCAAATGAAAACCTCAGCACACAAGCTACAGGCTTTTTTGGTTTTTATTTTGGATTTGTCATGAAAAGACCGTTGAGGATGCAAGCCTGAGTCTCTCAGTTCATTTTTGAATCTGTTTCAGATATTTTTGTTCAAATGATGGCCAATGGTGGAGATTAGGCTCCCATAGCTCTTTGCTATTCTACACAAAGCAATGTGCTTTTTTCCACTTGGAAGCAGTACACACGGCACAATGGCGGAAGATGACAGCTTGTCACGTTGGACACAATGCGCCAATGGTTGTGGGTGTGGAGAAATGATCATTATTGTTCTTTAGGAGAAGCGTCAGATCCCACTTGTTTATGTAGGCGTCGTTTTCCTTCATCTATCCGGGGCTTTAACTCCTCGTAAAATAGTGTAGTTGTCTGAATCACTTAAGCCAGTATGTATGAACATGGATCCTTGTTGGTAATTACAAACATTAAAAAAAAATAACCCTTGGTGTGGCACAGAAGAAATCAAGAAGACATGATGAATATAATGTTGTCTGAATCTGAAGAAAAACATTAAGAACAGGAGAAGTCGCCTTAACAACAACAACAACAAATAATATAGCTTTAAATCCAAAGAGGCAAGCAGCGATTGAAGTAGCAAGTCGAGCTATGCAAATCTCTCCATTCTCCTCTCGACTATTCCTCTAAAATATCAGAATATTTTCTTCCACCTCATTTGTTTGTGTATGTTGGCTCCCTGGGCGACCGAGGCAAAAGGATAGCGGTTCTGCCGATAGCCAATCTCGCCATCGCACCGACCGAGCTTGAAGTTGTCAACAGCCTGCATGTCTTTGCATGTTTTGTCTCTCTCCCTCTGTCTGTGTCTGGCCCGTATTTTTCCTCCTAATGTGACTCATTGCAAATTATAAACTGCCCAAAAGTGATAAGCGCAATCGCAATTTTGTCAGGGAAACCTTTGTCTGAGGTGATAAATGCCGCAGCAAAAGAAAAACAACCGGGAACATGCGTCATGCCTCATTTATTCCTTACAGTCACTTTGTCAGTAGAACACAGATTTAATTAAACAAAAAAAATAAATTCCACCTTGTAAATTCAACCCAATCTCAATGATCCTTCGTGACAGTTTTGCTGAAGTATATTTGTTCAGCACAGTTTATATACCAACAGAAGCTTTGTAGGAAAATGACTTCACTCTAAAGCAGACTTTAGCGTGAGGCTTATAAAGCGGGGCGTTCGCTTGGATATGCGTGTCGGCCTCATTGTGACTGCCGCCGGGCTGATAGCGGCGAGCGGGGTTTACGCTGTACCGTTTCGCCAGCCTCGTCGTAGACCTGGGGAGCCTCGATAAGACACCCGGGCTCTGAAGCCGCTCAAAAGACACATGGAGAGCGGAACAAAGAGAGTGGGAGAGGGGGGGGAGGAAACAAAAAACTGAAAGAAGGTATAGTGGCGCTGATGAGGAGGTTAAAAATAAAACTCATCACCCCCAGTTGGGCGTTGCTCCAAACCCGACACTTTCTTTTTCTGCCATTACATTAAAAATCTTCACAATCCTTTTAGTCACGGCTGGGATGGGGGAAGCCCTCAAAGGGAAGACAATTAAACGCATACACAAAATGCTTTTAAGGGGTTAATCTTTGTCGGCAGGATTGAAATTCAGTTTAAGCTGTCTGAAGGCGCGTTTCAGTCACGCCGGTGGCTGTTTGGCTTTCTCAATTTAAAAATTCTAGAATATCCCGAATGAGATGGCTCCATTTTGCCTCCTAAACTTGTCACGCTGGATATCGTTTTTGCCTATGCCTCCCTCGCAACACTGTCGGCCTTAAAGCAACGGCGCCACACTTAATTACTCGGTTTGATGTCAAAGTTCAATGTGGAATCGCATCTCCTCCACCGCCGCACTTAAGCCCACAGAAGTCATCAATTTTTGAGAGACACGCCGCACAACCTTGAATTGAAACACCGGAAAGCCTTTCGCAGACATTTCCCTATTCTGGGCTTCCTCGTGTCTTAAATTGAGGGTAAGGCTTAATCTTGGGAGCCATCTTGGATTTAGAAGAAACGTTCAAAAAAGTTTTTGTTGCTCTGTGTGTTCGGGACTTTATGAACGAAATAAAAACACGTTTTTAGTGTAATCTGTGTGTATTGTGGATATGACAGATGGCGAGTGGTATGTTTACGTGTCGATAAAGGTGTGCCGCTTGATGGACGGTTGAAGGCTCTGGTTGAGGCCAATGGTGAAGACGTTTGTTTTGGATAAAAGACAAGCAGTGGAAAATGGCTGACACCTGAAGCTTCTTCACCCCCCGCCTCCCTTTCTCACTTTGTTTACTTGTTCACGCGTCAAGGATAAAGTATAATCACAGCTATCATATCAGGGTTTTTTTTCCCTTCAGTGAGATGTTGAAAGAAGGAAACGGGATCTAGGCTATTCCACTGGGATGAATTTTGTCTATGATGTTACACAGCACGAATGGATGTTATTTCAGGAATGGCTTGCTTTTTAGCACGCAGGTAGCAAGTCTCTTCCAATCGTCTATTTGTGATGTGACTTTGTTGGGTTGGATCAAAATCACATTCAGTCATAAATCAAAATACTTGTCACATTTAATAATGACCAATCATCTCCATCAATATTTAGTCAAACATTAACAATCTGCATCGTCTTATATACAAACCTTTCCAAGGTTTTAGTGGGCTGAAACAAAGTGAAATGGCAAACTACTTAGACTTTATTTCTCCCCAAAATGTGCTTGATCTCAATTTTCGGCTAGATAGACTTCTGGCTGAGTGGAGGTGATGCTTTCTCATGTAACGACACCTCACAGCACAGTTGGGGCCCATTATTCTGCGACTCAGTGTTCTCGTCTCCCTGCAAGCAATGAACCTTCCTTTATGGGTCATTTGTTATTGAAGCCCATCTGTGGCTTTGCTTTTAGTAGAACATCGCTGCTTAGCAAGTGTTCCCCGTTAGTTTCTGTCGTGTAAATCTGGTGCGTGATGAGCTGAATTCTAGTTAGCGAGGGCTAAAACTAGGGCAAACAGCATTTCATCGAGGTTGAGTCTATTACTAATGATTTGTAGCCGTCACCCAATTACAAGTTGGACTTGGACTCTTCCTTCAGATCAAAAGCTTAAGGAGTCAGCGGTGAGCAAACTGGATTATTATTATTGTTTTTTTAAGTCGTGGCATCATTAAGCTTCACTTCACACCGATATTATTTTCTATGAATTTGGAGTATCTGTCATTGCTCAGTGGAGAGCCCGAGGGATGCACTGTGGAGTTAATAAACCAGCCAAGCTTTATGTAAGCATCCCTCATTTCAAAGTGTGATACCTGCTTGTTCCTGTCGGATGGTGGCAGAAACAGTAGGATTTAATGTGATCCGTTTTGCAACTACTGGATTTAATAGCAGGCATAGAACTGAGTGAAGCGATTAGGAATCCTATGGAATTTTGATTGGCTCATTATAATGTCTAGACATTTCATAAAGAGGGTGGAAGAGCGTAAAGTTATTTTCTATTTTATTTGTACTCAAGACACTTCCTTCTCTTGTCCTTAATGAAATATTTGTTTGTAGTCCAATTAAGAAAGCATTGTGTAAAGCCTTGAGGAAAATCTGAAATAAATAAATCAATTCTAGACACTTCAAAGATTTATTCATTAGGTCTCACGACTCCAAATTATGGCAATAAATGTATCCCGAAAATTTCAAATATATTAAGGTACTGTTGAATACTAGCTTGACACCTTCCCAACACACTTTTCTTTATATGCAATTTACTACCAGTTTGATTTTCTCCAGACACAAAAATGCCCCCCCTCACACACACATTCTGTCTATTGCTCCTGGCAAACTGAAAAGTCTGCTCGTCTCATTTTGCCGGTGCAGGTATAAAAAAGAGGCTACTTCATATTGCAGCAAATCACAGTGTAGCCAATGAGAATGTCGAGCTGGAACTCGCAGCAAGCACATAAAATGAGGGCAGACAAAGGTGCAAGTATGTCCAGAATATTTATAATCTGAAACAATCCCAATTAATTACTTGCCAATTTTACACTCTACATTGTTTTTTTTGTTTTTTTAAATCTTCCCCGAGAATGAGTCCATCAGTCGCCCGCTACTTATCTCTAACTCTTGTCTGTGGCAGCTTTTTAGACTGTGAAATAGAGAGCGGTTATTTTCCCCTCTTCTCGCTGTATGTTAATGACACGCTAATCTGTTCCTGAGCGAGTGCCTTAATGAGGGCGGCGCGCCCCTCACTCCGCTGGCTAGCGCCTGTTAAGCTACCATTATGGAAATAGCTCACTATCATGCATCGTTCTGGGACCCCTGCCTGAAATGTATGCCTTAGTTTCACTTTTAAAGTTCTGCTCGTCTCCCACTTTAACAAGGCCGGGTAGTTCCTTTGAGGGATGAAGAGCAGATAAACAAACATGGTAATGACGAGTATATGGCACGGGGGGAGGTCTGGTTCCTTTTCAGATTCGGAACGTTGCTTGTGCTTAAAAGTAGCAAAGTGTTTTGGCCAAAGAGGGCATGTTCGAAGGTAATTATGTAAATTAAGGAATATGTGGCAATTGTTGAGATGGTATTAATTTTTTTCTCCTATACCATTTCAGTATACCTGATTTGTGGGACACCCTTTGGTATGATTTGCTCCCCCGATTTATATAACAACTGATTTTTTTAAAAATATTTTATTCAGACTATCACCCAAATCCCCCTCTCAGCCTGACCTAAATATGAAGCAGTGGCGGTGGGTAGCGGCTGACTCTCTCTTGCTTCACTCTTGAAATTAAATTGCTAATGGTTTGACTTCTTCCATGTTTCCCATCACCTGATTTGCACTCATCAGCCTTCCTTAAGGTTTGTACACAAACACCAGGAAGGCAAGGCAGGCAATCACTTGAGGATGGAAGGCAGTCTGCGTCCATATCGAAGCTAGTGCTGAAGAGTCATTTAATTGAAAACCAGGATTTGCACATAGTCTTCAAAACACTCGAGTGAGGGACTAAAATGCACTTCTCCAAATTTAAAAAGCTGCGATTTTGGATTAAACAAGTGTAACTACTGTTAAAGGCGTGTAATACGAGGGGGACTTATGTAAGCTAAGAGGGACCTAGCTCAAAGTTTTTCTTGCAATTTGCAGCTCACACTAAATTTCTTGCTGGGGCTGAAATCTCATGATTCCCTTTTAGATGATGAAAACATGCCTGAGTCTTGTCTGACGTCGTCTTAAAGGTTCTGGTTGGATTTAAAGATTTAGGGGAGGCTTTTGTTGCACATTTCCAAAGCAGTCCATCAGCGCAATATTTGTTGAACAAAGCAATCTGCCACAAATTAAATAATACATAACAATACTGTCAATATTAGGTTGATGGTGTGTTTGCGAATTCTTAATAGGTTTGACCTTTTTCTGACATTAATCAGTGTGACTATCCAGGGACACCAGCCGCATTTATTCTTTTACATTTTTTGGGTTTTTTTTTTGTACATTTTGTGTAAGCTGGGATGGGGTTCACTTCACCCGAGACACGAATAGGGACTGTCGAAAAATGGGTGGATTGATGATTTTAAATCTAACATCATTATCGTGATGATTACTAGCTGTGTCAGGCCCCCCCCCAAAAAAAAATCCTAAGGTCCTGCGTCACAGAGTGGTGAATATAGCCTACGCCGTATTTCATTTTCTCTTAATCTATAAAAGATTAAGAAATTGTATTATTAAACCACTCCAATGATAATGTTCATATTTCCAGAGTTTCTGGAGGCAAAGTGTGTCATAAGAAGTCCCACAGAGGTTTTCAAGTTATCAGTGGAGGCTTGTTGCCACTTGCAAACGTTTACCCACAGCATTTGTCAAATGACGCATTGCGGACGAGCTGGCTGGATGGATGATGAGCCCGGGACTCGGTTTCTATTCAACTTTTGACCACAGGAAGGAGGGGAAAAGTTGAGGAGCTGTCATATATCCTTTGGGAAGGAGGGTAGTTTCCCATGAGGGTGATTGAAGGGTGAACGGGGGGGGGGGGGGGGGGGGGGGGGGGCATCACATGATGCATTATATTATCCTCAATATAATGAACTAATGGTGATGTATTCGCCGTCTGTAATTCTGTATGCATAAGCACATTATCAACCATCAAAAGAGCAAATTTAGAAGACCCGACTGCATAAATTTTTTGAAATTATACCAACTGTAATAATCACATTCTTGTCATAATAGAACACTGGGTGACTTTTACGAGCTTGATTGCTGCCCCCGATGGCTGTTAATGAATAACTTCTCCAAATGTCACAAAAATGCCTTCCGAATAGCCATTTTGTGTTTGTTCTAATTGTAAGCCTCATACAGACAATGACTTAGCGAGGTGGCTACTGCTGTCCATCAGGAGGAAGGGAAAAAAAAAACTCTGAATGTTGTTAATGCATGCCTGGAGGCAGCCTGTGCATGTATCTGCATCCTCGGCTTTGTGTCGTTCTGCCATTCTTGTTGCGAGTGGCCCATGGAGTGCAGACAATTCCTGGCTTTGTGTGTGTGTGTGCTTGTGTGTGTGTTTGTGTTCTGCTGTCATGCTGTGTACTGTAGTGAATGGGGAACGAGGCGTGTGAAAATCCCACCCTTGCCTACCTAGTGACAGTCAGCTCTATGTGTAAGATGGAGAGTGAAGACTCGATAATGAAACAACCGCACTCTTTGTTGGGAAGTACATATGATTCCTTATTCTTCTTTTATTTCATTAACTGGGAAACCTAAAGAGCTGACCCAGACGAGACCACTGACACGTGTCTTTACTACGTTAAGCTCGAGGAGAAGAAGGACCTAGCCATGCGTGACCTCCGAACTATCAATCGATATTGTAATCCAGTCCAGTCATCCCCAAAATCATCTCGCTAATCATTAGAATCGTCACAAAATTTCTCAGGAAGGATAGATGCGCTGAAATGTGTGTCCCGATGCATCATATCTGGTCATAGCGTGTAAACCGATCCTTGCCGGACGGATGTGGCAATGTCGGGTAACACGAGTCATGTTTCCTTTGTTCCTAACCTCCAAACAGGATGCGGTGGGTTTTTAAATATGGCAGGTGATTATTTCATAGTACATGTGCACATAAGCAAATGATGGACACGCTCCAAATGGGCAGGTGACCTCATCCCCTGGCTGACAAAACCAGTAGACAAATAAGAGGATGTGATTTGTTTAGATCATGGTTGCCACCTCTTGAGCTATCTCTGCAGAGGAAAAAGTTTGCTCATGTGTTTAGTGCATACAAATAAAAAGCATCCATCCTCGAAGTGGAATGTGTGCCCATCTCCTATCCACCTGCTAGCTCACTTTCAGGTTTGTTGTTGTTTTCTATGCTCTTGACACCCCCCCCCCCCCCCCCCTAGCATGTAGACATATGCCCTGTTTTTCCACTAATTGGTTGGCTGTATTCATGCGGGAGCGAGGCAAGCGGGTGGTTGCAGGCAAAGCTGACGCCAAAGTGTCAGAGCGCAGCTGGCTTGTGGATGGACAGCTCATTGATGGTCTGTTAAAACAACCTGTCACTTAATGCACGAGGTGAGGCAAAGCTGCACCGATGAAGCAATACAATTCGCTGCCATTGTGGGGAGAATGGAGGAGGTAGAGCGAGGCACAAGCACCTTGAAGTAAAAGCAAAACCGCCCATCATGTTAGGGCAGCCTGCGGGCAGTTATTGTGAAATTGCGTGTCGTGTGTGACGGGAGGGAGGTCATTGCAGGTGTGTGTGGATTACCAATATGTTAAATAGTAGGCAAAAAATTGTGGTCAATTTTATTTCAATCATTTAATATTTGTAATTTAATTTTGATGATTTTTTTTTCCCCCAAACTAAAAACAACTGTTTTATTTGAAGCAATGAATAAATGATGAAAAATAATTAACCTTAATTTGTTGATTCATTGATTACTAATCACTAATCCCTCTAGGCTACAATTTGCCCCGCCTACTTTTAAAATGATTTCTATAGCCCTGGTCTACAGTTTCTTTTCCAATTTGTGTACGCCACTGGCTGCCTGAGTTAAAATACCCGGGCAGCCTTTTATGTTTTACAGTTATGGAGGTGTCTGTTGAATGCGTTCATCATGTTAGGCCGAGAAACTGCCCGCCTTGACCCAGCTTGTCCGCTCCCTCACGCAACAAATCCACGCAAACCTTTAAGTGATGTTTTGTCCTCCTTGTTTTTCCCCTTTCCACTGTTGTCAAAATAATCTCGTCTCTGTCGATGTAGCTCGGCTTACACTCGCCACCTCTAAGCTTCTCAACTCCAGTTTGGTTCCTGTTGTGCTTGCGTTTAGACAGACTTCAAAGGAGGCTGTGAAAAAAGAAAAGGAAGAAATCAAAGAGGGATGAAGAATTTTCACAGATTGACTGTTCAAAGACAATTTATTCCCAGATGTTTTTGCAAATGAAAATATTGGGGAGATACACGGCTCTTTATATCTCATCTCAAATATTATCACGGAAAATGGGAAAAATCTTCATTACGTTCGAATCCTTCTGATTGTGTTTTTTTTAAATACGAAGCTTGATCGACACTTGGCTGTGTTTGGCCTAGACAGGCTTCATTTGTTCTTGTCGACAGGCTTTCAGTGAATTCCTGACGTTTTGAGGTTCCGTCTCTGTCATTTGTGATGGCTCCAACACAACGCTGAGGATGAGGACACTGTTTTTTTTTTGTGGCAGGGTCCTTTCAGCAACAACCCGTGTGGCCCTACAGGCCTTATTTGTATGGATTTTTTTCAGGCGTTTTGACTCAGGCTCAGGAGGTCATGGGAAAACTAAACATACTGCAAAAGAAAAACAAAATATAGCTGCAGTGTTTTCTCCACACATTGTTGAAAATTCATGTGGGCTGATATCTTAAAAAATAAAAGTCCTTTGTTTCACCATTTTTTTTTTTTTGCGATACCGAATGTAGTCGATTATTTTTGGATGGAACTTTTCCGGCATAAGTTGAAACTGTAGGTTCCATTAAAATCTACAAGCGGTCTTAATGTACAATCCAGAAGACACATCATAAATGTGTCCTGGTTCAAAGTTGTCAGGAAAAGGAAAAGCGTGTCCCAGGGTGTGATTGTGTTGACAGTAGAAAGGATGAAAGTTTGCCCGTCTTCCTGTTCTTTCATCCCGTTCACTGTCTAGATGTTTCTTCCGGGCAGCACCAAAGTCAGTACCATCCAATGAATATGTTGTCGTGCGTGTTTACGAAATGATGGAATAGTCCAAATGTTTTCTTTCTTTTTGAAAGTTTGTTTTTCCTTCTGTTAGTTTATGCTCTCGAATGTGCTGGGATTTCCCTCTGCATGTAACCTACATATTTCCCGGCGTGTCGGCAACACCGGATCCAAGTGAATTAATGATGATCATCCTGTCTTCTTTCTGCTTTTCATTCCGTCGTCTTTCCAATTCTCAGGGATCACATCGTCCCCACGCAACTTTAACTTCAGCGAAGGGTGCTATTAATGTCGCTGCATTTGATTTTACTACCATTGGAGAAGAGTTGTGTTGAAACTGAATTTGCTTCATGTCACATTTACAACATGTCATGCAGTGGTGTCAAACTCGACAAAAATGGCTTTGACACCCCTGTAAAAGGTTTTAAATGTTAACAGGGGTTAAGTGTGGGTCAGGGTACGATAGATCACAATCTGTTTTGGGAAATAAAGTGACCCGTTTGTTTGGATTCATGACAACTGTTTTACTGACTGATCGAGTTTTGTGATGTTATCGTTATCCCTGACTTTATACTGGATGGTCGTATAATAAGAGACAATCTCCGAAAAAAAAAATGCATGTGTGGCGCCATGTGATGTGTGCGTGTGCGTAACCGGTAGTCAAGGGCTGATGATAAGCGTGATGCGTTCTATCCCCATTAGTGTTAGCCTAGATCTGTCAGCGCCTTGTTGCGTTCCTCCTTGGCAAAATCCCAGCCCTTGAGGAACGACAAGACGGGCCAAACACACACACACACACACTTGTCTGTTCTCTTCAAACTCCTCACCTGTAAGTGTGTCAGATGATTTTCAGATCCTATTTGTGCCTACTACATTTTGTGATGTCACACCATGAACCCAAACTGTGTTTCACTCTTCATCAATGTAACCAAAAAAAAAAAAAAAATCAATATCAGCGCTCGCACCGCCTCGCCGATGTCAGTTTTCCAAGTTGAGTCATGCGCAACGACACAACAAATGAACAAGTAGCGTTACGGCGGCTGTCCTCGCGGCGCTCCCTCAGCAATCGCTTAATTCAACCATGTCCTACATTTTCCCTCTGCTATGCAGGCAAGAAAGGGTTGGAGGGGAGGGGGGTTGATAAAGAGATAGCATTTCCTCCCCCATGCACACTTCTTTATGAACTTTTGACATTGCCTCTAATTAATATCGCTGCCATTTATTTGTGGTGACACGCCATCTCCCAGCACCCAACCGGCCACCTAACCAGTCAGTGAGTTTCAAGGCCACAAGTCATGTTTGGTCTCCAAGCTTGCAAAGTATAAGTAGTGACAGTTGCTGCGGAGGCTTTTTGTGACTTTAAGCAATTTTTCCTTTCTCGTTTTTTGCCCACTCTTGTTGACTGGCCAGCATTTTGTTGTCAGGCCCTCACGGTCTGTACGACACGACTCGCACCTTTCTAAGCTTCTTTGACAGGAACGAGAAAGAGTGTGTCACATTTATCCAGATGGTAGACTTTTTTTTTTTTTTTTTTCAGCCTTCAATTCTGATGGTGCAATGATGACAGCTCACTGATGGTCGCCCTTAGTTATACCTCCATTAAGGAAGGCTCTTTTACTGTCTGCAGGAAAACAGGTTTCACTAGGGGGCAAGGAATATGCTTTATAGTTTTAAGTTTTAAGTTTTAAACCTTACGTATTGCTCACTCAGAATATAATTGTCTCTCTCAAATTATGACCTGCAGAGTTTGCCACATGTGCATTTTGTTTGTTTTATATTTAAAACCACCTGTTTTCTGATAAAAAAAAAAAAACCTCAGTCAAACAATATGATGTTTTATTTCAATTTTATTTTGTATTGGAAAAAAATAACAGCCGTTTTGATACTTTTTCACTATGTAAAGTTTTGGTTATTTATTGGTATTATCAATGTCAAATGTCAAAACGAGCCAGATTTGACCTGGACAGTGGATATAAAAATCCTATAAGAGGGTGTGCACACTTGTGCAATTATATTATCCTAGTACTTTATTTTTACTTACCCTCTCTAAAATATTTTATGTTTTTCAATTGAATTTTGCAGTTTATAGTAGGTTACATTCATGCTGGAAAATGTTTTTTTTAACAGGGGTGTGTAGACTTTTCATACCCAGGGTTAAAAACTGTACTTTTTCACAAGCACTACTGTAAGTGCCTCTGGTATTTTGACCCCGAAGCAGAAACGATGTTCCAAATAGAACGGCTTTTGGCTCAGCTGACCACGTATTTTTAATCACGTTGATAGATGACGAGTTGGAGGCAAGCACACGTCGACCAGAGTGCAGCAATAATAAATGAGGGATTTTACGGAAAGCGCCAGAAGACCGCACAAGATAGTCCAATCGTATGACTTATTACTTATAACATCTTTTTGTTGCGTGTCCTCACTGTGTCCTTCCTCTCTCCCAAGGTTCCGGAAAATGTCTTTGTTGAGTTTAACCACCAGGAGCTGCTTGAGTTCTACAACAAGGTCAGTGTTTATCTCAGTTGGTGTGTGTATTTGTGTGCGTGTGTGTGTGTGTGTGTGTGATGCATGTCAGCCCCCCCCTTACTCAACCTCTTCTTTCTTACAGCTTGAAATTGTACAAGGCCAACTGGATTCCCTGACTTGATCATTGTAAACCATGGCTGCAAACACACACACACACACACGCACAAATACACACTTGCGTGTCTTGCTCACATCTCAAAATTGCAAGAAAAAGAAGACAGTCCATGAATGAAACACACCTTTTTGTCATTCAAGAATTACGTGCCGTATTTTCATAGCTGAACTGTTTTAGTAATGTAACTTTGGATGTTTTGTCAATAAAACAATTCTCAAATGTGTGTTCACTTTTGTTCATCATTTGTGTGTTTGAATGTAAGTGTGTCATTAGAAAGGGAAATTAAGTCATTTCGCAACAAATAGACTAAAATCAGATGCGGAAGTGACGATGGAAGTTCTGGAGAGGTGTGTAAATGTGTGTGTGTGTGTGTGTACAATTTTGATTTCAACCGTTTACCACCAACATCGCGGAGTATATTTCCAATCTCCGATTTATTAACTCCCTCATTGCGGTTCGCATTTCCTGACAATGACAACATGCAGACAGGTGAGTGTCTAAACTCACATTCCAAATACAGTGGTGGTGCCTGACTCACAATATAAAAATATAAACTATTACTCAGCCGATTTTTTTTGCTTAGCCTTTTCATGTGAGTGAAAATTTCAGATACAAAGAACAAACTTTTTTTTTTTTTGGGAGACCGCTTTTTCATGTTTTTTTGGAGGAGACCGTCACATATTAATGGTATTTCCAAGCACAATAAAAAATTGCTCACTTATATCATGAATGAATTTTTCCCTCCAATTTCTGCAGTAGCCATTGGGAGCATCGCGGCGTGGAAAACAGATGGACGAGCAGAGAGCCTCAATCACATGAAGATGAAATGGAGATGTCTGGTGAGTTCTGCTTGTCAGAGCTGTGATGATGAGAAGGCAAACAAAGTATTTGCATTCTGTTCTTGACAGAGCAGCTAATTAGAGATATTGTTTCTCTTTAGTGATTTGATGTACTACTGTAGAATAGAAAGAACTAAAAGTGTCAAGTAAAATTGTGATCAGTCAGTTGATAATTACGCTCATCCCTGGTTGGATCATTCTGAGTGTAATGGCCATGTTTCTAATATTTGTGCCCAAGTAGTGCTGCAACATTTGCAATCCACCAAGTGGGAAGTAAATGGATACAAATGAGAAAGCGCTACTAGCGTGGCCTCGGAGTGTCAGACAATTGGATGCCTCCTCCAATTTCAAGTCCTCGTCAGTACCTTCAGAGTGCCGAGCTTGTTGAGTGCTGCTTGAGCGCGGTCATGGGTGCATATTTGCATTTCAAAGTTAGCTCAAGTCCACGCCGCACAATTTGAGTGTCTGTGTGGAAGCTTGAGTTAGGGGGGGTGGCGAGTTGGTTTTGTGCTTGAAATTGGGCCGGAATAACTGCCGCTGTGTTTGTGCATATGACCAATGTGCACTGTGTACTTGCTGGACAGCACTTTTCTTTTGAGACTTGTTCGATTGTTAGGGAGTCTGCAATGTTGTATTTTGTTGCCCACAAACTGAAGCCATGATGCTTCTTTTCAAACACGCTACCATATTAGGTGCACCTGCACAATCTAAAATAAGAAATAATAGTCAAAATAAGTCAAAATAATAAAATACAAAAGTAATCAGACAATCCAAAATAAATAAATAAATTGGCAAATCAATAGATAGATAGATAAATGAATAAATGTTTATTTTACATCCAGCGTTAATCTACAGGCGGTAGGGCTTGATTCCTATCCCCAGCAACATTACTGTAAATAAACCACAAACTAGGATCATAGTTAAATATAATTTCAAAGTCATCTCACAACACTATCCTTACAAATAAATGCCGAGTGTGCATGTACATGCCTGTGGTGAAGACTCTCTCTAACTTCCACTAACAACGCGGGCTAAAATAAGCTGCCGGCCAACATGCAAAGCTTGTCCGTGCATCATTTCAACATACCTCCTTGACATGTTTGTATTTAGGCAAACAAAAACCACAAAGAGGTGAATTTGTGAATTACAAACCGCGAATATGCAGGGGGATTTCTGCATGTCATTTGGAAGGCTTCATCTCCTTTAAACAGATCGTAACTTATCTATCTTGCTGGAAAATGTAAACCACACACATTGCGTGACTGCATTTTAATATCATTATTTTTATGACTCATTTTATTGCTTATATTACTCACATGGCCACATATCACTCTTAAACCAACCTTTGTTTCCAGCAGCCACTTCAAACACCCCTTTTTGTTTTCGAACAAAAATGACAAGTCAGCTTTTATTCCTTGCGGTTTTCCATCTTAAACGGGACCCTTTGACACACAACTTTGAATCATGATGCTTGTGGTGATGCTGTAAAACACAGAGGCAAGAAAAAAAAATTAAATTGGACTCTTCCCTGTATGTTTCTGGCATTTACTGACGTCAATAGAGTTGCATATGATGCAACTGAAATGAAGTGAGCCACCTGGTTCACCGCTGAAACTTTTGCCCCTCTTCCCGAACGTCCCTATCTGCTCGTCCCAGCCACGAGCGCCGCTTGACCCGGCCGCTTACAGATGAGGACGCTTTCCCTCAGCCCTCATAAAGCCGCTTGCCTGCTTTCTCGAGCTCTAGGATCACAGCCTCCCTCTGGCTGGGAGTTATTATAGCTCCTCTTTGCTCTTTCTAGCAAGTTTACTTTCTGTCTGCCCTGAAATATAAATGGCCTCTTCTCGCCGTCCGTTTGCTCGATCCAGCAGTTACAGCCATAAGCATACCCCAACAGATTTGTTAGCCAACCTTGGCTTTCATTTTGGAATCAATAATTAATGTCAAAATGATTTTAATTATTCAACCACATGAGTCTAATAATCAGCGGAATTCAGAGAAGCATACTTTTCACTGTACTCATTTATGATATACTTGTATGTGACCAACTGAGTAGGTGCATACGGGCAGAAGTACACACACGCACACGCACACGCACGCACGCACACACAACGCCGTTAAGCAAAGGTCGATTTTAATCCATCCTGACATTATGCTTCCTACTGCGGATGGGCTGCAGTAATAAAGTTATGACATAAACTGAGGAGGCCTTCAAATTCACCAGAGCAAAGGCCAACAAATAAAATATGTTAGCCACATGAACAGCCTTTGACACTGGCAGAAAAGTACAGTGCAGCCTTGAGATTCAAGTTTAATTAATCATTTAAATGTCGTTAATCCCTTCTAGCCTCCCCCTAAAAACAAACCAAAACAGCATGACCTGAACAGTTTAAGATTTTTTTGGGGGACTGGTTGAGACCCGGTAATCCACCAGAAAATATTCACCCCTGCACTAAACATTGACTAAATCTAATCGCTACATTCGTAATAAGCAATCTCTTGTAAGATAACTGTTAAAGAATTTACTTGGGAATTATTCATTCACAAATCGGACCTTGAACCAGAGCAGAGAGGGAAACATTTCTGTTTATACAAATTAATTTTCTGCATTCACCACAGTGTTATGAAATAGAATGTTTTTACTTGCATGAGCATATTTGCATGTTCTCTAAGTACATGAAAAAAAAATTATAATAATATCAGCCGTCATTTCTAGTATTCCCCGGGCCACTTAAAAATGGATGTCGGGCCACAAATGGCCCCTGTCCATAGTTTGAACACCACCGGTGCAGCAGCCAATCAAAGAGAAATCCTGCCTAAATTCTCAAGTGGGATTCATAAAAATGCTTCATCGTAATTTACGTAAAAACATCCACCGGTATCTTCAATTCTAAAATTGAAATTTTACAGAACGTTAAGATTAGTAAGTTACTTAATTGGCTAAAATGTTTGAGTGTACTTTTATTGTTGTACTCTGCAGAACATATACGCATGCAAACTTGTTTCACTGTTCCACTTGATTTATGATGACCCCTTTGACCCCTGGTATGTGCTCCTCTACAACTTTCCAACCATCTCAGACGTCATTATTGTCGTCCGCCTCCCGTGTTGCGCCTCCAAGCCTTGCCGAGTTGGCACTAGAGGAGAGTGAGTATCACCAAGTGGTTCGCCATTGGTCCGCTGCCCTGCATGGGTGGCAGAGTTGGGCAACCAGCCTGCTCCGCTCTGGTTTTCCACTGCGGAGCCAGTCGGAAGCTGCCAGACCCGATGCGTGATTCGCATAGTTCGCTTCATTCCCTGTGCGTCATCTTTTCATCTTCCCGCCATCCTTGTTCAGCCAATTTGGATAAACAAATAGTGCCGTGGTTTTGATCTTGGTTCCCTTAAAGCTTGAAGTGTCCTATTAAAATAGAAAGGATGTTTTTTTGGGGTGCAAATCACTGGTGGTGTCGTGGTTCACTCGGCTGACAATCGGGCGTAACTGCACTTCAAAACTCAGTTTGAGTTCAATTCATTTTTCATCTCAAAAACCTCACACTGCAAAGTCTCACTTTGGCGGTAGAAATATTTTGAGGCAGACTTTCCCTGCCACCAGCGCGTCTCTCTGCGGACACTCGGGTCTTTTCAGTGCTGCTTGCGAGGAGAGTCTGTGTCTGCGGAAGACGTCTCTGGAGTGGAGCTGGTGCTGCCAAGACACGACAGCCCTGTCAGCTCGCACTAATATCTGCCTCTGTGGCCACTCTCCTGCTGGCTCGCTCATCGTCCTCGCTCCTCTTTCGCTAGCATTGCTATGTGTGACAGCACTTGAATTTCTGCCGTCTCCTCTCCTTTTCTTTTTCGATGAAATTGATTGAAGTCTCACTGAATGGTGAAGGCTTGCTAGTGTTAGCGAAGATAGCAAATATTTTTTCATCAGGGTTCATTCAAGGTTGCAAAGATGTTTGGCAGAAATCCATAAACAGTTTTAACAGTTTTTCTTGTTGCCATCAAATTATAACCCAATAATAATCCAAAATTGTCATTGTGGTCATATTTGTGTTCACTATTTTTGAGTCAGCTGGATTAAGAAAATGGACTGTCCATGTTTTTGCCGCCATTCCTCCTCGCAGATGTTTTGTCATGGGCCTGTGATGTCCCCAACAAGGTGGTGTTGTGTTGAGCATCGGCGTGTTGCGTAAACAGTCTCAACCCAGATGGTGCACTGATCACCTTCCTTCTCCATCCCGTCTTCCTTTCTTGCTCTGTCCTCGACGGCTTGTTTACATATGTTTTTCTGTCTTTGTCCTAATGTAAAGCTAATTTGCTTCCCAGTACATCTTATGGTTATATTACCATTTCCTGTTGGTCTTCTAATCTACTCCCACAATTATACATTCTGGAAATCTGAAGGTCATGCCACCTGTTGTCTGATATGACCCCGAGTAGCGAGACCTTCCCCCGTGTGTCATTTCAAATTTATTTCTCCAGGAAGAATGCTAAATTTGAGCACGTCCCGGAGGATTATGCGACAGGTGTCGTCTGAGAGCGACTCATTTCGGGCTAATTAAGTAAACAGACGGGACTCATTAGAAGCGCCGGGTCCTCCCGCACTGATACGGACACGACGTAGTAGCCCCTCGTTACGTTTCTCATTTAGCTTGTGTGTCTTATTTCGCCATCTTGCCGGTGTACCGCGGAGGGATTGCTCACAAGCTCGTTAACGTTATTGCCATCGTTATGTATTCCGTGTTGTACGTTATTCTCTTAAGACAAACACTTGAAAGTAGTGTAAAAAAATAAAACAAAAATATCGCTGCAATTTTCCACTATATTTGAGGTATTTTCCACGGCCAAGAAAAAAAAATCTGATCTAGTGGGGGAACACTATTTGTATTGTATTGTTCAGTCATTGATTATCTGTATGTGTGTACAGTCGCATGATTTACAAGCTCTACTCCACAAGTTACAAAGATTCCATTTGTCAAGTCAGGTCTAAAATGATACGTCTTGCGGCTTCATTATTTATTTGAAAGCCGAAGGCAGTTGGGCTGAATGTGAATTCACTGATTGAAAGATATTATTTTCCCCACTTTTCAATGTTATTTCTGCCACATCCATTCACACACTCCACTTATGAATGTATCATTAGGATGAGCGTGCTTATTAGCTGAACTGATATTCAAAATGTCCAGTGTTCTTTGAGTGTCCCTGCTGTAAAAGTGCTTCTTATCAGCAAAGAACACAATCTTGCCTAATATCTGTAAATGGCTTTAAGTGCACTTACGCTCAAACAACGCCGTTGGTTTCTATTCAAATTCAGCATTTTTTTTTTTTTATGCCTGGCAGCCTTGGAAATGGAATCACACTAGCTGAAGCCTTTTCTAATCTGGTAAAGGTTATATGATAAAAACCATTTGGATAGATGAGACCTCACTTTTTAATAAGTCAAGAGGGAGAAAGATTTTACTATATGGTTTTTAGTAGCACACTGGCTTTACTTAGAAAGTACTATTGAATTTAGACAGAGAAGCTGTTTTTTTTCATTTTTTTCCATTGCTCATTAGGTCCCCATGCTTTGCTTGGGAATAATGTACTTTTAGTTATTATGACCTATGTGGTATATGTTTTTATTTTTTGTTCAATTAATTTTAATAGGATATTTATATTGGAATATGCTTTTTATGGTGCCATTACTGTGTATCGAGTCTCACTAACCTCAATGGGAACGTCCTTAGAAGAACATCTAATTAGTAGCAAATAAACAAAAACAAAGAAGAAATACCTCGAAAATAATCAAATATAAATTTAACGCTGCATTTTTGTGTGCTTAAAATGAAAACAAGAATGCAAATTGGTGACGACATACTTTTGAAATATCTGCCTTCTTTATTTGCACAAACTACATGATACAAACCTTATAGGAAAAACATCCTTGATTTTTTTTTTTTTTTAACAGTGTAACTTTTAATGCATGAAAACATCTGTACCAGCAGTTTTTTTCTTTTGTCCACATAATCCTGTTGACAGATGGGTGGATCATGGGTGAATGGATGAATAGCGAGTCAAAAAAAACCCAAAATGGCGGCAAAACAAAAACCTTGTAAAAAAAAAATAAGCTAGTCATTAAAGTTTTATTCCTGTCCTCATTCCTAAAATTAGAACATTTGTCTCATATAAGCCACTGCTTCTTGGGACCACCTTATTCTCATTCCGTGCAAATATAATATATGCCTGTGAATATTATTTCTAACTCTAACAACAAAGCTAATTTTCATCTGCTCGGTTATGGTGTTCTGTGTTAAACGATAACAAACTAGTGGACCTCCCTTCGATCAAATGATTCGATTTGATTTACAGCGTTTAATTTTCTTTTATGTGTCTATTTAATTGTAAGCAAATAAACAGCTTTGGAGAAGTGTACAAGTGCAAAAGTGAAGATAGGCTCAAAGGAATAACTAAAAAAGGGTAGATGTGCTAACTAATTAAAAAGTAAAAATATATATGGTCTCTCAGTATTATAGATTCTTGCTGTTTCATCGCGTGGTCTGTTGGTTGGTGACTATTTTATGTCAACTGGTTTAGATGTTCCACATGACATGCAAACCTTTTGGAGGTTTGGACTAAAGCTGCGCCCGAGCTGTCGCGGGGCCTTCCAGCGCTTCATCCCAAAAAAAAACGTGTGGAATCATGCAGTCATGCGTATAGCAAAGAGTTTTTCATCCCGGTGTATCGCTTGCACGGCATGCATCTGCTCCGCCCAGGGGGGATCAAAGAGGTTCTCGCCCGCGTCATTGGATGCGACACGTCGTACTTGCAGATGCACAAACTTCACAATGACTCTCACTTGTGTTTACTAACCGTCGACAAGCTCATTTACAAAACACTCACAGCAAACGTTCAAATATTGTGACAAGTATGCGTGTGTGTGGTAGCAGTGATGGATGAGGTGCATGTCCAAGAATCCATGTTTTATATGCTTGATGAAGAAAAACACAGAGCTTGCACGCGAGGCCAAGCGACACAAAGCAAGTGCGCTTTTGATGAGCGTCGTCGCCTTAAGCTAATCAAAGACTTTAGCTGGATTGGATGTACTTCAAAGCGCCATTCATCTTCCTCAATTTAGAAGCGTTCATCACTGGGGAGTTTAGCACCTCATATCCCATCTGGCCAGCATTCAATTAATTAACCGATTAATTGAGCACGCCGAGGTCAATGATGTGTGGCTTCTTTGGTAAAGTTACAATGCAAAACTCGCATGCATGCTTGCCCTAAACCACAGGACGTCTTGATTGATACCTGATGGATATTGAGTACGGTGAATACCACTGAAGCTGTTTAATTAAATTAAAAATAATAATATTAAAAACAAAACTACAAACAGCAAAGAATTAAAGATGGAGTGCTAAGACGGCTTGCAAGATTTGAACGTAGCCTAAGTTGCTCGCATGATAAAGTCACCACAGAGTGCTGCCAAAAACGAAATGTTTCCGTTTGATGTTAATTATTAACAAGATTGAAATTGCAGGCATTGTTAACGCAAGACTTCAGGCCTCTGCTCGAAACACACAAACAAACAAAAAAAAGGTTTCAAGAAAACAGCTCAACTTTATTCAGGGTACTGTAAATAGCAAATAGTTACATTCCACTTAAGAGATTAAAACATTCATCAATTAAAATGATGTTGTTTATTTACTAATTTATTTTTTAATGTTTTTTTTCATTCATTCATTAATTAACTTATTTATTCATGCAAAGACATTTCCATTTAAATTGCATTTAAACAGGTGTGTGTAGATATTTTTCCCCATCCACTGTATTCATGGGGGGGGGGGCACTTTTCCAATGTTGAAAAACTATTATTAGACTAGGATGACATCCTGTTGTTCTCCCGGTAAAACATCATCTCTTCTGTGCATCTGCGCGTTTCGTCGTGGTGTCAGAGCAGCCGTCTCGAAATAGACTTCTTGTTGTCTTGCCTCATAAGATCAGAGCAATGCATCCACTGAATGAAAACCTGTGCCGCTCTGATTCTTGCGTCGATAACATCGCATTGCTTTCATAGATAGAGAAACAAACACACACAATGAGACCATCATGGAGGAGTCAACTAAAAGTCACAGCTCCATGTTTTATTCATGGTTGCTCGGCTATGTTTTTACTTAGAGCACGCTTGTTTTCACATGACGATTAGTCCATCTGCTGGGTGGCATCACGGCATCCCCTAGGAGTGCCCCCCCCCTTCAAGGAAACTACCTGAGATTGCAGCTTTTATAAGAATGAACTTCATTGGTAGACATTTTTACTACATGGGCGATTGCTAATGAATTCGTATCACTTCTAAATGAAGTCATTATGGAACAATTTGAGCTTGCCTCATTTCCTCTAAACTAGGGGTGTCAAACTCTTTTTTTTCGTGGGCCGCATTGTAGTCATAGCTTCTTTCGGAGGGCCATTATGACATATTATATACAGTAAAAGCTACAAAACAAACTGACAAATAACTTGTTTTCAAATCAGGCGAATAAAAACTGGTCAAATATTAAAAAAAAAAAGACATTATTTAAAGTGAAGACAATTTGCAATTCTAGTAATGACACGAATTTGATGAACAATTTGTCTTCGCAGGCCACATAAAATGATTTGGTGGGCCGTATCTGGCCCCCGGGCCTTGAGTTTGAAAAGTTTTAGTTCTTTATACAGTTTTTGCCTTGACGTCCAAGTTTATTTTTTGTTCTGTGACAAAGCTTGTAACGCAATTCACTAGTTTCACTAGTTTGTGTGGATATCGCTAGTCATGCCCATTCTGTCAGCAGTTACCCGACTCGGATTTACTGAACAACGGAAATACGTGTGCCAATCTCTCTCCGTTGTTTGTGCCACAACGCATTGTGGCCAATTCTAGAACTAACACACTTTGACAGCTCCGCTAAAAGCAGCGTTTTGAGTGAACTTGACGGTATTTTCTGTCCGTTACATTCGGAGTCTGGTCCTTTCCACTGTAAATACTTAAACAAGTGCTGAAGGCTCAAAGTAACACACACACTCACACAAACACACTTTTTCAGCATCAGATGGCCTCTCTATGGCAAGATTTATTTATTATGAATGAATAATGAATAGTAAAGCCCATAAAATGTGTGTATTAAGAATAATTCTGAAAGAGGCTGGGTGTGATGAATAGTTGCGCTGGTAAGTGCATTATGTCAACTGAAACGCACGACCTGCACTCTATGGTGCAATGTAATAATAAAAGCACAAGGTGAGCACCAAGCTCTGATGTGAATATTCCAATGTTTTCTCAGAAGGCTGATTTTTCTTCTAAAGCGAGTGCCCGTTAATGTGTGTGTGTGTCCGCCTTTCTCCTCCAGACAAAAAGACATATCTGCAGAGTGATACAAACCTAGACCCAGCTTGATCCTTTATATATGAATTGACAGGGACGTGCGTCTCCCCTGCCATCATGAAAAAGTGAAAAACAAATTCAATTGCTTTTATTATAAAGACATTTTCCTTTTAATTTCAATAGTTGTGTATCATTTTGAACCAAAATCGCTGAATTTTTATAGTCAGTTTAAAACCAAAGACGATTCGCTCGGAGGAGCCAACTTTCTGCCGAGCCTCCTCTGTTAGACAAAACTGCTCTCTCGCTGTCTTTATGTCGCTGTTTAAGTGTTCAAACAGTGTGGCTATATTAACACATTTCCGTAGTTAATCTGATGTATTGAATATCTAGAGTTTTTTGTCATCTGTCTGTAACGTCGTGTTTCTTAAGATGAACAAAACGGCGTTGAAACGAGACTTTACGGAGGATACGAAAAAAGTTCTCCCGCCTTATGGCAGGGGGTGCTAGTGATCCCTGGATGCTTCATGAGTCTACCTGTAGAATAAGTGTGAGCACCTGCCGGGCAGTCGTCCATTAATTTTGTTTTACATGCGGGTTTCCCTCCCGTTTTTACATTTCGTTTTACAATGGAGGATTACATATCCAAACGATTTTCAACTATGGATTTTCGGTCGAAGCAGGAGGTCATCAGTAAAGGAAGACCAACTCCGGAGTTAAAAGGTTTGATTCGGACAACGGGATTTCAGAACGGAGTGGTACGCGCGATAGAAAATAAGTTTTTGATTTCATGTGCTTTATTGAGTGTTTTAATGTGTGAAGACTGTTGATATGAGATTTTAATTAAAATAGTTCAAATTAAATAATGAATAAGTCACACTAGAGCAGCGTTCCCCAACATTTTTGTGACACGGTTAGTTGCCGGGCGGGTGACGTCAGTGCCTCCCCAGTCATGAACCTCACCGTACGTCACTTGTAGTGTTATATTGTGAATGTGCAATTATTACATTAATATTCTAAATAAGGGATGACCGATTTGAATTTAATTTTGTATATTCAAATTACCTGTAGTAACTCCCGGAGAATGAGAGGTAGTACACAAGAGATTCACAAGAGTGAGCCACCAGGAACCTGAATGAATGGGAACTGTGAGTGTAGGAACTTTCTGAAATAGTGACCCTCTGGCAACACCAACAGGTTGACCTTCCCTGGGGCCTTGCGGTGTATGAAGCACAGGGAAGTGGATGGAATTAAATCCAGCATCTCCTTAAGCCGTGCGTTGTAATGGGACAAAGAAACTTGCTCAAGAAGATAGGAGCATACTTTTGTAGGATGGTTCTCACTCTGAACAGGGTGGATTGATCCTGAGCTCTTCTGCCTTGAGTGGCTTGACCTGGATACCTAGCGGTGTTAACGAAGGGTCAAGGTGACTCAGGGTGTAAGTGCTCAGGGGCTCCAGTGCTCTTGGACCCTGATCGAAGGAGAAAGGCAGTGGGACACCGTGGCTGGTTCTCACTCTGATCGGTGTAGATTGATCCCCAGCTCTTTTGCCCTGAGTGGCTTGACCTGGATACCTAGCGGTGTTAACGAAGGGTCAAACCTCGCTCATGCTAAAGCATGCAGGGTGTGGTGGTCCCGAGCAGAAGGACCTTAATCCAGGCTCAGTCTTCTACGGGGGGTAGCCTCGCTCATGCAACAGCACATTGCACCACACACGTTAATATTGGACTCTAAATGGTGACCTGGAACAGGTTCCAAATTCTTACCCCTAATATTCACATCCCCTAGTCCAGCTTAGGTGACTAGGCCGAGGATGCACCGGGACCTAGGCGATGTAGAGTAGGGTTTCTTTTTCAGCCATTCCCTCCACAGGTATTGCAATACAGGTGAGTTCCCTCTAGGTACTTGGACTTGGACCCAGCTCTTCTGCCTTGAGTGGCTTGACCTGGATACCTAGCGGTGTTAACGAAGGGTCAAGGTGACTCAGGGCTCCAGTGCTCAGGGACTCCAGTGCTCTTGGACCCCGATCGGAGGAGAAAGGCAGCGGTTCACCGCGGCTGGTTCTCACTCTGATCGGGGAGGATTGATCCCCAGCTCTTCTGCCCTGAGTGGCTTGACCCGGATACCTAGCGGTGTTAACGTAAGGGTCAAGCTGACTCAGGGCTCCAGTGCTCAGGGGCTGCAGTGCTCTTGGATCCTGGTCGGAGGAGAAAGGCAGCGGTTCACCGCGGCTGGTTCTCACTCTGATTGGGGAGGATTGATCGCCAGCTCTTCTGCCTTGAGTGGCTTGACCTGGATACCTAGCGGTGTTAACGAAGGGTCAAGGTTGCTCAGGGCCTCCAGTGCTCTTGGACCCCGATCCGAGGAGAAAGGCAGCGGTTCACCGCGGCTGGTTCTCACTCTGATCGGGGAGGATTGATCCCCAGCTCTTCTGCCCTGAGTGGCTTGACCCGGATACCTAGCGGTGTTAACGTAAGGGTCAATGCGACTCAGGGGGTACGTATGCGGCCCCCCTGAGTTCCGATTCTAGGGACAACGCACGCAGGGTGTGGTGGTCCGGAGCGGAAGGACCTTAATCCAGGCTCAGTCTTCTACGAGGTGTAGCCTCACTCATGCAACAGCACATTGCACCACACACGTTTAATGTTGGACCCTAAATGGCCAATTGGCACAGGTTCCAAATTCTTACCCCTAATACTCCCATCCCCTAGTCCAGCTTAGGTGACTAGGCCGAGGATGCACCGGGACCTAGGCGATGTAGAGTAGGGTTTCTTTTTCAGCCATTCCCTCCACAGGTATTGCAATACAGCTGAGTTCCCTCTAGGTACTTGGACTTCCCTGGAGCCTCGCAATGGAGGAAGCACAGCAAAGTTGGAGGAACGGATCCAGCATCTGCTTAGGTCGTGCGTTGACATGGGACAAAGAAGATTGCTCAAGAAGAAAGAAGCTTTTTTTTGCAGGTACAACCGGGAGGAGAGCACTGGGGAGGCACTGCTTAGTCAGGGCTGGCTCCAGTGCTCTTGAGCCCCGCCCGGTCAGAGGAGAAAGGCAGCGGTTCACCGTGGCTGGTTCTCACTCTGATTGGGGAGGATTTATCCCCAGCTCTTCTGCCTTGAGTGGCTTGACCTGGATACCTAGCGGTGTTAACGAAGGGTCAAGGTTGCTCAGGGACTCCAGTGCTCTTGGACCCCGATCGGAGGAGAAAGGCAGCGGTTCACCGCGGCTGGTTCTCACTCTGATTGGGGAGGATTGATCCCCAGCTCTTCTGCCCTGAGTGGCTTGACCCGGATACCTAGCGGTGTTAACGTAAGGGTCAATGCGACTCAGGGCTCCAGTGCTCAGGGGCTCCAGTGCTCTTGGATCCTGGTCGGAGGAGAAAGGCAGCGGTTCACTGCGGCTGGTTCTCAGTCTGATTGGGGAGGATCGATCGCCAGCTCTTCTGCCCTGAGTGGCTTGACCCGGATACCTAGCGGTGTTAACGAAGGGTCAAGTCGACTCAGCGGGTAAGGATGCGGCAGGGATGTGTGGTCAGAGGAGGTAAGTGAGGCTTGCTCCATCTCCCCAGTCATGAATCTTACCGCACGTCACTGTGAATTGATATACAGATAATAGAGATTTCGAATAACCAGTTGGTCAAACAGTAAGAAACGTCGTAGGGTGCACGGTTTGCATTGCTGCAATCAAACTTGGGACCTCCGTGCACAACCGAGCAGGGATCTTAAAACGGAGCGGGATGTAAATGAGTGGCTGAGATGAAAGAGGAGAGGAAAAGAAGGAAGGTGAGCAGGAGATGGCCGAGAACAGCTGGGGAAAATAGGAGGCTCCCCCCGGGGAGCCTTATCGACTACATCAATTATGGAGGAGGGGCTTTCATATCCGTGTGTGTGTGTGTGTGTGTGTGAGAGAGAGAGAGGGTTAGAGGAAGAGAATATGAGAGCTGGCACAGTTGCTAAGCATCTCAACATGTTCAGCCTCCCTGTCACAAATATGGCAGGTCGGACCTCCATTAAGTTAAACACTTTGAGGACTTTCTATGATGGCAATTGTTAACGTCATATGTTTGCATCCAGTTGGTGGCCGCAGTACATTTGATGCCTCCCGCCTTGTCGCACCTTGCTGACAAAGCTTTATCTTCTCCTCGGCTTTCACAAAGCACACATAGGTCAGAGTTCAAGACTCGATGTCAAGTGTGACGAATGCAGCTCTATCACAAGACGGGCGACCTCATGTAACAAGGCCAGGTCAAGCACGACAACCAAATAGTCATTTTATAGTGGGCGTAAATGTCGGCCGTTGCTGAACAATCGGCTTGCGCCAGTCCAATAATGGGTCCGGATTGGAGCAATTCATCATGTCTTTCATGCATATTGAGGCCCTGTCAAACAGAGGCTGGTGCATCATTCATATTCATGCGGGTAATCCTGAAATCTTAACACACACAAAGCCACTACACCCCCCCCCCCCATCTGCATGTTTATAAACGATTCATAATGGGTTTTCCGTGTCTCGTTGGTCTAGGGGTATGATTCTCGCTTCGGGTGTGAGAGATCCAGGGTTCAAATCCTGGACGAGCTAATAATTGTGGGTAGAGTGTTTATCTCCCAACATGCAGGTTGTTGGTGACAGTGGTGAACTGGGGGTTTAATCTGATCAATCTGAAAATTGGATACCAGCATTAATAACTAAAATAAAAAATACTTGGAATATGAAAAGATTAATAAAAAAAAACCTTCACCGGTCATTTTTGACCCTCTTATGCATCACTTTCTCCACTCGTTGACATTTGCGAAATACACGCACACAAACGAATACAGACTTTGTCGTGATTGTTGAGGCTTTTAGTTCCTCAGAGAGGAAACCAGCAGCTGAGACCTGTCTGATTATAGTGCAAAGGCTGCGTGCAAACGTGTGTGTGTGTGTGTGTGTGTGTGTGTGTGCGCATGCGTGTGTGTATATATGCGTGTGCGTGTCATAGCTCAGAGGTGTAAGTGACAGGTTGGTGCCTGAGCTGATGGGCTCGGAGGAGGAGGAAGATGGACAGATTAGATAGCATTGAGTTGGTGGGCTCGAAAAGATGGACGGACTCGATGCCGGGGTGGTGTGACGAAGGTCAGGTGGGAAGAGGAGGAGATAATGGATTCACATCTTGGAGTGTGAAGGGCAGGAGAGGAAATTTGATCAATGCTCACATGACGTCTTCATACAGGAGAAGTATGCACTCTCCGGACACTTGATTAGGTACAGATGCTTTGTCTCATGAGAGCCATTATTAATGCTGATTAGTATTGATTGCTGTGGTTGTTAATAAGCCACTAATTTTTTTCTCCCACTTTTAATCCTTCTACATTTCTCATTAATGACTTCAGTTTATACTCATTTCTTTTTTAGAACTTTCCACATAGTGCCCAAAACTATTGGGAGTGTGGTTGGGTCTGTTTGAACAGCCCACCAAAAATAATACGTCTTTGAAGCAGACCATTTTGTCTTGGAAAACGATTCAGCCTTGGCTAATGACCCCACACTTAACGGACACAACAGAGGAATCACTTTGGCTTGCCTTTATACAGTCATTTACCCTTTGTAAGGCTGCACAAGTGAAACTGAAATTTTTTTTTAGTTTTTCCTTTATTTAATGGTGATCAAACTGTAGGCAGAGAAGTTGCTGTTATGAGAACTCAAGGACGTATGCGCGCATGTGTGTGTGTGCGTGAGAGAGAGAGTGACCTCGACCAACCGGCAGGTAGTGAATCACTGTTGATAAATTTTACTCACCCTTTCAAGGACAAAGTTACACATACACAAACACACAATCCAGTCAACAATTTCCTGACTACACGGATACATATTAAAATGTAATACTCGGCACACTGTATAATTTTCACATTAAGTGAACAGTAAACCAGTAAAATGCGGCTGTAGCGTAAATGAAAATCCTTGGCTGTCCCTTCACTGAGGGGAAATACAAGCACATACTATATCTGACAGACAAGCATGTTTACATCCCCGTCCATTGACAATTTAAACCATAAAAGTTCAACAACAGAGGGGTTCCCCACAGAACCATCCCGCTGCCGCTAACATTTTATAATACCTGTAGTGTAACATTCAATTTATTTCAACTTCAGTACACAAATGGCAACTGGCTTCAGTTGTCCAGCCTGGTTAAATTTAGTCTTAGTCCATTTAGCAAAAAAAAAAAAAAAAAAATGAAGAAGACACACACAAAAAAAGTGACGACCTGGATCTGGCATTGTGACCTGAATTTTTTTTTTGGTCTCCTGTCAGGATCCTAACAAGGTGAGTTGTTGTTGTTTAAGGCTTGGAGACAACCTCCAGCTGTGATCGCACTCATATGAGACGTGTTTTTGCTTCATCAGTCCTGGACGAGCCCAGGCGAGGTGTGTGTGACAACCTTTATCAGACGGTGTGTCTTCTCACATCAGAGATGCGCTACGACAAGCAGCGTGTCACACGTTTGCTGGCAAACCTGTTTTTACAAATGTGTTCCTCGAACAAATCTGTGGATGTTATTTCAAAATAAGCAGCAGTTGTCTGCTTTTATCTAACACTATCACCGTCTCCAGAAATTTCTTGTGCCATGTGCAAATTGACGCGCATGTTGTTTTTCTTCAATACACTGGCCCTGGTTTTCGAAAATCCCAAATGGAGGGAGCTAAATTGGATGTTCATGCTCAGGAACGAGACATGCTGTTGGCAACAGGTGTAAAAGTCTGTATTTGTAGCCAACATAAGATTTGTTTATAGTAATTTGATATATTCAAAGGTGGTTCATTTTATATTTAGATTTATTTAATCATTATTGTTGCTTATATTTACATAAGTCCGTCACTATGGCATCTTGGGGTTTTCAGAGTGCATATGCATGTACACACACACACGCACACACAAACACACACACGCACACACACGTGCAAACACAGTTTGACAGGATTATCCGCTCCACTCTTGACAACCTCTTCCAGCCTTATGCAGAGTGTCACTTTGAGGGAGGATATAGGAAATGATTGCATGTGAGCTTTCACGTAAAACCCCCAATCCGCACCCCCGCTTGGTTGGGGCACGCCCTGCAGGTATTATATGCTCTGCTCCATGTTCTTGACATGCACTAAAGGCCTGCGTAGGTCCACATTTGTATGAAAGCGCGTGATGAGGAGCAGGCCTCCATCTCATGTGCTTGAGCTGCCCTCAAACGTCACCCATGGGTCTTGTTTTGATCTCCATGCCAAGGCCTGTTCATAAGTCCCATGCATACTTCACGCTGTGTCTCACTGTGTGTGTGTTGTGTGGTTTGCAACCACACGACAAGGCTTGGCTGCAGTCCGTCTTCTTCTTCGTCTCTGAGGTATACTTGTCTTCTTGCCACGTTTCAGAGCTGAGATGCTTTCTTTTTGTGCTTCTTTTTTTTCCTTGCAAAGTCTTGGTATTTTGCTGACAATGTTGTTTTGAACACGGTGGAGCTGAATGATGCGTATCTGCTACTGTCCCTGGAAAACACTCGTACCATCATCACATTGTTGTGGAGCCTTACTGTGCGTCTTTATCAAACTGTTTTCTGATGAAAGAATGCATTTTGATTAGACACTTGTCTTTGTCTGACATCAGATATTGATCTCTATTATTTGTCTTTTCATGATTTTTCATTTATTCCTGCCTTTGTTCATCACATCAGCCATATTCAGATTTTAAAAAATGAATATGGGCTTTGTGCCATTTGAGCGCCGGGAGCTCCAGACAGTATCAGTGCTGGGATAATGACACGCGGATGGGAAAAGCCTGGATTAGAACGTGACTAAAATCATTGTCCCCTCAGATTGCGGTGCCAGGCCGAGCAGTGAGCGAGGCCCGAGCGCGTGGATTCCGCTTCGTCGGATGAGTGGCTCAGCCCGGGGACCGCAGGGATTCTCGACCGTCTGGCGGGTTCGGCTTGACGGGTCGTAATATCTTTGTGGATTTACGCGAGAAAGGCCACAGCCACTGCTAATGTTGCTCTGTCAGTTGATAAAATGTACACGATCTACTCTGGATGATTGATACATGCAAAGATGCTTTTAGTGTTGGGTCTCTTTTTTTTTTTTTAAACTTCTTGTCAAGTTGTGATTACAATCCTGTCAGAGCGGCAACACGGGAGCATGCCTCCGTTTTTAACGTGAGCTGTCATTCACAATTACCTCCCGTTTGTTTCCGCAAGGCACAAACGTCAATGTAATTATGAAATAGCCACTACACCGTACGTATCCCATTACAAGGACTGTTTCCCATCTCAATGTAATTCTGCTTTGCATTGTGTAGCCGCTTTCATAAATATTGCTCTCCAATTTACACACTCCATTTAGCCTTCTAATATGCAGCCGTGTGCCCTGACTAATTACACTGTTATGCAGAAGGGTTGGAGATGGTGAGTGTTCGTCATGGAAACACAAGCCCACTAACAAGGTTAACTCGATACATTTGTGTCTTTGACTTGCTGGCAAAGAGACGCATCGTTTTAATCACTGTATTTATCTACTAAGCATAACAACAAAAAACAGAGCTATGATGCATGCTTAGTAACAATCTAGGACAATAGATGTAATAAACTATCTACACATCTCAGTCAATCAATCAATCTTATTTATCTGCAGTACCTAGCTAGCTAGCTAACCGGCTATAGAGCTATCATGTAATAATATAAAGGAAATGAATAGAAAACATATGCCTATAGAAAAATAAAACAAATGAGGAAAACTAATTTAGTAATATTTTACAATTATAATTTGATGCTACATATTTGAGTTAATCTGTTCTGTTCAATGTGATGATGATTATTTAAGAACAAGATTTCAATCTTTAGTTTGTAAAGTGAAAGGCAGCCCAATTTTCCTAATTATTCATCAGGTATGCTATCTTCAACAAAATAAATATCAAAACAAGCATAAAAAAGCACCTCGCTCAGAGACATGCAGGGCAAAAAAGTCAAGGACTTCATGACAAGAATTTATTTTTTTTTCTCCTTTTTAAATTACATTTTGCATTAAATTAAAGTCTTTTTTTATTCCTTTACAACATACATTAAGTTGTGAATCAGATGTTAAGGAGGTGGAAAAACAGGGCAAAAAACGTGTGACGTCACAATATTTTACAAGCTCACAAAGGTCACGTCATCGTCCGGTCACTGCGCTTTGCGTGTTATCAGGGGATGGGAGAGAGACGACAAGGCACACACACACACACACACCAGAGAACCTCACTGGCCGATTGGACCTCATAAACTAGATTCAAAAACTAAACACAGAATGTGCACGAGAACATCCTCTAGTTGTCACATTCTGCTTGTGACCACTTGAAACATTTTTGACTTGATGCTTCTTGTCGGGGGCACAGGAACCTGCAAAGCTGTAGCATGCTGCATTTAGGAGCAGGCGCTTATTCCAGAAGACTTTGGGCTGGTCATCAACCAACCGCAAGCGCTTTTGGGTCAAATGTATTTTTAAACAAGAAAACAAATCATAGACTGTCTTAGCATAGTCACAGGCCACCTTTCAATCCAAATTTCCAGCAGCATTGAATGCAGCATCACTAGTCCCAAGTCTTTCTCAAGTGGGTTGCGATTTGAGACAAAATTGGCTTTGGGGGAAAAAAATAAAGTTCAATAAAACATTCACCTATCTACACAGATAATACTAAAAGAGTGCTTTGTTGATTTAAGTGTGGGGACAGCTCAAAAAATGACAGATAACGTAAGGGTAGATTAGTTAACTTTGCACTACAAACTCGCCCTACAAAATGGGGCGTTGTATTATTATTAGGTCACGGGTTTTTTCATTGTCTTCACAGGAACCAGCCTGTTTAATGTGAAGCCCCGTTTGGTGTCACTACCAGGTTAGCTCGGGTCACTAACGCTATGCTGACTGCTAGCAGTACACTCGCATAGCAAATGTGTCAGTCAATCGGTCGTGCCACCGCCTTACAATTGTAGAAAACACAAACGTGGAAAAACACGACAACAATGACGTCTCGGTGGACACACAAAACAAAAGCTAATTCATGGCACAGTTGACAACATAAATGTTTGTGGTTGTGTGTGTGTAGGGGAGCAGAATTACAACAATAACATCTACATTCTTTAATTGCATTTTTATCAAATCAGGGAAACATGACGTAAGAAAAAGCAAAAAGTAAAAACACTACAAGTTAACAACTATCGAAGAAAACATTGTCACTACTTGAGGGTGTAAGGCACAAATTTACATGTGGGGAGGGGTTTAAAAAAAAAGATTCTTGATATGACATAGCCAATCAGGAGCGGCGTTACTGACTCTCTCACGCACGCACACACACGCACATGGATTGAAAAGGGGAAATATTCCTTTTAAATTAAATGGTCTATGACAGTAAAAGTCCGTTGTGGCGCACTGTAAATAAATATCTTCTCTTACTCACCTTTAAGTCATTAGGAAAAAAAAATCTACTGGCTCCAGTTTAATGACTTTAAATATGTGTTGTCGTATTTTTTTTTTCAATCACACTTGATTAATTCATATTAAAAAGATCTTTCTGCCCTCTCTCATTGATGATCCTAAAAAGTCTTTTTTTTTTCTCTTCAAAAGCACTTCATAAAAAATAAATACAACGCGCTATTAGTATTAGCAGTCAAGTGTTGTTCAGTGAAACGGGAGGATTTTTCTGGTCCGGGCCAGTCCAGGCGGCGGCTTGATTGCGGTAACACTTGGAGGCTTTTCACAGTATTCCGACAGGCAGCTGAAGCGTCTTTTCAGTCTTCGGGTCGGCGGGCCCTCAATGTACTGTACACTCAAAAAACCCCACCCGGTTCCCCCTTGCCCACCTGAATCCATTTTGTCCTGGTAGAGATCAAGAAAGCCCCCACTTGGCCATGCTACACAGATGGTGTCCTCTTGTCTCTGTAGCAATTGTTCCCCCGCTTGTTATTTACACGTTTGTATAAAAGAAAGGGTTTTCTTAAAAAAACTGTGTCACATGACCAACCGTACTGTACACCCAAACAAAAAAATTATCGCATAGTCCGAAAGACCCCCGTCAGACTATGTGCAGCCGTCGCTGGACTTCACCTTTGTGGAAAGCGACACAATGGACGGTTTTGGGGGGACGTCGGGCTTGAGGTGCTTGACGCCTCCACGGGGCAGCGAACCGTAGGAGCTCATGCCTGGCTGCCGCGACAGAGATATGCCCTGCGCTGTCATTTGTATTGAGTCCACCCGCTGGGGCGCGGGGGGCGGTGTCTCCACGCGGTTGAAGCTCTGGTGCCTCGCCAAATGGGAGGAGTTGGACGAGTTGGTGTTGTGCTTCTTGAGGCCGGACGAGCCCGAGGCGGAAGATGACGAGCCTTTCCGGAGGCCGTAGACGGACGAGTGCACCTCGAGGCGCTTGCCCATTTGCGGCACCGCCGGTGGGATGGTGAGCGAAGCTTCCCGTTGGGGCACACGGGGCGGCAGCACCCCGTCCGGACCCACCATGGTGAGATTGTGGTGGGCGTTCTTCACCGTCTTGTACTCCAGGGTGGCGCCCTGGTCGTCCATGAGGCCCACGCCGAGGTCGCTGGGGTGCGGCTGCTCGACGTACTCGTGCTGGTAGGACTGCTGCAGGTGAGGGGGGAGCTGGTGCTGGTGCTGCGGCAGAGGCAGCACCACCACGCTGGGGATGTGTCCCGGGGACGCCCTCAAGGGCAGGTCCGAGATGACAGGGGAGCCTATGGACGCCATGTCCTTGGTGCAAGCGTTAATGAGGTTCTGGTTACGTTCCCACTCGCGGCTGCCCCGGCTGGGCTTGCGGCGCGGCTGCATGGGTGTGGACTCGGGCGTCGGCAGAGCGGTGAGGTCCAGGTGGTGCTGGTCGGCTTTGATGAGCATCTTTCCGTTGGGCGTGAGTCGCCCGTTGTGCATCAAAGGCGTCAGAATGGCCTCGGGTCGGCCGTCTTTGGCCTGCGTCTCAAACAGACCCGTCAGTTTGGTCACGCTGTTCATGGAGCCCCGGCGAGAGTGCAGGTGGTGATTGTCCTTGTCCTTGCGGCCGGGCAGGTCCAAGTCTCGCCGCCGGTGGTCGCAAACGCAGTAAACAATGATGCCGGAAAAGATGGCGCCCATGGCAAACGCCAGGATGACGGCGATGGCCAACAGGGTGACGGGAACCAGCTGGTCGCGACCCTTCTGGTAGCTCTCGCGGATCACGCCTGCAGAGAGAGCATATTCACGCCTTGAAGTCCAATTGGAGCGTAACAACCCAAAAGTGCAGCATTCTCCTGCTGTACATCAACTCAGACCTCAGATTCAGACTGCAGCACAAACAACTCCTCCAGGCAGAGTGGAACATGCCAATGAATGTCTCGTGTCCTTAAAATCGGACTTGATCGAAAATCTAAAGTGTGCCATTTCTGCTATCCAACAACTATTTACAAAATGCTACTATCACTCCAAAAACAGTTGGGACAAAAAATAACCCAAATTGGCTCAAAAAGGGACCAACCCAACATTTTGGGTTGAATGTAACAGCCCTCCCAAAAGTGTCTATTTTGTACAAAAATATATTACATAAGAAAAATCAATATAATAAGCAAAAATAAATATAATAATGATTGATTTCTTGTGCATTCATTTCCCTCATTGTCAGTCAAAGAAATAGCAAGAAATGGCTACTGCAGCTTTCTGAAGAAAAAAAAAGGGTTTCGGGTCATTATGTGTAATTGGACTAAACCCCCAAAAGGACAGAAAATGATACTGAATTAAAAACCTAAATAGATTAGCAGTCTCATAACAAACATGCAAATGAAAAATGCTTTATCCTATCGCGAGTAAACACCTTCTGAAATTGCTTTCGGCAGCCATATTTAATATTCCCCTCCTTAAATCCAATCTCAGCGTGTTTTGTTGAGCCTGATTCACATTTAAAATCCACGATAAGAAGAAAAAAAGCAAACATCTGCCAAAATGAAAAAGGATATGAATGGGAAGAAAGAAGGCCCAAATGTACCAGAGGCCGTTTTTTTTCCCTTCTTCTTGGATGCATGGCTGACATTTCATAAAGCTGCCATCCAATCTGATCAAATTAAGAGAATTCGTTAAGAATAAAGCCGATTGGATGCCAAATCCAACGTGCTGTGACATCCCGCACAAGGGGGCCGGTGGAAAACAGGTAGCCACTCGTCCAACGTGCACACATCGAGCACCGGCGCCAATATTTAAATACATACATACATTAAATACAGCCCAAAAGCACGAGCCTGCTCTGTGAAGTGAGCTCAAGTGCAGGCCAGCGTCACAATAGAAGATCTAGCAGGAGGACGATTGTAAACACATCCTTGCCTTGTCTTTTTTACGGGGTGACGATGACGTGCGGCTTGGTCATACTTCACCGGGAGCTTAACTAAACATTTTCGCCAGACAAAACATGGACGCGCCCGGCCATGGAGATAGCGTTATCTAAGGTGGAGAACAAAGCTGAGCTCGGAGCTAACATCTGCTTTCCATCTCGGTGGCTGACGTTTGAAGACACAAAATGCGACCTCTGCCGAGCTTTCGTTGTGAACTTTGTGAGTCGTCATCTTTTGCAGAGAATATAGAGAAGCCAGATCTCGAGCTTCAAGCGGATACAGTTTCAATCAGTGACCCTAAAGGGACTTGTTTGTGGGGGAGATTTGGGGGCTCAGCACAGCAGTTTTATCAGACCTGACTTTTTTTTTTACTTTAAACTACTTGACACTCCTATTTCTAAATTAAAGATGAATGAAATTTTATTTTTGGTGTTTTTTTTAATTTTATTTGTAAAATATTTTATTCGTTTTAAATAAGGTCTATTTAATTTTTTAATACTTTACTTTGTGTGATTTTAAATATTTTGTAGCTTTTATTTCATTTTTAAAATAATACATTTATTGTTTTCATGTCATTGAATATGTGCTTGTTTTTATTTTGTTGGTAATATTTTTCATTTATTTTTGAATAATTATCTTTTCTTTTATTGATTAGTTTTGAATTGAAATATCAAATACTTTCTATTCAGGTTCTTTTCAGAATCGTGACAATATTTCTAGTCAACAAAAGATAATAGCAAATCCTCTCATGTTCTTGAAATGTTTGCTAAATACGACTGGCTTCATCTGCCTTTGTCCCGACATTGAGACCGACCTTCACTCTCAGCATTTGGAGGTCAGAGGGCAATGAGTCACTCTGGTCAAACACTTAATTGAAGAGGCCGACAGTGACGCTTTGTTGTGGTCTTGGGGAGGTTAATGCCTTGTTTAACCTCCACTGCATGCCTCTTCCTGCCTGACTTTTTGGGGGGTCTAAAACTAAATGCTTTCATTCTCTGGATCACAGGACATTCGCTCGCACACTTCCTGAGAAAGAAAAACTTTGAAGACCTCCGGCTTTCATTTGACAAATTGTTTCCCGTGATCAAAGAGAAATAACAGACGACTGTTTTAAATGCTGCTCGGTTCCTGGCCTCTTTTTATGAATAGTCAACTTTTTAAATGGTAAGCGTGGTTCGGAGAGACAATCTGATTTGTTTTTGATTTTAAAATGTGAAAGACTCCATAGATGAGGAATAAACGTTTTGCCTGCCCTCCAGATTCAACCTCCCCACATTCCATCCACATATCTCCGGATCATCTGATATGGATTCCTCGCAGTCAAAACAGCCTTGGTTACATGGAAAACGGCGTTTGTGGGTGTCAAACATATATTGGTACTGCTGTCAGGCGCTGCTCCGGCTGACTTGAAGCCACACAACTGCTCTTTGTGTCAACCCTGGGAAAATGCTTCAAGGTGGAGATGCATCACAATGGGTTGATGGGGTTGCCACAAACCTTTTACTTAACACTTCAAACAGACACGGCGTGGTATTGATCGTTATCCAGCCGAAAAGTCCGCAGAGCTTGATGCTCTGAAGAAAGAAGCCATTATTTCAAAAAGGCCCATTATTATTGAAATACTGACAGATGTTGCTATTTAAAGCAACGGCGTCAATTAAAATAGTCACTTAAGGGCCCCCCATCATATTTCAGCTCTCATGTGGAAGTTATGAATAAAAATGGACAGTGTTTTTATGTCTTTTATGTAAGAGCAGCCATGGCAACAACATAAACACTATTATTCTTCAACAAGCGAGTATGTCGTTCAAATGCTTTTCACGTTGGTATCCTTTCAACTTCCGACATATTGCTTCTTTAATGGTCCAATTAAAGCTTATGCATACACATTAAGAGGCACTCACAGTCGTGTTGTTATTCCAAATGAAAGACGGCACACTGATGAGATGTTTATATTTAAAGGCCTGATCTTTTAATTGCGCAGCTTCAATTTACTAATGTCCCTTCATGTTTTTCATGACGGTCTGCACTCATCACTTTGTATTAGTGCCTGATGGTGACCCCGTCTTACACGGTGAACTAAAAGAGAGCACAAGCCTGCGTTTGAGGAAGAAGGTGAACAAGAAGCAAAACATACAAACGATAATGCTAGCTGCGACAATTAGCCAGCGTGAAGAGAACAATGAGCTAATCAGGGGAGGAAATTGCTGCTTGCGTCAGTAGAGGAAGTGCGTAACGTCGGCAAAACATCGAGTCCTCTGTTTCTGCTATGAGTCACGACGAGCCGATTATTCACCTGCTGCTCCGCACACACACACGCACACACACTGAGCTTTTGAACATTAAAACGCAAGATTGACTAGGACTGCCGAGAGGCCCGGTGTGAGCTGTGGCCGACAGCAGCTTCTGTACTCATTTTTTTTTCGCTTTGAGAATCTAAATGCATCTAACATGTTTGGATATGTTCAAACACGTTTGAAGCCGATTTGGACACGACACAAAACAATTCTGAGAAAAAGGTAGAAAAGAAATTGTGTATTAAGCAATTGTGAAGCTTTGAATCATTTGAATATAACTATTTTAATAAATAAACATGTTAAATGATTATTTAATGGACTTTTTTCTATTTAATGTTGTTACTCAGTTATCCAAATTAGTTTTTTTAAAATGTGCTCGACTTCATCTATTGTGGAAATATACTCAAAACTCCACTGAGAGCTGTTCAATAGCGATTCTTTCTTACAATATTCAATATCTTATTTGCAAAGAATCTGTGGTCTGCCGAGGGTTAGAGTTGCACGTTGGCGTTATTGCGAGCACGGTGCATCACAAGAAGATCTGTCAGCGCTCATTCCTGGCTTCTAACCTTCGAGATTGACAGCCGCAGCAGCGATGTCAAAATGCTCCTTCGGCCGGCTTTGGTTGAAGTGAAAAATAACATCTCGATGTGAGCAAGGTCGTAATCTCGCCAACAACTATCCGCAGCCTGCATTTGATATCAAGTCATGACGTTTTATTCAATGCATTAGCGTTCAGTAATCATTTCAATGTGGAGAGATTGTTTACTGAATGAAAGAAATTGTCAATTTGTCAATGCAATGGGCTTGTAATGGCTTTAATTTTTTTTCTTCTAGTATAAGCCTTGTTTGTTGACTTGACTCCCGCTTACAAAAAAAGCATGGACATCTTTTCCTTTCTGAAACTCGCTCTACCTTTTGCGTAATTCTTTTCCCCCTTTGCTTTTCGGCTGTCTTTTTCTTTTACCTCACCTCTCCGTGATTGTCCTTCTTGTTAAATAAATCCTCATCATGCATGTTGCTTTTGCGCCACTCTCTTATTTCCCATGTCTCCTGCCCCTGTCGTCTAGCTTGCCTCCTTCTTTCACCCTCGTCTGTCTCCCGCGGATAGCTGCTGTAATGAAGCCATAAATTGGAGCAACACAGTGGCGGCTACAGGTCGGGCTGAGGAAAGTGGACGGGGAGGGGGAGGAGGCTGACAGGAAGAAAAGGGAAGAGAGCCAAAATGGGAGGGGGGGGGGGGGGGGGTCATTTAGACAAGAGAAGAGATATGAGTCTTGTTGGAGAGGAGACAGTCGACCAGGGCAGGAGCAGGAATGAATGAGGAGGGGAGTGGGATTGGGGTATTCATAAATTGTTTGAGGAATCATTTTTAAAAAGGTACAGCCTTGGAACATGCCATCCCTGTTGGATGCAGGGAGGGTCACAGTGGCAGGAGATGGCGGGGTGTTCGATGGGCGTGGTTTGAGGCGAGAGGGTCATCGGGGCTTATTGTGATGGACAGACAGACAGAGAAAGTGCAAATGTACTGTGAAAAAAAAAAAGCCACTGAGATACGGTGAGCCCGCCCCCTGACTGAAGCAGCAGATAACGAACGCCGCGCCGCCGGCTTGTTAATACTCCTCACTTTGCGGCGCCTGTTTAATTACTGTAGCGGCTTTGGCCTAATAATAATATTCATTAGGAGATAAGATCCTGCAACGTCTCCGCTGCAAATGGAAAAAACGAGTTGGGGGATTAATTTCTTTAAAGCGCCAAATTATCTTAAGAAGCGTTCCTGATAGGAACTGATACATTTGACTGGAAAACTTTTTACCATTTACATTGTTCTACACTCACATTAGGGGGACAATTCCGTTTGTGCCAGCCAATCATGAGCCACGTACCTAAAAACAGCCATCCACATTGTAAACAATCTAGAAACTTCTATGAACATAACGTTTGCGTTATGCGGGAAGAAGATGCAGTGCGTGTAGAAAACCGCTGAGGAGAACGTGAAGCTCCTCACAGATTGGAAGCCAGAACCTTACAACTATGACGCAGAGTAAATATTAATTGTACTTCTAAATCCTAAAATGGGATCATGTTAACAGCGCTGATATTGAAACGCTGAATGTGCTGCTCTTGCGCAATGTAATGAGATGCATGACAATAAACGCTCACACACCTCAGCAAATTACCAGCACAATAATATACATGGTAAATAGCTAGAAAGTTTATTGATCCAGAAGGAAATTGTGCTGCACCTATTAGCATCTTTTAAATTATTCTACCCTGTAGCAATACTTAGAACTTGCTGTTTGTACTTGGTTGGTGGTACAAATCAGTGCTGGAGAAGTTTGCATGTTCTCCCTGTGCCTGTGTGGCTCTGGCTTCCTGCCAAATTCCAAAATCTTTGGATGTTGAATATTTTGTATGAATGGCTGTTTTTACTGACACAAATTGAGTCATTTGACATCCATTTTAGTCCAAGTTACTAAAGTCACCCAGTCAATCTCAGATCTCTCAAGCTGTACCTAATATAATGGCTAGTGTCTTGTTTTCCTTATTTCTCCTGCAGCAGCCGGGTTGATGTCTCTTTTTTTTTCCCCAACACATTGAAAAGTTTCTTGCTTCGACAGGAGTTTTTCAGAGAGAGTTGGCTGAAGTTTTTCACAGTACAGCTGTTAGCTGAAGGGCAACAGGAAAGAAGATATGACAGGATGGGCAGGGCGGGAAATGAACGCCGTAGACTGCGGTGCTCGATTTGCCATGCTGAGACGCGTTAAGCTGCACTCAGGCAAATCTGTGCGTAATACCATCAAAGCTGGAAAAAAAGTCAAATACGTATAAATAGCTGAAAAACTAACAGCAACAAAAGATGTGACTTGAAGCCATGCAAACATATCCAGCATTGCTCACAGAAAAGCAACTCAAACAAAGATCACTGCAGCTGAGTCGTACAGAGAAATGAAATATTCAAGAGCTGGAATAAAACAGAGCAAAAAAAAAGTGCCATATCAAATAAGAATAAAAAATGTATCATAAGAAGCTTGTTTGGAAAGGTGAGGAGGCCTGGGTGTCATTACCTGAGAATGCTGAACTGGAGCCAACCCAAAGTTATACCCCCCCATCTAACTCATTCGCTGCCATCGACGGCTATAGACGTCAATACCCACGCTGGCAGTGAATGAGCTCATCATCATACGTGTGTGACTCTTAAAGGCACAGCTCCAGTGACACACCTGCTCAGGTAATGACAACACGATGCGCTGAACGCATGCTGTCTGGCTTCCGCTCGCTGCTTCCAGCTGACATTTGGCAACTTACGCCCCAATAATACCGATTTATTCATGTGGGATGGCATTTATATATTTTTCCTAGGTAGGCAAAGTCATCATTTGGGATGTCCAAGATTGCGATAAATGTCAACCTGTACCCTTCAGAGTCATTTTTAGTCATTTTAGTGTTTTAATCTAATTTAAGAAAAAAAAAGTAAGTGTAGCACTGTAAACTACATTTTTTTAAATTTCATAAACAATATATTTTTGGGGGTTAACGCTGATAACCTTATCAAGGACAAACAGATTAACCTCACTCACTGCCAGCCAAGCTTCCAGCGAGCCGTCCTTGAGGTGACGCAGCGTCAGGCAGGTTTTTAAGGGCGTTCAATGTCATGTCACCAAGACACAGATGACGCTCCAGCCATCTCCGGCAGGAAATAAATACATCGGCGGCGTAATGGCCTGGATATTACATCTCTTGTGGAACACGAAGAGTCGGGGGATGATAAATCTGATCCCACGGGGCGAACGCGTGACTGTCTCCGTGTGTGCATCCTAATGAGCGTTGAATGTGTTTGTCGACTGTGTTTTTTTTAAGGGTAAAGTCATTTGTCAGCTTGAGACAAAGCGATCTGTACACCTCGTCAGCTGGAAGCAGCCATGAAGCGGTAAATCTCAATTACGCAAGCCCCCCGCTCCCCCCCCCCACCCCCCTGCCACAGGTGACAGTGGACCGAGAGCATGTGTTGTGTTCCAAGGCTTACCATCGACTTCGGGCTGAGTCTGAGAGGGTACGGCCATGTAGGGCTCCTCTCCCGTGTCTGAACTCATGGGGGGCACCTTATGCTCCACCATGCGGCCCCGGCCCAGGGGGCCCTCGGCGGCCTCGGGTAGGGCCGGCGTGGGGAGTGACAGGGTGTGGTAGTGATGGTGGTGACGGCGGCCTGCCAGACACAACACAGGTTAACCGGGGGCTCACTTTGCCGAGGGAGGCGACTCACAAAAAGTGCAGAGATATAATCATGATAATAATACATAATATGAATAAATAATATTAATAATAACATTAATGATAATAATAATAAACTAATATTAATTATAATAATAACTAGGGAATCCAAGAGGAAAAAAAAAATACTCGTCCTAAAATTTCATCTGAAAGCCGAATATGCGGAACTTTTTGTGAAAACTGCGCACCCACGCACATATACGTGCACGCACTCGTCAGTGCGATCCCAAAAACATCCAAGGACAGCTGCTTGGCTACAAGAGGCAACAAAGTGATTCCCCCCCGGAGACCCGTGAGCAACTCATTAGTAAATGTGTCTCTCCACATTGTCATGTCCTTCTCTTCATGTCAAAGCTCCACTGGGCCTGTCAGAGTATAATCACATTTCTCCAGCCTCACCGGAGGGTTCGCACCTTTCAGAGGAAGGATGACGACATGCTAACTTTCCTTCTCTGCGGCGCTCCCGTCGAGCAACTTTTCGTCAATCGTTGAGAAGCGCTTCTAAGGCTGTCAATGCATACTAGCGCACTTTTTTTTTTCAATATATGGTTCTGTCACTAACTTTTGAGTTCATTTGGAGATGTTGGGGGATTGATTCCCTTTGGCCTCACTGCTTCGCTCAAATCCGTTTGTTGATTTTACCATTGCGGCATTTTGCCATATTCAGCAGTGAATGGCATCTGAATATTAATGTTCAATTCTGCTTTGTTGTGCTGAGCTAAATTTAGATTGTTTGGCCTTGACTATGGGATGCGCTCAACCCATTCTCGTTTGCTTGTTTGTAAGCAGAATAATGCACTCATTACTGAGCCAACGGGATTTTGTGGGGGAGGTGGGCCAACGCAAGTTTTTATATGAAGAAAAGAAAGACTAGATAGACAGGGATCAATGAATTTGGTGGTGATCTAAATAACCTATAAAAATCACACTTGCTTTATTTTGTTGCTTTATTTTGTTAGGTCGCACATTTTGAAGAACAATAACATGAAGGTGATGTTGGGCCAACTTTGAATGTGTTTGATATTTTTCTATTTAACCCATTTTATCAGGTGGGAAAAGCTTCTTTCTTTTGAATGATGTTTCAGCCTTGGTGGAGGTCCACAATCCACAAAATATCACTCTCCATTATTTGTGAGCAAGTAAGAAGCTTTAAAATTGTGAAGATGATATTTTCTTTACGTCTTTCTCAACCGCATTTAAGGAAGTAGCTAACTGAAGGTTTACTCTATTCACAAGCATGAAAAACGTATCGCAAATGTGAGCTTTCTCTGCTGTTGACTTTCAAAGCAAGCTAATCACATTAGCATGTGACGTGCCCACTTAAGCCGTCCTTCTCAATTTGGCAGCGGTCTCGCATATCCCTTAATAGAATGAAGCTTTTGTGGGGCTCAGCTCACTGATTTTTACCACGGAGGTGACAGCAGTATGTTTCACTATGTGTTTACGCTGGTGTTTGAAGAAGGGGCTGAGTTAGCGGGTGGGTGGGATGATCGCAAAGCTGCTGGTAAAACTAGCACACACCCTCTCGACACCATCCAGAGCCTCCTCCTCTTCCTCCTCCGTGTGGCGTGGCAATCATTAAAATGATTTATTTAACTATTGGCCCAAGGCTGAGAGATTAGTGTGACAGGCCTATTTTATAATTCATTCCCTCACCGCCAGGGGAAGTGCAATTCAGGCAGATGACACACATACAGAGAGAGGGAGGGGCGGGGGGGTAAACTGCCGAAGGATGCGCACCCTCTCTCTTTTTCACTCGCCACAGATTAAAAGCGAGGCGACCATGTCTACTCCCGAGTAAAGAAGGAAAGAGTGGAGAGTAGGCATTTATTCATCTTCAATGCTATATTAAGCTCCCGCATGGTCACTGAAAGAAGAGGGTGCCGTGTTTGTGTGTTGTAAAGTGCGTGCTTATGTGTTTATGGGCATCGATTTATTTTCCATGACCATGGACCTCCAGCATCAGGGGAGATCACAGTGGAGGTGCAGCCGCATGATGGGGCGCTAGTGCTGCATTTCTTTGAATGGATATTATAATATCTAGATTAATCAATATATAATTTCGCCCTTCAAAAAGTTTTTTTTTTTTTAATTGTAAAAGTAATGTCTCGAGAGGAGCACGTTTGCTCGAAAAGTGCATTTGTTTTGCATGTCTGTTTGACAAGCTGACTTTTCATCTAATCAGAGCGACTCCATGCCGTGTTTCCTCCTCTCTGTTGACGCCTGTCGTGTTCCTCAAGCGCTGCATTTGTTAACCATCAAGGCCCTTTAACCACCAACAAGCAGATCCATCCAATTAGCGCTGCAAAGGTCAGGGCTAATCGATGCAATTGTAGAGGGGATAGAGAGGAGTGGGAGGGGGTGTTAACATCCAGGATGACAGGATCTAATCGAGCTAATCAAATCAGAATTATGATTAAAGATGTTCCTATTTCTAATTCTTTTAGCGGGGCCACGGGGTGGGGGGTGGGGGGGCGCACGAGGAGGGGGGGGGATGCCACGGGTTGTGGTTGGGGTGAAATGGACCGGTCATGATGGAGTGTTTCATTACCTTTATAACTGGAAGGAATGTCTATCAAAAAGAAGGAACGACATAAATGTAATTAAACACACGGTCGTTAATAACCCGTCTTTACAGGTGGGAGGAGTTTTTATTTCCTTGAGAGGGAATAAGTCATCAAGGAGATGAAGAGGTGTGGCCGGACTTAAACGGCGCACGAGATAAAATGTGGCTCTCGTTCATTTGAGTGCCTTTTTACGGTAAATGTGGGTACTTACCATTCAGTGCCACGAAGGTATCTGAAAGTAGAAGGAAAAATAAGAAAAAGTATGTTATTGCGGGTCCTAAAGATGCTTTTGCAACACTGTTAGCATTAAATTGTATACGCTCACGAGAGAACGACTGAGAGTTAAAAAAAGAAAGCCTTAGCTGTACCGCTTTAAAATTACACCAAAATACCTTTTTTTTTTTTTGGCCATCGTGTCCACCATGTTTGTGGAGTGTTTTGTGGTGAGACATTATTTTAGAAGCGTGTGCTGCGGCTAACAAACTTGCTGAAATCCAGTGAGGCTTTTTTTTTTATTGGAAAAATGCCCAGCTATGAACCTAATCTAGTCTTTAACTCTGTGGATGAATTCTGACTGATTCTTAACAAGAACACGTAGAAATAACAAATGTATCATGGCTGTGAATTCAAGCTAACCAGAAAAGGGAAATGTCAAGTATACATTGTGTGATTCCTCCCCTCTTGTTTGAGGCTGGCTAATTGGGTTGAGAGTTGTGTGCCCCGTTTTTGTGCGCATACACAAGCAAAATCCTTTTCCTACTGTGGCACTGAATGTTTGTGTGACAGTGTGCAAGAAGGAAGACAGTCTTGGCGCCACAGGGCACAGAACTCGACTGACCGAGGGGAGTAAAAATGCCGGGGTGAGTCGGCGGGAGGAGCGGAGTGGAGTGTGGGACGAGAGAGAATAAGGCAGATGGATGGAAGATGCTGAAAGAGAGGATTGTGAGGGCGGAACAGATGGGGGGAGGGAAAAAGGTGACGGCAGCAAAGACGGAAACAGAGGATAGAGGGTGAGTTAGCATACAGTGCGTGCGTGCGTGCGTATTATGGGATGGCTAAGGTCGTGAAAAAGGAAAGATGTGAGAGAGCGAAAAAGGGCCTGCTTACTTTGGCAGTCTCCCAGGCCATCTGTGTTACCATGCTCCACGTCCTGCTCAAAGGCGGATCTGCGGGGAACAGAGACATCATGGTCAGCAGTGGGAAGCAGGCCAAGAGCCGGTGCGATCCGAGTCACATCGCATCGGGAAAACAACAACAAAAGCATCCCTCCAACGCGGCGGATTTCTAAGAATTCTTCGGCGAAAGCGGCAGGAGGGCTTTGACTGGAAGGCCATCAAAGAACACCTAGCAGGCACCCTGAAGGTCTCAAGACAAGGGTTACCACGAAGGAAACATGGATGCGAAAGAAAATAAATCCATAATTGGCAATCTGGGGGTAGCAACTGAATTGCTCATGACACAAATTCTACTGCAAAATGAAATGGGTTGAGGAAATACCTGAACTACAAAGCACTAAGCGGAAATGACACCAAGCCATTCTGTAAATTCTAGTATCTAGGGATGATGGAATTTCCAGGGTGGAGTAGTTTGCTAGCTAACTAACGGATCACTAGTGGTAGGAATGGGCTTAGTAATAATTGTAGTAATAATTGCACTTAGTAACTTAAAATGACACCAGATAACGTTTGAGTTGTCAAACGTCTAAGTGCGACTCAGGTCAACCTTATATTCACGCAAAAAAAGTGGAATGGTAAAAAACTGTTTAACGCTAGGTAGCGCTCCCAAATAAAGTTCTGCAGACCTTTTTACTTGCAACTAAAGGTGCCACTGACTCCTAAGTTTTGTTCTGTTAAGATACTTCTACTTTTACCCAAGTGTAGATTTCAACTATTTTCTTTTCTCTTCTTCATCCACAATGTGTTCAGATATGAGGCCCATGCAATCACACGGGCCAAGGGCAGTGCACTGAGGTGTAGCCGAGCCCTGAGTGCCATCACATGACACACAAGGGGTGAAGTAAAGGGCTGGCGTGGGGAGGTTTTGGAGATGCTATTTTCTGCTGCAATCTGCACAGAGACCTGTTTTCAGGCTGAAAGACCACCAAGTAGGCAGGAGATCTGTGAAACAGAGCGGACCAACTGTCAAGCAGGATCATAGTCACGCATGACAGCTTCTCACAATCCTCCTCCTGCCGCCCATCTTCCTCACTCGCCCCATGCTTACAATTACTGCATGAAGATCCGCCTGCTGCACCCCCAATCCCGCAACCAACGTTAAAACGTACAAGGAAAAAGTATGAAGAGGTTCACGGAGAATAACAAACAGACTTTCACCATCACTGTCAAGTCGTGGAAATTTCTATTGGCCCTTTCAAACCACAACAATATGTCAGTCACCAGCAGCATTTCTCAACTTGAGAGCCTTGCCAGCAGTTTTTAAGCACCAGATTTCCTCACGGTTGCTGTAAACCCTGACCCCCATCTAAGCATCTGTGCCAAATGGTGTTTTCTTAAGCGTTGTTATTGGACAGCAGTGCTGTTTTTACAGAGGGAGACATACAACACTGGTGAGGCCACTTGTTGCTAGGCAAAATTTATTGGACGCATTCATAAGATCACTGTTACCCTAAAAAACACAACAAAACATAAATTGGTATCGCTAAAGGTTTTTTTCGACCTAAAAAACCAACAAAATGACTTTTTATTGTGTTTTTTGCATAAAAGATCATTAATGCGTTGAGATAGTGGTTGATGCATTAATCATAATATGCATCGAGTCTATGTAGAGCTTTTCAAAATCGTCATAGACATTGAACAAAAAAAATCTGTCACATATTCCGTCATGCTTATAAGACTTATGCAGGACAGTATGACACCGGTGCCGTCTTATGATAAAATAAACAATAGCATAGTTGCACAGCTGCTTGTTGCTATGCAGAATTTGTGGCCCCGAAACACTCACTTTGTTGTTTCCTCAACAACTTGGGGCGGAGAAGTTTTCTCTCTCACACAGCCATGAAAGGACATGCTGGTGGGAACATAGTTAACCTACACTAAATAACTCCCAAAACATGCACATTAAGAATTGGGATTTCATTTATTGACATTAACTGGAATCACGACTCATTCAGATTTTTTTTTTTATGTACAGCAAGTTATTCTTATGAATTAACACGGCACCCACGATGCCCACTACTCAATGCGTTTGCTCTTTAAACAGAAAAAGCTGGCCAGTGGCGTCATGCTGGAGAAACTTCTCGAGGGTGAGAAAACAGAATGTGATGACACCTGTATACAGCAAAGACTGCTTGTTGGTGTTGGTGGGCTCTTTTGTGTGCATCAGACAAGCAACGTATTCACACCGGAGGCTGAAGTCTTGCAGACTGACATTTTTCAGCAAGGAGCTGAAAGATGTTTGTGCCTTTGAGAAAAGCCGGGACAATGCAACTGAGTTTCACATGTCCAGTTTTTCCAACAAGTGTCCCCATAATGTTTTGAAGACATCGAAAACTACTGGGGGCAGAGCTGCGGGTTTCTAGCGTGACGCAAAAGAGCCTGCCGTCAAAGCATTTGATGAGGTAGAAAGTATTGCAGCAGCTTTTCTTTGATGTTTCATCACCTGCCCTTTTTTCCCTTTTTTCCGCCTGGAAAATAGCAACATTGTCTTTTCACAGCTGACTGGAAATAATAGACATATTCACTGGCGGAGCTAGAGGGGGAGCCGTGGGGGCATTCTCCCCCTACTGATATACGCCAGGCCAGATAATTGACTTTGGGGTATTTTACGATTTTTCTGGCAATCTTTTTCAACGTTTCCACACCTTCCCCATAGGGGACATATAATGAATTTTCATCAAAAAATGTTTTAGTTGTTTTGCAGAGCATCTGAGATATACGTGCCCCGCCCAAGGAAAAAAAACCTAGCCCCCCCCTGGGGAACTAGGCCATATTGTTTGCGCTATTACTGGCCCAGTGTCGGCTCCTTCAATCACAGCTTTACGCCGGCAAGGCAAAATAATAACAGGATGGGTGTGACTTTTTGTGTGTGCGCTTTTGGTAGCATTGGCACACCAGGCTAATCATTTTCCAGCACAGGGATCACATTCATTCAATGTCAAATAGCCAAAGGAGCGCCGATCCTTTTGTTGTGACTTCATGTGTAAAAAGTTTTTCCCACCACAAAGCTTCAATCCGCTGTTTGCTCAGAGAGTATAATGGGGCTCTGTGTCCCAGCTACCACCACAAAATTACAGTGAGCGTGACCATCAAGTGTTGCTCAGGCTATGCAGCCAGCCTTTGGCCGGGCGGCGTACAGCACTTTCCTTCCATTGGGCCCTCCAATAGCCTTTGCAGCTGAGGGAAATTGCACTTACACACCATAAAATTAGAAATCTCGCAGACACGTCAAGACCAAAGATGAAGGCTACCAGGCATTACAAAGAAGGTGGAACGTCGGATTGGAAATCTTGTAAAACGCTTGTATGGCCTTTCAATACAGCAAGGATTGCATTCAAATTCACTGGAGCAAAATACTTGTTAAACCCAAATTGGAAGTAAAGGAAGCTGACGGCCCAAGTATTCATTCCAACTATAACTTTCTATCTCACATTAATTTTAAATGATTTCCATCCATCTATTACATGCACCACTTGCGAGGAATTGGAGCAAATCCCAGCTGGCACTGGGCCGAGAGACGGAGTTAACCCCGGGCAGATCAATTTTCCAAAATCTTCAAACGACTTTTGTTGCAAGTCTACTGAATAATTTATGAATACAAAACAGTTATGATACACCCATCAATTTTAATAAGGTCAGAATTGTTTCAGGAATCGGAGAATTTACTCACGAGAGTTGAAGTGGACGACTGATTTAATGACCTGTCGGGACTGGGCAAAATCTTAAAGGGGAAGTCAAGTCCAAATTTTCCTTTACAGTAATATTTTACATGTACCCGTATTAGTCTTAACACAACATTCTGGTTCATATTGCATTTGTGGAGTAAGAATTAAGGGTAGAATCCCACCAGTTTTGATCCAGCTTAGGGAGGCGGCCATTTTGCTACCCGCTGTCAACAGTTGCTCAGAGCTCAAGTAACAATCAACCAATCACGACTGAGGGTTCACCTATTTTCTGAATTTGGTCATGTAAGGTTGTCGCAAGCTTTTGCCAACATGAACCCTTGGTCTCTCTCATCTGTAGCTTATTAAATAGCCACTTACTTGCTGTCAATCACTTGTCTGCATGCTCCTTCCGACACCCAACCACAGTAAGGGTCCCTGGAGGCGATACAGGACCTGGGTGACACATAAAAGACATTCATCTCTGCAGTATCAGAAACACTAGCACAGCTGGTTTTGGGGGGGGGCTTTCATATGTGGGGGATTCCTTGTGCTGTCACGGCTACGAAACGCACTTCTTGCATCTTCCGTGTCTTTCGCAGCGAGACAGAGGCACTTTAACCACACAGGAAGTGAACGCCACCCACAGGGCGTGACCCTTGGCGTCCATCTGAATGCCGACGATGCGCTTGTCTTCCATGCCGTCTATATTGCACCTGCAGGAAAGACGACAAACAGCAGACGTAGAGATGAGCAGAGCCTATCGATGTGAAGTGAAGGGCAAATAAAATAATACAGTCAGATATTAGAGGAACTGATCAGCATTGTGTCATCTCCTCTCGTAGTCAGCAGTTTGCTGCAAGTAGCTCACTGTAGCTTTAAAGCTTCCAGTGACTGCAATAAAACCTACATTGCATTTCTAGGGGCCCAAGAGTCCCTGTTGAAAATCTCTGCAATGGAGTATCGGTACTCCATGATTCTTAGTCAAGTGACAAGTTTGTTGCTAAGTAACCAAACAAAATTGAATTGCTCATTTATGAAATAAAAAAGTGGGTGCGATTACGACGAGGCAGAGGTCGATGAGCTCATGCTGGAATGAAGAGAAGTGATATAGATACAACAGATGGTGAGCAGCACTTGAGTGTAAAAGCCACAACACAATCCCCCGCCATCCATTTCCTTTGTCCGCCCAGCCCCAAAGGGGCGCACTGTAATCCCGTTGGGCGTACCCGGCATCTTTCGTTCTATCCCTTCTCTCCATCCTTTCCTCTCCCCATCCCAGGATTAACCCCTCCCCCCCTGCAGTGTTTGGTGCCGCATTAACATTCTCAATTAGAGCTTAGAGTCCATCTACACTGGGTAATGCTCGGCAATCGGGCGCGTGCTGATCCAGCTAACGCCAGCCAGAGGGTAGAATGCGGGCAAAGTCACTGTACTCGAGTGATGCCAGATGGCCGACGGCCCGCCGCTGCTCGACTAGCTGGGGAACGGCGTGGCGAGTGAAAGAGGGCCGTGCAGGAAGGAGACATAGGGGGGAGAGAGGGAAGGAGGCAGAGCTTTGCCCTTCATCCCCTCCATAAGGCACGTCACATGGCCGCAGTATGTTGGGAAACAAACAGCGGCGACCTTGAAAGCTGCCCCTGTCAAGTCCGGGCAAGTCCTCCCCCCAGTCTCAGCTGTCTAATACCACGTCTGCACGGACATGGCTATTTTGAAAAGCATATATTTTTCGATGCAATGTGGACTGATGTCTAGAGTACGTGCAGACTCAGCTTGAGATCACTGAAGTGCCTCGGGAGAGAGCATTTAGCCTTTCACCTTATATCGCTGGGCTACATAGATGAACAAACGTTTTGCAGTAAAACAACATATTTGGACCAGTTTAGCAAAATGTTCTATTTTTTTAAATCTTTCACTTTAACTTATAGGTACTTAGACCAAGAAAATTCAAGCCACAGTAAAATGCTTTTCAGAGCTGGACTAATGTTTATATTGAGGAATTTTCTGCCGTTACAGTCTGCTAGCATTGGGACCAAAAAGGCCAGCGACCCAGCAGAAGTGTGTTTTCTAAGCAGTTGGTAGCTACTTTGTAATGCTTACCATAGCTTTGCTGGCAAGTCATGATTTTCCATCCAATATTTCGCCTTGGTGGAAGTCTCTGTCCTACTGCTGTACTACCTTTTCCAGCCATTGCTTTCTTCACTATGTTGATTGGCTAAAATGTTCTTTTTCATTTGCCAGACTATAAATATGTGGACTGTTGTGATTGCATTTCTCAAAAGGTTTAAAAATAGCAGTTTAAAAGCAGCAAGGAGTCTATTCTTTCCATGACCTCTGTGATCATCAACACTGTTATTTCGACCCCCACTCTGTTGGTAATGCTGCTCATTCAACCTCATCCATTCCCCGACCACCAAACATTTGCCTTGGCAGGGTCCAAAATGCGGCTGGAGTTCATTTTGACATGCCAAATTCACAATGACTCTTCACTCGGCAGCCGTACTCAGCACGCACGCGAACTGGCAGCCTTGTCGTGTATTAGACGAGCTCACCGGGCTGGCTCTGAAGACAAACACGGACCTCATGTGAGCTCGTGCATGTGTGTTTCCTTTAATCAGCCGCGAGTTTTGGAGGAGCTGGGCTCTGCTGCTGCGGTCGCCGGCCGCAGAACTACGTTATCCAGAGCCTCGGGCTCGATGTCTTTAATTTAGGATCCGCGGTTGGGTAGAGTGTAACCTGATAAAAACTCTTTTTCAAATGATAGAGCAGCCATCTGCTTGTTTGGCTCGACTGCAGAAGTTGGGTCGGGGGTGGAGGGAGTAGGAGACCGGGGATACTTGTGTATGGAATAGATATGAACATCCGTGCGTTTGCCAAAATTGCATAATGTCTTAATATCTTGGCAACGGTAGAAATACACAGAAAGGAAACATACTTGTCGGGATTGTAGACGTTGAGTTCCTCCAGGAACAAGCTGTCGTTCAGGAAGCCGTTGTTCATCTTTGCGAGGAATTTGAGGATAATGCCTTTCTCAGATCCCAGGAAGACCACGGTGTGGTTCTTATGGGGGCCCGCTTCGCTGTCCACCACAATGCGGGTCAAGCGATAGCTGAAACACAAAATACTGACAGTTCACGCTCTCTGGTGTCTCTTTATTCACGATCATACTTGGTCGGGATGTTCAGTGTGCCGCGAGCTTAGATAAAAAAACACACAAAAACAACAGATGGCAATGAAGAGCATCATCGGGAATAAAAAAAAAAAAATGCAGGTTTCCACCGCTCACCTCTTTCTTCTAGACCACTTTCATCGGGATGTTTGTGGTTAATTTATCGCAATCAAAATGAAAGCATGCAATATTGCACAAAGATCACAAGATCAATCAGCGTGCCTTTCATCAGGCAGCTCAGAAGTCCAAAGCGGGCTTGTTCACAGCAGGGCCCGAATACTCTTGTTGATTGATTTCGTTTATAAAAAAAAAAAAAATGCATGTCCACTGACTCTTGCAAGGAGAAAGTAAGATACACGATAAAGTAATCATACCCACTGTGCACGCCTATAAGTTATTAAATCATGCCAAAAATCCAAGATGGAAAATTAATTTGAGGCTAAATGAACATTAACATCACATCATAGGTGACATCCTCTTAACCTTGACGTCTACGCATTTGGTCTAAACATCTCCTAAACGGCTTGAAGCTCCTAATCCCATCAATAATAACAGTAGTCTGAAGAGCAAATGTGGTTTCGATGTATTCAAGGATCTGCTGGGAGCTGAGGCCGGCGTTGGTGGGATTTGATTAGAGAGAAAGAACGCCGTCTCAAGGACGGATGAAGGATGTCGTGTTGTGCCTGTATCCAGACGACTCCTTGTTGTATCTTCTCATTTTTGATTCATTGTGCTCAACCGGCTGAGGCTGCAGGACTCCAGTAGTGGATTCCAGTGTGTCTCACATGTGTCTCACATGACTCCTTTGTCGTAAAACCAGAATTCTACAGACACTGACAGCTATCATGAAAGACCTAGCTCTGCTCTCTCCACATGCCTCAACGACACTTATTTTTTTTCATCTTACATAAGGCTTTTAACCGCTGGCTCTAACTCGCATGCTCGGCGTAGCGTCGTTTCTAATGAAATAAAACAGTTATTATGTAAAACCAAAGAATGATGTGCGTTTTCATCACAGTGGGTTGATGAAAAGAGGCTGACAGTTCTAACCTTGATGATAAGTGTTCGTATTCTAAACTGAGCCACGGTATGTAGGTCAGACCGCTGCGAGATGTGCGATGAGGATGAGGAAAACTTGCAAAAAGCCAGGAAGAATTCTTTATGCGGCTCATATGCTTTGTGCTCCTATCACCGGTGAGGCTTGTCAAAGGCCAAGCACTTTAGCAATTCAATTAGAATAATAATAAGAATGTTGGGATTGTATTATGTACTGCTGATAAAATATAGAGTATAAAAAAAAAAAAAAAACCTCATCAAGCATGTGTTGTCTTTGGAGAGATTGTCTTTAGATTTGGACAGTAATTTACACATTTTAAGAGTATTGCATATATAATCCAGTTCAGTTGTTATATAAGGTATATAGAGAAACAGAAGTATGGAGTCCTGTCCACAGAAATGAAAAGAATTGGTTCTTTTTGGTAATACTGACTTGGGAAATTCTCTCGACAAACATTGTTAAAAACAAAAACAGAAGGGCAATTAGACTAACCAAAGATTTGAAGACAAACTACCCAAAGATCTGAAGGCCTCTAGCTATCTGGCTAGCTATCTATCTTGCTACCTATCCATTCCGAAGTTACCTGAGTCAAAACAGTTGTACATTCGAACCTAATTTGACTTACCACAAAGGAAACACAGATCACTGACTGTCTTTATTACACTACTCAGAGATCTCGTGGGGGAACAAGAGAACGGTGCAGCTCATAACATTGAAAACAGGTCACCAGCTGGTCCATAGAGTTAGTGGTGCTGCATTTTAATGACTCGGATCTCAGAGTAGCACTTGAGCTAATTATTGCGCCGCTCCAAAGAGGTTCAGATGACAACGTGCTTCGGAGTGCGTAATACTTACCGAACCATGGTTTTGAGGAACCAGGGCCGGTTGGCGATGGAGGGCACGGCCTCATCCATCAGGGGATGCATCTTGATAAAGTTAAGCGTGTCATCGGGGAACTCATTGGAGACCTTGTACCTCTCCATAGATGGACTGCCGGCACAGCTGCCAGGCCTGCAAATGGGATGAAAAAAATGATTAGATTTTTTTTTTAGACAACGAACGTCATCTGAGTAGTTTTCAACGAACAGACTTAGACAGATACAGGTCTTGTAATGAAACTAAATTGACTGCGTGGTTGTAGCTTATGTGTGAGAGGCTTTGAGGACAGGTGGTGTCTAATTCTCTTTGGTTACAGGCTCAAGTGACAAACCATCTATCTGATATCGTTACGCTGGGAAGGTGAGATGGCTGTAAAAGAGAAGCCGCTTTTGATAGCACTTCCCCTTTGCAGGCATCTCACCTTCGAGAGCCTGTAAAACATTTTTTACAGCAAAGTCTTTGATATGATGCCACGCCATAAAATCCACACCCGCTCTCAGAACTCTCAGCCAGCTGGCTACCGGACGTAGTATGAGGTGGCAAACACGCAAGGGCCAGGCACCCACTTACGGACTTAAGCATGTGAACTCCAAGTTGAGGTGTTTAGGTTGCATAGGTCAGATGGTTAAGTTTGCGTGTCATGGCCTGTCTAGACACTCATGTCAAGTTAGGCTGCTAAATGGACATCTGTTGACTGCTCCAATGCATCACCGTTGCTGGTTTCAAGCAATTTATTCAACAAGTGTGTTAAAAATCCAAGATAATTACTCCACGTTTGCAGAGAAAGTTCCAAAAATATGACATGCTAATGTATTTTATTTTATTCAAAGCTTGCGTTATACAGAGAAAAATGGCCACAGCTAATTGTTGCTAGGCAGATCTCGTGGAGTAAAATAAGTGGCTCGGTTTGAGGCCAACAATTTAGTTTGAATGTAACGTTATGCTCACTGAGTTGTTTCTTGGCAACTTAGGGCAGGGGGTTCAGCTGTCCCACACAGACATGAAAGGACATTGCGAGACAGCGGGAACATAGCCAGACCAAGTCAAAGACGGATCGTAGTCTCCAGAAATATCACTTGATGAAAAAAACATTTGAAGGGTTCAAATATAAAAGCAGACATCTGAGATGTCACAATTAAGGGGCTAAATTGGGGGTGGGGGGAACAAACGTTTTTTGCTTTTTTATAGAGACAACTTTTATGTAATTTCATCACAAAACCAGACAAATGCTTACATTTGAGTGGACGACAACCACAGCTTTCTCAATGTCGCTAATCGTGCAGCGTTTGTATAAAGATGGTGGCTGTTACAGCTTCATTTATGTGCGCAGACATATGGGAAGCGGAACGGAAACGCACACATTTTTTCGTACGAGAAGTGTGTACATGGTTCGGAAGGGAGGCTAACACATGGAAGAGCAGTCTGCCGCGGGGCCGGACCCGTGGGTGCCCATGAACCCGCCGCCGTCTGTTTGCCGTCACATAAAAGGGTCCAGAGGATGAAAATGAAATAAATCACCGCAAAAACAACCGCCTGGCTGTCTGATTTTTATTTGACCTGAGGGGAAGAGAGGGTTAGCTCACACCTACGCTCAATTGCACAATAAGACGCTCGCCGCCGAGGAACTGCCTTTGGAGTCGTACTCGAGCGCAAGGAAACACACGGACGCACTGCGTGGAAGCGATGACTTTAACCTTGGTCTTTGTAGTGAATCTGTTCATTTTTGTGAAGAAAAGTGGAGTAGCTCTTTGCCGGCTAATTAGCGAGCAGGAGATTGATTAGGCTTGAGTGATTGTGGAATTAGGCGGCCATCTGTAAAACGATCTCATGCTTCATTTGTCGACGCGGAGCTCCTCTTTGATGGGGGTCGCATAATACTGTACACGCAAAGACCCACTTAAAATGACTTAATTGTGTGATATTAACAGAAGGTTAGTTTGCGTTGATAAAAAAAACAAGTTGTGTTTGTTCATCAGCATGTTGAAAAATGTTTTAGATGTTAACTCAGAAATTAATTTCTCTGAGAAAACGAAAAAAAAACAAAGCTAAACATCGTAAACATCCTGATTTACTATTTATCCCACGTTTTGTTCGTTAGCAAGCTATTTTATAGCCCATCAAAAATTGCAATTATTAAGTCGGATAGATGCAAGGGTCAGAATAATTTCCATTCTCTGTATTAGGGAGTTCCATCGTGACATGAACAGCAAAAAAAAAAAAATTTTTTGACAGCAAAATATTGCAAAGATGCCATTACATGTAAGCATTGACATAAAGACAGATGAATGAGACTTAACTATTTGTTCTGTCGTGGGTGGATGACTCATTTTTTTATTATAAAATTTTTATATATATATATATATATGCGTGTGCATGTGAGCGTGTGTCAGCGCACTGATTAATTAGCTTCGGTTTTACCTTGGTTTGGGAACCCTCTCTTCGGGAAAAGGCGTCCAGGTGGAGTCTGGGGATTTTTGCTCTTTGAAGCGCCCGGTGAACGCGTTGGCCACCTCCGCCATGTCATAGGCGCATACGGCCGAGCCTGGAATGCTGCCACCGCACAAACGCAACACAAAAGCACTGATGAATAAACACATCAAAGATCCACCTCACCGAGGCGCAGAAAAAAAATCCCCAGAGAGAGCTGGCTCGGGCTGCACGAATTTGAATGTCAGTGTTGACAAGTCACTGCCGAAATGCCGTGCAGTATGCAAGCTTTATAAATATGTATTAAAAATGTAGCATGTCAAGCTGAACCAAGCATTCACTCAAAGCGTATTTTAAACCACATAATTGTACTGCTTATAAATAAAGACCCAAAGATGGCACATTTGTATGTTGTATTTTGTCACTGTGTGTAGGGAGCTTATCATTAACAGCTTGATCCTACTACTTATTGGTTTTCAAGTCCATCAAACCTCATCAATGAGTCATCACAGGCCCCACGGAGCGACCCGACCGCATTGGATCCAGACCAAATACCATGCACTTTCCGACTCGAGAGTCACTGGAGGTCTGTTTATTTCTCAAGCTTACCGCCACGAGCCAACACAAAAAAAGGAATTTAGTAGGATATTCAACACAATATAATTATTGCAACATGCCTCCAGAATAAAATGATCATTTCGGCCGAAACTGTTGTATCAATGACTCACTATAGTCGCTGTGTGTAGCACTTCAGGTCCATGGGGGCACAAATACTTGAGTGACTACGGCCACCGGCAAACCACACCATGCAGTTACCTCAATTAAGTAATGCGCACATGGCTCATCGGTGAAAGCTTATGTTTCCGATTACTGTCTGATTTACTGAACGTGCGCTATATTTAGCAGCGTGCTATTAAATATGGAAGCTTAGCGACAACCCAAGCCTGCCAAGTCCTATGAGGACACCATGACTCGATCTCTCCGAAAGCCTCGAGGGCATCGGCGTTCATCAGGAGCCCACTGTGATGGACGACAGATTATTTTATTATTGCTGTTCACTTAACGGGCGGGAGGGGAAACAACGGTCTTGTGATGGCAGCTGTCTAGCTGGAATCAATGCATAGCACTTTGCTGAGTCACTTTTGCTATTTTACAACACTCAGAAAATCCAAATTTAACAGACTTTCTTTCATGATGGAGCGTGTGTTGGAATGATCGGGCTGGATTTTCGGGTTGTTGCCTCATGGCTAAAGTTCGTCGTGAAGACAAAATCCCGGACAAGGGCAGTATTATAGAAAGATTGGATTAGCTAGTTACAAGCTGCTAGTAAATTACCACCATTGTTGTCTGCATTGGATATGTTTGACTGTCAAGTGTCTGCTTTTAAGCAGTTTGCAACTTTTTAATTTTTTTTAACTTTATTAATTCAGGTACTTTTAAGCAATGTGAACATCACATGAGCCGTGATTGGTTGGCACCTGAATTCTGAGCATGTGATATCATTTTCAGTCAACAAATGACACAACACATTTTTAAATGTGTTAATTGTACAAGAAAAATAATGAAATTATCAAATATAGACAAAGTATGAACGTTTTATTGCTGAAAATGGCTAATTTAGCATTCCTTTAAACTCTTCCCACCTAGATTATGCCAGATTTATCGCTTTGCTTTTCTGCAAATGACGTGATGCTGACAGAGGTTCATTAAATGACAAGAAACAATCTGCTGGCTTTAGTCTAAATATGCTCCCTCTAATTTCCCACCATTACTGACGAATGGAAATGCACAAATCAAACCTTGCACTTATAGAAATATTCAGAGGTGCCGCTTGATTGAGTTTAAACGTCCATTAAGCACGCTCAATTGCAGTGTCACAAGCAATTGTCTTATCGGCTAAAAAAAAAAATGAGCCACAAAATGGAGAATAATATGTGAGCCCTATGGCTCGATGGTAATTTTCAATTTAGATGCTGCCTTTGAATATAAAGGCCATGCTGAATACAAATTGTGCAAAATAAAAAGAGGTTAAGCACCTGCTCGTCAAAAGGGCAGGGAGACTGTTTTGATTGGAGATGTAAATGTTGACCCAGTGGATTCCCACATTGCCACAAGGCGACGTGCACACACACACACACTTTAGATTTCGTAAAGGTCGCTCTATCACCGTGCGGACGAGCTGTTGTTTAGATAATTGGGTTAATGAATACAAAGTCATTCTTGATGCACACATATAAAAATGTGCGTTTGAGCTTTGAAAGAATTACGGTATATGTTGGAGTAATAACAGAATCTGTACCAGGACCCAAAAGGTTTTACCTGTTGTACGGCGTGGAGAAGGTGGCCATCACAACATCCCTCCCGTTGATGTGAATGACGTCAGTCACCGCCTGGAGGATGTTGAAGTAGAAATGGGAGTCGCCGGGAATAGAGCAGTTCAGGCGGGATTTGAGGAATGATGTCCATTGCTTCTCCAGGACGCGGGGTGAACCGCCTCTGTCATTCTTGCAAACCCTCGCCACCCGAGGAAACACCACCTGGGCCCAACATTAATGGAGAAGAAAACGTTAGCCGCTTGTACAGTATTTGTTCATGAATACATCACAAACAATCAGGAAATGTCTAATAAGTGCATGTTGTTGTTATGCTAGCAGAGAGTTAGCTTGTTGCTTGTTTGGCATAAAGCGCTTATTTAAGCTGCTTTTTGCCAGCTATTTATTGTATCCAACAGATATTTCGATTTTTGTTCACGGCTATGGCTACTTAATTTGAGATTATTCATAAAGTGCGGTTAGCATGTTGTCATCTGCTAGCATGTTGCTATATAAAAGATATTAAAAGCAGGATGTTCCTCATCTTAATTTGAGATGGTAAGAGATAGTTAATATACAATGCATGTACTACTTTTCAATACATTAACATTTGGATTAAGTACCTTAAATATTTCAACAGCATTAAATAAAGATGCGGTGCTCTAAATACATGTAGCAGCAGACGATAGAAAATGGCCGGCTTTAGTCGAAGCCAGAACTTTAATTAAGACGCTGCCACAAGAGGCCCAATTAAACTATATTCTCAGTGCACTTGAATGCAATCAATTTAGCCATGACCTGAAAACACTACTTTGACTAACAGTGTGAACGAGTATGAACAAGCACACATAAACAGGCAACAGCCACTAATCCTGCATGTTGCACACTCACATATGTTCACTGTAAGATTACAGAAACATATCAAATTACAGGTGACATGAATGCGTGACAGGTTGCCAGCTTTAGTCATTACACCTAATTCGGTCACACGTCAGCTTCCTTTAGAAAAAAAACCACACATTCGTGCAGATCATTTATTTTGGCTTAGGTGGCTTTCACATTAATTTTTAAGATAGCAAACTAAACCACTGCAACGACTTTCATCAATTTGCCATCAAGCACAGGTGGAGTGTTTTTAAATACAGAAGGGCAATTTTGTGTTTTGTAATGACGTGTTAGCCGTCGGTAAATGTTGAATTGTTGAGTTTGTTCGCCGCATACATAATTATACGGCTTTAAAAACAACTCACAAGACCGCACGCTCTCTCTCCGTCCCTCTCCAGACGGCACGCTGTCACTCCTGGCGGGAAATCCATTATGCCAGAGTTTCTCGTTAGCTCATCTCATCGCTTCTTTTTCTTACTCTTATGCGTTCCATTTGTTCTGAAAATGCATATGGGCAAGAGGCGTTTTCCATTTTCTTCTACCTGCTTTCCAATTAACTGTCGCCCAGCGGAATCCAACGCCGAATTGAACGGATTAAACAGAAAGCGTCTTTGTTGCGCTCCCTCTGGTGCAAAAAACTCAATCTCATTTCTCGTCGAGGAATTCTACTTGGGAATCGCAGAGGAGATGGGAGCCCTATCAGAAGGATGCAGATGTGCAATCCCAAGGAGTATACTTAGACTTTGTGAATGGGATCTCCAGATCTATTTAAGGTTCTTCATCCTGTCCAGTGTTGATCTGGTATTGAAAAATATGTGGCCTCCTTCCAGATAAGCGATACACCCTTTCCTGTTAGTTCCCGCAAATACTTTCTGCTTATGACACCTTTGATTGGAGCTAAACAACGGCAGAGAAACAAAGCCATTGCTTACCTTTCCCATCGTGTTGTACTCCATGGCAATTTCCCTGAAGAAGAAATAGATGAAGTCGCCGTAATTGACTGCCTGCACAAAGTAGGGCTCTGAGAAGGCAAAGAAGCACAAAGACAAAAAAAAAAAAAAGACTGAAATTGTTGCAGCTTGTGACATGTCGTTTCACAATAAACAACAAGCATGTCATGTCAAGATATTCAAGGGGAAAAAAGCAGAGCGGAAGCCTTGAGTGGCTCATCCATTTGCATACAAGATAAAAACAATCCTCCATTGAGATTTGACAGGCTCGACTGGTGCGCTTGCTTTGCCCTGCGGCGCGTCAGATTCTGCTCTACATGCAACCTGCTAGCACAGGTCGGCAAAAAATGAACAAAAAAAATGAACACACGGGACAACGCTTATAGAACCGTCGGAACCAAATGGATGGGCGGCAATACATAAAAGAAGAAGAATGATTTTACGAGTTAGTATAATGGTGGAAAAATACATTTGGAATTCTGTAACTTGGTCTCATTTCATTTAGATGGGATTCACTCAGTACTTGGACTCGAGTTGCTATTGCGTTCATCTTGACGCAAAGTGTTTGGTAACCAAGTGATCTGAAGTGGCTGATGGAAAAAGCGTTGTCATGGCCTCACCTTTTAACCACTTGGAGTCATGTTTAACCGTACGCAGTGTCGGGCTGTCTCCAAGGCTACGATAGATGACCGCATCAATGGCCAGAAAGTCGGTGACCGTGGCCGAGTACAGCTTGCCGTCTGCAGAAGAGAGCGAAAGAGGTTAAGAAATGAATCGGGAAAAAAAAAAAAAAAAAGCCGCGAGGCAGTGTGAAGTCAAATTGAGGGAAAACATATACAAGGAAAATAAACTGTATTCCCGCCAGCCGTCATTAAGATTTATACGTTCGTCAACCTGTTGGGCATGCGTAATTCCTCACCAGCTGCTTTCATGTGCACACACAGAGAAACCAGCACCAGGGTGACCTCGGTCCACCTCAGAAGGAACCACAGTGGAAACTCAAACTACATAATTGAAAGGGTGGCTGGGAAAGAAGCCCTCTCCATTACTCAGTGCTTCCAGCGCTGTGTCACACATTAGCCGGTCAAGCTGCGTCTCCTCGGCTGGAAGCTCGCAGGGACAGCTCATCAATGGCGACATTAATCAGTTAGCGGCCAACATAAAATGGGGGGCCCAATGTCTTTTGGAGCCCACAGCGAGGGATTCTCACCCCGCAGGCGCCAAGCGACTCATCAGCCATTGGAGATTTTTTTTTTTTCCTTTAGTCTCATTTGGATGATGGGAGAGGTGGAACCTCTTTCAGATGACTCAGTCAACCAGGTTGACTGCTTATGCTTTGAATCTTACCAGCAAAGAGGGCAACGTTGGCATGCTTGGCATCATAAGGGCAGCGAGCCATCCCGCTGATCTCCTCCCCGAGAGCTTCCAAGGTGTCCATCTACAATCACAAATAGTCAATTGAGACGATGGCGAGATGAAACAACAGCAAGGATGAACTTTAAATGCAATCCAGACAGGAAATGTCGTCCGTCTTCCTAACAACGCATCAGAGATGCTAATTATTAGCCACATTTTTATTTTGCATTGCAGTAGCCATATTTACTTTTGCGTGATCTTCGTACATTTAAGAAGCACTTCAACACAGCTTGTATCCATTTATTGCTACGCCGTGATGTAAAGAAGAATCACAGGTGCACTCAAAGGGAATTTGAAACTCGCTACTTTGTGAATATTTGATCAGAAAGGACTTCTAAATGAATGCTTTGCACAACCAAAGCTCAAACCCCGGCACTAATGGTGCTACTTTTTTTTAAAGACTCTCGCTAGGCTCAGTTTCATCATTATTTCAGGACTTAGTGGCACAAGTCCAGACGACTAGAATATTTTCAGTGTGTGATTAGCGGAGGACCACAAGCAGACGAAAGGTCAATACCATTCCTCTAAGGGTCAACTTGTGTTCGCCAGCATGGGTCTGGCTGAAAGCAGAAATACACTCGAGGTCAGGAAGAAGACCGCAAATGCTGCTTTTTTTTTTTTTTCCTCTCCTTTATTCAGCTTCCTCGTTCTCTTAACAAATACAGAGCTGCGAAGTTCTTAACACCGCCCTTTCTGGACTCTAAACGGGTCATTTGGTTTTCTATTCCTGTCGGAGTGGGAAAAAACAGTTATCATCTGCCCACTATAAAAGGTCACATATGCTAACACACGCACCGCTTGCCAGGGAAATTGTTGGCAGGAAAAATAAATACAACAGCACCGGCAGTAGTAGTGAAATTCCGAGTCTTTCCTTCCTGCTGTTTTTGTTCTGATCTCATAACGGACATTTAAAGTACAGTAGTGTCTTGAGATACAAGTTTGGATGGATGGATGGCTGGCTGGATGGATGGATGGATGGACAAGTACCGCATGTCTTTTATTACACAGGCCAGGCAGTTCTGAACGTCGCCTCACCCTCTTGTACATCCCGCATAAAAACACACACTCCGGCGGGTATTTATCCCCTCTGTTGATGTCACGTTGGCGTTGACCTATGGCCAAGGGTCTCGGCCCGCTGTCACTGATCTATCCATGCCGTTTGAACATGAGGAAGCCCCTCCCAAAGCTAGCCACTGATATATGCGCAGCTCCTGACAAGCTGGCAGGCATGTGCGGAGAAACACCAGAACTGTCCGGGGCAATATCTCGATAATCTTAGCCAGGCAACGGAGCTCCGCAAAAACTGCCGGGGCGAGCCAAAGCAGTTGTAAACATAAAACATTTGGACGGTGAAACAGCTTGAATCTTGTTATGCTGTCAACTTTGCTAGCCTGCAGAATAAAAGTAATGCTACGCAATGTACTCAAGGTCCAAAACATGGAGGGAGACATATTATGCTATTTCCACATTTAAAAAAAAAAAAAAAAGTTTCCTGGTGTCTGATTTGCTTTAGTCAAAATACCAAGATTTATAAATGGGTGTGCTCCCGAAGCAGCTCTAACAAAATCAAGTGGGTTTGAGGTATTTTCCTCGGTCATGCAAATGAGGCTCTGCTCACTCTCAACCTAGTATAGCTTTTATGTAAGAAGGAAGACTATTGAGTGTGAATCCGGTGAGATACGTGGCTACGGGGCAAAGAACACCGGTGCAGCCATGAGTTCACTTGTTACTTATATTAGGTATGATTTCGTTCTGACTTTCCTTCTGACTTCATTTTGAATTTCCTTCTGACCATTTTTGCTGTATTTAAAGTGGATTTTATAACATGTAATTTCAGTTTGGTATTTTTTTTAAAGCACTGTCATTTTCATTTTATTTCTGTAACTTTTATTTCTACATCGATTAGGAGGACAATAGAACACTGTACAAATGAGACAACCTGCATAATTATTCATACCTGAGTTCATACATGGGCCAGAACCAAGCAAGGACGTAGCGCCTCAGTGGGACATTAATCGTCACGGCCCATTTCTCTGCAACCTGTTTGCCTTGCATGTCCTGTTTCTGACACTTTTACATGCTGGAAGGAAACCAAAGTCTTTGCAGCTGTTCATAAAAATCGCACATCTTAACCTGTGCGCCATAAAACGGTTTAATCTGGAGCTGCATGTCATCATTTCCCAGTAGAAGGCGTACTTGCGCAATCCACTCAGAACTAATGGATATGTATAAAAAAAATCTGACTTTATACATATATTATTCCATTTTGATTTACCCATTAAATTGGGTACTGAGCAATTTACTTTCATTTTTCACATTTGAAGTCCACTTCCATTGTAGGTCAATTGGGGCAGTGACCCACCTGATTCTGCACTCTGTAATATGCATTACTGCCCTCTACAGGACAGGAGTGGACCTGTCTTTTTTGTTGTTGATTTGCGCCATCTGAGTTTGACTTTAGCACAGACATACTTCCATTGTTTGGCCTTGGCAAAGGCCTGTATTTAGAGGAATGTTTGTAAATGTGAGAACTGGACTCTGAGACCACGGAACCAAGCCGAGGATCACCTGGCCACCTAACAGCCCGCTGAGCAAACGCCCCGCCGATTGCCAACACTTTGCCCGGCAACAGCAGATGAAACCCGCCGTCCGTTCGTTCGTTCATACGTGTGAACCAGCTGGACGGGCTGTTTATTATTACGGCACAGTCAGGGAGCGACAGGCGGAGAAAGCAGCAGAGGGGAGGACGTCGACAGAGAGGAATTAAGACTGGCAGGAGAGAAGGAACAAGGGAAGGGGGGTCCGAGGGCTGCTTGAGTTTTGATTGTGTGTGTAGCGACATCACATTAACATGGAACAAGGAAGCGGGGATAACTAACATTAGCTAATGGAGAGGCGAAATTGCGATAACAGTGCGGGTTATTGCTTCGGGTGGGAAGCCACCGCCTACCCCCAGTGGGCTCCCTCCACCCTTGCTCCACCTGACCTCGCCAACTCCCCCCAACCGACCCTCTTTTCCCCTTGCTCCCTCCTTGTTGATTAATGTGGGATGAGGCCGGGCCCTGGAAACAGAAGCCCTTTTCACTCTTGTCACACAGTGGAGACAGAAAGGAAAACACACACGGTAGAAAAAACAAAACAGTGTTTGACCAAAGCGAAATTGAAGACCCCAGCATGCTTTCTAAGAACTGAAAACCTGTCAGCATCTCTTTTGGGCATTTTCGGTGGATGGAATGATGGATAGATACATAGATGGAGGGATTGATGGATTGATTGATGGCTCAATTGATAAAAACACTGCTGAAGCACAATCATTCCTGGAATTATTGTAACACCCAGCTCAGTCAAGAGGTGTTTTTTTTTCCTCAGAAAATTGCAAACACATACATTTTAATTATTTAGTAGTCTCACAGTGGGGAGACTGACTCAGTTAATCAAGGAATTTGCCCCGGCAAATTTTCAACACGGAAAAGTTATCTTACCCTGACATCAATCACATTTTATAGTGTTTTGCCTGCAGAAGAAATCTCCTCACAACACATACCTTGTGTTTTATATATAAGAGGCGCTCATTTATGAATTTGCAAAGGCAAGCGTCCTTGTGAGCGCACGGAGCTACCTCTCCACTTTAGCAAGCTAGCAGCAATGCCGCTGCAGGACTAGCCAAACCTTGAAACCATAACCGTGGGGCCTATAAAAGCTGATAAATGTAGAGACATAAATTCCATATCGCTGCAGCAGGACTCCCAATATTGCCGCATCCATTCTGTGTACTTAACATGCTGGGCCATGAAGCCAATGAAGCGGGCAAGTCTTGCTTTTCTGCTAAGGACGTCTAGTGAAGCAAAGCGGCAGTGTGTGCGTGTGTATGTGTGTGTGTAGGCTAGTAAGATGTTGGTGTGTTTTTTTTTCAAAATCCTTCTAAAAGTCTAAACCCAGGTTTCTTTTACCTAGAGGTCATTAATGGATTTTTAAAGGATTTTTTTTTTCATACAACCAGGCTTCACTTCAAAAGGAATGTTCCTATTTTAGTACTTCATGCGCCAGCGAGAAGGTGGGCTGGTTTATCCGCCTCTACATCGAGCGTGTCAAAGTCCACCTGCAGATAAAGGAGTTGTGCAATTCATCCATCTACGTCCGCCCCTCCGCCCCCATGTGGCTTTTGTTGGCGTGTGCAAAACAAGCTCATCCTGGGCTGAGTGGCAGGCGAAGAAAGGGAGCCACGGGCGTCCTTACCTTGTACGTTCGACACAAGGGGTTGAACGCGTTTGTCCCGCAAACAAACAGGGCGTCGTCGTTTTGCTGCAGGAGGACTTTGATGAAATTGTGACACTCGTCCTGCGGCGCACGAGAGAGGAAACACAGACATTTGTCAGTTTTATAATTGACACATTTGGAATGAAACGCACATGTGGGACTCCAATGAAAGGTTGTGCGGTTGAAAAATGACAGGGCCGGCCGGCCCCTTGTTTGAATCGCGCCATTTACATGCGTAGCCGTGTCATCGTGACACGCGGCATTTCCTCTCGCTACATCAATGTCATGTTTACGGATGATTTTTAATGGCAGCGCCAGGTTTGCCTCGACAATAATGGAAGCAAGAGGAGATTGTCAAGTAAATCCAGGGAAAACACAATTAGGCTGCCATTTGATGGAAAGATTATCACTAATGTGCTCTATAAATTGTGACAGATGAAGGTTTTATGAACTGAGAGGAGTGTGTTGTTGCACCGCATGCTCTCTATGGCTGCGTGCGTGTGCGTGTGTGTGTGTACCTTGTGCTTCCCTTTCATTCGACACGTGTCCACGTCACCCTGCCTGGACTTCCATGTCATTTTCTGCAGGGAAAAATCCACTTAGGTTAAGGTCAGGGCCATTAGGAGCAGAAAACTAAACATGTAAGAAGAGTGAAATAACACAAAAGCACACCAGATAGGCCACACTCCTTGGACACCTCATTAGGTACCCCTGCACCGTTTTATCAGATCCAATACAAGAGTTGCAGCAATGATAATAAATGGATTGTTAATTGAAAGTAATAAGCAATGGCTAGTAGCAGCAGCACTGAAGAAGAACATCACAACTAAAACTGAACAGAAGGTTATAAACGAAAAGCCCTCATTTGAACGTGCAGGTGTAGCTAATGTCCGATGAGCGAGCGCTGTGATCAATAATGTGAGATTCTTGCTCATTCAGCATCCCACTGAGGCTGCGGCTCGAATGCAAACATTGCCGCTTAACACTGATCAGGGACCGGGTCACAAATTGAACTAGTAATTGTCAGGCATTAGGGAGGAGGGGGGGAAACAATACTGACTGGTTCAGTTTGAGATGTGCAGAGCTCCACAGTGTGGTGATTAAAGCTCATGGACTTGTTGGTTAGTCGCACACACGTATGCACACACACACAATGGCCTGCTTGTGGATCGGCGGTAGCCAACACAACATGTCAATCAGCTGTAAACACACGGCTGCATACATCCGCTTTCATTGTCACACGCACACTTATTAATCAATGCTAAGCCTCGCAACACACACACACACACACACACACGCACACAGTGGCCCCTGAGTGCCGTCCATGATCACTCACTGCCCGCCGCCATTGTGAAGCAGGTTTGGAGCTGATTAAAGAGTCTCGGTCATCAATCAACAAGAACCTTTCATGTGCTGGCCGCTCTCATTAGGGCCCATTGGATGGTGGAGAAACGCCCTTATTTGAATTGGCTATTCGGAGGGCCGAGCGAGTTTTTTTTTTTTTTTTTGTTCTATCCTTAAGCCCGAGTGTTGCAACTGAGGATGCAAACGTGGGATCTTATCTCCGTCTTTATTGTACTTCCGACTATCTGAGCTTGGATGACGCATGCGCTCACTCGCTGATTGATTGGATAATCCACTTAACGGGGTCAACGTGATGCACGCGGCGAGTTAGACGCCCACGTGATAGACGCACATAAACACGACAGGTGATTAGGGTTACGTCGGCGGCTGAAGCAGGCGTCCTCAGAGTCGGACGCATGTCTCACTTGCTCACCTTAGTGAAAAAGATCTCGTCATTCACGGCGGTGTCCGTGTCCACTGTGTATATGTGATCCCTGCAAGAGACAAGACAGAGATGGAGAGAAAGGTCAGACAGTTGAAAAATTCAACAAACAATAAATCCATTTGCTCGCTGCCCCCTCTGCAATCAGAAAATGACCTCAAAAGATACAGCTCTGGGTAAACTTTATTCAAACCTAAAAGAAAAAAAAAAAAAACAATAGACAAAAGGAGGCCAGAGCGAATTTGCTCTGTCAGACAGAAACAGTCAACAAAGCTTTGGAGTGCCGTGGCGCAGGGCCGCGGGACAAAAGCTTCTTTGTCCCAGAGGAAGAGCTCCAGTGGGGGTGAGGCATGTGGGTTGGGGGGGGGTGAGGTGGCGAGACGAGAGGTGCCAAGTCACTCAGAGCTGTTCGGGTCAATTAAGATCACTGTTTGAGCTACAGGAAATCTATACCAATGCTCATTACGGCTCAGACTCGAAGACATACGCGTGTGCGCCTGGAAATTAACGAGCCTCCGCTGCCTCGTTGCTCCAAATACGTGGACAAAAGTGTTGGGACACCTGGCGAAAGGAGGTGGAAAGGTTTTTGGTGGGATTTGGTTTTCTCCATCCCACCTGGAAAAACAATCCATTGCAAAGGTGTTTAATGGGGGTGGAGGTCAAGTTTTCCAAGCTCGCCAATTTGGAGCTTGCTTCATGCACCGGGATGCTCTTTCTTACGATTTGTGTAATTACTTTCGTTTTAAGGACAAGTCTTGATAATAACACAAACATCACCAGCATGTGTCCCATTACTTTTGGCCATAGAGTGTCAGCGCCATCAGCAGCACATATGGAAGACATAAAGGGGTTAACCTATATCCCAGACAGACAGCTCCACCTACTTACCATAAAGAATTAGGGTACAGAGGGACCGGGGGGAGGGGTAATCGCAATGGGGGGGTACATTAGGTGGCAAAATGTTGCAAACGGAAAGAGGATTTACGCACAGAGGTGGCCTGCCCAAACGCTGTTTTAATTGGTCGGAGATTGTGGTTGTTTTTTTTTTTTTTAATCAAAGTGCGTAAAGAACGTCATCGCGGAGGGAAGCCACATCTTAATTACGCTCCAGCTCCCAAACCTGCGCTCAGGCCGCCCGTCCTGCCTCGCCGTCTCATTAACGAAATGGAATAAAGTCTTGGGAGGGACGTGCGTTTTGAAATGAATCCACTTATATCGCTTTCTTGGGAAGTGAGCGCGGGCATCTCCTCACGGATGAAACCCAGTCTACTGTACGTGATCAGCCTTGACGCCTAAATTGAATAATTAATCTTTGAGAGTGGTTGAAATTAGCAAAGCATGGCTGCTGCACGGAGAGGACATATTCCCAGTGAGATATAAAAAAATTAAAGACTAAAAACTGTCAGTGCTTTTCATTTCTCACTGATTGCCCTAGCAGGTATTTTGAATGGTATTTTTCCACTGGAGATTTTTTATTCATCTTGAAATCATTTATAATGTTTTTGTACATAAAGTGTGCAGAAAAGAGAAAAATGCCACTGATGTCATTCAATCTATATCATCATCAGCTTCGAAAATGATGTCCGCATCGTAATTAATCGTATATTTATCGTAATTGTTGAAGTGGTTTTACAGTACGATAGTTGGCCCCTGACCATTTTTGTAGGGGAAGAAAAATCACTCGACACACAACAGGATAATCCCTCACGATAATCTTTCGGAGACTTTCATTGACTTTGAGCATAAAAAAACAACTCCAATTAGGCCCGATTATCGCTAAGCCAAATCAACAATAAACAACTTTATGTTGAAAATGTTGGTTGAGCTTGACTCCCCTAAATGAAAACCATTTTGTGGGAATCAAAAGCACAAATTCTGCCTACAAAGACATTTTGGTATCTATCCCAGTGTGTTGCGTCATCTGTTTAACGTCCTGGCTTCCTGTGGAGTGTTTTTCCGGGGTTTTCAATGGCCTGTGTCACCTCACTCGCACTAAATGTCATCATTAGAAATAGCAACAATAAAAGGAAATAGGTACGTACACACCATCAGAGGCAGAGTGAAATGAAAAAGACTAAAATGGGAATGTAAGAGGACGATGACGGACGGCATCAATATCCTCTTCGGTTCTTTCTTTCGTCGTTCAGCAAATTGCTCCTTTAACTTACTTTGAAATATGGCCACTTTATATCAAAACGACAAAAACAAAATCAAAAGTGATTAAACCAGAGGATCACTTGGCAGATTTAGTGCGCTCGTTTTTTTTTTGTTTTTTTTTAACCGCATACAATTTTAAAACAGCTCGTGAGCAATATGTAATTGACTGCACCATAAATTAGCAGCTTGGCTCCCCACGCGGGCCTCGACCGTCCCGTCAAGGCCTTCCAGCTACGCGGCTTTACTCTCCAGTGGAGATTAGCGGGAGCCAAGAACATGAGGCATCTCTTAAACATCCTGACTGGGGATGGAGGAGGACAATGGAGCGGCTGTGTCAACACACACTCGCACAAACATACACACACATGGCCCCGTTCCCCTTTTCCCATCCGCACCTGAACACATAACCCGGAGGTTGAACACCGTTCGGTCAGCCAGAAAGTGTCGCGACCTCTCGGGATTTTCATCAAACAAATTCACAACTTGTGACAAACTCGTTTAATTTGACGCCGCGCCGTTTTGCCTTTTAAATACATAGTGTGTTCGTTAAGCTTTTGGGAAGATTACTTCCAGGCTTTGGTGCACCACAAAAAATTGTACGGTTGAATTCAGTCACAGGGGATTAAATAATGGTGAGCATCATCCACTGCCAGTTTGACTCACTCACTGTGGGCATCCCATTTCCCGAAATTCGGCAAACAGAAATGCGCGAGTACGACGGGAAGGCATGCGGATCTCCTTTCAGACACAAATGCGAGACTATTGTGAACGAGACGGGTGATGGCAGCGAGACGGCGGGAGAGTGGGCGGGGCCAGAGTGTGCGATGGATGGACGCGGACATGAAGTCGTGAGAACACAGGGGGTTTGTGCGGAGGAATGTCGTTCAGAGAATTCCGTCTCAGGGTCGTCTGCTGGGTCTTGGTCAAATTATCCTGCTCTAGCTCGGATTCCAATAGCTCCATGAGCAAGCCTTCAGGACCTTACGATTCCAGAGGCGGAAAATAATTTCATAACCGTGCTTAGTATCTGTGTTTACATGAATATTATATTTATTGATTATTTTTGTTTATTATTATTTATTATTTTATTGATTTATTTGATATATTTTTCTGTTTAACCTCATGATGTAAAAAAGAGAAAGCGGTAAAGTCATCCTTTGTTGAGATCAAATTTAGACAGGCAAGGTATTTCCCATCTACGGCCTCAGCTTCGAGAATAATTCATGGCAAATGTTTTGTGTCTTATGTCAGCCTAAAAAATAGCATCTTGATAACACCCATAACAAGAGGTAACATTTTTTCAGCTGTTATCATTAGCTAGCATTTTATGTTACTCAGCTCATATTAGCAAAATTATGGCCAAACGTTTTGCACTAGCATGACATTTTCCCCCTTTTTAGGAGCTTACAACCAACCCACCCTCATAGAAATTCATCATAACAAGCTCATGGGGGGTGGCCTGTGGACTATTGTGCTCTGTTTTGCCTTTCTCTGGATCAAATCCTCAGAACAGTGGACTGTAGAAGGGGACCTGGGGGAGCCAGCAGGCTGCTGTGGGCTGTGCAGGGGGACATGTGGAGCTTGTGAATAGGCCCAGGGCATGAGGGGCCCTGGGTGATGCGGTGCCATGAAATACAACAAGCCAGAGTTCACTCGACCCCCTCAAGCAGGGGCAGGTTGGTCTTTTAGAAGGTTTTTGGGGTGTTATATGCAGGGTTAGTGGGGTAAGGGGTATGTTTTGGAGCATGAGGCCTAGCCTTATTGATTTGATTCAAGTGTGCTTTATGCAAAGACACCGTTGGAATGCAGAACAGAGGAATGCAAAACATCAACCCCCAGTTGTATGACACATATGTCCAAGACCTCCCCCTCTTCCCAACTGGCAACACATCAAGCCAATTGTGCACTTGCACTCAATTGGAGGTTCACGAGTGTTGCGGCAGCTGGGGAGCGGCGGAGGTGGAGACGGACTTTAGCGTGAAGGGAACAAACGTTGGATTAAAAAAAGAAATGACAGAGAGCTGAGCAGGCAGCTTCTTATTGTTGGGGTGGATTAACGTACGTATCACATGTGTGGTTTAAGGGATATCATTGGTCGGACGAAAAGTGGTGCGAAGTCAGCGACTGCTTAGGCAATTCAAATTTCTGTAAAAAATACGGAATCTAGCAATAAATAGAAATGGGCTGTTCACAATGTGATTGGCCACGACTGCTGGCAAGTCAAGTATTTTTGACACACGAACACGTTACAGTCCGAGTCAAACTTTGAATCCAGGTGACTAATGTAAATGTAAGCTTTGTTGTCCCCGACCGATGCGAACGTGGCTGCATGTGGAGAGGAGAGGAGGAGGCCCGTGTGTAATCCCAGTCATTAGTGGGTTTTAACAGGATTTGGTACATCGACAATAATGGAGACTCTAGCTGCTTCCGCCGTTGGAGAACGCGCCAACGGCAACCGTACACGATCCCTCGCCTCGGATTGTTGCCGTTGCCATAGCGAGGGTCCGAAGGAGCGCCAGGAATGGCTACTATGGTCCGCGTACGCATGGAGCCGAAGTATGCCGGCCCAGCTATACAGTATCGCATTCAGACACGGCCTTGGTTCGCGGGCACGTCCTCTCATGTTCTCCAGCCATCCGCCTAAAAAAAGATTGTTTATGCAAGACCTGATATTATGTTGCAAACGTGACCGCTTCTAATTAAGACCAAGTCGAGCCTTTTCATTATAAAGGTGAATGTTTTAAACCTGCAAGTGATTATTACTTCAGCGGGTACTGTGGCTCATTCGCTCAGGGACAAGCGTGTAGTTTCAACCACTATAAAGTTGACTCATGAGGAAAAGTTTATTCTACTCAGTCCATTAAACTGAGCAGTTCTAGGTGTTAGAGTCTTTCAAATATTGGTGGGGAAAAAGCACATTTAAAATCATTTTTTCTTAAATGACATAATTAATGGATATTGTTGCTTAGAAAATATCACTCCATCTTTTTTGGGCTATGATGATGCACAATGTACTTCAATTCTTCAATACATAACAAAAAATTACATTTCAATAATTGGATAAGTTTGGATCCAAAACTGAATCCAGATGTATTGAACTTAAAAGTTAAATACCACTGAACAGTACTTATTAAATAAGTATTCAACGGAACTGGAAACAAAAAGAAAAATATATCATAAAACATATACATAAAATACATATACAATATATAATAGACATTAGACAATAGATATGTCACATAATAGCATCTGTTAATTTAGCCTAAAATTATTATTTAGGTTTGTTTACATATTTTATTTAAAAACGATACAAAATAATTCTTGTAATTTCCACTTTTTAAACATGCAGATTTTTTTTTTCCCCTCCCAAAAAAGTACTACGGTCAAAATGACACTGAACACGTAGGTACAGTACACGCGAGTAAATCCGTCTCCCAGTGTTTATTTCCCCTTTTAGCAAACAAACTCTCCTGCTGGTTCAACTTTGACCTTCGGACACACTATTATTGTGCATGAAGGATTCTCCTGTAAATATCACAAGCGGTATATATAGAGATCCAAGAACACACACCACTATGAGCATCTGGACACACTCTGATCCGATTTTAAATAAATAAACAAACAGTAATGATAATTAATAAATAAATAACTGCAGCCAGATAATTGGAATACAATCAGATTGTTTGATTTAAAAGAGGATGGCCACAACTGCACGCACCACAAAGATACAAACACACACAAAGATACAAACACACACACAAATACAAGTGCAAATCCAGCAAAGTAAATGATAAATCTCCTGCAGCTCCGTGATGAATTGCCTCTGAATGTCATGCAGCGTGTACCTTGAACATGAAATATGGAGCGCTGGGGAGAGGAATCTTGCATCAAGAGCAGTTTACTGCTGAATTATGGCACACTGCTCAAGCACCTGTGACAGCGCGTATGCACTCGCCAGCCACACCATTAGGCACACCGGCACGTCCGTTCGCATCACATCCACAGACCTCAAGCATTGCCTTGAATGCAATCATGTTGTGGCCGGTGAGTGTATAAAATATATAAGGTGACGCCCCATTTATTGTCTGACTCTGCATTTAAAAAAAAATGTTTGATATAGTTGTGCCCCTTCCCAGTCACTTTTAATGTATTAAAAACACATTTTTAAAGACATTTCAAATAACAAAACAAATTGTAAACATAAAATGCCTATATAAAGTCATGACCATGCACGTGTTTTTAAGAAGCGGAGCTTGTTAGCATTGGTGGAGCAAGGAGTTTGTTTTTCTTTAGTCTTGAGTCAAAAAAAATGCAATTTTGCTTTCGTACTATTATGATATTCTGAATTTGTATTCTGTAGCAGAACTCCATTTCCATGTTCATTGGCATTGCTTAAAGGCTCGTATACTGCAAAGATAATCAATTTGGCATTCCAAACAAACACATCTGTTTCTCGAATTGCTTGGCTTTTAAAGCACTATCCATCCATTTTCTATACCGCTTATCCTCACTAGGCTGAAGACAAATAAAAGACTGCGGGAAAAAGTCCAAATCCCACCAGGCTTTTTAGAAGCCTCCGTCATGAACAACCTCAGCCTCGCCTCTCATCAGGCTCGACTTCTTCCTTTCTACCGCCGACTAGGATTCCGAATATTAAGGCGAGAAATGAGTCCTGACCTGAATTTGCGATTGTGATTTAAAAGCTGACGGGGCTAATGACATTTTTGCAAAAAAATGATATGAGGTCCTCAATGGGGGAGCATACATTGAAGCATGCGTGATGCAGGCCAAGTGAACAGCGTATTTGTTCTCCTTAAATCAACACATTTCAATCAAAGACACACAACCTGATTCATTCATTTCTATCGGCTCATCTGTTGCTCAGTTTGGCTAAAGACTCCTTCCCTCCATGCATAAGCCACTTTGTTTATTTACGATTTAATCAGTAGCAAGATTCGTATTAGGGAGCTTGTTAATTCATTGCCAGCATCAAAACAAAAGCCAAAGGGATTCAATAAAGCGTGCAGCCATTAAAAAAAAAACAGCCTGAACTGAATGAGGGACTTTGGATGGCGCTCACAGAGGCCATCTGCAAGCTACAGCACACCAACGACTGACTGGAGGCATGATAGCAAAGCTGGCTCCAGAATAAACAAGTCATCTGACTATTTATTTCGTACGCTGCTTTGCTGGCACAACACTTTCAAATTGATCATCTCCCTTAACTCTTCACTCAACTTTTGAAGTTCCATCTTTGAGTCCTCATAGCACGTACACAAAAGTGTGTTACTGAGATCTCTCCTGACTGCTCAATACAATATGGTGACAATCAGGACTTCACACTTTCTACATTTACTTATGGCCACAATTCAAATCATTAACTCATTCGTAGACAAGAATAGACGTCACTAGCAGTCAATGAGTTGATTTCGGTCGACGTCAGACAAATCGTTTCAACCGTCCGCACTGTCTATTCATACAGCACACAGAAGACAAACCACTTCTTGATCCATTCGACAACTGGTCAGTGTAATAAAATGGAAAACACACACACAATAAACACCCATGCACACGCAGGCCAACAAACACACCCCTCAAATAAACCCTCTGTGTCCCAATTCCCTCCCCCTTGTGCCCCTAAAACTGCTGGCTGACACCCCATGTGGAGCAGGTGGGCGACAGTCGCACCAAAGTCACTCCCCCCCCACACACACACACACACAGTTGTCTCTAATGACCACAGATATTTTCAAAAGCAGCGCTCTCCTTCAGCCACTTAATTTGACATGCTTGGGAGCAAAACAAAGAAATGTGTCTTTTCACCCAGTCAGGCCTGAACTCAATTACCCAAAGGGGGGCTCAGATCAAGCCGATAAGAACCGCAGAGACCTTTTCACGTTCCGCCTTGATAGAAGCCAGCACATCCAAAATTGCGTATGGTAATAATGGTACACTTGCTGATTCTCTAATTGATCGTTGTGTCACGAGGTGGAGCAACATTTCTTAAATGGTAACAAACAAGAGCGATGAGGCAAATCAATGAGGAGCGAACTGTGCGAGGCTCCTGCTGTGTCATCGAGCTGTGTATGTGTGAGAATAAAAAGCATTCAGGCAGAGGTACAAAAAGTACGTGGCATTTGTGACGGCAGTCAAGTCATCGGGAAAGAAAAACGTCTGTGTGCCTCCGGTGGGGGAGGTTATCCGAAAAAATGATTGGTTGGTAGCTAGCTCAAAACAGGAAATATTGAGACCACCCCTAAGGCCAACCAAAAATATTGGACAGTGGTAGATGTGGTTGTTGTGTGGATAAGACAAATGACTTGTTTACATGAACATCCATGGCGGCCTGGTTATCCTGGAAGGGGGATTACGCCATTCCTTCTCAAAATGGGGTTTGGAGTTTTTCTTTGCTGTTGCCAATTTTGTCAACTGTGGCCTTTGAGACTCTTTTGTGATTATACAAATAAACTTGACTTCAACACATCACTCTGAGATGTTTTGCCATCTATTTGAAAAAACTGGGGTGAACAAAATGACACTCCAGTCCTGCAGAGGGCAGTAATGGCTGACAGTCAAGCAATTCAGGGATGTGAAGAAGACAAAGTTTTATTTCAAGCCACTTCCAGAATTTTTTTTTTTGTAGCAGTGGTTGGCCTAAATTTCTTATAAAACGGGTTGTTTTCATGCTTGCACCTCTAGGTGGCGGAAGCAAGCACATGTCACAACATCTAGCCGCTATTAATTCACATTGGTTTCCTTGCAGCGGGAGGGCATTAACCGTTGGTGGCAGTAATGTACCATTATGATGGTTCATTATGCCGCCAAAAACATACCTCCTGCCAGGCACAAAGACAGGTGGTAATAAAAAGTGTCCAGTCAAAGCTCTTTGCTGCGATGGATCCCTTGTGATTCATAAAGCCATAGAAATGTTCCACTTTGAGATAGATAAGCTTCCTACCCGGCCATCAGTGTCAAGCTCCCAACAATCACTGAGAATCATTGTGGCTGCAACAACATTTGTTCGCTTACCTGGCAGCGATGAATAAAGTCTTGTTCATGATCATGATGAGCTGGATGTCCAGTTTGTGCCGCTGCGTGTTGTTCCTGCCGGGCTTGTGGCCTACAAAAGCCGGGTACTGCTTTGTATCTGCGAGGGGGAAAAAGACAAAAACATTTTGACCATGTTATTGCTGAAGTTTCTGTTAAATGTACTGTCGGGATTTGGATCGAATGTCAACACATCTGCTGCCTGAGCGCCTGTTGCGGACTTAAATTATACGGGGAAAAAAATGCACGGCACTGTAGCATGAAATTGTTCTGTTGTTAGTGGCCTGGGATGAAAGCGCTTGTTTGGCTAAACAGAAGCAGGTCAATGTCAGGCTACTCTTAGTGGGAGAGACACTTTGAACATTTCTCCGTGGACGTCCCTTTGTTGATCAAGTGCGGAAAAAAGCCAATTGGACTTTTTTTTTTTTTTTTATATGCGCTGGGCACACAACTGTGGCTTCAAAACATTCCTTTTCTTTTTATATGCCTTCACAATGTATTTAAAAGACATCGAGTTTGAAGTGCGGATTTTCAGTCTAAATTTAAAAATGGAATAAAACTTTTCGGGATTACGGTGTACTGGCATTTTAGTTGGGCACCTCCGCTATGCTTGACGCATGATGTGGTATGCTTTGGATTCTTCTGCATTAGTAGTTTTGTATCTCATTGTTCACATCTCTCTCATCGTCCAGATGCAGCTACACTCGCCTAGGATCATATACCTGAGATGGATGGATGGATGGATGGATGGATGGATGGATGGATGGATGGATGGATGGATGGATGGATGGATGGATGGATGGATGGATGGATGGATGGACGGATGGAATTGGGTGAGATGGATGGATGGATGGATGGACGGATGGAATTGGGTGAGATGGATGGATGGATGGACGGATGGAATTGGGTGAGATGGATGGATGGAATTGGGTGAGATGGATGGATGGAATTGGGTGAGATGGACGGATGGAATTGGGTGAGATGGATGGATGGAATTGGGTGAGATGGATGGATGGACGGATAGATGGACGGATGGATGGAATTGGATGGGATGGATGGACGGATGGATGGAATTGGATGGGATGGATGGACGGATGGATGGAATTGGATGGGATGGATGGACGGATGGATGGAATTGGATGGGATGGATGGACGGATGGATAGACATGGATGAGTGGATGAATGGACGGATACACGGCTGGACGATAGACAGATCGACAGATAGACAGATAGATGGACTCACAGTTGCCGTGGGAGATGCTTATAGGCTCGCTGTCTTCTGGGAAGCCGGCTCCAGCTATGTGCAGTAGCATGAAGTAGAGGAGGAAGGCCTCTGACCTCATGGTCGCACCACTGTGCAGCTGCTGCTGCTGCCGCTGCTGCTGGTCCTCTGGTGCAGATGTACCTCAGCCTGCAGATAAAAAAAAAAAAAAAAGATTATACTGAGGGAGTGGATGGTGGGGGCAGCATAGCTAAAAATAAGTCTTTCAGAATCAGGGATTGCAAAGTAGCACCTTACACATCCGTGCATTACGTGCCGAGATCCAAGATGTATGAATTTTTGGTGACTCATTGCATATTAAAGAGCTTTAAATGGATTAGCAAGGTGATATGCGTCATAGATTGATACCAGGCAGAGAGGATCTTTCTCGAAACGCCTCAAGGAGGATCAAGACCTGCACACGCAAACGTATGTATCCTTTCCAACTTGCGAGTCAGCCGACAAACACACTTCCGTCTTCCCAACATGGGAGCCCAGGCCCTTTCCTGCCTTTCCCAACCATACTTGGGCTTCAGACACCCGCCGCCACTATCTCACCAGTCTCGAACCGAATGCACTTGCTGCTAGGCTAACAACCCCAAGATTAAAAGCAAACAAATCCATTTGTATGAATTCATTCCATAAACAGTATGTTCTCATCAAGCTCATTCCCAAATGCAATTTTATATGTAATGCATATCTGTGCACATCTAGCCCTGACATGCCGCGCTGACTCCTCCCGTCGTTTATGGCAACAGATTACGGCCATAAATCAAACGCGACAATTATTGCGTTGGTAATCTAATCAAGAAGCGAGCGTTTCATTTGCATTATGCTCTTTCTTTTTTTTTTTTTCAATCCCTTCCCAGCTCGGGACATTGCTGGGAATGCAGAGGATGCTTCTGGGATGAGGATTTGAATTTACTTCTCTCTGATATAAGTTGTTTATCCCAACATGTATTATCCTTCACTCAAGGCAGGAAGAAGAGGGGGAAAGAGAGGATTACTTTTACTTTGCAATGTCTCTCTCTCTCTCTCTCTCTCTCTCTCTCTCTCTCTCTCTCTCTCTCTCTCTCTCTCTCTCTCTTTCTCTGTCCCTTCATGCTCCTGTGAATCTCATTGAGGAGAGGAATGAAAACAGCATTCACACAGAGGATCACTTTCACACTGAGGAGAATAGCAAAGCTTTGGGAAGCCTGAAGACCACCTTCATCTCCTTTGCTCCCGCTCCTCTTCCTCACACCAATTTAGACACACCAAAAAACAGTTAAATAATCCGGTCCCGCCTTGGATTTTTCATTTATCAAAGAGCTCCATGTAAATCTCATTTATCAAGAAGAAGAAAGCCATACAGCTACCAGAATACAGTTGACAGATAAAAGTTATGAAAATAGAATTGCAAGTGGCTCCAAGGTTTTTATTCCTCTCTCTTCCCTGAACTTTACCCCGTAAACCTTGACATAATTGACTGATTGATGAGCGGTAAATGGCACAGCATTGGCGGACAGATGGCGAATGTGAAATACTGTAAATAATCCGACTGTGGTATTTCCAGCTGGAATCTTGATCATCGCAAAGTTAAAGGTGTAACTGCAAAAAGCTTCTTCCATATGTTATTGACTTTGACATAACGGCACTGCCAGGAGATTAATCAGCATTCATCTTCCATGTGCACCGGTGGGGATGTGCTGGATTCAAATGTTTAAAAAAAATAAAATAAAACTGTGATGCACTAAATGGCTTCAAGTGTAACTCAAAGGCCGCTTTCATCACCGCGTGAGTAACAGCGAGACCCACGCCAGGCTCTTCTGGAGGAGAAATTGCTTCCTCGTGTGCTTAAATCTTTCTCTGAAAAGCTACTGTAGCGCACACCGTCAGAACTTCAGCACTCAACGTGCGACAGTAAATTAGCGAAAATGCCACAGGTGGAAGTTGAAGATTTCTTAATATAAATGAAGCAAACAAAAACTTTTCCTCTGGTTTTGACCGCAGCCACTATAACTAAGTAGGTGGCATTCCGAGTGCAAATGTGCGTGAAGGAGAAAACTAGCGTGTGTGTGTAGGAAGTGTTATTCAAGCTAATTGCTAGCAGGGGCCCAGCAACAGGTAGTCCAAACACTAGAATCAATCTAGGACAAAGTCCCGTGAGGTTTCCAAGGATAACCGCATCACATGCACGTACATCCCAAAATGAGCAGCCCCGCGGCGGCTAGCAAAACAAACGATTAGCGGGCTTTGACGGTAAACACATTACGTAGTCTGATGATGTTTTGCTTGCTAATACGCTAATGTGGACATGTTTGCTGATGGTGCTCGGTTGTAAACGTTCGTCAAGGCCGGCCGTTATAGTTGGGAAGCGGAAGGAAATGCCATCACATGTTTAGATAATAGTCACGTTAATAAATGGAGGGAACTTGCACAACGTTAATAATTAATTTGGTTTTTAAGTATTTGGATTTTTTGGTCATGCTAGCTACATTCCAGGTTTGTGGAGGATGGTGTGATGGTGGGAGTTTTTCTTCGGAAGGGACCATTTCATGGTGACTAACCAATCAAAAATAATAATAAATCCCTTTCATGTGAGGAAGAAATATCTGGAGTGCCGTTCGTTTCTTTGTGATGGTTTATTTTTGTTAGCACAGTGAAAAACGCAAGATAAGACAATACCATTTTTCGTTCTGGGTGGGGAGGGGGGCTTCCACTGTGACCCAACCCGCCAAATATTTGCTTTCATTTTGCAAAACAAAATCTAACAAAAGTTGTTTGTTTTGATGTGTTTGTCTGTTCTGTTGGCTTCCTGACAGCAACCTACTTCAAGGAAGACAAAAAAGATGCGACTATAGCATTTTCTTTTTCTGGAGGCAAACAAGATTGAAAAAATGAGAAAATACATTTCTGGCAAAGTTTAGTGCAAAATCTTATAGAATCTTATAAAGAATTCTCACATGCAAGCCATTAATCTTTGCAAAATAAACCGGACAACTTTATCTTATTACTAGCATCGCTTTCTGTAGTTTAAAGAAGAGGACTTTTTGACTCAAATATTTACAATAGTGAAAAGTAATGAAAGTGTTGTCGGACATGCTTTTTAATCACTATAACAAGAGCGGCATGTCAGTATATAAGTGTTTCTTCTTCATCACAGTCGGGCCGAATAAGAGGTGGAAGTGTTCCATATTTATAGTTAAGTGGCGGCTTCTCGTAAATGCTGTCTGACAGCTTTGATACGAGGGCGGCGTGCCTGTGTTTATATTTGGCAGGCGGGATAACGTGCGCAGATGACAGGCAGGAGCACCACAGGGAGGGAGGGAGGGAGGGAGGGAGGGGCCGTCTCGGTGGCAATGCGGTTGGTCGACAGACATGATTGAAATGTGGGCCTCGTCGGAGGAAAAGCTGCCGTTTGGACAGGTGGGCCATCTTAGTCGACCCTCCGAATGTGTTGATAAGCAGATCACACATTTTGATTCCTACATCCTAAATTCTAATATTTGTTCCACAAAATTGCTGCGATTTTTCATTTTTATGTCGTATTGACGTTTCCTGTAATGGCAATGTGATTATAGCCGTACGAAAAAGTCGATTCAGTCTGTAAGAAATGCGCAGCCCGCCCATGCTTTTTATGCCACCTGGTTGTGAGTAAAAGTGATTTTAAATGACGGGTCGGACTATTGTTTTTGCTGTGTGACAATTTTATAAAGCGCAAAACACTTTTAATAAATTGCACGGAGATACAGCTCAGGAGTGAAATGAGGAGAGTGAGATGTTTGTGGAAATATAATCTTACATTGGGTGACTCAAACTCATTCAGAATCTCATTTGGAAGTTTTGTTCGACTCAGATGTCCTTTGTGATGTCAATTTGTTTTTGTCAGAATGCTGAAGTTATGTTATATCCATTTGTATGTCTTTCTTTAAGTTAAATGCATCAATAGGAGGAGTCTGTTGATTTTGTGATGTGAAGCATTAGCATTCCGAGTCGGGCAAGAGTTTGAAGCGTGCATTATTGACTTTATTCATAAGTTACAGCTCACTATGTGAGTGCTTATAAGGCTACATTTGACACGCGGTAAACAAACATCAATTGGGCAATTTTCCCCTACTTTAGAGGTTTCAGAGTTCCCACTTCACCCTCTCAGGTAAGATGGAGTTTACAACCTGGACTGCTCGACACTCAATGAAATACTTCCCACTGGTTAATGGTGGACTGCTGTCCAGTCATTCCCAAACTCTTATTCACACACTGGCCAATATATCAGTCAGTCATAATGTAGTTGACATTTGTATGAATGACAAAATTCAGGCACACACAAGACACGAGTATATTTGGAGTTGCATATTTGGTGCGTCTACGATTTCTTTTTTTCTTGCACTTAAACTTCCCTCGGAGCTGTCCACCTACTGATCCCATCGCCCGACTCGCATGTTAATGCAAAGTCTGAATAGGGCCCGAGAGCAGAAAAGGAAAAGATCAAGCAGAAAAGATTGCATAGAACAGTGAAGACTTTAAGGCACTGATCCACCAACATGGAACACATCCAAGCATCAAGGCTCCCAAATGGAGCCAAAGCTTTTTTCACTTGTCAGCCCTGCTTGATGAATCCAAGACAAGAGACACCAGAGGAGCTTGAACCAAAGAGGGTTGCCTCAGGAGGAATCAGCCCGGCATCCAAAATACAGTAAGCCGGCAAACATCCTTCCCATAATTCTTTGCCTGCCTCGCATTTCTCGCTTTCAAGTCAATATCAGTACCATGATAATCCATCATGGTTTGATTATTAAAAGACAATGAAGTGGGCATGAATGAGGCGCCCCGTCGCTGTTGGGCCATTTATTGAAACAGAGGCCTCTGATGCATGGACGTCTCTCTTTTAAGAGCTGATGGATTGATTGCGGAAGCCAGCCAAAAAAAGTCTCAAGGGAAGCACAAGAAACAAGAGATCAGAGGCACAGTGCCAACTTTGCCAAATAGCAGCCTCACAAAAAAAAAAAAAAAGCATTCAGTGTGGAGATAAGCTCTCGTCTTAATAACGTCGCCTCTGGGATGTTAAAGACATTCAGTCCGTATGCGTTTTAATCATTAAACTGATGAACCAGTGGGACTTTTTGAAGCGTTTTGTCAAAAGGGACGGGTGGGAGAACCGAGCAGTTGGCGTGTGAGAACCATCTCAAATGTGCACTGACATCGCACCAACAAGTAGAACAACCTGCTCCGTTTGTAAGTGAAGATTAAAAGTAGGCCAAGAAGCAGGCAGGCTGCTGAAAAACCAATCAGGAATCTTGTCTCACTCGCACCCTGGATCGGTCGCCTGTGTTTTCTCGTTATGCCAAAATGTGTAAGGTGCATTTTCAAAAGCTCATAGAGAAAGAAAACCGCGTTGAATGTCACAGCCCGCTCATGCTGATAGAATGTGAAAAGTGCGGGAAAATACGTCGCAGATACGGACACGCTCGGACGCACGTGGCATTTTCGAACTGTCCTTTGATTTGAATTTCTGTCTCGCCCAACGCCTTCGGTTCACACTTTGCGTCGGCGTGTGAGCTCGAGCCTTGTCCGTAGAGTGCGAGCTGGGAGATTTGTTTTTTGGCCAGGTGCAGTGGAGAAGAAGAATCATCAGTAGAATGTCATCGCGCTAAATGCCACTTGCACTGCGCCTCCCTGCGGAGCGGCGGCAGGGGGGGGATGTTGAAGCTGTCACACGTTAAGCGATGAATTTCATTGGGAAACTCCCGTCAAGGCAGACTATGGCGCTCCCTAAGGTGCTACTGAGGGTTTCCAGCTATGAAAGCCAAGTTCAGATCACTGAGGTTTAAAGGCTCCAACCATTTTCCGACAGTTTTCACTAACACGTCTGTCACATGCTTTTGACAAAATATCCTAAGGATCAAGAAGGATAGGACTCTTTTCACAACCAATTTCATGTCGTGCTAAGATTAGCTTGTTTTGAGGGTGTGGCCTTGTCTTATGATTGTGTAGCCCAGCCAATGGCTGCAAAAAAAAATTTTTTCTATTGAGATGATTAAACAGGCAAGCACGTGTTTTTTAATCGCAGGAATGTGTTGACAACTTAATAGAGCAACAAGTGCAGGCCGGGCCTCATATCAGAAGCTAACACTGTTAGCTAACGCTAATACAAAAACATGCTAGTAGCAGCATCACACTTATCTTCTCTTGAGCAGATCATGGGCAGAAAAACTTCATGTGGGGGTGGTTATTATGTACATTAGCACCACTGTTAGGCCAAAATCGAGTTTTAAAACTAGGCAGGATGTATATTAAGAAATGTCCAAAACTGAATGAAAAGTAACAACACCCACTGGCTATTTTCTGCTATATTACAGTAGAATCCATTTTTGTCCTTGGTTATGTTTCTACTCATCTAAAATGCATGAGACTTAAAATCCTTTTTGTGTCATACCTTGCAGATAGGAAGAGTATTCATGCATGCATTCTTAGTTTTTTAAGGTGCAGCAGAAAATTTAGCGAGAAGTAACCAAAGGATGATAGCATGAGCTCCTCGGGTGGCTTTGACTCAAATCGAAGACGATGAGGAATCAATAAAACAATAGAAGCGCGAGATGGATATTTACAGCCTCCTGTTTTTTCCTCGACAGGCTTTAAATGAGAAAGGTCTCTGAGTCGATAATGTAACAGCCGCTCGCTATTGGATGTTTTTTTTGTTTTTTTTTCTTGCAAGTCTGAGAAGAGTTTGGGGTGAGAATTGAAACTTTCTCATGCCGCTACTTGGGAGCATATTATGCCCTCCATTTTGTTTTATATATAGATAACTCTAAGCACCAGGCACAGAAGAACAGATGGGAAGCATCAGCTCACCATCAGTTCAAAGTTCACGTGACCACAAAGAAGACACGGCAGGCACAAAACACAGTGTCATCTCACAAACCGTCACATGATAAAACATTCAAGTGTAAAGTCCGCTGGATGCTCCATGATTTCATTTTACCGTCACTCCAAATCATTTCATCTTTGTTAATGGCCTATTTTTTCTTTTTTTAATCTGCGGGGCTTCAATTTCACGCAAGTTCCATTATGCTAAGTGAGTGAGTGTGTGTGCTCGGCGGCTGATAGCTGGCTCGCCGGGACCTTCCTCTTCCATCGGCTGTGACTGAGCGTGATGCTAATCTCTTTAAAGGTAATGTGCGGGCCACAGGAGAGTACAGCCTACAACTCGCACTCACTTCCTGAGCCTCCTCTCATTACTTGGCCATCTGTCCGTCCTATTGATTTATTGTACGCTGCATTGTTCGAGAGCTCTTTATTTATTCCATTTTGTCTCACTCAAATTAAAGATCTTATTCGCTTATTTGGTCACAAACCAGTAACTGGAATATCACTCTGTGTTAGCTACTTTTAACAGGGGATCTTGTTTTCTGCTAATGGGTCATTTCCTCAATCTACAAATGATCAATGGCGATGAATCGGGCACAGAATGTAAATTGTGTTATCTGCGTGTAGCATGGGGGAAGCAGCCGGCATCGCTGAGCTAATGACAACAAGGTGGCGGTGGCCAGACAGGCGGATCACCAAGACACCTTGACATGTCATTTGGTGCCACAATCACAAACATGTTGTTCAGGATGCTAGAAATAAGAAACAGAAATCCTTGTCGGCATGTGGAATTGGGAGGGGATGGTGAAATAAAATAGTGTCGGTTTTCTCGATAGAAATGCCCGCAAGTTAAGCGCACAAATGTCGATAGTAATTGCATAAGATGTAAGCATATTAATATGAAATATTTTATCGTAATGAATAATAATAATCTACAATAATTGTATTATATTAGATAATATTTCACCTTTTTAGCCGTTTAATGGGAGTATTTTTTTATATTTGTATTTTTTTTAAATCAGGATGATCTCTCTTCAAATGCCAGTTTTATTTTACTGGATTATAACGTTATTGATATTATTTCAAACTAATGGCTGTGCATCCTGAAAGTGAGGCAATTATGCAATGATCATAATGTTTTCTCTCCACATACCGCTAAGTGAGTTATTCTAATTCGACAATGCCGAACGTTTCTTTGATATTTACCAAATTGTAATGCAATGACCTCTTGAAAAAGCTTTTAACAAAATCTCTCTGGACTGAACTAATTAAGATAGGCTACTTAGCTATTTAGTCTAATCAGCGATTGACCATTAGCTGTGAGCTCATGCTAACTTGATACCTTGAGATTTTTTGGCATGGTCGAAGATGGATTATGAAAACGTTGAGCCTATTTGCGTGACAAGCACCAAAGCGTCAGTTAATACATGCACTGCACTTTTATGACAACTGGAAGCTGGTGCCTCAAGAGAGCTGCAATTACAATTAACACAAGTTCATTTATGAGCCTTTGGGTCAAAGTGAATTAACATAAAAAAAGGTTAGGAATTGCATTTGAAGCCTAATGTCAATGATGCAATGCTGACGCATGCGCCCATAGCGCTTCCGATGCTCGGCCGCGAGCGTAAAGTACACGTGCTAATTGCAAATGTAACTTCGTGTGACAAGTAAGATCGTGCTGTCGTCTGAAGGGAGTTCTTTTTGATTTCACACTACAAGAGGGAATTAGACATCATAAGACTGAACAGACTTGTAACTCATATTATTGCCATAGTGTTCAAAGTTATGTCAAGTGAGTCCCACAAATGACAGTTTTACGATAAGTAATTGTCCATGCTATTTGTGATCGGCGATGTCTGACATCGACTCTGTCATTCCATTTTTCTAATGGAACCGTTGCATTCATTTCAAGGGCCGGGTTATACATCAATGCGAGTTAGTGTCCCCTGTGGGGTCGGGGAGCATCGTGTGTTTAGTACTGAGATTTTTTTTTTTTTTTTTTGCCTCACCAAAACACAAAAGGCTTTAAAGGTAGCAAGATTAACAAGAGTGTGAAATGATGTTTTAGTTATTGATCTGTTTGGCCCCAAATGGTTACGACTGACAGAACGTCCAATCCAGTCATCTTTCAAGATTCATTAAAAGTGGCTTGCCTTTTATATATATATAAAAAAAAAAGTTTCTTTCTTGAGCCTTTGTTGATTTAAGAGGACTTTGGCCATCTCCTGAGACAAGGAGCAAAAAGAGGGAGTCTTGCAGTTAGACATTTAATCCTGGTAGTGTCGTGTCTCTTGTGAGCAGTTCATATGGGTGGGCGTGTGACTTCCATGCCGAGTTAATAACAAAATGGCTGGTTCCTTTCAATAAAACTGAAGGCGAACAGCTTTTTTAATACTATGTTCCCACGGTTTGGGCTGAGATCTGAGACAAAGTTTAGAGGGTAAAAATTGGGAATGGTTGCTGCGGAGAGTCAGAGAGGGATTAGACGGGGGAAAGAACAACAGGTTGGCAAGACGCATCAATCAGTCCTTGTTTATTCACGAGATAAAGAGGCGTCATGTGGGCCGTCTTTTCAGAGAGAGTTTGATGGACCGTGTAGTGGGAGGCCATTTTGAAAAAGACGAACCGTAGCGGCGCTTTATCAAAGCTCAGTGACTGATAGCCGGAGGACTGATTCATGACGCCTGCTCACCCGTTTCAAGACAACACTTGATGACTAAGACGAGAGGTTGAAAGTGGGCGGTCAAACAAACATTTTGTGAAAAAGGTTTGAACGCATTTGCTGGTTTACGATACAGATTGGTTCTGACCCTAAATTTGTTTGTTTGGACTTGGTCGAGGTCTATGCTCCACTGAGGGCAGTTCTAGTTTTTAAGGCGGAGCCTGGCCTGGTGAGTGACATGGGTGTCACCGAATCTAAAATGTCGTTTTTGCTAGCACATCACTGCAAGGCAGAGATTCTGGTTCGAACATTTCAAATCAATTAATCAGTTAATCATTGCAACCCTATTTTAACTCCCACACATTTTCCCATAAAAAAACCACACCCACACTTTTGAAACAATTCCACAGATTTTTTTTCAAATGTATTTTTAAATGTAATGATATAAATGTACATTTTTAAATGGAATGATGTGAAATATTTTGCTTAAAATTTAATCTGACGTTGAAAGTTACAGCTCAGCAGCCCACACTGACTGACTGATTGCAGGAACATAAACAAGCTACTCACAGACAACAATTAAGTTTTCTCCTGACTGTACCAACGTGTATGCGTGTGTGTGTTTGTGTGTGTTTGTCTGTCCTCTGGAGGACATCCTCTGGCGCGTTCAAATTAACATTTCATCCCTGTGACTGTCTCTGTCAAACTAATTCATCATCATGCGTGTCTCCCTTGATTTTGTGCGTCTCCCTCTTGTCCAGCTGGCTCTCTCAAGATAAACACAACAAGTCTGACTCCGCCTCCTCACACACAAACACATCCCAAACAATGTCTTCCATCACCCTGTACCGCAGTCACTTGGCTATGTTATTACCGGATTTTTTATTATTTTTTTTTTTCAAGACGAGATTGACAGGCAGATTATATATGCGGAGGAAACGTGATTAATGAGGTTGTCGTAACAAAGTAAATCAACTTAATGGAATTGAAGAAAGAGGAGGAGAAGGCTCCGGGTTCAGTCTTAGCAGTTGTCATTCTGTCCTTATACAGGAAAAATGTGCAGATTTTCTTTTTTACTTCCTTCAATTTAGTAGATGCCCAGAAAGACATCAATGTTGTTTTTTTGCCACGTAAAATATTGCAATCTCATTTTTATTGCACATCAAGCAGGGACACTTTTTATTGGCAAAGGGTATTTGAATTTGTGTTAGTTGTAATACATTCATGTCTGCACTTTTCTTTGCCATTAGTTTATATGGAGATGTCGATTTTTATGATGATGATTTGCAGTACTGTGCAAAAGCGAGGGCAACCATTAAATGCTGTTTGAGCAATGCAAAATGAAAAGGTCTGCAGGTCAGCACTTAGCAGGCAACAATGAAATCTGTGCTTTCCTGACAGGACAGGGCCACGAAGACATAAGCGGATCAGGTTGCTCATCCGGTAACCTAAACCTTTTAACTGTTTGCGCATTTAATTCCGCCCGCATGCAATTATCGAACGAAAAACAATTCGAAGGACAGACTGTTAATGCATTGAAGACTTATTGAAAAGTATTTCAAAGAAGATTTATATTGCTTATGGATGCTGTTTGAGTCTTATAATTATTGCCATTAATGGAGGGAGAATCACTGTCCTCAAATGGTGGTCGGAGCATAAAATGTGATTATTTTTGTTTAAGTGGAAAACAAATACTTGCACGAGGATGGAGAGAGGCATTCCGTTCCTTATATTGGTTGATGGAGAATTATTATTTATGTATAAGTCCTTTACATTGTTGGTTTATATTTAAATGTCCTTCATTATTCCTTCGCATCAAGAATGAAATGATACATTCCACATCATAATAGATGTGTTTGTTCTCAAAAGCGCAATCAAAGAGTTACACATTTACAAAAATGCATTTTCTTTGCTGTGGTAATTCATTCTGGACAAACAAACAAAAATTCTCAATTCAAATATGGAACTAATACTACCCGAGGGTTTTGTGCTTGTTTGTTTATTTTTAGTTCCTGAACAAGACAAAGCTTTAAGCTCCTCAAGCCTCCCTGTGCTTTTTTAACACTCATTGCCACAATGAAACAGCATCAGGTGTTGCTGAGCCTCATAGAAGCAAAACAATGTGATATGGGGAAAATTAGAGCCAAATCTACCAAATGAGCCAATCCAATCCATTACTCAAAATAAACCTTCTGATGTTTTCCTCTTGCCAAAACCGACAGACCAATTTCTACTAGAATTGCTCAAGCGGCCAAATTGATTTTAGACAGATCATCATAAAAAAATATAATTAAAAATGTATTTCATGCCAGGGGTTCACACTGCACAATTACCCACTAGGGGCAGTGCACAGACTGATAGACAAAGCCCAAAAACAACCTTCCATTTACACCTAAAGACAACATTTGAAATAAAAATGACTTTTTCAACCTGTCAGTATCAACCCAACAGTGGCACGTTTTGTGGAGAATTATTATTTTTTTTTTTTAAAATCAGTCTCTCTTACGACCAAAATGACTGACTTACTGCAGCAAAGATATGGAAGCCGAAAATGATGCAAACTGTTGCATTCAAATGACTTTGGTGTCCATTTTTCCTCATCATTTGAGCTCATCCGCTTATGATTGACGTATACATTTTGTCCCAGCACAGACCAGTCCTGTCAGTGATTTGTAGAACGATGCCGCACAGAGTCTCTGGTGACATATCAACGCAATAAATTATCATGTTGCCACACTGACATGACTCTGGGGATGATTTAGAGCCAGTAGTTCTAGTATAGACCTTGCAACCATGAATATATTGGCGGAGGGTTATTACTATCCAAATGTGTGGGTACATTTCAAAGCATGAGCTTTGCCATCTTTCCAACGATGTACTTTGACACTATATTTTGTATAGATTGCAAGGTTGTGAGGAAAAGGGTGTCAAAAAGCAGTCCCCCTTGACAACTGGCGACAGGCAGCTTCGACTGAGGTCAAAGGTAACACGGTTGAAAGGAAATGGAGTTGCTCCATTGGAGAAGGTTGAGCGTTCTTTGGAACGCATATCTTAAAATACCAAAATAAAGGAGGCGTATTTCCATTTGATGACAATTCAGAGTTTGGATTAATTAATACATTATATGTTTTATCATTTACATATCAAAACGAAAAGGCTTTTTTTTTTTTTTTTTTAAGGCAAAGGGAAATAATGAATAAAAACACCAATTCAAAAAGGTGCCCTGCACTGTGAAAACACAACTTTTATATTTGCGGTCTAAAAGTTAGTTGAGACGACTTTACAAGGGAACAGTTTTTCAAAGTCAAATATTTTTAGTTTAATATCCCAACCTAAAATGTTATCAAAATGTAATGCCTTTTGAGTTCATCCAACTTATTATTATTACTGTCATTTTCTTAAAGTGTGGTCATACACAAGCGTTTTTATTTTTGACGGATGGGAAACATTTAAATTTCAGCAATACTGAGATATTAAAAAAAAAAAAAAAACATTTCAGTGGCAAACGGGCAGCAGATGGCATCCAACAGTGTTAATTGCTAGACAACTGCAGCATTTGCATGCTAAAACGACCTCATTTGAAGCATTCAAAACAAGCCAGTCGTAAGCCATCATCATCATCATAATAGCGAGCATCTCGACACCAGTATCGGGCAGCAGAGGCCAAACAGAAAAAAAAAAAAAATGTTGCACAGATATCATAAAAACAATATACAGTTGTCATGTTTTGCTCATACTGGGATTGAAAAGCTTTTACAAAAGTGTATTTACCTGGTAAATGTGCAAATGAGAGAAATGCAATTTAATCCAAAAGGATAATCTACACAGAATAATCTCTGTGGGGAATCAACATGATATTCCACTACCCTTCCCTTTCACTCACTTTACAGTCATAACAAAAGGCAATCATCATCTCGCATCTCTGTGACGGTCCAAAGACCTCCTGTCTAAGAGCTAAATGACACAAAAAGAGCTTTTAGAAGATGTTGGGATATTGGTACCAACGCTAGATGTTTCTTGCCACAATATATGTCAGCCTGCTGTTACTTAAACCCGTCATACTGAACAGCGCCACGTCAAAAAATATATATTACTGAGAAAAATCTAACTACTAAATCAATAAAGTCCTGAATTTAAATCAAAAGTGCTCAAAGTAAAAAAGACCAAAAACAGAAATCAACCAGGGAACTAAATACAAAATACAAACACTTGGACAAGACGCAAGTGGCCGAGAGAGCTGATTGGCAGACGGGAACAGGTAGACATAAAAATCTTAATGAGACAGACATAAAAAAAACGAGACACCACCAAAAAAAACACAAATCACAAATTGAAAAACACACACACACAATGTATGTTATCCTCATCTGCATGCCTTTCCCAGTGCCTTCATTATTTGCATGTAGCGCTGCGGAGAAGAACAACAACAACAAGGAGCTAATCCGAGCAATGTTCCTCGGCGGCTTCGAGCTCCGGGGAGGGAAAGACGCGACAATCACTTTCCCTGCGGGAGCAGATTAACCAACTTTAAAAAAGCTCCTGCAGGTCCACTTAAAAACTCCACGTTTGTTGACTCTACCTTCTTGACCAAATATCTCATTGTGCCCGATTGTTGTCGTCATCCCTGGCGTGATCCTTCTTGGCTTTCCTCGACCCCCTCAAGCGGGAATCACGGCCAAGGTCTTAATGAAACACTGGGAATGCACAGTGGACTCTCGATTCAAAGTTATTATTCCGCTGCGGCTGCCGTCGTGCATGGGGTCTTGTGGGGTCTTACATTTTGATTGAATTGTTTGGTTTTAGGTTGCTTTTTCGTCCAAAAGAAAGCGTAGCTGTGTTGTGTCTTACATCGGAAACAATCTATTTGCCTTTTTTCAAAAAATGTCCAATTATGATAATACTGCGCTAAAATAATTTTGGAAGAGAGGGACGCGCGGCAGTCGGCCTCCTGCGTCGGCTGCATAAAACATGAGCGCTGTGCTCTGTATGGATTGTCGGGGGGGGGGGAACACTGCGTGCGGCGTTCACAATAGAAAGCAGCAGAAAGCCTATGTGTATATGCATAATGTGTTTTCCTAATGGATGATTACATAAGTCCTGCGGGGTTCATCGGATTTATTTTCCCCCCCTCAATAAGACTTCTTTAAGTGTGGGCTAAAAAGCTCACTTGTTCACGCACTCTATGAAAAAAGTCACACAAGGACACACAGGGGATTTTTTTTTCATAATTTTAGCCCATTGTGAGTAGACTGAAGACAGCTAGCCGTTTATACCACTGAGAGAGAGCCAGTGTGTGTGAGGAGGGGACACCAGCACTCAAGATCCTGAATGGCAGATTACATTTACATGGTAACACAAAAGAGCTGAAATGTGATTGGACAAAAATAAGGCACTTGCTGGGTAGCTGTGTGCATTTAGAGAAGACTGGGTTACCAAGATTGGGTTCATTATTGGGTGCAAATTGAAACCGCCATTTTGGACCGCCTTGAAGTTGAACTCAATTGAATGAACTGGTTGTTGGAAAATGTTGGTGGTGGCTTGATGTTCAAATTCTGGTCAGGGAAAAATCATAACGTCCAATTGAGTCCCAAGGCAAGACCTTTTTGTTCCGTGTTCCATGACAGCGTTTGGGCCAGTAGGGAATATAACGAGAATGCCACTCAGTTGAGCGCAGACCTCTACCAAGGCCGATCTCGGGAATCTAGATAATGAAGACGAATCAATTAAAAAGCCGTGTGCGGAACGCCGTGATGGATTGCACTGTTACCAATTCCAATGAATTATAGATAAACGAGCATCCAGAGAGATCTCTTGTTGCCTTTCAAAGTGCGGTGAGCTAAGAAGCCGAGGAAGTGTCTTTGGAGGTGAAACTGTATCCTTCTCGGGAGGGGGAGGGGAGGTGGTTCTGGGACTTCAGCCATCTTGATGTATTTGCATCTTAACAACCTTTCTGCATAATTGAAAAAGTGGTTGTCTTGATCTGTGATATGGTAATTGCCTTCCTTTTCTGCCAAAGACTTTCTGGGTTTCCGAGGGAGCATCTGTCTTTGAGGATAGAAGAAAAAAAAAAAAAACCTGCACGTGTCACCCCCCCTTCTGTCTTTGAGCTCTGCGTTTGAGTATTTTCACAAGTGGTCGACGTCAACTGATTACAAGATCCAGTAAAGTTGACTAATCTTCAAACAGCAGTGGACGGAAGGAGGGGAGAGATGGCGGTGGGATGGGGGCGGAAGGATGAAGGATGGGGGCCGACTTTTCATGTGGTTTCATCCGACTCCAAATGGCTTCCAGAAGTGAGTGCACTGCAAAGCCTCGGCACTTAAATCAAAGCTTTTCATGACATGCTACTGGTGTTAGTCAAGTTGCGAGCATAAGATGTTTAGAGTCAAAGGTGATCCTTTTGTTCCAGAAGAAGAAGTAAGAGAAGAAAAGTCCAACGCAATGCCATACTTAAGTTTTTGAACAAATCTGATCTGCATTAGAAACATACAAAATCACCAATTGGGTTCACTGAAGACTCTTGAATGTTCAGTGGAAGCACAACCAAATTTGCGAGCACAAGTACTAGACAAAATGGATGACTGCAAATGAAAATGGAAAGAGATACAGTTCCGGATTATTTCTCAAGATTTGGATCATGGGCAGTTGAGTCAAACGCCAAACCGGTTGAAAACATCTCAGATGAGACAAAAGACTCCACTGACGCTTTAGCAATACAAATGTTTCACCGTCGCTACAGAGATGAAAACCAGTCGTTTAGATCCAGCCTGAGATTTCCACAAAGTCTTTACCGTTCAACATGAAGGGAGGGGGGCGGAGTTTGATCTGTGCAAATAGACCCAAAAACATGACAGGTGACACGCCATCAGCGCCATCTTTCATCTAAATCTGAGGAGGCCGATGCGGCGCGGCATCAAAACAAATAAGAGGTCGGCCGACAGATGAATACGCTCGTCTCGGGTAGTGTAAACAGCTCGTCTGCAGTCTGTACAGATGCGACCGTCTCGATCGCATTTCCGTCTCATTCTAATTGGATGATTAACGCAGAAGGAGCAACAGTTTAACATCGGGTCAAAAAGGCGTAAGGCGAAAGAACGGCGCCTCTCGGAAAACATCTGTCGCGGGCGAGCCGGCCTTCATTGTGCAAACGCTTGACCCGCTCGCTTCATTAGCCGACGCCGGTTGCCAATTACGCCGTTCACTTCAAGTGCCCGGGCTGACCACCAATCAAACGGAAAGCGAGAAAACAGCCGAGCAGAGGCGAGAACGTGTTACGTGCTCCACAACGCAGCTGAGTTATTTTTATGGCTTCAGGATAAACTATTAGCACTGTTTCATTTGCCACTTTTAAGGGAGTAAAAAGACGGAATATGTATTGAATATTGTCGAGGGCGAAGAGGCTAAAAGGCTCATAAAACTGCTTGTGGGTGTGGTAATGGTAAAACGTCTATAAAACAAAACTGGGCATCATTAGGGCTCGGGCGCCGGGGTGTTTATTGTTATCCCGAATCGACTTTGAGAGCAAAGTAAACCTTTTGTTTTAAGCTCATGTATGACCCCGTCCGTCCCTGCGCAATGTCACAGTCAGATGCTTGATGCTAATTAAATACACATCATACATGTAAGTCTTGCCTGTGAGTCCAAAATCAATACAGACTTTGTTTAAAGAGCTGCTAATGCCCGTGGCTCGTTGCTTTGCAGACACTAATAACTTGGCTGTGGACTGCAACCACGACAGATGAAGACAGCCAGGACACCTTGCGATCAATACGGCCCAGGTCTCACTGTTTTATCACCTCTCTTTCTCGTCAGAGGCCTTCCCGCTGCAGATGCAATTATTGCAAACGTACCGATGACGACTTTGGGCATTCATCTCAGACTGCCATTTGAAATATAGTATAAGTTGCACGACTGAGTTTGAGTTAGCACAATGGTCATTTGTAGGTTGCTAACTTCCCCTCCATTAGCCATCTCTTCAAGATTCTTTGGGTCGGGGGTGAACAACAGCAGCCCACACGGTGGCCCGGTGCGGTCGCGGCCGAGAAGGCGCCGCATAGCACCCGTAATTCAATGTTTCAAGCAGGCTGTCCAATAAAGGCAAGTCTCACACATGGCTGACTATGTGGGTCAGCCTTGGATCATTTGCAGAGGAGGAGGCCAGCGACTGGCACCAGATTCACCCCCCTCGCCCACACCCCAACGTGTGAACGAGTGAATGTGTCGTCTTCGCCTGGAAGCTGGAGGCCACGCAGCCCCCCCCCCACCCCTCTGGGTCATCCCGGCCAACTCTTCTATGGGAAACCCGTCCTCTGCCGCCTTCCTCCGAGGCCCCCCGACCCTCCGTCCTCTACCCGACTGCACCCAGATGCCTTTGTGAGCTCCGGGGACAAAACAGGGGGCTCTTTGGAGGCCACCAATTAGTCCTCCCCCACGGGGTGACATGGCCGATGAATGGAAGGACCCCCAAACCGTCCACGCATATAATCTCAGCTGTCTCTTTAGAGGCGGCACTGTCACAAGCACACAAATTCAACCTTGTTTTCGCATTCTGGATTTAAAGCCACGGCTCGTTGGTGCAAAAAAAATGAGCATCCGGATGCCGGCGAGCCACTTTGTCACGGTGGAATTTGTTCGTCTCCATGAGGGTTCATCCCGGAAGATATGCAAGGATGACTTTCGCACAAGGTGTTTTTTTTTTTTTTAGCCTATCAATCAACCAGTGACAGGAACCACAATAGAGAGTGGGAATCCATTACCTAAACAAACAAAGACATAGCAAGACTGTCTACTGCAGGAAGCTCAAGCACAGGGAGTGACTGTGTAAACTTAAGTGGTGATTGAGAAGACCCGGGAGGAAGGGAGGGGCGGGGGGGTCACCTACAGCATGTAAAACCGCGGGTGTAAACATGTCACAGACGCTGAGATGTCTCATTTGACGGCGCTTTCGGAAGTCATCTGAGACATCTTAAAACAACTGTTAAAAGTTTGTTGATGAATGCTCGGGCGGTCCGAAAAATAAGAATAGCCAATGCGCCCACTGGACACAACATTAGGTACACCTGCACAGTCGTCACTAAACAGGAGGGCAGATGTGCTAACCGATAGCCTCCACCATGTCGCCTTGATAAAAATGTAACAAAAACGTACTCCAATAACTTTCTGGACTGAAAATTCCCCAAGTGTGTCCTTCGTAGGCATTAACAAAGCAACCCAAAATATTAAAAGCATCTTTCAGTATGACGCCGTGCCGTCGCGGTACACCGCTTGACTGCAAACGACAATAAACATATTGCTACATAAATTCCTCGCGCGGCATGTCATTTTTTTTTTTTTTTTGCTCCTCCTGTGGAATGATCAGCTTTAGGAAGCTTCTGAAGATCTCACTGCTCGCGTCTCTTCTCAAATGTCAGGCGTGGCAACAATCAGGTGGACGTCACGAAATCACCTCATATCTGCTCGGAAAATGTGAAGGAGTTTACCGATGAGTCGAGGACAGTATTACGTAAGGTTTATTGGAACTCGCTAACATTTCAGTGTGAGATTTCTTCTCAGCAAAACAAACAAACAAAAAAAGCATCAAGGAGAAGCGCATAAGCTCTTTGTTGGCGGCCATCAGCCGAGAGCACAGCCAAACTATTTTATGCTCGGCTGGAGAGTCAGGCAGCGATTTATCTTTGTTTCACTTCGCATACTTGAGGAATACTCTACTATTCCCAAACAGTGCGATGGGTGCAAAGGGCAAGTAATTTATGGACTACAATTTTAGCCCCCCAAAAAAGAGGTTGATGGTGTCAAGCGTTCACACGTGAAGAGAAGGAGACGTTAGGTGTAAGGCAATAGATCAAGACAAGACGTCCAGGCCGAGACTTAAAATAGCTTAGGCTGTCAACCAAATAATGGGAAGGAGGGTTTTTTTTTGGGGGGGGGGCTTAAGGTAAGAATGTGTGACCTCCACCTGGTATAGAGTAACTTCATCGTTTCTCCCTTTCGCGGCCTTGCTACGAAAGGGTGCTACAGCAGACCACACACTACGACATGGCTGACATATTTATGAAACTATTAGTCGACATATATCACACTGTGTCATTTCCCATGGTGCAAGTTACAAAATAACTGAGTGACAATATTGGATTAGCTCAAATTTAAATGATACTAATTACTTCAGTTTTGTTCTGACACCAGAAAAGCTCAATTGTGATCAATTCAATACCCTGAGAATTTAATCGCCTAGATGGATGAGAATATTCACGGAAATGTATTACTCATTTCGCTGCACTGCATCACAGCTACAATATTGTTGAATTAATTATTAGCAACTAAAATAAACATGTTAAAAGCTATCATTTCGATAGAGCTCTGCTACTGGATCTCATTAGTACGTCGACGTGTACCTAATGTGGAGGCCGCTGAAATTGCAAGCGGTGCATAATAAATGATGGTAAATGAGAGAAGGCATGTTCATTGTCTCTCACTGTCGCACTGTAAAACCGTTGCTTAATGAGCGGAGACAAGCCTCAGCTTCTTCCTGACCTAGAAAATGTAGCAAGAAAGAAAGAAAAGCGCCAGCAATAAATAGCCAAACTGTAAATAAAAATAAATGGCAATGCTGATGATTTTGGACACGCGTGCTCATTAGCCACCCCGGAGAACTTCATCACATTGTACCGACGAGATGCTTCTGCTTCCACTCTCTCCTCCCTCTGAGCATTTACTCGCTCGCTTGCTGAGTCTCCGTTCTCAGGCTCAATTAAGCTACAGTAAGTAAAACAGCGGTGCACCCTGTCACATTCCATCCACTCGCGTGCTCAGTGAGAGACCCGCTAAAACAAACGGGCCTTAAAGGAGCCCACTCTGGCTGGCAGCCATTACCATCTGAACAACCCACTTCCCGCGTGCACAATGAACCACCTTGACAGACCCTCGCTCGGTCGGTTGAAACATATTCAGGGGCACATAAAGAGAGCTCTGTGCGCATTTCGACGCTCCTGCTCTACCTCTGTTCCGGTCATGCTCGGATTAGCTCCCGCCGCTGCAATATTTACCTCACGTGGCGGGTGGGGGTTACACACCTAAGAACACACACGCGCACAGCGGGATGGCCGAGAGTGCAGAAGGGAAAATGTGCACGCACAAGAAGAAGCACGCACACTTTCACTAACGGGAGCAAGACGCTGTGAAACTGAGAGCTTGCTTCATCAGCCTTTACTCCTAACATAACAAATGAGTTTATTTCTTCAGGAAATTGCCAACATCCAACAGTCTGGTAGTCATGGCTCCCGAAATGTGGTCCAAGTTATTGGTTGTTAACTGTTTTCAATGGCGTATTTATATGTAAATGTGCCGCTGCGGTTTAAGCCACTCAAACGTAGCCTTTAGGCGAGAAGGGAAGCACACTCATAATTCGATCATTTCCTCCGCTAAACTTGAAGCCCGAATAGAAGGAAACAATCGCCTTATCGGCTCAAACACAGACGAGGGGAAATATCATGTGATTTAGCGGGCTACCCCATACAAGTTTTTGGTCTTATCGTTATACATTTGATCAGTCGGTGGTGTCGAATGGCTCTTTGTGACGGCAGCCCGCGGGGTGGGCGGGCGTGCAGCAACACAATCACAACGGCTCGGGTTCAACCGAAACATTAAAATCGGATATGGTCCGATAAACTCACTCGGTTATGTTTTTCATCACTTCACAATAGAAGAGGCAGGCCGTTTAACCGCACAGCCGCCGCGCACGACCGAGATCCGGCTCGAAAGCATGAGTCACTGTCCTCCCCGTTCTCTGATGTTCAAATTGCAAACATATTGTCATTGAGAGGAAAGTGAAGGAAAGCAGATGAGGTTTTAATATGCGTTGTTGTAATCCTCCCACGCAGAACAGTGGCTTGTCACTGCTTAGCGTTTCGATGGCCATTTTAGAAAAACTCAATGGCAACTCAGATTACATCATCGGTCTGGAAACGGGGTGATTAGTGAATGAAAGTGACGAAAGAACTTAAAACTAAAGTTGAAAAAACATTTTCCTGAACAAAAAACATTTTAAAATGTTCTTTTTTAAAAATGATAAAACGATGTTACAAGGTTGTCATGGTAACAAATATCAATTAACCTGTGAGCCACAAAAAGATTGCTGACTTTTAACTTAAATTGTTCTATATTTTTAGTTAACAACAAATTACAAAACCTTTTTTTTTCTCAAATCCAATGCAGCTAGTCAAGCAAAATGTTTACATTTGTTAAGAAAATCTGAAGTGAGAGCTATCGCAGTGATTTTAATCCCAATTGGCATCTAAGACTTACAGCATCCAAACATGTCAAAAGCCTCCAACTGACCTTGCCATGGATACAATCTGCATCAAGTCATCTGACTCCCAGCACATAAAAGATATCTGATGTAACAACACATGACAGGTAGAACCAGCCCCAAAACACAGATAGTAGATAGCTGGGAAGAAAATAGACACAAGGCACCACCACGCAACATATGCTAACCCTCAGGCCATGTGTGCTTTACAAAGCCCTATATTGTACATGTCTACCATTACACTAAGTGCAACTACATTTACATTACATGTTACCACTTCTTGGATAACCAATAACAAAATATATACTTACATTGAGTTTGAAGTTTATGGTGGCACATTTCTGCACACTAAAATGGGCAGATAGGCATCTCTGCACCTGTATGACCCCACCTTCCTCCATGTATTAGCAGCAAACTCACTCCCAAGGCCATGAAAGCTTCTTCGAAGCTGATTACGGCTCACAAGTAAGGATAGCGTTTCATCAGCTCGGCAGGTCATAAAGTATCCCATTTGTTCCTTTGCAAATGACTGCAATTGTGAGCACGCTCCGATACATGTCCAATGGTGAGATTGCTATCATTTTAAAAAGGTAACCAAAGCTACTTTACTTGTGAGGTCCTTTACCCTCCCCCTTTAGTTCTCTGTGGATACATCCCACTGTGACAGATATATCTCCTTTGAGCTCCATTTACTCGAGAGCTACGAACCAACCTCCACACACACACACACATATTTATAGATAGATAGATAGATAGATAGATAGATAGATAGATAGATAGATAGATAGATAGATAGATAGATAGATAGATAGATAGATAGATAGATAGATAGATAGATAGATAGATAGATAGATAGATAGATAGATAGATAGATAGATAGATAGATAGATAGATAGATAAAGGAAATCCAATTATCCGAGGTGAACGTCATGTTAACGCTTCTATTGATTAATCTGGTCATCCATTCCTTCGTTATCCACACACGGGGAAGAGCCATTTTTAAAAGCTGTAAAATGCTCCTGAGAATCAGAGAATCAATACCTTCCCCAACCACAATTCTCTTTTATAACGGTATCGTTTCATCATCGTGTAAAAGTGAAAAACAGATGACATTTTGTTTGGTTGGCCGCAACTTTCGATAAAATGTCATGATGATAATAAAGTTTTGATTGACATTATGGAGGGCGGGGGGGGGGGGTATTTAGTTGTCACAGCATGAATCAAACTTTTCCATTGCTCATGTCGTGTTCTTTAGAGACGAATCATCCAAATTGGGTCGATTTGTACAAAACCCAGATGGATCAAATCGACCCAAGCGCTAGATTGCTTCAATTGAGCTTTTGTAAAAGCTGACTCTTGCCTTTAAACACATCATGTCATTGGACTGTGAAAAGTGTAGCTAATTTTGCAACCAGTGCATTCCACCAGTCAGTCTCCTTTTCAATTGACCGGTGGAGCGTTCCAAATAACAATCAATTCATTAAGGCACCTCCTCTCGTACTTTAGTGGCGGAGTAGTCACAGCTCGGGCTACATTTACTCCATTAATTAGCCCCCGTGTTACAGGCCGGGAGGTTATCCGAGTGCCTCCTCGGTGGGCCGGGCAGCGAGAGTGGCGCTTTATTATGCAAGTGGCGCAGCTAGGTAGAGCTGGCGCGACACGCTAATTGAGGCCACGGAGGCTGCCTCACACAGACGGCTGCCGAATGGGAATGGAAATAGCGGGCGGCCCGGAGTGGTCTGCCCTCGAAAGCCATCACACCTCATCAGAAATATCAAATATTAACCATAGGAGTGTTGAAACGGAGGAAATCTTGCAATGGTTTTGTGTGCCTTACTGAAAAGCATCACATACGTGCGTCCTTATATATCGGAGATGCTAAGCTAACACGCTAAGATAACATGCATCTCATTACTTGGAGATAAAACACAGTGAACGATTTAGATTCCGACCAGATGATATCATCGGTATGCGTGACGCTTCCTCATTCCTTGTGCGCTATCTTGGTTTGCTTATTTAGCAATGTCTGACTCAACCGCACCACGCACACACTTGAGTCCTTCACCTGTTAATGTGTGAAACAAATGACCGCTGCAGTGGCGCCAGCACAAACACATGTCTCGTCTTATCAAGCAGCCACGCGCAAACATGTTTGCTGAGCAGGGGGTGGGCCCCACTCTGTGCTTTTATGGAATTCAGAAATGGATAAATAAATATACAATATATTGTACATGTAATGGACATTTTAACTCAACCAAAATCAAACGATGCCCTTCGGCACTAAAGTTTGCTCATTTCCGTCCTGGATAGTCTGCAACAAACCAAAAGTAGAACGTTCATGCGACTCGAGTGACTTTAAAATGGAGCTCTCCGCTTAAATGATGACAATAGAATAAAACTGCTGCTGTTAACTTGCCGGTATGTAGGTCAGAGCTGCACCTCCAGTCTCCTCTCCTCATGCCATCCCCTTTCCTCGCTTGCATGTGTGCTGATGTAACGTACTGTAAAAGTGCGGATGAGCTCGGGATGGTGCTTAGAGACGTTTGCTTCATTTCTAAAAACAGCAACACTGATATTACCTCACGCGCTAGGTTATGTTTGTTGCCGGTGTAGCTCCAAAACAAATTGACCCGTTTCAGTGAGACCAAGGCCACCAAATCAAATGCGTGTTGGATAAAATTTTCCTGCTCTACCTTTCAACCTCACCTAAACTTTACACTCTGAGCGGTATTCTAGTTTGCTTATTCTTACATAATTAGAGCAGCTTTTGTGTCATGGTTCCACTGAGTGCTTTTGGTCTTGAGCCCGGAAACCCGGAAGCTTTTCTAAATGCCACCTTGATCCGAATGCAAAGAAACACAGTCGGTCAAGTCGTGTAAATGATTAACGGATGCCGAGTCTTGATAGCCTCTGCTCTTGTAATGCCTTCCTATCTGGTTACCAGGTGAGCTAACCTTACCGGATCTCATGCCGGGTGCATGAGATCACATGTTCTCTCTTAGAATCAGATCCAATTGGGAAGAGAAAAAAAAAAATCCTCCGATGATGTGTCACATGACGTAAGCCATGCCTCAGCTTCCAAACTTAATTAAAAGGTCAAGAGTTCAATTCTAGTGTCATTGATACATTTTGGAGGAAAAATACTCTCACGTAAAATTTCAGATTACGCACTTATTCAGAATGCGAATGCAGGCAATCCACACAGCGGCATTCGTAGTCTTTACACACACACACACAAACACGCACACACACACACGCACACACACTGTATTCCTCATACAAAGGAGACAAACTCAGGGTTCACACACCTTTGCAGACCCACAACCATTGGCTTCTTGGCAAATAAGCTGAAAGGGCCCCCGGTAGACGCTGATGAATGAGTCAAGCCAAGCATGCTGCGAACATTATCAAGAGTGGGGGGGGGTGGGTTGGGGTTGAATGAATACATTATCATGCAAGGCACTTCTCTCTGCTGGCCACCTCGCTCGCTCACTCGCTCGCAGCTTGTCACTCTTTCCTACCCGTCAAGACTCTTCGCCTCACGACAGGCCAGCATGCGGCCCGGCTTTTGTGCGCCTTAAAGAAGGGCCGCTCGGAGGTAGAAGCTTATTTATCTTGGCTTAATCATCCTCACTGTCCAAGCATCAGCCTCTCACTTCCTGTCTACTTGGCCAAATGTCCAGACACTTTCTATTAGTGGCTCTGACAGGCTGGCTTCCTTCTCTCGCTTCTATCCACTTAGATATCCTGATTGCTTCCCATTGCCGCGACCCGCCCAACACCTGGCCGGGCACTTGATAGCTCGATCATCATCGGCGCTGTCTGTCATTCGGCCATTTTCCGCCTTTGGCCCAGGATGCGATGCTTAAAAATCACATTGGATTAATCGCATTTAGCGATGCTTTCTCTGGTTTCGATCAATATAATACGATAAACGTGTTTGCTGCTGAGAGAATAATGAGAAATCACAGGACTTTGTCAAGGCATGAACTTTTTTCATCAGCGTAATCAAGAAAATAAATTCCCAAGCAATCTGAGTGCTACAATAAATAGTCATCCAAACATGTTTAATAATCCTGAATTGCCGACTGTGCTAGTTTTGTGTTATCCTGCTACGGCACACAACAATGAGCGAATAGTGATGCTAATGCTAATCTAAGATTCAAGCTCTGTTTCTTTTTTTCTCAAGTTTTGGTTGGGTTAGTCTTAAAATTCAGAGCCCATGACATGCGGCCTGAAACTTTATGTATTATTACTAATTGTAATTTGTTTAGCAATCTTAAAATAAAATGCTAATGGTCACCTTATTGTAAAACATCATCGTAAGCAACTGTTGTATTTCCTGATCCCTGGTGGCACAAAGCAAAAAAAAAAATCAAGCACAAGACATTTCGTGCGCTTGTCATCTTTTTTGTTTCATGTGTCAATCACTGGGCCTCTGAGAACGACGAGCGATGTCACATTTGCTTTTAAAACTAAAAAGCTGCCACCGAGCGTAATCCAGGTGACAGTTTGTTTATCTTTCAACAAAGCGCATTTAAACAAACCAGACAAAAGTGTTTAGTCGGAGAGATGTAGGATTTCCCTGACTGTCACAGCAGCCACCAGGCAGATCAGGACTACGTGTAATGTGTAATGTGCTCACGCATGCGTGTGTGTATTTGAGATGTGAGTAAGTCTTTGTGAGGCCTCCACTCAGCAGAGTGATGATAAGTACTCCCAGCCCGGCGCTCCGCATGAGCTGATGGACAGACGGGCCGGGAACACTGGGGGCCTTGTGGCCGCGGCCAGCATGTGTGTGCATGTGTGGGCACTGTGGTGACGGGATGGGGGGGTGGAGGGGGGGGGGGGGGGGGGGGGGGGGCGTGAGAGGTACTTGGCAGCCTAAGTCACAACGTTTCCACCGGCCACGCCACCAGAGCGTGCCACATGGCTGCAATTTGTTCATTAACTATGTAATAAATGTACGCGCACACACAGAGGTAATATTGTTCCGAGTTCTGCCTGATTGGATTGTGAAATGGAGGATCCTCCAGGGAATCGCTCGAAGTCCGCCGGCCACTCTCACCGAGACAGGAAGAGGCAGGCCTGATTTTCTAACAAGGTTTGAGACGCAGGAACATATGTAGTCGATAGTTTGCTGTTTGTTTTAAGCGGCACTAGGAATAAAGCAACTCGTAATGTGTTTCATCATTTTTCAGATACAAATCAAAGTCTACCACTCAACTTATTCAAACTTTATCGCTTCGTGCACTGGCGCACAATCATTTTGGAACAAATAAAGGGCCTTCCCAAACTTTCCCAAGAGCGTTAAATTGGCCCAAATTTCTCAGAGTGACAGATGATTAAGCCTGAAGGGGGTGAATAATGAGTCTGACCCGTGATTGAGTCACTTAATTGATTAAGCGAAACCAATCTGTACTCATTTTTAGCTCATCCGTCCATCCATGCATCCATTTTCTACCACTGATCTGGAGTCGGGTCACGAGCGCAGCAGCTTAAACTACTCTAATTTGAATATAACTGTGAATCTGAGTCTGAATATTTTTTTATTATTTATATGAAAGCGTCCTGCAATCAAACAGCGAACAGTCTGCCGTGGCCCCACCTGCAACCCTAACAAGGACAAGCCGGTATAAAAAAATGAACGGTCAGTCCGTAGAGTGAATCCTCAAGTAAGTACAGATCACAGCAGAGCTTTTACTCTCTACCTGGAAGTGATTAATATTAGCCCAAGGCCAATGGCAAGCAATCTGTCATCATCATTAAGCCGTTAGATGAGCACGAGGAATGCTTGTTACAAATGACCCGGCGGCTAGGATGTCACCTGACGAGGTCCCGTCCGGTTCAGGGCCGGGTTTCGGAGCGCCGTGATGACGGCTGAGATATAACGGCAGCAGAAATGCGGAAGAGGGAAGTTGGAGAGCGTGGATAATGAGATGAAAACTTCCTTGTGGATGCCGCATGTGAAAGAACCTGTGAGAGAGTATGACTGCTGCTCTGCCGTGAGCATACAGATCACCTTACACGTTGGATTTCCTCTGCTTTGATGACTAAAGCGCACCACACACACACACACACACACACACACACACAGTCATGAATGCATGCATGGCTGTGTCCAGTCTCCCCCCCCCAACCCCCCCAAACCCCCCCCCCCAGGATTAATTCACCTGCCGCACCTGAGAATGCAACCAACGTGATGTCACCTGCACTCTCCTCACTTCAAAAGGTAAAAGAGCACCTCGGTGCCATCAGCACAATGGGCCAGCACACCTTCTCACTTCCTCTAATGGCAATCCCCTCGTCGCAGAAGGTCCATATGCGGAAGGTGCAGAATTACATAGACAATGAGGCTTTCTTAAGTTACTGCCCACTGGCCCTCCACGCTCACAATGAGAAGTTTTCCAAGGGAGTTCTTGAGCAGGATGCAGCACAGAGGTTGGGAATCACTGCATGAGGATGGCTTCGGCTTGAGAGGACACACACGCTTAGCATGCATGTGTGCACCCGAGAGCCGTGTCGCCGCTTGCCAGTTGGCTCCGGCATGAACGCTCCCACAGGAGAGGCTCACAAGCCGGGCAGGACGCGATAAGATGTGGTGATAGTGCAAGTGCCACATTAGTGTAGTTTTTGCCGTGATCTAGGTCAGGAAAATAAAAGAGAAAAAGAACTGGAGCCAGAATTCAAGCATGGCTCCTTGAAGCAACACAGCTTATTGTTGAGTGTGTTATACAGCAAGAGAAAAGAGATTGCATAGGATAGTTGAAGAGATGGACAGACAAGATAAAAAAATAAATAAAAAATGACCAGCTGACAAAAAAGTATGAGCTGGCAGACATTCAGACAGATAGATGGCGTCAGATGATACCGGATTAGTCTCCAACCACAAACATATTCAGGGTCAGAACGGAGGTAAACAAAGAGCCTGGAGCCAAAGCATGAGTAAGTACAACAACAAGTATTCATTCAGCTCATTCTGAATCAAAATTCAGAAGCGCAGAAGAAAAAGCCTGTGATAGCTGGCTGGATCGAGAGATGTTTTGATAAGCGGGCCCGACCAATATGGAATTTGTGAGGCCGATACCAATTCCGATATTTGGTGGAATAAAATTCTGCTGAACAATGAGATGGCCGATTTATTTTGGTTGGTTGATATGTGGAAAATTCGATTTGTGGCTAGATAACCAGATAGATTGACCAATTGATTGAGAAGTAGGTTTGGATTTAGTGTATTATGACAGACGGATACATATACTCCTTGCATTGGAAGGTCCTTCCCACATGGCTTCCCTTTGAATCCATCAATCTGATCTACCATCAAAACATGCAGCTGAGCATGAAACAGTAGGCCTGGGCCCGTCATCTATCTGGCTTGTCATGCACATGGCCAAATAAGCGGGTGTTTAATGTGCCGAAATACACCAGAGGAGTGGCGGCGGCGCTCGTTGAAGAGTCTCAATCTGGAAGCTTGTGAATATATTCAGAAGCAAACAGCAAAGCAGCAGCGGTGTTTGCCAGGGAGAGCATGAAAAGATGCACGTGCAAAAGAAGCGATGGAGGGTTCACCGCTGAGATAAAAATGGAATCCATTTTGGTTCCTGAAGCACACTCCACACAGCGCCGGGACCCGCTCGGTGCGTTTGGCCGCCATTGGCGCTTCGATGGCTTCCCCTCCACTTGCTCCGTTCCAATTGTTCTGCCTTCCCCTCACTTATCATTTCCTCCGGTCACACCTCTTTCCTTGAATTCCTCTCTCTCTTTCTCTCTCTCTCTCTCTCTCGAGGCAGACGGGCCCCCCTCTTTGACAGTCACAGGTCCTGAAACTATGGCAACGGAACGAGAGGAGCAAACGCTCTCTATGATTAATAGATGAGAGATGAGGTGCCAATCGTTCAAGCTTGGGGAGGAGGGACGGATGGATACACGGCAACAACAGCGTGCAAACATGTATGCACAGTCACACACAGGAACAAGAGGCCACGCCCTGATTTGCCGGGGTGACCATTTGATGCATGTTTCATAAAGAGCGTTAATACCATTTAGCCCTCCATCCATTTTCTATATGGCGGATCGTGTTATGGTAGGCTGGACAGGAGACATGGTGAGGGGTTGATTCAGTTCAGTTTACATTTATTTTTTTTTACATTTGTTTCCATTGTAACACGGTTGTCCAATTATATGACTTTTTGATTGTCCCTTCAGTGTTTCCGTACCCAAATTTGTAAACCAAGCAGCCATTTTTACATTGCGACAGACAATCATACACAATCCAAAATAAAGGCTATTAAACTGTGGAGTACATTTTAAAGACTAAGTGCTTATTCTTAACTCTTCTGATTGTGCTAGGCAAATTGCATCAGGGGATGCAATGTAAATGTGTAATTATAAGACCAGGCGCATCACACTTAGGGAATCCCTGCAGAAGAATATAAGAAAAACAAAAGCTTCCTTTGAAACCGATCGAGTGGGATTACGACACAGAAGGCATTGAAGGCCCTTCCTTATGTGTTCATTGTTTAAGGCGACTGTCAGCTATGATGTCACACTATTTGCGTAGTAGGAGCAGGGATCACCGTTCAGCATGTACTAGTCGAGGACGCTTCGGTACAATATCGTGACAGACTGAACTAAACTTTCCTCAATTTTTTTCTAGTTACTCGTATTTCCTAGCTTGGGGCTTGACTTGTAATTGCTAGCTTGCGGCTTGACTCCTTTTTGCTAGCTTTGCTAACATGGCAAGACGAGCAGCTTGCAGTGCCACGGACAGAATCACCTGATTTTCAAAATAAAACTCCTTTCATGCTCTCACGGTCAATCAAATCTTTCTTTGTTTGTCCGTCGATTGGGGACGGCTGCTCTAATGTATAGTTTGAGACTTCAAGGCCACTCATTCATCCGTCTACTGTAGAGTGATCACACAAAGCACTGCTGCTACTGCTGCTTCTGGATTATCTCCGCTAATGCATCCCCGCTCTCGGTTCCATTTGACTAATGACAACCAACCCAACTCGGCCGTGACAAAAACATTTCCACATGTTCTACGGACTTACAGTGAGCATTACAAAAAAAAAAAACCAACAGCAACAATTCCATGATGTTCTAAGCTGATTGTAAATGCTCCAGGATGTTTGATGCATTTTTTTTTCATCCGCAGCCCATTTGGCCAAGTTGAACCTATAAAACGCATCTCCAAGTCGACGGGCTGGCATTCTAATTCACTTTGTATTAAAAACAACAAAGCCTCGCCAGGGACCATCAGACAAAACACCAACGAGCCACCCAGCCAATTCTGTCATTAACTTGCAGCGTGTGAGAGTTTTTGCCCGCTCCTTCATGCTTGTGGCATTTTTGGCATCCGAAAGGCGCTCAATCACTTATGCTAATGTAACAAGGATGCCCATTGTTTTTAGACATGGACTTGTATTCATTAAAGCCGCTTGAACGAGCACAATGGAGCTTAGAAAATAGAACGTCATGTGTGCATGTGTGTGTTTTTGTGTAACGTCGATAACATTTCACAGCAAGTGATTAGCAACTGATTACAATGTCAGTGAGCCTTGTGGTGAATAAAGCCACTGTATGGCAAGATCCGTTCTCATGGTGTTCACTGCGTGGGAGAAGAATAACTAAAGCAACTATAAGAAGAAAATCTAGAACAAAGACAACTTTTTGAATCAGAACCCATATTAGATGACCTCGGGGAAAATCACTCAATGTGCCGTGTAACATTTAGAAAAATATTGAAAGCATCTTTCATTACACCAGAATGTATTTCCTAGAAAGACGTGCAAAACATACGTCATTTTATGATTATGCGTTATTCCGAGTCTCGCTATTAAGGCAGTTTTGCCTTTCACTGCTTTCCATCAATGTTGCTGCAATTTTCCGACAGAATGTGAAAATGGGTCAAAGTAGGCGCGAGGAACAAACAAGGGCTTTTACTTGCACCGATTTTGAAGAGTCATTTATTTTTCACTCATTACTGCTACTTTTTTTTTTTAACGCAATACGGCTGATGAAAAAGATACTCATATTAAAAACTGTTGTACCATCAAAAGAACTGGAAGCTTTTCATGTCATGGTGGCAAGGTCCTTGATTCAAATCTCAGCTCCCATGTGGCGTTCGATTCATTCAAGACTCAATGCAGATGCATTAATGTACGCTACAACCTTAGTCCAGCAAGTACAAAAGGATTTGATGCTGTCCGGTTGAAACGAAAAAAAAAAAATCATCAGCAAGCCCACACACTGAGGGTGTGCATTAATAAAACATGGCTGCCATGAAATAGGCATAAACGCAATGACTACTAAACGCCTCGGTATTGACTCTCATTGAACGAACGGTGACAGTTAACAGTGGCTTGACTGGCCTCATTGTTTAGAGAAAGAGGCCAATTCATTTTGAAAAGAAGCAAAGCCATTTATCAATTATTCAACGCCACTGTATTCAGGCAGCGTATTTCCTCGAGTGGCACATTTAAATACCAACTCGCACTCCTGTTGGCCCCCTTCTTTTCCTTCTCTTTCACACACGCAGTGTGACAAATACACATCAGTCATAGACAATTGCTATTGTTAGAAGATCGGCGGATCAAACGCGCCACCGTGCCACGCTCCAGCATGCAGCTTCACTGTAATGCATCTTTTCGCAATACAACATGTCACTGGATGAATTGTTACAAGGCAGATAAGCACTGTTTGGGCTTTGTTTTTTTTTTCCCCCCTGCCTCTGGAAGGTAGCCTGGCCAGATTTACACGTTTTCTCCAGTATGCCTCGAGAAAATTTTATGTGCCCTGAAGGCAATGGTTTAGAAAATGATTTATTTATTTTTTTTACAAAAAAAAAGAAAAAAAACTTGCAGTTTTACATGAGAATCTATTAATTGTTCAAAGCCAATGTATTAAGCTCACACAGGTGTGCCCAAAACATGTCTTGTATTTTTTTTTAATCTTTAAGGTTGTTTAAAAAGCACACAAAAACAAAATTATGTGAGCTTGAGAGAAAGAGAGAAAATGGAGCGAGAATGAGAGCGAGAGCGAGAGAGACTGTATTTTTTTTTTAAATCTTTAAGGTTGTTTAAAAAGCACACAAAAACAAAATTATGTGAGCTTGAGAGAAAGAGAGAAAATGGAGAGGGAGAGAGAGAGAGAGAGAGAGAGAGAGGGAGCACGAGCGAGAGACCACTTAGAGTGTTGTCTGGGTGTTGCCATTACGCGCTCTCGTGTGTGGCTTGTGTACCCCCCCCCACCAACCTCGGAGCTTGTTTAAAAAGCCGCACAAAACAGCAAGAAAAGAACTTTTCCAAAGAACACATTTCATTAGCTATTGCAACATTGATACTGTTCATTTGACTAGAGCAATAGTGACCACTAATGGTTTCCCTGCACCCTGCACATGCAGTCCCTGAACACACCCCAGCGTGAGCAGCCAAAGCCTGCTACACCATACTTGAACCCGGTCAGAACAATACACGGTCAATAGGTTAAAACACATGGTCAATAGGTTCATATCGCATTACCACTAATTTAATCCCGATGCATGTCAATGGAGACGTTTGCAGTCATTGATTTGCTTCATGTCTGGATGTAAATCAGTGCTGTCATTTGAATAGCACTACATTCAGTAAAGGGGAAATGCGTTGGAATCATTTAAAAAATTATATATGTATGTTTTTTAATCCACATTGGGTGTTTTGGGATTTATGAGATTCTTAAACCAACAGTAAACAATCATTTGGTGAAGAGTCTTGCTTGAGTTCCTTTTTGTACATCTTTTTTCAGATGAAAAATGACCTCATTGCTGTTGTTTTGTGAATTTAAACTTAATAATTTGCAATTCTGTAGTCCTCCTGAAAATGACACTTATATTCCATATGGATAAACAACCTAAAACGGAATACGCTCGGATATGTGCTCCAGAATAAATGACAAAACACAAGGCAATCACGATTTGTCTTGAAATGTCATATTCAAACTTTCAAATCGCTTTATAAATAGGAAAAGTAAGTTGTTAAAGTGGAAAGTGAGCCTTGCTGGCCGGTGCACTTGACGCCCGGCTTAAACACAAACCAAGCCTCCTCCCGTACGGGGAGGCAGCGAAAAGAGCGATTCAAATAAAAGGCAATAAAGGCGCTTGGAAGTTCAACCAATACAATGAAATCTTACCTTCAGCTCATGAATGGACAGATCTGGTAGCGGTTGCTCGACTCTTGTCTATTAGTAATCCATAAAATGTGATTCTTAACGCAACGACTCACAACAATACGAGCGCTACTTTTCTCTTGCGCGTCTCTTCTTTTTGTGTGTGTGTGTGTGTGCGCGCGGCGCTCAAATCGGAATATCCATCTCGAAATCCGCACTAGAAAACGAGAAAGAAAAGGGGGGAAACACACGCCGATGTAATGAGGAGGCTCTAAAAGTGTCCCACGGGAATAGTGAAACGGGAGTCCCGGTTGTGGCGACGGTCACTGAGGTGCGCACAGGCTCGTCCACGACAGCCGCCGACGGTCATCCTATTTGGGGATGAAGCTTCTTAGCTGAGTGGAGCTGGAGCGCAGGCGAGCCCAGCTGTCAGCCACCCGCCACACACACACACACGCGCACGCATGCACAGACACACGCACACACACACACGCACACACACACGCGCGCGCGCACTGGGAGGAGCTACGTCTCCGGAACGAGGGGCTATTGTGTCAATGGGTGCCAGTTATGGACAAGTGTATTTCTATTTTTACGCACGGAGGAGAAAGCCAGGGCTGCTAATAATAGTTCGGACTCTGGGAAGAAGAGCGAGGTGTGTTTAAAAACAGGCTGGATGAACTGAGAAAACAAGAGCTGCAATGCACTATAGTGCAAGTGTCAAACTCAAGGGCCGCGACTCGTTTTTCGTGCGCCCCACTAAAGCATTTCTTGCAAATAAATTGGATTTGCATATGTAATTTTGGCAGAATTGCGATTTTCGTCACTTTTTAAAGATACAGTAATCCCTCGTTTATCGCGGATATTTGGTTCCAAAAACCACCCGCGATAAGTGAAATCCGCGAAATACGGTCACCAACAAGAATTACTGGGCAGGCTAACGAGTTCGCGGAAAGATGCTAATTCGCGATTGTGCCAACACGCCAAATCGGACTTCTAAAGGAATGTAAACAAACATTTGGAGCAATACTACGTTGTCCTAAAGTTTAGACACGTTTCCTCAATTTAGACGTTTTATTTTGACTTTTAAATGTTTTTTTGATTTTGAAAAAAAATCTGCGATGTCCAGAAGCCGCGATAAACGAAACGCAAAGTAGCGAGGGATCACTATCTTACAAGCATTTTTAAAAAAAAATATTTTAACGTAAACTAACAAAATGGTGGTATGGGGTGATATGTTTGTCCTTTGTAATGTCAGGCTGTCTTTGTTGCTTTGAAGACTTGCATGTACTAAAACTAAAAGAATTCACCATTGTTAGCTAATTTAATATAGCTTGCCATTGAAGGATCAACAGAGACCATGCTTGATTCATCAAAGGTAACAAACACGGGGGCACAACTGACACAGAGTCACTCAACACGCAGAGTTGCTAACGGTTTAGCCGCTTAACAGCCAGCCAAGTCAATATACTCAGGATTCGCTGACTCTGAGATCACTCAACTATCTTGCTCAATAGCAATGTGAGTTTGGGGACTAATGCGATAGAGCTAATCAAATCACTGACCCCTTTGGTCACATGCTGCAATGAGGCCCGAGGCATGCCCTATGCTATCCTTCCATTTGCTATAAATAACACTTATCCTGTTCAGAGGCGAGATTGGACTCTATTGAATGACAAATGTAGTCAGGCCAAAAATACTGTGTTCAAACTTATGGGCAATTTAGAGTCTTCAATATACCGAGCGTTTTTAGAAAGTAGGAGGGCTACATAGAGAGAAAGAGATCCAAACTCCGGCACAGAAAAACCGAGATAGGAACCCAGAACATTCCCGCTGTGAGTCCCGAAGAGCCCAAGCTCATATATTTTGCTTCGCAGTGAGGTCGCGGACAAACTGACCTCCCTGCAGCAAAGCGCTCCAATGCACCTTTTTCTTCTTTTTCTTTTAAGTCCATGCAAACAACGTTATGATTCAAAGCATCTGCTGAATGTTTTTTAAGTCTCATGTCTGTCAGTTCTTCCATGTTGTAGGTCAACGACCCCTCCGGTTATCCAGTGGGTTCCACTATACACAAACATGCTTTTACAGCGGAGATGGGCAAAGCGTGGTCTGCGGCCCGCATATGGTCCTCTCCATTTTTTTAATATGGCCAACAGAGGATTTGAATTTGAGTCCTGTGACATTTTATTGCTGTTATGCCGAATACGTACATTTTTGAAAACCACGACCTCAGGTATTCCAAAAAGTGACATCGTGCAAGATTAACCAACTAGCTATGTGTGATGAAACAACAAAATGAGCTGACAAGACTAAATCTTGCACACAAAATGAAATTGACCATATTTGGATAAAAAAGATTTCTGCCTCACTGCATCGTTGTTGTTAATTTAGCCGGGTTTTTTTTTCTAAAATAAATGTATCAAGATATTTGTATTTATTTTGGTACTTACTTCATTTACATTAATAAATGCACTATGCAGTTTATTAATTTATTGTAAAAAATAAAATACAGAAGAAACTAAAATAAAAAGTTTTATAGATACATTACGTTCAACATTCATACTTTGGATTTAATTGTTTTTTGTACTGCATTGAAACCATTTCCCCCCTGATCTACAAATGACCTGACCCATCTGTTCATCTTAAAAAAAGATTTTTAAAAAAATCGCAGCCCCTGAGCTAAAAAAAATTGCCCTCCCCTGTTTGAAAGCCACCGAGGTCGAATTTCTCCAATCGTATGCTCGGATCTTATCAACAGGGGCTATAAAGTAAAAACTCTTAATAACAACTGCTATGTTCAAAAAGTTACACGGTACATTTAGACTCCAATCTGATGTCAACTTTTAAGCCTGTAGCCAAACCAAAACCAGAAGCTATTTGTCAAACAGAAGCAAGCTCCAAAACACATGCTGCTCAATTGCACATATGTGAATAAATCCTTCCACCCCCCCCAAAAAAAACACTTAAAATATAAAACAATAAAAATCTGAAACTAACAAGCCACCTGAACAAAAAAGTTCCATGTGCAAACATTGTGTGTTGTAATTTCACTTCTGCCAGGCCCCATTGCCGTCTTGTTAGCGTAGCGACTCAGTACAGAAGTGCCTCCCCGTGGCGCCGAGCCAAAAAGTCGACAGTACTCTAATGGCCTGGTGCCTGCGAGTCCTCTCTTCATCACTTCATTTGGTTTAAATCTGTTCGCCAACATGCAACAGAACCCGGAATGTAGACTCAGGTTGAAATGTTTTGTTGAATGCATTCATTTTGCATTCAAGTCCAATAATATTGTATTGTTATGAGACGTTTTTAAGCGAGGCAAACATACAAACCACTTGTCCACCGTGCGACCCTAACTCTAGTAAATATCAATTACCCGAATTAATTTTCGTTAATGTTTCCTTCTGAAAAGATCTTCCTATTCTCCCTGCATTATGCGTCTGTCGGCCATCTTGAATAGTTGTTCTTCATTTTCAGTTTCCATGAGTTCAACTTGCTCACTTCTTTCGTCATCACTCAGTTTAACCGTATCTGCCACAATCACCAAAAGCGGTCCCGGGCACATTCGGGACTCTGCGCGGAGACGAGGTGGTTGAAATAGAGCAACCATCACAGGCTAGAATGGGCACAGACAGCAGGCACACACCGGGGATTCTTCAGAAACTCAGCTTGAGTCTGTTAAACTTCCTGACAACTCGTTCCTTCATTTCTTTACTCTCTACCAACTTTGGGTAAAATATTACTTCCCCAACATCATCTTCAGCTCTCTCTACAAGCTTTGCGCTTGCTTGGAACCAAGCAACATTATTTATTTATTTAGTTAGTTTTATTTCATTATTTTATTTATTTAGATCTCCCATCTAGTTGAAGAACAATGCGTTTTCTCTGCTTGTCACTACACGTCACTGTCATAGATGAACAATGAGAGGATGGTATTATTCCCACAAATACAGTGAGGACTTCTTGATCCTTGTTATGATAACATGAAATGGTTGTATCTAAAATATATCATATTATGTATTACTTGGGCCCTCTCTGCGTCCATTACAACCTGGTGATCCTGAAAGGGGGATCCTTCCATCTGTGGTCCCTTCTCAAGGTTTCTCATTTTCCCCTGGTAGGGGTTTTTGGAGTTTTTCCTTGCCCTTTTGGGAGCTTAAGATCAGGGGATGCTTTGAGAATAATTGTCAATTTTTGTCTATGTGAAGCCCTTTGAGACGGTTTGTGATTTAGGGTTATACAAATAAACTTGACTTGACTTGACTTGACTTGAAAGCCAATTCAATGTGGCAGAGCATGAAAATGTCTGGTACTTTTCCTCTGTCTACATGAATGAACAACGGAGCCAGTTTATTTTAGCCATAAGGTAGAAAAGAGTAAACATGGACAATTTGTGGCTACCGCATACCTGCTGCCTTGCTAAAACTTTCCATATGTGGCTTCTGTCGCGCAGGAAAGTATCGCAGCGCATAATAGTCCTTTCTTTGTCCGCGAATGCTTCCGAACCGGTGTCTGATTTTAAATTTGGATTAATGCTATGGGAGTGCTTGTATAACAGGGACGACAAAAGGCATGGTGATAAATTACATTCACTATTAGAGTGCAGGTGTACCTAATATTGTGCCCGGATATGAAACTCATGCATTACAGTGATTTGATGCATTTTGATGAAGCGGGCCCTCCTGCTGCACATCTCGATGTGTCACCTTTTCCTCGCGGGGGCGGCGTCAAAACAGTCACAATCAACAGTAATACAGGCCGCAATGACATTCGTCAGGAAGTCGGCTTTATATTTAACACACAAATAGCTGAGCTACTGTTGCCCTGGAGCGTTTACTACCTGACAGTAATCTCAGGGAGGTGTCACTCACATGCGCCGGTGTGCATGTAATACTTGTACATACGTACGCGCGCGCACACACACACACACACACACACACACACACACGTGCGGCAGACACAACCCTGCACAATGCACCCACAATTCTTCGCAGCTCTTGGAACGAAGCGTACAAAAGTGATTGAGTGGGTTGCCCCAGTTATGAATTTAATGATGCCAGGATCTCTCGCCCACACACAGACACGAGTGTGCAGCACCAACAGACACACAGACTTGGATACGTTTTTGCAATGATAATTAATAAGCAATGGTAAATATTATTCGACGTACAAGTCAGCCAGTGCCACGTTGGGTAATTTGAGGTACCGTTCATTTGCCAAGTGACATTTTATTACAATTTAATAGGATGATTTCATTTTTTTTCAACCACTAGCATCAATGGGGCTCAATACAGTCAAGTGTATGTTGGGAATGAGTTTGGTGTGTGTGTGAAAGAGAGAACTCGGGTATCTGTTGCCTGTAATGGCAAAATGATGTAACGCATAGCCAAATAGAGTGTACGCACGCACGCACACACACTAAGACATACTGTCGGCAGGCAGAAGCTTCCTCTGTTCTTGCTGGTTTGCATGAAAGGCATAAATAAGTCAGCATTTCTGCATGATAGGTCTGTAACTAGCAGTGACAGTTAGAGAGCATCGACTTTTAGAATCTCAGATGGGACTTCATGTGCGTCTGTGTGGGGGTGACTGGACTGGACGGGTTGAGTGCATGTGCATGTGTTCTGCCCCTGTCCATCGTCTACCTCTTGAGGGCTAAAGGAGACTGAAGCTCGAGGGAGCGAGTGCTTTTTGACGTCAATTGCAAATGCACTGGGGAAGGCTAACCATAGAGTATTACTGCCGGATTTCTTTTTTTCAGAATGGTGGGAGCTATGTTCGAATCTCAGGCCCTCCACTGTGTTTTTGTGGGTTTTCAAATGGGCTCTCCAGGCTCCTCCCACATTCCCAAAAAACCCCAGGTGAGGTTCACTGAAGACTAAATTGCCCACAGGTATGACGGGAGTGTCTATATTTTGTGTGATTGACGGATGACGAGTCCAAGGTGTAAGGGAAGGAGGGTCACCTACCTGTTTTTGATGGTCATGGCGGTTTTGATCGTCTCGGTTGCCAAAAAAGGGAGATGATGGTTAGATCTTAAAAAAAAAAACAGCAGAACAAAACATTAAGAAGAAGGCCAAGGACAAGAGGACATTGTTTATTGCGAGGGAAGCGTAATGAGGAAGAGATTAAATCAGGGTGGGGCTATGGAGGCAGGAAACACACACAAAGGGTAAGCAAGTGGAATTGATGAAAGACTATTTTTGAATAGGTTGTATACAACTAAAAATGACATTCCAGTTTTTGTGGCAGTGCTCCTCATTGTTATTATTAGAGATAAAAAAAGATAAGAACAGCAAAACAAATTGCTTTCTAACAATGAAAATATTGATGTCATAGTCCTCCCTAAGTTTGGCGAAGAAATTGACGTGCATCCCCCCCCGAACCAACGAAATTATTCCCTTGCAAAAAATCCAGTGCGGGATGGAACTGATTATGGGAGCATCACTCGGAAGGAATACATTGGCATAGGGGAAGGAAGCAGATGTTCCCTTGACATTTCACATTACGATCCAAATCTTTATTGCAGCTGTTGATCCCCACGCAGACCTGACCCCCGTCGTCTCAAGTCTCGGTCTGAGCCCGGGACCGGGGGAAAGGTGGTTATGAGTGATTTGATGGCATGTACACATGAATAAGTCATCCTGCGTCTGCGCACACACTCGTGCCGCTCATCTATTTTTCAATCTGACTTCCATTCTCACTCGCGTTGTGTCTGCTCACCCGGCGGCCTTTATATTTGTCTTTTGTCTTATTTTTTTTGTAAATCTCTCTCTCTTGTAGTGTGAAAATAGAACACAATAATACGCTCTAAAAGGTTCCACAGAGATAGGCAAGTCGCAAGTGTTTTGTTGCTCAACTGAGTTTGTGAGCTGAATTATTTGAAAACAAAGCCGTTGATTTCGGTGACATTTTGACAGAATTGTAAATTGTAAATATATGAAAAGGAACTTTTTGCCACTTGTGTTCATTTTGTGAACTTGTCAGTAATATATGATTTGTTTGGCCTTGGAAAAGCTCTGAGCGATATGGAATATCATTCCGCTGCGATTTCTATCTCCTGCGTTGTCTTTTGAATGGAATACAGCTGCGAGGGAAAGGCTGGCGGAAAAAAAATAAAAACGGTTGCCTTTCTTCTGGTCTCTGGCCTTTGGGGGTACATCTGACTTTCATGCTGCTAGCATGGGATCGATTTCTATTTAATTTGCCATTCGCACTGTGACTGGCTGGTGATCAGACCAGGGTGGAGTCTGACTTTCATCCTAAATCGACTTCCAGGGTGGCAAGAAGCTGGAAACTATCCCAGCTGACAATTTGCAAAAGTACATCGCGTACTGGTTGCCTGTCAATGACAGGGCGCATATCGAGACGCAGTCACTGAGTGGAAAAGTGAACCCATGCTGCCCGCTTGGAAGTCAAGCGAGTGAGCCATTGCACTGTCAATGATTTAATTTGGTACAGTCAAAGAAATTTTCACTGACCATTTGAATTTCCAGACTTAAAGCCTATAAAGTAACGGTCCCCAACCACCGGGCCGTGGACCGGTACCGGTCCGTGGGTCGTTTGGTACCGGGCCCCACAAAAGAAAAAATATAAATAAATGTAGCATCTACAAAGAAAACTAAAAAAAAATAAAAAAAACTACGGTTGTCCGCAAGGGACAAAAAGCGAAACAAACCCAGGCCATACATGACACCTAATTCATGTGGTTTATACTTGTTTTTAAATCGTATTATTTCTTATCATCATATTTACCCCCCGGACTTTAAGGGCCGGTCTGTGAAAATATTTCTGGCACGTAACCGGTCCGTGGCGCAAAAACGATTGGGGACCGCTGCTATAAAGAACACAATAAAGGGCGTGTCTGTTGGTGAATTGTTCCAATACTTTTGCTCTAATTAAAATGGCGGGTTTCAACCAAAAGACAATCAGTTTCTTGGCTCGGTCAGACCACCCTGAACATGATAGGTTGCGTTTGGGAGAATTACTAGTGTAGAGGAAGACTTTAATAAGATGTATTTAAATATGGAAAAGCGACTTTGATTGTTATTTATAGCTCAACGTACCACAGGTCACTTTGTTTTATTCCCAGCAGCTCCTGAAAGGATTATTTAGATTTATAACATTGGATTTAAAATCCATCTTTAGGCTATCATTGGAGCATTAATGCCATTATGATCAGCTGCTCTGCATTCCACCTTAGACACACTTTGACTTTGAGCCGCTAAAAGATGGATGGCTTGGATGTAAGCGAATGTAGGTCAGCGTGGGTGAGGGTCGACGTCGGCCGCATAAATCAGAGGGGGCTGATTACCAGATATGCTGATGAATTATGGCCACCGAAGGTGTAAGAAAAATCGGTAAGAAAAAAAAAAATCATTTATAAGTCGGTTTCCACTGATGATTTGATGGTGTGGAGATTAGAGGTCAGGTATTTAAAAGAGCATTTTGAAAACGTTAGGGCGGAACATTTGAAGTTGTCACACGTATCCTGTATCAGGTTATGACTGTGAAAATCAAGTAAAAAGACACATCAGTCAGTCAGACAGACAATCAAAGTCACTCAAAAGTGATGCCAAAACACGAGTTGATGAAGACGACCTGCTCTTCACTATCGGTCCAAATACTAACCGAGCAAATGCGGCACAGATGTGCGTGAATCTAAAACACGTTTTGCTTCTCAGATTTACGACTTCAATAAAAGACGACACGACATTGCGAACGTCAAATACCCAGATCAGGAGACAGAAATAAGAAATACTATGTTGACGTAAAAAGTTAGTAAGCTTTCACGGGCTGAGATTTGACTAAATGAATTGTACATTTTCACAACATGCCTGAAATATGAAGAGTTTTCTGATTAGGAAATAGCCCACAATGTGGATTTATTGAGCCTACAAATAAATTGGATTAAAAGGATAGTTATTCAAACAGAGGACATCATCTTTGCCGCTGTGTCTAGATGATCGCCGTAATTACATCTTTACAGTACATTGTTGTGTGTCATAAAGTATTCACGCTGACATTACATCTATATTGCAGTATCTCCTGCCCCAGATTTTACTTTGAGCGTTTTGACACACATTGGACTGACTCACAGCCAGTCCTCCTTTGTTCAATAGAGTTTCTCCAGTGAAAGAATTCTGTTTAATCTCCAATCTGTCTGTGAAAGCGGGCTGTAAAGTAACCGTGTTGCAATGGAGAGATCAGCACACAACAAAAGCTCCGGGAGGGAGACACTGCTGACTTCTGTCTGTGGCTTTGAGAGAATGCGAGAGTGATGCTGGGCCCTCTCAAGGAGACAAATGGGGGGGTTAAAAAATAAAAACAAAGGTAAAAGGCAAGGAGAAAAGTCAGGTTGAAGGGCAATGGAGAAAAAGGTGATGTTGTGACGAGAGAAAAATACCGCTGTCAGCATGGAGGGGGGCGGGGGGTGATGGAAGGGTAATGACAAGGGGGAGGGGCCCGCTTGACCTCTGCTGACATTTCCTTACCCGTAGCTGCTGGGAAGACATGACGGAAGTGGGTGCAGTGATGGGATATCCTGCCGCCCGCACCCCAGCCCCCTCGTCCTCCCACGTCGGGAAGTCTGCGCCAGGATGAGGCGGCGTCCAAGCACAACACAAACACGCAACGAGTCCACTCCAGCCCACTTTGCAGTGACGCACACATGGGCAGGTGCGAGCAGATGGACACGCAAGCTGCCGCTCGTGCACGACGCCAACGACGGTAGAACCTTGCGAGTCCAAAGTTGCCGAAGACAAAATCGGTGGTACTTTTTTAACTTTAATTCGTTACGTGATCAAGATTGTGACTAAATTTATAATCACCCAGCGTAATCGCAATCAAGACTGTCGACTTTGCTCATCGCGGGAAATATCAAATCCATCCCACTTGTGTACTACTGTGTTTTACGGCTACTATCAAACGCTTAACATTTAGTTTTGTTTTGTTATGGCCGAATAACAACGCTTGACTCTCGTGCTTGACTCTCAACATTCACACAATGAAGGATGTGAGAGTAGAGAGAGAGAGAAAGAGAGAGAGAGAAAGAGCGTGAATCACCAACGTGGAAAGTGCAGCGCACTGAGTTTGCTTTGCCTCGCATATACGCCAGTTTATTTTACGAACGTTTTAATGGGAAACAAATAATAATCACCTTGGGTCGAAATGATTTATTGTTGGGGTGATCACTCCAATCAAGTGGAAACCTTTTTTAAAAACTACTTTTGTCATTTTGGTTTATGACTCCCCTTACGTCCTTGGCTGTCAGATATACGTATTTCAGCAACGAGTGGGTATTTTTCCTGTGGAAAAGCACTGGCTACATCAAAGCACGGCCACACTCATAGTGGAACCTCATTCTGGCCCTCCTCTCGTACCTCCAGATCCAGTAATTACAGCTCATATTGGACATCAATATTACTTGACAGATCGCGGTAGAAAACCACCGCAGAGCAACTCAAGAACGCATACAAGAAAACGAATTAGGAAGAACTGATTCATCCCTTAGTTTCTTGCAGTCCATGATATCTAGATAGATTGACATATTTATGCTGATGTAATTTCTTAAATGTTGCACAAGCCAGCCTTTTGGGTTTATTTTCACTAGACCCTTTTTTTTTTTTTTTTTACTTTTGAGACCCAGGTAACTTGCAAGAAATTGATTGTAGGTTTTAAATTTTAGGCGCTTCAATACTGCCCTCTTGTGTCTTTGTTTTAGTCACAGAAAAAATATATAATTTTGTTGTTTTGTGGATTTATTTAATTGTCTTTTCATTGTTCATCAAAAGAATTGTTTTGTTTTGTTTTAACCTCGACCTGACGTATTTTTTGACGAGTGTCAGGGGGCAGCCCAGGTGCAGTGGGAGAACAAAAAAAATGCAACATATAGGTAAGGTGAATAGTATGAGCAGTACTTAATTGTTAAAATGTATGTCATGTGTTGCTGTGATCATAATAGCTATGGCATGCATTCTTTATTATACCTTTAAAGTAGATTTACTTCATTTTTTAAACTCATATACAGTTGTGGCTAGCTTATTTTTACACTTGCATGCCATTTATAAGTAGGACGAATGAAGTATACCAGCATCGCATGACCGTGATTTAGTCCTGCACTAAAATATAATTCACTTGGACTCACATAATCATTCAAAGTAGCATATGGAAAAAACTGACAACTTCATTTTCCCCCCCAGTCAGCCATACTTCCTGTTTTCACCACTATTTGTGCGTACACTTGGCTGATGCTTGCAGTTTTTTCCGTGCTGTTGTCCATTATGAGATCTTGTCTAATAAAACCTGAACCCATGTGAGCAGAGATTGGAGATACACAGAATACAAGCTTGGGGTACATGATGATGGCTTAACGTTTCAGACAGGCAGGCAGCGGTCAGCAAACAAAGCAGAAGTGATAGACGATGGAACGTTTGTGCACATATTCTGCAAAGCTACATGTTTAGCAATCATGTGACCTACTTTCGCAACTGTTTTCATCATCCAACCGCCGTGACAATAAACGCTGCCAGCCTCCACTAATGTCACGATGTGTCAGCCATTTCATCATTTAGTGGCAAAGTCGCTCCCATTTATCCCCAATTGAAAATAATTGTTCTGAAGCCTCCTGTACTACTTCTTAACTCAGCACTGCTTATGTGTGAATTATTACAGTCATTGGGGAAATGTCTGTCTGTCTATACATATATTTGTGTAATTTCTAAAGAATCATTTTCAATAGGGTACGCACTATTGTGTACCTTATCAAGCATTAGTTTAAATCACTTTTGATTAACACTTCAAATTAAGTCTTCAAGATGCACGGCAAAATAGGCAACAGTGACACCTTGTGATCATCCTTTCTTTTCACATGCCCGACCACTTCAACGTTGACCATCTCAAATGTCATGGTATAATAAAATAGCACGATGCTCATGACATCGCTATAATGTGGTTGGAAGACATTTAAAAGATAGGCTGTTCACAAAATGGATGGATGGTTTGTATTCAAGACATTTACATGGAACCTGTTATTAGGACAATACCTACCACCATATTTTTTGTTGTCTTCATTTACCTGTGCATATGAATGTGTTTTGTAAATATTTATTTTTTGTTTGTCTGCAAAACCCTTGAACACATACTTACAATTAATGGTGCGCTTTGATCCAACTTGTGCCTGGGCCCGGTCTGGAAACACAAAGCAACACAAAAAACGTTTCATTGTACAACTATGTGCTTAATGACACAGTTTGTATAGTAAAATGTTTTTAAAATGAGGTCTACAATCCGTTTTATCCGTATTTATATTATAATCTAACGATAGTATTCGGCGTTCTAATTGCGGGTATGAGTACCTTCATTTGAGTTGACATTTTAACTATCTGTTTACTCAAGACGGATGCGCAAACAGAATATAACTGACGGTCAATAATTACAGTACAGTAGAGCAATGGTCCCCAAACTTTTTAGCACCACAGACTGGTTATGTGTCAGAAACATTTTTGCGTACCGGCCTCTATATACGTGTGTTTATATATATATATATATATATATATATATATATATATATATATATATATATATATATATATATATATATATATATATATATATATAAAATGTATTTCTATAAATAAATAATACATTTATAATAAAAATATAAATACAATGAAATAAAATGATACGACTGGCATAAAAACTAGTATAAACCACATAAAAGTGAAACTCACCATTACGTTGAATTAGTGGAAGCTTGTTTCTCAGAAGTGAGCCGGTCCTATCTAGGCGTAATTGGAGACAATGACACCCAAAGTGGTTAAGGTTTGTCTTTTAATACAGGATGCTTGGTCTCCATGTGCCAAAAGCAGTTTTGAAGGCTTCATTGCCTCGTTAGCTAGCTTGTCGCCACATATTATGCAGCGTGGGCTTGGCGCGTCAGAGACACCTGTAGCGATAAATCCATATTTTAAGTAGGACTCTAGAAATTTTCTTTTAAATACAGCTTTCCTTTTCTTAGACGTCGTAGCCTATTCTTCTACCGTCTCCTCATTGGGCTTTTTGTCCTGTTCCGAAGAAACTTTCCAAACATCTCTGTTTCTTGTTCATTTTCGCTTGTTTCGCGGGCTCGTCTGGGGTGACATGTCACGTGACACCGGTCCAAGCGCCTCTGCGAATACTACAAGTCCCACAATGCACTGCAGCGCCACGGTCACTATCATGACGCATCGCCAACATAGCCTCCTCTGATGAAGCTTTCTATTTGCTAACCTTGAGGAGAGGTTGGCTCCTTCCTTGTGGTTTAGCGTTGGGGAAGGAGCAACAATTTAAGCAACCGGGGCTTTTCGAGAGCTAAATATGTGTGTGTCAGTCTTGCTCTAAAGCTGCCCGTGTTACGGATAGCTTGAAAAGAGAGCTTCCAAGGGCTAGCATGCTAACGCTAGCTAAGTGAGTGGACCAAATCGGTACTAGTTCGAACCTCTTGCTTGGACAGCTATAGTTAACTCTTGAATACAAACCTGCTCTGGTGAGGAGGCACTGACAGTGGATATAAAATCGGCGGGGCATTGTCGGAAAGTGCAATATAAGGTGAGTACGAGTTGCACATTTAGTTGAGAATGAGCCCATGGTTATCAATGACGGGGGCTAGTTAAACTTGACAGTTGAGTCGACACAATTTGGTTCAAGTTTGAAAACGGGTACTGAAGCCTCGGTGTAAAAAGACTAAACGGCTGTGAAGAGTGAAGCCAGCGTTAAATGTCTTCTTGTGCGGCGTTGTAGTGCTGCCGACCCATCACGTGAGTGGCCACTGCATAGGAAGCAGGACATGGAATTGGCCACTTTCTCGTTCAGTTAAGCGCAACTTTATTAGTGGACACGCCATTAGGTACACCTACCCCATTTCTCCATCCTTTATTGAGCCTGGGTTGTTATTTGTCATGATACAATACTATACAACTTTATTTATATAGCCCATTTCACAACAGCTGCACCTGTTACAAGCGCTTTACATTTAACATAATAGTACAACCACAAAGACAGTCAAAACAGTAAATTAAAACGCAATATACAGTAATATATTTTGAACAAAGTCAGTCGAAAGTCAACATTTATAAACTAAGTGATTTAAAACAGTCTACGTTGCTTCTTGACATTTACGTGTAGTTTAGTTCTCTCTGTGTTCTTTTAATACAGTAGCAGTCTTAGTAACCTAGGATGACTTCTGTTGCTTGAGAAAAACAAAAAAAAAACTTGGTAAGCTTTTTCATAAATGATGCTAACCGCATCAAAACGCTGCTTGTGCTTATTTCCTGTTTTCACGGCATTATTGTACAAAGCAGTAATTGTGCCCTAGTTTGGACTTTGGACTTAGGTAGAAAGTATTTCTGAAACAAAACAAAACCACCATTATCATATTTAGCCCCATGTGCGATGTAGTATTACTTCCCCAGGTGTGTTTTTGATGATAAGAACCTTGAAACCGTTATTTGTACTTTTTGTTCTACGCTCCCGTTGGTGATATGCTCTCAGCTTGACAGTTACCAAAACATTCTGTTGATGTCATCAGGCTTCATCGGTGCCTCCTTTCCTCTCTCCCTTAGGGCCTGGCCACATCCCATTTCAGGCCACGGATGAAGATGAAGACTGTTGGCAAAAAGTAGGAGGGAAGGAGCATTCACCGGGGCCATGAATCTTCATCAGGTCCTCACAGGGGCCGTTAACCCTGGGGACAATTGTTTCTCTGTCGGGAGTGTCAACAATGTGCCATTCACGGTAGGTTGCAGTAATTCCTACATATTTCTTCCCAAGCCAGTCTGGTCTGTTTCAATCGTTACCGTGGTATTTGAGTTCAGTATAATTCTTATGTTAAGGTACAGCAGCTTGGCTAATCAAAACGTGTCACCTCAAAGTGAATGTCAAGGTATCGGTTTGACCTCGTCCTCCCCGCTTCCTCTCGTCTGTCTCCATAGGCCTATGCTTCTGGATGTGACGTGGTCATTTTGGGTAGTGACTTTGAAAGAGTGCAGATCATTCCAGGGGCCAAACATGGAAATATCCAGGTGGGATGTGTCGACTGCTCTCTGCAGGGAGGACAGGTAGGAGCAACTTTCCCGGTGATGCCATTTTGATTACTTTCAATGATGGATTATTTCGGCCTTACATATTTAAGAGACACATCTGGAAATAACATGTAACAAAGGAGCCATACTGACAGTTTATTAGACATTTTCATAAAAATGGCATTAGTTCCACCACATCAATATGCTCACGAGTTTCACATTGTTTGTCATATGCCCCTAGTTATTTTGAAAGAAAGAAAAAAAAAGGCCAAAAGAAGAGGAGCTGTGTATCCCAATTCCCACCACAGTTAAGATTTCCAGTGACTCGACTGCCACAAAAGTATTAAATATAAAATTAATTATAAAATTATTAATATAAGAAGCCAATATTAACATTTAAGATCAGGACTGTTTCACATCCCATTAGATATTTTTTCTCAAAACTTACAAAATAACTACTGTAGCATTAGAGCTCTGATCTTGTAGAGATATGTTTTTTTTTTATCTATAGTCTCACAAGATTGAGGCTTTCCTGACCTTATTGTCAATACATTCTGATTTTCTCTGTATCTTCTGTAGACCTCTCAACCAATTTTAAAGTAGAATGCTTTAGTGAATAATAATTGCGAGTAAAGTGATTTCACTGTGGGTTAAACATTGATTAAAATCCGAATAAAAGATGCAAATGTTCTTGTGTCCCTTCATGCACGCCACTTTATGATGCACTTAACATTATTGTTATGCCTTCATGACCAGAGCCGTGTGTTTTAGAAAGTCTCTTGTTCATTGTGTTCATTACGATATGGAAAATGCCACCCATTAGGTCTGGTGACCATTGTAAACTGTGGAAAGCACATGTAGTCCTGAATGAATCAATCATGGGGAAGTTTGCATGATAGACATTGCACGGCTGACTCAATGTTTTCTTAATATAGGCTTGAGTCATTTTTAACTTGTTGCCTGTATATTCAGGATTCGTCATACACGAATCTGTCCGCTACAGTTTTCTTCCGGTTTGTTTCATATTGTCCTGTTGTGATAAATCACACGCCATTTTTGTCTGCCGGCAGATTGCAGCTTCCTATGGAAGCATCGTATGCATTTTTGAGCCAGTTCAGCATCCCGATCAAAAAGACACGTCGCTGACAGTAAGTAGCCACCATTTCATTGTATTGTGAAATTTCGATCAATGCTCTCTTCAGCCTCAGGTCATAGAAATGCTGTGACAAAGCACCTTCAAGTCTTCAATTCAGAAGGCATCCTGTTATTTCTCACTGAAATAAGCAATGAAACATGGCGCAATAGCATTCTTTTATCCACCGTTCCTGTTGTGACGCATAAGTGTTGTTAAACACCAGGGAAGTCTGTTAATTGTTTTGCACAGTACTCCTTTGATTGGAGCCCCAGCACACTGTGCTCTGATCACGTGCACGTCACATTGCACATGCTAATATTAGCCTCTGTTTGTGCACAGACGTTGAACTGCCAATGGCAGAAGACTGGCCAGTTTGTTTTGCAGTCTATGGTGCATAACCTGGCGTGGCACCCCAAAGGTACACCACATAGCCCCGCTCTACGTTCAAAAACCTTTTCTTTTGGAGTCCCAGCGCGCGCCTGTGTTTTTATCTGTGCAGGGAGCATGCTTTTAACGGGCTCCAGTTCCCTGCAGTTATGGTCTCATTTTGACGCTGAAGGAGGAAAGCAGGCACAAATAAATGACAGTCATTGTGCTTGGAGGTGTATCTGGCAAAGCAAGTAAGTCCTGATGCTGCTTCATTATTTATTTCCTTGGCATAAATGTACAAATCATATATGTTCCGCCCAAGGTCTTACATGGAAGTATATTGTGTTAAATTCATATTTAGCTTTATTTTTAGACATTGCAAAGTAACTTTATGTGTCTACAGGACAGCCTCTCCAGTCAGTCTAATGAAGTTCTCTCCTGATGGAGAATTCTTCGCTACTGCAGGGCAGGTGAGTGACCTGATTTGATTATGATCAGCCAATATAGGTCATAATTGTCTTGGTTATTTTTTCCCCAGGATGACTGTCTAGTGAAAGTGTGGTACAGTACGAGTAAGTGGAAGTCTGGAAGTTTCAGACTTCTCATGCCTCCAGAATCCGGTGTGGACTCCCAGGGAGAGATAAGCTTTTCCTTTGTGTACCTGGCCCATCCACGTTCTGTTATTGGCTTTTCCTGGAGGAAAACCAGCAAGTACATGCCACGGTATGCAAAATACAGAGATAGCATTTTGACAATTTTGTTTTTTTGTACTGATGTTGGAAAACTTCTCAATTCAACACATGTATTTCGTGCTATTTTAGTTTATATTTGTATTTACTTATGCCAAAGGAACTTGTTTTCCCAAGTCCTCGGTACGTTGAGCAGCACTTTGACCCCCAGAAGAGTACAGCACATCCCACTAGCAGAATAATTGGCGTGTTTGTTATTTCTTCTTTTGAGAGCCCAAGCACTCTGCCCAGGGCAGCATTCCCGGACGTGGCAGTGAACAATTAATTCATTCCACATAATTTGCACGAGACAATGGAGAGTGCCACTGAACAAACCTAACACTTGAATTGACTCACTTCTCCTTCTGTTGAAACTTTGGCCAAAAACGTGGATTTGCATCGGCCTCTTTGCCAGCTATGTCGGGCCAAGAGCCAAACAGCCAGTTAGCCTTGACAACAGTAACCTGGGGCTTGCTAAGCTGTTTAGAGATTCAGATGGAGCTGGAACAAAACCAACATAACAAGCACATGATGGAGGTAACCCTCCATCATGTGCTTGTTATGTTGGCTCGATTATGTTCAGCCCTGAGCGTTTTCAGGAATATTGCTTCTCTAGGCCAAAATATTAGCAAGATTAGGTTATTATCAGGATATTAGATTTGGTTGCTTTGAGAGGGCTTTGAGGGTTTTTAAGGTCAACCTATAAAAGGGTGGAAGAGAAGGAGTTTCTGTTCGCCTCCACCCACATTTCTACTGTGTCCTTCAGCGCTTGTGTGTTAAACATTCTGTCTGTGTACTTTTTAATTTTTCGTATTTGATCGATACAAATTTAGCGATTCCAATTCTATTACCAATACTGGTTGACAATGCCATTCCTCATCTGTCTTACAGATTCTCATTGGATGAGCAATTGAAATAATACAGATAATATACTTTTATCATTGGTGTCATCATTATTTCCATGAAAGGAAAATATGATCATTCAAAAGAAGTATTCCTCACAAAGGAAAGGAATATCTTATAAAACTTTAATTACGAAGCTCACGTCATACTCAGCTCATCCCAGTAAAAATAGCATGCATGGTAGGTTTATTAAAGACTCTTAATTGCCCTTGGGAGTAAATATAATGAGGACAAGCATGATTGAAAATGTAATGATGTTAACTGAACTCCAAAACTGTGTGGTTGTATTGTGTCTTCCTGTGAGAAGCACTTGACTTTTACCCCACTGACCTTCTTTAATGGCTTGACCTTTGCTCTTTCCTTACAGGGGTTCAGTGTGTAATGTCCTGCTCACCAGCTGTAAGGACAGTGTGTGTCGGCTCTGGGCCGAGACACTGTTGCCGGCGGACAGCCTCCTCGCGGGTCACCATGGTAACCAGCACAGCGACGCTCAGAGATGTGCCAGCTCTTCCAGCAGGATCTGCAATGGGAGAACGCAAGCAGGGACAGCACAGGAAGTGGGCAACTTTACACTTACAAGTGACATCTATTGAAATCCATTATCATCTAAACCCACGCTGATAAACACTCAATATGAAAAGAAAAAAAAAAAAGAGGCGGGGCGGGGGAATGCCCCTTCCCCAATTCTTTTTTTTTTTTAGAAAATATTTCTTCTTTTTTCAATGCTGTTTTGAACGTCTACCCCCAAATTTAGTCAAAATACTCTACGAGCCTTGTTGATTTTGAAAGTAGTTCATTATTTACGTGACCTTATCTCCAAAGAATGTTTTAGTCTTGACAGAAGCGTGATGCGCCCAAGTTGCACTGTGCCCGTCATTAATCACTTATTCACAACTCAAAGCTTTTTACTGCTTTCTAAATATAAGGGCTCACTCTAATTTGATATTCTTTTTCAGCCTGCTTTTTTCCGGGATGCGCCACAGCCCTCGCTCTCCGGCTGCCTGTCCTACAACCAAAACCGACACTCCAGCCACAAGAAGAGCGGCGATAACCTCCCCCACGCCAATGCGCTCTGTCACTTTCACATAGCGGCCAGCATCAACCCTGCCACAGGTTGGACTCATCCCATCCATGTCACAAGCTGAATCTCTCCGAATTTGCCTCCCTGTAACTTAACATGGAAGTTGTGTTATGATTTAAAAGGCATCTGACATCTTTATTTTTTCTGTATATATTGCATTAACATTTCCCCATCAAATGCAGACATTCCACTGCTTCCCTCCATATCGTCCCTGAGTGCCGGGGAGGATGAGGAGCCAGGAGGCCTTTTCATTGTCCACTGGCTGAACAACAAAGAGCTTCACTTCACCTTGGCTATGGAAGTGTTCCTGCAACAGTTTCGCGGCAGCCTGGAGCAACAGAACGATTGCTCTCAGCAAGGTACAGAGTTAGCATCCGTTTATAGGAGCATGTGTTTGAAAATTTGCTTTCTCGTTCTTCATTTGCTTTTTTTGCTTTTGTCTTGCACGTGGTCTTCATTCATCTTCCAGAGCTCAGCAATGAAGACAATTATGACGATGAAGTGACGAGCAAGCCGAGTGACCCTCAAGGCCCCGATGTCATGGAGCCCCACTTTGCAGCAGCGGAGCATCACGTGGACGTGCTTTTGGACGAGTGGAACAAAGGGGCAGACATGTTGTTCAGCATCCATCCCATGGACGGCTCTCTGTTGGTCTGGAATGTGGACTGGCTAGATGAATATCATCCCGGAATGTTTAGACAAGCTCAGGTACTTGCCTTGCGAAAAGAAAATTGCTCCACTCAATCAAGAAGTTAAACCAGGTGACATCTAAGACAGTCAGATGATTGCATTCCTAATTATACGCGACACATCGAAATCGGGCCCCTTGATGCATTTGGATTCGATGTGTCGCAAAATATGCCACTCGGAATGTCAGCTTTTATTCTTGAATATTATTTCTGTGCATACAAAATGTTATTTTTAAAGTCATATTTTCAGTCTTGGTAACATTTCTTCTCTTGATTCTTTTTTTCTGTCATTCAAGAAATCAGAAATAATGTTAGTAGGACATTCAGTCAGCTTTGTCACATTTATTGTCTCCTCTTAATGCTGAGTCACAAGTTTTATTTGATCCTATTTTGTCCTGGTCTCTCTCCCAGGTGTCCTTTGTGTCCCGTATCCCCGTGGCCTTTCCCGCAGGGGACGCCATCTCCCTCAGTCACAGTGTGGTCATGTACGCTTGCAACAAGAACGTGGATTTGGCCATCCAACACGGCAGACAACGACCACCCGGGAACACGTTGCCCCAAAATAAATCGGCGCTCATCAGTTATGGCCGTCAAGTGAAAGTGGCACCGTGCAGCAGTCTTAGGTTGAGCATTTTCACTCCCAACGTGCTGATGATATCCAAGCACGATGACGGCTCCCTCAACCAGTGGGGGGTGAGTTTTGCGGAAGACTCCGCTTTCTCCACGGTGCTCAGTGTGTCTCACAAGTCCAGGTACTGCGGCCACCGCTTCCACCTAAACGACCTGGCGTGTCACTCTGTACTGCCGCTACTTCTCACCACCTCACACCACAACGCCTTGCGATCCCCTGAGGTGGACAGCATCCTCGCCCCGCCAGAGGTCTCCTCCGGTTCCCGCGGCTCACGGTCCAGCCGGTTGTCCCTTGGAAGCGTTTCGCAGGATCCAAACGCAATCTACAGCGAGCTGATTTTGTGGAGGGTTGACCCCGTGGGGCCGCTATCCCTGTCCGGGGGAGTGTCTGAGTTGGCCCGGATCAATTCTCTTCATGCCTCAGCGTTTGCTAACGTCGCCTGGCTGCCCACACTCATCCCCAGCAGTTGTTTAGGTATGGACATTTTATTTTATCACCGGAATTTGCTCAGGATTAGCTTCATTACTTTTACTACACCATTTCCACTGCCTGGTACCTAAATGGCTTTACTTGCCGTTGACGCTTGAGCCATTCCGCCCAATCAATGCCATTTTCTCACGTTAGTGGCTTTTAATTCGTAAAATGAAACTGAGCTTTTAAGCATTGATTTTGCAAATACATCAGATATGCCCTCGTGGCATTTATGCGTACAGCATGTTGACAGGAAATAATTCAGCAAACAATGTATATTAAAATAAATCTATCCCCAAATATTATTTCTGTAGTAGGATTTAAGAGGAGGACATTCCCCCCCCATTCCAGCCATGGTTGTAATATCATCAGATATACAGAAATAGAGATCCATCAACTTACTGTCGGCCTTCCCCTGACCTTCAGGGGATTTGAACGATACACTCTCTAGCATTGATTTGAAAATTTCATTTGAAAGTATAAATGGCAGCTGTGAAAGATGGCATTTGAAAGAAAGACATGTAATCCTCTCTCGGCTTTCAGGTGCTTATTGTAACTCTCCCAGCGCCTGCTTTGTCGCAAGTGACGGCCACTCACTCAGGCTTTATCAGGCCGTTATTGAAGCCAAGAAACTCCTCAGCGAGCTCTCCAATCCTGAGATATCAGTAAGTTTGCACCAGCCCACTTCATACTCCATAGGGTGTACACAAATCTGATCTATGTCTCCCGTCGGACCTCACCACAGAAGCATTGAGATACTTTACTGTTGCTGTTGGGAATGCTTGCGGCTTCATTTGTGTCCATTTCACTTTAGAAATATGTCGGCGAGGTGTTCAACATCGTCAGTCAGCAGTCGACAGCCAAACCGGGGTGTATCATTGAGCTGGATGCCGTTACCGACTTTGTAAGTAAACATTGTTGCAAGGTGGGGGGGCAGTATTATTTATCCTCTATAAGGTCCAAAACAAGTTTTCCACATGGAAAGTGGGGGGAAAAAAAGAAGCACATTAAGTTGACAGATATTTAATATGTCTGCGCAAAGGTCTTTGTGCAAACAGACGTTTTGAGTCGCCGGTCCGTTTTTGTGGCATGAAACAGTCAGTAGTAAACTTTGATCCTCTGTGAAAGGTCAACCATGAAGGAAAAACAACAAATGTCTTAAGTCCCCTGAAGCATTTTTGTTTTCCTGTTTGTGTATGTAACGTTAACACGTTGTGTCAACGTAGATCTGCTGCACAGCGGATGAAGCCTGTCATCTGTCAGCGTCTGTATTTTAATGGCTGCTTTTGTCCTCTACAGCAGGGAAAGGAGACCCAGCTCTTGCACGTATTTGAGGAGGATCTAATACTCGGCAACGAGAGACCAGGCAACTGGCAGGAAATGACGGATTCATCTCGTTCCGGTATAGACAACATTTAATATATCATGGGGATGTTGTTTTTTTAATAGTAGGTCTTTCTTTCTCTATTCATATTCTCTGTGCTTCCCGCAGGTCATGACAAGCCCACTTTTGCTGCAAGTTTTTTTCTCGTGGTTGTTGAGTTAACCCCAAGTGGCCAGTCCCTCCTACAGATGTGGCATCTTCATCTCGCGGCTAAACCCGTCACCATGGGTGTGTACTGTTTACGTTTATCTAGACTCTTCCATATCTAGTCAAATGTACCAGGTAAATACTGTATCCATTTCAATAGATTGAGTTTATGATTTAATCCTTTTGTGATCAAATTTGTGGAGAAATGACAATATTGGAAAAATAAATATATGGAATGCATTTCTCGGAATTATCATCGTAAAAATTCATAACGTTCATAACTCAAATATCATCACATTTTTGGGCGAACTGCGTATTTTAGCAAGCATCCTTTAATAGATCAAAGCAAGTCTGCTGGATGTCTGAGAAAGATTTGATCAAAAAGTTAGTTTGCCTTTTGCTGTTTTCGCAGACGAGACTCTCTCCCCGCGAGACGCCCCCACAGCTGCTTCAACCAGCCGCTCTCAGTTTAACTTTGATACCTTCAGCTCGCCGATAATTCAGAAGAGTAAACCCTGCACGTCCAATCTGCAGAGCGCGTGTCGCCTCGGCCTCACCACCCAGAGACTCTACAGCCAAGAACTGCCGTTGCCAGTCGGGGTGGAGGCCATCAGCGTTACGCCCTCAGCAGGTGAGCTGTTCAAAAAAAATCCAGGTTATTTTGCTGCTTTTCGCAACAGCGCTCGGTCCCGATGGTTTGAACTTGTTCTCTCGACTCTCCCATTGTTAGGTCACCTCAGTGCATCGTGTTCTCTGCCAGCTGGCCGTGTGCCATACCTCCTCGCGACTTCCTGTTCTGACGGAAAGGTGCGCTTCTGGAGGTGTAACGTCACGGGATCCGAGACTTGCGGCAATGACAAGCTGGTGTATCAGTGGGAGGAGTGGCCTCTACTGGTGGAAGAGAGGCTGCCTAATTGCAGTGCCGTGGGCGTGCCAGGTCGTCCCGTTCAGGTCAGCTGCTGTCACACGGGACGAATGGCAGTCGCCTACAGGCACACCACGCCGGACACACCTCTGAACTTGACACCTCAGCTAAACTCTCACACGCTTCTGACTTTCCCTCCTGCCCTGGCTTCCTCACCTTATTTGTACCACAACAACATCACTCCAAGCGTGACTGTGCAGCAAAGCCCAAATGCCTCTCCGGGCCTTTCCTTAGCAAGCGCCAGAGAACAGCTGGTCTACATCGCCATCTTCCAGTGCGAATCCACAGGTGGTTCACAGTGGATTCTAGAGCAGACGATAGTCTTGGATAAAACTGATGTTAGCAACGCCTCGTCTCCGGGTTTATCTTTGCCTAACGAGCACTGCCTCGGTTCTACTCATAAGAGTTCGGTTCACTTAGACTGGGTCTCCCAAGAAGATGGGTCACATGTTCTGACTGTTGGCATAGGGACAAAGATTTATATGTTTGGACGTCTGTCTGGAAAGCCTCCCGAGCTTTGCCTGACATCTGACGGCAGCCGAGACCAAAGCGCGTCGCGCCTGGTTCTGCTTCGATCTGTCGACCTGGTCTCCTCTGTTGAAGGCTCACCGCCCATCCCGGTCTCCCTCTCGTGGGTACGCGATGGCATCTTGGTCGTAGGTATGGACTGTGAGATGCATGTCTACTCCCAGTGGCAGCCCCCAGCACCGCCCAAACCCAATGCCGCAATTGGGCAGGACACGGACATCTGCAGCAGCGTGTCCTCCATCGTCTCAGCCGTGAGACAAAGCCAAGAGGATGGGCTCAGTCTTGGGCCTCCCACATCCTTACTGGCCCCTCCTAAAAAAGCCCTGACCAGGTCAATGATGAGCCTGGCTCAGAAACTCAGCGGGAAGCGAACAGCCTACGACCTTCCAGTGGAGATGGAAGATTCCGGACTGTTTGAAGCAGCTCACCAGCTCTTTCCCACACTGCCCCAGTACCACCCAGTACAATTACTGGAGCTCATGGATCTAGGAAAAGTGAGTGTATTGCGTCACGGCAGCACTTTTGCTTTGGCGCTTTCCCATTCAAATGTCAATATATTGAAATAATAATGGATACACAGGTTGTTTCTTCAAATTTTGATGTTTTTTGTGTGTCACCAAAGGTTCACCGTGCCAAAGCCATCCTCTCCCACCTGGTCAAATGCATCGCTGGGGAAGTCGTGGCTCTTAAAGACAACACCACCAACCCGGAGAAACGCGTACGCTCTCGAACGATTAGTGCAGGCGGGAGCACCGCCAGGGAAAGGAAGATGTTTGGCAAAGATGAGAATTCCACACCGGATTATACAGAGATCAGCTCCATTCCTCCTCTTCCTCTCTATGCTCTTCTTGCATCTGACGAGGACACGCCCTCAAAGCCTGGTCAGTCTTCACTATGAATCCATTTTTGAAATATGCAGCAAGGTAACTTTTGGCAAACCGCATTGTGTGAAAATGTAGCATTTTGTTGTCCTTTTAGCCTCCCTCGTGTCATTTAGGGCCACACTATAGTAATCGTAGAATATATTGCGTTCAACTTTCTTTGCCGGTGATACTGCGATGCAATTGATCTGTTTTCTCAGCTTGGCCGTCGGGGACTTTGGCGAGAGGTGAATGTCTCGCGTAATTGAGTTTCCATTTTGTTATCCCGTAGAAAAAGTGGGCAGTGTGAGTGGTGATAGCGGGCATGGATCCAGTCACACAGACGCTTACGATGAGTTATTTCACACACCCAGCATTGCAGACTTGGATCCTCTGGAACAAGATGAGCAAGAAGAAGCTGGGAACAAGGTCCGCTTCTAATAAAAAAAAAAAAAAAAACATTTGTAAAAATGATAATATTCAATTTTGATTGACTCTGACCTTGTATCTTGCCTGTAGGTAATTGACTTGTCCCAGTACAGCCCCACATACTTTGGCCCGGAGCATGCCCAAGTTCTGTCCAGCAGTCTCCTGCACTCCAGTTTACCGGGCCTAACTCGAATGGAGCAGATGTCTCTCATGGCACTGGCCGACACCATCGCGACCACCAGCACGGATCTGAAAGACAACCAGGACCAGAGCAAAGGTACTGCGGTGGAATGAGAGCAGAAGACGATCGATAGTCTCGACTTAGATGAGTCCGCAATATCCTGTGGCAATGTTTTCAAATGTGTTATTGATTGTTTTCTATTCAGGCGGCGAGACGCTGGATGACTGCGGCCTTAAGTTTTTGCTTGCTGTCAGACTACACACCTTCCTCTCTACCTCTCTGCCGCTGGCCCACCGAGCGCAGCTGCTCCGGCAAGGTAAAGCGGCAGAGTGGCCTTCAATTAAGTATAATGTCCCCCTTGAGACAAACTGCCCTCCCACTCGTTTTGGAATTGATTCAAAGCCAATCCATTGTCCTAATTTACCTCTTAACTCACTGGACGTAGCAGGGGTTTCTTTTAGTTACTGTGTCGGGATGGAAGTTAATAAAAGCTAGCTTCTGTAGCTTTGTTTTCAACCTTGAATATAAACTCTCAGTGAGCAATGAGGAGTAGACGCTTCAATTATCACCCTTAACCGCCACAGTAAAGCTGCCCTTGAAGAGGACACAAGGCTCTCGAGCTGTAGCGTAAAAAGTACAGTGATTGCTACGGTTCTTCTCTCCTGCTGTACAGGCCTGTCGACGTGTCACTACGCCTGGGCTTTCCACTCGGAAGCTGAAGAGGAACTGCTTCACATGCTGCCTGCCCTCCACCAGGGTGAGCCCACCTGGCCCGAGCTGCGCTCAATGGGCGTGGGCTGGTGGCTTAGGAGCACCAACAAGCTTCGGAGATGCATTGAGAAGGTGAGAAGGGCACCCTGGGAACGCTATTCAAGTCATGGGGCCTGCTTTCCCTTTTCTGCCCGTGTAAATATTTGTAAGATTCCACACGCAATCTGTTAGTGAAGTGAACGCACAATTTTGAGCTCACTCTTAGAAATCTTAGTAAATGAGGCCATAGGTCTTTAAGTCTTGTCGCCGTGTGTAATGAGGGAGCTGCAGACTCTGTGTTTAAACCTGTCAAGTGCAACCACCCGTTTTCGGATCAGTCGTCTACCGAGGTGGCTCCAACTGCATCCATCATGCCCAACAATGAAATAAACACACAAGGCGTGTGGATATGACTGTCAAGAGCAAAAAGCATGTGAGCCTGTGTTGTTTGTCTCCTTTGTCAGGTTGCTAAGGCCACTTTTCAGCGAAGTAATGATCCTCTGGATGTTGCCATATTTTACCTGGCAATGAAGAAGAAGGCAGTGGTCTGGGGGCTGTACAGGTAAAAAATGTTGTATATGAAACATGCGCTTCCCGAATGAGTGAACTAACATTATCCTTTGAATCCTGTCTGTAGGTCACAGAAGAATGCCAAGATGACTGAATTTTTCCGCAACAACTTCAGTGAAGACCGATGGAGGAAAGCAGCTCTGAAAAATGCCTTTTCTCTGTTGGGGAAGCAGCGGTTTCATCATTCCGCAGCCTTCTTCCTTTTAGCTGGCTCCCTTAAGGATGCAGTAGAGGCAAGTGGATCATAAAGTTGAAAAGAAGTGCCGCTATGAATAATATCACTTCAAGCGCCACAAGCTAAAACCTCCGTTGCAAAAATATCTATATACATTTCTCAGCGGCTTTTTTTACGCAATGCTACGAAGGATTTTGAGCTGTCATTGTCATTCTTTTCAACCTACATGATAGGATGGTTGGAAGAAAGTGGTTTTGCGTCTTCGTATTTCTGCGCGTCACATATTAATGCTCATAAGACACATGGCTCTTTGCGTAACCTTTCTTCATGAAGGGTACTTGTGTGTATACACAGTCCCCGAAGCAATGAGTCATATCATTTAATCTGCATGAGTAACTAGGACTTCTCGTAGCACTTTATTTAAATGAGGTTCACCCAGGCAAAGAGCTATCATTGATTTTGTTGAGTCTCTTTGGCTGAGAGGTAGTCTCATTGAAATGCACCTCACTCCTCCGTAGTAAGGACAAGTAGAAAAACAGCATTTCATCTTAGCCTTTGAGCGAGCATTGCATTTTTATATTTCATATTTTGCATTTGCAACAGATATTCATTCCCCTGCAGTTTTTTTGTCTTTTTTTTTTTTTTTTTAAACACACACAACAGTGTGAGCTTTTGCTTTTACGTCCTCTTTCAGGTGTGTTTAGAGAAACTGCAGGACCTTCAGCTCGCTCTTGTGATATCCAGATTATACGAGTCAGAGTTTGAGACAGCATCCACCTACAAAAAGATCCTCCAGAGACATGTGCTGGGACATGATAAACAGGTGCGGTGCTCAATGTCACACGCTTCAAGGACTCTTGTTTTTCACTCAAGATAAAGAATCATTTGATGAGTGCGACCAGGTGTTGTTTTGATCCTCCAGTGCACTTTTGACAAGTACACTGCGGAGGATAGAAGCGAAAAGTACGTGTCCGTGATGAATACAGAGCAATGCAGAGCAGCTATCTTCGCTTCTTGAATAAAAAGTCACTTTTGCACATTTTTCAGATACCGATGCACCCGGATCCATTCTTGCGGAGCATGGCCCACTGGGTTCTGGAGGAGTACAGCAAAGCTTTGGACACCCTGCTGGAGCAGACTGCCAGTAAAACAAAGTCAGGCTCCAGCGATCACGGTATGTCGGCTACGTGTTCCTCGGCTAATTGGCTTTAAGGACGCGTTTGCTCAAGAGCTCTAATGGCATACCGACTGACTAATTTGGGCAAACAATCGCATTAAATTGATGGGAACTCATTTAGGCGCGCTACCTGCTACTTCAAAAAGAACAACTGAGATGAGTTGATGAAGCCTTTGCAATTCTTCCCAGAGGTGGCATAAATGTGTTTCTATGAGATATTAATAAAATTGAAGGATGATTTGAACTTAACATGAACCAGACACAGTTATGATCCATCTTACTCCCAGGTCGGGATTCCTGTGCGACACCCTTTTTAATTTGTGATCAAAGGTGTATCTTAACATCAGTGGTGTGACAAAAGCTTGACGACTTCATTCATAACGTGATGTCCTTGTGGGTTTTACAGCATAATGTGGTTTTTTTCTTTCCCTGCTTTTGTAAAAAGAGTGTGAACTGTGTAGCACCCGATCCCGTTTTTGACACTGACAGATGAGTCAAGTTCATGTTTTGTGTCTATGACAGGTTCAACGTCCGCAAGTAACGCCGGGGTTTTCAACTTCTACACCTTCCTTTGTACGCACCCGCTCCTCCTCCGTCGCCATTTTGGCTCCTCCAACAAGGCGAAAGTGGCCCTGACCGCCGAGGGTCGCAAGGTTGACTCCATTAGTCTGGACGAGAGACGACTCTTTTTTACTGCCGCTTATGATCATTTGCAAGCGGGCTGCCCGATGCTGGCGCTGGAAGTCCTCTCCAAGATGCCCAAAGTCCGCAAAAGTTCCAAAGTCAACCAGGAGTCCCCCGAGCTCAGCGCTGGGAGTAAGAGCGGGCCGACGTCTGAGCGGGACTGGTCCGAGCCCGCGCTGAATGGCTACGAATCAGGCGGCGGCAGTTTATCAAACAGCCGCTCGGATTCAGTGTTGAGTTTTGACTGGAGCCAGCCATCGCTCACACATCCAGATGAGCCGCTGGAGCTGAAGTGGGACAGCGACAGAGATGACGAAGAGGAGCAGGAAAGTAAAAGTGGCAAAAGCAGCAGAACGGTACACAACAGCAATGTGTTCCACGACAGCATGTTGTCTACGATGGAAGCGGCGATGAGCGAGGACAGCGAGGACGACGGCGCTGACTTCATCCACCCTTCTGATGATGTCTTGGCCACGCAGCTCAAGTTTACGGCCTGCTTGAAGATTTTGACCAATGAGCTGAGGACACTTTCAACAGGGTACGAACTGGACGGAGGAAAACTACGTTACCAGCTCTACCAGTGGCTGGAAAGAGAGGTAAGTGTATACTCTAACCGTCAGTCTCACCGTGAACCAGGTCTCCGGCAAACTTGCAGCTGTATACATGAATCTGCTCCCCATTACAGGTGGTGACTCTCCAGCACTGTTGCAGTTACAAGCCATGTCTTGCGGAGGTGTCTACCCTAGAAGATGAACGGGTGGGTGCTGGATCATCATTGATGATACTCGACAAAATAAGCACCCGCAAAACATCAGAAAAGTGCAATTTTCAATTGATTTAATGTCGCCAGCATAATTTCTAGATGATGAGTTTGCTTTGGCTTTACGTTCGAATTTGTTATTTTACTATTGACGCTCCAGATGATTTTCAAACACTTTGCTAATGATTTGTATTTGCTTTTATTGAAACGGTTAGCACTATTTCAACGTTAACTAAATGTGTTATGGTCCCAGGCCCCAAGTCCTTGCAGCGACAGTCAGAGGAGCAGGAGACACTGGCTGAAGAGCAATCAGCCCTTACTGAGGATGTTCCTGAGCTACTGCAGCTTGTACGGATCCCACGGTGGAGGATTGGCCTCTGTTCGCATGGAGCTCATTTTACTGCTTCAAGAATCTCACCAGGTCATTATAATATATGCCTCCATGCACTTTCTTTCTTTTTTTCTCTTCAGCCTATTATTCTCAGGGACATGGGTGAGCTGACCTTCTCATCACTTAAGTGGTGATATCAGATAAAAGTCAGCTATAAACAAAACACACTCGCATTGACAACGGTTCAAAATCTAAATTGCTTGACTTTTGGGGTGTTTGAATTTTGTACGTTTCATTCAAAATCTTTTTCCACTTGGACATTTGAAAACTGCAGCTATCACATGTTGTATTTTAGGTGCAACACACGCACACACACACACACGCACTTACCTACTTCTTAGAAACCCCATGACTGTTCCAGTCATTCAGGAAGAAAAACATTGGAGTAAACGCACAACTCCTTGAATTTTTTTTTTTTTTTTTTTTTTGCGATAAAGGCATTTTATCCCAGCGGTGGTCCTGCAGTTGTTTTCTCCTTTTGTGTGGAGGAAACAACAGTGCTTTGTGATTGCACTGTGTGTGCGCGGCAATTTTGTTTAAAAAATTCTCTAACAAATTATTGACATTCACCTAGCGGTAGGAACATAATAGGCTTGGGCCACTCTTTCCCACAGAGCATCATGTAACAGCTTCTGGTGAATACAGTTTTTGGATTATTTTTTTTTCTTTTCCTCAAAATCCCATTTGCGCATAGAGGAGGAAAAACATGTCATTTTCTTTACTTGCTCCTCTAAATTGTTGGCTCGTCTCATCTTGATTGATGGTTGTGGTTACGACTTGTGCTCCTTCCTGACAGTTCTGTCAAAATATATTTGGACCAAAAAAATAACGGTCTACTTTTTAAGTAATTAAGACTGTGTCATGTTCTCATAGGACAACGGCAGCCCATCAGCTATGGCGACATGCTGCCAGCACACCTCGATCCCGCTCCTGATGGCTTGTACAGCAAACATGAAGACCGTGGTGGCCAATCCTATTGTCTACCTGACCAACCTGACGCACGACATCCTCCAGACCATCAATGCGCTCAACTCTCCTCCGCATCCAGATTTTGTTCACAATGAGGTCAGTTTAATTTTTGCCATGATGCATTGTTGAATTTAATACAATGATTTATAACTTGGCAAACAACATAAGATTAAAAATGCTTACATTCTGCTTTTCTTTTCTTTTTTTCCCCCAGATATATGTCATGCACACTTTGGCTGCTTCCTTGTCTGCCTGCATTTATCAGTGTCTATGTGACGGACACTATAGGTAGGTTCAAGCAGCTATGGTGGAAAAACCTGGCGTTGTTTGTGTTTTGCCATATTTTTGCCATTTGGCTTCACACGCTCAAGTACAGTAAAGGTCATACACCCACGGTTACCACGACAACACGGTCACGAAACGGAACGCTGTCAACACAACGCAAACGCATATGACACGTTTTAAAAAATTCACACCATTTCCCACTCTAGTTTGCTCACGCTCAAGAGAAGACAGATGCAGCAAATGCATCCAACCTCGGAGGTGAAGGACACATTTTTGTAATACAAAATACCATTAGAAATAAACCGACTAATTTAGTTGGGGACTTCAGGTCCCAATAGCATGCCAGATAGTTGGTGTGCATAAAGTCAATGGCAGAATGAGGAACATAAAACACATGTCCTCAATTAATTACAAAGTTTAGAATGTGGTAGCTACGCGTTGCAGAGCTGCCTTTTAAAAAAATAATGAGTCTTTCGCTCTTATCTTCCAAAATCTCTCCAGGCTTACAGAGCTTCCAGCATTAAGAGTACCAGCTTGGTCAAGCGTAAAGTAAAATCAAGAAACATGACAGAAACTCACAAACACAATGATGAAAGCTTAAATATCATCAATCATTTCAAAGCAAGATAACATTTCCGACTTTTAGTCTTCCGCTGCCTTGTGATCAAAAAGATTGGATAACATTGCATATTATCATCTGACATAAACATTATTCCTCCCCTCTGCTGCAAATCTAATTCAAAGTGAAAATATAAACTGACAAATAGCAGCTTCATGTACATTTTTAAACATCCTTTTTAAGCCTCGAAAGTCACACTACTGTATTCGGAAAAGCATCCCATTTGTTGTGTCTGATTTGACTGCTTGTGTGCACCACCCCATGCGTTAGTTAGTTAGTATGCATGGTTACCAGTGGCCATGCCCCTTATTTCTTTTCATTCTGCCCCAATAAATCTTAACAGCACAGCGGGCCCTGTGTCATTTTAGGGGGGGTTATGTTGGAGTCAGATATGGTGGAAAATTTAGGGTTGTATTAAAGTTATCCTTCTTTCTAAGACATTTGAAAATTGCTCAGAAAGCTGCTTCAGTGTTCTCTGGCTAAATGCACTGGGTCACCCAGTCAAGCTCACAGAGAGAGTGAGGTGAAGCTTCAGCTTCTCAATAGTAAATATCAGATTGCAGTCATCCTCTGTTAAAGTAGACTGTATGCTTTTAATTTGGAAAACAATGAGAAACATTTTTGCCTATTTTCTGACATGTTATCAACCAAACCAATTAATGGATCATAATCAATTTGTTGGTATATTTTCTGCACTACTTAAAAAAATGTACACGTTTTTTAAGAAGAGACATTTAAAAAAAAAAATGTAATATGATCAATTTAAAAGTAATTGATTGATGGAGGGATTGATTATTCGATTTTATTGCATGCCTAATTACTGTGCTACATTAATATGGCACAATAGGCTTTTGAAACATCTTTTTAAAAAAATTGGCTGATGTTTTGTCTACCAAACCACATACTCTGCCTGTTCTTCTTCCACAGTCACATGAACAACTTCACAGGAATGGTGTATCAAAGCGTTTTGCTCTCTCAGAAGCAGCAAGCAAGAGCCGCCAGCATAGATGGCTCCGTTCAGCCGAACACATCTCCTGCACAGTGGCCAGGTCATAAACAATATGTGATATTGGATTCAAAATTGTCTGATTGTTTATGCTTATGGGACCAGGAGACATTTACATGGCAGACACATCCAACGAGAAAATATGGTCATACTTGTTAACGGCACTTCCACCTTCATCCTTTTCAAGCCTTTGCTTTGCTGTGCGTAACGATGCACATAGAAATAATCCCCACCACCACAAATCCAACACAGATGAAACCCTTAAACTTTCATTTTCCTAAAGTTTCCTAACTTTGCCTCCCCACTCGCTGTGCCGCTCTCCAGGCATCGCCTCAATGATCCGTCTGTTGAGCTCAGCGGGTGATGAGAGTCAGCCGGGCCTTGCCGTGTTGCTCTGTGAGATCCTGACAGCTGTTTACCTCAGCCTCTTTGTGCACGGCATGGCCACTCACTCAAGCAATGAGCTCTTTCGCATCATGGCCCACCCCCTCAGCAGCAACCTCTGGGTGACGGTGTTCGGAGGCGGCGCACGAACTCCCGTTGTTGAGAAAGCCAACAGCCCAGCAAAAACTCCCCCGCCAGGTAAGCGAGGACGATCAAGTTGAATTTCATTGAGTGTGGAACAAAATGGGCCAAATTAAATCAGCGGGGCTGAATTATTGTTCTTGTCTTTCGGACGTTGTAAGATGTTATCAGCCTTAGTAAGAATTGTTTAGTCCATATCCTCTCTGTGCCAGAGCTTTTAGTTTCATTTTTGTCTTATTCAGTGATTTTTATGTCCAGATAAAAGCCTCTTAATCCTAAAAACTAAACTAATCCCTAAACATGTCTTAGGTTAATACTGCGTACTACAACCAATTGTATTCATTATCAAATAATTATGACTGACGGCGCACAGGAAATCACAGCTGAGAATTATCATGGAAGCAGATTTTCTTTTGCTGTTGTACCTAATGAAGTGTCCACTGGCTGTATTTTTCATTGCTAGCGTTCTATCTACATCATAAATCAAGGCAAGATGGATATTACAATTATGCGCTCGTTAAATCCACAGCTTCACCGGGCACAGACGTCCCTGATAAAAAACCCCGACGGTTCCGACTGCTCTCGTCACGCAGCGGATCGAAGGAAGACTCCAGTATAGACAAGGACCCTCCGTCCAGCCCCAAGTCCGAACCTGTGGTGGACCAGGAAGCCGCTTCCATTTTCAAAGAATGTTTTGTCCCGCCGGAGCTCAGTATTTGGGATTACTTGATCGCCAAGGTATCCCCGAAGACTCTCACTCAAAAATGTATTTTTCCTACAAGCTCATTTGAATGATTCTTGTCTTCTATTGTTCCACCAGCCATCCCTGCCGCCGTCAGATAACCGAGTTCAATACGACTCTGAAGAGAGCCAGGGCAGTGAAGATGAAGAAGAGGAGGAAGATGAATACGACGATATATTTGACCCCAACTCTCCTAAAAAAGAGCACACTAACTACAATTCATACAGGTGGATAGCGCTCTTCTCGGCCGGCACAAGTCGAGGCTCGTCTGTAAATCTTCTGGCCCTATGTTTTTATATGAGACCCATGTTGGACCACTGTCAACTATTTACAGTATATTTTAATGCTCTTCTTCTTCCAGTTGGTGTTTAATGCGCTTGGCAATGGTTCAGCTGGTGCTAGTCAACCTCAAGTCCTTCTACCCCATAGCAGGATATGATCTATTGGGTCAGTACTAGCTATTGTGAACACACACACACACACACACGCACACACGCTGTATTGTCATCCTCTGTCTTGTTTTTTTAAATCCCGCTTGGCGCAGACCTGCCTGGAGCCTCCCCGCTGTGTCACAGTGTGCTGAAGACACTGCAGCGCTGGGAGCAGGTGCTGCAGAAAAGATTGGAAATCTTTGGAGGCCCTCCCTCCAAGTACATCTCCACACACTTCCAGGAGGAAGCTATCACGCCAGGCCCCGCCCTACTCAGACACAAGGCGCTGTTTGAACCATCCAACACTCCATTCAGGTAGGCCCGTGACCCACATTCCAATGAGTAAATAGAAATTCTGTCGATTGTGTGGAAGTGATTGTAAATTTATCATGTCAGAGTAATTGGAGCAGCGTTATTGTTTATTACACTGCCATGAGTTCCCGTTTCGAGCTCGTGGATGGACAGTTTGTTAAATTCCTGTCTTTTGTTTTTAGCATCATGCCATTAGTGTCCTTGAAGCAACAATATGCCTGATAGATATGGTGTGCTCCAAACATGAGCGTGAATATTTATTAGTAGTACAAAACGGCAATAATTAATTGCTTCCAGTTTTTGAATTTTGCTTGAGCTAATCCAGCTGACACGGCACCTTTTATTGTCGTTTCCAGGACGAGCCACCGTTCAGCCCTCCCTGTCAAGCGCCTTTGGCAGTTCCTGGTAAAGCAAGATGAAGTGCAGGAGACATTCATCAAAAACATCTTCACCAAGAAACATGACGCTGGCGAGGTACACGTTTCCACTGCACTTAATCACGCATGCCATATTGAAATGCCAGCAAATAACACTGCTTTGCTAATGCAGAGTTGGAATCAAATCTTAATTCAAGCGCACTACAATTGATGAAATCCAATGTTTCTGGGTTTTTTTTCTTTTAGCTGTGCATGATGAAATGTATTGTTACTGCTTCCAGCCGCATGGCAATGTGTTTGTTGAAGTAATCGCTGCCTGTTTGATTAACATCACAATAATTCACTTTCTCTGTGTGTTTGTATGCATGGTCCACTGCTTGCTCCATGTTGTGCGCGCGCGCGTGTGTGTGTGTGTGTGTGTGTGTGTGTGTGTGTGTGTGTGTGTGTGTGTGTGTCCTTTGTGGTATGCTACCTCCCAAATCAATAAAGTTGGTTGAGGACCAGACTGATATGAAATGTTCAGGGATGGACGAGACAGGAAACCACCAGGTAATGCTGCCATATACAATAGATGTGTTGTTAATGTGTACTCGTATGTATAAAAACTAGTTTTGTAATCAGTATGACTTGAGTCATTTCCAAACAGCATATTACAAACTAGCAGCAGTGTTGGTGGTGAAATCTTACTGACTTGGCCTATTTTTTGCATTTTGCACTAGAGTAGCATTGATGGCACGTCTTGATGACAGAACTGGAGCACATGCAAAACTGGCACTGGTGTTTTCAAATGGATCTTGTCTGTCTATTCATGTGAAGTACATTGTGCCATACGCCGATGCTGTAAACACAGCTTATTTTAAGTACAGTGCCGTTTGTCTCAGAGGACTGACTCGCGAAACCGAAACGATTCGCATTCTTGAACCTAACACTGTCGCACTCAATCTGCATCCCGCCGAGATTATGCGCGCTGCGTAAATGGCAAACCACCATATTTAGATTAAGGCCAGTCAAATTATACTTTATCCCATCTGACAGAGAGACGCACGGCCGTTTCCTCTCGAATAAATGTCGTAAAGGCCGTGATTTCATCTCCTGCTCTCAGGGTGCGTCCCGTTTCGAATAATTGCGCAATCACAACGTAACAGTCACCTCGGCGGTTGCACTTGTACTTATTGCTCATATGCCACCGCGCTCCCGCTGTCTGACTGGGCTAACCCGGTTATGTTGCTCACTGGAGGTTAGCGGGGCGGCACGACCGAGCCCCACGTGTTCTCCCCTCAAGGCACTGCAAACGCACGCGTATGTACAGTGTTGGACACATAGAAGCAGGGTCCGCTTTGTGATTTGGCTGCCGGCACGTCAGCTTTTATCTTGGAAAGCAGGGGGGGGAAAAAAACAAATGTGACACTATTTATTTTGTCAAGTCAATGGCTCTGTAGTTAGAAGCGGAATATTTGGTGAAGTTGTGGCAGCATATTTGCCTTAAGGAAATCTTTATAAACTTGTGATGATTGGGTGCGTGTGTTTGTGTGTACAGACTGCGTCAGATCTGGGCTGCCCTGGGGGGAAGGCTCGCATCATTCACAAGGAGTCAGACATCATCACGGCTTTTGCCATCAACAAGGTATACCTCCCGTATAAAACTAAATACACCCTCACCACAATCAATGGCGTCGTCTTATACATTTGCATATGAATCATTTTGTGACCAGACAGGACTTCTCTACTTTTATCCACTCACTCCCACTCACAGTATGGTCACTACTGTGTGTCTTTCAGGCAAATCGTAATTGCTTAGTCATGGCCTCTACACATGACATTCAGGAGTTGGATGTCTCATCCATTTTGGCCACGCAGATCTTGACGTGGATCGATGACGAAGAGGTTGAAACTAAAGGGTAAGAAACGGACGGGGGGTTGTCTTGTTAGATAAGAGTTGGACTGATGCCATGTGGACGCAATGCCTACGTTTGTTTGCTTGGTGGAAAATGGCTATACCACAGGTGTCAAAGTTAAGGCCCGGGAGCCAGATCCGGCCCACCACATCATTATGTAGTACTGGTTTTTTGGGGGGTTTTTTTTTTGGTTTTTAAAGATATTATAGTTACACAGCATGGCCATTTTCCTCTATTGTCCACTACTCTGATGCAAAATGTTATTGTCTCTGCAGAGTGGGCACAGATGACTTCCTGGTGGTCCACACGCACGATGACTTTATCAGCCTACACGGCACCACGCCGTACACTCGCAGCAGCCCCGGCACGCCCATCAACATGCCGTGGCTTGGAGGCCACCAGACAGGCCGGGGAGCTTCCGTGGTCAGTTCTACTCATTTCTTTGGCGGGAGGTCGCTGTGACATGTTTGGCAGTGGTGATTACAACGAAGCGTACATTGAAAATTTGGAGCCATACCCTCAAGACATTACATTGACTCATCTGACCATGCTAAATTGTCAAGTAAGCCTAAGATGTGTGATCTTTGAATTCCCACGCACTGCGCAGAGAGGACTGCTGTGGGCTTAGATTGCCGTCAGCCGCTGAAAGATTGCTTTGGTTTCACTCTTTGAGATGAATGTGTGTGACTCACCCTCATTCACATTCACCAGAGAACCCGCTGCTCTTAATAACGTTGCACACGGTCAGTAAGAACCACGACTACCTATTTGAGCCAGCAGAACATGTCAGTAAATAGTTGTTGGTTTAAAATGAGTCCGTAATCACGTCACACAGGTGAACAGAGCTGTGCCAAGAATGGACTTAATAGGCTGGCTGTAGTTGTTTATTGTTATTTTGTTGTGTTGAATCTCATTCGTTTGTGTCGTCTGTGTACCAAATGCCATTGGAACACATCCAACATTTGCATTACAGAACCTCATGTCAATGACAAGTAGCACTTTAGCCCATACGCTTGACGCCGTGCCGTGCCGTGCGTGGTCTGTTCAGCATGAACGATAGTTACTACAAAAGGCATGACAATGAAGTTCTGCATTAGTATTGGCTCACACGTCTTTTTGTCCTCCTCCTCATTTTCACCTTCTTCCTTCAGATGATCAAGAGAAATATCAACAATGTGAGAAGAATGACCTCACATCCCACGCTGCCGTACTGTAAGTGCAAATCTGTCTGTCCGATAAGAGTTGGCAGCTTTTCATTTTAATTGCTTTTCCCGTTATGGTACATCACCCCAAATATTTCCCAAGGAGGATGGATTTGTCGTGGCATCACAGATGATACGATCCATGTCTTTCTTTTCTTGTTGGCGCTGCAGACTTGACAGGGGCGCAAGACGGGAGCGTGAGGATGTTTGAGTGGGGTCACTCCCAGCAGATCATCTGCTTCAGGAGTCCAGGCAACTCCAGAGTGACCAGGATTCGATTCAACCATCAAGGAAATAAGGTTGCTTAAATCAACCTATTGCTCTCCCATTGAACCTTGCCTTTTCGCTATTCTTTGCTCTATTGTGAGCCCGTCCCACCGAGATCTTCTATCTTCGCACGTTTGTTCGCAACTGTGCCACGTTGGCACGAAGCACAGCCGGGAATTGGCTCCAGTGCACATTGTTCTTCGGCCGAGTGCACTCGCCTCCCGCCAAACATGTTCTCGGATGGCGCCTCGACGCCGTCTAGGTCTCCTCTCTCGGCTCGGCCCGAAAAAGAGCTAGAGCTGCTGGCAGAATTAACAAACGTTTCCCGCGGTTATGTAAGCGCTGCGGTTTAGAGCGTGGTGTGCGTTACCTGAAGGGGGCGCCGCGTCTCAACAGGTGTCCCCGATGCAGCTGACATTGAGCCTGCTGTGAGAAGAAAATGGAATAAATTGCCTGACTTAATTCTAACGGCGGGGTTGTTGTTTTTGTGCAGTTTGGAATCGTGGATGCCGATGGCGGTTTGAGTCTCTGGCAGACCAACACAAGCGGAGCCGCTCCCAAACCTTATCTGGTACGCCTGCACACCAGCCTCTTTTGTCACATGCTCTTCTTTTTTCATTTTGCCTTCTCTTTTTTCGGGTCAAAACCTCTCTGGTGATGTCTCACCAACACCAGCCTCCCTCCTCCTTCGACTCGCATTTTTCATTTGATTCACTATTCCGCTGCCTCCCGATTACTGTCAGTGTTAGTAAGCGTCTTATGTGCTTGTGTGTGCGTGTGCCAGACTCTACAGTGCCACAACAAGACGGCTCATGATTTTGTCTTTGTGGGCTCCTCCTCCCTCATCGCCACTGCGGGTCTGTCTACAGACAACCGGTAACACAATCTATCAAATCCTCTATATAGCGGAGCCGCATTTCTGGGACACTAATTTGATTTTATTCTTTTTAAACCCTCTCGAGGACATTAGAGGCTCCACTGCGCAGTATGTTCAACTGTTTTCCCAAAGTGCTTTGTTTCTGTCCACAGGAATGTGTGTCTGTGGGACACATTGGTGACTCCCATGAATAGCCTTGTCCATGGTGAGGTGCATACACAACGTGCAGTACATGTGGCGACTCAATCCTGGAGTCAATTTTTTAACATCGACCAATTGTTCTTCAGCCTTCTGCTGCCATGAGTCCGGCGCCACCGTGCTGCTAATGGCGCCCAGGCAGCAGTTGCTGATCACGGGCGGGAGAAAGGGCTGGATCAGCGTTCTGGAGCTTCCTCACCGACACCAGCGGCAGAGCTTCCAGGCACACGACTCGCCCGTCAAAGCCCTCGCCGTCGACCCGACCGAGGACTGCTTCATCAGCGGGTCTGCCGAAGGCAGCTTGAAGGTACGTTGTGCCACCTCCACCCCCTGAGGTTGTTTGGTGTGTTGCTTGTTTTTCTAATGTACGACAAGTTGCCATTAGTTAGTTTAGCCGTCGATATTAGTCTCAAGGCATCCTTTGTCAGAAAACATAGTTCACCTTTTTTTGTTTGTTTGTGTGTGGGTTTTTTTTGTTTGTTTGTTTTGATCACAATTATCCATAATTCCTCTGAACTCATTCACTGCCACTGATGGCTATTGATGGCAAATAACTGACTGGAGGGTTGGAGTTGAATGTGTTTTATTCTGATATATATTCTATAAAGTAGTAGGGGTTGATTGGTACAACTTTTGTTTACGTTTGAAAAATATAAGAAAATGTCATTTCCCCAGAATGACGTTTAAAAGAAAACAAAATCAGATAGTGAATATTTGAATAGGAAGAAGCAAAAGGAGGAGGAGAACATTTGACGATTGGCCGACATGTCTAGCAGCCGCAGTGTAGCACCAACTGCTAGAAAGGGGGATTTTACCCCAATGTCATGTTTTTTGCCTTTAATATTGGTGGCTGGTATCAGCATCATTTAATGTCAGAGACAACAGTGGGTGCTCAAAACATGTTCAAAACACTTTGGATTGTTTTTGTCACACAAAGTAAGGGTCAAAGTCCTGCAGGGCGTCCGTCTCTTGTTAGGTCGCATCGCGTCGGCCATCGGATTAAGGTGCTAGCAGGTGTCAGGAGCAGCTGCTTTCTCCACAATTTGACTGACGGCAAAGTGTAAGTGCAAGGTTGGCGAGCCAATCTTCAGGGCGGCGCCTCATCCGTCACCGCACCTGCTTTCGATTCAAAATCTATTGCCCCAACATGTGAAGTCTTAATTGCATGGCGGCCGATTGAAAAGCAGCGTGGAGTTCGAAGTGTTTGATGGGTGCGTATGGAAGGGCCAGATGATGTGACATTAATTAAGGCTCTGCGCCTGCGATGGAGCTCATCAAATAAAATGACTCTCATGCTGGCTTTTCAAACGGAGCGGCTTCCTATCCGCTCGCTAGGCAGGGAACAAACGTGCTACCGACCTGCTACATTATTGACGTTAAATGGTGGACGAAGAAAATGGATGGCCAGTTGATGAATGCGTCGTTAGGATTTTTCTTCGGTATGGAATGTCCATGACGCTAACACACATGATCACAAGTCATGACATGATTGGGTGAGCTTTGATTGTAAACCTTTCTCAATGGATGGGAATCCTGCCCAAATCAAAAGTATTTGCGATGTGTCTTCAGATGTGGAACCTGGCCACGCAGTGTCTGCTCTACTGCTTCCCCAACGAACACGCTCGGCAGTCGCTCTTCCGTAACTTGGGCACGGGCGTCATGCAGGTGGAGTTTGGGCCAGCCAATCACATCTTTTCCTGCGGCGCTGACGGCACCATGAAAATGAGGATCATGCCTAACCGCTTCAGCGTCAACAACAACAACAACACCCGGCAGCATCAGCACGGCAACCTCAAAAGTGATGTCAAGTTCATTTTGTAGACAGGAACTGTAGAGATACTCCACCCATGGACCCAGAAAGTCACAAAGTGGCCACAGGGTTGTTATTTGTCTTTTTTTTTTTTTTTTAAAAGAGGTCCAGTTGAGATTTGTCTGCACAGGCAGGAGGTAAGAGAATCCTGGATTGATTGTAAGCAGACGATAAGCAGACATCCGAGCGCACCGGATTCGGTTTTACATTCCCGATTGAAAGTTTGGCTTTTCAAAGCACATTTGAGCTGAGATAAACACCACTTGTGTCGTTTGTTGCAGTTCTCTGTCGGGAACAAGGTGATAACTGCAGCTGCCTGACAAAGACTAAAGTGTCTGCAGGCAGGCTAGAGGTAAGGCGAGTTGTGGCACCCACCTTTCCGGTTCTCACGCTCATGCTAAACTCAGTCACACGATGCACATCGCTGGAAACGCGTCATCCGAAAATCTCTATTTGCACATAACGGAGACTCGGAATTACACGACTTGCAAAATGTTGGGATTATTCCCACTGAAATGTGCAATCAAAAGTTTAGAGGTCAAATTCAGTTCACCTGTGAAGGTTCTAGTGCAATCTAGCCCAAAGCCCACACTTTTTGTGAGTCGTGTAAAATGTCAACAAAGCAGTTGAGAATAATGTAAATATGATGCGATGTACAGCACATTAGACAAAGATCTATATTCCTCGCCAATTATATGAAGTGTCCTTAATCTCTGACTACTAACTAGCTGTGGTGGTCTGTATTCTTCGTATAAAGTTGCACAAAATGTAGCTTTAATTTAACCAGTGCCCCTCTTTAAATGGGCACACCCCCTTTTCCTATTTTGGGAGGGTGGCTGCTGCTGTTATTCCCGAATAAGCTGAAAAGAAGTCTTGTGGGTGAGCAGGTTTTAACTGTTTATTTGTACAGATGTTTTATTCCAATAACATCACACTTTCTGCTACTAAATGTGATTCATCTTGGATACTTTGAATTAAAATGGATTCCTTTGTTGTTTTCTCAGCCATTTAAAGGATTTTTCTCGCCTCCACCGTTGCTCATCCCATGTCTTCCGTGCTAAATGCTACTAGCTAATGTGAAGGGGGTGATGTTGCACCTTTTCGTGCGAATAGAGGAACAAAATGCATGCTAGTTTTGATTTCCCGGGGAGATGTCGTTATATTATCTACACGCGTGCAGAGAGTGATAGGCCCACACTGAAAAAGAAAAAAAAAAAAAAACACAAAAACTACAGAACAGAATTGAGTGACTGAAGTTGTTCTTTCGAATGACATTTAACATTACTAGAAGAAATAAAGCTAAAATCTTAACTGGAAAATCCATTCGCCAATTTTAAGTTCAAACATCAAACGTTGAATGTTTACTCAAATTGATTTCTAAATGAATTAGAAGTCATATGACCAAAAATTGCAACAATATTAAATATACCATTGACAGAAATGTGCTGTTTTATGAAAATTAAGTTGTAAGATTGCTGGGAAAAAAATGTTAATATTCCATCTAATACAAAAGTAAACTTATTCGGGAATAAATTAATGAAATTAAATGTACGAATGTTTTTTTTGTTCCCCAAACCCACCAATACTATTCTAGTCATCAGAAAAAAACTTATTCTCATCAATAATAACTCAATCCTGTATTCTTAAAAATATCACTTTATGCTCATTACAGCGTTACTTTGTGTGAACTGCATAAGTTTTCTATCAAAATAAAAATAAAAAAATAGCACATGGTCTTGTACTTCAACTTAATTAAAATTGAGCTTTTTTTCTACTTTAAAATGAGCCCTTCACACTCTTTCCTGTCATCATCCTTCCACTCGCTTGTACAATCATTTTACGCCAAATAGTTGACCAATTTTGTACAAATCCAACTCTTATTTATGAAACGTGTTGACTGGCGGAACGGCACATGTAGGATTTCTTTTCCTTCTTTGGCCTAAACAGTCGCGATGCAATTTGGGGGTTTTTTTGTTCTCAAGTGTGTCTAAGGAAAAAAGGATGTGTACCCCTAACCCATCTTGTGGAGTTGAAAAATACATTTTATCTGACGCAGAGCACTTCTATACACGCTGGAGAGTGGAATAAACTTGATCAAAGTGAGTGCTTTAGTTTTTTTTTTCCCCAAGACTCATCTCTCAAACCTAGTACAATAATTGGATCAGATTAACATACAAAATGTCAGTTTGTTAAACAACTAAATTAGAGGAGATGTAATTTGTTTTCAAACCTACAACCTCAGTTACACCATGGTGCCCATTCACAATATTAATAATTATATTCATGACAAAATGACAACAGAATAATCTTAAGGCTTTATTAGCAAACAATATTAAATGTCCACATTAGCATTGATTAGAAGAGAAAACATCACATTTGTAGAAACATTTACAGTTTGTTAAATTGCTTTCAATATCACTTAGCCGAATCCATTTCTGTCAGTGTTTAGTGCTACCAGAGAAAGAAAAATCTGTTTGGGAATCAATACGTGACATTTTAATGGCGCGTCAAGGTCGAAGAGTCAGTGTGGATCCATTCAAATGGACTAACTCGTTCAATTACACTGATTTTCTGACTTAATTGATTTGGATCTCCGATAACACACCATTGTTATTTTAACCAGGCAACCACCTTCAGGAAATAAGCTTACATAAGAGATGGGGAATCATTTCATTAAGTCCTCAGAGGACCATATAATTCAAGAACAGATTTATTAATATTATGAGCATTTTTATAACTGTTCCATTAAGGTTTTGAATTTAGATTGTAATGGTAGGTTACAATAAATTCTGCCGCAGCCTGTGGATGGTGTTGACGAACGAGGTATATGGAGTGCCCCCGCTCCCCCTCCCCCTGGGTGGGTTGGCTTTTGTCAGAGGCGTTCACAGCCTAGCGTGATCTTTCAGGATGACTTCCAGCTTCTGACCTAGCATGACGTTTCCACGAATCTTGAGCTTGCCAGAGAAAAATGCCTATACCGTGGAGAAAAAGAAATGTTTCATTCCACAAACCTCAAAATATTTGGACAAACTGTCTTTAACGAGGCCGCGGCTATCCTTAACAAAAATCCACTGGCTCTTTCTCTGGGTTGATCTTTTGGAAGGGAAAAAAAAAAAACCCACGGGGATCAATATGAAACGTCGTGACCAGGTTATAAATTCTGTGCTCGCCTGTAACAGATGAAATGCTGCAGCGATATCAAATGACGTCCATTGATTACCTGTGAGAGCTTTGGTCTTGAAAAAGCCTCTCGAATGGCTCATTATTTGACGTGTTGAATGGAAAAAGTCTTTACAAATTGGTTGCTTTCACTCACACGGGCTACTCTCAGGGAATCCGACTACACCCGCAAAGATTCATTACTTCTGGAGTAAAAGCACAATTCCTTCAAGGCTGACTTTGCAGCTAACCCTATAACACTACAAATGGTTTCAAAGAGAAGCTGAATGCTTTACTTTCTATTTTACATGACAATGTGTAGTGGGATGATGACATATCTAGGTTGCATCCCTCACTGGTGTACCAGTGGCATCATAAAAGCTGCTCATAAAATGTCAAGCCTGAACATTTTCAGCATATGGCAATTTGTTCTGACACCCCAATGAATCTCGATACATCACTGTTTTTAGAAAAAATAAGAAAATTCATTCCTACCTTCTGAGGGTTGAGTTTGTCTTGCACTATCGCCATGAAGTTGTCATCTGATGCCGTGAAAGTCACGTCCGTTTTCCCGCTGTAGGTGCCTCGATGTAGCGCGCCGCTCCCGTTCTTCAAATCAATCGCTGGCAAACAAGAGCTACTGTTTACAAATCCGATGTGTTTAAAGCACTTCATTACAACCGGCTGTGGTGCGTAAATGCGCTCACTCCACTCCGCGACATTCTTGCCGTCTTTGGTGATCTCCCAGCCGAAGACGGCGTTGACTTTCTTAACCAGCTCGCTGCCAGACTCTTGGATGCGGCGGCCAATCTCTGCGAACACCAGCTCGCTCTGGAGGCCTGCCCCCGCCTACGCCATCCAGAGATCTTTAAAGTTGCGACCTCCTTGTGTGAGATTCACAGGTACCCACCTGAGGAAGACCGGGAGACGTCTCAGCCAATTCGTGTAAATCGACATAAGCGCCCGCAAGCACCGTGGCGCCTGTCTCCTTGACCTGGAAGAGACCAAAAAGCAGGTAAGAAGCTGAAAAAGCAGGTAAGAAGCTGAATGACAAAAGTGTTTGGATTGGAGCAAACCATACTGACTTTACACTGAATGTGGACTCGAGTGCCTTCCTTCCACATTTCCGTCTGCAGAGACTGACCGGGTATCACCGGCTTCACAAAGCGGACCTGCGGGAAGCCACACAACCAAGCTTTCAAAACGGTAAGGGAGGAATTTGACCACTTGATAACAAAACGTGGAATTTTTACACTATGTGATCCCATGGCCTGAGTTACTGCCACCAAAATTGAACTCTAGCAAAAGCGTGGCGAGTTAATCCAACAAACCTTGATGGCCTTGAATCTGGAGGGGTCGTTGCCAGCAAACTGCTTGAGGACATGTCTTGCCGCAAAGCCGAATGAGCACAAACCGTGCAGGATGGGTGACTGAAAACCTAAGCGAAAAAAAGTCGTTTATATTATATGAAATATTTGTGGTGGTGTACACTCAATACCAGCTAATTTCAGCAAGACAAAAAATAGGGTGTGTCAAGTTTAATATAATTCCCTAGTCTTTAGTATATTTTGACCAAAAGCGTGTCATAGACATGTTGGGGACTGGCAACTGTCATGTCAATACAATTCAAGTCTTACCCCCCATGGCAGCAAAGCTGGGGTCAATGTGGAGGGGGTTCCAGTCCCCACTCAGACGGTACAAGGCCGCCTAGGGGGACAGAGATGAGAATCATAAATCATAATACAGACAACATCTACAATAGCGAGGCCTGGGAATCATTCTTTTCACATTTGATTTGCTTCTTTTTCACCTGGTCGTTAGTGGTGGAATCAACCAGCACGACGTCTGGAGCACGCTGAGGCGGCGGCGCAAGAGGCTGCAGGGTTTATCCGACACAGCGGGAAGCCCCATTAATATTCCTCATGTCTTATTGCATTGTCGTAAAAAAAAAAAAAAAACCACACAAATTTCAACACACTTTCGCTTTCTCCGATGTTCTTTTGCCTCCAAAGCCTCCGGCGCCGACCACAAACACGGACCACTGGTTGAAGCAGAGCAGCTCGCCGCCGCTGTATGTGTTGACTGAGAGAGGAAGGGAAGGACTTTGAGTCGGGGGGGACAGTTGGGAGGGTCACAATAGCGGAGGACTCACTCACCGTCCAAGAGGATGACCGCCCCGGAGCCTTTGTCCAGCACGTCTGCTACGGTGGCCTCTGAGGTCAGTTGTCCTTAACCAGGGGAGGAGCAAAAAAGTGATATAAAAGATTTGACCTTTTTGGAGGGTCAGGCTCTGTTGAGTGTTTCATACCAGAAGTGGGAAGAGGTTTGTAGAGCTCCAAATATTGCTCGCCATGTAACACCTGACGCGTGACAAACATGTACTTTAAATATTTAATTCTGTGATTCTTCAGCTAACATTATGCGTTTTTTCCCCACCTGTGTCAAGTCAATATCGAGTCCTGGCAAAGAGCTCAGGCCACCGTCCATCATGCTCGCCTGAGAAGGAATAACCCCGAAGGTCGGGAGGCAGCCAAAGTCCGGATGGCCTTCGTACAAGAACCTGGCAAAAACAATCAGGTGGTGCAATGTTCCTTCGAAGGTCTCATTTTAGTAGCAGTAATCACACACCTGAGGTGGTCGGGGTCTTTGGTGGACATGCCCACGCCAAGCGCGTACAGGATGCACTGCGTGTGCGTGAAGTCAAACGTGGTCACGGGAAGTTTTTGTCCCACTACTGCAGTCTAACACAAAGAAAAGAGGCTCTCATTAGATGCTCAGTTCTGCCCGTCTTTCGGCACCTTCACACTCAAGTAATTATCAAATGAGGCTTCATGCCAAATGCTTCTTTGTTAGTCTTATCGATGGCCGTCGTCTGGGCTTTTTCTTCAGGTCGACGGATGCGATCAGCAGCCGCATGAGGAGCGCTCCAAAGCACTGACCGAGACATTTTTTAATTGTGCTGCCTTTCTACCATGTGTTAAATATTGGACCCCACTAATCGAATATTAATGTGCATGGCCACACACACACACACACACACACACGCACGCACGCACGCACGCACGCACGCACGCCACTTCTCTAAGTTTGTACAGTTGATCGGGAAAGTTAGTAGTGACGCTAATATTTGGTTATTTGCGTCTTGCACTCACAGGGTTGATGCCAGCAGCAGAGGACACCGCAGAGGTCGGACTGGCGGTAACCCCCGATTCCACTTTGGACAGGACGTTCACAATGGACTGAAGAGATTCTGTAAACAGGTGAGAGAAAAGTCAAAGTCTGCTTTATTGTCAATTTCTGCACATGCCAAGACACACAAAGAAATCGAAATTACGTTCCCACTATCCCACGGTGACAAGACATAGTACACAATATACATACAAGTAAACAACACACAAAAAAAAAAACAAGAAGGCACAAACAATGAATAAATAAGAGTGATGAATAATAAATAAACAAATCACATAACATAAAACAGGGCAGATTAACACTGCACATGAATATAAGAGATTAATGTAATAATTGAATACAAATTAAATGCACTGCACACAAAATGAAACAGTAACTAATTATTATTATTGTCTTATGGGAGTAAAAAATAATTTGCATGAATTCCAACATTTCTTAAATTAAGGTGTGATAGTCTTTTTTTTTTTCCTCCATGTAATGATGAAGCATTTCAGAGCTACTAGGTGAGCAAACAAAAGCAACAGCTCCAGGGCTGATAAAAATCTTATAAATAAGAGTCTATTGGCAGGTAGTTATAGCAACAAGATTCGGTAATAAGCTACAAATGAGGAGGCAGCGCAAAGCCGAGCTAATGAGAGCGGCTAGCTCCCGTCGGGGGCTGCCACCCCCGTGCGCTTTGACGCCACTGGGAGGGATGGAGGAGGCGGAGAGAAGTAACGCTAAATGATAATTACAACAATGATTATGCGTGACTCACTTTGAAACACTCCTCACCTCCACTTGTTTTCCTCTCCACTTTTCTTGACCTCTAACAACACTCTACTGGAGGCAAACTCGGGAGGAATACAGATGAGTGGTTTGGGTTTTGGTGTTATGCTACACAAACGCCATAAATAGTAATTACTACTTTCCTATCAAGCATTTTATTGCATTGTTGCCTCAGCGATACAAAGACACTCATGTTTTGTTCGCCCGCCTCTCGGACCTTAACTAGAATCTTACATTCGCCCTGCATGTGATTGGGGAGATGGTTTATCAAGTGGTGAAGTTAGTAAATGAGACATTCCAACCTTTAGACCAAATTGTCAGAAATTTGTCACAATACAAATTGAGAATAGTAACCTCTTAGACAGAGACCTCACAAAACGGGCTTTGTATCCGAATGAGTCACTGCAGCCGTTATCCGTTTACGCCTTGTATATTTAACCCAGTGATGCGTTTTCACACAGTGAACCGCCATCGGGAAATAATTGGTTGACCTCAGCCCCAGCGCCTGGTGTGATTTAATACTTTCAGGAGTGGGTGCCAAAAGTTCAACTTCCACTCCTGTCCCAGAAATGTGTACCTCCCTTGAACACAGGCAGAATCCTGATACTAGCGTGGCGCTACTTTTGTTTATTTTCGCCACGGTTGAACTTACAACCTTCCAGCGTCTGTCACTCGTGCCAGAGAACAACTGACCTTGTACTGAGGTGGGCTTGATTGCGTCTGTAAAATCACAAACTTTGTCCCACTGGTCCCTGACAGCTTCGGGTGTCATGGGCTGGTTGCTCTGTCTGGTGATGCAGCCCTGAGTTCGCTCCCAGCGCACTGAACACACACATAGTAGGAGGTCATTTTTAAATGCCAGCAAGCGCAAATCTGGTGGTGGTGGTGGTGCTCTGGGCTAGCTAATAACAGATGCATAGAGACAGGACTAAAAAGAAAAAGACTCACATTTGCCAATCCAGCCCGCGCCAACCTGCATGCAGATGAATCATCATAGAAACATTAGAACAGGTTGGTGGCATCTTTCAGTACGGGTGGGAGTGAGACCTCGCTGCAATACCTCAAAGAGTCCTCCATTTTCTTGGCATTGTTCGTGACAGAGCCACAGCACCATGGGGGCCACGTACTCCGGCTTTAGCGCCGCCACCAGATCTAAATAAAACAAACACAGGCGGACAAAAACCACAGACTGGTTTCAAGGCGCATCTGCTGGGATCACTTCACTGCGCTGCTAACAACACATTTTAGGGCAGAGCAGTGCACAGAAATAGCAGCAAGTTGTCGAGCTACATTATCATTGGAATCGTTTTAGTTAGTCATGCACAACCCCGCCAGAACAAAAAAAAAAAAATAGTAACTGTTGTGAAAGGGTATGTGTCATCTCTAACAGTGGTCCCAGCTAAAAATTCATTTTTAATTCGGTTTAATTTATAAAAAGTATACGTATTTAAATATACTATTGAGAGATGTAACGATTCATTGAAATCTTTTTAAAATTGATTGACATGCTTAAAATATGCGTCGATAGATTTCGTATAGCCCTGAGAGGACTTTATAAAAGCTGATGTGGCTCGAACCCAGCATACTATGATTAAGTCCAAGCAACTGCAAGGGCAATATATAAATGTGGAATTGTTGATTTTAAAAGCAGATTCATATCAACATGCAATAGCTGTACCTGAAAGTAGTTCACTTCATGGCTATGCTGCCTTGCAATAAGAGACGTATCTCTCTTGTTACCATGGTGACCATGGGTCACCGTTTTATATTAATGGAGCAGCTCAGCCAGCTCAAATGAAACTTCTAATTAATTTCCCCCCAGTAAGAAATGATGGGGGGGAAAAAAGAACTAGATGTCCTCAAACTTTGGCCATTACAAATATATGACGGCCATATTAAGTATTTTTCTCCTCGAATTCCAAGTCGACCTTCTTTCTGCTTACCCGGGGGCATGACCGTCTCGGTGAGGCGTGAGCCGGCAACGGGAGCGATGGTGTTGCAGTGGATGTTGTATTTGCGTCCCTCGATGGCCAGCGTGTTGGACAGGCCCAGCAGGCCCAGCTTGGCGGCGCTGTAGTTGGCTTGGCCAAAGTTGCCGTAGATGCCCGCGGCTGAAGCCGTCATGATGATTCTAGGTGGCGTTAATGCATAATGGCAGCCGTCACGTAGGAGTCACGTTTGCGCGACAGGATGGACGAGGGATGCAAGGTCGAATTGTTCAAGACCTCTTGATTTTTTTTTTTTAACACAAATCAAAGGACAATTCATATTATCCAGGTCAATCCTAAAAGCAGCGTAGCCAAATTAACACATTTGGTTGTTTTTCATGCTCAAATTTGCATATCCATATCTAATGTGCTGTCTGAGCCATTTATGCAGATTCGGTTTTTTTTCTCGTAAGACAGTGACGCCAACTGAGCTCACCATATTCAGGAGCATCAAACGGCTGACTTACGTTTGACTACCCGAGGCGCTCGACGGGCTTCCAGTCTGTCTTTCCGCAAAGAAGGCCACCAAAACATGCAAGCATGTCTTACCTGCCAAACTTTTGCTCCTTCATGTGGTTCCAGGCAGCACGGGTCACCAAAAAAGAGCCTCGCAGGTGAACCCTGTGAATGAGGTCTGGGAACAATTTGAAAGTTGTCATGAGAGACAAACGCCATTCAAATATTTCGATTTTGTCAGAACGTGCCATGATCTATCACTAAGGCAAGAGGAAAGTCCGAGTAGTCCCTCGATTTTTTCATTTCACGACCTTACCCCAATCCAAATCGCTTGTCCTGACGAATGAGCGGTCACGAAGGATTCTTCCAAAAAGAGAAAAAGCCTTGTAAACGGCGGCGGACAGTGATGGAAGAGTTGTTTTCCCACCATAAAATGACTTACCCGGCATTGTTTACGACAATATCTGAAAAACAAGATATTTGATATGAGATTTTGTAGGTACACAAGCGAGGGCTGTGAGAGCTGTAAACAAAAACATTAACAACAACTCTATCCCGCTAGCCGTGAGCGAGCAAGTTCGCTCGCCCGTAGTGAACCAAGCACAGCTCTGGAACGGACTTACTCAGCCCAAAAAGTAGGATAGCCATGATTCATGTTATGTGACTTATCGATCAGCAACTCACCTATTCTTCCAAACGCATCCAGCGCCGCTTGAACGAGCTTCTCTCCGTCTTCCACGGAGTCTGTGAGCGTGCAAGATCGAGATGGGGAGCTTTAAAACCAGCTGAGTGATTTTCTATTAAAACTGACAGTTACAATAATACGCTCATGAAAGGAATACACAACAAACGAGGAAAATCCAATTACCTAACCTACTCTGATAGCCACTATCATTGATTGCAATGCATCATTTCGATTGGTTCAAATGATACATTTGAATTATATCCACGCAAAACAACAACAAGTCTTTCATTACTGTGTCATCTAGTGCTAGTTGACCTCCATTTTGTTCATCCAAAACTATTTTTTCCTGATAGGAAATGATGCTAATATGAGAACAGTTGACCCTGTAATGGATTCATCCAATTCCAATTTGTCTATGGTAAAAATAAAAGGTAGAAAATAGGGGGATACAATCTGTGTGCCATGAGCTCAAAACAGAGAGAGAGAGAGGCAGAAGAGAAGGCAGGAAGAAGACAAGATGGAGTCCACTCCAAAAACTTCTCACCGTAGTTGGCCACTGCTTTTCCTCCCTTAGCTTTTATCTCGTCCACAACCTTATCGGCAGCCGCAGAACTCTTTCCGCCCCCTTTGGTGTCTGCCCCAAGGTCATTCACTTGAATGTAGTGAGAGGAGGAAAAGATTAGCAATAAATGGGCGATGAGTGCAGTTTTCCGCCGGTGATTAGGAGCGTTTCGCTAAGCCTCGTCACACAGTTCAAGGGCGACTTCATGGTAGATAGCGGCCGCTGTTGAAGATGTTTACGGCTAAGCCTTGCGTTTAAATCACCGTGTCAATCAATACAATGCACTGGAACGTGACACCGTTTGATCCGCTTAAAGCCGAGGATGCGCCATAAGATCGCAAGTGGAGCTTAGCCATGAACCGTGCAAAACGATGTTGCTTCACACGACGAAGCAGAAAGTCCTGCTGAGTTCATATACAGAAACAGTCTGCACACCCCTGTTGAAATAAAAAAAAAAATTGTAATACGCTATCACACACACACACACACACACACCTACCTCACCACTGTGAATGGTACACGCCGTGTATCTAGTTAAGTACTGCGAGGAAACATTCTTCAGTCTAAAGACATCTTTTTCTGTTATTTTATAACCAGATTCTTGTAATATTAAACCTTTTCTAGTAACATGATGTTTTTTTCCTCGCAATATGGTGACCTTATTCTGGGATTCAGTGTTTGAGCTAGACAGCTTTACATGGGCTCGCAGAGGGGTGGCAGTAGGTTCGCTTGGGAGGGCAGAGGATAGATGATATCCCCCCCACACACATGAACATTTAAATTTTAAGTTGAATTATCTGCATCCCATGGCAATTGTGATGCATGTCACATGACATGGCTAAGTGGAGCACTAACTCCATTAGATTATAGAAAGATTTCTGCACAATATAAAAAAATATATATCAGGAACATTGATTATAAAATGTCAAATGGAGTGCTAATGCTAAGTGGAGCACTAACTACATTAGATTATTAATAGATTTCTACACACTATAAAATATATATCGCAGGAACATTGATAATAAAATTTCAAATTGAGTGATTTATTGCAACCCCTTGGGCATTTTGTGGACATGGCAGGTGCCCCCCCTTGCCACTCACTAAAACTACCTAGGCTAATTGTGTATTTCCTCAGGTTTTATTTTTCAATGTGTAAACAGTAAATTCCCCTAAACCTTTTGAATTAAAGGAGATGAGAGCAGAGTTTATATTTACCTACAACAGAGGCTCCTCTTTCAGCAAAGGCCAGTGCATATTCCTTCCCAAGACCTGCGCACAGGTAAAATGAGTTTAATTGCGTTTTTTAACCAGAACAAACACACAAGCCACATTGTCTGTTTGCGTTAATATTGCTGCATGTGCCCTTTCACACTCGCGGATTTGCTGTACTTTGATCCCGGTGGCCGACTGGAAGCAAATGTCATGTCTCTAGTGTAGTACTGTAATCTCTACAAAATCGTGCTTTATTAATTCCACTGCTGCAATCCCTCATATGAGTGTGTTTACGTGTGAGCATGTGTACGGTTGCAGCAGCATATTACGATAGATACTTTCGTCAAGACAAATACTTGCTTACGGAATAATCGTGCACTTTGTTATTATAATCACCCCGATCAGCTGTTTAGCATTCCAAAGCTAACCACTTGGAACTGAGCGTTGATGACAGTCGCGCTATTATGCAAAAACGATACTGTTTCCAAAGTCATTTTACCTCCACCGGCACCGGTGACGAGCACAACTCTTCCTTCAAATGACAAAGACATTGCTATTGGGCTGTGATTGTTGTTGAGCTGGACTGCTTGCCACTTGGGTTCTTTTCCAAGCAGGGTGAACTTTCACAACTTCTACTTCCGCAAAGGGAAGGACGATCCCTGCGAGGACCAATCAGAAATGAGAACGTATTAACCCTTTCCGTACGTCACTGAAGGGACTCCCTCACAATCCTAATGTCAACTAACATAAATTTCATGTCCCTAAAATCCCGTGGGAGTTACAAGATTGCCTATTTTATAGGGAAATATAAAATCTAATTTAAAAGAATAGTGCAACAAATATTGTGTCAAGTGCCGTAATCTTACGAGAATAATGTCATGTTTTTTGTTTTCAAAAGAATTTACTATGGCGATTAAGTCAAAATGTTGTTTAAGTGGCTTTTACTTGTAATTGAAAACAACCTTTTGCCTGACCACAAAATGTGGCAGGCCGGATCTCCCACGAATTATGGTAAACTTTGTTTACATCTAAACATTACATTTACCGATATGCATTTGAGAGATCTCAAGTTCCCCTTTGCAAAATGCAGCTGTCTTTCAAAGTCAAAGTCTGCTTTATTGTCAATTTCTTCACACGTCGAGACACACAAAGTTTTATCTTTATCTCTAGTTTTAATTGTATATTTTTCCGCTGAGCGTTATGGGTCACAGAAATTGGAAACGTTTTAAAATGATCTATATATGTGTCATTTTTAATGTCACAAAACATGACATTTGAAGAAGGGTGTGTCTTGTTTATTTCTTTGCATTAGGCAATGGGACCGCGCAAATGTTAGGAATTTACTGTATTTGTTATATTCATCGGTTAGTGGCTACTACTGGACGGTAATTCAAGCGAGAGATAGGAGGTAGAAGAAGGAGGGGAGGAGGAGGGAGAGAGGAGCAAGCAGAGCATCTTCCTCTCTCGGGCGCCTCACACTCTCCAAGGAAGCCGCAATGGAAACACGATGACACGGAGCGGGCTGGCTCGGCGAAACATGGCTGGAGTGCCCTCAAGCATTGTCCGGGGAAAATTTTGCCAACGACAAACATGAAAGAAGGGCGTGTGATGATGACGAAAATAATCGACGGTTGTGGAGAATTAACAAACGGGCTTGACTCTTCTATGCGGCCAACTTCCTGCGCTACGTCTGCTTTTCTTCTTGACATCTTTATTATTTTTCTAAACGAACACATTCTTGTCAACAAAATGTTGAATTTGGCGCTTTTTGGCAGAAAAAGCTCATCGTGGACATCTGTCTTGCTGTTACTGTTCATGTAAGGAAAAGGAAACAATAGAAATAACCAACACTGTCATGGACATTATGACACAATATTTACACTTAAGCGGCTGCTGTCACACGCCAGTGCGCATGCGCGGTGGTAGACGGCGTTAGCTCGCCGCCTGGCAGCCACAGCGTCCTGCCCGGGCTGGCTGCGATGTAGTCGCACGAGTGGGAGAAAACAACACGGGAGGGTGGACATGGCTAAAAAGTGTCCTCGGCGCGGCGTGAAGACGATTTCACTGGTGGACACGCTGGTGGAAATAGGCCGGCCGTAAAGTGTCAAGCATGTCCGGGACACCCGACGGCGCAGAGGGAGCAGTGTCCAAAGTGCAAGTCAAGAAGGAGATCAAGACCATCGTGGACAATTTGGAAACCATCCTGGGCGACCTCAAGGATGTAGCCAAGGAGCTCAAAGAGGTAAACACGCATATACACACGCACGCACGCACGCACGCACACACGGGGATCACTCATTATCACGTGTGTTTTTAATGGACGCTGGTAATGTCAACCCCTTCTGACACACGTACACTTGCAGCTTCTCGCTCCTCCCCCTGCTCTGAAAAACATGTGGCACAGGAGGAGGTGTGAAGCCCCCCCATGTCTTTCACACATATGCAGGCTTTGAGGAATGGAAGACTGCATTAGTTTATAATGGTTTTTACATCTCGTTTCATCACCCCATCCCAGTCCTGGACCACCTGCCGACTCTCCTACTTCAGGAGAAGCCTCAGAGACGTGTTCAAGAGCAACTTCTGCTTTTATGTCCTGCAACTTTTTACTGTTTTCTCCATGTTCCCCACCAGGCATTGGCGATAAATAGGAGCGCAAAGGCGCAGCAATCAATCTTTTGTTGTTTTGTGCGTCTGATGTTCTTTTCTTTCTCCCTCCGTTTCGCCCCTCATCCCCCCCTTCCCCCCTTTGTTGCTCGCAGGAAATTGTGCAGAGGATCATTTGTTCGGACACCACGCGAGCTGAAAAGATGCCTCGAGGGGCCGTTGCTATCAATGCCAGGGTTGGCCTATAATCCATTTGAAATGCTCGTATCTGTTCGACGGGGTGCTGGATGCGAGCCTCGCTCTGAGGAGGCACCCTGCACAGATGCTTGGCACAGGCCAGCATGGTGGCTGGCCCACAGCAGCGGCTGCACGCCGGGATACTGCGCTCACGTCTTGCACGTGTCCCAACAAATTATCCCTTTTAGACGCAAGGCGAGAGTTAAGCTCCATTACTTTATCCATATTAGTATCCTCCTTTTGGGTGTTCACGCTGTTTCTCCTTTTGTTGGTCTAAACCAGGGGTGTCAAACTCATTTTTATCTCGAGTTGCATCGTGGTCATAGTTCCCTTTGGAGTGCCATTATGACTGTCAATGCCTTGTCTGTACAGTATAGGCTACACAACAAACTGATGAATAACTAGTTTTCAAATCAGACTCGTAAAAATTGTTCAAATATTTTAAAAAGATGAGTGGTGATAAAATTGCAGTTTTTTTTTTGTTTTTTTTCAAAGTGAAGACATTTTGTAATTTTATAATTGACACATGAAGTTGATAAACAATTTGTCTTCGCGGGCCACATATAATGAATGATGTGGCGGGCCGTATCTGGCCCCCGGGCCTTGACTTTGAAACCTATTGTGGCTCTTTCAAAATAAATGGCAGCTAGCCAGGAGAAGGGATGTGAAGTTTAACCGCTGCCTTCTCCTGCCTTGATGGTTTTTAGCATCAGTGCTAAAAAACATGCTTTTTATGTTGGCTGAAGCAGATGTTTTAACCACAAGATCCAACATGCTGCCCTGATGGGCTTTATGATCATTTTGAAACGTACACACCTGTCTCGGTAACAAAATTCAGCGGCAAGGTTGAAGGGACTCCCGTTAACAGCGAAGACTTCGAAAAGATGATTCTGAACTCGTTGCTCCCGAAGAACACCGTGCTCCCTTTCATCCTTCAATCAGCGGATGACGTTAAACACACTGTGTTTCCGTTCCTATCTCAAAAGATCGATTCCCCGTCTTATGTTCCAAATCAAGATTTGAGTTTTACCCCCCAAAAAATGAACAAAAATCTGCTGATAATGTTGCTGTGCCGGCACCGAAATAATCCTTTTTATTCAAGGCGATACGCTGCTCTCTGCTATGCCTGACTGAACTCAGGAAGAAGAAAAAAAGCAGACAGTGGAAGTGAAATGCAGACAAATCGAGGTGCTATGTTGGTGTCATGTGACTAACCTACTTGGCTTTTCTTCTTCTGACTGCAAGCTTGTCTTACTTTGATGTAAGCCACTCTTCAAACCTTGATCAATTCCACTCAGTAGACTGCAATCCACTTTTAAGCATCACAAACAAAACAACAACAGCGTTTGTGTTATTTCAACTCCTATTAACAAACTGCGTCCGCATATAATGGCCGTTCTGCTGCTTTGTGTTCCGACACACTTGTTGAGTGGCAAAAATTGAAGTGCGGTTGAGTTGAATTTGTGCTCATGGCATATCTCACGCGTGAATATTTTCCCCCTTTTCTCGAACAATGTGGTCTAGGCTGCTTCTGTGTTTACTGCAGTGAATTTGTCTGGATAATTCACTCTTTGTAAATGGCTCCGTTCTTGGCCTGATTTCTTCTCGCGGTGTTCATTGAATTCTCCTACAATGCATTTCTCTCCTGTCCTCTTCCACCTTGGCACACCATGTACATAACCAAGACTGATCATCTTGTTGTCATTACTTGCACAGTCGCTCTCTGATATTTTATTCTATTTGAGCTGAAACGAAAATTTTTCTTGTAATGGTTCCATCGATGCTAAAAATGAGATCCAGATCTGGAATTACTCCATGATTTAAGTCCTTTCACCTTTGACAAATGACATTTCCATGCCAGACGTTGTTGCTTTGATGTTGAATGGGATGGTTGGAATCCATCAATCAGGTGCAGCTCTGGCAACCTCACGGCTGTCCCCATAAATTACTGAGATATTTCTTTTCCTCCCCATGGTGCGGGTGTCAGTGTAGTGATATCTCAATTGATTTTTAATCTCCCGAATCAGCCTCCTCAATCAGACTGCGGCCATTTCAATGTGCAATTTGGAGCTTTTCAATAGACGGGTTAGAATTGTCAGACTGCTTAATTTCCTCTGCGTTCGTTATGTGTTGGCCAGGTCGTCCACGATATCGACACGCTGACGTGCGACCTGCAGCTGGAGGAGGACGCCCTGACGGATAGCTCCAAGACAGACACGCTCAACTCCAGCTCTAGTTCCACCGCCACCACCACGGCGTCCAGCCTGGAGAAGATGAAGCTCTTCAGGGACGACTGCCTCTTCATAGCGCCGGCCCCCGTCTCCCCGCTCCTCGCCCTCCCTTCCGCGGTTTTGACCGTTCACAAGAAGGCGCTCCCGCCCTTGCCGCCACCCAGACTCACCTCGGTGAGAACCGAGCATCACAACGGAAAAAATCTGCCTCATCCCACATTGGTGCTATCGGGGAACGTATCCAAGGCGAACGGAGCCTTATTGAAGAACGGTGGCGTTTTTTCCTTGAAGCCGACCCGTGATCTATTGTCACCCACGTCGTGTTTCATTACAAACGACGGCAGTGTCCCGGAGTCCGGCCCGGTTCCTACACTGCCCAGACCGATGCCCCTTCTCCGCCACGAAAAGAACAAATGCCCCAAGGCCCCCGGCCGGGAGCCCCGCGAGCGTGTCCGTTTCAGCGAGAAGGTCCAGTACCACGGTTACTGTCCGGACTGTGACCTGCAGTACGACGTGGATGACTCAGAGTTGCACTTGCAGTCGGAGCTGAGCGAGATGCGGCTCAGCCCTGTGCACTTTTGCTCCTCTTCCTCCCCTCCTCCTCCTCCTCCTCCTCCTCCTCTTCCTCACGAACGAATGCTGGAAAACGGCGGCCTCTCGCTCAGCTGCGGTTTTGCGCCCAAAGCCGCTGCTCCTCCCCCTCCGCCTTGCATAGCACCCCACCCGGGTTCCCTCAAACCCCAGAAAACAATCCTACGCAAATCGACCACAACCACGGTTTGACGACAAGCCCCCCGCGACCTCTCTGACATACACGATCCTGAATCATTCATAGTGTTTTCCACTTAGCCAGCTCCAATTTTTCGGATTATTCAAACAGCCAGGCCGGAAAATGGCAGACGGAGGAGGCGAAATAGAAGCACGTGGCATCGCCGTGGATTCCGAGACGTACGCACGCAGATTTAGACCGAGCGGTGAGTCTGTGTGCTTGCGAACGTGTGCTTGGAACAAAAGAGGAAATTGCATCTGCGCACTGATGCATGTTTGGCTGCACTGAACTTTTATTTGCTTTTGTGGGACTTCATTTGTGGCCATTGATGTGCTTTGCACGTACCGTCCTGATTTTGAATAACGGCTCGGGCCTTTACGCATGCAGTTCCTGACTTGAGTCAAAAGGTCAGGCGCACGCAATAGACTCCAGCGGACCCGCGTTTCAGAAGAAGACGAATGGATGGTATTCAAGTGAATATAGTGACGTTAATATTTTAGGAGCGACTGTGCTAAAACTGCATCTGTGTCCGTATGGAGACTCCTGGTACTAACGAGTCTAGGGAAGTTGTGTCGGAGAAACACTGATTAATTCATGCTTTAAATCTGCTTCCCTTGCATTCTGGATCTTCTCTGGACACAAAAATAACTAGAGAGTGACTCGACGGAATCCATAGGTAGATGCAGCTAATCAGCAACTGTCAAAGTCGTTCAGCCTTCAGATGTCACCAAACCAAAATCTGTCCAGGAAGTGTTATGCAACCGTCATTTTGCACAATCCAATAATAGCAAGTTCAAAGTGGTGGATTGTTATTTCCAACCTGATTCTAACGTTGAAGAAGGAAGTGACAGCTGCCTCTGTGACATTGTGACATTAGGTGACGTTCACAACGCTTATGATGATAATTTACTCGAGTCCCCGCAGAGCTCTGACAAGCCAACGTGTACCCGCCGACTCTACCTTGTACCGACCTCTGCAATCTATGGATGACTCAGCAAATACGGTTTGAAGATGATTGGTAGAAAATTGAGCCCCTATCTGGCTCTTACAAGAAATGTGCACCCATCCATGCTGTAATCTAGCTTTGGATATTGGATATGCACAAATTTGACATAAACAAATTCCAATTCTGTAAAGTTTGAGGATAATTGCTCTCGAATGGCGCCTGCCTGGCAAAGGTCTGAAACAATCAGTCATCATCAGATCTCAGAGAACATCGCTTTCCCCCGTTAAGCCGATGTAACATCACAGCTTGGCATTAGCTTTAATGTTTAATAGAGCTGCAGATTTGCCCGTGACCTCCGTGTGCATGTGACTTTCCAAAGCGCGTGTGCGGGTGTGGAAAGACACATGTCCAGCGGGCCGAGTTGGGGAGACAGCATCCCCTGGAGTGGGCTGAGAATAGTAGCACCTTCCTTGCGGTGATGCCCTTAATTAGCTGCATTAGTCTACAGCAGATAACGCAAAGTGCCTCACATGACCTTTGCGCTGACATCACCCCACTCCGACTCAGCGACATCCGCTGCACTTTTTTTTTTTTTTTTTAATCTGAAACAAGGAATACATTTGAAGTAAACCATGACAGAATCAGAAATGTAGGGCAAATGCTGTGGCTTTTAGGAGCGGCCGGCAAGGCGTTACATAAACAATTTTCATGTTAATGTTCGCACACATCTGCTGTCTTGTTTGTCCATCTGCCAGCATGATTACGGCAAAACAACCGGACTGCTTAGAATTGAAGGCAGAGACGCCGTGTGGCTTGAGCGCATCCAGGAATTTGACCTACTACTCCACGTTGTTTAGCATCTGTGTCTATTAATAGATGTGTATATGATACACTTGCACTCTTGCACACTATTACATCACGGAGAAATAACCACAAATCTGAAACCAAACGCTGAAGCGCGTAGATTAACATTGTGTAGTAAATGGAAAACTTACATTTTTGCAATTAGTCGCTCGGGGCCTTTGTTTACAAAAATACAAATGGGATTGGGTGTATTTTGAGGGGGAGGGGCCGTATGTGAGCATGTCTGAAGTAATATTAGTTTGTCAATACACTGCTGAATCAGGAAATGAAGCAGATGCAGAGGTGGTGAAGAAGTGACACCTTTTATAAAAAAAAAAATCTTGCGAAGGGACCCCACCTATGGGTCAGCCGTCACTCCCGCCGTCTTCCATCTGTAGACATTGGGTGGCAGACAGATGTTTCCACACGTGGCTCTCAGCGCCTCCACAAAACGAGAACTCAAGGTCAAGGCGGCGACGGCGGCTGCCAAATGAGACAGGTGCGGGACTTCAAAGACGTATCAGGCTTCTGTTTTTTTTCCACCGACGATGGAAAATGTCCAACGGCGCCATCTGCTCAGATCCGGCAGTACAGTTCAGCCTCCTCTGGTGTGCCGAGGTCTGCTCAGAAATGGCCTTTTGTTGCACATTTGCACTGTGACGTTACGTAAATAGAGCAGCCTGCTTAGTTTGGAACCTCCGACGTTGAATACCGTAATGCTGACCGACATCCAAGTTTCAAAAAGTATATAAAACGTCATGTAAACAGAAAGGGGCTTGCATAGTCATGAAAGTAAACAATTTTTATGGCTTCCTCCTACATTTAAAAAAAAAAACATACACGTTAATCGAAGACACTAAAATGTAGAGTTGATAGGAAATTAGGCGCATGCATTTCTTTTGAATGTGATTGGTTGGTTGTCCAAATGTGCCCTGTGATTGGATGCCGACGAGACCAGGCCTGTCTGTAATTTGATCACATGTCTCAATGCTTTATTTATACCATTAAGGCAGATGGCATGTGCTAAATATTTATCTAAACGCTTCAGTTAGTGTTTTATCTGTTTAGACATGCGCTGTCCTTTTTGAGTTCGACGTGCTCACTGATGAATCCAAATCCAAGGCGTGACATCCCAGCCTCTTGGATTATGCATCCGTGTGAAATGAGCCAAGGGGGAAGAAGACAAGGCGGCGGGGCGGGGGCTGCACGTGTGTTGAGTGTTGTTAACACAGACAGGTGCAAGTTAGTCATTGAGATGATGATGATGATGATGATGGCTCTCATCATCTACTTCGGTCATTTTATGCTCATAAATTAGCCGCATTTGTAACAGTCATAAGTGAGAGTTTCCGTGTGCATTCATTGACTGCACTCACAACAACAAATCTGCATCAGAGAGAGACTCCCAACGCTTTGCTTTTTGGACACATAAAATTAGGACGATAGTAATTGAAGCTACTTGCTACATGCAATTGCTTAGTGGTGGAAGACTGATTTGTCTGATCACTTCACTGGTTTCTTTTATGTCAAACAAGTTGTTTTAGGTTCATTACCTGACATGTTTCGGCGGTTTCTTCCGCCTTCATCAGAGTGTCCTGATTTTTCTGCTTATTGGTTGAATAAGACTTCCATCCATTCATTTTTGTCCATCTCAAGGTGCTGACATCCTGGATGATGGACCCTTGGTGGTCAACATTACCAGAAATGAAGAATTCTGTTGATCTTCGTTAGTGCGTGTGCTCGGTAGAGCTACTACCGCTGCTGTCAGTAATGACGTTTTAGAATAAATCGCTAATTCTGTATGTACACAAGCACAAGAGACCGCAAGAGAATCTACCTAAGTGAATTTAACTTCATGTATCTGTCAAATCTCATCCGCTTTAACCAGAATTTGCTGCGGGCGTGCAGGGTTGCCGGGTGTAACGTTCAACTATTCAGTTAGATGAAACTTTAATTAAAGCCTTTCATCCGAGTCTGATGCAGCTCATGAGTTTTGCAGCAGTGTCAAATCAACGCAAGAACTCCTATTTAACAATATCGCATCTCTATGAATATTTGCATTATATTCTTTTCCGACGCAGAACAAATTTGAACATTTTAAGTTAAGTTGGTGTACTTAAGGTGACAACACTCACGATAATCGCTCATGATAATGATGTTTAATGACTGGACTTTAGCTGACTGAAAAAAGAAAAAAAAAAAAAGTGAATTCTCTTGGCCCGTTTTAGCTCTCACTCATAAACTCCGGATGATCCGTCTCCATGTTAGCTCCTGGCTTTGGGAAAGAGTTGGAATGGGCAGGAAAGGAGGAGGTGGATCTTCACCGCCTCCATCATGATTCGGGACTGAGTCAACCATTCTGACCTACCCCCTACAGTTCTCCGGAGCCCACCTCTCTCTTTCTTCACGTCCCAGTCCCTCTCTTGACGATGCACGCCTCCCACTCACCGACAAATCTGCTCACTATTTATTCTCTGAGAGTCTCCCATACTGTACACGTTGCATCTTTGGCAGCCTTTCAAGCGCCCGTCCCGCTTGTTTGTCTTGCGTGTCCTCCACTCGATAAGTTTAAATTACAAGCGGAGCTTCTCGCTCATTACGCGTCCGCTGACAAATGACACGGCGGTGTTTTCACTTTGCGATGGAGCGAAGCGAGGATGTGTAAAAGCTAATTGGGCAAATGATTGTACCTGCTGCTTCCGTAATTAACTCGAACACTGCGCAGCCAACATTGTGTCCTCACAGCGACGCAAAGAGAGGAAAATGGTGTGAAAATTGCTTGATAGGCAGTGGACAAAAACACGGGCAGGTACGGTACAACCTCTGACCAATTCTGCCTTGCCTTGATCCGAAATTATCCAGAAAATGTATTTATTTTCTAACTTTGTAACTAGGTATAACACCCAAAAGTATGAGTTGACATTGTGACGTCATTCCTGATCGTTTGAAGAACGCCGTTTGACACTGGTGTAAAGAAAAATAACTTACTTGTATATGGATAAATAATTTCATTATGGTGATTTTAAGAATTGTTTTAACATAAACATTTGAGAATTTTTTTTTTTTTTGAACATCCCAAAATGTTCAATCAAGAATTGTGTACAGTGATTGATAACCAGGTGACGTCTAACACGGACCGCTTTGGCACTTGACCTTTGTTTTACGTCAAAATCAATAGGCTTCTTGCGTAATGAAATAATGACAAGACTGCCCTTCATCATCTTAGTCATGCCAATTCATGCTTTTGTTTATAGAGAATAGTATTAATCCCCATGAGAAGGAGAAGCATTGCCAGTTGAGCACCGGAGCGCTTAGCACCCAACGTTTACCAAGCTTCTCTGACCTCTTGGCTTGGACACCGTTCATAATCAATAAGGCTCCCGCTCTGACATCGTTGTAAAATGAATACCGGCTTCACAGCGTAACGTTTGATTTGTCGGCCGTGTCTTATAAATGTCAAACGGAGCCTCGCGCTCGAGGTGCCTCTTTGTCTATTTTCCTCCCATTTTGCAACCTGGCAAGTGCATATCGCTCCATAAAAGTGTGCAATAAAGTGCAATAAAGGTGTCGAGAGTGAGCTACGCACAAACGCCGGGCCAGCGAATATTAATTAGCCGCCGTGTCTCCTGCTCGTCGTCTTGGGCGATGCGCTGCCAAGAGCTCTTGTTCAAATGTTATCACATTTTAGCGGCGTGATTGAAAAAGACAACGTTAGAAGGGAATGGTCAAAGCTAAGTAATTGAAGTCTCGTGTGCCTGAAAGTTGGCATAAACGATGTGGAAAGTTCATTAACTTGCAAAGTGGAAATCTGGCTCACTTGAGTGATACTTATTCTGGACACGATGCTGGACAATGAGTGTGCATCCTTGCCCCGTGTGTATCGTCATGACCACAACTACTGCATTTCTTCGATATAAACAACTCGATTCAAAGCCCCAACCTCCGTGCGACTAGAAAATATTTAATAATCATGACTAAACAACTATGCCACCAGCCAGGCAAAAAAGGTTTCACTAAACTCCTGTGGCTGTGTAACCTGCAGTACAATTAGCTTTTATTACAGAGGTTAAAGAATACAAAAGGTAATGTTATATTGTCTGTCTAAATGTGCTGATGCACCATTTTTGTTCAAATAGCTTAAAGCGTTCTAACAGTGCCACTAATGGTTCGCGGCTTTCTTTAAAACACTTATCACATGGCGGATCCATGGCAGATATTTACAACCACAGTTTTATTTGAGGAAAAAAAATGTGTATGTGTGTGTGTAACCCTCTTGAGATGTTCCGAAACAGACTTTACGTTGAGATTTTTTGTGCTCCGTCGGGGATTGTTAAAGGTTTGTGGCATCGGCTGCACCTCAGCAGTGTTCCCAGACATGATCTTGTGCTTGTTGAAGCGACACAACAAGATGACAAAAGAGGGTATTTAAAGAGCGCCGTGGGTTATAGATTGTCTTTTCACAAATACTTTTTTTTGTGTGTGTGTGTTAGAAATGCTCCACATGGTTCACTGCTATTAATGTTCAAGGTGTGTAAGGTGTGCGCATGTGTGTGTGTGTGTGCGCGCGTGTGTGTGTACGCCTCACAATACTTTCATTTCCCTCAGTGCAAATAGTTGTCGTCTGGACCACTCAGTCAAGTGGGTCTCGTCTGTGTTCCCTCGAATGACTTTGCTCTCTTTCATTCCCTTGCAGGTCCCTGTGAGACCCTACAGCCGCACCTGCAAAGGATGCTGGAGAGTGGAAGCCAAGCATCTATCTTATTGTTTGACTGCTCTCTGCCAACAGGAGATAAATCCAGGCTTTGGATTCTGAGCACCTAAAAAGAAAAAAAAAAGGAACTCTGATGCAGAAACGGCGGAATGGGGATGGGGAGGTTGTGCAGACAATAATATGCGAAGAAATGCTGTTGTAGTCCTCACAAAGTCAGTACAAACAAACTTAATTTATATTTCATAAATGTTTACTGAATATTACATGTCTATAAAAAATTTAATAACATTAACTAATAAATGCAATCCTAAGAGGTTCACATGATGTATTTAATTGTGATGGGATGTCATTGCACATTTTTTGGCAGTATTCTCCAATTTCACATTCTTTGTGGGGACCGCACAGTGGCTTGGCATCTGCCTCAGTTTCTCAGTTAAAGTAACTATTAAATAAATGGTCGTTAGAAAACTGTCGAACGGAAAGATGTTGACTCATGCAGAGGTGGAAATTCACTTTTTGTGAAGTTGGAGTGTGTTTGTTGCGAGAGTCTCTGCTCTCTGCTGGACTGAAGCCAAGTAAAATTGATGTTCTGTCGGTATGCACCGTCTCTCACGGGCAATGTGTTCATCATCATCATCATCATCATCATCCATTTCGCTATGTGGACACGGATTGATGAGGAAATATTAATTTGCATCAAATATTCCTTTGTATACAAATTTACACGAGCATGTTTGATATACCGTATGGCTCTATATTTTTGTCTAACAGAGACTTTTAACGTTTGAATAGAGGATATTTTTGATATGGTGTCAGACGACTGAGAAGTGTCGATAACGAAGCGTGATCACCGAGAGACGCTTTACAGACAGAGCCGCTTTGTGCTAGCGAGCGCGACGAATATCAATGGTGCGAGGCGACAATGTGTTGTGCTCCGAGTGAATGCGAGCGCTCACCTTGTCCTTCCACGCCGTCGTTCCCGACTCATTTGTTTGCAGCAAGGCTTGTTCTGACGTCTCCTTGCTCCCTCACACTGCCAACTTGATAACAAATTGTACCTTCTCAATTGTTTCAATGCAGTCGAACCTCTGTAGTCTAATGTCCCCGAGGTCGTACAATTGAGAGTTTGGGTCCCACTCGAAGTTTTGGGAATTTCTCACGAACTACATTTATGTTATCGGTCCCTTGGTACCAACATGGTAGATGTTCCGACTTCCTCGGAAATGACCGGTGGCTAAAGTTTGACGTTCTTGGAGGATATACAATTCTAGTGACACAAAAAGAAAAACATTTTGTTAAGTGAGATTTCCTAACTGTGGACATGTGGGTCACTTTCTTTTATTGCTTTTAGTAATTCTGGTTTGTTGGAGGTGACTCCACCGTCCCCCTCCCCAACAGGGGGCGCTGTTTTTTGTGTACCTTTGTACCAGAATGCATTGCTGCATCCAATCTTGAACTTTTCCCCTCAGTAAGAATATTAATCATTATTAAGCGTCTTTTTGTTCCCCATAATTTGTTAAATGTGTGTTTTAACGCTTGGATTAAATTTGTGCAATTAGATGTTAAGCCATGTGTTAGGTAAACATCATACAGTGTTTCACCGTGTTGCATCAAAGTATTAGTAAAGGAGATCCTTTGCTAAAAGCAGAGCAGCTTTTTCAGGTCCAGACTCAGCAGCATTGCCAACGTCTGCTTACAAGCTGACACCTGTCCTCCAAAAAGTGTCTCATTCCAAGGAAAGAGTAGCCAAGCCACTTAATGAGCTGTTGTGCCACCAGGCAGGTAAACAACCGATTGGTATGCAGGACGCTCATTCAGCAGCAGCCACGCTGAGCAACACGCTGAGCAATGACAATAATCTTATTGTGACCACCCCTGGGCAACACGGCCATTAGAGACATAAATAGGGAGACTCCAGGCTCACAAATTTAAAACTGATATATAGTATAACGTGTGAGACCTCACTGGCTTTCAAGTTCTCAGTTCAGCAGGCAATTCACTCTGGATTTGCGTTTGGCATTTCATGGCTTCTTTTGTGACATTTCTTCTAAAAAAAAAAAAAGAGAGAGAGAGGAATATAGGTTTGGTATACTCCTGGGTCAATGTGAATTCTGGCTTTCGTTACCATGACGACCTGGGGTAGAACCTTCACTAGAGCCTTGTCTGCTCTTCTTGTGAGAGCCGAGCTCAGACTGGAAAGGCAAATGCGTATTACTGAATGATGAGAAAAATCCAATCAAATCTGGGTTCCACCAAATTGTGTTTGACTTTAGAGGTTCCACTGTATTGTCTTAGTTGAGTCCGATCATGTGCTTCTCTGTCCAGCTAAACAATAAAAATCAAATCAAAATAATATGAATAAAGAAATGAACAAAAAAGTCCTTGGCAAGACTGTTGTGAGGTTGCAAAATAATGCAAAATATGCATTTACCGATTTTTTTTTCTCCACATTTGTAACCAGCAAATTGAAAGAAAACGGGAATATCTCCTCAATGAAGTTATGTTTTTGCTGTATGTGTCTGCCAATGGATGGAAAAGAGATTATAAGATGTAAACACGTCACACTTGAGGTCTCCATGTTCTTATTGCCACTTGGCAGTCGTCTACTTTCTTATTTGTATCCCTCGGAGTAAAAAAAAAAAAAAAAGAAAAACGACGTTAATGAGAGCATCTGCCCGACCGTCGCTGTGAATCAAAGCAACTTTTTTCAAGGGAAATAAAAATGGCATCGGCATCCGTTGCAGTTAATTGGAGATGAGTGCGATGAGACTGGCGGGGTTGCCGCGCGGAGCGAAAGGCCATCGTCTCTCTCTGGAAGATAGAACGAATGCGCGGTCAGCAGCCGCATTGTGGCAGAGCGCCATCGTAAAAAATGAAGGTCAGGGTTGGCGAGATTAAACGGGTTAGAATGTCAACAGTTCTAATTCGTCAGCCCGAATGTTGTCTTGGGATAAATTTACTTTTAGGGTTAGGCTTTTGACCGTCATGGACAACTCTCCACATCTAAAAATCACAGCAGTGTATTTATTCACTTCTTTAACACTTGTACATCACTATTGCTCCTAAATGTTAGCTACTCATCCGCTCTGATGTCCTTCATTTTGAACATCCAACAAATGTCACATCAAATACTGTAATCGGATAGAGACTGAAGACAGCCTTGTTTATGTTTTCCTGTCAGAATGTTTGTTTTGAGTGTGGTGACTTGTCTTTGTTGCTTCGCTGGTCTCCAAAAAAACACTTGGTGGAAGATGGCTGGCCCAGAGAAGGAACACTTCAGCGACACACGGCTGATTAGGAAAAGATTTGATTCAACCGATGTCAGAGTGAAGTTTCTCCAAATATTCGAGTGGCCCAAAAGCAAAGATGTTAGTTGCTCCTCCTCCCGTCTGCCAGACAACGCATATTTTATACCGGGCCAGACCGCTGATCTCATCGCTTTGACTAACAGCTGCGGTTCGAGTCTCAGTCTACTCGTTGTTTTGTTGCCCCTAAAAGGTCATCCACTTGGCTCTTCCCTGGTCACGGACAACTGGCCCTTCCATATTCTAAGTACCTACACAATACTGAAACTAAAGCCTCTCTGTCCAGCAAAAATAGCTTATCAAAGTCAATGAACAATATGATGTAGATTTTTAAATATTGTAAGCAAAAAAGTGTATATATCAAATAGTTTTATGGTAAGAATTGAGACGATTAATGCATACTCAAGTCACGTAGTGGAAAAATATAGTTACTGTATTATTTCTTTAATTACTAAATGAATACTAATAATATTACGCTGGTATTAGGAGTATTTATGAAATTAATATTAAAAAAAATCTATACGGCAGTAACCGTATAATGATTTGTATCGAATCCCACTGCGGTCTCTCGGGGTGCGCTCGTTTTCCGTCAAGGATTTGCATTCGGCCATTTGAAAAGGAAGCCCACTCGTAAGGGCCGCCCAGCTGGCTTGCCGCCCGAAGCAACACGAGCGCTCCTTATGTGGGTCACGTGACATGGGGAAAAATGGGAGAAGGAAGGCGGCTCGATGGAGAACGGTCCAAGGACTTTTCTCCAGAACAAACATCTTTACTCAACTGGTAATTTGATTCCTAGCAATAATTCAAATGTGGATGTCGTAGTATGGACGCTTGACGACGCTAGCTGAGCTTTCACGTGTGACCTCAACGCTAAGTCCTGTGAATGATGTAGCGAAAACTATGCAGTGCTACAAACCCAACATGATCTCTTTCCTCACACTTAAGCGATATTTTTCCTCTATTTCTTCTTATTGTCTCGGCGTTTTTTTTTTTTTTTTACAGTCGGAAAAGTGCTGATGCGTCAAAAGCTGCTGACAAAGCCAGAGAGTGAATCATTTGGTGGGGGGAGAAAGCTCATATGACCTGTTATTTTTCAACCAAACATGAAATGTCTTCATTTTTGGCAGGATGTTTTTGAAAATGGCTTAGGAGATGAAATACAAAAAGTGGACGCTTGGAATTAGAAGAGCAACTGCGATGGGAGCAAGAGACTCCGTACACGTAAGTCACTTAGTTTGGATCCTTATTCCTTGAAGAAGGTATCTGATTCAATGAGGATTTTTTTTTTTTAATCTAAATTTCTTACAGTAAAAGAAACAAACACTTTCACTGCGTTGTCCTTGTTTCCACATCTGCTTTACAATTAAAGTTCTGGGTTCGATTAGATGTTCATCCTTTTGCTGTGTGGGTACTGAAACTTGCTACTACGTTCCAAAAGCATGCAAGACTGAACTGTCAATAGTTAATGATAATGAATTTGACTGTAAATTACTGTCGAACGATTAATCAAATCGACAGCAATGTACGAGAATGCGGCTTTCAAATTACTTAAGTAATACATGCCATAGGAATTTGAAAGTTGCTTATTTTGGAGAAAGGTCAAAATGTTGCTAAAATATGACACAACTTAATGTAAATTATTTTGAAGACCACCAAGTAATGGCTCGCGACGACTGTTTGAGAATAATTGACCGAAACACATTATTAAAGCCGATGTATCCACTGTGACTTGAGTTGTTTACTTAAGGCTGTGACCCAATTTATGGCCGCACATGTGACTCCAACGCAAAGTCCATCCTATCGTGAGAGAGATTTTAATCTAAATCACATTTGACAAATTCATGGTTGAGGCTACAGAACTGACTTGCAACATAATTTTTGTGGCCCACTAAAAAAATTGAAATGGATCATATATTCTTTTTGTGAGTGGATTTGATATTTACATTTTGGCAGAAAATCAATTTGGGTTTTTCGAGAGGTCTTACAAAACCTTTCCTAGAATGTCACCTGTCCAAAATGATTTTCACACCCTTGCTTTGATTGTTTTCCTTCTCATGGACCTCTTGCAGATGAATTAATAGTCCGCAAGCAAGAGAAAGCGCAGTGACGATGAAGCTGAACGAACGCAGCGTGGCCCACTACGCCACGTGTGACTCGCCGCCCGACAAGACGGGCTTCCTGTTCAAGAAGGGCGAGCGCAACACGGCTTACCATCGCCGCTGGTTCGTCCTAAAAGGCAACATGCTCTTCTACTTCGAGGAGCGCGACGGCCGCGAGCCCATCGGCCTCATCGTCCTAGAGGGCTGCACCGTGGAGCTCTGCGAGTCGGCCGAGGAGTTCGCTTTCGCCGTCAAGTTCGACTGCGCTCGGGCTCGCGTGTACAAGATGGCGGCCGACAGCCAGGCGGCCATGGAGTCCTGGGTCAAAGCGTTGTCGCGGGCCAGCTTTGACTACATGAGGCTGGTGGTGAAGGAGCTGGAGAGGCAGTTGGAAGAGATCCGAGAGGCGGGCGGCGGAGTCCCACAAAGCAGGGCCAGGTCATTCAAGCGAGTGTCCAAATCAAGATCGTCATCGTCGTCGTCGTCCTTGTCGACGTCGTCCTCCTGCTCTGGACAGAAGAACCACCAGGATGAGGGCCAGCTCTTGTCCGGAGGTCCCAAGGAGAACGGCGTGGCCTGGAGCAAAGCGCAACCCGGCTTGGCTAACGGTTCCTCTGAGGCAGCTAACTCCTGTGTAGCCTGGGAGGGCGGGGCGGACGGGGCGAGTGCCAATGGGGCCAGGGCTCCCCCGGTGCCCCCTAGAAGAAGAGGAGCATCTCTGGAGAGCCCCTTCTCACCCGGCACCGGATGTTTCTCCAAGCTCCACGACTGGTACGGACTCGAGGTGGAGGAACTGAGGGCCCAGTGGCTGCAGAGTCAGTGAAGCCATTGAGACGGGTCAAGTTATCCAAAAATATTTCATTCCGTTGTTCCCTTTTCCAGGGTGGAAGTGGAAACTGAACAGTATCCCCCAAGTGCTAAAAGCAGACTACACCCTGGAATGTTTTTAATCTTCATCACGAGCCACTTTTAATACTGCCTATAAAAGCCCTCCACCCCAAAAAAAACCCCCGAATCATTCGAAGTCCACCTATTATATTTTGGGGGAGGTAGTTGCCAGTTTCGCAGGCATTTCTTTGTAGCGGTTACTTTCCACCTTGATATAAACGACAGCAAGACACAGACAGTGGGACTAAATGGACCAAGCAATTGTCCACCTTTGACTAGTTGCCAGTTTTCAGCATTTTTTCACCTCTTCTGAATAGGGAAGGCAACAGCACAATTTTATGCTTTTATGGGTAGTTGCCACTTTTAAAGGACTTGATTTTGCTGACTTGCTTGTGTTGCTGTAGTGTAAAAGCACCTTTGTGTACAATCTGAGATCATGCGAAGAAAATTACAGAAATATTCATTTGCTTCAAAACAAGTCAGTGCAATATTGATAACATTGTCATTTTGCTCAATTGTGATTTTGTGCCTCTATTCAATTTTTATTTTATTTTGTTACAACTTGCCAGTCAAGTGACTCAGAAACAACTACACGCTGCTGCACAAACACAAGTGACAACAACTATTACAATCAATATATTCCATTTGATTCAGCCTTGACTCCTTATTTCCGCCATCGTTCCCTTTAAAAGTTTCCTTTACGCTACATACGTAGATGTTTTCTATTTATTGATGTTTGCACGCACGTTTGGATGAAAGGTGGTGGGAGAATTGTTTAGTTTGCACCCCACCGCTCATGTTCTCTCTCAGTGCACAATGCAATCATCTCTTTCCCTCACAGGTATTATTAGAGAATATCTGACTTCTTGTTTCCTCTTCCATGTTGGAAGTTTTTTTTTTCCCTTATGCCAGTGTTCAGCAAAACGGGCTCATTCCGTAGTGACTCAATACACATTTACAAAGCCTCCACTTTGCTGTGTCACTTGCGTTGATGTTTGTTTTTTGACAACTATTACTTTGGTCCAGTGTTGTGTATGGACCGGTTCTGACGTGTTCCGACGGTGGCTGGGTGGCTTCAGTCCGTGTCATTGCACAGCATTGTGATGAATGTGACAGACATGGTACAAGAGGGAGGCTGTTGTTGTTTGCATGAATGTTAACTTTAAGTATGATGGGATGTCTTACAATTTAAATGTGCCAATTTTAAACCATATGAATAATAATTGTAGCATAATCAAAAGTGCCAAATTACAACTCATTTAACATCATTGATTGTTTCCATATAAGTTATTGTGAATATTTTTTTAAATTGCACATGATACAGGTATTGTTTTGATTTATCAACGTTAACCATGCATACTTAAATGATGAAGATGTATTCAAATATCTGCCATGAAAATACAATTGATTGAATTTAGCATATGCCGTTACTTCTGCTAACACTCATCTGTTGTCACAATAATTTCCTTACTGAAAATGTATCTACGATGATGTGCGCTAATCAAATGTGACAAATGGATGGTGTTGTTTTTAAGGGCTTTTGTCATTACATTTTTTGACGTCATGCCATCATTTAAAACTAATATCAAGCATTCTGCGATGATTATGGTACATGAAATGTATTTAATCACCAACCGTAAGCAACCCAATAAACGTTCAACAGTATTCTGAACTTGTTCTTTACGGCTCATTTGGAGCTTTGTATCATTCTCGTTTTCCTTTATTACATACACTATTAACGCCACACCCGCAACTTTATGTCGCATTGTCCATGCCATTTAATCAATTCAATTTAATTACTTGTGTGATGGACAATCACGTAATGATTTTTATTCGCGACTTGTTGTTCTCAATGTGGACCGTTCTGACTTGTTTTCATAGGAACAGACAAAATCATTTGTTTAGTTTTGGGATAGTTCTGACTTGGCTCATTTTACAGTTTTAATGGTGGACAGACATTTATAAAATGACTTGTGGTTTATTTCTGGGAAGATGGCCATTTTTTTTTTCTTTGTATGGTGGCATTTTCCTTCTCTCTTTCATGATGTATAGACTAGTGCATCATCATACAACGGTTTGACTTTTGTGATTAGCGACAGCTTTCTGTGCACTTTACAATCTGTATGATTTGATCGCCTTCGGCTTCCTAGCTACAACCAATCTCACGCCTTTGCAACAAAAAAAATAACTTTGTTGTGTCGCATCCACTTGTGCACATTTGATTTAAAATAAAATAAATCCTGCAAATATTGGAATTTGCTGCTGCCAAACTACAAATATGCATGGGCTGTGATTTGATGTTTTAGTATTACCATTCACCGCTAGATGGCAGGAGAAGGATATTTGCAAGGTTTGAGAGAGGCACCGAACTGGACCCCCCTCGCTTCCCGTGGAGTCTCCACTGTGGAAGATTTCACCTACGTGAAGCTGGCCCCCCCACCCACGCAAAATTTTGCGTGGGGCGGGGCAGCTTCACGCAGGTCTTGCACCACGCAAAACAAGCACCCTCCCACCTCATCTGCTGCGAAGCCCGAAATGAGTCTTCAGCAGAGTGCAATATTCGTTTTATATATTGTAAATTGGGTGATTCACTCAAAGTATGCTAAAAATTACGTCAACAACAGACTTCTTCAGAATAATAAAATGATAATAAAAGTACAATAATCCCTCGTTTATTGCGGATAATTGGTTCCAAGACCACGCGCAATATGTGAAAATCCGCGAGACCTCCAAGACATCTCGTGTGGGGAATTTTGTCCCAAAGTGGATACTTTTTAGTTGTTATTATCAATTTGACCACGAATGAACAACTATGTGTCTTTGTGCTCCTGTTAAACAAACGTATCGTTGTGGAAGAAGCCTTGAACGTTCTGACGACTCCCCCGCAGCAAAGCCAAAGTAGCGTGATGAGTCTGGTCGTTTTTCAATTTGTTTGCCATTACTGTGTGATGCTGTCACATGTCTGCTGGTCGGATGGAAAGACTCGGCCCCGCCCACTAGTTTCAGGCAACCTTGGACTTGCAACATAAGTAACAAGCAGTGTTACCGTTTATGTGTCTGCTCCTTCTTGTTGACAACTCAGCCCCCTTTCTAGACCGGTTTAGTCGGCCTCGAGATCATAATGAAAATTGTCAGGCTTACTGGTTGATCAGTGGATTTTTGTTTTCTCCTTTTGTTGCTGATCAGTTGGTTCCCATTGTGAACTGCGGTAAAAATGAAAGAAAATATCATATTTGTTTTAAAAATTTGCATTCTTTATTGAGTACATAGTCAATGGAATTGCCACTCGGTTGGTTCCATTTCACTCAATTCCAGGTTTCTCTGTATGGGTGGCAAATAAGTCACGCCCTTCTCCTCAAATCGAGTCACTTTGCTACAAAGTAGCGAGTGTTTACAAGCAATGCCGAAAGGAAAATGCACGTTCACAGAGGAGTTGAATCAAAGATTCAATAAAAAGATGATACTTTTTATGATCGTATTTATCTTATAGATATTATGAATAAAAAGTATTCTACATATGTTTTGTGCTTTTGCACTCGAGGCCTGCGAGGCTCAATTGGAGACGCTTTCCCCTCATTTCTCTCAGATTCTTTTGCTCATCTTTCATTTTCATTCAAAAGCACGTCGGCTAAATGTATTTTCTCATGTTCTCTGAAAATCAACATGAATTCTGAGAGGCGTGAATGGAAAAGCTTCTGTAGTCTTGTCTACCCTTGAACATAAATTGAGTGACACCTCATTGAATTCCAACTTTCACACTTGGATTTAATTATTTATATTTACAGTTAAATGAGTAGACTGCTTTTCGCTGTTGTTCACATCCAGAACATTTACAAAGTTACCAAAAAAATAAAGGAATCAAAGGTTGCAGTGCTGTTTTCTTTTTTTTTTCCCCGCGTCGCTTGAGAGTGCTTTGAGATGACTACCTTCGAATGTGACGTGTTTGACGTACGCGGCATGTGGGCGTGGCTGCGCGCGCGCGCGCCACTCCTCACGTCGCTTGAGAGTGCTTTGTGATGACTACCTTTGACTGTGATGTGTTTGACGTAGGCGGCGTGTGGGCGTGGCCTGCCTCTGGCTCGGAGCAGGGTGCACCAAACGTCCATTTTTCACTGGACTAAAATCAACTAGCTATTCTCAGTGAGGCGACTTATCATTTCTTTTCTCCCGACTCCAACCGTTGCGACCTTCTGAGAGGGGGGATTTTCCTCCAAGATGTGGAATAAACTAAAGTGTGTACTTCTCCTGATTGGCATATATGGGACATGTGCTTCAGGTAAGCAATTTGTATCTTTAGTCCATTAAAACAACAGTAAAGAGCTGGAGAACCGATGGAATGTACTGTACTGTGAGTTCGCATGACTGCATCTGGTGCCTGAGATAAAGAATAAATCATTGCAATGTCATAAATTTGGACGACAACCACTTTAATGAACTTTGAAGAATCCTCATTATTCGGACACTTTGATGTCGTTGCTGTGTACAACTTGGTTTGAGAGGAGCCTAATTGCTTTGCGCCGCGGTCAATTGTCCCGGACCGGACCTTTCTTGTTATCGAGGCTTGCCTTTAATCTCATTTTCGTCATTCATGTGTGCTGCTGTTATGTCCGAACGAACGAGCTACTTGACTTTGAAATGACGAGCTAAAACCGCTGAGTCAAGTGTCATGGCTTTATTTTTATTTTTTTACGGCGGCAAACGAGCCGTTTCTGAATTGTAAGTGCGCACTGGCTGTCAGTATGATGTATTGAAGTTGAGCATATAACATCAAAATATTCTATCTAAAATTGCCCTTTAATTTTGAAAACCGAATGTGTTTATATGTCTGTCGCGTCACTGGGCTTTTCCTTCCATCTCTTTTTTCCGCGTTACTTTTGTTTTTCCTTCGCTCTGTTTTTTTGTATCTTTTTATTCTTAAAACATGGGCACACTTGGAATTCAGGAGCGGCTGATTAGACTTTGTGACACTTCCGTAGATGAGTTGCAGCGTTAGGGTTTAAGACAGAGAATGACAACAAGACACAATAATAAATGATACATAATAATAATAATGATAATAGTGATAATAGTGATAATACTAGTTAATAATAATAATAAAAGAAATACATTTATTATTAATAATGATGATAATAATCATAATAAAAAAATCAGAATAATAATTTATCACAGCCCTTTATACAAGAGATTATGCACAAGTGTATATAGACAAGATATTTCTTGGCGCCCCTATTATAAGAGTTTTTTCATGATTTATATGAGCTAATTATAATGAATAATAATCATTATTAGTCATTATTATTAATAGTTTCTTACAGTCCTTGATACAGTATTAGCAATAATTTCTTACAGCCCCTTTATACAATAGATATTTCTTAGCACCTCTGTTACAAAAAAATCATGGTTATTATGATCTAGATCATAATCATTGTTATATTAATAATTATATTGTAATTATATTATTAATAATACACCTTCGTGTTTGGTCTGTTATCTTCACACGCAAAAAAGTTGCAACACAGTTGTGCGGTCCAACCGTTGCAACGTGTTCCATTCGATTGAGTTGCGTTGTGCTTTAGCACCCTCCAGTGGAGAAATGTGTGATGACCTGATTTGAGCTTAGGTCATTGGTCATCGATATGCCACACGTGCGTAACTGCTGGGTGGGGTAATTGCTGAGGGTGAAGATGATGATGATGACGATGATGGCGTCTTTTAAGTGGAACAACTTGCACCATTGGTGGCTGACTACATACTTTTTGCCCCACTTTACATCTGAAGCTTGGTATCTTCACTTTGGGGCAATTGTGTGAAATCCTTGGCAGGCGTAAGTGATGCTTTTATGCCAACAATCAGCAGCTCCACTTTGCTGCATGGCGCTGACTGGACCCAAAAATGAAGGACAGGCAAGTTTTTGGAAGGGGCCAAAGCGACAATGGGCGTTGCCCCCCCCATCCCCCACCCCACCCCTGATAGAATCCTCCTGCATTTGGTTGAGATGCCCCCAATGAAGAGCACAGCGTAAAAACATGCAAGTGTTCCATCAGCGTGCTCTGATCTGTCCGCGTGATCCCCAAATTGTGCCTTCAGCCAACAAGTGTCTTCCCGGGTGGCGCGAGCATGACTCCAGCTGCTACAAGAAGGTGAAGGAGCCCAACGGATGGCTGGGGGCCCGGCACCACTGCGTCTGGCAGGGCGGCGACCTGGTCTCCATCACCTCCTCGGCCGAGGAGGACTTTGTGAAGGACACCATGGGCAACACCCGCTTCTGGCTGGGACTCTCCAACCAGGTGAGACGGAAGCAGTCGTGGACTCTGCAGCAACAACTGGAACTGTTTTCTTTTTCCCCCCAGAAATGCGACGACGTCTGGTGTGGCTTTGTAGCCGGAAACCAGGAGCTGATCTGGTCTGATGGCAATGCAACGACACACACCAACTGGGCCTTAGACCACTTTAAAAGGTAAGAAGTCACATCTTCGCATGCTGTTGTCAGGCGGACACGCGTAAAGGTTCTGGAACCAATTTTGAGAACGAGCACTCAAGGAAAAATAGGAAAATGTTCCTTTTTATAATCTACCGACAGCGCCGACGTCGCGTCCTGCGCCTACGTCAACCAAGGAACTCGTGTTTCACCTGGGAAGTGGAGGTCTGGCTCCTGCGCTTCCTCGTTGGCCTACATGTGCAAACGGCCGCTGAGTAAGTCTGCACGTCCGTGGTCACGTTGCTGATGAAAGGTGAGATGCGCAAACGGGTCTTTTTTTGCAGGCTGTGGACGGATGTGTACCTCCAATAATGTTTCTGCTGTTATGAAGAGTGAGTTGGAGCACGCTTATTTGCACCATCTCGTCATGGTTTCCTCCTCAATGTTTTTCTTTGTGGCCTCAGCTTCCGACTGCGACGATGGCAACTTGCTTTATGGCGATGATTGCTATCTTTTCGACGCGACGCTTAGAACTTGGGATGATTGCGAGAAGTTTTGTCTCGCCCAGCGAGGCCACCTGGCTAGCGTACACTCTGACCAAGAGGCCCGATTCATTAATGGTGAGCACCAAGAAGAACCGCCACAGTCGTCATTTGGCTGAAGCTCTTCTTGCCCTGAAGCTCTTGTTCTCCTTCCTTTTATGAAGATCACTCAGCCTACCTTGACACTTGGGTGGGAGAAAAGAAGAAGGGCAACAACTACGAGTGGACTGACGGAAGACCTAATGTAAGTGGATTGCTGAAGGCCTTTGGAAAAGTCATGTTGCAGGCATCCGTCTTGTCTGGAGGCATCGGGCAGCCGCTTACAAAGTATTGGCGCTCAGATTTTAGAGAGGCGGTTAAGATGATATATCCTGGACGGTGGCTCGGCTTTGTCGGGTTAGTTGCTTTGTGCACGTTTTCCCCAGACATTTATTTGGGTTGCCAGGGCGGGCACAACGTTTCATTGCAATGTTCATACTACTTTGACTGCCAGGGTTAGTTGCTTTGTCCATGTTTTTCCCAGATTTTTATTTGGGTTCCCAGGACGGGCACAATGTTTTATTGCAATGTTCATACTACTTTGACTAACAAAGTGAACCCAACAACCAAAGTGAAACTTTAATGAGAGAAGGTACGAAAACACTGCAAGTGAGGAAATGAGGCGGGAAGATGACTACATCGAATGCAACACGCTAAAGTTCTGTCCAAAATCTCGTCCGCAGGACTACAAAAGAACTACCTCCTACAGCAGTGGTGGTGCCTGTTCTGAATTGTGGGGGCCCGACCTGTGGAAAAATGATCATTGCGACAATAAACAGCCACTGGTCTGCAAAACAGGTGCAAACGTCCCTCCTGAGTGCCCCTTTTGGATGCGTGAAGCATTTGGTCATACTCTCTCCCCTTTTTCTGCAGCTAAGCGCGGAGGGCCTCCACAGCTGCCACCATTAGTCGGCCAGCCGGGTAGGTGTCCCGCACTGTCGCCGTCTTACGCTGTCTTGCGCTGTCTTACGCCGTCTGGCTCGCAGACTGGACTCAGAAATGCGGCTGGTGGCTGGACGACCCCACCAACGACTTCTGCTACCTGATGATCCGCCAGCCCACCAAGACCTGGCAGGAGGCACAAGCCGACTGCCAACGCCTCCACGGGAACCTGCTCAGCATCACCGACGACCATGAGCAGACCTTTGTACATGGTAGGCGGCCATGAATTGAAATATTGGTGGTGGTGGTGTTGTATGTTGATTTCGAACCTATTTAAAACATGACAGACAATAGCAAAATAAAACACCACTTTAAAGTGCCATATCTAAGTCACTGAAACAAACAACCCAAAAACCCCAACAACAAGGAATGCTCGAGTAGGAGGAAGCAGAGCTGTTCAGATTCCCACCCTAATCCGTTCAACCAATAATTCAACACATGAATCAATAAAACACAAGTAGATAGACTTTCAGATTCCTTTTTGCCTGTGTGTAGTGCGTTTTGTCTTGTTTTTCCTCATACATGTTGAGAAACCATTTTTTCCACACTTTTTTGGAACACTTTTATGTTTGCGCTATTTGCGTGCTCATTTTCCAGACCATTCCACAATTTCACCCCACAGACATCCTCCATCCCCACATTTACTTGAGCTCTTTTCATGACATTGACCAGATGAAACGCTTCTGCAATTTCGCCACTCACTTTTCTTATTCATTGTAATCAGTTGAGGTTTTGCTTTCACTTCTCTTTACAAGCTCTACTACTACTTTTTGTGCCAACTGCACCAAGAAATATTTCAGCCTTTCGCTCCGATTGAGCAGCCGCCATTCGCCTGAGTCTGTCTGGATCCTGTATTTTTCCTGCCGGCTGGTCCCACATTTACGAAAAAAAAGATTGAATCCATTCCCCACTGCTTTCATCGTATATTGATGGGTCACTTTCAATGTCATATCGATCTAACAATATATATAATTTTGTTTTTAGCTCCGTTGCACTGTAATATTGCCCCCTTTGTATTATTTTTACTACAATCTAACATTTTATGATGACGTTCCTTCTTGTGTGTCCTCATACTGCTGGTTAATTTATTCTTGCATTTTTATGAATTGTTTACACAGCGTGTTCTTCTCCTTGCAGGCCTTTTTTAATCCTTTAGTGACCCATGGACTCTTTGCCTCTTTTTGGTAGTATTTTATGGTATAATGTTTGAAAGAAAGTTAGAAATCCACGCTCCATCCTCGTCAAGCACATTCTAGTCCTGTTTCAACACTTGACTCAACATATGTATGTATGTATGTATGTATGTATGTATGTATGTATGTATGTATGTATGTATGTATGTATGTATGTATGTATGTATATACATACACATACACATACACACACACACACACACACACACACACACACACACACATAAATTTGGAGCTGAGAAGTCGATCACCCGGAGCTCAACGTATGACGCGTCCTCCTCACTCGGGTCCTCTTGATGATGTCGTTTATTCCGCTACAGGTTACGTCAAGGGTCTGACCAATGCATCCCCTCTGTGGTTGGGCGCCAATGTCGACGTCAGTGCCAAAGGCAGCGAGTGGGCTGACGAATCCCCGATCGAATACGTCCACTCGATTATAGGTTTGTTGGAGACAGTTGTCTGCTGCATTTTGGAGGAATGTAAGAGCACTGAGATCTTCTCTCCCGCCCCCCCAGGTACCTTCGATCGTAATTGTCTTTCCTTCCTCACTGGCACCGGCGACTGGAAGTACGACTCGTGCCAAAACAAGAGAGGTTACGTCTGCAAGAAAAGAGGAAATGGTGAGAGGCAACGCCCCACCGACTGTTTGTCATCGCCCCTTGACGTCTGTCTGTGCCTTGATGTCTCTCTTCCTTTCCTCTTGCAGTAAAGGCTACGCCGGCTCCTGACTGTAAGTCGCCTTTGACTGTGTCAAAAACAATGATCCTGGAGTCACACCATGCCAACCAACAAATTGTGTGCTTTTTCATTTTTATGAAGTAATCAGCCACATGTTGAATGTTTGTTTTGCATCGTCTTAACTTGTACAGCGGCACTTTGTATGCGGCCGTGGTTGTTTCTGAATTTTCCGAAATCCTTTAAAAATGTAAACGTTTCTGATGCCATTGGGCTAAGCTAACCAAGTCGAGTCCCGGATCTTCCAATTTGCCTGAGAAAATGTAGATTTGGCCAACCGTGACCCGCAAATTGCCCTTTGCTCAAAATGGTGGACTGAAGGGCAAAAACAGGAGTGTGCTCTGACCTGTCCGCCTAATCCCCAAATTGTGCCTTCAGCCAACAAGTGTCTTCCCGGGTGGCTCGCGCACGACTCCAGCTGCTACAAGAAGGAGATGATTCCCAACGGTTGGCTGGGGGCCTGGCACCACTGCGTCTGGGTGGGCGGCAACCTGCTCTCCATCACCTCCTCGGCCGAGGAGGACTTTGTGAAGCGCACCATGGGCGAGGACACCCGCTTCTGGCTGGGACTCTCCAACCAGGTGAGACGGAAGCGGCAGTGGACTCTGCAGCGACAACTGGGACTGTTGTTCTTTTCCCCCCCTAGAAATGCGGCAAGGTCTGGTGTCGCTTTGAAGGCGGGAGCCAGAATCTGACCTGGTCTGATAACCAGACAACGACATACACCAACTGGGCCTCAAATCAACTCAAAAGGTAAGACGTAACAACTTTGCATGCTGTTGTCAGGCGGAGGTTCTGGAGCCAATTTTGAAAAACGGCCACTTGGGGAAAGGAAAAAAAACACGGGAAAATAATTCCTTTTTTTTTAAAATATTTTTATTATTTTTGATATTTTTATTTTATTTTTTGTCCTCTCGACAGTGCCGACGTTGCGTCCTGCGCCTACGTCAACCAAGGGGGAAGCGGTGAGCCCGGCAAGTGGAGGTCTGGCTCCTGTCATTCCTCGTTGGCCTACATGTGCAAACGGCCGCTGAGTAAGCCTGCACGTCGGCGGTCACGTTGCCGTTGAAAGGTGCAAACGGTCCTTTTTTTTTTTTTTTTTGCAGGCTGCCCGAAGGGACAGACGTGTTCCCTCAAAAGGGGTCCTGCTGTAGTGAAGAGTGAGTTGCAGCACACTTATTTGCACTTGACCATGTTGTCATGGTCATGTTTTTCTTTGTGGCCCCAGCCTCCGACTGCCAGGGCAACGCCTTCCACTATGGCGATTATTGTTATCGTTACGAGAAGACGGAAAAAACCTTTGACGATGCCGAGAAGTTCTGTCGTTCCCGGGAAGGCCACCTGGCTAGCGTCCACTCCAAGGAAGAGGCCCAATTTGTGTCTGGTGAGCACCAAGAGGAACCGCCGCAGTCGTCATTTGACTGAAGCTCTTCTTGCCCTGAAGCTCGTGTTCTCCTTTTCCTCAAGATCACTCGCAGACCTCACAATCTGTTTTCGTGGGACTCAAGAAGGAGGACGACGACTACGAGTGGAGTGACGGAACAACTTATGTAAGTGAAATGCCTTTGAGAGTCATTTTTCAACAGCTGAGCTGGCAAAGCTCGGGAGCTAAGATCAGGGGATGCTTTGAGAATAATTGTCAATTTTTGTCTAAGCCCTTTGAGGCTGTTTGTGATTTAGGGCTATACAAATAAACTTGACTTGACAAAGTCCAAATTTGTGTAGGATAAAAATCAAAGTGGGCATAGGAGAAATGCTGCTCGAGGCTTCAAATTTTGGATTGTTTTGGAAGGGAAATTGGCAAAACTTGGGCGCGAGTGAGCGATTGCCGAGGAAGGGCGTTGGGAAGCCGAGTAGAGTCCAACATGCTCATGTCGTCTGCAGGACTACAACGACTGGAAAAATGACGCCAAGGGGGACTGCGCATTCCCAAATTCTGATGGGGAGTTGAGTGCCAGCTCCTGCACAACGAAGCGGCCATTTGTCTGCAAAAGAGGTGCGAACGCCCCTTCCGAGCGCTCCTTCTGCACATATCAAGCATTTGCTCATATTTGGAACCCCCGCCCCCCCCCCCCCCCCCTCCCCCCCTTCCCCTACAGCCCAGCACGGAGGGCTTCCACAGCTGCCAGCACTAGTCGGCCAACCGGGTAGGTGTCCCGCACTGCCGCCGGCTTACACTGTCTTGGGCCATCTGATGCCGTCTGGCTCGCAGAATGGACTGACACATGCGGCTGGTGGCTGAACGACCCAACCAACGACTTCTGCTACCTGATGATCCGCCAGCCCACCAAGACCTGGAAGGAGGCGCAAGCCAACTGCCAACGCCTCCACGGGAACCTGCTCAGCATCACCGACCATGATGAGCAGATCTTTGTACATGGTAGGCGGCCATTTGTTGGTGTCACGAATGAATGGATGGATGAATGAATGAATGGACGGACGGACGAATGAATGAATGTACGAATGGATGACTGAATGAATCAATCGAACAAACGAATGAATGGTGTCGTTCCAAAATGCGCCTCATGGGCTCAATGAGCGGGTCAGTAAAGCGTATGTCTGGAAGATCCACCTAAGAGCACCCCAATCCACTGACTTTCAAAACCGGACTTAAAACTCACCTCTTTACTCAAGCATTTCCGTAATTCCTGTTCTCATATCCTAGTTGTCGTCCAGTTGTTTTATACTTGCCCTTGCTTTGTTTTCTTGTTTTTACTTGCAATGTAGCACTTTGAGATTCCTCCGAATGTAAAGTGCGTTAGAAATATAATTTATTATTATTAGATCCTGTTTCACCTTTGCCTTGGGTCCACAGGTTACGTCATGTCTCTGCCCTCTCTGTGGTTGGGCGCCGATGTCTCCACCACGAAATATGACCCCCAATGGACTGACGGATCCCCGTTCACTTACATCCACTCGAGTGCAGGTCGGTCTGAAAGCATGTCTGATGCTTATCGGCTGCACTTTGGATGAACGGCGGAGCGCTGAGATCTTGTCTCCCTCCCTCCCTCCAGGTGACCCCGGAGAGGGCAAGTGTCTTTCCTTATTCACTGCCAACGGCGTCTGGAAGCACGACACGTGCGACGAGAAGAGAAGCTATGTCTGCAAGAAGATGAAAAAAGGTAAGTTGTATGCTCTGCTGGCCGTCATCGCGCATTGACGTCTGTCTGTGCCTTGACGGCCGTTCTTTGCCCTGACGGCCGTTCTTTGCCCTGACGGCCGTTCTTTGCCCTGACGGCCGTTCTTTGCCCTGACGGCCGTTCTTTGCCCCGTCTGTGCCCTGATGTCAGTCTTTGCCCTGACGTCCGTCTTTGCCTTTCCTCTTGCAGGAGTGGCAAAACTTTCGCTGTCTTCTGACGGTAAGCAGCCCGACAAAATTAGTCACAACTTCTGTACAATTTTTCTTATTTTATTACGTCCGCAAATGTACTTGAATGTTTTTCGCGTTGACTCGCATGTGGCGGTGTTTGTTTCACAAGCGTGCTTTATAAAGGTGATTTTTTTTTTTTTTTTTTGTAGGGAACATTTCAAATTGTAAACGTCTCTGATGCCATAGGGCTAACCCAGTGCTTCTCAATTATTTTCTGTGATGCCCCCCCCAGGGAGAAGAAAACATTTTGCGCCCCCTCCATGTTAGTAACATTAAAGCAAACAAAATATAAATAAAAAAGATCAACTTACAATAAAGAATAACTTTATTATTAACATTGTTTTTAGTCTGTAACAGATCAAAGTGCATCACTGCCTGAAATAAAAATATCATAAGTATTCTTGAGCAACTGCCATTTTATGCTGAAGAAAATACAATAAAATAATAAACATACATAGTATTAAATTAAATAACAGCAATAAATAATATTCAAAGTAATCAGCAACATTAACTCAGGAGCACAAGATATAAAAAAAAATGTAACCTACAAAAATACATAAAACAATTTGTGCTGTTCTTTAATCAAAACGAGGCAGCACTCCACGGCTCTTCTGCCATGGCGTGTTTTTTTTTTTTTTTTTTTTGCACTGAGCAATATGGTACGCTGCTTTATATGATGCTCACAGTGCTTGCTGAATGACTAAAGTAGCATTCACAAAGTGGGATGATTGCTCAATATTTTTCTATGGTGTTCCACTGCACTTTTTTTCACCTGCTCTGTTCCGTGCGCTCTCCACTGTAGAGCGGAGACTCCTTGCGCACACTCTTCCAGTGATACCGCCACCTACTGCAGTGGATGTCTAATTACTCTCTCATCTAGTACACCCAAAAGAAAAGCGTGTTCCCCGGTGTCACACGCGCCGCCCCAGGAAGCACTGGGCTAACCTAACAAGTCGAGTCCCGGATCTTCCAATTTGCCTGAAAACATGTGCGAGACAAGTTTTGGCCAACCGCGACCTGCAAATTGCCCTTAGCTCAAAATGGTGGACTGAAGAGCAAAAACAGGAGTGCGCTCTGATCTGTTGCCCACATTGTGCCCTCAGCCAGCAAGTGTGCTCCCGGGTGGCTCGCGCACGGCACCAACTGCTACAAGAAGGTGGAGGAGCCCAACGGTTGGCTGGGGGCCTGGCACCACTGCGTCTGGGAGGGCGGCGACCTGCTCTCCATCACCACCTCGGCCGAGGAGGACTTTGTGAAGGACACCATGGGCAAGGACACCCGCTTCTGGCTGGGACTCTCCAACCAGGTGAGACGGAAGCGGCAGTGGACTCTGCGGCAACAACTGGAACCGTTTTCTTTTTTCCCACCCAGAAATGCGACGACGTCTGGTGTCGCTTTGAAGGCGAGAGCCAGAATCTGACCTGGTCCGATGGCGAGAATACGACACACACCAACTGGGCCCCAAATCAAGACGAAAGGTAAGATGTAACAACTTGTTCTGGTCAGGCGGACACGCGTAAAGGTTCTGGAACCAATTTTGAGAATGAGCACTCAAGGAAAATTCCTTTTTGTTTTTTAATCTACCGACAGCGCCGACGTTGCGTCCTGCGCCTACGTCAACCAGGGGGGAATGGGTCAGCCCGGCGAGTGGAGGTCTGGCTCCTGTGATTCCTCGTTGGCCTACATGTGCAAACGGCCCCTGAGTAAGCCTGCACGTCTGCGGTCACGTTGCCGTTGAAAGGCGCAAACGGGCTTTTTCTTTTTTTCTTTTTTTTTTTTTTCTTTTGCAGGCTGCCCGGAGGGACGGACGTGTTCCCCCAAAAGTGGTCTTGCTGTCGTGAAGAGTGAGTTGCAGCACGCTTATTTGCACTTTAACCATCTGGTCGTGGTTTCCTCCTCAATGTTATCCATTGTGGCCTCAGCTTCCACCTGCGACAATGGCAACCTACTGTATGGCGATCATTGCTACTTTTACTCGAAGCTGCACAAAGATTGGGAGGATGCCGAGAAGTTCTGTGTTGCCCAGAGAGGCCACCTGGCTAGCGTCCACTCACAGCAAGAGGCTCAATTCGTGTTTGGTGAGCGCTAAGACGAACCGCCGCAGTCGTCGGTCCCACAAAGCTGCCGTCATTTAGCTGAAGCTCTTCTTGCCCTGAAGCTGTTGTTGTCCTTCCTTTCCTCAAGATCACTCTCAAAGCCTTTGGTATTCTTGGCTGGGACTGAAGAAGAAAAGCAACAACTATGAGTATAGTGACGGAACAGCTTTTGTAAGTAAATTGCTGACGGACTTTGGAAAAGTCATTCTGCACGAGCTAGGTTGGGAAAGTTGAAATTTGAGCACAACAATTGCGCGGAGGAAGGCCGTCGAGAAGCTGAGAGTCCAACGCCCTCATGTCGTCCGCAGGACTACCCCGGGTGGCAAGAAAACACCACGGAGGACTGCGCATTCCCAAATTCTGTTGGGAAGATCGGCGGCAGCCCCTGCACGATGAAGCGGCCGTTTGTCTGCAAAACAGGTGCAAAAATGTCCCTCCTGAGCGCTCCTTCATGCACTTGCTCATTCGCCCTCCTTTACCATGCAGCCAAGCGTGGAGGGCCTCGACAGCTGCCACCATTAGCCAGCCAACAGGGTAGGTGTCTCGCACCGCCGCCGTCTTCTACGCTGTCTTATGCTATTTTGCCCTCCTGCGCCGGCTGTCCCGCAGGCTGGACTGACAAATGCGGCTGGTGGGTGGACAACCCCTCGGACGACTTCTGCTACCTGTTCAACTTTCAGCCCACCAAGACCTGGCAGGAGGCGAAAGCCGACTGCAAAGGCCGCCAAGGGAACCTGCTCAGCATCGCCGACTCGGACGAGCAGGGCTTCGTACGCGGTAGGCTGGCCATGAATTTGCTAGGTCTTGAGAAAAACCTTTTTTTTTTCTGCTACGCCTTCCTTTCCAACTCAAAACATGATAAACCCGAGCGAGATATGGCCAGCGTTTCTCGGTTGTTGTTTGTTGTTTCACTCTTTGTTGCAGTATTGTTAGCACTTTGTCACAGCTGTGCCGCACCCATCAAGTTGTAGTGCAGAGTCAAGTGTGAGTCCTTTTGGAATCTTGCATGTTCTCCTTGGGATCTAAAGGTATCGCCAAGCTTCTGGCGATGAATGATGACGCCTCCCTGTGGTTGGGCGCCGACGCCTCCATCAAACGTGACGGCGACAAGTGGACTGACGGATCCCCCTTCTCTTACCTCCACTCGAGTGCAGGTCGGGCTGAGCCGGTTGTCAGCTGCACTTTGGAGGAACGGATGAGCGCTCAGATCTTGTTTGCCTCCCTCCCTCCAGGTGTCACTGAAGGGGGTAAATGTCTTTTCTTGCTCAGTGGCAGCGGCGACTGGAAGCGCGACAAGTGCAACGAGAAGAGAGGCTACGTCTGCAAGAAAAGAGGTAAGTGAGATGTGAGGTGGACCGTCATCACGTTCGACATCCACGTTCTGGTTCCCGCTTGTAGGAAAACCAGCAAAACCCCAGCTGCCACATGACGGTAAGTCGCCTTGTACGTCTATGTAAAAAAAAAAAACACATGGAGAGAAGTCAACAGTTGTGCTCTCACAGGCTACAAGAAGGAGCTTCTCTGCCAAGACGATTGGAAATCCCTCGAATGTCCCGATGAAAGAGTCGTCCGCATACGGTCGGCTTTCCATGGACGGAAGCGTAGCGACGTCTGTCCGAGTGGGGGCGGATCACGCGGTAAGAATCCTGCAGTGGCATCGTTGTTTTTTGTCACGAGGTTGATTTGACTTTGAATAAATATAGAAAACGATGAAATACAGCTAAGGCTTTTTGGATTCCTCTTTTTCTAATAGTCATTAACCATCAAGTCAAAATTCCCTACGTCCTGTGACAAGTTGAAGTATGTAAGTGTGCGAATAAGTTACGCGTAAAATGCTGGTGTGTTGTCACTTGCAGATGGCTGCAGGGTGGAAGGGGCTCTCTCTCACTTTAGAGGATTGTGTGACAACTATCAGATTTGCCCCATTTACCTTACGGATACGGACTCCTGCCCTGGTGTCTCCAAATATCTCCACGTCGTCTACAGCTGCGAGAAGAAAGGTGGGCTTCACATCCTGACACTTGCCGATGGATGATGTGCCAAGGAAACAATCCAACGGATCCCCAGATACAGCGTCAGCTAGGAGTGACCAGACATGAGAATGAAGGCGCGAGCGTTCCTTCCACATTGTCTTTTTTTTTTGTCTTTCCCCAGTGTGTCTTGATAGTCTGGGCATCGCTGACGGGAGAATCCCAGACTCTAATTTTTCAGCCTCTTCCTATGCGATCAATGCCGAACCACACAAAGCGCGTCTGGGGGGCAGCGGTTGCTGGAGACCCTCCGAAATAGGTACGTAAAAATAAAATCACAGCTCGTTTGTTGTAGTTTGGTATCCTGAGCAATGGAATGCCTTCCGCCGTCAGTGGGCAGCTGGATCCAGGTGAACCTCGGTCAGAACTTCAAGCTGACAGGCATTGAGACCCGGAGCTGTACATACCGATTGCAAAGTTCCAGTGTATTTGAGATGCAGTTCAGTATTGACGGAGTGACTTGGTATCGCCACCCAGTACAGGTGAGCGGTCGCTGGCTCTCGACTTTGTCGTCCAGGCTGTTGTTGTTCCTTGCAAACGCGCGTGTCTTTTTCCAGCCTTCTCTGGGGAAGTATATTCTAACCAGGCCCGTGTTCGCCCAGTACGTCCGCCTCCTGCCAAGGTTTTTGGGCCTACGCTTTGACGTCTTTGGGTGCACGTCTGACGACAGCGCTCGCGGTGAGTACGTTTGGAGTGCAGTGAGAAACTAGCAAGAAACGGGCTTTGATTTTCCCTTCTGACCCACAGAGATCTTATGCAGCAGCACAGCCACCGACCTCAGCCTCGACGGTCCAATGACGTGAGTCAGACTTGGTATGATGTTTCTTGCCGAAAGGCCTCCTCCTTACTGAGCAAACTACGTCCGCAGGGTCCGGTGCCCACTGGGCTGCGCCCAAGCCGGCTACAAGGTCTACGGAACACGAATCTACGACCAAGTATGTTAATTACCGCATGACCTGCGAGCGGAGTTCTTGTTCTATGTCTGAGACATTCTCTGAGTGCAGGACTCAAGCATCTGCGCGGCTGCTATTCACTCGGGCGTCATTGAGATTGGAGGAGATGTGACTTTGCAGAAGAGACCGCCACAGAAAGCCTACGACGGCTCCACCTGTAACGGAATCATGTCGATGTCGAAAGCGTGCGTGCTCCGCTTTCACTGATGAGTCCACTTAGACGCCCGGCTCATATTCTCACTTTACTGTCTGCAGATATGTGAACGAATTGGCTCCGCCTCCGTCTTACACTTTTACTGACACGGGTAGGTAGAATGTCCAGAATAGAAAGCATTTCTTCACGTGACGCCATCTTGCGCGCAGAGCCGAGATGCTTGGACCCTGACTGGGAGGAGTTTGCGGACTTCTGCTACAAACGTTTTGATGATACAAAGACGTGGTACGGCGCTCGACACTCCTGCTGGGGTCTCGATGCCAATCTGGTGTCCATTCGCTCCAAGGCTGAGCGGGATTGGCTGCAGGACCTCTTGAAGTCTGGTGCGCGCGTGCGCTAAGCGTCGCTCACATTGGTTTGATATCTGCCATATCTGGAAAGCCATTGAGAGCTCTGTTGCCGTTTGTCCTCTGCAGCCCCTGGAAACGCGTGGACCGGACTGAACGACCTGGTCAATCGCGGCAGATTCGTGTGGTCGGACCGCCGGAAGGTGCCGACCTTCACCAATTGGGCTCCGGAAAACTCTACCGGCCTGATGGAGAATTGCGTGGCCACCTTGAGCCAGGTAGGTGCAGAAAAGATTGACTCGCTCGCTGAAGACAAGTTTAGATTTAAAATCAATCTCATTTTGACTTTCAGTCTGGCAAATGGAAGAAGATGTCCTGCATGCAACTCAATGGCTACGTGTGCAAGATGCCCACAGCGCGTTATCCGCTGGATTTGGACAGTGCCAATGCAAGTTGCAAGTAATCATATGAACCTTGCATGATCATTCTGCTTGGTTTACCATGCATTTTGATTGACTGATTGATTTACCATGCGTTATTATGATTGATTAACCATGCATTAGTCGTCTTGTTAGAGTTAGCATGGGTTATGATTCTGTAAGTTACCATGCATTCTTCTTCTTCTTGATTAACATGTGATATTATGATTTACCATGCATTTTTATTTTGTCAAGTCAAGTCAAGTCAAGTTTATTTGTATAGCCCTAAATCACAAACAGTCTCAAAAGGCTTCACATAGCCAAAATTGACAATTATTCTCAAAGCATCCCCTGATCTTAAGCTCCCAAAAGGGCAAGGAAAACAAAAAAACCCTTCCAGGGGAAAATGAGAAACCTTGAGAAGGGACCACAGATGGAAGGATCCCCCTTTCAGGATCACCAGGTTGTAATGGATGCAGAGAGTGCACAAGTAATACATAATATGAACGTGAGCTGGGATTAGACCGTCGTGAGACAGGTTAGTTTTACCCTACTGATAATGTGTATCGTCGAGGTTTGTTCAATTTACCATGCATTATTATGAATGATTAACCATGCATTGGTCTTTTTAGAGTTAGCATGTGTTATGTAAGTTACCATGCATTCTTCTTCTTGACTTAACATATGATATTGTGATTTACCATGCATTATTATTATTATTTTGTTCAATTTACCATGCATTATTATGATTGATGAACCATGCATTGGTCTTTTTGTTAGATTTACCATGTGTTATTATTCTGTTTAAGTTACTATGCATTCTTCTTATTCTTCTTGACTTAACATGTGATATTAGCATTTACCATGCATTATTATTTTGTTCAATTTACCATGCATTTTCATAATTGATTTCTTATACCATGTTATTATTCTGTTTAAGTTACTATGCATTCTTCTTCTTCTTCTTGACTTAACATGTGACTTAACATGTGATATTAGCATTTACCATGCATTATTATTATTTTGTTATATTTACCATGCATTTTCATAATTTACTTGTTAAATTTACCATGCATATTATTATTCCATCTGTTGTTTTACCATGTTTAATTGACCCCCAAAAAAACAATAAAATAATAAAGACAATTGGTGCCTCCTCTCAAGTCATTGGATAGTTTACTGATTTGGACAGGGCAATTTTATAATCTGGTCAATTAGATCATACTTTAGTACTCCCGATGTACGAGTATAAGTCAGACCACCTCATGACGCCATGTTGGTGCATTTTTGCATGGCCCTTTGTAACAATTTGGGAAACAAAGACGTACTCTATTGCTTTCCACGTCATGAAATCCATCCATCGTCCTGAAGTGCTTCTCCTCACGAGGGTCGCGGCTAGCCTATTCCAGCTGGGGGCACATCCTGAACTGAATGCCAGGCAGAGGCAGGACCCACATCATTCCCATCACGCCCCCCACCTTCCAAAAAATAAAAAAAAAGTAGGAGCGGTCGATCGGCCTATCGTGAATGTTTTTGAAACGTGGGAGGAAACCTACGCATGCAAGCATGCAAACCCCACACGAGATGGCACTCAAGACTGCGCTTAATGTACTGCACAAATCAAGCATTAGATATTAAAATTCCACCACACTAGTGTCATGTAGAAAGAAAAAAAAAGTCACAAGATGACAACCATGGAAACAAATTTATGTTATCATGACTCCTGACTGTTTCATGCAAAGATGTGCACTGCACTTTTGAAGCACTGAACCGAACTGACCCAAATTGCAAATAGGCGACATAAAATACATCTTCGGGTTTTTTTCATGCGCACTGTGGTACCTCTTTTTTGTTTTTTTCTTTGGAAAGCTTTTGATTGTACAGACCACTAGTGGTAATCCTAGAAATGGACAAACCTTCATACATCATAATACAAGGGAAACAAACTAACTTAAAACATACATTTAGCATACGCAAGCAGAAATAACAAATGGTCACATCATAAAGATTTAATTGCAGGCAAACAATACTGTAAATATTATAAGCACACAATTTAGTATAAAAGAACGTTCTTTTTGACAGCCTCTGTGGTTGCTAATAAAAGAGTGAGTGTCAAATGACGACGGATCCTTAATGCAGTGGACTTTAGCCACTGACAGATGGCGACATTTTGCTTCTTTAAACATACAAGCTTTGGATGCTCACCTGCTCTCGGCTTTTTAACTTGCAACGAAACGGGAACACTTCTAAGAAATACAAAGAACACATCGATCCATGCCCTTCTTGGTGCTTATTTTGGGCTTGATCTAGTTTCAAGGTAGAAGATTTCAAGCAACATATTTCGCTAAAGTTCGTCCTGCGTCAGTGGCATTCCAGGAGCTTGAAATACGCGACGCAATGCGGTGACGTCTAGCGATGACGTCACCGCATTGCGTCGCGTATATACACACACACACGCGCACGCACGCACGCACACACACACACACACACACACACACACACACACACACACACACACACACACACACACACAAAAAACCGTAGCAGCTCAAACGAACGTTTTTACGGCACAAACTAGCACAAACGAACGGTACCATTTTGGGTCCATTGGCAGTAAATGGGGGGGGGGGGGGTCGACGTCACGATCTTAATTAAATTCAAGTAATAGCTACGAAAACGTACGAAGGTTTTTGGAGCACAAGCGAGCGGTAGCCATTTTGGGTTCATTTGGAGCAGATGGGGCGCTGGGTGGACTCTGGATGACCTCTAAAGTAAAGTTTCTTAACTAAAACATTCCGTTGCAGCACAAACGATTTTTTTTACGGCGCAAACGAAATAAACTGTTTTCCTTCAACGTTGCGTGGGGTAGGGGGCCTGCTTCACGCAGGTGTAACATAGCTAACAAGCGCCGTGGCCGTTTGTGTGTCTGCGCCCTCTTGTTGAAAGGATTATCGGTCCATCCGTGGATTTTGGTTTTTTGCTTTTGTTGTTGAATAACGATCGTCCACAAAAATGACACTGGGTCCCCATTGTGACCTGCAGTGAAAATGAAAGAAAATGTCCCGTTTGCCTTCAAAAGGTGCATTATTTATTCAACTGTTATTTCTTTTTTTATAGGCTGGTGTACTCCGTGCCATTATCTGACCGCATACGTTTGACGTTACCATACGGGGCGCTGTCAGCGAGGAATTTTTCGGTTGCCAGTAATACATCACTTTTGCTTTTGAGGAAATAGACAGACACAGCTCCTGAAAAGTCATCTGTGATTGATATGGCATACCTATAACCATCTCGACGAGTTGGCTCAATGGGACCTGACAAGTCAGTGTGTACCAGCTCAAGAGGGGCATTCGCTTTTTCATCTGATTTCTTATTTCTTGTGTTTATGAATTTTCCTTCTGCGCAAACATTACAGTCTCCTCTTGTTTTACCGGTAGTTTTTCATACCCTTTACCGCACTTGGCAATTTCAACACATCATCAACATTACAATATCCCAAAAGCTCATGCCATGTTTGGATATCACAAGTTAACATCACATCGTCTTTGGTCGTCATGTCACTGATAGATTCACCAATGCACTGTTCATTTGGATTTACCGTGCTCACGCAGTATAGTCGCTCCTGTTCCTCAATGTTGAAGACTGCTCCATCCTTGGTCATCAGTTTGTTTCGTCCTTCTTCAAATGTTGCTTTGGCTACATCACTCGTAACTGCTTTTACAGAGATGATGCTTTGAGGGTACGTTGGTATGTATAAGGCTTTCTTCAACGTGACACCAATGCATCTTCCATTCTTGTCCTGAAGGAATACCTTAGCGTCTCCTCTTCTCAATGCCACGTTGTTTTCCTTGGTTCCATCAGCTAGTTCCATGTAGTGCTTTGCTGGGTTAAAAGTCTCGTCAAATGTGAATTTGTTTTCTTCATTCATATTGTGTGATGTGGCTCCGCATTCAACCATTATTCCTTTTCTTTTGATGTCCTCTGGAAGGTGTTGATCTTGAAGACAAATGTCTTTTCCGCCTTGTGGTCCTCCTGTTCTTCTGCTATTTGTTTTGCATCGTCTTTCCACTTAACTTTTCGCCTGCATGTCTCATCACTGCGCGAGGCACTTTTGTGATAGTTGCACCACTTCCTAAGCTCTTTTTGGGGGCAATCTCTCACAATATGTCCACGATTTCCACATCCATAGCAGGTTGCTGATGACACATCCACTTTCATCACATTGTCCGTTTTGATATTAGAGTCATATTTCTCTGTCTCCTCAAAGCTTCGCAGTTTACTCTTAAACTGGGAGAACGTTAGGTCGTCGCTGCTTTGCATTGTGTGAATGCTGAAGGGCTTGTCTGACTCTGGGAGTTCCTTCAGAATCGTAGCTATTATCAGCCCATCACTTATTGTCTCTCTTGCATTTCTCAGTGATGTGACTGCTTTTTCAGCACGAATTATATATTCAGTGATAGTTTCTTCCGGCTCTTTCTTTAGGGAAGTCAGTTCCGCGTACAGGGCGATAATTCTGGGCTTACCCTGACTCGCGTAATGGCCGCGGAGTATTTCCAGCGCCTTTCTGCCGTCGTCTGCCGCTTCTCTCATTACCAGAGACAAGCTTGTGTCATCGAGGAACTGAATTTGCTCCGCGTAGCACTATTCATTCTTTTCTGGGTCCGGTGCGATGGTGGATAGGAGAGTGTCTTTCAATCCAAGCATTCGTAAGTGGCCGAGGAATTTTACCTCCCAAAGTTCGTAGTCGTTTTCGTTTCCATCGAAAACTAACCACTGCCATCTCCCTGCTTGGTTGCCGCGTCTGGGCCCATAACCTGTTGGGTTTGCAGCTTCGTAGTCCATTTCCTTTCAGACACAACACGACACGATGGTGGCGTTTGGCATTCACTTCTTTATTGTTCCTCGCTCACTCCCATCTGTGGTCTCTTGTCAAGGTTTCTCATTTCCCCTAGCTGGAGTTTTGAGTTTTTCCTTGCCCTCTTGGGAGTTTAAGATCAGGGTAAGTTTGAGAATATTTGCCATTTTTCACATGTCCTGAGTGTTGTTAGTCACCTCAATGTTGAACAGAGCCTGTGATTTACCAAAGTCAAATTCCTTGTTTGGCACGCTCAAACATGGCGAATAAAAACTCTTGAATCTCTTGAATCTTGAATCTCAACACCTGTGCTTCTTGGCGCGCTTCCTTATATTCACTTCCTACTTTCCGTTGCCGTTAAAACAAGGTAAAAACCAACGTAGCGTCCACAGTACATAAAAGAGAAAACGTCACGTCACTGCAGTAAACACAAAATACGGCATAAGACACTGAACAAATGACACAATGACATATATAATAATAATATGAGAGCACCAATAACTCAACAGTTAAGAAGATAAGAAATACAAGTGACAGAAAGAAATACAATCCTACGTGTGGACAGGCAGTAAATCATGCCTGTGTTATTAATGGTATGTACTATAAATACCAATGCTCTGTGAGCTGTCTTTGTAGCCCTGGAAAGTGTTATGAGAAATTACTTGTACGCCCATACGGCCAAATAGAAAGTAGTTCCTGTCTCATACATCAAAATAAAAGTGTGCCTGAAGACAAAGCTCACCCATCAATCAATTGGAATGTTCTTTGGGAGATAATAAACAATTCTTCAAAAAAGAAGAAATCTTTTTGCTTCAAGCTGTTGATTGCCTCTCCCGGTTGAGCTCTCTCATAAACATGAACGTTGTGTACGATTTATCCAAACAAAGTATAACAACTTTATCTTATACAAGTCTGCTTGCTTCATGCTAGCGCACAAGTAAAACACTAGCATCAATGTTGATGTAGTTATAAACCTTTAAGCAACTTAAACCCTGGGGTTAGGGTTAGGCCTTGGCTTTTCACCAAGTAAAACACACGCTGAGTGAAATGGAAGCTGCGCTCATGCACAACAAATGAGTCTCTTTAGCCCTGTCGAACTCGATTAGAATTCCTGTCTTATCCTATCGAGAGACATAATAGTGTCAGACAATAGCATGTTTGACTGCGCCGCACAGGAAGCGAGCTGTTGCTTGTCATGAGACCCTGCAGCCTCAGGTCATGCCTATTTGCCCCGTGTGGAGTGAATGAGATGAAAAGCAAATTTGTGGGAGGAATTTACATCTGGAGAAGTTAAAAAAAAAAAAAAAAAAAAGATCCCCGTGATACAAACTGTGGGAGCTCATGTTGACAATTCATGTGCGCATGGAACCAATGGATCAAGTAGATAGATAAATCAAGCTACTGATCAGATCATTGATTGTCTTTTATTTAAATTGATAATCGATGATCGGCTCCCAAATCCCGATCGTGTAAAGCCTAATACTGTAGAAATTCTGACCAAGATAGTAGGTCTCTTTTAACTGGCATGTCAAGCTTTTATTTTTGGCTCAAGCAGAAACCGGAAAAGCTGTGAAGTATTTCTAACTTGACGTAGCGGTATAGCTTTTTTTTTTTTTTTTCCACTGAGCGGAAACGAGGGTCCCCACTTTTTTTTTCCGCGTCAAGTTCGTGCCTCAAAGTTTTTCTTCTCTCTCTTCTTTTAAGTCAGAGACTTTGTCGCGTCAAGTCACAATGGAAGCCAAAGAGACCATTTTGTGCACTTCTTCCCGCTGAGGTCGACTCTTGCTCTAATTTTTGTTTTTCTTTTTCTTTTTGGTTCTTCCCGCCGACGCCACTTTAGTGGCCAACTTTTGGATGCCTTTTCGACACATTTCCGTTATGCGAAGTCCAAACTGTTGTGTTGTCGTCGTGCAGCGGTGGGTGCCCGTCCGAGATAACGGAGAACGTGAGTACTGTAACTCGACTTATTTACATTGTAATACTTCAACAACTTGTTGTCTTATGGCCACATGGCACACTGTCCCCAAACGACGACTCCCCAGGAATGCGTTGACGTTCTTAACACTGCAGTTATTTGTCCTTTTCATCTTGAAACTGCTCTGGAGTTGTATTTAAAAGGCGACTAGGAAGTTTTCTGGCAGTGAAGTGCTCAGCGTGCATAAACTTGGCGCATGTGTGTGCGCGCGCGCGTGTGTGTGATTGTATGTATTTTTAAGAGAAGTTGGAAAAAGTCCACGTTGTTGTGACGCTGTCATTGAAAAATTGACGTAAGTCTGGCTGTGGTCACCATGGCAATGACGCAGCATGGCACCACGCTAGCCCATCTTTCCTGCACATCTTTGTATATGTACAAACAGAGAGATAAGTTTGTTATGTATTGACATACTTATCATCAAATAGATCCTAATGTCTTAGGGGGTCGTAGAAAGTGTATGCATACATTTCTTATTACCAGTTTAGTTGCCAAGCTGTTTTTAATGCCTGTGCCTCACCGTTCTGAGGTTAGGGGTTCGAATGTCAGGTACAGCCTTACTGCGTAGAGTTGAATGTTTAGTAATAATACACCCTCACTGCGTACGGTTTAAGGTTTAGTAATCATATCAAATGTACTTTTAGGGAGGACATTTTTAAATGTTCAAGAATCACGGGGAGACAATAAATTGCCCATAATACTGATTGGGAATGGCTGTTTGACGACATGGGTTGCGACTGAAAAGTCCTAAAGGTGACGCGCCTCATGTCCAAAATCAACTGGGACCTGCTCCAGATCATTTGTACCCTGGTCAGGATGAGCAGCATAAAAAAAAAGATGGTCGGATGGACAAAAGAATACGCAACAGGTGTTAATCGAAGCTAATATGTTACTCAATAAGCCTAGGATCTCAGTTGTATTTAACTTTAAAGTGCAACATGTTTGCATTTAATCTTGACTACTCTTTGTGTTCAAACATTTACTTAGGTTAATTTTTTTTTATCCAATAATTTTTTTAAAAAAAAATTAACATTTCATATGAATTATCATTTAAGAGCAGTTCTTTATTTTCCCATATTATAGTGCAGTGTTCAAACTGTCCGTGAACTTCCAGCAGCTTACAATGATCCATCCATCTATTTTCTGGATCGCAGGGCACACAGAGACGAACAAGCACTCGCACTCGGAGAAAACCCACGCAGGCATGGGGAGAACATGCAAACCCGCACGTTCTGAACTGTGAGGCGGACGTGCTAACCAGTGCATCACCGTGCTGCCTGGCTTACAATGATATTTATTGCTATAAACGTCTGTCTGATGTTATTATATTATTTATTATATACCATATATTTGAAAGGCATTTTGAAGTGTTGCTTGGTGTAAAAAAATTGAGAAGCAGGGAGTCAGAGATGAACTGCGTTTGTTTCCGCATTAAGACATACACAATGTGCAACATGGAGGTTGTGCTTAATTTTTCGAGAAGAAACCGGATGTCCGCCGTCGCTGGCGGATCAGTCCACGTGACCGCGGCCTCACGCCTCGCCGCTATCGGCCGGCGTCTCTTCCTCTCTTCTCTGGGTTTCCAAGAACTCCGCCACGAGTGAGGACCGACAAGCTGCGGGAAAGAGAGGGAGGTGACGGATTGGAGGGGGGCACAGAGGGAGATAACTGCCTGATAGATCGGAATGGGAATTTAAAAAGGAAAAACCAAATTAAGGCGGAAATATAGGAGAGAAAGAAACTTTGTGCAGTGGTGCAATTTGAAGTTCAAGCCATCATCGCCCATGATGTCGGTTAATTCCCCACACATTATTTCCTACGAGATTTCCTCGTTTTCTGGAATGTAAACGAGCATTGTGGAACGCTTAGTGTTTGAATTTACAGGTTCTGCTTTTTGTCTGGGAGCTACCACAGTGTTTAGAGTTGTGTGTTGTGGTGTGTGGTTTTTTTTTTTTGGTGCAAAATAATCTAAAAAAAAAAAAAAATCCCAGATTGTGCTCATGTTTGTTTTGAGGACAACACAGAAGTGTCGTCTTCAAAGAAGCCATAATTAGAGAGCGTTTGCACTTTGGGCGTCTTTACTCTGACGTGAATGTTGGGGGGGGAAAAAAGTTGATTACAGGTCCAGTTTAGTTGCAGTTTTGCAGGGGATGGACGGTTGATGGGAGGAGTGGCTAGGTGGGTTGGGGGTACGTGTGCCTGCTTGTCGGTGCTGCGGTTGGTTCTGGCGCGGGGATGCGGTCAGACAAACATGCCCTGATTGTTTGCCGTTTAGTCACAAGACGCTTCGCCAGGCATCATGGGTACATCTTGACATATTCTTTCGCATGGATTTACTGCTAGCTCCATTTTGTCTGTCTCAGTAAGCGCCACCACTTAACCCATTCAGTAAAACAAGGCCCTTGAAAACAGCGGAACCTGTGAGGTAGAACAATTCATTTATCCGATAGGAAATGAATTTTGCCGTCTCTATCGGGGTAATTTAGATAAAACCGAGTTCCCGGGATGAACCGACTTAGCTTTACCACCGAGCAATGACTATTAGCTCGGGAAAGCGTTATATCAATAAAGATGGATTGTATCGTCCTGAAGTCGATTAATCGGCTCATTCGTTTTGGTGGTTAGTAGGTGCAACAAAAAAAACGATCATCTCCAATTAGAATTCCAGGAATTCAGACGAGACACACGCGCTAATTCCTCCCCGAGTTCCACGCCGGTATTTCACGTCTGTTAAGCGTCTTCACAGTTTGAATTAAGTAGTCACACTTCGGAATGAGTCACTGTGTAAGAGTGAGAGACGGCTTCGAATTCCCGGGGTGGAATCTTTGAGGCGTGTTTTTATGGTGTGAATTCCTCTTGGCTCGGATGTGAATGATGGAAAGTCGCTTTCAGATCTCCTGCAAACAAGCGTCTGTTTAAAGATTCCAACGATAAGTTGCGCTTCATGTTCTTGGACAGTTTTTACTTTCAAGTCTGCGCAGCTGCATTCAAGCTCGTCCATTGTTTCGACTGTATGCACAGTGCACTTGAGAATGCGACTTGTGATAAGAACTGACCATAAATATTTGACTTGTAGAAATATGATCTATAGTGCTGTTTTAAAAAAAATATATATATACATATATATATATAATCCTACAGCCAGTCTGTCGAAAATTAACCTGAGAAGTGAGAACTATTTTGAACAAAGCTGTTTGTGTTTGTTATGCCAGTAGAAGAGCAACGTTGTTGGACTTTGACCATTTATTTTTCTCCGTATTAAATCTGGCTGAGTTTTGTCATGATCTAAAAAGGTATGGAGGCTTCTCAAAGCATTTGTCTAGTTTCCCAACCAAACCAACTTTGTTGATCCATATTCCCCATCAAGAAGGCAATTTCTGCAACACAGCATCCCGTAATCTGATAGTGACGTCACACCAACCTCTGATACGACTTTAGAAGGTGCAAATGGCGAGGTCAACTTCATCCCCCTGTTCCGTGTTGGTGCCGAAACAGCGAGAAGAGGGCTGGCTGCTGCTGCTTTTGCTGGCAGTGTAACAGAGGCTTGTATGTTTGCTCATGGAGATGCTAATAAGGATCGCTTTGTGCTTTGTCGTGTATCGCCAACAATCTTCTGTAGTGTCTGCAAGCCCTGATGCTTGCCACTGGCCCCGTTCCCAAGCCCCCCCCCCCACACACACACACACCACAATCCCGTATGCATCCTTCCAAGATGCCTCTGCTCATCTCAGTCATTAGATCCCTGTGCTTTATTAATTCCTCAAAATGACGATAACGATGGACTGCGGGGCTTTAATTGCCATTTTTGAATTCATCCTACTTAAAGGGAGTTTGTTATTGTTTGCTACCAGGAACGTTTGTCTCCGTCCCTTTCGTGGTCATGTCTTGTCCGCTCTGAGTCTGTTGTTGCATTCCTCATACTTTGAGACGTTGCTTCTCAGTTTTCCCCAGCGCGCCTCCGAGTTCCCAGACCACAGGAAATGGCCCCGCGAGCAGTACAGCTTTATTTCTGTGCGTCTTAAGAATAGTCGCATTGTGTCGCCGAGGAGCGTGCATTGTTGTGGGAATGCACAACCCAGTTGGAGAATTGCGCTCCAAAGCAAAAAAAAAAAACCTTTTGCTGACTTTCCGAGTGATTACCACCTTGCGTTTGAGCTTGCTTTTCTAGGGAGGGGAAAATAAAATATTGAACGTATTGCTCGTAGGATACAGTAGTTTGTAAATGCCAAACGTAAGGCAAGGGGCAGGGGTGGCTTGAGGTTGCGTGGCCGCTCAGTGTTGATACTTCAACAGAGTTGAATTCAGAAGAATTTCGGAGAGAGAGAAAAAAAAACCTTCCACCGGGCTGTTTTGCAGAGTCGCTCAAGGCCTCCCGCTTGTTTCACCACTAATCAGCTGATGCTCCGCTCAGACTGTGGGAAGTAAGACTAAGGTTATCTCATGTTTCAGCGTCGCTTCCTCCTTTACAAAATGTCCTTCAATTATGCAAGCAGGCGCGCGTGCGCATGTTTGTGTATACGTGCGCGTCGAAGCGCGATCTCGCCTTTCTCTTGACGCAAGCACAGAGGGAAGCCGGGACCCGTCTCGTCCCGTCTCGTCATCCCTCGTGTCGTTTGCTCGGCATCGAGGTGTCGTGCACTTTTGCACAGCGGTGCTTCCCGCTGGCCTTTCGCAGCAACTTGTCGTGCTCGATTAGAACATTTGAAGCCAACGTCAACTGAAAAAGGTCACATGGTCTCAGTTCTTCCTAACTGGAGTTTTGGATAACGTGAAGCGGCCTGCTTTTTGCCTTTAATAAATAAATACAAAACGCTTCTTGGCTGGCAGTCCGGTTTATCCACCTACATCCTCTCAGCTTTACAAATTTGCACAATATGATGTGAATTCAAGCTCAAATCCCGATGTGCTTTCCTTTTAACCCAGTGTGGCTTCAATATGAAAATTCCTGAAAATTGACCTGATTATTGAAACTGCGCCTTATAATCTGGTAGTCCAAAAAAAAAAAAAAAATCCTAAATTGCATTTTTATTTAAAAAAAATAAGAGTTGTCTAACCTTTCCACCAAACACCTTCCTGCTTGCTTATCAGGTGAACTCTGCCCGTTCCTTACCTCGACAAGCCGCATCATTGTTAAAGAACCATTTGGTGGGTGTTAAAATGGATGAGCTATCCGTCAAGCCCTCCATCACAGCAAGATCTCTACCATTGAACACATGACTCATCGTATTTCTGTCGTCATTGCTATTTTCCACCCTTCTTTAAATTGCACTTTGCGGACAGAACAGGATGTAGAAAAATGGAAGAAAATACCAAGTGGATCCTCAGTGCAATTACAATAGCTTCCGGAAAAGCCCAGGCCTTATTGAGTGTCACTCAACTGGAGCGCCATCAATCAGTCAGCGCCCATGATGTCATCACAAGGATATGTACATTGGCTTTACGTAGCAGTCGGCGCTTGCCAGGGCAGGGCTCCCGGTAGCTTCCTGTCGCTGTGATTGCAGCCCACACCGAGTTAAGATCCAGTCTGACTCAGTCTGACTCCACCACCTGGACCCAAACCTGTGATGTTCACACTTCCTGACCTCACCCTTATTATTCACTCACCCTTCAATGGCTCTCGTCTTAACTTTTCTCCGTTTGGCTTTTTTGTTTTATTCCCCCCTTTTTCTTCTAATAACCTCGTGCCCACACACTCGCTACGCTTTGCAAGTGTAACCCACACTGATTCACTCTGTGACTCACACAATGAAAATTCAAAGGTGGTAACAAAATCTGTTTTTCATCCCAGACACTGTGATGCACATGTTGCCTTGTTTTTTGGGGGGGTTAGTTCCCCACCCCACTCTCCGCTCAACGTTTTCGGGAAAACCGCGTTTGATGTGTCTGATCAATTCATTCCATGCAGTCCTATTAGACCACAAGCTGTTTGTCATTGATTGTAAGAGGAACTTTGGATTTTTGCATAGGAGGACAAAAAAAAACCTTTCCGGGCCTGCTAATTTGTGCCACCCTGCATATGAGCATAACAAAACAAAACAAAAACAAGATATTGGAAAAATAAAAGCTACATTGTCGATTGGGTAACAGCTTTTATTGTTCCCGAAGGCAATTCCGGACTGAAGAAATATGTTGGTCTTGTGGGTCAAGAACAAAGACCATTTTAAGGCTCGTTAGATAACATATGTAGAATTGCAATATCAGACGACCACACCACAAAGTATTTTGGTGCCGCTGACGGGGCAGGAACTGATGACACTCTCAGTGCCAAATTGTGGTCAAGTGTGTTATTTATGACCCAGGAGAAAGTGCATCGTCATTGTCGGCAAAAGTGGAAGGCAATCAGTTAGTATTTTCCTGAAGTTTTTCTGAGACTTATCTCAAGACAAAAACTGGCCATGAGGACTGCAGCCCGAGTGTTGTAGTAGTACAACAAGTCCTTGTCATTTTGAAAATGGAGCAAGTTGAAAAAAAAAAGTTGCAAGTCAAAGCTTTAGTTTATTTGCCCTTCACGCTGTTACATTTATTATGTAACCTTCTCTGTGCTAATATTAGAAATGTGCCTATTCCGCCGTGTATTAAGTTCCATCAGTTTTGAGATTTTGAACTTTTCTCAAATTCAATTTTATCAATGGCACGCCAGTGTTGCTTAGAGAAAACTGGAAGTTCCCCAGTCATAGTTTAGTGATAATCGAGTTGCCATTACGTTTGATGATTTGTCCAGTTGAAACGAAGTCGCTTTTCTCATAAACCACTTGGCAACAAGTAACCTAATTGTGCAATGTACAGTAGCAGTGAGCTGCAAGCAGTACATCGTTTAGGAACCGGCTGAGGTCTGTAGCGGGCCCGAAATCAACCCAGTGAGTCACGTGGTCGGTCAACCGGCTCGTCATCATTTTGATGATGAGCTCGGTTCACGTTTCAAGTCGCGGTTCGCTCAAGTTCATTTTTTTTAACATGTCAAACGTTCTTCTATTAGCGGCACGAGACTCTCTGAGAAATACTTGTTGCAAGCTGCTTTCCTGGAAAACAATTTAAGCCAGCAGCTGTTTGACACGTGAGCATGTCCAATAAAGTCCTCGCTGCCTGGTTCCGATTTGAAGATGAAGCGATTGTTCATCCGTCTTTCTCGAGACCTACTCGGTGACTGATGGGGGATGTTTTGCTTTTAAGCAAAGAATGGACTTAATGGACCAATTTTGTGGTGGTTGGCACTCACGCATTAGTTTGTACAAAAATGTAAGTTTCCCCCACAAGCTTGGATTAGGTGCCCGGATGTCAACTGCGGATGCTCATAAGAGGAGGACCTGGTGATGAGGATGGCCATGGGAACCGTGGCGGTCTGAGGTCCCCACCCCCTCCACCCCCCGAGGGATACAGCGAGAGGAAGTGTGTGCGCATATTGAGTCATTCATTGCTGAGTCATCGCTGGGCTGGCCATGCAGATAGAAAGAGCCTTCTAGGGGGGCCAGCTGCAGGGGCGCAAAGGGAGCACGCACTGAGCATGCTCTGTAGAGTACAGCAAGGGGGGGATCGGTCGCAGTGACAGGACTCCTCTAGGAACTGTAATGACGCAATATTTCATGAGGCCAACGTTTTTTTTGTTGTTGTTTGCTCACACCACTGTGTTCAGTTTTGCGGTCAAATAAGCAAGTGTGATGTAAGCTCGGGCGCAGAAGCGGCCGCCGTCAAGTGGCGTCACTGGGGACATGTGCAGAGATTTGCTCGGGAGATAATTTGTCATGTTGGAGCATATTTTGCTGAACACAAAGAAGCGCGCGCACGCACACACACACACACACACACACACACACACACACACACACCTCCTTCTATTTCTTGTGACTTTCTGCGATCTGTTGGTCAACTGAGCGTCCCCGCCACCTCCATGCATATGCATGCGTATTTTTTTATTTTTTATTTTTTTAAACATATTCACAAATACACACACATCCAGCCATGCTTCCTGTTTGTAGAAAAGACCCTTCACCTGCTGCACAGGAGGAAGCTGGTATGTATTTTAGGTTCGAGTGAGCAGGCACAAAATGTGTTTTCATATCTTAAAATCCTTTCATGAATTGCAGATAGAATATGAATTGTAATTTGTTTTATTATGTTGGATCGCTGCCAGACTGAGCTTCCACTACTGGATATATACGCATATATGTATTTGTTCTCACTGGTGGACAAAAGCATGGTGGACAAGATCTGGATTTCCTTTCGAAAGACTGACTACAAACAGTTTCTTTGTTGACATAAATGGTTGATTCATGAAACCACCACGCCATGGCTTTCTAATTATACCAAGAGCTGCATGTTGGGCGTTGGGCGCCATTTGTGCTTTTTACTTTCACACGGGCACACTTTGTTTGAAAGCAAAAGGTGCTCGCTTGCTCGCGTGTGCGTCGGAGGAGTTGCGTCTTCAAACGGGTCGGTCACGTGTCGTCGTTACCCGAGCGAGCGAGCGAGCGAGCGCACAGATGGTGTAGCCGGCCGGCAGTGTGGTTGATTGAGAAATTTTCCAACCATGCTTCTTTAGTCAGCCCTCATTCAGTGTCCGTCTCAATGACTTATTGCCGTGTTCACTCATTTCACATTACTTGAGCTTCTGCGATCGTCACGGCGGGAATTTGGAGCAGATGTAATCGTTGTAATTGCTTCCACTCCTTCTCATTTTTGCTCTTTAAGTCATTCACTTCCTTAGTGGACCGAAGATTTCCTCAAGCTCTCAAGCTCATGATTCTGTCGACTCCAAGATTGAGCAGGGGAGCTGCTGGCCCAGATTGGCCTTCTTTTCATCCAGAGACTTGTGTAACTTCATTTGTGACGTTTGAGATGGACGGGAGATAAAACCAGACTTTGGATGTTCCTTTACAAACTTTCGAATATTTGAAAGAAATCCTGTGACTGGATTCTTTTTGTTAAGTGGTTATTGCACGACTCTCAGCATTATCTCAATTTGCTCCGAATTACATTTCAATGTCTCTGTGTTTTGTAACTCTTTTTTTTTTTCCTTCCCACTTTTTTTTCAATCTGCCGTGCCCGCCTATTTATTTCCTTCTGTGTTTGCTTCTTTGCAGTGATTCTCAGCCGGTCTGGTTACTGCAATGAATGGTAACACATTCCATCCAGCCAGCACCACCGCAACAGTAGGAGGCGGCCCTGGCGTGGCGGCGCTCCCGAGAGGCTGGAGGGAGTTCTGCGAGCTACACGCCATCGCCACAGCGCGGCAACTCGCCGGACACTACCGAAGCTTCGCCAGGGAGCGCCCCCAGCATGACGTCCTCCCGCCCGAGACCTTTTCCAAGCAGTTCACCGACCTCTTCCAGCAGCATTTCCGCTGCGAGGTGGACAAGGACGGCACAGCTCTCCAGCAGAGCGCCTGCTCCGCCGCTCCGGCGGTTCCTCCGGTTCCATCGCAGACCGTGATAGGTCGATTGCGAATCGGCGCTTTGTCCGGCGTGCAGGACTACCGGGAGGCGGGTCGACAAAGCGGAGGTGCCGCTCTCTTCGCCGTGGTGTCGCCAAAAGTGGAGCCGGTGAGCAGGGAGCAAGAGCGGCCTCTTCGATGTGCGGCGGGAAACCCCCGTTCGGGAAACCCGGTGCTGCTCAGGGGCTTGACCCGTACCTTGGGCAGCGGGTCGCTGTTGTTCCGTAGCCGTAGTAACGAGGAGCTGTCTGGCGCAGACGCTCGACAAACACCCGACTCTTTGGCGCCTGGTCCGGCCCACGCTGATGTCACGCACTTCTCCGTCAATCAGATTCGGCAGTCTGTGAGACGACTTTTTAAGAAACGACCCTTCCCCAGTCCGCCCTCGTCACAGGACCTGTCCGCCAACAACAACAACCCCGCCCGGTCCCTCAGCGACCCCGTAAGCAGCACGGCGGCCTTGGCGTCTGAGCAAACGTTAGCCTCCTCGTCTCTCAACTCTGAAAGCACGCCCACAGCATTGTCGCCGCTCTCAGGGGTAGCTTCCAACTTCTTGGATCGTTTCCGTTGGTTACGCGGCGGGAGCGTGAGGCAGAGGAGGTCGGAGGTCAGCGGCTGCTGTAAAGAGGGCCAGCTGAGGTACTTGCTGGTGGACGACACCATCTCAGACTCTTTGCCGCGATGGCAGCGCTGCCGCCTGCTGGTCAGGAGGATCCGGGACGCTGAAGGCGCAGGAGGCGAGGGCTACCAGTTGGAGCTCTATGATCCCCCAAAGGTACAAGCACAACATCTCGCCGTTTCATCTGTACACGTAAAAGAGGTTCAAAACCCCCAAAAAGCGTCGTCATATTTGGTCAGCCCACTAAGCTGTAGATGTTTTCACCACTCGATCATCAAACAAAGCAAACTACATCTCGGCCTCTCACACATAAACTGGCAAACACACCACACACCGGGGGGCACAAAATCATTTCCTGCATCCAGCTGTCTCGGAGTTTCCCCCCTTCCATTTTCAAATCGTCTCGCTCTTCCCTCTGTTTGTTTTCACGAGTAAAGATGATCCACTCGGTGCGCCGTGATATTGAACAAGCTGTGAAATGCATCAACCGGAATTCAGTAGAACTTGCAGACTTCCCTTTTCCCAGGTTCTAACTGCCGCCATCATAAAATGTGTTTAACGTAATGGTTTAACATTGCCATTCCCAGTACGTAGTATATGCCCACCGATTAATCGAATGCTTTTGATTCGATGCAATGGGCATTTGTGACTTTAATCATTTGGGCTTCCAATTAGACTTCTTGTGAGGTTTTAGCTCTTTTTAGAATTGCATCATAATGTAGTATTTCACATATATAGTATCGGGTAAGTAATTGTGCGTGTGTGTGTATGTGTTTGCGCGCCGTGAACTAATTTGCCCCCTTGTCACCGATTAGCGTCTCACGTTTTCTCAGTATGACGCACATGCAGTCTATTGTTACACGGAACCGCGTTTCGCCCTGGTAGTGTTCGACGCTCAGTTTCTTCAAAGTCTAAACACAAATCCATGTCCTCTTGCACTCTCGCGAGTCGATACACCTCCCACGCAGCTTCCTGTTTGTTTGGGGCTCTCACTTCAGCCACATGCTCTCAAAGTGTTCCACGTGTGACTCCGCTCGGACTCCCGACACCAAACTCACGTTCGTGTGTCAGCTTTTGGGCTGAATAAACGACACGCTTTGAAATAGCGTATCACTTTTGATCTTTCTTTACTCATGCATGAGCTGCTGGTGTTTGGCTCCCAGCGACGTCATCACAAAACGCGGCAATATTTGAAGCCGGTCCAGCTGGGAGGCGGCTCCATGTGGCTTACTTACTTGGTCACTCGTGGAAAGAGAGCCGCCGCGTCTCACCTCCGGGTGGGTGCGCGCGTGTATCCCGGCCCGCTCGCTTAAGCCGGGTCAATGAGAAAGATCTTGCGTGCGCTCGCCCGCTCGCGTTTTATATTTAGAAGCCTCGGAGCTCTCTGCCAGCTGCGAGCCCAACCGCATGCTCGAAGTCATTGACTTAATGATAGAGTCGGAGGCGCGCGTGTGCCCGCGCACGCGTGTACGTTTGCGCAGCACGGCCAAGGTCCTGGCAGGACTTGGCCCGCCAAACGGATGGGGGTTCTCTCACTTTGTGTTTGTGCACACGCGTGTGGAATCTTGGCAAGGCAGAGCGCCCCGAGAATGGCCTTAAAAGGAAGGAGAGCTGTTCACTATCATGCGCACAATTTAAGCCTCGTGAGGGAAATGTGTTCAAACTTCACCCACAACAAAATAACTCAGTGTACGGTCAGTGTATGAGCACCAATGTGGCACTCGTAAACGCGTCCGGTGTCGGTGACTTGTATTTATATCGTTTCGGTTCTATCGGTCATTTAGCGGGAAGAGGATGTCACGTCTCGTCCCCAGCCGTTCCACTATGTGTCCGTTGTCATGGTTTCTGTCTGTGTGCTCGCCCCTCCCCTCCTGTGTGCCCTTGATTAGTTTGATTATTCTCACCTGCCTCTCGTTACCTGTCGTGTATATAAGTCCTGTCTGCCCTCGCGCCCGGTCGGGTCATTGTTGTCTTGATGTCTTTTGGGTCCTGATGTCGTAATGTTGTTGTCTTCATGTGTTTTTGGTTCCTGTCGTTTTCAAGTCTGTTTCAGTCAGTCAGTCAGTCAGTCAGTCAGTCAGTCAGTCAGTCAGTCAGTCAGTCATGTTATCGTTTTGTTAAGTCATGTCAGTTTGCCGAGTCTGTCTTTTGAGTTCCTCCAATTAACCCTGGTCCAAGCTGCATTTGGTCGCCCTGCTCCATTCCGATCCGTGACAGAGGAAGCTGTTTGGTAGCTGATAATGTCGTTCCAGCCGTGACGCGGCCGTAACAAGTCCAAAGAATTAATCAGAAAACGTAATCAATCCCGCCTGTCTGATTACACGGCCTGTGGTGACAATGAGGTTCAAAAGCAAAGTCAATAAAAAGCAAATGTGGCCTTTCCAAATGTGGGTTTTGTCAATGTAGGCAAAAGCAAAGGCTCTTTCACTTCTGCATTGTCTGGATCGAAAGCCACATATTGGAACATGGCATTATGCCACTAAAGTCTTCTACATTATTAACCAAATGCAAAACTTTAGTCAAAACAACGCCGTATTGAATGTATTTCGTGTGTCAAACACTAAATGTTTCTTTTTCTTTAATTATTCTTGAGTTTGAATTTCAGGTTTGGCCTGCCATTTGCATGTCCTCCCCATGTTTGCATAATCTTTCTCCAGGTACTTCCGCTTCCTCCCCACATTTTGCTTTTTTTTTTTTTGCAGACTGTCTTGTTTTGTGGATTTGATTCAAGGCTCACTAGATCGGTTTGCAGCCGAGTGTAACGCGGTTGGGATGAGAAAAGCGAAAAGGGTGGCGTGTCCTCTCTCCATATTGGGATTCCCCCTGGTCAAAAGTGGCCACATTTCTGACTGAAATCAGTTATTTTTCGCAGCCACTAAAACAAAACGCTCACTTAAGCACATAGGCTTTGTTTTCTGCACGCGTGATGACAAAACAGTCGGGCCAAAGATGCTTCCCTGCAGAAGTGAATCTTGTCATTTCAGCTGAAAGGACGGAAGCCAGAACGACGTCTCAAGCCTTAGCGTCGGTATCGTCAACCTGTAAACAATTTACATTCCGTTCCGTGCCAAATATGAAG